>NW_026294491.1:3637010-4837010 GCF_007827085.1 Peromyscus californicus insignis
CCATGGACATCAGAGGACCACTTTTGGGGGTCTGTTCTCTCCTTCTAATATGGATTGTGGGGATCAAACTCAGCTTGTCAGGCTTGGTGGCACCTTTCCCCATCAGTCATCTCGTAGTCCTATTTGGTTTTTGTTTTTGTTTTTTAGACAGGCACTCACTTGTAACCCTGTCTGACCTGGAACTTGCTGTGTAGACCAGGCTGGCCTCACAGAGATTCCCTCTCCTTAGAGATCTCCCCGCCTCAGTCTTCTGAATGCTGAGCTCACAGGAGAGCTTGACTTCATGGTACACAGGACACATCCTGTCAACCTATAACAAAGTCAACTCAATTAGGAATGACAGAGTCAGAGCTGGTGGCGCAGTCTGGCAATCCAGCAGGTGATCATCATCAGAGCTGGTGGTGCAGTCCTTCAATCCAGAGCTGGTGACGCAGTCCCGCAATCCGGCAGGTGAGGACCGAAACTGGGAGGACCAGGAGTTCACTGCATTATTGAGCTGTGGGCCACTGGGAGCTAAAGGAAGTCCTGTACTTAGAAATGGTGGTGATGTAGAGGAGGCTGCCTGCATTACACAAAGTCTGGATCTGATTCTCAGCACCCTGTAAGACTAGGCATAGTGGCGCATGTCTGTGTTTCCAGCACTCAGGTAGAGCTGAGTGAGTTCTGTCTTGAAAAAAAAAAAAAAAAGAGATTTCTGCAAATCCCCCCCCAAAAAAAAGAGGGGGCTGGCTGTGTGTCTCCTTGGCTGTGTGCTCACCAAGCGTCCATGACACTAGTCAGTTTCCCAAGCGAGCACAGAGGTGATACAGAGAAACAGGAAAGATTGCTAGGCAGGTTATAGTCATGAAAGACGGTGTGAAATGTTCAAGTGTCACGCCTGATGGTGGAGACCAGCACTCAGGGTCCCAGAGAGGTGAGTCAGCTGCGGAGCCCATTCGCCTCTGGGCCTCTCCTACTGTGTCGGACCATCTTGGATGGAAGTCGAAATGGAGTGTCTTACCAGACCTTGTCCCGACACGCAGCATTACAGGCTGTCACTCAGTTGCTGAGTCCTGGCATTGAGACCAATCAGGAGCCTTTGAGTTCTACATACAGTTGGGGTTCCTGTGTGCTTTCTCAGGGGGAAGCAACTCGAGACAACTTGCAGAATGGTCTTACTTGCCAGATAGACTTCCCATAAATTGGCATGCTGGTTAATTTTAACAGCTTGGAAGTTACATAAATGTCCAACAATAGAGAATCAGTTAAGAATAAAATTCATTATAGTGCCTAAGTATAATATAAGACTACGTAGCCACTAAAAAAAGTGTTATCACTGGGTGTGGTGGCACACGCCTGTGATCCCAGCACTGGGGTGACTGGTACAGAAGAATGAAGAGTTCAAGGCTGGCCGGGGCTACATGATGAGTTCCAGGACAGCTTGGGCTATAGAGTGAGACCTTTGTATTAAAAAAGGAAGAGAAAAAAAAAAAGTTAGCCAGGCATGGTGGTGCAGGAGGCAGAGGCAGGTGGATCTCTGTGAGTTCGAGGCCAGCCTGGTCTACAGAGTGAGTTCCAGGACAGCGAGGGCTACACAGAGAAACCCTATGTCTAACTACCACCCCCACCAAAAAAATGAATAAGATAAAAGTGAAGGATTGCCAAAAGAAACTATTTGAAAGGAAGATGTTTCCCCTTTCAAGACAGCGCAGCGTGGCGGTGTAGACGCAGGGCGGTGTAGACCCAGGGCAGTGGAGACCCAGGGCGGTGGAGACGCAGGGCGGTGGAGACGCAGGGCGGTGGAGACGCAGGGCGGTGGAGACCCAGGGCGGTGGAGACGCAGGGCGGTGTTTTCCTCAGCACTATTGCTAGACACCCAACAGAAGCAACCTGGAAAGGGCTCATTCTGGCTCAGGGTTCAAGAGGCACAGCCCTTTCCAGGCCCTCGGGGTGGTGGGAGGACACCACGAGAGGTAGCAGGTCACACCAGGAAGTGGGGATGGAGGACAGAGCCCGCCTGCCTGTCACCCTCAAGCCCCGCCCCTACACCCTGTGTGGCCAGCTAGGCCTGGTGTTCACATGGAGATGGGCAATTCTGCTCTGGAGACGTCAGGAACGTATAGTACAGCGTGTGGTGGGGGAAGACGTCAGCTCAAGACAGGGCGGCCAAGCAGAAAGGGTGGAGCACGCCTCTCATCCATGTGCGGGAGGCGAGAGGGGCCTAAGGTCTGGACATGGGCTCCTATGTGTGCTCTGTGGTCTGTTTGAGGGGGGGTCTCCTGTAACCCAGGGTAACCTCAAACGCCGGTGTAGCCAAGGATGGCCTTGAATTGTGTATCTGCCCACCTCCACCCCCCAAGTGTTGGGTGCTGTGACTTTGTGCAGAAAGCCAGGTTAATAGAGAGGTGCTGACATGAAATCACCCTTCAGGTGAGCATTATCTGGAAAGAGCATCACGGCCTTGGGCAGCTGTGGGCCGTGTGAGGAGAGTTAGACACTGCATTATAGACAGCACAGTATTTATTTTTAAAAATAATGTGCTGATGTGAGTGCAGATGCCCTCAGAGGTCAGAAGAGGGAGTTGGATTCTCTGGAACTGGAGTTACAGGTAGTGGTGAGCCCCTTGATGTGGATGCAGGGAATGGTCAGGTCCTCTGCATGGGCAGCAATCCATCTCTCCACACTCACAATGGAGTCTTGAAGGGACAGAGAGCTTTCAGTTCTGAAGGATGAAAGGGGTTTCCGACCCTTAAGGTTCAGAGTGTGAGTAGGCACTAGTCAGACCGTGTGATTTTAGCCGTGATTTAGCCCGGCCTGGCCCACGTGCCGGGAGTCACGAGGCAAGAGAGCAGTAGACAAAAGTCAAGTTATAATTCGAGGTTGTCCTTGGTCTCGCTGTCAGGGAGGCTGGGCTCGTTCACAGCTGCCAGTGGGAGGGAGATGACTGGGTTCTGGGGGAGCTGTGAGGTCACGTTTATCAGCTCGGTCCCAGTGGAGGTTGTAGGAGGTCATGGCCTGATTTCTGAGAGAGAGGCAGAGAAGGGGTCTGTGACCTGCCTCCGGGAC
Organism: Peromyscus californicus insignis; assembly: GCF_007827085.1. NCBI lineage: Eukaryota > Metazoa > Chordata > Mammalia > Rodentia > Cricetidae > Peromyscus > Peromyscus californicus. The sequence goes on from NW_026294491.1 coordinate 3,640,056, forward strand.
TACATTCAGGCACCACTTCTATGCCCAGTGTGTTCTGTTTTTAAGACAACATTGTGCTCTGTAGTCCAGAATAGGCCTCAGCCTCCTAAATGGCAGATCTACAGGCCAGTAAATGAGCTAGCATGGAAATGTCTTACTGCTTCTGGGAACATTTTCTTCTTTCTTTTTTTAAGACAGTCTTACTGTGTGGCCTTGACTTGGCTGGCCTAGGACTCACTATGTATATGTAAACCAGGCTGGCCTAGGACTCACTATGTATATGTAAACCAGGCTGGCCTAGGACTCACTATGTATATGTAGACCAGGCTGGCCTAGGACTCACTATGTATATGTAGACCAGGCTGGCCTAGGACTCACTATGTATATGTAGACCAGGCTGGCCTCAGACTCAGAGATCCACCTGCATCTGCCTGAGTGCTGGGATTAAAGGCGCGCACCACCACTGCCCGGCTTTCTATCTTTTAAGGATTTATTTATTTCTGTCTGTGGGTCTCTGCATGTGTGTGCCAGTGCCTGGGCAGGCCAGAAGAGTGTGTCAGCTCCCCTGGAGCTGGAGTTACAGGCAGTTGTGAAACACCATGTGGGAACCAAAGCCAGGTCCTCTGCAAGAGCGAGTGCTCTCAAGCACCTCTCCAGCTCCCGGTGGGCTCTGTAAGCTCGGCAGGTTGGAGATCCCAGGAGTGCACCAGCCTTTGTCCTTTCCGGGGCCAAACTGTCCCTGTCACTGAACTTTTGTTTTTTTGAGTTGAGATATTTCACTTTGTTGCTCCGGCTGGCCTTGAAGTCCTGATCCTCTCATCTCACCCTCCAGAGCTGAGATTACAGACCGGGATCGACACGTTGTCTCAGTCAGGGTCTCTGTTGCTGTGAAGAGACACCATGGCCACAGCAACTCTTATAAAGTTAAACATTTAATTGGGGCTGGCTTACAGTTCAGAGGCTTAGTCCATTACCGTCCTGGAGGGAAGCGTGGCGGCGTGCAGGCAGACATGGTGCTGGAGAGGAGCCGAGAGTTCTACATCCTGACCCGCAGGCAGCAGAAGTGAATGCCGCCACACAAGGCCTAGCTTGAGCATCTGAGATCTCAAAGCCCGCCCAACAGTGACACACTTCCTCCCACAAGGCCACACCTCCTAATAGTGCCACTCCCTGTGGGCCAAGCATTCAATCGCACAGTCTATGGGGCCCAATCCTATTAAATCACTGCTCAGACCTACCCTAACTGGCTCCTTACGGAGAGTTCCGAGACTCCACTGAGACCCTGCTGTGCCGGACTTGCCACTCATACACCCCTACTCTTGTAAAGGCGGGTACTGTGTGGCTGTCCTGGGAGGGATCTAAAATATCCAGGGGCAGGTGGAGGGAGGTCTGGTGAGCGGGGAGATGGAGGACTGAGAGGCTTGAATGAGGATGACCCCCCCACCCCCAAGGGCTCATAGATTTGAGTGCTTGGTCCTCAGTGGGTGGAACTGTTTGGGAGGATTAGGAGGCGTGGCCTTGTTGGAGGAGGTGTATCAATGGGGTTGGGCTTTGAGGTTTCAAAAGCCCACGCCATTCCCAGTTAGCTCCCTTTCTGCCTCCTGTTTATGGATCAGATGTGAGCTGTCTGCTGCCATGCTCGTCACCATGATGACCATGGACTCTAACCCTCTGGAACCATGAGCTCCCAGAGGAAACGCTTGCTTTCGTAAGGTGCCTTGGCCATGGTGCTTTGGCACCGTGACTAGGACAAGGACTGTTGTTCAACAGGTTTAGAGCATCAGGCTACAGGGTAAGTTCCCCAGTCACCGTAGGGCATCACTGATGATAACTGACATGGGCACAAGCACTTCAGAAAAGCTGTAGGAAGATGTGGTGGCTCACATCTGTCACCCCAGCATTTGGAAAGCTGAGGCAGAGGGATTGCCATGAGTTTCTGGAATAGCTTCGGTTACAGTGTGAGATCATGTCTTAATCAAAAATAGTAAGTAGGCTGGCCTTGGCGTCACAATCCTTTAATCCTAGCTTTGGGAGTCTCCTGCAATACTCCCCGAGTCAGCCCTGGTACCGGGTGAGCGGCTAAGGTAGGACCCAGAGTCTCACACCAGCCTTGGCTGTACAGTTAGTTCTGAGTCACAGTGAGAAACATGAAGCCCCATCGTTTATAATAACCATACCAATGGGAAGGTTTAGGCATCATGCTAATGGGAAATTGCTACTGTTAACACTTCCATGAATTTCATTGGCAAAGGACAAAACTGAGGCAGGATAGAAGGAAAAATGGGGAACACATAGGAAGAGAAAGCCCCAGTAACAAATCAAGAAAATCTCACTAACAAGGCCACATGCTTTAACCCCAGCACTGGGAGGCAGAGGCAGGTAGATTTCTGTGGGTTCAAAGCCAGCCTGGTCTTCATAGACAGGGCTACATAGAGACCCCGTCTCAAAAAACAAACAGAAGCCGGGCGGTGGTGGCGCACGCCTTTAATCCCAGCACTCAGGAGGCAGAGGCAGGCGGATCTCTGTGAGTTCGAGGCCAGCCTGGTCTACAGAGTGAGATCCAGGAAAGGCGCAAAGCTACACGGAGAAACCCTGTCTTGAAAAACCAAAAAAAAAAAAAAAAAAAAAAAAAAACCAGAAAAAAAAAAGAAGAAGAAAAGAACCCTTTGAGGCTTGTCATTTGACCTCCACATGTCTAGGTAGCATGTGTGTCTCCCCCATAAGTGAATAAATGTTAAAAAAAAAAAAATAAGTATAGCAACTTATTTTTTTCTTTTCTCGAGACAGGGTTTCTCTGTGTAACCCTGGCTGTCCTGGAACTCACTCTGTAGACCAGGCTGGCCTCGAACTCACAGAGATCCACCTGGCTCTGCCTCTCGAGTGCTGGGTTTAAAGGCGTGCATCACCATTGCCCGGCTAGGTAAGATATTTTAAAGGACTGTTTTTCAGGGCTGGACAGATGGCTCAGGGGTTAGAGCACTTGCTACTCTTGCAGAGGACCCAGTTAGGTTCCCAGCACCTGTGTGGGCTCTTTACAGCCAGTTCCAGGGGATCTGATCCCTCCTCTGCACTTCTTAGGCGCTCACACATGCACCCCACCCACCCTGCACATATATACTTAATTTAAATTTAAAAAATAATTACGCCATAGGTGGGTGTGAAGGCACATGCCTTTAATTCCAGCACTCAGGAGGCAGAGCTGACAGATCTCTGTTAGTTCAAGGCCCGCCTAGGGCACATAGCAAGTCCTGCCAAGGCTACACAGTGAGACTTTCAAAAATGAACAACAACAATTCAACAGCTGGGGGTACAGCCTAGATTGTAGAACGCTTTTCTTGTATTTATGAGGCCCTGAATTGGATTCCCCAGCATTGAAAAAAAATCTGGGCAGAGTGTGGTGGAACATGCCTTTAATCCAAGACCTTGTCTCAAAAAAAAAAAAAAAAAATCTGTTTCTGAGGCTGGGATGTCTATGATCTCAAATCTCAGTACTTGGAGGAAGAGGCAGGAGGATAATGAATTCAAGGTCATCCTGTGCCACATCAGACCCAACTCTCTCCATATATATATTAGTTAAAATTGTAAATTTAAAGGCATACTTCCCTAAATTCTTAACTTTAACTTGCATATGCTAATGTTCTATTTAGAATTCTTGTACATTTTGTATAATACATACATTTTTATAATAAAAAGTAATAACTCACCCTTTGATGGGTGTTCAAAATTAGCCGTGGGCTGACATACTAATTTGCTTTAACATCACCCAGACCATTTACAAACTTTAGCTAATTAAGTTCCTGTAAATATTTAAACTATGTTTACAAATTTAACATACTTGATTTTATTTTCCAAGCACACAGTCCTCATAGGACAGATTTACAAGTCAAATGAGAAAAAGTTTCAGGCACATCAAGCATTCTCAAGGAACTTCATCCTTCAATGTTTAGTTTATTTATATGCTTATTTATTATATGTGTGGGGCGCACTTCTGGAGGGCCAAGGACCATTTCCCAGGATCCTATGGGTCCCAGGTCTCAGGTCACATGCCCTCCAGCAGGCGCCTTTATTTATTTTATTTTGGGTAGGTGTGTGTTTGGTGGTCAGGTATGTGCCTATGGGTGCAGATGCCCATGGAGGGCAGAGAGGGCATCGGATCCAATGGAGTTAGAACTGCAGGCAGCTGTAGCCTGAAGTGGGTGCTGGGAACTGAGCTCAGGTCCTCCACCGGAGCAGTAACTGCCCATAACTGCTGGGCCATCTCTCCAACTGCGACCTTTTTTGTTTGTTTGTTGAAACAGGGTCTCTCACCAACCAGGGACTTCGGTCAGTATTTGCTTGTCCAGTCCTGGGGCTGGAATCCATTACACCCGAAGTATGTGCTGTGATAGGTGGATATGGCAGATACTGAGTAATGTGGGGTAAGGGAATGATTTTTTTTTTCAATTGAACTGTTTGGATAAACATATGATTTTTTTAAATTTTTAATTTTTTTTATTTTTTGAGATGACGGGGTCTCAACGTAGGTCAGGCTGACCGCCAACTCGCTATGTAGCCTCATGAAATCCAGATGTATCTGGTGCAAAGAAGGTACAGTTTCAGGAGACCCACAAATGTTGAGGCGTAGGAGTGCGTGCTCTCGATTTAACCGCAGCACCTGCAGGGTCCATCTGCATCGCGGCAGCCTCTCAGCCTATCCCTTATGCCACCCCGCCTAACTTCTCGCCCCCTGGTTTGGGCAGCTCCGGGAAGTACCTGGGAGTCAGGTTTGGGGGCACTTTGTCTTGTTAGGTGTGGAGGGGGCCAGAGAAGCCAAAGCCCCAAACCTGGTGCTCGCCTTCCTTGCAGATGGAAATGACCGCCTCCTTGCCCTTGGTTTCCAAATCCAAGAACCCACTAGAAAAATTGAGCTCCCAGGCCCCACCCACAAAGGGGCACGCACGCGCGACTGAGGCTGCGACGGCCATCTTGGACTCGGGCAGCACCCTCACCTTCGGGCTGTAACCTCACCCGGGAGGACCAGAGTTACCTCGATATTGTGTTCACCTAAATCCATGGCGGGCATGTGCTCGCGAGGCCAGCGACCCTCTCCTCCTGCCTCCAGGTAAAATCTCGAGCCAGTCACCTTGTGGCAAGTTCTAGCTCAGTGCTCGTTGCTACCCATGGAACTGAAAAGGCGCCTGCCTGCCTTTCTGGAAGGTGGGAGTCAAATGCCCACCCATCACATGTTGTTCCAGTATCAAAAAGAAGTTCTCAGTGTGCGCGCGCGCGCGGGCTCACGGAGCCTTGAGTGTTGGCTTTGAGCTTGGTGTGGCGGCTGCAAACACTCTTCCAGCCTCCAGCACCTGTGGGCGCCCTGAAGGCGATGGGAGGGGGCGAGGGCGCAGAGAACCAACCCAGGCCGGTGAGAAGTGCAGCTTCGCCGGGCCGCTTGGACTGACACGTGATGTGACCGGCTGGGGAGGGTGTCAGAAGCACAAACCAGGGTGCCCAGGACTGAAGGCAGAAAGGAATCTTTGTGAATTTCGGAACATTTCACCGCCCCCAGCTTGTTATTTTTATCCCCCCCTGGCTGCCTCTCGGTAGGGGCTCCCATGCAACATCAAAGCTCCTAGCATCAAAAAAGCCGTGTGCGTGTGTGTGTGTGTGTGTGTGTGTGTGTGTGTGTGTACACGAGGAACGGGGGAGCTGGAACATTATGTCCCTGGCAGGGCTGAGCGTGTAAAAGGACCTTTAGGGTGGTTGTGGGCTGTGGCTCCTGTAGAAAGATGGCCCGTGGGGTCCTCAGAGTGGTACACCTGCCCGTTCAGCTGCCCACCCGAGGGGTCCCTGACTGCCTGGGATGCAGAGAAATAAGAGGGGCTGAGATGGTTCAGTGAGTAAAGGCCTGACAACCTCAGTGTGAGTTCCAGGTCCCAAATGCTGCAAGGAGAGAACTGATTTCCACTCGACATCACACACACACACACACACACACACACACACACACACACACACACACACGGACGCACACTGTGGCACATGTGCCCCATCATACATGCACAGAAAAAAAATATGAGAGTAAGAGCTAAGAGCTGGCCGGGGGTTGGGATTTGTTCTGATTATCCATCTGCAGCCCCATACCCAGGATTTTGGGATCTCAGTATAAGGACTTATGTGGTGTGGAGTCAGGATTACACCAGTCTGTCCAGTTTCCACAATCCAGCATAGGAGAGGTAGCAGAAGGTAAAAACGCCAGGTGGGGTGTTGGGGGGATTGCACAGTTTATTTCCAGACACAGTCAGAGGGTGAGGTGGGGGACCCATCTGCCTCTCCTCCCTGTATTTGGCTTAATGAAGAATTTTCTCTCCCCTTACCCCTATGTTGTGCAAGATAGAGGAGACACCCCCATCCCACCCAAGGAGGGCCTAGGCAGACAAGGAGCATGGGTGGTGATGTGGTTCAAGTATTCACAGGTCCCGGGGGCCACACTGCACCCAGATCCACAACTGCCCCGGCTGGTGTAGTTCTTCAGCGTGGACACCTCCAAACGAGGGCTCACCCCTTCCCATCATAACGACTGAGTCCGAGGCTGTGCAGTCAGAAAAGGAGGCCTCCCAGCAGGCAGACTCACCTGGGGGCTCAGGGGAGGGGTCAGGGTGGTGAGGGTTTCCCCTACCCACTAGGGTGGGGGCAGTGGTCCTTGGATCAAGGGATGGGTGAAAATGGGAAGGGTGCCAGGAAGGGACAAGGTTTGGAGGGCCTTGATGAACATGTTCAGACAGCTGTGGTCCGAACTCTCACCTCCACCCTCACTCTGGGCTCAGAATCCCTGAGAGTCCAGCCACAAGGGCAAAATGGAACAGGGTAGGGGATGGAAGGGGCAAGGGAAGAGTGGGGGATGGAACTGAGGGAGTAAGAAACGGGGGGACTGAGTAGATCATGCACCCTTACAGCCAGTCCTGTTCCTGGGAGCCAGTACAGGGAGGGCCAGGCCATGGGCTCAAATCCCCTCTCAATTTCTGACCTTCCAAAGTAGCAGGAGTCCTGGGAACACAGGTTAGAACCACTGGTCCCCAGGTCCCCAATGTTCTGACTTTGGGCACCGTGGAAGAAAAGGGGGCTTGTCTCACAGGGTAGTATAAAAAGCAAAAAAACCATTAAAAACTTCCTGGGAAGTCGTACCCAGCCTCTTGTCCCTTCAAGGCATCAGTCAGCCCTGCTCAGACAGGACAGGGACCAGTAGCACCATGCAATGTTGGGGTATCCGTGCCTCCTTGATGACCCCGGGCAGTGGTTCTTCAAAGCAGGGGTGCCTGTTTGCTAAAGCATCTGTGCTCTTGGATGAAAGAGAGGACTGTTGCAGGGGAGGGGGGTAGGGAGAGGTTTAGGCTGGGGCCCCAAAGGGCTCCCCAGGAGTCATGATCTGAAGAATCTGTGTACCACATACTGGCCCAACAGAACCACACCAAGAATCGTCATCACACACAGGATAGGGTCTCTGTGCAAATTCAAATTCAGGGCTGCCACCTGTCAGGAGAAAAGGGGTGGGTTACAGAGAGGCTGGACAGCCCGCACAGCAGGGGGACGTCCCGACCTCAGGCACTCACCCAGCCGCCTCTCTGCGCAATCCATCTGGCAATATAATGGTGCAGTATGATATCAGCCAAAAAGCAGGTCACCTGGCCCAGGAAGCCGGTCAAACCACGCTGGTAGACGTACAGGGCCAGGCGGTAGCCAAAGCCCAGGAGAGCCACCACACGGCCCCAGCTGATGCCACTCTTAAATAGGCTGTGGGCAAAGGGTTCCAGAGATCATAGAGAGCCTGCCTTGGGGATGGGTCCCTTTCCTTCCTCCCTGCCCCCCCACCCCCATCCCCCACTGGGAAGCTAAATGGTTGAGCAGCTAGTCCAGGTCAGAAAGTCTGCCTTGGCCTGGCCGCCAATCAGGAAGAGCCTGGGGTTCACAGCATGAAAGGAAAAAGCCAAGAGGGCCATGAGCTGGCTGCTGCTCGTGTAGAGGGAAGGGTGGGCAGACAGGTGGCGGGGACATTACCTGTGAAGGTTGCTGCTGGCCTGGCAGCCCGGGGGACAGCAGAGAGAAAAGGACAGAAGAGATTAGAAGAGAGATCCCAAACCACAGGGGCACAGAGTGGAGCCTGGCTGAGGGCCGGGACAGGACCTGCCAGCCCCGAGCACCCATCTTAAACCTGTCACTGGCTTCTGCCTCTGCTGCCACCTTTACATCTACCCTGACACTGACTCCCTGGTTCAGGGAGAGGACAGTGAACACAGCCAGGCTTGGTGGCGCCTGCCTGTGATCCTAGCCCTCAGGAGGCTGATGCAGGAGGATCAAGAGTTCAAGGCCAGTCTGGGCTGCATGAGACCCTATCTCAAAAACAAAGGGGCTTAAGAGGTGGCTCAGCAGTTAAGAGCAGTGGCTGCTGTCCCAGAGTATCCGGGTTCAGTTCCCAGCACCTCCATGGTGGTTCACAGCCGTCTGTGACTCTAGCTCCAGAGGCCTTCTTCTGGCCTGTTTGGCATCAGGCATGCAAGCGCACATACGTAGATGCAGAGAAACCACCCATACACATAAGATGGGCGGTGGTGGGTCACGCCTGTAATCCCAGCACTCGGGAGGCAGAGGCAGGCAGATCTCTGTGAGTTTGAGGCCAGCCTGGGCTACAGAGCGAGTTCCAGGACAGCCAGGGCTACACAGAAACAAAAAAAAAAAGATTAAAAAAACAACAAAAATCAAGCCAACGTGGCTGTGGTTTGAAAGTGGGAACACCGGTTTAAGGTGCTTTCTCTATTTCCCGGGAGGTTTCACAGTGGTGGTCAGTGGCAAGCTGGGATGTGAGCCTTGTAGTGAGTGACTCTTCGTCCTCAGCATTGGGTGGCCTCTTAGATGCCATTGCATCGCAGTTGACCTGACAGAAGTTGGTGGCATGTCTCAGCTGGGCTGCAAGGCCCTTGGGAACATTCCCACCCCAGGGCACTAGATGGTGCCTGAGCTCCTAAGAGATTCGAGCTAAAGAGTGAATGGGGCCCAGAGACGGGGAGACGGGTGGGGATTGTGTCTGAGTTCACTGGCACTGTCCCCAGCCAAGGAGCCCATCACCCACGTGTGTGCAGGGTGGAGTGATGGTACCTGGAGGCAATCTTGGTGAAGAGTTCATAGGCATTCCCAGCTGTGGGCTGGAGCTGCTCCAGTAAATTCTGGAACTCGGTGTCGTATCTCCGGTTAATGTCATCTCCAATGATGGCAAGCTGCCGACCCACCTGACCCAAGACGCTGTAGCAATGAGAGTCAGAGAGTGGGAAGTTAGCCCTGGGAACTGGGCTCATGGCAGAGAACGGATTCTCCTGGGGTGGAGTGGGGTCGGACGTTACCCAACCCCTCTGAAGATCCTTGACAGTGCTTGTGGACAGGAGGGCCGCACTAAGGAGCAGAATTGCAGATGGGGGCGAGAAGCCAGGCGGGGAAGGGAGGAGATGACGGAGACAGGAGCCCTGCCCCCTGCCCGCTGGGGCTGGAGCTTACTTGTTGGGTTCTAGAAGCAAGTTGTCCATCTCAGGGTTGGCAGGGGCAGCCGCCCCCTGGGTCTCTTGTTCCCGATGGTGGAGATGAAAAACGTAGCTTCGAAAGACCTCCTCTGTGTCCTGGGCAACCTGCTGCTCTGAGGTCGGAGCTGGGAGTCAGTAAGAGAAGGCTGTCTCCAGGCACCCACCCCCCCTTTCACTGCTTCGTCTAGCCCCTTCACGACACTCAGCCCTCCCCCACGGTGTTCCGCCAGTGTGTCATTCATTCCTCATGATAGTCCTGGCCTGCAAGTGAGCTCCAACCTACAGATGGGGAAACTGAGGCACACCTTCCTATGGCAGTACCACTGCCCGCCCTCCCCACTGCCTGTGGGTAAGTACTTCTACCCTAATATTGCTGCTTATACTGTTATGAAAACCCAGCTGCCTCAGCCTTCCACTGTGGACTTAGACCAGGGGCTATGCAGAAATCCCTTACTGTGGACTGAGACCGGGGGCCGTGCAGGAATCCCCCACTGTGGACCGAGACTGGGGGCCGTGCAGGAATCCCCCAGATTTCAGCACTAGACTGGCACTGCTGAGGCCTCCACCTTGTGGACCAAGCAGCTCCCAGGTCCTCAGCCTCCCCAGTGTGTAGATACCATGTACCCCAATCTAGTAAGTCCCTGTAATCTATGCACATTCTATCTGTTCTGCTCTTCCCAAGAGCCAAATTGCAGAATAACACCGCAGAACTGGGCTCCTGAGCTCTCGGGTGGACATGGTCCCCAGTCCTTAGAGTGTAGGAAACAGGAAAAAAAACAAACTGAAATCAGGAGCCTTGGACCAGTCGAAGGAGAATGGTTTCTGTCTTTATTTTTTGAGACAAGGTCTTGCTCTGTTGCCTTGGCTAGCCTGGAACTCGCTCTGTAGACCAGGCTGGCCTCAAACTCACAGAGATCCTCCTGTCTTTGCCTCCTGAGTGCTGGGCTTAAAGGCGTGAACCATCACACATATCTGGGGTTGGTGTTTTCATTCTGAGACAGGGTATCTCTACCTCACTCTAGCCCAGGCTGACCTGAAATTCATTTTTTTTTTTTTTTTTTGGTTTTTCGAGACAGGGTTTCTCTGTGTAGCTTTTGCGCCTTTCCTGGAACTCACTTGGTAGACCAGGCTGGTCTCGAACTCACAGAGATCCGCCGGCCTCTGCCTCCCGAGTGCTGGGATTAAAGGCGTGCGCCACCACCGCCCAGCCTGAAATTCATTCTATAGGACAGACTGACCTAAAACTTGTGCCAGTCCTGTCTCAGCCTCTCAAGTGCTGGGATTGCAGACATGAGCTACCACACCCAGCTCACACACACCTGGGATATGAACCCCAAGTCCAGGGACCAACCTGACCTCCCTGCCCATCCACCTGAGAGAGGCGGATAGGGCCGCCATCTCACTTCCTCCCCCTCCCCTGTTCCTGGACCTGACTGGGATAAGCCAGGTCACTTCCTCCTTTCTCCCACAGCAGCAGGCCTGGCTCTTCGGTCTCCCTCCCTTGCCTCCACCTGCCCCTGTGCCCAGAGAAGCCTCACACCCCTGCACACCAGCCCCATGCCTTTCTATCTCTTGTGCTTATGGGATGGTGAGGGGCAGGAGGACCCTTACCAGAAGGGGAGGGGGAGTCATCACAGTCCTCCCTTGGAGGACCTGGTCCTTGTCCAGATGCCATCTTTCAGGTCTTAGTGGACAGCACTGTCACCCTGCGGAGACAGGTGAGAAAAAAGCAGAGATGAGGCTGGGTGTGGTGGTGCATGCCTTTATTCCCAGCACTCGGGAGGCAGGTAGATCTCTGAGTTCGAGGCCAGCCTGGTCTACAGAGCAAGTTCCAGGATAGCCAGGACTACACAGTGAGACCCTGTCTCAAGGGGAAAAAGAAAAGAGAGCTGAGAGCAGGGTCAGCTGTCTAGAGACCCCAGAGAAGTCCTGACAGGAGTGAGGGAACCCCACGTCCCCCACTGCCAAGAAGACTGCATTCCTCTGGGACTAAAGTTCCGCCACCTTGGGGGTCTGGTGGTGTCTCCTGGGAGCAATGGGAACCCCCTGGTCCCAAGCCTTAGGGGAGACAGGAGAATTGTTGAGGAAGCCAGGCAGAGACCAGGTGAGGTCAAAGCCTCCAGAACGCTGTGGCATGAAGGCTCTCACCCCAGGACGGGGGGTGGGGAGCTGCTTTGAGAGAGTTGGGGGGCCTTTCTGCTGTTTCCGAGGCTACCCGTCCCTTCCTCAGCCTTCCACCTCCCCGCCGTGAAAGCCTCCCTCCAGGGTCCACTCCCCGAGGCCGGTGGGACATGCTTGTTTCCCGATAGGGCTTGCCAGCAAACTCTTAAGAGTCTACCACACACTCCTGACACTTAGGAGAATTTTGTTGACGGTTCCCATCACTGGCTGGTCGTGGTGTGACATGCTTTGATCCTAGCACTTGGGAGACAGTGAGTTCTAGGCCAGTCTGGTCTACGACGTATGAAGTCCCAGGCCAGCCAAGGCTACATGAGATCCAGTCTCAAAAAATAAAAGGAAAAAACCCCCACGACACAGGTACAGCTAGCACCCACCCTCACACCTGTTTTACAGGTTGGAAAAATCAGGGCAGAACGAAATGAGTAGCTGGGCCTCAAGGTCAGAGAAAGACATTTGTCTTGCAGAATTTTTGTTTTTTGTTTTGTTTTTCTTTTTCTCTTTTTTCTTTTCTTTCTTTCTTTCTTTTTTTTTTTCGGTTTTTCAAGACAGGGTTTCTCTGTGTAGCTTTGTGTCTTTCCTGGAACTCGCTTTGTAGACCAGGCTGGCCTCGAACTCACAGAGATCCGCCTGCCTCTGCCTCCCGAGTGCTGGGATTAAAGGCGTGTGCCACCACCGCCCGGCTAGCTTTTTTTTTTTTTAAACATGTATTTATATATGTTTTATGTGTACGTGTTCGTGTGTCGTGAAATATGTGTGGCGGTCAGAGGACAGGTTTTTCAGGAGTGGGCTCTCTCCTTCCATCATGTGGGTTCCAGGGACAGAATTTGGGTTGTCACACTTCGTAGCAAGCCCCTCACCTGCTGAGCTGTCTCGATGGCCCAGATTTTTTGTTCTGTTCTGGCCTCAAATTGAGTATGGGGCAAAGAATGATCCTCCTGCCTCCACTGTTTGAGTGCTGGGATTACAGGTGAGCTGGGGATCAAACCCAGGGCTTTGTACGTGCTGGACACACATTTTACCAGCGAAGCCACATCTCAGCACTTACTTCATGGTTTGTTCCCAGGGCATCTCTCCTTCCTATTACCACCTGCCTAAAAGTGAGCCGGGACCTCACAGCCTCCTCAGACTGCCTCACACCACACACCTCACCACACCCCTACTCTGTGGGACCTCACAGCCTTCCAGCCTGCCTCACACCACACACCTCAACACACTCCTACTCTGTGGGACCTCTCACAGCCTTCCAGCCTGCCTCACACCACACACCTCAACACACCCTACACATGGGTGCTGTTTTCTTTTGGTTATTGATTTATTTACAAATATCTATTTTAGACAGGTTCTTACTAGACAGCCCCAGGAAGGTCTTGTACCCCTTGATCCTCCTGCCCCAGACACTGGTGTGCTGGTATTATAGGTGTCCTCTACCATGCCACACCCAAGTCCATTTTCCTCTTTGACCAGTCTTGGCCGCTGCTGGTGTCGACAGTTATTTCCTGAGGCAAAGCAAGACCTTTCGCTTTCAGTTTGCACCCCTTTCAGGAGTCCCACTCCCTCCTGGGCAGCCTCCATCCCTCCAGGAAGTGACCCTCTTGTCAGTGACGAGGGTGCAGACCCACCTAGGGCCGAGCATAGCAGCCCTCTGTCGCCCGCCCGGGGCTGAACACCACACTCACCTTTGTTCTCAGGCTGCAGACGATTTTTGAAAGTTACTCTCTGAAAAGGGGTGGGGGAGGGCTGGCTGCCCTTCACTTTCCCATCAGGGCTGGAGTCTGGGCGAGCAGACCCACTCCTCGTCTCCGAGAGCTAGGCCTTATTAAGACAGCCCTCGGCTTGGCATGTTCCACCCAGCGCCTCCTTCCGGAATAGGGGGCTCTTCCTGCTGCCCTGGTTCTTAAACTCGGTAATCCCAGGCCGGCAGGGCCAGGGGATGCTGACTCTACCCCCCAGAAAACCGCCCTGGAGGCTCACTGTTGAGAGCAGGTCGGGGGTCTCAGAACAGTCTGTGCTGGCCTGGGCCCCCATCCGAGTGACCTGACTTCCCACTACATCCACTTGCTGGGCCCAGGTTGCATGTTTCCCACAACCAACCTCTAGGCTGTACCTAGCATTGGTCTAGGGGTCCTGGGACAGCAAAAGGGATCAACTGTGAAATTTCTGTCTCTGTCCTTGACCTTCACCCTCCCCTCCTTCCAGATAACAAAAGTCCCGGTTGCCTGGCATCCAGGGCCACCAGAGCCTGGACAAGAAGGGACACTTCAGCTGGAAGTGGCCCTGTTTGGATTAGACTCCAGCATGGCTTTAAGGACCACCCAGGGAAACTTCAAGTCTTCCCTCCGCAGCCGGTTCCCGACGGGGCTTTCTGCCCCACCCTGGGCCAGAGCTGCCAGGATTAGGAGGATGGGGTTTGGCGCTGACTGCCAGCGTACCTGCCCGACTCTGGTCCAGACGTGGGATGGCTCAGCAGTCTGAAGACAAAGATCCCGGAGGGCTGGTGGCTGATCCCGGGTGCAAGATTTCAGGCCTGACTTGGAGGAACCCGAGTCCGTGAATTCATGGTGTCTGAAAGCCGTCTCTGGTTGTCTCTTGGCCCAGGAAACCTCGCGACTTTGTGACCATAGAGGAGCCGGCGGCTCCCGGCAGTGATCAGCTCCCTCTAGAGGAAGTTGCTTGATGGCGGCCGGATGCAGATGCACGGGGAAGCTGCTGCTTGGCCGAAGGTCCTATGGGCCAGGCCTGAAAGCAGCTGGTCTGCAGCATCCCGTGCCTGCCCCGTCCCAGCCCAGGGGGGACGCCCTCTCTTTACTGCCTTTCCTGACTCTGGTTCCAGACCCTCCTCTTCCATATTCTCCCTGTAGTGGAAAGCAAAACACCACAGCGAAACCAGGATGGAGCTGGGGGTGGTGATGCAGACCAGCAATTGCAGTTCTCAGGAGGCTGAGGCAGGAGGATCAGGAAATAGAGGCCAGCCTGTGCTACATGACACCCTGAAAGAAAGGAGAAAAAAAAAAAAAAAACCTCAGTAGAATTTGTGCTGTCGTCACCTAGACCCTGCCAGGCTTCAGGGACTGGCCTCAAGCACAGAATAAACTCCAGAGAGACAGGAGTGTGTGGAGTCCTGTTCTCAGGGTCTGTACCCTCGCAGCCTCCCTGTTCACCCTCAGCCAGGCCTCCACAGCCTGTGGGTGCAGCTTTTCTCTGTGTCTCAGCTGCCCTCGGTCTCTGCTGAGCCTGCCCCTGCCTGGCTCCCCGTCCCCCACTCTCCTTCCAGCCGCACCCCCCCCCCCCCCCCCCCCCCGCCTCCAGTTATTCCTCCCCACCCCCACCCCCACCTCTCCGCTGCCTTCTAGAACTCCTGGAAGTTTCCAACTGGAGGTTTCTATTAGCAGTTGGTCCTGGGCTGGCTGCCATGGCTTCTCCCTGAGTCAGGGTCCCTCTCAGGATGGCGGCCCAGGCTCGGACTCCTCGGTCACGGTCACGAATCTTGGGTTGTTCTTCCCTGTTGCGCTTTCTTCGAAGCCTGGTGAGGAGGAAGGGCAGTTCTAACAAACCCCCGACCAAGAGCCTGCCCAGCCCCTCACAGGAGCAGGATGGTGTCTCCCCAAGGATGGGCCGCCAGGGAGGTCGTGGGAGGAGGGAGCCACGGCTACATGCCATGGTACCCAGGGTCCTATCTGCAGCCCCCTCAAACCTGCCGCTGCAAGATGCCTTAGGGCTGGGCACCGGGGACATGGGGTCCCAGACCCTCACCTCCAAGGACACCCTGAAGCTCACAGCCCAGGGTGTAGAGGTGACATCAGTCCCCACCAGAGAAATCAGGGAGGTTCTGGGGCACCAGTCTGAGAAGAAAGGAGAGGAGGAAGAGCCAGCAGGGGAGGCCTCTGGGGCCTCAGGAGTCTCAGACAGGTGAGGAGCTGCGGCTGTGGTGGGGGAGGGGGACCTGATCCAGATAGAGCAGGATACACGCTGGAGGCCATGGGTGGAAGCCCATGGATGGCGAAGGGCTGGGGTAAGGGATCCTGAAGAGTGAAAGTCCATGCTGAGGGACAGTGCCAGAGAAGGAGGGATCCGCAGATGGGGCTGTGAGGGGCGGCTGGACCGGATTGAGTACCAAAGACGAAAGGGAGCTGGGGTGCGGCTCCTGGGTTGCAGCATTACATACTCCAGGCCCTGGGATTAGTCCCCAGCACAACAAAACAGTGAGAGCCAGGCATGGTGGTGGTACACGCCTTTAATCCCAGCATGAGGGAGGCAGAGGCAGGCAGCTCTCCGAGTTTGAAGCCAGCCTGGTCTACAGAGCAAGTTCTAGGACAGACAGGACTACACAGGGAAAGCCTGTCTTGAAAAACTGAACAACAATAACGAAGTATAATAGAGATGACAAAGGGGTGTTTAGGGGCTGGACAGGCGTGCCGGAGCTGGAGCCTCTGTCCTGAGCCGGTGCTTCCGGCCTGCCCGCTCACTCCCCCTCCCTGGCTTTCTTTCCCGCTGGTCTTAGCAGCCATTCCCTGTGTGGAAGGTACCCAGCTCCCCACTTCCTCCCTCCCTCAGGGGTAGGAAAACCCCTCTGATAGAGACCCCTGGGAACAGAGCAGGGGCCTGGGAGAGGGGGCCAGGTCAAGCAGGTCTGGGGAAAGACCCCAGGTGGACCGGGCCCTGACCACATCTCCGGGTGTCCCCCGACTCCCCCACCTGACTGTGCTTTGGGATTAGGGAACACTTTGCCCAGGCCCTGGAGACAGAACAAGGATGCTTGCAGTGGGTTCCGGGACCACTGGCACTCATCCCTGGGGCCTTCGTCAGAGAGGAAGAGGAGGGCCACCGTCTAATCGAGATTGGTAAGTACGATAGCTGTGGAGCGGGGAGAAATGAACACCTCTCTTCTAGGACCTCGTGGGGTGGGGAGCCCAGCAGGACATGAGACATAATCTGAGGTTTGAACCCCGCTTCCTCCATGCCAAGTTATATGTCGACAGTGGAACCCTGCTGAATATCTGCCCCACGCGCCTCAATCTATAAAAAGGAAATTCAAACAGCACTTGTCTCTGAGGCACATGGCAAGCATCAGTGAGATGCTCTTTGTCAAGGGCTAGAGCCAGGCCTGGCACACAGTAGGTGTTGAGTAAAACAGGGCAAGAACCAGATGCAGTGATTGAGTGGGCCCGGCACAGAGTAGGCATCCTGTTAACACAGGGCAGAGTCAGGTGCAGGGAGTGGGTCCGGCACACAGTAGGCATCTGTTAACACAGGACAGAGCCAGGTGCAGGGACTGGGCCCAGCACACAGTAGGCATCTGTTAACACAGGACAGAGCTGGGTGCAGGGACTGGGTCCGGCACACAGTAGGCATCCCGTTAACACAGGACAGAGCCGGGTGCAGGGACTGGGCCCGGCACACAGTAGGCATCTGTTAACACAGGACAGAGCCGGGTGCAGGGAATGGGCCCGGCACACAGTAGGCATCTGTTAACACAGGACAGAGCCGGGTGCAGGGACTGGGCCCGGCACACAGTAGGCATCCCGTTAACACAGGACAGAGCCGGGTGCAGGGACTGGGCCCGGCACACAGTAGGCATCTGTTAACACAGGACAGAGCCGGGTGCAGGGACTCATTCTGTCCAGCACTTGGAGGGAGGAAAGAATTGCCGCAAGTTTAAGGTCTGCCCAGCTTCGTAGTGACATCCTTCTCTCAACAAAATAAAGTGATAGCAATAACAAGCTAAGGATAGTGGGCCCCGCCTGGAACCCCAGGAGGCAGAGGCAGGAAGGTCGGGAGGTGAAGGCCAGCCTTGGCTACATAGCAGAGTTTGAGGCTAGGCTTCAGGAGTTGCCGTCTCAAAACAAATCCACAAAAAGCGACACGAGGACGGGACAGCGAGATGGGTCTTTAGGTAGAGACCGCTGCCAAGCTTGAGTGAGGACCCGAGTTTGGTTCCCGGGACGCCATGGTGGACGGTGAGAACAGACTCCTGCAAGTTGTCCTCTGACCCTTGTACACACGCCATGGTGTGGCCCCGCCCCCCCTCCAGGATAGAGAAATAAAAATGTCATTAAAAAGGAAAAAGAAAAAACCCATCAGAATAGAGGGCTGCTCCTCCCTGAATGCCCTTCCCCCTCCCTCTGGGACTGGCATCCACCAGCCGGCTGCCTGCCTCAGTGACGGATACTCCGCAGGAGACCTCAGGCTGACGACCTCTTGCAAGGCGGGGCCCACGCCGTGGAACTATCTCCTCGGCTTGTACAAGCAGCTCCAGAAGTCAGCCATGGCCAAGGTCAGCGGGGCTGGGTCCCGGGACCTCTGGCTTGCCGAGGGGGAAACGCTTCCTCTCGTGTCCTGGTTTGGGGAGGAGGGGACACGGGCCTGGAGTCCTGAACCCCTTTACAGGCTCAGAGACCAGCCGTGCCTCAGTTTGCTCTCAAGGACGGCTTGTCCCATGAGGAGAAAGGGGAGCGCGAAGAAGCGGAGGAGGACGGTTACCTCAAGCTGTGTGCCCCATGCGTCGCCACCGTCCAGTCTCCGCTGCAGAAGACTTTTAGGTCCACAGATACAGTGGGTAGGTGTGTCAGCCTGACATTGCCGGGGTCACAGGGTCTGGCTTTGGCCAGTGTGGCTTAGGGAAGAAACTCGAGCACCGGCCACGAGGTGGCAGCAGAGGACCTCCGGTGACGGACAGGGATGGCTGTTGGTTGACCTCCAGCCCTAGCTAGGGCCCAGCGGGACTACTCAAGCACCCCCATCCCCACCCCCGCATCCCACCCAGCCCCGGCCTGGGGGAGGGCGCCTCCAAGCCGGGTTCGTGCTTAGCAACCCTAGAGCCGCCTCAGGGTGGCATCAGATAATAGCAGTTGGTTCAGTGACGTAGTAAAAGTCACTTGGCCTGGAGAGCCGGCTGAAGGTTAAGAGCACTTGTTGCTCTTGCAGAGGACCCTGGTTCGGTTCCCAGCACCCATGTTGGGTTGCTCACCACTGCCAGTGACTCCAGCTCCAGGGAATCTAACACCCGCTTCTGGCTTCCATAGACACCTGTGCACAGATACGCACATTAAAAAAAAAAATAAATAAATAAAAACAACAATAGCCAAAATACCCCTGAGATACTGTGTGTGCTTACACAGCCATCACCGGGGCCATTCTTTTAAAATGTGATTTGACACCTCTGAAGTGGTTGATGCTATAACTCCGCTGATGGCATGGGAATTGAAGTGCAGAGAGGTTGAGTAACTTGCCCAGATCTCACAGCTACTAATGACAGAGCTGGGACTTCATTTCAGGCAGTTGGGGCAGTTGGTGGCAATACCCTGGCAAACCCTGCCCAGGGGCAGCCTCCCATTCCACTGCAGGAAGAGCTCAGGGTGTGGGAGAGGCTATGCCTGGCTGGCTCCAGGTACCTGAAGGCTTTGCAGGAACTGGCCCAGGTCAAAGTGTTGAGAAGAGGGTGGGCATGCAGTGGGGACTTCCTGAGCTCTGCCAGCCCCACACTCTGGGAAGGCAGGGATCGCAAACCCCATTTCTCCTGCAAGCTCAGTCATGTCAAATGTGTGGCCTCATTTACCCCCCCACCCCAGCCAGTTAACCAGCAATGCAGATTCCTCCGGGGATTGCCAGCATCCTCCAATTCCATTCAGCCCCGAAGACACAGTTTACTGGAGATGGCACCAGGTCCCTGCTGGTTGAGGGCCTAGCACGAGCACACTGTCCTCTGCTTTAGACCCCGATCCCAAGCCCGGGTCACTCTATTTGACCTTCTGGCCAGCAGGCCACTGGTCAGGGTTCTGTGGCCCCCTGCTGGAGTTGAAAAACTTGTTTGAGCATCTCACAGAATTTAGGGTCTGAGGGATTTGTTTTTATTGTCTTAGACATTCTCATGAGGTTGTCTAGGTAGTCTTGAACTTGCGATCCTCCTGCCTCAACCCCTTGAGCTGAAAGTTCCACTTTTCTGTCCCAGTCTTTCTGGGGAACCCCCCCACACACACACCTGCAGCTGCCTGCAGAGGAGCTGGTTGCCATGAGCATTACAAGAAACCTAGTGGCTTTGAGGGTCTGTGGGTGCAGGGGGACATGCCAGGAGGAGCAGCGGGCGGATGTCTGTCCCCACGGCTCAGAGCCAGCCCCCCTCTTTGCCTCACAGGTTTTGTGGAGTCAGAGCTGAAGAAGATTCTGGAGGTGAGACGTGAGTCCCGCCTCTGGAAGGTGGGCAACCCGGAGGGCCGGGAGCTGCTGACCCGGCCAGACATCACGCTGGAGGAGGCCGGCATGGTGGACGGCCAGGTATGCCTGGGTGTCCATCTAATCCACTAGCCATGGAAGTGGGGTGAGGGTCCCTTATCTCACACGGGCCTGGCCCCGGTTTCAGCCCCCCCCACAAACACACACGCATGCATGCACGCACACGCACACACACATACGCACGCACACACATGCACACGCACATACACACATGCGCGCGCACACACGCACACACACGCACACACACATACATACACGCACACACACACAAACACATGCGCGCACACACACGCACACACACATACACACACAAACACACACACGCGCGCGCACGCGCACACACACACACACTTCAACAGTTCTCACTTAAACCAGTGTTGTCCCTGTCTTGTTTTGCTTGTTTGTTGAGACAAGGTCTCTTGTAGCCCAGGCTAGCCTGACTGTATGTAGCAGAGGCTGGCCTTGGCCTTCTGTTCCTCCTACCTCTACTTCCCCAGTGCTGGGTTTACAGACAGGGAGATTTTTTTTTTTTTTTTTTTTTTTTTTTTTTTTTTTTTTTGGTTTTTCGAGACAGGGTTTCTCTGTGTAGCTTTGCGCCTTTCCTGGAACTCACTTGGTAGCCCAGGCTGGCCTCGAACTCACAGAGATCCGCCGGCCTCTGCCTCCCGAGTGCTGGGATTAAAGGCGTACGCCACCACCGCCCGGCCCAGACAGGGAGATTTATCGAGATGGGCTAGCGCTTGAACAACACGACTCTTTTCTCTCATTCACACCAAAGCCCACAGACACACACAGGCTCCAGGGAGCGACCATACATCATCCGTGCCCGTTCCGAGTCAGTCTCCATCCACTCAACGTTCCTCTCCATGACTCAGTGGACTCTGCCCTGACGGTCTCTGGCTCACGGAAGGGAAGGGCCCGCAGCCAGAGCCTAGTCAGAGACCGCTCTGCTGGGTCATGACTTTAGCCTCTGCAAGGACGGGCTGAGACACTACAGCAGGACTCCACAGACTCCTCAGTGTGCAGGGAGGGGTGTTGTGTGTGCGGTGGGATGGGAGTGGGTAGGAGGGTGGTGGAGGGGGGTGGGGGTGAGGGGAAGACCTAGGATAACACAATGGCTGACTCTACCAGAAATTCACACCTGCTGGGCGCTGAGGGCGTCCTAAGCCGCCCACACGCCCATGCCCCAGGAGCCTGATGCCCCCACACCCCTAAACACACAGCCGTGTGGGCGCTTGATGTTCCCCTCATACTGAGGGGCTCCAATCCTGGGATCTGTTCTCCTCCAGGACCTTGTGAGCCTGCCTGCCCTTTTCATCCTGGGCTCACAGTCCTGGGCTAGCATTGGCAGCATCAGGAGACTTGGGAGTTTCTGGATAGTGCATGTGGGGCCCCCAGTCCTCTCTTTGGGGGTCAGAGGTACATCCTCAGCTCCTGCCTTCCATAGTAGGTGTTTCAAAGTCCCACCCTCTCCCCACCACATTTTCTCCTCCTCTGCCCTTAGAGCCACTTGCTAAGGGGGAGAGAGATTGCCCCTCAGCTTTTGGGGAATGCCAGGGACCTGAGGGATGGACCTTAAGGGAGGTGAAGCTCCATTCAGCCGGAAGAAACTATGCAGGGCCCCCAGGACAGAGGCAAAGGGAAGGGAGGAACCAGAGGTGGAGGAGAAGCATTCCTGCATTATGGGGGTAGTTGGCTCAGGGTCGGTGAACCTGGGTCAGCTTTGGGGTGGTGGGGAGAGTCTGGAAAAGGTGGCTGGGGTGATCTGGGGGAGAGTGGATGGGAAGGTTCTGGAATGCAGAGCAGGGAATATCTTCTTCACCCATGTCTGCCCACAGCACCTGCTCCTGGAGGAGATGGATGATATGGGGAACTGGCCTCCTCCAGAGTGAGGCCCGTGCCGGCAGGAGCCACCGTGCCCACGCCCCTGGGACCCCAGTCCAGCATATGTCTCTTGTTGGGACACATCCAAGGAGTCCCTGTGGCCCTGGGCTTTGGGATGAGTAGTATCCTGTGTGTGCGTGTGGTGGGCCTGCCCAGCACTGCCCCTACCCATCAGACTCCGGCAGATGATGTTATTAATAAAAACTTAGTTTGACATTAGCTTCCTGGGCTGTCTGTCATTGGACTCTGCCCTCTCCCTCACTCCTGGAGCGAGCCAGGCTATTAGGGTCTCTAGCGAGTCCCTAGCTTGTGCCTGAAGAGCAACTAGTGTGGAGGCCACCTCCGGGCACAGGGGCAGGGAGGGCAGGAGGATTTGGGCTAACCTGGGGGGTGCCGCCTGCCAGCAAGAAGGAGAGTCCCCAACTTCCCTCTCTCGGAGTTCCCAGGCTACACTGTGTCCTCAGCGGGAGGATCCGGGAATTCTCCCAGCAGGAAGTTCCTGCCCAGCCAGCTCAGGGACAAAGCCAGGAAAGAGGCCCTGAACTGCAGGGACCTGCTTCAGGAGAGCTGGCAGCCAGGGCTGCTGGGGGCAGGCGAGGAAGGGTTCCCCGAAGTTGGTGTGTGTTCGCTGCCATGCTAAAACACTGGTCAGAAGCGAGCTGGGGAGGAAAGGGTTGATTTCATCTTAGAGCTTTCTGTCCATTGTGGAGAGAGGTCAGGACAGGGACTCAAGGCAGGAACACCGAGGCCATCGAGGGGCAGTGCTGCCGGCTTATGTCCTCTGGTTTTCCCAGCTACCTTTTATTTTCTTTTAAGATTTATTTAATGTGTGCACAAGCATGTATGTGCATCTGTTGAGGACAGGTGACCACGGTGTCCAGAAGAGGGCCGTGTAACTCCTGGACCTGGAGTTAGAGAAGTTGCAAGCAGCCCCTGTGTGGTTGCTGGGAACCAAACTCCAGTCCTCCACAAGAGTAGCGTGAGTTCTCAACTGCCGAGCCGGCTCCTCAGCCCCTCAGCCAGCCTTCTTATACAGCACAGGACCACCTGCCCAAGGATAGTGCTGCCCACAGCTGGCCGGGCCCTCTGGCATCAATTAGCAATTAAGAAAATGTTCCACAAGCATACACCCACAGGCCAATCTGAGGGAGGCGGTTCCTCGGATGAGGTTCCCTCTTCCCACATGTGTCAAATTGACACCTGAAGCTAACTAACTGCGACAGTACAGGAGGATGTCTCTCCAGACTAGATGACCCCTGGTCACGGCTGGGCACTTCAGGGGTCCTGGCAGGGGAGGCTCGAGAGTGCCATGTGGCCTCTGGGGAGGCCCAGAGTATAGAGACCCAAGGCTGCCTAAATTCAGAGGTAAGGGGAACTTGGGCATGGAGGGATCTTCATCCTGGTTTCCTGGACACCAGGAAGTGCTGTGGTCCAGGAGGTCCCTGTTATCTCAGAGGGTCCCTGTTCTTCTCCTGGGCCCAGATGCTGAGCCTCAGGCGTACAGGAGAGAGCTTGTACGGAGCCTGCTCTGCAGAAACTTGTCTGTGTTACCCACCCATCCCACCTCTGGCCGGTTAGAGAGCTGAAGGCCAGTATCAGCTGAGGTACATTATCTTCTGAGGCCTGGTCTCAGTAAGTAAGCCAGGCAGGCCTCCAACTCATTCTCTGCCTCTGAGGGCAGGGATTACAGGTGAATGTCACCATGCCTGGCTTGGCCATTCTGAAGAGTCACAGTGATCAATCATAGTGGTCATAGCGACTGTCTGCTGGTGCCTTGGTGAGGGGCCACATCCTTGGGGCGGTGGAATACTGCAGCAGTTCCCGTAGCCCAGCCTGGCTCACTGAAGGTGGGACCCCCCCCTCTTGGTTCCCCCAGCCATCACTGTGGGAGAGGTAGGCGATAGGAACAGCGAGGGCACTTTGGGGGCCAGGAGCCTTCTCCAAGGCTTCCTGGCCAGGGCCCACGGAGACCTTGACTCAGAGCTGGAGGCTGGTGGAGGGCCAGCTCTGCTGACTCAGCCAGGAGGCCGCCCTGTGACCAGATGACTCACCTGTGCCCTGATTGCTCTGCTAATCACTTCCTTCCAGTGGGGGCGCGGGTGGGAAGGGTGAGGCCTTGCCTGGCAGCAGGGTTTGTAGGGAGCCTGTAGACCCCTACAGGGGCAAGGACTTGGTTCAGTGTGCGAGGCTCTGCGACCCACTCCCCCCCTCCTCCTCTGCTGTGTCTGTGGGCTAGCCTCACGTTTGCCCCGTGAACCACAGACTGCGGGGCAGGGGCATGGGTGCTGGTGCTGTCCGGAGGGCAGGAAGAGGGTGTGTGTGTGTGTGTGTGTGTGTGTTGGCACAGGCATGAGGCCTCTTCCCAGCCCTGAGGGGTCCAGGGCTGGCTTCTGAGGGAGGCCTGGCTTAGCGTGCACGGTGATGAGGGCAGACATTCTGAACAAGGAGCCGCCATGGACCAGGAAGGTCCCTGGCAGTGAGTAGAAGCCTGCAGACACCCCTGGGTCCAACCTGGAGACAAGGGCGTCTCCAAGTTTGTGTGAGATCCAGGAGACCTTTAGGCATCACTGTGCAGGCCCCATGGCTGAAATCGGATTTCACCCAATCAAATGTATCTGCCGGGCTCAGCACACCAGGCAGGGAACATCCTCCACCTTGCTCACTTGGACCAACGGGGCTGGCTGTGGCCTGGTCAGCTTTGTAGCACTGGGCCGTTAGGGAGAGAGGGTGCTAAGTCTGTCGCTCTAGGTTTCTGTCATCTCTCTCTCCCTGCCCATCGCCGTTCCTGTGTGCATCTAACCATGTCACCCCGTGTTGTGCTGTGGGGGTGGAATATGCAAGCAACTCCAAGTCGGTTACTAGGGATGTTCTGGGACTTGGTGGAGGCCTCGGGTGGGGGCACTTGGGGACCTGGGGCCTGGTGGGTAGGCAGAACCTGAAGGGGAGCTGGTGCCCCAGACTCTGCCAGCCTCTCCTGGAGAGAAGGGGAAGGTGAGGATTGGGGGAGGGGTCCAGGACAATATGACAGGACACCTCACTCCCACTGTCACCAACTCATGTCACTGCAGACCGGTTCCCCCTCCACACACACCGAATCTGTGTTGTGTTCATGGGCGTGAAATGGGAAAACTACAGGCACCTCGTGTAGGCTGGCTAAGATCCAGAACGGATCCTGCTGCCTCCCAGACAGACCATCCTTAAAGTGTTAGAGAGCTTACCTGCCATGCACAGGGCCCTGGGTTCCATCCCAGCACAGCATAAACTGAGTGTCTGGTGATGGTGGCCTTGGTGATGGTGGCCTTGGTGATGACTACTCCCCTCTGGTGATGGTGGCCTTGGTGATGACTAACTGCTTCTGGTGATGGTGGCCTTGGTGATGGTGGCCTTGGTGATGACTAACTGCTTCTGGTGATGGTAGCCTTGGTGATGACTGCCTCTCTGGTGATGGTGGCCTCTGGTGATGATAGCCTATAATCCCAACACACTGGGAGGTAGAAGCAGGAGGATCAGAAGTTCAAGGTCACCCTTGGATACACAAGTTGAGCCTGGGATACCTGAGACACTGTCTCCAAAACAAACAAGTAATATTTCAAAATGAAAAACCAGAATGGCGCCGGGCAGTGGTGGCTCACGCCTTTAATCCCAGCACTCGGGAGGCAGAGCCAAGCGGTTCTCTGTGAGTTCGAGGCCAACCTGGTCTACAGAACGAGATCCAGGACAGGCACCAAAACTACCAGAGAAACCCTGTCTCAAAACAAAACAAAACAAAAGAATGGCATGCATCCATCCTAGAAGGATCCTCAGAACAAACCATTAATAAGCACCCGCACCCAGCTCAGTCTCAGGCACTGGAGAAGGTCCTCCACCTTTGGCTGGGCATAGGGACACACACCTGTAATCCCAGGAGTTGGAGGCCAGCCTGGGCTACCCAAGACCCTGTCTCAGCCCCCCTCCAAACAAATGAAATAGGTTGGTTTGCCTCTGAAGGCCTTTACCACAGGGATGCCCCTGGGCTGTACCCGTATGAAGAGGTGATCTAGTCCCTTGGGTGGTGTCCCCTGCCCCTGAAGAGTGTGGGACACAAGGCTTGTTGCATGGAGTACTGGAAGGGTCCCATGTGTGCACCCATGGCTGGAGAGTGGGGGGTGGAGTGCAGGCCGTGTGTGCACCCATGGCTGGAGAGTGGGGGGCGGGGTGCAGGCCATGTGTGCACCCATGGCTGGAGAGTGGGGGCGGGGTGCAGGCCATGTGTGCACCCATGGCTGGAGAGTGGGGGGCGGGGTGCAGGCCGTGTGTGCACCCATGGCTGGAGAGTGGGGGGCGGGGTGCAGGCCGTGTGTGCACCCATGGCTGGAGAGTGGGGGGCAGGGGTGCAGGCCATGTGTGCACCCATGGCTGGAGAGTGGGGGGCGGGGTGCAGGCCGTGTGTGCACCCATAGCTGGAGACTGGTGGGCGGGGTGCAGGACATGCAGCATCTACGGAGTAGTGTGTGCACCCACGCAGCTGCAGCCACCCAACCGTGCAGGTTTCTGCTCGTGGCTTCCGGTGCCCAAGGCACAGATGAACAGAGCTCCTGTCAGTTGATTGAGGAAGCTCCTGTCTGTAGATAAAGTTCCCAGTCAGAGTCCTGAGCTACACAGATGGGGGCCGAGGGGACTAGCCAGGGGGACTGTAGGTAATAGCAAAGGGTCCTGTCTGTGCCCTGTGCACCCCAGGGCCACTTCCCTTTCCCTGGATTTGATGGCCTTGAACTGGTCCTCCTGCCTCCACCTCCCAAATGCTGGGGTGACAGGCAGGCATCACCAAGGCCAGCTGTTTCCCTGACCACGTGTACACAATCCTCCTTCCTCGATTTCCCCAGTGGATGGCACAACTGCCCATCTCCTTAGCACTCCCTCTCTCAGAGTCTGGCCTGGGGCCCTTACTTATTCCGGGTTCCTCACACTCTCCATGGAGCTGCCCAGCCCAGGACCCTCTGCTCTGAGGCTTTCAGCCTCCACTCTACTGGGGTTGGGACAATACAGGTCCTGCGTGTTTTCCCCATCCTTGCCTTACGCGAAGCTTCCTGGCTACCAGGCAGGCTCCTGGGCTATCAGGAGCCCCAGCAATAGCCCAGGGCTGTTGAGCTCCCTGGTGGGCACATAGGGCTGTTTCCATGGCACCATGGCAAGGTTGGCGGGTGGTCCTGGACCTCATAAGCTGAGGGTGGTGTTCAGGGGGCACTCCGAGACAGGAGTGAATGGGGAGCCAGAGAGGTTGGTCGTCCATTGAGTTAACCACTTGGCTACCTACAGCAGCAGCCAGATTTCACAGTGCTGCCTAAGCCAACTTCAGTGATGCAGCTGGCGTCTTCTGGGCAGCAGGAGCTATAGAGGGCTGTATGTCAGGAGACTGACAGGGTGAGACGCACAGAGCAGAAGGGGGCAGGGCAGCCTGGTCAGGAGGGAGAGGGAGCATTCAGAGTTCAAGGTCATTCTCAGGTAAGTGGTGAATTTGAGGACAGACTGCGTGAGAGGAGACCCCGTCTCAAACAAAGAAAATTCCCTCCTGTGTCAAGGGAGTTATGCAGCCTGAGCTCTTGGAGGCCAGCTGCCTGGGGTCATCTGGAGCTTGACTCTACTGTAGATCAGCTGTGTGACAGCCCCGGGCAGTCACTTCACTTGCTCTAGACATCCGGTTTCCTGTCTCACACAGGTTATTAGAGACCTCCATGCATGCCAGTGCTGAGCCCGGCTGACACAGGCAGGCTCTGTGTAACTGGAGATTACTGTCCTTTGAAAACAGCAGTCCTCTGTTGAGAGCCCTGGCCCGGGTCTCTCTCACCGGCGTCCTCCCAAGGCTGGAAAGGCCCCTGGCCGTCTGCCTCTTCCTGGGTCTTCAAGCCCATCTCTGGTTATTATTCTTGCCTGGTGCTCAGTGTACACTGGGGTCTTTGCCGTTCCCTGGCCACACTTTGCCCACTCCTGCCCCCAGGGCCTTTGCACCTGCTGCTCTCTCGCTTCTTTGGAGGCTCTGACTCTAGGGATCTGTGTGACCCCATGGATCTCTGAGGACTCTGCTGCCTGCCAGTCTGCCTGCCGCCCCCTCCCTCCGCCCCCTCCCTCCGCCCCCTCCCTCCGTCTTTCTTTGCAGTACTGGGGAATGGAACTCTGGATCACACACACACACACACACACACACACACACACACACACACACGCACCCACGCACGCTTGAGCTACACCACCTCGAGTCAGGGGTACTTTTACATTTTATTTTTGCTCTTGTTTTGTTTCTTTTTCTTTTTTTCCTTTCTCAGCCACTCTATACAGAGAAAGGAAGCAACTGTGCTGTTTACATTTAATTAGAGGTGGAGGCTCACTATGTAGCCCTGGCTGGCCTATAACACACTCTGTAGACCAGGCTAGCCTTGGAGTTGCAGTGATCCTCTGGTCTCTGCCTCCTAAGTGCTGAGGCTTCAGGCATGAGCTACCCTGCCGCCATCTGTTATTTTGATTTTTGTGTTTTGTTTTGCCTGGCTGTATTTTCCTCTCTCTAATCACTGTCATCTTCTAATTGATTGCATATTGTCTGTCTCAATTAGAACTCCAGCTTCGTGGTTCACATGTCGCCTGTTGTGGCTGCTGTGGTCCCTGAGCTTAGAACCAACCTAGCTGGTACAGACAAGGTGGTCTCTCCCTCCCTCCCTCTCTCTCCCTCCCTCTCTGTCTCTCTCTCTCTCTCTCTTTCTCTCTCTCCTTTCTCCCTCTTCCTCCGTCCCTCCTCCTCCTTTTTGAGACAGAATCTTTCTGTAGCTCAGGTTGGCCTGCAACCTGCCATGTAGACCAGGCTAGCCTCAAATGCGCAGACATCTGCCTGCCTCTGACTTCCAAGTGCTGGAATTAAAGATATGCCCAGATAAGGTGGCCTTTAAACTTAACTTGACTGAATGGATAGATGGGTGGTGGGTGGGCAGTTGAAGGGATGGATGATTGGTAGATAGATGGGTGGTAGATGTATGGATGGATTATGGGTAGGTGAAATGAGAGAAAAATCTCTACCTGAAGTCATGAGTTGGTAGAGGAAGTGAAATTGTAAGAAGGAAGGAAGCCAGAAAGGATTCACAGCCCAGGACACAGAGCCATACCCTTGCCGGGCCCTTCTACGCTGATTTCTCAGGTC
This sequence comes from Peromyscus californicus insignis, assembly GCF_007827085.1. Taxonomy (NCBI): domain Eukaryota; kingdom Metazoa; phylum Chordata; class Mammalia; order Rodentia; family Cricetidae; genus Peromyscus; species Peromyscus californicus. Next base: position 3,669,030 of record NW_026294491.1, read on the forward strand.
CCTCACTAGGCTCTGCTCTGCTTACCCAGCCCTGGACAGGGCAGCTCCAGCTGGGCAGAGGACCAGGCCTGAACAAAATAGCTCTTCCTTTCGGATATGGGATACACAGCTCTTTCTGCAGCTGAAGGGCAGGATGAATCCCACTGCTCAGGAAGTGCCTGTGGGCCTGGGTGCACCTTGGGAGTGGCCACAGGGCTGGGCACTTGGTGCTTACAGCCTGGCCACAGCCTGCCTGGAGGTCCAGCACAGAGGTTGGAGGGGCAGGGCAGCTACAGACTCATCCCAGGCTCCCTGCCCCCTCACTCCCTCAGAGCATGCCACTGAGAACCAGCTGGGCCATCAGAGGACCTTCCCTCTCCCTATGGCCTGATTTGGAGGGTGTCCCTGTGGCTGACCACATGCCACCAAGAAGCCCTCAGTGTCTCTACTGACTCTGCAGCTCCAATCCCCTCCCCCACAGGCCTCATTCCCAACCCCAGCACCCTCGGAAACTGTCCCCAGCTCACAGTGCTCTCTGGTCCCCAGTCTTGGAATCTGAATCAGAGCTGTGCTGAGCCACAGGCCTTAGTTAGCACAGGGAAGAGACCTGTTTGGAGATGTCAGTTGTGATGACCTTAAAACCCAGCCCCTAAGAGAGGTGTGGTGACTCACATCTGTAATCACAGCACTGGGAGGCTGAGGTGGGAGGAGTTCCGGGCCAGCCTGGGCTACAGAGTAAGAGTCTGTATTTAAACACTAAAAGCAAAACCGAAACCAAAATACATTGATGGCCCCAATACTTTCTGGCATCTTTGGCACCCAGGGTGTGGGTCTGTGTCCCTATCCGCACAGTGGGCAGAGTGCTCGTCCAGTGTGCATGGAGTCCTAAGTTGATTGGTGCACAGCAGTAATTCCAGCACCCAGGGGGTGGAGGCTGGAGAATCAGAAGTTCAAAGTCATCTTCAAATGCCTAGCAAGTTCAAGGCCAGCCTGGGCTACATGAGAGCCTGTCTCAAAAACATCAACCAAGTCCAGCTGCCATGAGCTTTCAAAGCTGCAGAAACTAAACAGCAGCTTTAGGGCTCCATCTTGGCTCCCAGCCTAGACCAGAACCACCAGCCAGCTGCAGGCAGAGCCATGGTGCACACCATCCCAACCACGCCTGTAGAACAGCTCTGGCCCTCACAGGCTGCTGACCATGTGACATGAGACCCCCAGCAAGAAGCGCCAGCAGGCCCTTCCAGAGCTCCCGATGTATGGAAGTTTGAGCAAAATGAGAGTTCCACACCATTAAGTTCTGCATATTTGTTATGCAGCAATTGCCTGGGAATGTTGTCCCCCAGCCCTCAGTAGTCCTATGTTCCCTGCCCACCCTGTCTCCCAGGTGGAACCACTCCTGGGCTGGACCCAAAGCCTGGAGATAGCTTCCTGTTCTCTGAGAATGCAGGCAGGGAGCTGGCAGGCATCTCATGTGGGAGCAGGACATTCCGGGCTCGCTCTGATGCTAAACCATTTTGGAGCCAGCAACTGTGGCATCCTAGCGAGGGCCTGCCACTCCCGGCAGGGCAGACACGGCATCCTTCTTTTGTTTTGTGGTTTTGTTTTTTGAGACAGGGTTTCTCTCTGCAGCCCTGGCTGTCCTGGAACTTGCTTTGTAGACGAGGCTGGCCTCAGACTTGCTCTGTAAACCAGGCTGTCCTAGAACTCACAGAGATCCACCTGCCTCTGCCTCCTGAGTGCTGGGATTAAAGGTGTGCGCCCCCACTGCCCAGCGGCATTCTCCATTCTTACATCTCTGTTTCTTCCCTATCCATGAAGCCATTTGTGAAAGTCCTTGTAAGTGCCTTTCTGGTGGGCTTTGTTCTGGCTGTGGCAGGGTGGCTGGGCATGACCACAGTTCATGGTTCCAGGGAGTGGCTGAACTTGAAAAGCAGCCTTGGAGCAGTGGCCAACCAGGAGGTGGTGACCCTTCCAGGCTGGCTGCAGATCATGGGTTCAGCAGCTGTGAACTAGCTCTTGAGGTCTATCGTAGCAAAGCCTTAGACGGCATGGTATCTCTCCCTTCCTGGGGTCAATTTTTTTTCATTTGTTTGTTTGTTTAGTGTGTGTGTGTGTGTGTGTGTGTGTGTGTGTGTGTGTGTGTGTCCCCTTCATTCTTGAGACAGGATCTGGTGTTGCCCTGGTTGGTCTTACATTTACTATGTAGCCGAGGATGATCTTGATCTTTTGGTCTCCCTGCTTCTACCTCCTGAGTGCTGGGATTACAGGCATTTACCAACATTACCTGGTTTGTGTGGTGCTAGGGGTCTGGAAAAGCCAAAAGTCACGGCTGTAAGGTCCCAAGATTGAGGTTTTGCAGAGGCAGCCTGGCAGGTCCTTTTGAAAGAGCTCTATAATCAGCAACCCTGCTATGCTTCTACCTCCCAGGAAGTCCTTCCTGTTGTCTGACCCCTTCTGCGGCTGTGCTCTCTCCATTGGGACAGAGAGCTACTGTGATGGACTCTAGAGTCCCATGGAACCGGAGCAGTGGGTTCTGCGTGTGATGCACAGATGGGTACCCAGAGAGAAGCGCCTGGGTGCAGAGGGCCAGAGCCAAGGATGGATGGGCCCAAAGGAAGATGGAGCCAAAGCAGAGATCCAGCTGCTGTGAGAGGAGGCTGGGAACACAGATCTTGATGGGGTCCATGTCCTGATTTGGGGGCTCTTCTCAGCCACCGTGAGGACAGTGGAGTGGTCCTCTGCCAGCTACCCTACCTCTGCCTGAGCGCTATTATGTTGTGGATTCTCCCTGACTGGTATGTACAACTCTTTGGGTCCGAGTCTGGGCTCCAGGCCTGCAGTCCGTGACAGTCCTGTCTCTGCATGTCTGTCTGAAGAGGTGAGGAATGCCCTCCTTGCTGCACCACGGTAACAGCAAGAACAGTGGTCAATGGGCGGTGTGCCCACTTTGTATCTGCAACAGCCATGTCTGGAATGGGATACCCCATCGGGGGCAGGATGCCCACAAGTATTCAACTTCATAAAACTCAGTTTCCTTATCTATAAGATGGGCCCAGCTAGCCGGGCGGTGGTGGCGCACGCCTTTAATCCCAGCACTCGGGAGGCAGAGCCAGGCGGATCTCTGTGAGTTCGAGGCCAGCCTGGGCTACCAAGTGAGTTCCAAGAGAGGCGCAAAGCTACACAGAGAAACCCTGTCTCGAAAAACCAAAAAAAAAAAAAAAAAAAATGGGCCCAGCTGAGCCAGGTGTGGTGGCCCAGGTCTTTAATCCCAGCGTTTGGAAGACAGAGGCAGGTAGGTCACTGTTAGTTTAAAGCCAGCTTGGGTTTATACTAGGCCAGCCTGGGCTACAGAATGAGACCTCATCTCAAAAAACAAACAAACATCTCACGAAACAAAACAAACAAGAAATTAAGTGTGAGATTAGGCAGGGTGGCTCACATCTGAGACAGAAGGATCACTACCAGTCTGAATCCAACCTAGCCTGCAAGGGAAGTTCCAGACCCACCTGGGGACTCGGAGTGAGACCCTGTGTCAAAAAACAACAACAAAACAGCAAAAACAAACAAAAACCAGCTAACTGAGCAACTGGCCGGGTGTGGCTTGGCTGGTAGAGCGCCGGGAGTTGATCCTGTAAAATGGGTGTGATGTCACAGGCCTTTATCCCAGTGCTTCAGAAGCAGAGGCAAGAGGGTCAGATTAAAGGTCATCCTCATGGAGAGTTTGAGGCCAGCCTGGGCTATAGATCAGCAGTTCTCAAACTGTGGGTTGCTACCCCTTTGGGGGTCAAACGACCCTTTCACAGGGGTCGCATATCTGATCTCCTGCATATCAGATATTTACATTATGATTTATAACAGTAGCAAAATTATAGTTATGAAGTAACAATGAAATAATTTTATGGTTGGGGGGTCACCACAATATGAGGAACTGCATTAGAGGGTAGAAACTTTAGGAAGGTTGAGAACCACTGCTATAGACAGAGAGCTGAGGCCAGCCTGGGCTATAGGAGACCCTATTTCAGAGAGAGAGAGAGAGAGAGAGAGAGAGAGAGAGAGAGAGAGAACAGCCCCTGCTTGTCAAAGGTCAGTGTCAAGGTAGGGCTGGGGCTGAGAGTCACAGCAAGCCTGGAGCTTTAGCTGAGAGTAGAGAACTGGGTCTCAACTCAGAAGGTGGTTCCCATGTCCTCTGGGATTGACTAACCTTTGATTGCAGGCTGAGGGGTACAGTGCTCTGTGGTAACCAAATCTGTCTTCTAGGAATATACCTCTAAGGTCTCCGGGAGGCTGGCCACCCTGGCTACCCATTCCAGAGACTCCAAGATGCTGAACATTTCCGTCTCTGGTAGCTGGGTGACACTGTGAGTTGGGTTGGGCAGAGGGCTGGCAAACAGCAGGCATGTGGACGAATGACTAATTGGAGACTCCTAGAGGAGAAGCCAGAGGACCTGGACTGGCCAATGGCCCAGCACTACAGAGTTCCTTCATCAAAACCTTCTAGAATCTTCCCTGCCTCGGGGCTTCCTCACTCTGCACAGGCAGAGAGACAGGCCAGGATTAAAGTCCCCAGGCTGAACCAAGGCGCACAGGTTGGTGGATAAGTTCCCAGCAGGCTTCTCCACCCCTGGGTGGAGCAATCAGACCGCTCAGCCAGAGTGCTGGCAGCCAACAGGCCAAGTCCTGGGGACCACTGGGCACAGGCCAAGTCCTGGGGACCCGCTGGGCACAGGGCAAGTCCTGGGGACCCGCTGGACACAGGGCAAGTCCTGGGGACCCGCTGGACACAGGGCAAGTCCTGGGGACCCGCTGGACACAGGGCAAGTCCTGGGGACCCGCTGGGCACAGGGCAAGTCCTGGGGACCCGCTGGGCACAGGGCAAGTCCTGGGGACCCGCTGGGCACAGGGCAAGTCCTGGGGACCCGCTGGGCACAGGGCAAGTCCTGGGGACCCGCTGGACACAGGGCAAGTCCTGGGGACCCGCTGGGCACAGGGCAAGTCCTGGGGACCCGCTGGGCACAGGGCAAGTCCTGGGGACCCGCTGGGCACAGGGCAAGTCCTGGGGACCCGCTGGGCACAGGGCAAGTCCTGGGGACCCGCTGGGCACAGGGCAAGTCCTGGGGACCCGCTGGACACAGGGCAAGTCCTGGGGACCCGCTGGGCACAGGGCAAGTCCTGGGGACCCGCTGGACACAGGGCAAGTCCTGGGGACCCGCTGGGCACAGGCCAAGTCCTGGGGACCCGCTGGGCACAGAGCAAGTCCTGGGGACCCGCTGGGCACAGAGCAAGTCCTGGGGACCCTGTGGGCCTGAACTTCTTGTGGTCTCCTGCGTAAACTATTCCCCAAGACATAACCTCAGGGTCTGATTTGGGGGAACTCTCTGTGAGACTCCAACAGGCTGAACAGTTAACTTCTCTGGGCTGGCTTTTCCTTGCCCACCAAAGAATCTTAATGGTGCCCACACCCAGACACAGGTTCAGGAAGCCCCTCCGTGGATTTGGCACTGGGATTGCTCTCCCTGGGCAGGGGAATGTCTGTTGGATGCTGTGGGGGCAGTCATGCCACAGCCTTGTCAAAATCCACAGACTACACAGTGAGCGTTTTCGAAAACGAGCTTCAGCTGAGTCAACAGCATTGGTTTGTGGATCACAGTGAACGAACCACAAGATGGTACAGTAGGGAGAGCAGGTCAGACTGTGGCACTTCTGCATTACTGCCCAGTCCTCCCCTTTTGAGGCAGTCTTGTGTAGCCCAGGCTGGCCTCCAATTCACTGTGTAGCCAAGGATGGTCAGTACTGGCCTCAGAGGCATGCTCCACCTACCCAGTTTAGGCTGTGCTGAAGAGAGTGTCCAGGGCTTCCCACACGCTAGGCAAGCACCTAGGTCAACTGAACTACATGCCAGCCGTCACTCAGGACTTCTGGAAACTAAAAGTGTTCTAAAAAAGAAGGTCTAGGGTGGGTATTAGAGGCCTGTAATCCCAGCACCCAGGAGGAGGAGGCTCAAAGGCAGGAGGGTCAGAAGGTGCAGGGCCATCCTCAGCTACATAGTGAGTTTGAGGCTGAGACAAGTCTGGGCTACATAAAACCCCATCTCAACAACAAAACCAAAAAACAAAGAAGAAAAACAAAGCCCCCCCCCCCTCCTTTTTTTGAGACAGGGTTTCTCTATGTAACAGCTCTGGCTGTCCTGGAACTCTCTTTGTAGCCCAGGCTGGCCTCAAACTCACAGAGATCCACCTGCCTCTGCCTCCTCAGTGCTGGGATTAAAGTTTTGCACCACCACCACCTGGCCCCTTTTATTTATTTATTTTTTAATTGTTTGAAACAGACTCTTAGCCAGGCATAGTGGCACATGCCTTTAATCCCAGCACTTGGGAGGCAGAGGCAGGTGGATCTCTGTGAGTTCGAGGCTTTGACTGGTCTACAGAATGAGTTCCAGAACAGCCAGGACTACGCAGTGAGACACTCCCACTGAAAACAAAACAAAACCAACCAACCAACCAACCAACCAAACAAACAAACAAAAAACAAAACAAACAAACAAACAAACAAACAAACACAAAACAAAAACCCAGGATCTCCTGTAGTCCCGGCTGGCGAGAACCGATCTTTTTTTCTTGTTGTTTTGGTTTTGGTTTTCAAGACAGGGTTTCTCTGAGTAGTTTTGGTGCCTGTCCTGGATCTCGCCTAGCTTGCCTCCCGAGTGCTGGGATTAAAGGCATGCTCCACCGCCGCCTGGCTGCGAGAACTCATCTTATGGAGCATGCCCTTGAACTCTGATATTCTACTTTTTCCCACGTTCTTATTTCATAGGTGTGAGCTGCCTTGCACTGCCCAAATCCCTTTCTTAAAAATAATTTAGATTTGTTTTATGTGTATGAGTATTTGCTGTGTCCGTGAGCATGCAGTGCCCTCAGAGGCCAGAAGAGGGCGTTAGCCCCCCCACCCCACTCCCACAACTGGGGTTATAGGTTTTGAGTCACCATAGTGGTGCTAGAAACCAAACCGTGTCCTCTGCATGATCAGTCAGTGATCTTACCTGCTGAGCCATCTCCCGGGCCCCCAGGCCCTTCTCAGAGAACCAAGCCCTGCCTGACCCACGCAGCCTCCCTCACCTCCACTCTTGATTACTGCAGCCGCAATGATCCCGTCACGGGATCTTTGAACACTCCACTTTCTCTGTCTGGCTTGTCAGTCAAAGCCTGGGACGTCCTCTGCCTCTCCCTACCCATCCCCTATGGCCCCAGCCTCTCTTGTGTCTCCACACCCACACTTCCACAGCACACAGCAATACTGCATATAATTGAGGGGAGCGACCCGGATCTGCACTAGAACCCCAATTCCAAGAGGACAGGGTGTGTGTTCACGGGATCTCCATGCACTCTGGCACTTCCTGGAGCAGCCAGCGCACATTACAGCCCCCCCCCCCCCCCCACCCCGTCACCAGGCTCTTAGCCCCACAGTCCAATGCTGCGTTTGTTTTCTGTAGCGAGAGTGTCCCTTCCAGAGAAGGGTTCTCCAGCTCTTCAGGCCTGAGGTCTGGCCAGGCAGCCCATGGCTCAGCGTCCCAGCTCCCCCAAGACCTTAACAGTTCCCGGTGTCTGCCTAGGGTCGGGGCTGCACTTCATCAGACCTGCAGGCATGGCTCTCCTGTTCTTCTCAAGCAGGCCCAGGAGCTGGATGGGATGTGGGAGGAAGAGGTCGGCTGTTCAGTCCAGGCCGGCTGCTCTCCATCTGGCCACAGGCCTCCCCCGCTACCCCAGACAAGAGCCCCAGTGTCTGCTCAGCTCCTGGACAAACAGCAGGCCTTTCTCTCCCTTTCCACTCAGAGTTCTGGACTGTGACCCCTTCATGCCCCCTTAGGAGGTCATGGCACACCCTCCCCACGACCCCCTTACTTATAAAGAATCTAGAAACAGGCCAGCCCACTTGGTGTGGGACGACCACGTGTGTTTCAGCAGTTTTCACTTCAGGCCAGGCAGTCTGGGCAAGGCTAGCTCTAAGGCTTCCTTCCTGCCAAGGTAGGTGTGGGTGCAGCTGGCGGCCAGAGCCAATCCCAGGTAGACTTGGCGGCAGTGTTTTGCCTCCTGTCAATCAAGGCTGACTCCTGCCCAGCCAGGCCCTGGGAAGTTTTCCAGGCAGTTTTTCTCCAGTACAGTTTCCAAGGCCCAGGATCCCTGTATCTGACTCCTTCTTGGCTGTTATGCGCAGAGCCCGGGACACACCCGCAGAGGCCTTGCCGGTCCCCCCCCCCCCCCCCCCCGGAAACTCTTTAAGCCCATCTGGGTATCAGGCTGAGGGGGACTCCCCATCTCAGACACCTCACACTGGTAGCTCAGCCTTGGTCCGTTAACATCCCAGCCCTGTGAAGTGTGTCCCTGGGACTCCTTATTCAAGGATCGAGGGGATTTGGGACCCGGTTTGCAGAGATCTTGATAAAATTTTCTGTCTTTAAAAGCCTCATCCTTGGTCATCTGTGCGACCCAAATTCCATGGCCAGATTGCATTTTTAAAAATTTATGTATGTGCTGGGCGGTGGTGGCGAATGCTTTTAATCTCAGCACTGGGGAGGCAGAGGCAAACAGATCTGTGAGTTCAAGGCCAGCCTGGTCTACAGAGCGAGATCCAGGACAGCCACCAAAGCTACACAGAGAAACCCTGTCTCAAAAAAAAAAAACCAAAAAAAAAAAAAAAAAAAAAACCCAAAAAATTTACGTATGTGTGTATATTTGTGTAGTGTTTGTGCCTGATCGTGTATGTGTGTGTATGTGAGTGTGTGTGTGTGTACATATGTGATAGTGTGCATGTGTAAGGTGTGTGTGTTTATGTGAGTGTGCGTGACTGTATGTGTGAGAGTGTGTATTTGTGTGAGTGTGTGTGTGCACGTGTAACAGTGTGTGTTTGTGTGCATGTGAATGCAAGGGCCCAGAGGTTGATGCCAAGCTTCCCACGTTGTATTTGGAGACACACTCTCTCACTGAACATGGAGCTAGTTGGTTCAGCTGCATTTCCTGGCAGAACCTCCTGCTGCCGCCCACCAAGGCCAGGGTTACAGGCTCACACCACCATGTGCAGCTCTGTGTGGGTGCTGGAACTTAGCATGCACCTATTCCCCATCTCCCCAGCCCCTAGACTGCCGTTTCTCCCTTCCTTCCTTCTTCTTTTGGTTTTGATTTTTTGAGATAAGATCTGCCCTGACTTATAATTACAAAACCAATTTTATTTATTTATTTTCTTGTGTGTGTGTGTGGGGGGGGGGGGGGCGTGAGAGTGTCACGGCATGCATGTGGAGGTCAGAGGACAGCTTACAGGAGTTGGTTCTCTCCTTCCACCATGTGGGTTCTGGGCACTGGAAGTAGGTGGCAGGCTTGGTGAGCCATCTTGCAGACCTTCTTGGTATTTCTTTGAGCCAGGGTCTTGGTGTGTTGCCCAGCTGGCCTCCATCTCGTGGTCCCTCTCCCTCCCACTGCTTTAATTACAGGTGTGTGCTGCCACGCCCAGCTGGTAGAGCGGTCACTTCCACTGGATGCTCCTCTGGCTTTCCAGACTCACTGCCCACACTTGTGCACTCGCTGTGACCCCCCGGGGGCTGTGCTGTGGGGCCTGACTTGCCCAGCTCCCCTTTGGCAGTTTGTACTGGGGGAGGGTTTGGTGAGGGGCTGAGGGCTGGAAGAGGAAGATATGGGGGTGTTTGTTCTCTGTCTGCCACACCCAGGGTGGCAGTGGCGGGGCCTGGCTCTTGGGAGCCGCCTCTTAGGGAGGAGGGCGGCCCTTTGCAGTGGCCAGCTCCAGGACACCTCACCGTCTCGGTCGCTCCTTCGCCCTGTCCATGCCTCTGCAGGCCTGTCCAGTCCTATCTTGAATCACTCCTGGGCATGTGTGGCTGCTTTATGCCGGTATCTGACTGGCGCCACTCTGTATTGTTTTCCTAGGGACGCTAAGACATATGGGAGAGGTTATTCTCTGCGTCAGTGTGTGGCTGGAGTGGAGCTTCCCGTGACCTGACTCCCGGGCTTTGCTCTCACTGTGTCTGAGACCGGCCCTGGATGGCAAAGTTCAGAGTCAGGGGTTGTGGCGGAAGGCCTGAAATAGAGACCATCTGATTTGGGGACTCCGGAACCAGAATCCATGTTCTAAGAAGGCCCCATTTGGAGGCCGGGGGGGGGGGGGCTGTCTTCTGTGACTAGCAGCGAGCCCCAGCCCTGGGTCTCTTTCATCTCCTGTGTTACTGGAACCACAGCTTGTGGTCCAGTCTTCTGGCTGCGGTCCCACTCCGCTCCCCTTGTATGGTGTAGGAGGTCACCCAAAGTCCGGAAGAAATAGAAACTTGGGTGAGGGTGTGCGGTGAAGGAAAATGCAGACACCATCTCAGCTCGTGGCTTCCCAAGACACCGAGCGTGGGTTTCCTTGAGTGGGTAAGGGGCATGAGTGAGAATCCCGAGCAGGGCAGTGTGAAGGCTCCTGGGGATCTTGCACACCCTCAGCTGTGGCTGAGGGGCTCCCTGCTGTGGGTGGGGTGCCCCGACCAGGGCCGCTGATGACATGGGGAAGGAATTCTCTGGGAACCCAGCGGGCCTGGACTGGCACCCCACCCACGGGGGTGACCCAGCGGGTGGCTGCCACACTGAGTCAGCCCCGGCTGGGCCCCGCCCCATTTCTGGTTCCACCCATCCTGAGTCCGCCCCCTCCAGGTTTCTCCCCACTCCTGATCCTGCTGTCAGTCAAAGTAAGGGGTAGGGAGAGAAGGCAGGAGGGGCGGGATGAGGGAGGAGAGAGGGAATCTGTGATTGGTATGTAAAATGAGTAAAACAAATCCTTAATAAAAATATATGAGAAAGAAAGAAAGAAAAAGTAAGGGGTAAAGGAACCCTTGAGAATAGCTTGTCATCTGTCCCAGGCCATGGTGACCCCTGGGGTGGGAGTGACATGAAACCTGTTAACCGGGAGGACCCTGGGTCCCAGAGAGTTCTGCACCTTTTACAACACCACACTGCAGAGCTGGGTCAGGTCCCCGGGACTGTGTGTGGGCTATGGGGGGACACTGGTGCAGGAAACGGGTTCCAGGCTGCACCCCCATACCACCGTCCTTTTCAGAATCCCGGGAGAAGTCGGAGCCCCACCCCCTCCCCCCAGGCCTCCTCATGCCAGCCTGGATGGGCAGCACCGGAGGTGGGCTGCCCTCAGGGTCTGCCCGTGGGCACGTTGAACTTGGCTGTGATTTCTGAACATTTTCATCCTTCGGCTGGAGCGCTGTGCTTACATTGTCTGGAATGGAAGACAGTGTGGAATTGCTGGGCTGGGTAACGGAGGCCGGCAGTCCCAGCGGCTTCAGAAGCGGACGCAAGAGGATCACAAGTTCAGGGTCTGCCTGGGCTACAGATCAGCTTTCCGGTTAGCCTGGGTAACACAAAGGAGACCCCGTCTCTCAATATAAAGTTTAAAAAGATAGGCCAGGTGGCGGTGGCACACGCCTTTAATCCCAGCACTCGGGAGGCAGAGGCAGGCGGATCTCTGTGAGTTCAAGGCCAGCCTGGGCTACAGAGTGAGATCCAGGACAGGCACCAAAACTACACAGAGGAACCCTGTCTCGAAAAATTTAAAAAAAAAAAAAAGATATCTAGATGTCTAGGGCGTGGCACAGCGGTAGCACATTTGCCTAGCATGCTTGAGGCCTTGAGTTTGATCCTCGGTAAAGTCTGGCTTCTGGGAATCCTATTTGGCACCCCTGGCGGGATCCTCCATCTCCTTTGCTTGCTCTCTGGGAGGGGTTCCCTTGGGAAATGGGACCATCAGGTGCTAGGAGACACCCAGCCATCGAGGATGGGCCCTGGGCCAGGCTGACCTGTTGCCTTGGGGACAGTGGCAACCTCTTTTCTGGGTCTCAGAAGAGTTGGACCACCATTCTTCTTCCCTGCTCCTTCAGGCATCTCCTGAAGCTCCTCCCCCAATGAAGGTTCTCACACCCAAGCTGGGGTTCCCAGGGCGCTGGGGGTCTGGCTTCTGGTTTCTGGGTTCACTTGTATCTTTCCACACTGTCTCTGTCCTTTCCAGTTCAGCTCCACCTAATTCACAAAACCTTTCCGTGTGTCTGGCCTGAGGACACAGAGGGAGGAAGACAGACCTACTCCATGCAGGGCCTCAGTTCATGGTGGGAAGCAGAAAGGACACATCACCACAGCCACATGGTCTCTGGTAGTGGAAGACTGGAGACTGGATGGTAAACGCAGAGGCGGTCTCAAGTGCTGGTGAGGATATCCGCTCAGCAAGCACAACCCTGCGTGGCCAGCCAGGAGCGTCTCCCAGGAAGCTGATGGTGCCCATTCCCTACAATAAAAGTGAATCTGCTTTATGTTCTCTTTCTCTCTTAAAAGTTGTTTGGATCTGTTTAAGTGTGTGAGTACTTTGTATGCATGTATGTGCACCTTATGCATGCCTAGTACCTGAGGAGGTCAGAAGAGGGCATCGGATCTCCAGACTGGAGTTAGGGATGGTTGATGCTATGTAGGACTGTCCTCCAAGCCGGGTACCCTCCACCATGGGGAGTTCTGCTGGGCGTGCTGACGCATAACCTTCTCTCACAGGAGGAGGGGATGGAAGGCCATGGCACCCTCGCGAGTATCCAGCTGCCCTTCCCGATTAGATGTGTGCAGTTCTGCCCTACTTGCCTGTGTCTTGGGGGAAGGCTAGAGGATGTAAGTATGAAGGCTGAGGGGAGGGGACTCCATCTGTGACAGTGGTTCTCAACCTTCCTAATGCTGTGACCCTTTAACACAGCTCCTCGTGTTGTGGTGACCTCCCCCCAGCCATAAAATTATTTTTGTTGCTACTTTGTAACTGTAATTTTGCTTCTGTTATGAATTGTAATATAAATATCAGGTATGCAGGATATCTGACACATGGCCCTCCCCAAAGGGGTCGTGACCCACAGGTTGAGAACCCCTGATTTAGCCCCAGGGAAGCTATCACCTGTGCAGTGTACAGACCTTCTGTGGCTGCTCTGAGGTCACCCATGCTCTGTCTGTAAGCCGAAAAAACTCATTGGTTCCCCTGGGTGAACTTTGGTGGACCAGCACCTCATTTTGTCTCTGGGGCCTTTGGAGGCGGGGTAGAGCCACCACACGGGTCCTTTGCAAGAGCAACAAGTGCTCTTCGCTGTGGAGCCACCTAGGCCTGTGATGACTTCCTTTTTTTTTTTTTTTTTTTTTTTTTTGGTTTTTCGAGACAGGGTTTCTCTGTGTAGCTTTGCGCCTTTCCTGGGACTCACTTGGTAGCCCAGGCTGGCCTCGAACTCACAGAGATCCGCCTGGCTCTGCCTCCCGAGTGCTGGGATTAAAGGCGTGCGCCACCACTGCCCGGCCTTCCTTTTTTTTTTTAAGACGGGCTCTCACTGTGTCTGTGTAGCCCTGGCTGGTCTAGAACTCACCTTGTAGACCAGGCTGCTTTTGAACTCAAAGAGATCCTTCTGACTTTCAAATGCTGGGATTGAGGATATATAGCACCATGTCCAGCATGTATTGATATTTTGAGACACAGTCTTTACTTCATAGCCCAGGCCGGCCTGGAACTCACAGTTGTCCTTGTCTCAGCCTCAAGAATGCTGGAGTTGGGTAGAGGTGCGTGCCATATGGCTTTCCTGGACCCTTTGTGCCACATGGCTTTCCTGGACTCTTGCCTTTCCCTCTTCTTTAAGACAGTGTCTCTGGTAGCCTCGGCTGGTTAGAACTTGCTCTGTAGCTGAGGAACTTCCAATCCTCCTGCCTCTACCCGTTGTGTGTTGAGATTACGCCAGGCCTGACTGATGTAGTGCAGGGGTGGAGCCCAGGGCTTCACGCCTGCTAGGCAAACACTCCATGGATGGAGCCATGTCCCCAGACCCTACTCCTGGACTCTGGATTGGGCCACAGCATGTTTCCTTCTTGAAGGCAAGCCTGGTATCTGCAGAGGGTGCAAGACTGGGGAGGGAGAGAAGGTCAGGGGTTGAGGGTCCGGCCCATTGGGCTGGGTTCTGCAGACTGTACTGTCTGGGAGCGACTGGAGAGCTTCAAGCTGCAGGGCCATGGATTGAGCTAGCCTGGAGTCCATCTGGTTTTTCTTTACAGAGGGGTTTTTGGGGGCTGGGATCCCAGATGGTTAGCACACCCTACCACTCAACTGCACTCCAACCCCACCGTCTGTAGCTTTTTTTTTTTTTAAACTGACTGAACCTTTCTTTAAACACTACCCTACCACCTCAGAACTCAAAGTGGGGTGGGTTTGACAGGAGCAGGCAACTGGCCTGAGCCCCCGGGTGCTCCTGTAGAAACCGACTCGGGTTCCAGAATTCCTAGAAGCAGAGCATCTCCCTCCTCAGACCTCTCACTGGGATGGGGAGGAGTGCTCCCTACCGCCTGCCTGCTGTTTTCTTGGTTGATGGAGGTGTGAAGGCCCAGGGTGGAGGCACTTCCTCTGCCTGCTGTGACAGAATTGTGGTGACATCTTTCTGAGTCTCCAGAGAAGGACCGGGGAGGTGGGAGTCTGGAGTGGTCACCAGAGAGCCAGTGTTCAACCCATGGCTTTTCATCCTCTCCGCTCAGGGAAGGAGAAAAAGGCGGGCTTGCTCAGGAACTGGTGAGGAGCAGAGGCCCTGCACGTAGTAGGTGTCTTAATCATCCATCTGTTGTTGTGAAGGGAATCTACAACCAAGGCAACTTTTTTATTTTATTTTTTTAAAGATTTATTTATTTATTACGTATACAGTGTTCTGTCTGCAGGCCAGAAAAGGGCACCAGATCTCATTGTAGATGGTGTGAACCACCATGTGGGTGCTGGGAATTGAACTCAGGACCTCTGGAAGAGCAGTCAGTGCTCTTAACCACCGAGCCATCTCTCCAGCGCCCCCTACCCGCAAGGCAACTTTTATAAAAGAAAGCATTTAATTGGGGGCTTGCTTACAGTTTCAGAGGTTTAGCTCATTATCATCATGGTGAGGAGCATGACAGGGACAGTGGTGGAGAAGTACTTGAGGGCTACATCCTGACCCACAGACAGACAGACAGACAGGGAAGGAGGGAGACAGAGAGAGACAGAGACAGAGAGAGAGAGAGAAAGAGACAGAGAGAGAGACAGAGAGAGACAGAGACAGAGAGAGAGAGAAAGAGACAGAGACAGAGAGAGACAGAGAGAGAGAGAGAGAGAGAGAGAGAGAGAGAGAGAGAGAGAGAGAGAGAGAGAGACAGACAGACAGACAGACAGACAGGGCCTGCTTGCACTTTTGAAACATCAAAGCCCACCCCCAATGACACACTTCCCACAACAAGGCCACACCTCCTAGTCCTTCTAATCCTATCAAAGAGCCCCACTCCCTGGTGACTGGGCATTCAGGTACATGAACCTATGGGGCTATTTTTGTTTTGCTTTGCTAGACAGAGTTTCTCTGTGTAGCCCTGGCTGTCCTGGAACTCATAGAGATCCTCCTGCCTCTGCCTCCTGAGAGCTGGGATTAAAGACATGCTCTATCACCTCCAGGCTATGGGGCCATTCTTATTCAAACCACCACGGTAGGACTTTGACAAATGCATCTGGAATGAATGTATGTTTTCCCCTCTGGACCCCAGGGAAGAATGAGACACAAGAGGAGCTATCCCAGGGACTGGTCCTTCCTAAAATGTCACAGTCTGAGAACCCAGAAGCCCTGGTTACACTAGACACTGGTGAGTACAGGGTCTTAGACTCCAGTTCCCAGAACCCTGTTGTGTGACTGGGCTGTTAGGTGCCTCTCTTTTTGGGAGAGTCCACTAGATTATGGTGATATTTTATTTGTATTAAAATGTTATTTGTATGTTAATAAATAAAGTTGCCCGGGGGTCAGAGCTATTAGCAAGCCATAGGAAAGCAGGGCAGTGGTAGCTTACGCTTGTAATTCCAGCACTTGGTAGGCAGAGCTGGGTAAGTCTCTGTGTGTTCAGGGATACAGCCATTATTGGATACACATGCCTTTAATCTTAATACCAATCATGGAAAACCTGGAGGCCTATACAGGCAGGCTGTGAGGAGGCGGTCATGTGGTTGGGTTTACAACCAATGAGAAGGCAGGACAGGAACTCTATATAAAGACTTTAACACAGGGGTAGCTCTGGTTCGGAGGGGTAGAACCACCACAGGAGGAAGGGTAAGGTTTTAGCTCTTAGCTCTGACCTCTTGGCTTTCTTCTTTGCATTGGTTCTGTGTTTTTTTATTTAATAAGAAGGTTGGATACATCTACATTTGGTGCCCAACGTGACAAGAATTCATTAAAAACCGCTTGGCTTGGCTTGGCGGCAGGTCCGGTTTCCAGCCTGGGCGGCCCGGCTGCCTAGCTTGGGCCCAGGCCTGACTGACCCGCAGCTGGAGCTACTTGCAACTGCTACAAACAACTCAGACCTGCCCTGCTGAACAGGGCCCCTGCCTGTAAAGACTCGGCTCAAGCGGCTACACTTTCTCTCTCTCTCTCTCTCTCTCTCTCTCTCTCTCTCTCTCTCTCTCTCTCTCGCTGGATTCACACCTCGAACACCAGGTGGCTGTGAAATTCCCTGGGATTCTACTGTTCTACCCAGACTTGGTAAGTCAATTAACATATCTATTTAAAAGAGAATTTTTTTCTACATTAAAAAAAAAAAAAAAAAAAAAAAATGGAGCCGGGCGGTGGTGGCGCACGCCTTTAATCCCAGCACTCGGGAGGCAGAGCCAGGCGGATCTCTGTGAGTTCGAGGCCAGCCTGGGCTACCAAGTGAGTTCCAGGAAAAGGCGCAAAGCTACACAGAGAAACCCTGTCTCAAAAAAAAAAAAAAAAAAAAAAATGGGCTTTATGTGTACATTGGAAGAAAATTGGGCTTTGTTTGAAATTTTAGGCACTCTGACAATGGAACTATATGAAAAGATTAATATTGATCGAATTATTCAGTTTATTACTTTTCTTATCCTCATTTTATTATTTAAAAAGATCGTCAACTTAAGTGCCAGGATAACAGTCTTAGAAAAACTTGTTAAACCGGCAAAAATGAATTATAGAGAAATTCAAATTCAGACAGAAGAAATAAATAGTGAAGTTGTTTCAAAATTGGATCGTAAGGTTACAGAAAGAAAGCCAGTTTTCACACAATCACCCTTAATTTATCCAGTAGCCATACAGCAGCTACCTGATGAAGAGAATGAACAAAATACTTGGGTTCCAGTTGAAATGTTAGACTTACGAAGATTTAAGGAGGCAATAGCATCTTATGGCATGCACTCCCCATATGTAAAGCAAATGTTAAACACCTGGTCAACTTGTAATAGGATTCTACCAAAGGACTGGCGGGAATTGGCACAGGCTGTTCTTGAACCCGGACAAAATCTCCAGTGGAAAATGTGGTTCAGTAATGAGGCTAAAAATATAGAAAGACAATGGAGGGATAGCGGAATACAAGTCTGCCAGGATCAGCTTATTGGCGAAGGCCAATATGCTTCAGTACAAACACAATGTTCATATGATGTCCAAATCCTAGTTCTATGTAAAACGGCAGTTTTGAATGCATGGGACAGAGTTGAAGAACCAGGAAAAAAAAACTGAGTCATTTACAAAGGTTATACAGGGCCCCAAAGAATCTTTCACAGATTTCTTACAAAGATTGACTTCAGCAGTACAAAAAATGGTTCCGAATTCAGAGGCTAGTCAGATAATAATTGAATCTTTAGCCTTTGAGAATGCAAATGCAGCGTGCAAAAGAATAATTAGGCCGTTAAAGGCAAGATCTGCACCTTTGGAAGATTGGATTAGAGATACAGTTAATGTAGAGGCTTATGACCATGATGATATGTGGGTAGGAAAAGCAATTTCAAAAGGTTTGAGCAATGTTAGATGTTTTGGATGTGGAAAGCAAGGACATTTGAAAAGGGATTGTAAACAGGTCATTCCTAGAAATAATGTTTCTTCAAGGAACACTGGCAACAGAATGCCCCTTCCTTCTGGAGTATGCAGAAGGTGTGGTAAGGGAAAACACTGGACCAACGAATGTAGATCAACAAGGGACAGACAGGGTAACCCTCTGCCTCGAGCTTCGGGAAACTCCCAGAGGGGCCTCAGGCAGGCCCCCACAGTAAATCCAGTTCAAACCTTTCCTGCAGTTGTAGAGGAAACCCCTACTCAAAGCAACTAAATAACCAAATGTCTATTGGAATAAATCATGTTAGTCGAGATGATGAAACAGAGAAAATAGGAAATACAGGAAAAAACATAAAGAAAATTTTTTGGCAAACTTCTATTAATGAACAAAGACCAAAACTAACAATAAAAATAAATGGTGTTTTGTTGTCTGGTTTGGTAGACACAGGTGCTGACATTACCATAATTGCACCAGAATTTTGGCATCCAACTTGGCCTCTTCAGGAGGTAAACATTCAACTCTTAGGAATTGGGACATTATCTAGAGTGAAACAAAGTGTAAGATGGCTTGAATGTATAGGTCCGGAAGGACAGAAAGGAAAATTAAAACCATATATGGCTAACATAGCTATGAACCTGTGGGGTCGAGACTTGTTACAACAATGGAATACTCAGATTAATATCCCTCCAATCTCAGAAACAAATCATAAATTAGTACATGTTTCTGAGAGAAATATTAAAAGATATTATTCTAATGAGTGCTCACCAGCCATCCATGTCATACAAGAACAGGCACAACAACTGATAATCTTCCAAAAACATTAACAGCTCTACCTTTAAAATGGTCAACAGACAAGCCTGTATGGGTTCAGCAATGGCCTTTAACAACAGAGAAACTCCAGGCTTTACAAGAGCTGGTGGAAGAACAGTTAAATGCTCATCATATTGAAGAATCAACCAGCCCTTGGAATTCTCCTGTATTTGTTATAAAAAAAAAAATCTGGTAAATGGAGAATGGTAACAGACCTTAGAGCAATTAACAAAGTAATTCAGCCAATGGGCTCTTTACAATCTGGAATTCCTTTACCTACTCTGTTACCAAAAGGCTGGCCTCTCATAGTTATTGATTTAAAAGACTGTTTCTTTTCAATACCCTTACAAGAAAAAGACAGAGAAAGATTTGCTTTCACAGTGCCTACTTATAATAATTCTCAACCGGTTAAAAGATTTCAATGGAGGGTTCTCCCACAGGGAGTCACAGGCCTGACTGACCCGCAGCTGGAGCTACTTGCAACTGCTACACTAGGTAAGATTTTTTTTTCAAACTATAGTTACAACTTATTTAATTCATGAGCCATATAGTTTTTTGACAACTTGACACAGCTGGGGTCATCTGGAAATGGGACCCTCAGCTGAGAAAATGCCTCCATCAGATTGGCCTGTGGACGAGCCTAGGGGACATTTTCTTGATTAGTGATCAATATAGGAGGGACCCAACTTCTGTGGGCGGTGCCACCCTGGGCAGGTGGGCCTGGGTCCTATAAGAAAGCAGGATGAGCAAGCCAGTGAGCAGCGCTCCTCCACGGCCTCTGCTTCAGTTCCTTCGGCCAGGTTCCTGCCCTGGTTTCTCATGAGGACCAACTGTAATCTGTAAGCCAAAAAACCACTTCCCTTTACAGCCTTTGCTACACGAGACCTTGGTTTTTGTTTTAAAAAGGCAATCTAGTAGGTTAGGGCAAACATTCAAAGTATTATTTGTAAAAGTATTGTTTCTGATATATCTGGACAAAGGCATGAGGTCAAGGTCAGATGTAAAATTGACGGGACTGTGGGCACTAGAGAAACAGAACTCAGAAATCTGGAGGTGGTGCCCGATTCAAGTTCTTGGGTCTTTATATGCTTTTATTTATTTGTTTTCTGTATATGGGTGTTTTGCTTGCATGTACGTCTTGCACCAGGAGTGTACCTGGTGCCTGCAGAGGCCAGAAGAGGGTGTCAGGTCCCCTGGAACTGGAGTTACAGACAGTTGTGAGCCACCTTGTGGGTGCTGGGACCCGAACCCTCATCCTCTGGAAGTGCTCCTAACTGTGGAGCCATCTCTCCAGGCCCCGTTTTTATCTTTATTTATTTAGTCAGTTTTTGGTTTTTCAAGACAGTGTTTCTCTGTGTAGCCCTGGATGTCCTGGAACTCGCTCTGTAGACCAGGCTGGCCTTGAACTCAGAGATCCACCTGCCTCTGCCTCCTGGGTGCTGGAATTAAAGGCATGCACCACCACTGCCTGGCCTATTTTTTATTTTTCAAAAATTATTTATTTTTATTTTATGTGCGTTGGTGTTTTGCCTACATGTATGTCTGTGTGAGGGTGTTGGATCCCCTGGAATTGGAGTTACAGACAGTTGTGAGCTACTATGTGCATACTGGGACCCGAACCCTCATCCTCTGGAAGAGCTCTTAACCACGGAGCTGTCTCTCCAGGCCCCGTTTTTGTTTTTGTTTTTATTTTTTAATTTTTAATTTTTGAGTCAGAGTCGGACTTACTATGTGGCCAGGAACTCCTGGTCCTCCTGCCTCTACTTCCCCCTTAAAGGCCTAGACAACCACTATCATCGGCTCTAAGGGTCTTGGTAAAAATCTCACACACTCCAGGAGCGCTAGGATTCTCTGTCCAGGTCCGCAGCTGTCTCACGGCTGCCGGCTGTCTCCACCCCTCTTGGGTCTCTTCCTGCTTCTGTCTTGAGTCCCCTCCTTCTTTTCTTCAAGGGACAAACGCCCCCACTCCCGCCCCTCAGGAAACACGGGGGTGGGGTGGGGGAGGGAGGGAGCAAACGTGACCGATGGGGGGGTGGCAGGGGGCACTCTTATCTCGGGAGTTCAAACCAAAGACTCCGAAGCAAACGCCCAGGCTCCGTGGCGCAGAACAGAAAGTAGGCGACTTGGGGATGAGTTTGAGGGTTGAACTTGGTGAGCAAGGGCCTGGCGCGCTGCCCCAGCCGGCCGGCTACGGGAACTTGTTTCTGTGGGCGCAGGGGCGCACTGTTAACTAGAGGAGTTAATGTTCTTCCCCCTTTCGCTATTATTTATTTTAAAGGAAAGACAGAAGGAGCCAAGAGAAATTGGAGTCAATTCCTCCCGGAGAGGGAGCGGCTGAACTGATTCGGAAGTTGGATCTCTTTGTACAAAGGAATGCAGGGAGACAGAAAGAGAGAGAGAGAGAGAAAACCCCAACAACAACAAAAATAAAACCCACCCCATTGCTTCATTTCCCCTCCAAGTCCAAGCACTTTCTATTGTGCAATGAAAAGGCTTTTCATGTCGAGAGAAATGAATCCTGATTTGCAACGCTAAGGGCTTGAGCGTGCGTCTAGGCTCAAGACGGCTCTCAGCTGGGCGCGGTTGCCGCAGGGTGACCGTGGCCAAGTTCCCGGTGCTCCGCCACGCGTGGGCCGCAGGACAGGCTCTCCACCTCAAAGGGTGGAGAGCCGCGAAGTGCAGCGCGGTGCGAGTGGACAGCCGTCTAGGGGGCACGCTAGATCCCGGGGTCCTCTGGTGGCGCTCCGGGCACTTTTGGGGATCCAGGCGCGCGCGCGCGCTGTCGGGGAGGCAGAGCCCCGGGCGCGGGTGCACGTGGGAGCTGCAGCGGGGGCGGGCCGGGGTGTGGCCTCCCCGCCTCCCAGGCGGGATTTGCATGTGTGTGGCGGCCCCAGACTTCCTGCTCCTTCCCAGCTGCAGGTACGCGCGGGCCGGGCCGGGCTGGAGGACTGTGGGCGCGCAGAGACGCGGGCACCTCCTCACCCGGACCCGCGCCGCACCGCGCCTCCTCGCGCTCCGGTGGCCAGGGCAGCCGCCAGCCTGTCCTGGCTGCCCCGATCGTCCCGATCGCCGGGCTGCGAGGTGGCACTACGCCCCTCTCCGCTCAGCGCGCTGCAGTCCTCTGCACCGAGCCTGGCAGCTCGCTTGTGGGCAATCTTGCCACCTCGAGCCCCGGAGGGCCAAAGCCATGAACGAAATGTCCAGCTTTCTTCACATCGGGGACATAGTGTCCCTATACGCCGAGGGCTCAGTCAATGGCTTCATCAGCACTTTGGGGTGAGTGAGCCTAGGGCAAAGAGGGGGGGCGTCGGGGCCGCCGTACCAGCTGCGTGTCTCTTGATGCCCAGTCCCCTGCCCCTCGATGGCGGGCTTGGGCGCCCTAGTCTCCAGAAGCGAGGGGACACTGGCCTCCCTCTCTTAGAGAAAGGAAGTGCGCTGTTTGCTCAGGTAGTAGTCGGGCGCCCTAGGGAGTTCGCAGGAGGCGTCTGGGCCCACTAAGCCCGCCACTTCTGGCACACTCCTTTTCTTCAGTAGTGGCTGAGGGGTTTGAACTTCCTCTGCAAGTGGTCCTGGGGTGGTGCTGGTGGCAGGTGTCTGGGGCCTGAGTTGGAGAGGGCCTGGGTGTGCTTGGCTGGGATTGGGGGTTGGGTGCTAGGGTTGGCTCAGACTGCAGCCTGGCAGTCATCCCTTTCGCCCCATCCTGAATCGGTTTTTGATGGGTGGAACTTTCTCACTCTCCTTGTGTCGCATCCCGGCTTTAGTAGGAGTGTTTTCTTTACCCTCCCGGTCCAGGCAACCCAGGTCTCGGCCAGCTGGCCCCCCTCTTCTCCCCCCCCCCCCCCCGCCCCTTCTCCCCGTCAATTTCCTGTGCAGCAGCTCTGGCGCCCCTGGTCCCAGGTTCTCCAGAGCACTTTACAAACATTAATTAATTCTGACTGCCACCCCCCAGGGTCTAGGCTGGATAAGCAGGGAATCGATTCTGTCCCAGGCTGGGGCCAGGCCTCTGAGCCAGGAGAGGGTAGAGTCCCTGTATCTTTTTAGAGAGCTCCTTGCGCGCCTTGCTGCGTGGAGACGTGGAGAGAGTGCAGGCCGGGGTCTGGTCCTTTGGCCCCATTCAGTGCTGGCACGCGCGCGCGTGCGCGCATCAGGGTGCGGGAGGTGGGGGTGGGTTTGGGGGCGAGGAGGGCGGGAGGGACTATGTTCTGTGGCTTCATCTTTCCCAGCAACACTCAGCTGCCCAGAGGGTGACTCCTGTGAGGACTTTGGAACTGTGTGTGGGGTATCCTCAGTCCGAGGCTAGCCCTACACTGGTCGGGCAGGTGGGAAGCTTCTGGCTCATTGGGTTTCTCCACTGGTGGCTGGAATTCAGTGTGCTGTAGGGAGGAGAACCCACAAGGGCCTCTTTGCCAGAGGAGGCTGAGATGGGAGTTCCAGCATTCCTTCCCCCTCCCAGCATCCTTCAGGCTCTCCTACACACCTCCTGGGTCAGATGTAGATTCCTACACTCACCTCCCCATCAGATTTCTCTTCTGAAGTTACCCGGAGAAGAGGGGTGGAGCCACATCTGGGCCGGCATCTTCGCAGGCCTAGCTCAGAGCAGTGCCAGGGCCCTGTACAGGGGAGGTCCACAGTCAGCACTTCACATTCTGCTGTGGAATAGGGTGTGTGGGGGGGGGGAGGGGGGAGGGTGAAGCCAGAAGTGGGAACCCCCTTCCCCCCAAGCTCTGCAGCATTTTGGAAAAATGCTTTTGCAGATGTTTCTGACTCGGGATTGAGCATTGGGTGGATGTCATTTAAGCACCTTGAGGATTAACAGAGCCAAGGGAAGGGTCTAAGGTCCCTTTTCCCACCCTCAGGCAGGCTCCCTCATTTGGGAATCCCTCTGCATGCTCTCTCTCTCTCTCTCTCTCTCTCTCTCTCTCTCTCTCTCTTAAATTATTTTATGTGTATGGTGTTGCTTGCAAGCATGTCAATAACCATGTGGCTGCTTGGTGGCTGTGGAGGCCAGAAGAGAGCATTGTCAGATCCCCATGGGTGTGAGCTATCTTGTGGATGCTGGGGGTGAACTCAGGTCCTCTTCCAGAGAGGCCAGTGCTCTTAAGCATCGAGCCATGCTGCCAGCCTCGGCTCCCCTGTTCTCTGTGTACTGTCTTCCTGCCCCAGGAGCTGCTTGCTACTTTTAGTCCACCTGGACCTCAGGGCAGGACTCAGGGCACTTGAGAGCCCTTGACCCCAGGGTGCCCCTTCCTATGCAACTCCCCCCAAAAGATGGACAAATGGGCTGGAGAGATGGCTCAGAGGTTAAGAGCACTGACTGCTCTTCCAGAGGTCCTGAGTTCAATTCCCAGCAACCACACGGTGACTCACAACCATCTGTAAAGAGATCTGGTGCCCTCTTCTGCCATGCAGGCAAAACACTGTATACATAATAAATAAATCCTTAAAAAAAAAAAAAATAAAGATGGACAGCCTGGCCTGGTGTGCTGGCCTAGGCCTAATCTGAGCTCACCTCGCCAGAAGTTCAGGTGCATTTCCTGGAACCGCCCCCCCTGGTCTCTTTACCTTTGCTCCTGTGTGGCTCCTGCCTGCCTGAGTAAATCTGTCCCACCCTCTGAGACCTAGCCCAAAGTGGCCTCTTTTGAAAGCTGAGACCCCACCTTCCAGGGCAGAATTAACCCTGTTCTTTCTGTGACGTTTTCAAGCTGTTTTCTGGTGGGACTCGCGCTCCCCATAGGCCCAGCTAACACTCACTCACAGGGCAGGGCAGGCGCTGGCAGGGTTAGTGAGTCAGCTGTGCCCTCATGGAAGCTGCACTGTGCTGGGGACCTGTGAAGAGGAAGGGAGCCGGGCTTCCAGCTGATGAAGAATGAGTGGCCGTCCTGTACCTCACTGTACCCAAGTGGACTCTCCAGGCCCAAGCTGCAGCATCCTTAGGGTCTCCATAGTCCTGTGGAGTAGGGTCTGTAACCCCAGCACTTGGGAAGTGGTGGTGGTGGGGGATCCTGAACTGAAAGACAACCTTTGCTATATAAAGAGCTGAAGGCTAGCCTAGGCTACAAAGAGCCTGTCTTCAAAAAAAAAAAAAAAAAAAAAAAAACCAAACAAACAAAAAACAAAAAACAAGGCAGGCAGACTAGCAAAAAAGGTCAAACTTGGCAGCTGGACTCTAAGGGCCTGCATGTTTGGTCGGACTGAGCCAGAGTCTCCATGCATTTGCTTCCTTTTCTGCAGAGCTGGAAGTTGGACCCTGGTCTCAGGCATGCTAACTGCATGCTGGTTTGAGGCATGCTGACTATGTATGTTGGTCTGAGGCATGCTAACTGTGCATTCTCAGGCATACTAACTGCATGCTGGTCTGAGGCATGCTAACTGCATTCTCAGGTATGCTAACTGCATGCTGGTTTGAGGCATGCTGACTGTGCATGTTGGTCTGAGGCATGCTAACTGCATTCTCAGGCATGCTAACTGTGCATGCTGGTCTGAGGCATGCTAACTGCATTCTCAGGAATGCTAACTGTGCAAGCTGATCTGAGGCATGCTAACTGTGCATGCTGGTCTGAGGCATGCTAACTGCATTCTCAGGAATGCTAACTGTGCAAGCTGATTTGAGGCATGCTAACTGTGCATGCTGGTCTGAGGCATGCTAACTGTGCATGCTAGGTTCATTTGTCAGGCAGGTTCCCGTGCTCTGCCACTGAGCCATACCTCAGTCTTCAATACTGCATTTTAATTACATCCCCAGGACTGGAAGTGGCTCTGAGAGGCTCTCTGGGTCTTACTCAGGGTCTGTCTGCCTCCATCCTTAACTCTGGTCCTGCAGCCTTTCCTGAGGCTGTTGGTGCCCAGGGTCTTGAGCCCTAGGGCCGGTGTGATGGAGCTCCTGGGCCTCTCCCAGTGCCCAGTGTCTGGCATTCAGTTAGTCTGTGACATGAATTGAAGACGGGCAGCCTTAATGGACAGAAGGCTGGGCCCGCTGGGGAGGTGGGAGGGAACGCCGGTAGAGGCGCAGCAGCTCTGGGTCTGGGGCCCGAGCACTTGAGACAGCCAATTAAAACCTCCTGGGTAATTAGAGGTCCCATGAAGATTGTATATTAACTGGGTTGGGAGGCTGGGAGGGGTCTGGGGAGTGGATCCTGGAGGTGGTTGGGACTCAGGGAAGCAGGCCCACACCTGTTCCTGGCAGGGAAGCGTGGCTGTGGCTGGCCTCGCCCCTCACCCAGGTGAGGAGACAAAGGCCAGAGCTGCAAATCAGGGAGGAGAAGAGTTGATGTGGCTCTAGGCCAGTGGCATGAGAATGCAGGGTGGACCCATCTGGTCCCCTGGAGACCTTTTAGTACCCACAGGGTGACTGCAGGGCCCAGGGATTGAGCTGGGAGTACAGGTGAACTAAATCTTGAAGAGGCATTTGTCAGAAGCCTTTGCTGCCCATGAAAGGCCTGGGATCACTTTTGGGGGGGGGGGTGTCTCAGTACTTCTGGACCTGGGTCACCCCATGGTAAGGCAGTCAGCACATAGGGTTGAGGACCCTCGCCTTCTCCTGTAGCGCTCTCTGTCACTTTCTATCCTTACCTAACATATCTTGGAGGGTGGGTAATGGAGATCAGGGCTCTAAGAAGTATGGGGAGAAGTGTGAGGAGCCCCAGGTTCCCAGATGAGGGTCCCTGGGGCAGGAACCTCAGGAGCATGCTCCTTGGCCCCTGTTCCATCACTAACTGGGAATTTCCACGACTCTGCCCCCCCAACCCCCATGCTGGGGTCAAACCTAGGGTTCTGACAGATGGATTACATCTCCAGCACACCCTGTGTATTCTCTGTCTTTCTTTTTAGAAAAGATTTAAGGCCGGGTGTAAAGGCACATGCCTTTAATCCCAGCACTCAGGAGGCAGAGGCAGGCTGATTTCTGAGTTAGAGGCCAGCCTGATCTACAAAGCAAGGTCCAGGACAGCCAGGACTACATAGTAAAACCCTGTCTAGGAAAAAATAATTTAATTATGAGTGTGTGTGTGGAGGGGGACGGGGGGCGAGGGTGAGTACAGGTACCCGTGGAGGCCAGAAGAGGGTATTGGATCCACCTGGGGCTGGATTTAATTGTAAGTGTGTGTGTGTGTGTGTGTGTGTGTGTGTGTGTGTGTGTGTGTGTGTGTGTGTTTGTGTGTTTGTGTGTAGGGTACATGGAGTCCAGAAGAGGGTATTGGATGCCCCTGGAGCTGAAGTTTATGTGATTATGAGCTGCCCAACATGGGTGCTGTGAACTGAGCTTGGGTCCTCTGCAAGAGCAGTACTTCTTTTAACTGCTGAGCCTTCTCCGCAGCCCCACCCTGCACATTCCCTAAGGTGTTCAAACTGTACCTGGGAATGTCTTGGATGCAGGGTATTTAAAGAAAATCTAGCTCCCAGCTGGATGTGGCACAGACCTGTCATCCCAGCTACTCAGGAGATGGAGACAGGAGGATTGCAAGGTTAATGGAAAGAGGGTTGGGGGTGGAGCTTGGTGGGAGAATGCTTGCTGAGTGTGCACAGGGCTCCCAGCACCCCAGTGTGTGTGTGTCCCCATTCCAGGGCAGATACTCAGCTGTGGGTAGTGCTGAAGCTTTTGGAGACTCGTGGAATTATTTTTCACTTATGTATGTATTATTATTTTTGAAGCCCTTACTGGGACGCATCACCTAGGAGCACAGCACAAATGAGAGCCCTCCTAGACTAGACCTTCTGGTCTTTGGAGACAGCCTTGCTGTGTAGCCCTGGCTGACTTTAAAATTGTGGTAGCTGTCTTCTTGCCTCGAGCTGTCACGTGTTGGGATCACGGGTGTACACAAACCCGCCTGGTTTCCTGCGTGTGTACCTGGGCCCCAAACAGGCTGTGAGGAAGCCTGTCTGTGTGGGCTGTCTGCTCCTCGGCTCAGAACTGTCTCTTTGCTCTCGAGGGACTTCATGCAGTCATTCAGCAAACTTTCATTAAGGTACCTACTGTGTGCCAGGTACCGTTTCTGGACCGAGTTCTAGCCTGTTGCATCCTGGACAGCATCAAGCTCTTTTGCTAACTCTTTGGGGCCCTTTGAGCCTTAAGTGAGACCTTGTAATTCCTGGAGGAAGGAGGGTCCCTCCCAAGCTGCCTGCACTCCCCAGGTGCATTCAGACCTGCCCTGTGACTTCACCGGAAGGAGCTTCTACACTTTGGTTCTTTAGCCCGAGGCGGTGGCTTAGCCTCAGCCAGTCCGTGTTTGCAAACACGGGTTTTGAAAAAAAAAAACAAAAAACAAAAAACATTTTTCCCCTGATTTAAAAACAAGCACGTCCCCTGGAGAAAATATGAAACAACTCAGAGTTGTCTGTAATGGTGCTGCCGTGGCTTGTGACTGTCCTCCCGGGTCACCAGCTCTGTGAGCTAGCAGCATTTACACACAAGCAGAGCCCCTGCTCCGAACCCCGTCTCCTGTGAACATGTCTGCCCTCTCCCAAGCTAGCGCGCTCTTGTGGTGGCAGAGCATCCCATGGCAGGGGGCCCCATAACTCACGAGAGCACCCCTGGTCCCAACCATGTGAGCTACCAGTGAATCTTCACATTTTGCCCCGAGCATCCTGGAGCTCACATGTCTGGACACCTGTTCAGTTATCTGGATGGAGATCAAAAGGAAGGCCTACTTTTTGCCTCTCGGCTCCTAGCTTCGAGCGCTGTGCTTCTGTCTGGTGGTTGGAGGCAGGACTGTGCCGCAGAGGGTCCGACCCACTTGGCCTCACATGTTTATGACTGTTGCATGGCTGGTGGGGAGTAACTGAAGCGGCCTCCGCCCTCGTGGTTGGGTGTGGTGGAGGTCCCATGCAGCAGCACATGGGTGTGATGTCCTGTGGGGTGAGGTGAACAGGGGCGTGTCAGGGGTCTGCGGAAGACAGGATCGGACCCCTGCTTCTGCCTCACGACTCTGGGGTCTCAGGCTGAAGCCAGCAATTTGGTCTCGAATCCTGCTTTAGCTAGTCAGTTGCCCACGTTGCTCTGCTCTACATTCTTGACCCCGAGTCCCCTCCCTGGCTTGGCCCAATGGGTGGTGGCTTGGGTTGGGGGGTGGGGAGAGAAGCCGGATTGTAGGGTGGGGACACACCAGCTTTCTGCTTTCAGCTTGGGGGCAGGTTTCTGGGTTTCGATAATCTTGTACACACAGCTGGAATCTGTGTGGACGTCCACCTCCAGCCCTGCCCTCTAGACAGCACTGAATGTACAGCTGGGGCCCCTCCCCGGGAGCAGGGGCTAGGGGGGGGCAGGGAGGGGTGGAGGAGGCATAAGGGAGGGAGAAGAACTTCCACTGCTTCGTCTCAGGGAAGTGTGAGCTCTGAGGTCCCTGAGCCAGCAGGCTGCCCAGCCCAGGGCCTGGCTGCCCAGCATTGGTATCTGAGCTTCCAGGCTGGGAAGCCTGGGGTCAGGTAGCGGGGATGTGAATCAGAGGATGATGCCGCAGGGCTTATGGGAGAGGAGTTGGTGGGGGCAGAAGTGAGGCTAGCTGTTGCCCCCCGACCCTGTGGTGGAGGGTGTTGGTTGGGCGGGGCCTCGTGGCTGAGGCTTGTCAGATGACAGGAGGGACTGGCTGTGGCACTATTCCATTTGCAAGGAGGCTTTGAGCTGGCAGGTGGGCAGAGCCGGAGGGGTAGCAATCACAAATCTCAGCCTCCAGCTGCTGCAGGTGCTTATTTGGTTAGCAAATCCCTTCCCTCATCTCTCCTGCAGCCAGCTGGCCAGCGGCCCCTCCTCCAGCCTTTGGGACAACCAGGCTCCAAGTGTCCAGGAGGAGACACTTGGTGACAGGGGTCAGGATGATGACAGTGACGTGGATGGCTGTGGTCACAGATCTGTCAATCACTTGTGGGTTCTGCTGCCCCTTGAACCCCTCACTAGCAGCTGAGGAGATTTCAGGAAAAGATACCTACCTATAGGTGGGACTGGGGATGTGGCCCAGTTGGTAGAGTGCTCATGTAGCATCCATGGAGCCCTGAGTCCCATCCCAGTACCCTATAAACGAGGGCGTGGTGACACATACCTGTAATCCTAGCACTTGTGAGACAGATGCAGGAAGACCATGAGTTCTAGGTCAGCCTCAGCTGTGTAGGTTGTTGGCGGCCAGTCTGTGCTACGTGAGATCCTGTCTCGCCCAAACCCATCTGTGTATGTGTTTAACCCCAGCCCTCGGGAGGCGGAGGCAGGTGGATCTCTGTGAGTTCCAGGCCAGCCTGGGCTCCATGGTGAGACCATGTCTCAAAAGAAATAAACGAAGCCGGGCGGTGGTGGCGCACGCCTTTAATCCCAGCACTCGGGAGGCAGAGCCAGGCGGATCTCTGTGAGTTCGAGGCCAGCCTGGGCTACCAAGTGAGTTCCAGGAAAGGCGCAAAGCTACACAGGGAAACCCTGTCTCGAAAAACCAAAAAAAAAAAAAAAAAAAAAAAAAAAAAAAAAAAAAAAGAAATAAACGAGCGCATGTGCTCCCGTGGGCCCACAGTGCTGGTCCTGACAGCATCCTGTATTCTCAGACCACGGTCCAGTTGCGCAGTATGCCTTGGACCTCTGCTCTAATTCAGGGTCCCGCATGGTCAGTGTTCGGCCCTTATGCCCCCCACCTCCTGTTTTCCCACTGTGATGTCCAGTCCCCAGCATCTGTTTCCCAGAGAAATGAAATTTGAAACAGCAAATGGATCAGTTTCCCAGAGAACTCTGAGGAGGTCTGGAGGGGGTGTGTTGGGCCTGAAGTTCTGCCCTGCCGAGGCGCCTCAGCCTCAGTTCCTCTGCAAGTGGGGCAATCTGAGCAGTGCTTCTGAGTGGTGGACTGCAGGCCCTGAGGGGAGGGGCTGAGGGGAGGGCAGCGGAGTCCCTCCTGCCCCATGGTCCCTCCTGCCCCATGGTCCCTTCTTCCTTCTTAGCTTCCCTTCTGGCCCCCTTACAAATGTGTCCTCCTGTGCACAGCAGCCCACCTGATGCTGAGCCAGAAACCCAGGCTTGTGGGCAGAGGAGCCCTCAGAGCTGGAACCCTGACCAGAATCATTACTTCTGGGCCAAGTTCAGCCATCTTGGTGTCCCTCCTGGGGAGACTCACTGAGTGCAGGGCTTATTGTCCCCTCTTGTCCCTGAGCTTCCTGAAGCCATGAGCTATGCTGCTGTTGAATTCTGTAAGTTCCATATGCCACCTGGTATGCCACAAGGTGGCTCCTTGGTGCAGGTGGGCATAGGTCAAGAAAGGGATGCCTTTTTCTGTGCAGGGGGAGAGCAACAGCCCGAGACCCCAGCCAAAGAGTCTGGGTCCCTTTGCCAACATCCAGATCCTATCCAGCAAGTGCACCTCCGGATATCTGGAGAGGGCTCCCCAGACCTCCCCGCATCACTACAACCCATCCGGAAAGTCTCAGTGTGCCTGCTGTTGGAAGTGGCCTTCTCCTGGGCACTGGCTGTGGAGGGGGAGCCAGTGCCCTGGGCTGGAGGTCAGGACACCTGGGCTGGGGACTGCCACTGTGTGTCCCTGGCATGCGGTCGGCTCTGGGTCTCTCCTTCCCCGGGTCCGCTGCAGATGGGGAAGGGCTCTTGGGGGTTTCCCTCTGTCCCGTGCTGTTTTCTGTTGGTGGCTGAGCTGGTCTGTGCAGGCTTTGAGTCAGGTTCGCCGAGAGGCACTGCCCTACTTCTATCTAGGGCCCTTCCTCCTCCTTATCTAATCTCCAGCCAGCTCCGACCCACCCGGCTTCCTTTCCCATGGCTTCCACCTGGATCTCAAAGTCCACTCTGTGCCAAATGGGCCACGCAGGGCCTGGGATGAGGCCCTCTTCTCTTAGACCTAGGTCTTGGGGTGTAGGCTCCTTGAGCATTTCAGGGGGAGCCTTCATGGCTTTCTAGAGCAAGCTAGGTCCTCCTTTAGGGTCCAGAATGGCTGTGTCATGGCCCTCCTGCCGGGATCCCCGCCCCTCCACCGTGTCCTGTCTAGTGCAGGCCCGTGCTTCCCAGTGACTGGAAGGCTGGGCCTGTCATTAGGGCTTCTGTGTGGCTGGGGCCTGGTGGCAGGTGTGGACATGGGCATCCTGTCCTCTGGGCACTTAGCAGGGTGGGCATGAGCTCCCTGAGGGTAGATCATGTCCAGCACATCATGGCTCTCACTGAGGCCTTATGATGAGTAGAGTCTGGCCGTGTGTGTGTGTGTGTGTGTGTGTGTGTGTGTGTGTGTGTGTGTGTGTGAGACTGTGCGCACGCCTGCCATCATCTGTCTCACCAGCTGTGTGGCCCAATGGCTCCTGCCTGGCCACCCTGGACTGTGCAAAGAATAGAGTGAAAAACTGGATATAACTATGATGTACAAATTATAGAGCTCAGCACATTGGAGGGTCGGTTTTCTGATGCGACCTTGGCCTGGGTGCTGTCAGCTGCCAGCTGAGGATGGTGCCTGGTGGGAGTGAGGAATCTACTCAGCCTGTGGAGGGGACAGGATCAGATGAGGCTCTTCTGCGTGAACGAGGGGAATTGACAGGAAGACGGGGGTGGAGGGTGGGACCTCAGACAGAGGGACCCTGGCAGGAGGGTAAGATCTGAGAGGAGAGGGAAGCTGAGGATTTGGCGTGGGTTCTGGCGCCAGGTGTGCGCCTGTGGCTGGGCTCCTGTAATAAACACAGCTGCCCCCCAGCTGCCCCCCAGGAGGGGATGGGGTGCTACACCAGGGATGCGGTACCACTGGGTAGGGAGGAGTAGGGGAGCCTTTGTGAGTCTCCACCCACCCTGGGCATCTGGCCCAGGCCCAGTGTGCTGGCTGTAGCTGCTGAGGCAGGCTGGGGCGAGGCCATGCTCACCTCCCTTGGTGATGGTGGGTGGTTGGACGTGGGGAGTTTCGCTTGCGGCTGGGTGGGGTGTGTGGAACCAAGGCCCAGCTGGCAATCTGGGGTCACTTTTCTCAGCTGTCACCAAAACTTACCTGTCTGGTGTCTTCAGGCCTGCTTCTGGTCCCCAGTTTCCTGGCAGCCCATCTGATATGGGCTTTCCGGATTATCTGTTAGTGGCCTCCCTCCCTCCGTCCCTCCCTCTCACCTGCTCGGGTAGCACTGGCTTGGGATGCTTCAGTTGTAACGCTCAAGAGTGGAGGCGAGGCTTGTTTGTTGGGGTACTCTGGATCCTGTAGACCCCATTTTTTTTTTTAAGATTTATTTATTTATTATGCATACAGTGTTCTGTCTGCATGTATGTCTGCAGGCCAGAAGAGGGCGCCAGATCTCATTACAGATGGTTGTGAGCCATCATGTGGTTGCTGGGAATTGCACTCAGGACCTCTGGAAGAGCAGCCAGTGCTCTTAACCTCTGAGTCATCTCTCCAGCCCAGACCCTGTTTAAATAAAAAGGGCATGGCTGGAGTGGAGAGATGGCTCAGTGGTTGGTTAAGAGTATGCCGTGCTTTGGCAGAGGATGAGAATTTAGTTCTCAGCATGAATATGGGGAGGCTCACAACTGCCTGTAACTGCAGCTGCAGGGGTTAGATGCCCCCTTGTGGGCTCCATGGGTACCTGCACACACGTGGCATACACATACACATACACAAGCTTATTATTTATTATTATTATTTTGGTTTTTTGAGACATTTTCTCTGTGTAATAGCCTTGGCTGTCTTGGAACTTACTCTGTAGACCAGGCTAGTCTCGAACTCACAGAGATCTGCATGCGTTGCCTCCCGAGTGTTGGGGTTAAAGGTGTATACCACCACCGGCATTTTTATTATTATTATTTTTTAATACTTATTTTTATGTAAATGGATGTTTTACCTACATGTATGTAGTACTTACATGCTTGGTGCCCATGGAGGCCAGAAGAGGGTGTTGGATACCTTGGGACTGGAGTTACAGATGGTTGTGAGCCACCATGTGGGTGCTGGGAATCAAACCTGGGTCCTCTGGGAGAACAGACAGTCCTCTTAACCACTGAGCCATCTCTAATAAATAAAATAAATCTTAAAAAAGAGGATAGCAGGGTATCATCGCAGAGACATCTCTGGTGGGGGATGTCAATGGAACCCAGTGGGGTGCTGGGCTCTTGCCCCAGGAGCAGCCCTGAAGGTCCCCTCTGTCTGTCTCCACACTCTTAGGGGCAGCTCCTCCATGGCTGCCATTGGCCTTGTGCCCTGGAGCTGCTGGGCCACAGTGCTGGGCTGCTTCCCTTCCCTGCCTGCATGTGGCTCTGAGTGGCTTCATGTGGTCTCCCTGCTCTGAAGACCCTAGGCTCTGTGTGGGCTCTAGACGCTCATCCGATGTGGACAGGGACAGATAGACATCCACCTAAATCTAGACCAGGCTGATCTGTGCCGGCCAACTAGGGCAAACACGTGTATATGCTCAGTTGCATGGCCTGCAGGAGAGACCCAGACAGGTCAGGTCTCAGGGATGGAGGGAAGGGTCCTGGGTCAAGGTGGGTTTTACTGAGGAAGGAGACTCGGACCCTTCCCGCTCTCCCTTCCCACAAGGCCTTGCGTACTGGCCGAGAGTAGGCAGTGGGACTGCCCCCATAGTCTCTCCTGATTGTGACTTCCACATTTCCTGAAGGCTCTGGAACCCTTGGCAGGGGCTACGCAGGCCCTGGTCAGTGTCTCTCCCTCCCTGCCACAATGTCTGTATCCCCTCCCTCTGGCTTTGCGGAGGGCCTGCCATCCTGAATCAGGATGTCTTACAGGAAATTCTATGCCTGATTCAAGGCCTCAGCGCTCCCAGGTCCTTGCACACCTGGTCTGGGAGGTTGTACTCTGACCTTCCCCATCCTAAGTCCAGACAGAACCCACTGCTGTGGGACCGCCAGTTGGCACCAACGCATGTCCTTCTGTCCTTATTCTCAGTGTGTGACTTGTCTTCCCAACGAGGCTTTAGCTCTCCAAGGCAGGGACCCCATCTTTTCTGGCTCATGTTCTCTCCACAGCTGGTAGAACAAATTATTTCACCTGCTCAGTATGCGTTTATGCAGCCTGCTCTGCAGGTCTGGGCACTGGGGATGCAGAGGCAAAGTCCACACCCCTGTCCTCATGGGATCTGCATACCACCGATGGCAGTGAGGGCCAGGTGGGAACCGGGACAAAGGAAGGCGAGGGCAGCATGCCATGCCGCAGTGCACTGATTACACTTTTTATTTATGGGGTAACCCCATATCATGCAACTCCATATTAGATCACATAGCCCAGGCTGGCCTTGAATTTGTTATGTAGCCAGGGATGACTTTGAATTCCTGATCCTCCTGCCTCTACTTCCCAAGAAGTGGAATTATAAAGTGTGTGCCACCGAACCTGACTATAGTGCCCAGTCTTAAAAGGGGTAGGGAGGAGGGTCTTGGTGGGGACGGGTCCTTTGAGCTGGGATTTGCAAGAAGTGAGGGTGTTTGGAAGCAAAGTTTACTAGGAGAAGAAAAGGCAGGGCCAAGGTCCCTAGGAGCGTGAGGAGCCTGTGGGAGGCTATGGGGCTGAACCAGAGTGAGCCTGGAGGAAGTCTGAAACATGTGCCATCCTGTGGAGGTCAGGGCACAACTTGAGGAAGCTGGTTCTCCTTCTACCATGTCTGTCCCGTGGATCCGACTCTGGCCGTCAGGCTTGGTGGCCGACACCTCTTGTAGGCTAAGGAGGTGTACCCCAAACCTTGACTTTCCTTTGTTTTCTGTAGGGAACAGGCTGGCGGGGGAGGGGAAGAGGGGCGCAGGGGAGCAGTTGCTAAAGTTCAGTGGAAGGGCCTGGCCTGGGATGGTGCCAGAAGTGATGAGCAAAGGCTGGGCTCTGCTTCTGCTGTCTGGGACAGGGTCTCCCGTAGTCCAGGCTGATCTGGAATTCACTGTGTAGTAGAGGATGGCCTCGGTTCTGATCCTCTTGCATCCACCTGCACGCTGGCATTACAGACATATGTGACCATGCTGTTTTATTCAATGCTGGGGTTGAACCCAGGCATGCTGGGCAAGCACGCTACCAGCTGAGCTATACCCCAGTCTTCTCCACCCCGCTTTGAGACAGGGTCTCTTCACATGACGTGGGCTAGCCTTGACCTCGCTGTACAGCTGCAGCTATTGGAAGAGAGGGCTGAGGGTTAGTCTGAAGTTTTGGCCAAAGACCCATGGGGGGGGGGTCATGGACTGAGATGGGGTCAGCATGAGGACCACTTGGTGGAAGGACAGGAGCCCAGCTGTGCTGATGTTCCTCCCAGTGCCTTTACTTCTGAAGAGAGCAGCTGGGTTGAGAAGAGAGTGTCCTTGGGGCAGGAGTGTAGGAATGACCAGGGAGCATATTAGTAGCCCTTCTGGGGCTGTGAGTGTGGCCAGCCTGACTTGTGACTAGATGGGGAGGGAGCGAGTGCTGGAGGCTGGGAGGTTGAGCAGGCTGCGGCCCCCTTCCCTGCCTGGCACTGTTGAGGTCCTTCAAAGCACCTGCTAGTACTGGGCAGCCTGGCTTCAAAGTTCAGCTCTGTGATGTTAACCTTTCCATGCTCTGGTTCCCTGCTTGCAAAATGGAAATAATAGCAAAGTAGTTTTAGGAAATTAAACAGTGTATGCAAACATCAGGCAGCCTTCCAGCTCCCCAGGCCACCGGCAGGAGGCCTACAATTCAGTCGAGCTCCCACACCATCTGCATGGAGTTAGTGCCAGATGACAGAGGCTGAGGGCCCTGGCTCCCACTCTAGATGCCAGTCACCAGCCTGGGCCTCTGACTTTTCTGATTGACAGCTGTGAATTAGGGGACCCTGTAAGGTGCCTTCATGTTTGGTGACCCACTACAGTGGCTCATAGAACTCAGCAGAGCTGTTGACTGAGCCTCGGAGATGGCCTGCCTCACAGGCACATGATGAGTAATGTCATGAGGGGGGAAAGTCTTTTAATTGATGTCGTGATTTAAGGGTCTAGTGAGCTAACTCAGGAAGTAAGGCCACATGGTGGATGGAGGTAAAAGTCGGTCTCTGACCTACACATGTACTGCACACGGACACATGTGCACACACAGAAATATGAACAAAACACAGCTGCAGGGTTAGCAAGACAGCCGAGAAGGTCCTGGTCCGTCCCTGCTACTAAGCCCGGTGACCTGAGTTTGAGCCTTGGAACCCACGTGGCGGAAGGAGAGAAACCGCTTCAGCAAGTTATCCTCTGGCTCTACACGTCTACACGCCAGGGCTATGTAGACAGACCCTGTGTCAGAAAACAAACGGGGGTGTAATTCAAACCAGCCCGGGGGAGAGACGTGTAAGGCGAGGTGTGGACTGAGATGGAGAGCTGCTTCTGTGCCCTTCTGGGCCACACTAGCCTCCGGCCACCACCGACCGGCCACCACTGACTGGCACTCCCTGAACTCAGCCCTTGTGGGTTGGCCCTTCGCTGTGTGATTGATTGATGACGTCACTGATTAACCATCAGTGTCCTCCACCAGGGACAGACGAGGAAGCCAGGGCTGCAGTTTCTATCTCTAACACAGGACAGTGTCCCACTCTCGTCCTGAGGGGCTTTCCAAAAGTCACCTTGTTAACATAAATGCAGGTGAAAGGGGCGGATAGGACCGACCTTCCTGCCATTTCTGTGGCTGTGGAGCTTTGGTAGAGACTGGGGCAGAGATCCAATATGGCAATAAAGATGATTGTACATTTGCCCCACTCACGAAGGTGCTAGGGTTCAGGGGCTCTCACCAGAAGCTGGAATGAAACCCCTATATTGGTTTTTCATGTCACTGAGGACACAGGAGAGCGATGTGCAGATTCCACATGGAGCACAATGAGGCACCAGCTGCCGAGGCTCGCGATAGAGGTGCGTGTGCTGAGGTAGCGAGGTAGCTGGGACTGTGGGGATGGGAGAGATGCCCACGGGGCGGGGCTGGAAAGATCGAAGGTGGAGAATCCAGGTGTGCCAATGTTGACACAAGTTATGTGGGAAGACAGCATCATAATTGAGACGTCACCTCCGTCATACTGACCGTAGGCAAGTCTTTTTGGCATTTCTTGACTAATGATTGACCTTGGAAGGTCCAGTCCACTGTGGGCGGTGTCACCCCTGGACAGGTAGTCCCGGATTGTATAAAAAGAAAGCTGAATGAGCTCTGCAAAAAGCCAATGAGCAGCATTCCTCCATGATTCCTGCATGGAATTCCTTTAGTGATGGATTGTAATAGGGATGTGTAAGTCAAATAAACCCTCCCCCCGCCAGCTTGCTTTGGGCCATGGTGTTTATCACAGCAACAGAAAGCCAACTAGGATATCAGGTCTGTATGGTTATGCTGGGTGTATGGTTTGTGCCTTGTGGCAGAATGGTGTTTTGAAGGCGTCACTGGGTGCAGTGACCACCTCTGGAGAGATGGAAGTGCCTAGGGATGCTGGGATCACATGGAGGCTTTGCAAGGAAACTGGGGTCACTGAGAGAACATCCTAAGACCTTGTTAGCCAACCCAAGGAGTGCAGAAGTGGTGTGGGCTTTGACACTGGTTTTGTGACTTCAGGTGAGTCATTTAATGTTTAGGTGCAGTTTTCTCCTGGGTAAAATGGTACCAATGACCA
Source organism: Peromyscus californicus insignis (assembly GCF_007827085.1). NCBI lineage: Eukaryota > Metazoa > Chordata > Mammalia > Rodentia > Cricetidae > Peromyscus > Peromyscus californicus. The sequence goes on from NW_026294491.1 coordinate 3,707,189, forward strand.
GTTCTTTGCTGGGAAGTTGGTGGAAATTCAGGAATAATTGCTGAGACAGAGCTGGTTTTGACAATGGTCCATGATCATCTCTTTCCTGGAGACTGGGATGGAGAACTTGACGCATACATAAATGGATGGAAGGGTGGGTAGGTGAATGGATTAATGTATAGGTGAGTAGACAGAAGGGTGCATGGATGGGTAGATGAGTAGTTGCATGGGTAAATGGAGAGATGATTGGGTGGGTGCATGGATGAGGAGATGCATAGATGAATAGGAACATGGGTAAATGAAGAGTGGGGTGGTTACATGAATGGATGGATGGAGGCGTGGTTGGAGGCATGGTTGAATGCATGGATGATTGGGTAGGTGCATGAATAGATGATGGATTGATTGATGCATGGGTCTTCTTCTTCTTCTCCTTCTCCTTCTCCTTCTCCTTCTCCTTCTCCTTCTCCTTCTCCTTCTCCTTCTCCTTCTCCTTCTCCTTCTCCTTCTCCTTCTCCTTCTCCTTCTCCTTCTCCTTCTCCTTCTTCTTCTTCTTCTTCTTCTTCTTCTTTTTTGGTTTTTCGAGACGGGGTTTCTCCATGTAGTTTTGGTGCCTGTCCTGGATCTCGCTCTATAGACAAGGCTGGCCTCGAACTCACAGAGATCCATCTGGCTCTGCCTCTTGAGTGGATCAAAGGCGTGCACCACCGCCACCCGATTGATGCATGGGTAAATGAGTGCATGGATGGATGGGTAGGTGAGGATGGGCGCATGGATGGATGCCCCCAGAGATGCAGGATAAGTCCTCAGCCATAGCTGTAAGAGAATTTCAGACCCTAGCGTAGGTACTGGCTGAGTCTGGGAAGCATGAGGTTTTTTTGTTTTGTTTTGTTTCTGTCTGTCTGTCCATCTGTCTGTCTGTCTGTCGTCTGTCATCACATTTGCTTCTTGTCCTCGCCTTCTCTGACTCTTACTTGCCTTCACCCCTCTCCTGTGCTGTAACTGTCTCTCCTCGGTTCCCATCTCCCACTGCCTTTGATTCTTGGGCCCCTTTCCTCTCCCTGTCCTTCCTGCCCAGGCAGCAGGGTCTCAGGACTTACCTTTGCACTGTGTGAGAGCCCGGATGCTGGCCAAAGCGTGGCTCCAGTTTCAGAGACCTTGCCTTTTAATGGCAGTGCCATAAAGAGAATGCCCATGGCAGGTTCCAGTGATGGAAGAAATTCCAGGCATTGTCCCTCGTGCTCCCAGAGTTCCCTGCTCCAAAGGAGATGTGTCTCTTCCCTCCCTCTAACCAAGCTGCTCTGTCCCCTAGGCTGGTGGATGACCGCTGTGTGGTGGAGCCTGCAGCTGGGGACCTGGACAACCCCCCCAAGAAGTTCCGAGGTAAGACCTCCACACCAGCTGTGAGCATCCCTCCTGGGCCGCAGGGTCCCAGACCTGGGTCTGGGTCTACCTCCCCAGTCTGCCCGAGACCACCCTCTTCAGCCTGTGTTAACCTTGGCCTGCACTGTATCATCTTGGCATGGCACATTTCTGCTTTTCCTTCCAAGACCACACCCCCTTCCCTGGCACACCCACTTCTGGCCAGGGGCCCATTCTCCCCCGAATTCCCAGCCACTCACAGGGCTTTCTTTGTCTGTGTGACTGTTTTTGTTTTTTTCTTTTTTTTAAGGGAATAAAACTGGGAAAGACAATTGCTCAGGCCTCAGGAGGCCCAAGGGAGAACCCTTCCCTGTGCCTCAGTCTCCCCATGTGTGATGTGAAGGGACCGGAGCTTTTAACTCTTCATATCTACTTGCCTCAGGCTATGTGTGTGTGTGGCTCCTGCTGGATGGAACCCCAGAGCCCAGGCATGGCTGTGTCCTGTGACCTAGTCAAGTGCTTTCCCCTGAGGAGGTTCTGTCCTCCGTGGTGGTGGGCTCCATAGCCCTGGAAGTAGCAGGGCTGGATGAAGGACAGCCTGGCTGTTCTTGGGCCAAGCAGGGGATTGCCTATGAGGGCTGACATGCACTAGACAGCCGGAGCCTGGGCGTGGTGGGAGCAGGCAGGAACATGCCAGCATGATGCCACCAGGTCTGCAGTGTGGTTGGTCTTCTGGGAGAGGCTGGTGGGAGATGTCGTCAGTCTAAATGCTGGGCAGGGGTGGGGCTAAGACAGCCTGACGGCATCCTTCTGCTGCATGCTGCTGGGGGTCCTGCCTGTCTGTTGGGGGTGTGGTGGGAAGTGGTGGGGGTTCCTGGCCTGGAGAGGGCCCTGCCTGCATCAGCGCGTCTCCACCCATGTTTCCGTCATGGGCTTCTGACTTGTCTAAGGGGATGTCATAGGCTGAGGCGGGCCTCAGCCGCTGTGTGGGAATGACCTCTGGTCCTGAACCCTTCACACCACCATCAGCCTTCCCCCGCCCACACCTGGCTCTGTGGTCCCTCACCCTGTTTCTACATGGGGCTGCTCTCCCTCCTCCCTCTGGCCACAGCCCCTTCTGCTCCCCACAGGGACTGGCCACCCCTCACCTCTGCACCTGCTGTCACCTCACAATCTGCCCTCTGCAGCGTCCCATCCCTGCTCCCGACTCCAGTGTGACCTTCCCTGACCGCTGGCTCCAGTTCCGACCTGTTTAGTTTTCTGCATCGCGTGAGTCCAGCGTGCTCTGGGTCCCGTGTAATTTGCTTATTCTCTTTGTCTCTCAAACCCTTGTCTCTCTCAGGGTTTTAGCTGGGTGAGTTCAAACTTACTGTGTAGCCACGATGGTTACATCTGAACCAAATGCTGCCACATCCCAAGTGCTGAAGGTTTCACTGCTGTGTGTGGGGGCGCCTGCGCGTCACAGTGCACGTGTGGAATCTTTCTGTCCTGGTGGGGTTTGAACTCCAGTCTGTCTGTCTTTTGTGCCCCGTACCAGAACATTGGGGAGGCTTTAGTCTGGCTTTTGTGTTTCTGGTTTTATTGGGAGTCTGCCTCCTAGCTCTCGTGGTGGGGGGAGGGGCAGAGAAAGGTGACAGTTTCTTGGGGCCCCTGGCTGCTGCCAGAGCAGGGAAGGGATTGTGTGGACAGGGGTGTGTGGCAGGCAGGTGACAGGGAGGTGGCTGTGGTAGGGGAAGATATGCCCTTGGCTTCCAGTGGATAGCTTGGGGCCAATATTTGACAACAAAAAAGCCACTTAGTAGAACAAATACCCTTTTGACTTCTCGCGTTCTTCCCACGCCTCCGTCCCCTCCTCTGTGGTTTCCCAAGGCTTGGGGACAGGGACCCCTGGAGGTCCTCTTGGCCTCAATGGCTCAGCCTGTACCGTGAAGCATGACAGAGGGACCCAGGTTCCACCCATCACCTTCTGGGGGCTTTGGGGTGCAGGAGCCCCTTCCAGCCTCCCCATGGTCCTGCCAAGGCCCGGCTCATGCCAGTCTTGAACAGGACCTGTTCTCTGCAGCTTCCGGCTGGCAGGCGCCAGTTGGAACATTTAGAACTTGGGACAAGACTCAGGACTCCAGCCTCTTCAGGCTGAGGCTCAGGCAGTGCCTCCCACCTGAGGCCGGCCTTTGTTGGTTCGCGGGCTTCCCTGCAGCACCTTGGCCCTCCCACTGCAGGGTGGGGCCGTGGTAGGCATCTGGAAGTTGTCAAGTCATCACCAGACTTTGTTCTGGGGTCCCCAGGCATTCTGCCCTCCCATCTTGGGGTGAGCCCAGCCATTGCTGAGGACTCTTCTTGCCCACAGCTCACCGTCCAGCCCTTCAGTCCCTACTCCATGTACCTTCTGGGCCAGTGAAGCCCCTGGGCCCTCAGTCCGCTTTGGCTTTCCTCGTGTGTGGTTTCAGCTCCATCCACTGTTTGCATCACCCCAAGCCTCGGCTTGTTCGGGGAATTCTTTCCAGACTTGGCAAGGCCCTGGGAGGCCCAGGCTGCTGGTGCCAGCGGTACCTCACACCAGCCCAGCCTCTGATGGCTGTTCTTGCCGTAGGTGTAGGTGCTGAGGGCTGGGCTTCCATTCTGTGCTCCTCTGGTGAGGCCAGGGGACGCCAGTGTGGGAGAACTGCAGCTTTTCTTGGGGGGGGACCTCAGGAAGCCCCGAGTGCGCGCCTCCAGGCACAGACACCTGGACTAGTGTGTGGAGGTCACCTCGCTGCTCAGACTGGTGGGAGGAGGGGCATGGTGGCATTCCTCTGCTTACATAGCTGGGAGCCCCTCCCCCAGCTTTCAGCCCCGTGCACTCCCCCCCACCCAGCCCTTTTGGAGCTGGTAAGGTAGCTCAGTGGTAGAGAACTTGCCTGGTATGCAGGGGGCAGGGTTCAATCCCCAGTGTCACAAAACGAACAAAAAGATACTTCAAAGCCAGGTGAAATGACCCATGTCTGTCATTCAGTACTCAGGAAGTTAAAACTAGTGGACCGTGGGTTCCACACACCTTTAATCCTGGCACTCTGAAGGCAGAGGCAGGCGGATCTCTGATTTCCTGGTCTAAATAGCAAGTTCCAGACCAGCCAGAGCTACATCCTGAGACCCTGTCTCAAAACAAACAAGCAAACAAACAAAAACCTATCAAAACAAAACAAAAAAACCAAAAGAAAATGGAGAAGGATCAAGGAAGACCCCAGAAATTTTCACACACACGTCAAGTTGTTTCTGTCGTTCAGGGCACTGGTTCAAAGTGCTTGCCATTTGGACCTAGGGATAGAGCAGGAGCATACAGGGCGGTTTTGACCTGTGCTAACGGTACCCTCTGTGCAGATCATTGTCCTGTCCTGCTGTCCTATGAGATCTACTCCTGCTGCATGTGGCTGGAGGCCACAGCCTAATTGCTGTATAGCATTCCACGGCAAATCCGCTGACTGGCTAGCCTGTTAATGAGCGCTGAGCTCAGTTCCCATACACGTCTCCTTGGCTCACATGTGAAGGTTTCTCTGATAAGTTCCCATAAGGGGATTAGCGGGGTGGGAATAACACGCCTCTATCCTGTGCAACGACTCTGCAGCCTTCACTGAGGTGACCACCCTCGATCCCTGTGGACTTGGGTATGGAAGAAGAGATTTGAATCAGTTCTGTTGGACTCTTTTGTTGAGGCAAGGTCTCTCTCATGCTGGCCCAGCCTTTGTGGTCTTCCAGCTTCTGCCTCCCTAGTACTGAGATCACAGGTGGACAGACACCCCACATGTCTAGTTGTCTGGGGTGCCTAGGTACCAGGGCTGTAGCCATGTGGTTCCTCCACCCCACCAGTAGAGGGTGCACTCTTGTGAGTGGCTGTGTGATACTGTATTCTGTCCACTCCAGGCAGTCTGTGGACAGTCAGCTTTCCATTGTCCGTGGATGCCTCTCTGCATGGCCGCATCTCCAGCAGGCCATGTCAGGAGGCTCCTGGCATGTTCGCAGTGGGTGCAAGCATACACCGTATTGGGCTTTGGCTTGCTTTTCAGATCTCTAGCGCGCTGTCTGGGTGTGCAAACGTGAGGAGGCTGGAGGTCCATCCTGGGTGTTTTTCCTCAATTGCTCCTCACCTTGTGTTTTTTTTTTTTTTTTTTTTTTTTTAGATTTATTTATTTATTATGTACACAGTGTTCTGCCTGCATGTATCCCTGCAGGTCAGAAGAAGGCACCAGATCTCATTACAGATGGTTGTGAGCCTCCATGTGGTTGCTGAGAGTTGAACTCAGGACCTTTGGAAGAGCAAGCAGTGCTCTTAACCTCTGAGCCATCTCTCCAGCCCTCCTCACCTTGTTTTTTGAGACAGAGTCTCTCACTGAGTCTGGAGGTAATCAGTGTGGCTAGTCTGGCTGGCCAGCACACCCCAGGACTCATCCTGTCTCGTCATCCCCAAGGCTGGCATTACAAGCAACTGCTGCTGTGCCTGGCTGTAGGTGCTGAGGATTGAACTCGGGTCCTCGTGCTTGTGTGGGAGCACTCACTGAGTCGCCTCCCAGAAGCCCACAGTTGGATAGCTGCTTGCCTGGCATTTGTAAGACCCTGGGTTCAGTTCCTAGAAGTTCATTCTCTCCTCTCTCTTAAATATTTATAATAATAATTTTTTTTAGCTTATTTGTTTTTTTTGAGACAGAGTCTCACTATGTACTCCTGGCTGGTTTGGAACTTTTTACGTAGATCAGGCTAGCCTTGAACTCATGGAGATTCTTAGGCCTCTGCCTGTCAATTGCTGGGATTTAAGGCATGTGCCATAGATAGATTTATTTCTGCCTAGGGGTGTTTTGCCTGCATGCGTGTCTATGTGCTACCTGTGTGCAGTCCCCATGGAGGTCAGAAGAGGGCATTGAATCATTTGGAATTGGAGTTACAGATGGTTGTAAGCTGCCATGTAGGTGGTGAGGTCCCAGGTCATCTGCAAGAGCAGCCAGTACTCTTAACTGCTGAGCCATCTCTCCAGCCCCTCTTTTCTCTTTTTCATTTAAAAATTCATTATTTTCAATTTCTTGGAAAATGATGTGAATATAGTGTTTGTAAAATTCCATAGTTTTAATTATTATTTAAAAAAAATCACTTACTTTTAATTGTGGTAAAATATACTTAACAAAAACAAAACAAAACAAAAAAAAAACCCTCCCTTGCTGGAGCTGGAGAGATGGCTCAGCAGTGAAGAGCACTGGCTGCTCTTATGAAGGACTGGGTTTTGCTTTCCAGCAGTCATGTTGGGCAGCTCACAAAGCCTGTAATTCCAGCTCTAGGGACCTGCACCCTCTTCTAGGCTCTGAGGGTACCTGCACTCATATGCATATATCCATACACATAATTTAAAAAGAATAAATCTTTAGCTGGGTGGTGATGGTGCATTCCATTAATCCCAGCACTTGGGAGGCAGAGGCAGGTGGATATCTGTGAGTTTGAGGCCAGCCTCGTCTACAGAGTGAGTTCCAGGACAGCCAGAGCTGTTACACAGAGAAACCTTATCTCAACTACTGTCCCCCCTCAAAGATATTTAAAAGAAGATCTATGCTGTGTGTGTGTGCGCGTGCGCGCACGCACACACACACATACACTTTTCTTTCAGAGAGATGGCCAAGTCTATTCTTGAACTCCTGATCCTTCTGTCACCCCTTCCCAAGTCACAGGCCTGAGCCACCACCATGCCCGACTCTGTCTTAACCATTTCTTAAGCATTTAGTTCTATGACATTCCAAATGTCATGGTGCAGCCATTGTTGTTAGGTAGCTGTCCCGTCCACCCCCATTCTGCTTTTAGTGTCCATGAATCTGGCCATTTAGAAACTTCCCATCAGTGGAAATAGTGTGTCCTTTTGTTCCTGGTCTGTGTCACTTGGCATAACGTCCTCAAGGTCCATCTATGTTGTGTGCGTGGTGAGGGTCAGGATATCGGTCTGTCTGTCTGTCTCTCTCTCTCTGTCTCTGTCTCACTCTCCTTCTCCCTGTCTGTCTGTTCGGGCTTTTGTTTGTTTTGAGACAGGGTCTGATTCTGTATCCCTGGCTGGTCTTGAACTCATTGTGTAGCCCGGGCTGACCTCCAACTTGGCAGAGGTCCTCCTGCCTCAGCCTGTCATCTGCTGGTATCACAACCATGCACCATGATGCAGAACTTCAGCATTTCCTCCCTCCCTCCCTCCCTCCCTCCCTCCCTCCCTCCCTCCCTCCCTCCCTCAGTATGGTTTATTGAGTATACTGCAAGGCTCAGGCCAGACAGTAACTGAGTGCCACCTGAGGCCCTTCTTGCTGCTATGTGGCTTTGCTGTGCCTTCCCAGTGTGACTTGTTTCAAGGTACCCTCTGAAGGCCCCATGGGCTGCTTCCCATCTTTTCATTCCTGTCCTTAAGACAATGTAGAGGCCTTTTACCCCTGTAGTGGGACCATCCAGTAACAGGACATGGAGAGCACCATGCTTCCATCCATACTGCCACTTGGTCCGCTCCACACCTTCCAGCCCTGCAGCCTAAGCACGCACGCCACCTTTTTAACTCTCAGCAGCTGTCCGCGCCTTCGAAGGTTATGCTTTCCTGCTACTGCATGTACCACGGTCTGTGTTTGGGCCCTGCTCGGGTGGATGAGAACTTGTGTGGCCTGCTCCCCACTCCAACTCTCCCAATAACACCCACATGTAGTTGTAAATTCTCCATCTTCATCCTATAAACCCAAGACCCTTTCCAGCTACCCCTCTGTTTAAAGGTATTTCTTTTAAAGCTTTATCTGCTTTATTTTATAGGTTTGAGTGTTTCCCTGCATGTATATCTGTGTACTGTGAGTGTGTCTGGTGCCCAAGAAAGTCAGAAGAGGGTGTCAGATCCCCTGTAACTGAAGTTACAAATGGTTGTGAGCTACCGTGTGGGTGCTGGGAATCAAAACCAGTTCCTCTGCAAGAGCAACACGTGCTCTTAGCCTTTGAGCTACCTCTTGAGCCCCAGCTACCCATCTTTAAAAGTACTCATTCCAGGGCTGGAGAGATGGCTCAGTGGTTGAGGGTGCTTGCTGCTTTTGTGGAGGATCTAGGCTTGGTTTCCAGTACCCACTGCCTGTAATCCACCATCAGGGTATCCAGTGCTCCAGTTCTGGCCTCCACAGGCCCCTCACATGGGGCACACACATGTACAAAAATAAAAACAAATGTTTAAAAAATGCTTATCCCGCTGGGCAGCGGTGGCGCACGCCTTTAGTCCCAGCACTCGGGAGGCAAAGCCAGGCGGATCTCTGTGAGTTCGAGGCCAGCGTGGTCTACAGAGCGAGATCCAGGACAGGCACCAAAACTACAGAGAAACCTTGTCTCGAAAAAGCCAAAAAACAAACAAACAAACAAACAAAAAACCCAAAAACCAAAACAACAACAAGAAACACACACACGCATATCCCAAGGGCTGAGAATGTGGCTCAGAGGTAGAGTGTGGGGCTCTGGGTTCCACCCTGAGAGACATCACAGGAGAGTGCATTTACCTGAGACCCCTGGGACCTGCAGTGGCCTGGGAGTGTTCCTAGCTTGCGGATGACTGTGATGACCTCTGGTTTATCACCTGTGGATGACTGTGATGACCTCCAGTGCTCAGGGGATGACGGTGATGACCTCCAGTGCTCAGGGGATGACTGTGAAGGGTGAATGTGGACAGATGTCTGTAGAGTCTATATAGCCAGGTCCTCCTCCTCCTAAGTGCTGGGATTAATGGGATCCAGGGCTTTGTGAATGCCGTGAAAGCCCTCTTCCAGCTGAGTCACATTCCCAGCCTGCCTGGGCTTCCTGTAGTCGGTGACTGGCCTTCTGTGGAAGATCCTGCCCTGTGTCCCCTGGACACCCCCTGTACCCTCAGCCTTTCCTGGTGGCCTGTGATGCTGTGGGCTCCTGGCTCCCTTGCCCGATTCCTATCTCCCATGCTGGGAGAAGCTTCTGGACCCCTCCAGGTTCTAACACAGCTGCCTTTGGGCAGAGCACACTGCACAGTGAGAGAGATCCTGTTTGTCCCATAAAACCTCATAGGAGTAGAGTGTGGGCACCAGGGAGGGTCTGTGCTGGGCAAGCAAATGCATCTGACAGATTCTGGGGGTTTCCAGGGAAGATTCAGGACCAGGGCAGGAAGGTGCCTCACTTCCTCCCCCTCTTTTGGGTGTGAATACAGATCTTGTCCACACAGGTTCTGACTCTTAGTGACGTATACTATTCCTTTCATGGGGGCCAGGCATCCTTCAGAGTTGGGTAAGGGGTCCGGGGATGGCGCACCACTCTTGCAGAGGATCGGAGTTCAGTGCCTGACACCCATGTCAGGCAGGTCACAACTGCCTGTAACTCCTGCTCTAGGGGATCTGACGTCCTCTTCTGGCCGCCTCAGGAACCTGCACTCACATGTGTAAACCACCCCCCCAATTTAAAATAAATGACATCTTACAAAAATAAGTTGAATAGAGAGTGAGAGCCTGGGGAACAGCTCATTGGGAAGAGGTGTTTACACCAACCCTGACCGCAGGGGACCTGGGGATGAGATGGGGCCTTAGCATGGCCTGGAGAAGCAGGAGGACCCCAGCTGCATCCCGAGGGCTGAGCAGAGCCCTCATACACACGGGGCGCATCTTTGTAGAAGGGCCACCGCTCATGCTGGGGGTGCAAGGTGGGCTTGGTGTGGAGCCCTGGTGGCCTCTCTGTTTAGAATTACAGCTTGCCCCTCCCTTTTCCTCCTCCACGACACTGGCCTCTCCCCTCAACAGTCTGGGGACCTCTGCACCCCACAGGCTGATGGGAGATCAGATCTGCTTTAGATTCCCAGGGCCTGATAGCCCGCGGTGACCTGGAGAAGGACATGGCCTTAGGGAGAGCATGACGGGTCTATAGGAGGAGGATCCTGTCCTCCTGACTTCCTGTCCCCTGCCCCCCATCCCTGCGCTTTCCCGGCATATGTCTTCTGTTGGACCTGCCCCCAGAGTTTGTAGTCTGATGCTCAGCTGCAGCTGTAAAGGGTTCTTTGGGGCGACTGAAGCCAGCTTTCCTCAAGGCTGTGACTCTCCATGTCATGTCGGGGTGTTCACAACGCACAGGGCTGCTCTCCCACACCTGCTGGTGTGCACAGCCATCCACCCCCGGAGCCCATCTGCCCCCGGAGCCCATTCGCCCCCGGAGCCTGTCCGCCCCCGGAGCCCATCTCCCCTCCATCAAACTTCAGGCTTTTCCAGCTGAGGCCTCCTTTGGCGAACTAGAAATTTAGGATGCCATTTTTGGAGTTTGGGCTTACAAAAGTGACAGGTGTCTTGTTTCTTGGCCAAAATGAGAAACTCAGTAGTGATTTCTGTTTCTGGACCTTGATTTTTGTCCTGACCAGAATCAAGAGGCTGAGAAGCGTTTAACTTGTTGTATAAGGGTTCCCGGGGGAAGGGGTACTCTTATTTGTCATATACGACAGTGGGAAGAAGCCATTCCACAGCAATATGGTGTTGGGAAAACAGTCCAGACTGGGGGCAATGGTCTAGCCTCACCCCAAAGGGGACTGGGGAGTATAAGCTGTCCCTCGCACAGTGGGGATTGCACTGTTAGATGTCTGGATCAGCTGTGAGATGGGGGTGAGCCAGGGAGGCAGGGCAGTCTGCTAAGAATAACTGTCCACATTGGCAAAAACCAGTATGGATGTCATGGAGTGAGGCCTAGAGGCCAGGAACATCTGGTAACTTCCCTAGAGAGAAAAAGATGCCTGTCCTCCCCTAAGGGAGACCTCACACCCCACTTTTCTGAGACCTCACCATTGACTCAGCAGACTCCTGGAGGCTCCAATTTCTCTTTTTTTTTTCACCTGCCTCCCTTCCTTTCCTTCCTCTCCTCCTCCTCCTCCTCCTCCTCTTTTGGTTTTTCAAGACAGGGTTTCTCTGTGTAACCCTGGCTGTCCTGGAACTCTCTTTGTAGACCAGCTGGTCTCGAACTCACAGAGATCCGCCTGCCTCTGCCTCCTGAGTGCCGGGATTAAAGGCATGTGCCACCACACCTGGCAAATTTCTTCTTAAGATTTAGTTTTATTTGCTTGTGTGTGTGTATGTGTGCACATGTGCGTGTCTTTGCACATGAATGGAGGCCAGAAGGTGGCACCAGGTATCTTCCTTCTTTACCCACTCCTTTGAGGCAGAGGCTCTCCTTGTACCTAGGACTTGTATCTCAGCTGGGCTGGAAGGCCCCAGGAACCCTTCTGTTTCCACCTCCACCATGGCTGGGCTTACAGGTGTCTGTGCAGATGCCCCATTTGTTCCGTGGGTGCTGGGATCTGAACTCCACGCCTCATGAGTACTCAGCAAGGGCTCCTAGGCTCTGAACCATCTCTTCAGCCCCTGGGTCTCTAGTGTTCATGCTGTTCTAGCTGTTTCCTGTTCCACCCCATGGGCAGGAGGCTGGGAGAGGCTGGGAGACTGGGGTTCTGCCCTGAGCCCTGAGCTCTCAGCTCTGACTGAGTCCCCATCTCTTCCGATCCCACCGCAGATTGCCTCTTCAAAGTGTGCCCCATGAACCGCTACTCGGCACAGAAGCAGTACTGGAAAGCCAAGCAGACTAAGCAGGACAAGGAGAAGATCGCCGACGTGGTACTGCTGCAGAAGCTGCAGGTGTGTGCACACGGATGTGCACGGCACTGGGGCCCACCGCACTGGGGCGCACGGCACGGATGTGTACCGCACTGGGGGTACTCGGCATGGATGCGCAGTGCACTGGGGCGCATGGCACTGGCGCGCAAGACACTGGCGCGCATGGCTCTGGGGCCCATGGCACTGGGGCGCACGGCACTGGGGCGCACGGCACTGGGGTGCACGGCACTGGGGCGCTCCGCACTGGGGCGCACGGCAGGACCTCCGCTCCTCATGGCCAGTGGGAGCTTCATGCATGAGAAGAGCGTTTTGAAAATCCTCATGGACAAGACTGGCCTAAAAGGCCATGAGTCTGGGCCGGCAGGGAGTGGAGTGCCTGTCTAGGAACCCAACGTCTGCATAAATCCTTGCTGCCAGTTACAAGATGGGCATAGCTCTGTGCCAGGGCACATGACTCAGCGATTAGATAGAAACAACCCAAACCGCTGTACTCAGACTTATTAGTGGCTTCTGAGGAGTGACTCCGAGGAACCTCATTTGAGAACCTTGGGTCTCGTCTTAATCTCCCATTTGCTTTATAGAGCTGGAGCTTGGGGCTCTTAGACAGGGCCTGTCTGCCCGTCCTGTGAGTCTGGATTGAGTCGAGGCAGCCCCTAGGTCTCTGACTCCCCCTGAGTTTCTTGGACTCATGTCTGGTGTCGTGGTGCTGGGTCTGCTGGGCCACAAGCTCCTGTGAGTGGAGTCGCAGCTCGCACACTGAGTTTCCTCTGAACAGAGCTCAGGTCTCGCCCCCGACAGTGGGAAGCTTGGACTGTGGTCAGCAGCTTGTGGTATGCCTCTGAGCCCCGTGCCCTGAGGGCTGGGCACTGAAATAGGGGCTGGGTGGATCCACCTCATAGCTGTGACCTGGCTGTAGAGGAGGGGCAGAGGGGCTGCCTGAGCCCTGGTCTCCGGGTGGGGCTGTCCCAGGCTTCCTCCCTACAGCCAGTGTAGACTGAGGCTGAGCTGGGGATGAGACACAGGGCTCACACCTGAGTCAGAGCCTCACACTATAGCTTTATGGAGGGTCGTGCATAGCTCCCCGCAGCCTCTGTAGCCTGGCTTGATTTACCCTAGGCCTGGTAACAGCACAGAGTGGGAGGAAAGGGCAGAGGGGCCACTGTCCTCAGAGTGTGCTTGTCTGATGGAGGAGGCCTTTCTTCAGGAAGGTTCTGGGCTGATGGCACAGTTTAAAGAGCTTCCCCTAAGAGGTAATGGAGCTCGTCCTTGAAGCCACCTGAGCTGGTGTGGCATCAGGGGAGGGCCTGGAGCCGTGAGCAGGGGTCTCTGGAGTGGGAAGTGGCCTTTGCCCAGCTTAGTCTGGAGTGGAGGTATCCCAAAGAATGGGGATAAAGAGCGTTTAAGTGGCTGGATGTGTCAAAGGCATGAGGGCTCAGGGTCCTCCGAAGGTGCCCTCTAGGGTGGGATCAGGCTTCTCGGCCATGGTGAGCTGTCCACTGGCTGCCCTCTGCACTTGAAGTCTCAGGCCATTGCTTTAGTGGGAGGGATTTCCCCATCCCGAAGGGCCTCTTGGATGCAGCACCAGAGCCTGGGGCCAAGGGTGAGTGTGTGTGCGCCTGGAGGCACCTTCCTCGGGAGCAGCTTCTGACACACACACACCCCCCCTACTCCCCCACCCCCCGTGTGTCTGCAGCACGCGGCCCAGATGGAGCAAAAGCAAAACGACACGGAGAACAAGAAGGTTCATGGTGACGTGGTCAAGTACGGCAGTGTGATCCAGGTGTGGCTTTGGTGCAGAGCACTCCCTGCTGTGTGTGCGCGTGCGTGTGTGTGCGTGCGTGCGTGTGTGCGTGCGTGCGTGCGTGTGTGTGTGTGTGTGTGTGTGTGTGTGTGTGTGTGTGTGGCGTGCATATCGCTAGTAGATGGCTTCCTAACACCTTTTCAGCTGCACCTCTGCACTGTGCCCAGAGGAGAGTTTTTAGCTCAGGGGCCGTGAGCACATACGGAGCTAGGCTCTGATCTTAAAGTGTGGCTTTGCCTTTCTTCTCCTGTGCCTCATTTAGTTCGTTTGGAAACAAGCCAGCAGGGACTGGAGACAGCTCGGTGGTTAAGAGTCCTTGCTGCTCCTGCGGAGGACCCAAGTTAGATTTCCAGCCACCACAATGTACCAGCTTACAACTGTCTGTAACTCCAGTTCCAGGAGGTCCAATGCCTCCTTCTGGCCTCTTGGGTACTGCATGCACATAGTGCACGTACATGCACGCAGGAAAATCCTTTCTACACGTAAAATAAAAATAATCTTAAAGCAGGGCCAGGGATAGTGTTTGTTAGATTGGGATTGACAGGTGACGTGGAAATAAAGGTAGACAGGCACCTACAGAAGCGGGATTAGTCTTCAACCAGAACTTCTGAAGTCTCCAGGAAGTGGAGACTGCCCACTGGGTGTGGCGTGCTTGGGTTCTGGTAGGACGGAAAGGAGATGGAAGATTCCATCTGCACGTCAGTTCCCCTGCCTTCTCAGGGTGGTAGATGCCACGCGGAGATATGCCTGTCCTCTAATCAGAGGCTTCTGGGACCTAACAGCCCACAGGTGCTATCAATGGAGTTAACTTTGCTTTGCCAAGCTTCTCAGTCCACCTGAGGCCTTAACCCTGCATTGTTTGCCTGTGGGGAGTGTTGTCAGATTCTGTGTAAGACTAGCGAGGGCAGTAGATGTGGCTTAATTGGTACAGTGCTTGCTTGGCGTGCACAGAGCCCTGGGCTAGACCCCGGAGTCTCATAAACTAGGTAGGTGGGTCTCACCTGCAATCCAGCAGTCAGGAAGTACAGGCAGGAGGGTCAAAAATCTCAGGTCATCCCGGACTGTGTCTGAGAAAAGATGACATGGCTGAAATGTGCCTAATTCTTGTTTCTTCATGGAGGTGCGGGATGAGCCAGGACCTGTGCGCGCTTGGCAGGTCGTCTCCTGCTAAGCTGCCCCTTGGCCTGGCGAGCAGTTTTGAGACTAGCTGCTTCTCTGTGACAAGGTCTGCATGTTTGCGACTGTGTGTGTGTGTCGCTGTGTATCGGCCTGTGACAGTGTGTCCGACATCCCGGGTGTCCTCCTCCCCGAGGGCCTGGCCTCCCAGGTCTGGTGGCCTCACTCCTGCCCCACCTGTACCTCAGCTTCTGCACATGAAAAGCAACAAATACCTGACCGTGAACAAGCGGCTGCCAGCCCTGCTGGAGAAGAACGCCATGCGGGTGACTCTGGACGCTACAGGCAATGAGGGCTCCTGGCTCTTCATCCAGCCCTTCTGGAAGCTGCGGAGCAATGGGGATAACGTGAGCACGAGGCCAGGGCCGGAAGGGGCTGGGCGGAGGTGTGGACCCCCTCCAGGGGGACAGAGCCGAGGGAGGAGACCCTGGTGGAAAATGGACTCCTGTTCTTCTCGCCTCTCTTTGCTGTCTGTCCCCTAAGGTGGTCGTGGGGGACAAGGTGATCCTGAATCCTGTCAACGCAGGGCAGCCGCTGCACGCCAGCAACTATGAGCTCAGTGACAATGCTGGCTGCAAGGAGGTGAGTGGGGTGGGGGAGGTGAGTGGGGTGAGGGAGGTGAGTGGGGTGGGGGGAGGTGAGTGGGGTGGAGGGAGGTGAGTGGGGTGGGGGAGGTGAGTGGGGTGGGGGAGGTGAGTGAGTGGGGTGGGGGGCGCGTCTGGGGCTGAAGCTCCACTGAAGACCCCTGGCTTGTGTGTACCCCTCCCCGGCACTGGTGGTGCTGCCTGGAACCCTGGGCCCCACTGCCTCCCTCCCAGTGTGGGATCTCCTCCTTCACCCCACTGGCCAGCTGCCACAAGTCCTGGCTAGGGAAGCACCCTGAGCCACTACAGGAGCTGGGCTGGCTTCACTCTCCCCCCCATCCCCTCCCTCTCCCTCTCCCCCTTCCCCCTCCCACCAACCCCTCCTTCTCCCCCTCCTCCTTCCCTCTACCCCTTCCCCTTCCCTCTCCTCCTTCTTCCCTCCCCTCCCCTTTCCCTTCCCCTCCCCTCTCCCCCTCCTCTCTACCCTTTCCCCTTCCCTCTCCCTCTCCCCTCCCCCTTCCCCCTCCCCCTCCTTAGTCTTCAGCTCTAGCACTAGCTCTTGGCAGCTTGCTCTGCCAGCAGCGTCACCAGCCTGCCCGCCCCCCACAGGTCAACTCTGTCAACTGCAATACCAGCTGGAAGATCAATTTATTCATGCAGTTCCGGGACCACCTGGAGGAGGTGTTGAAGGGGGTAAGCTTAGAGCCCTTTCCTCTTCCCGTCGAATGGCTGCCTTGGCTCTGTACCCCTTCAGCTCCCTCTACCTCCAGGAAGTCCCCATGTGTCCCAGTGTGGGAGCCCACAAAGGTCTCCTAGTGAGATCTGGGCTTGCTTTACACAGCAGGGCTGCACTAGGGATGACTTGACCATGTGCCATGTGCGTGGTCACCAGGTGCTTGGGATGGTCTGCACTTGGCTGTGCTCAGGGAGGTCTTTTGCTCCACCGCTTGGCGTTCCTTTAAAAGCCCTTCTTTAGAAGAGACAGAAGGGGCTGGTGGGTTTTGACCCAGGCCCTCCCGAGGTTATCCTGTGTTTCTGTCTCTCTCCTCTGTATTTCTATCTAAATCTCTTATTCCTCACTCAAGAGTTCCTGGGGTAAATAAATGTGGGAGCTGGCCCCCTACATCCCAGCCATCTCTTCTCCCCTCGGCTCACCTCATTTCCTTTTCTTGCAAAGGAATATCAGAGTCCTCCTCACCCTGTCCTCCACCTTAGGGTGGCCACATCCTTGGAGCACACCTTCCTGTCTCTGCCTTTTACTCTGTGGGCTCCACATTGTGCCCTGAGCTCTCTTGGGCAAGGAAAGGCTGCTCCTGCCTGCTACCAGCAGTCAGTGCCTGCCCACCTGCCGTCGGGGTGGGTTGTTCCTCTTCTCTGTCCCCATGCCAGTGTGTGTACTGGGGGAGGAGGCAGCGGCAGGCCAGGGAAGGGCTGGCCCGAGAGGCAGAGCAGCCGATGGCCCTGCAGTGAATACTGAGCCACCAGGGCGAATGTTTGCAAAGCCTAAAAACCAAGTTTCTGATGGAGAGGCAGGTTAGGGGTAGGGAGCAGAGTGTGAGGCACCCTACTTAGGAGAATATTCTGGGGAGCTGTGGGGGTGCTAGGTCTCCAAGCAGGTGCCTTGAGGCCAGCCTGCTCCCTGCTCAGAAGCCCCAGGGTGCCCTTCAGGGCTCTCCTTCCAGGCTGTGCTTAGACACGCTGCCTCCCTCGTCCCTCTGAACCTTGTCAACCTGGGTTGCTCAAATGCTTTCTCCCTCTGTCCACTGAACCTTAATACTGTCCAAGCGTCAGCCAGAGCCCAACCATGTGCCCCTCCCCAAAGCCTCCGGTGACACGTTCTAGTCCCAGCTCTGGGCAGCGTGTATAAAACAAGCCCTGGGCCCAATTCCGCCATCCCCACACTAGCTTCTGGTGAGGCCGTCATGGTGTTGCGGTTAGCTCCAGACAAGCTAGAAGCAAGGCAGTCTCATGAAAGCCCACCTGTGTGTGCCTTCCTCTGCACTGGCCACACTGTCCCTGGGTTCTGCTGGAGGGACTGAGGCAGTCTGGATACAGATGCATCACTCACTTCCACCTGACAGGTGTCCCCTGAGCACTGTGTCCAGAGGCAGGTTCAGTGCAGGAAGACAGATAATCGCCATTAGCCGATCATGGGGTGACAGCCGTGCTCTGAGAACCTGCTGAGTGGCCGCCGCAGGGGGAGGGAGTATGCAGGAGGGATTCAGGTGTGGGACTGAGGCAGGGACTCTCCCACTTGCCCCTGGCTGCGTGGCTCTTGGCAGGGTGCCCCCCTTCTCTGCCTGGGTGGTGTAGCGTTACTCCATCAAACCTCGTGATAAAGTGTCTGCCGGAAGTCGGAGTGGCTCCCATTTGACAGAAGACACAGCTGAGGCTCAAGGACATTAAGGAACGTATCGCAGCCCCTCACACAGTGTGAAAGCGAGATTCAAACTCAGTTCTCGTGTAAGGTCTGGAGGTGAACAAGCCATGGCTACCACCCTCCAGCTGCCAGAGAGCAAAAGAAATGGTGGGTGGGGGTGTGAGGAGAGGGTGGCCCTGGGCTGGGAGACTGAGAAAGGGGAGTCCTTCCTGCCTTCCTGGACATGGCATTAGAGGCATCTGGAGGTCCAGGAGGGAGGAGGTGCCAGGTGGGTTGGAGTATGCAAACCTGAGGTAGAGGACTGTGTACAGCACCCGGCTGCCCTGTGGCTTCTCGCTCACAGCTCATGGGGTCCGGCAAGCTGCCTCTGAGGGACTGGGCCTTGCACCGGGTCCCTGAGCCTGGGGGCCTGACTGCGAACACCGGACCCCCTCCCTCCTAACCCCGCCCACAGGGAGATGTGGTGCGGCTGTTCCATGCAGAGCAGGAGAAGTTCCTCACCTGTGACGAGTACAAGGGCAGGCTGCAGGTGTTCCTGCGAACCACGCTGCGCCAATCCGCCACCTCAGCCACCAGCTCCAACGCACTCTGGGAGGTGGAGGTCAGAGCCCACACTCTGGCTTCACCCCCCCCCCCTCGCCCCCTCACCCCCCGCCCCCGCCCCCTAGAGGATGGAGTGTCTGTCCCATCCTTCCCCTGGCCCCAAGAGGCCAGGGAGGTACCTGGGCACTTGGATCCCCACAGGCTTCCCAGGGTCTGGACTTCCTTTTCAGTCCTGGTCCCTCCTCTCCACCTCACCCTTACATGTCCCCAGGTGGTCCACCACGACCCCTGCCGAGGCGGGGCGGGACACTGGAATGGTCTGTACCGTTTCAAGCACCTGGCCACAGGCAACTATCTGGCTGCCGAGGTGAGTGAGGAGCGGAGTGTGCATGGCGTCTGTGTGCTGGGGACACAGGCTGCATGTGCACGCTTGCTCATGCACGGGCCTATGGAGAAGGGACCGTGAAGGCCTCCTCTGCACAGCTCTCCTAGGAGTCACACGGCCTTTGGGCCTGGGGTAGGCGCCTTGGAGTGCCTTCTGGGTATGACCCTGTGTTTGGGGGCAGTGCTGATAGCATAGTAATCCCCCCTCACCTTGTACCTCCGTTCAGGAAAACCCCAGCTACAAAGGTGATGCCTCAGATCCCAAAGCAGCAGGACCGGTGAGGAGTGGGACAGAGCATCTGCCCGGGCGGGGGGCGGGGCGGACCTGGGAAATAGGTGGGATGGACGGAGGAGGCCCCTCGGGTGGGGCCTGAGAGGAAGGATGGGGTCTCGCCTGACCTGGGGGTCCTCACCCCAGGGGGCGCAGGGCCGCACAGGCCGCAGGAATGCAGGCGAGAAGATCAAGTACCGTCTGGTAGCTGTGCCACATGGCAATGACATCGCCTCCCTTTTTGAGCTGGACCCTACCACGCTGCAGAAAACCGACTCCTTCGTGCCCCGGTAGGTGTGTGCCGGCCACCCAGGGCCCTTGGTTTTGGGGGCCTCTTGGATCTGCAGTTTTGAGACCTGTTTGAGCTGACCTGCGCACAGGCACAGCCTCCTTTGCTGCTCTCCGGTCTGCCCTGGGCTTACTACACAGTCCTCAGCACTTGGCCCAGTCCAGCCAGGTGCTCAAGCACAAGGCGTGAGATCAGTGGGATCCTTTGTTTGCAGCTAGGCACCTGGAGAACCCAGATGCTGGCTGGGGGGGTGGGGAGGTCAGGCTCCCACATCTGTAAGGCCCCACCAACCCTAAGAATGTAGAGTGTCACATTCCTGTGGCTGGGGCTGCGCCTTGGTTGGTGGAGAGCTTGCTGGCAGGCACGAAGGCCTGGGTTCAGTATCTAGCACTGTGTAAGCCAGGGGAGGCGGCTCCTGCCTGTGGTTCCAGCAGGCAGGAGACCAGGCAGGAGGAGGATGTTATCCTCCACCACGTAGAGAGCTTGAAGCCAGCCACGGCTGCAGGAGACCTTGTCTTTAAGAATAAAGAAATAAAGCCGGGCGGTGGTGGCGCACGCCTTTAATCCCAGCACTCGGGAGGCAGAGCCAGGCGGATCTCTGTGAGTTCGAGGCCAGCCTGGGCTACCAAGTGAGTTCCAGGAAAAGGCGCAAAGCTACACAGAGAAACCCTGTCTCAAAAAAAAAAAAAAAAAAAAAAAAAAGAATAAAGAAATAAATGAAATATCACAGGGTTGTAGGATGACTCCACAAATAAAGCACTTTCCGTCCAAGTGTGAGGACCGGAGTCTGCATGTCCAAAACCCACGGGAAAGCTGGGCGGGAGCGAGGCCCGCCTCCCAGCACCAGGCAGAGACAGGGAATCTCCATAGTCAGCGGCAAGCCAGATGCTGCTACACGATGAGTTCCTGGTTCAACAGGAGGTCCCTGTCTCCATAGAAAAGGAAGGAAGTGGCCTTATGCCAACCTCCACGCACTCAAGTCTGTACACACCTGTGTACACATGGGAACATGTATGTGCACACACAGGTGCATGCCTCAAAAAATTCTGAGCCATCCAGGCCTTAGTGTTTTCTGGCTGTGAGACCTCAGGTAGCTGTTTCCACCGCCCTGCCTCAGTGTGTCGTCTGTGGAGTGGGAATATCCAGGGCCTGTCACTAGGATTTCTGGGGAACTAACAAAGGAACCATTAGCCCCTTGTCCCTAACCCGACACTCTTGGGGGCTTGGTTTGTCCAGGTGAATTCTGGCCCCGTGTTCACCAGCAAGCATTGGTTTAGGGGTCTGCGTGCATGAGGGTACTGCAGTAGAGACAGGCCCCACCCATCCTCAGTACCCACACCGTGGAGGTGTCAGAGCAGAGGAAGAGGACCGTGTTGGGGACTGGTGAACGGAGAGCGGCTGTGGTCTGTGGCACCCTCCCTCACTGGCTCTGGCCTCTCACCTAGGAATTCCTATGTGCGGCTGCGGCACCTGTGCACCAACACATGGATCCAGAGCACCAACGCGCCCATCGACGTGGAGGAGGAGCGGCCAATCCGGCTCATGGTGCGGGCCCTGGTGCATGGGACTGGGTCCCGCCCGCCGGAGCCTGTCCCTGGCACCCTGCTGACCCTTGTCTCTACAGTTGGGCACGTGCCCCACCAAGGAGGACAAGGAGGCCTTTGCCATTGTGTCTGTGCCGGTGTCTGAGATCCGTGACCTGGACTTTGCCAACGATGCCAGCTCCATGCTGGCCAGTGCTGTGGAGAAACTCAATGACGGCTTCATCAGCCAGAATGACCGCAGGTACGCTGGGGAGGGGTGTGTAGCAGGCTTTCTCGGACCACCAGCCCCCAAATCATGACACAGAAACTTATTTATTTATTTATTTATTTAGGTTTTTTTCTAGACTGGGTTTCTCCGTGTAGCTTTGGTGCCTGTCCTGGATCTTGCTCTGTAGATCAGGCTGGCCTCAAACTCACAGAGATCCGCCTGGCTCTGCCTCCTGAGTGCTGGGATTAAAGATGTGCACCACCACTGCCCGGCGACACAGAAACTTATTATTAATCATGACTGCTTGGCCTTATGCTTGTCACACTAGCTCTTACAACTTAATTTAACCTGTTTTTCTTCATCTATGTTTCGTCTCGGCTTTTTTTTTATTTTTATTTTTTGGTTTTTCGAGACAGGGTTTCTCTGTGTAGCTTTGCGCCTTTCCTGGAACTCACTTGGTAGCCCAGGCTGGCCTCGAACTCACAGAGATCCGCCTGGCTCTGCCTCCCGAGTGCTGGGATTAAAGGCGTGCGCCACCACCGCCCGGCTTTCATCTCGGCTTTTTACCTTTCCGTCATTCTGTATGGCCTACTTTCCTGCTTCCTCTGTGCCTTCCTGGCTGGCCTTGGGCATCTTCTGCTCTTTCTCCCTCATTCTCTTCTCTCGAGACTAAGATTCCTCCTCCTACTTGTTCTCTCTGTCCACCAGCCCTGCCTATCCATCTACTGCCTAGCTATTGGCCGTTCAGCTTTATATTAGACCAGTCAAGTGCTTTAGACAGGCAAAGCAACACATCTTTACATCATTAGACAAATGTAACACATCTTTACATAGTTAAAGTAATATTCCACAACATTTCCCTCTTTTTCTCTAAGTAAAAAGAAAGGGTTTTAACTTTAACATAGTAAAACTATATACAATAAGAACAGTTATCAAGTAAGAATTTCACTTACAGCATCCAATCCATTTATATTTGACAAATTCAGAGAAAATACTCCATTATTTATTCTATCTTGGTGAGTCCAAAGTTTTGTACCTAATTTACCTTCTATCATAACAAAGGAAAACTGTAACTATAACTATCTAGTCTTCAACTCCATCAAAGATCCTAGAAGGCTATAATATTACCTGAGTAAATAGGAAGTGCAGAGCAAGCAACTTCCAAAACTATAGAAATGACAGAGACATCTATCTGGCTGCCTGGTCAGTCACCCAAGTTTCCTTTACAACTTTGGGGCATCCATCTTCAGCCTACAGGCCTAGAATATCTGGCAGACTTTTCTAGGAAGCAGGAATTTTGAAGGACTGTCCTGCCTTGTTCTGGCAAAGTTCGACAGTCACTTTTCCCTTGTGTCCTGCATGTCCAGTTTGTACAGCACACTGTCACCAGTCAACGCAAGGGCAGTTTCTTGTCCAAATGGCTAGCTTTGCCACAATGAAAGCAAACTCCATATGGAGGTTCTTCGATGCCCGTCATCCTTTCTGAAGTAAATTGGTGCTGTCAGGAGCATCCATGTCTCACTGTCATGAAAAGCTGTATGTTATAAAAACATCTTAAATGTCATATTCTATAGGTCTCTGAAGCATTTGAAGATCACCTATCTATCTAAAATATATCTATTTAACCTAGAAAACATACCTAATGTGACTATAAGTTTGATTATTATAGATGACTAACTACTAACCTCCATTTTTAATTATACATTACATTTTAAAATGAGCTGTGTAAGAGTAGAAACATACAGTATAACAAAAATAACTTTAAATTTGTATCAACATACCAAAATCCATACTAACGTAAAATATTTGAGGTTAATAGTTGTCTTTCTATCCTATATTCCTATGTCCCCCTAAATGATGACAAACATCTATAACCCACCAAATGACCAAAATCCACCCACCCACCTCTTGGGAATGTGGGTGTTGTGTTCTCTAGACTGCTTCCTGTTGCCTGAGGATAATAGCATCCCCAGGGGACCCTGAGAAAATTGAGACAATGGTCAAATCCTGGAAAAACTAGTTGTAACATTTGTTGTCCAGTTTTAGAACTGTTTCCGTGCAGAGGGATCAGTATATATGTCACCTGTCTTGTCTTTCTTGGTTTATTTCTTT
This sequence comes from Peromyscus californicus insignis, assembly GCF_007827085.1. Classification (NCBI taxonomy): domain Eukaryota; kingdom Metazoa; phylum Chordata; class Mammalia; order Rodentia; family Cricetidae; genus Peromyscus; species Peromyscus californicus. Next base: position 3,730,432 of record NW_026294491.1, read on the forward strand.
ATGTCTGTAGCCAAGATTTTCAGGAGGGAGGTCTCCTCCAATCAAATCTGATCTCTATTAACCTTGAAGGAATCCACAGCCTTTCATTTCCTGGGGAAACAAAAGTATAACCTCTCTCCCAATGCAATACAGTTCCTGAATTCCGTTTTAAAGTTAAGACATCCCTAAAGTGTCTAGGCTGGTTTAGTTCAGCAGTTCCTCTTACAATCCCATGTCTCTCAGAAGCTGTCATTTGCTCATCAGCATTCCAAAAATTCAAAGTCAACACAGCACCATACAGAATTCAGACTCCCTGTGTATTTCCCATCTTTATGTGGCTTTTTTCCTTTATATTACTGTATTCTCTTTAAAGACTACTATTTTTAAACTATTTTTTCCTATGATTGTCTATACCCATTTTCTTTTCTTAAGCCTCTGCACATTTTTCAGCACACTGTAACCTGTTCAGAGTTTCTTTTCCATCTGGACCTGTCTTCACTGCGTGTCTCTAGACTTTTCTGACCTCATGAGCCAAGCCTTAAACTGCTAAGCAGCAGCTAGGCCCTCTGCTGCCTTGGCTCTGGCTCCACCCTCTCCTTGGGTCTGTGAGAGCCAATCTTGTGCCAGTGGGCCTGGCCGAGAGCTTCATCTAACTGGGAGCTGCATTCACCTTCCCCAGCTCCAGGAAGTTGGTGCCTGCAGTGTGGCAGGCGTTTTTACTGTTTTTACTTAGCTTTGTGTTTCTACTTAATGTGCTGGCTGCTCAAGGACTCAGTGTGCAGCAGAGCCTCTTAAAGGAGCCATATCCTTTTTAGTGTTTTGTTTTGTTTTCCAGCTTACTCAGGCCCTGTGTGGAAACTCAGGTCCCACATTGGACACCATATGTAGTAGACTTTCTCTTTGGGTTACCAACCAGCTCCCAAATAAAGACATGGAGACTTCTTATTAGTTATGAGTGCTCGGCCTTATCTTATGCTTGTCCCACTAGCTCTTATAACAATTTAATCTGTTTCTCTTCATCTATGTTTTGCCTCGGAGCTTTTTACCTTTCTTTCCTTCTGCATGTCCTACTTTCCTGCTTCCTCCATGTCTGTCTGTCTGTCCCCAGGCATCTCCCTCTCTTTCTCCCTCATTCTCTTCTCTTGAACCTAGATTCCTCTGCCCACCAGCCCTTTCTATCCCTCTACTGCCTAGCTATTGGCTGTTCAGCTTTTTATTAAACCAATCAGGTGCCTTAGGCAGGCAAGATAAAAACAAATGCATAAACATATCTTTACATAGTTAAAGTAATATTCCACAACAGTGGATGGAGTTGTAGGGGCAGCAGGAGACCATGGGGGGGGGGTGTAGATGACTGAGTTTCTCTCTAGGATCACAGAGGAGTTGCGAGTCAGAAACCAGGTAGATGATGTAGGATTCAGTCCCCAGGGAACCAGGCTGGCACTGCATCCCTGGAGCGGGGAGCCTGCCTCACTGCTCACATCATCCCGGAAGTAGCCTTATGGAGCCACTGGGGTGCAGAGGAGTTAGGGGCCGTGTCCAGGGTCACATATCTATAAGCAGTAGAATCAGGACAGTGCAGACTCTTTCACAACAAACACACCCCCTAGTCCCCCTTGCCCAGCAGCTCTTTCTACAGTGTTCTGAGCTTTGTTATCTTGGGACAGTTTGGGGTTCAGGGAGGGGAGGGTGTGGGGCATTTCCTAAGAGCAGTTTGGTCGGGGGAGGGGCTAACGCTGGGTTTTGCAGCAGTGACTGGAAAGGGCTGTTTGTCCGTGTGGGCACATGCTGGCTGGGCCCTAGGGGAACTGCGCTCAGCACATCACGCTTGCTTCTGGTGTTGCCCTCGGCCAGGTTTGTCATCCAGCTGCTGGAGGACCTGGTGTTTTTTGTCAGCGATGTTCCCAACAATGGGCAGAATGTCCTGGACATCATGGTCACCAAGCCCAACCGGGAGCGGCAGAAGCTGATGCGGGAGCAGAATATACTTAAGCAGGTGTGTGTGCTCTCCGGGGGCTCATGGCTTCTACTGAAGGGATAGCGGAGGGTGTGGCTCAGCGGGAGAGCGCCTGCCTCGAATAAGTCAGTGAAGAGCTGGGAGCATGGATCAGTGGTAGAAGGCCTGCCTAGAATTTACCATCAAGGGTCTGGGAACATGGCTCAGCAGCAGATGCTAAAATTTACCAGCGAGGGCCTCGGTATGGATCAGGGGCAGAGTCCTTGCCTAGATCCAGCAGTGGTAGAGCACTTGTGAACCCGCCCGTGGGGAGCCAGGGGTGTGGATCAGTAACTGAGCACTTGCTCAGCATATTCAACCAAAGGTCTAGGTGCCATCCCCATTGGGGGAAGATGTATCTGAGCCATGGGCACGTGCCAGGTGCCTTCCTGAGCTCCTTGCAGGAATCACCTCATCCGATCCCCTCCTGCAGGAGAGCTGTTGTCCTCATGATACTGATGAGGACGCTGAAGCCCACAGAGGCTGGAGTCCCCCTGAGCAGGACGGCCCTGGGCTCCTGCGAAGGGAAGCTCTGGGATGGAGTCAGTCAGGGTTGGGGTTCCTAGGAGGATGAGGGGCGTAGGCAGGATGGGAGAGTCCTTCTCACTCTCTACACCCCTCAGATCTTTGGCATCCTGAAGGCCCCGTTCCGTGACAAGGGGGGCGAAGGTCCGCTGGTGCGGTTGGAGGAACTGTCCGACCAGAAGAACGCCCCCTACCAGTACATGTTCCGCCTCTGCTACCGGGTGCTCCGGCACTCCCAGGAGGACTACCGCAAGAACCAGGTGGGCGGAGGACGGTCCCTGCTGGACGTAGGCTCTGCCTGTGCTCCTCAGCAGGTGTCTCTAGGCACAGAAGCTGGCAGCAGGGCACTGTGAGACACTGGGTACAGGCGGCCACCAGATGGTGGGGCTGGCTTCCGGGGTGCATGCCTAGCTGGGGGCTTACCCTAGGCTGCCCTGGGCTCTGCTGTTGCCATCTTAAAACACTGCTTCCTTCTCTCCTAGTCTTGTTTTGGTTTATCGAGACAGGGTCTCACTATGTAGATCTGGCTGGCCACATCCCTAGCCTAGGACTCTCCATATATAGATCACATAGGTCCACTTGCCTCTGCCTCCCGAGTGCTGGGATTAAAGGTGTGTGCCACCTCCTAGCCTAAAATTCTTCATTTTTGAACCATGTTTTCATTATTTTGTACCATGTAGCCAGTCTGGCTAGACAGACAAGGCCCTGGGAGGAGCCACAGAGCACAGCTCAGAAACCACGTAAAGACGAGACGCCCTTCTGCTGTGGCCGCTGCTTCCATGCTCGCCCTGAAGTGGGCTTTTCAGAGCTGCTTTCTCTACAGGGTAGAGACTCCTCACTCAGGCCCACGAGGTGACCGAACACAGCACGGAAGCCTGGCCCCCCAGCCTTAGCTCTCTGCCATTCTTTGGGGCACAGACTCTGTCTGTCACCAAAGCTGTAACTGGAGATTTTTAGAAGAAATGCTTGGCTCTGGCAGCCTCGACGAGCTAGATTCAACCACCTATCCTGTTATGGAAGAGACCGATGATGGTCAAAAGCAGAGAGAGAGAGAGAGAGAGAGAGAGAGAGAGAGAGAGAGAGAGAGAGAGAGACTGAGAGACTTATTCAGTGTGGCCTCATTAGGAAGACAGATAGATAATAAGGTTCAGTGACTCCCCAAGTCTGTCTTTGGGTGCCAAGTTGAGCTCTGGGTTTAAGTGGAGGAGGACAAGGGGCCAGAGCTGAAGACCCTGGTCACGGTTGGCTCTGCCTGCTGCCTCAGCCCAGGTCCTGCAATAGATTACAAGACAGTCTGGTCCAGATAAGATAACTGCTCTGATCTTGGGGGTGCCCTGCCCTGCAGGCTCACTGTTGCTTGGGGACCACTCCTGTCACAAAGATGGATCAGTCCTGGTGTTTCCGGACTCCAGAATGACTCCAGAGGGAGGGCTGAGGTTAGGTAGGCAGAGGCAAGCAGGAATTTGAGCCATAGCAAAGGAGACAGAATCAGGCTGGCTAGCGCTGTGGCTCAGTTGGTAGATTGCTTGCCTGGCATGCATAGAGCCCTGGGTTCATTCCCAGCACCGTATAAACTTATGCTTGGAATCCCAGCACTTTTAAAATCGAAGGCAGGAGGATCAGATGTCACCCCAGCTCCACAGGACACCGACCTGGAAGTCGGGTGTCAAGGCTCTGCAGCAGAGCAGCCTTGTCCCTTGTCCATGGCCCCAGTGACCCCCCCCCCCATCTGCTTGCCCCCAGGAGCACATTGCCAAGCAGTTTGGGATGATGCAGTCACAGATTGGCTATGACATCCTGGCTGAGGACACCATCACCGCCCTGCTGCACAACAACAGGAAGCTGCTGGAGAAGCATATCACCAAGACGGAGGTGGAGACCTTCGTTAGCCTCGTGCGCAAGAACAGAGAGCCCAGGTGTCCCGCCGCGCCCTGCCCTCCCTGTGCCTCCTTCCAGCCTCTGGGGCTGGGTTTTGGTTTTTGTTCTAAAGATTTAGTTATAGGAGTGCTCTATCTGCATGTACTCCTGCAGGCCAGAAGAGGGCACCAGATCTCATTACAGATGGTTGTGAGCCACCCTGTGGTTGCTGGGAATTGAACTCAGGACCTCTGGAAGAGCAGTCAGTGCTCTTAACTGCTAGGCCATCTCTCTAGCCCTGGTTTTTGTTGTTTTTTTGTGACAGGGTCTCACTATGTAGCCCTGGCTGTCCTGGAACTCATTAAGCAGACCAGGCTGGCTTTGAACTCACAGAGGCCTGACTCTGTCTCCAGAGTACTGGGATTAAAGGCCTGCGCCACCATGTCTGGCTTCTGGTGCTGGTTGTTAGCTGTCGAAACTCCTGCACTGTGTGTACTGCCTCCTCTCCAGTTCCCGGGGTGGGGCTCTCAAATTTGGCTCAATGTAAAGTTCCCACACGGATGGACACCCCTACACCCTCCTCTGGTGACTGAGTCAGTACCTGCCTGAATCAGTTGTTAATTTGAATGCCAACCTTAGCCTGTGCCTGCCCTGACCCCTGACTGTCTCTTCACCCTGTCCCAGGGAGGTGCCATGGGCTGCTGCCCCTGGACAGTCCGGAAGGAGGGCAGTTAGGCTTCTGGCCTGCAGGGCAGCTTCTGAGTCTGTTGCTGGCCCTGTTGACCACCCCCCCACCCCCCCAGGTTCCTGGACTACCTCTCTGACCTGTGTGTGTCCAACCACATCGCCATCCCTGTCACCCAAGAGCTCATTTGCAAGTGTGTGCTGGACCCCAAGAACAGCGACATTCTTATCCAGACAGAGTGAGTGGCAGCCGCATCCCCAGGGGCTCACTGGGGTTCACACTGGGGCTAGCACTCTTGTTCCAGTGCCTGTAGTGCCTGGCACTGGGTGTGTTGGGGTGGCGTGAGGGACTGGGGGGTTGAGGGGGGATGAGCCGTAGCCCCAACCTGAGCTGCTCTGGATTGTACTGCACACAAGGCGGCATGGACCCCTGGGGCTCAGCCTACCTGGGGTTAGCTATGGTGAGAACCTGTCTCAGAAAATAAATAAGGGGCATCGGGGCTCTGAGTGGCCAGAGGTGGCCCCCTGACCATGCTGCTGGCTGCAGGCTGCGGCCCGTGAAGGAGATGGCCCAGTCTCATGAGTACCTCAGCATTGAGTACTCGGAAGAGGAAGTGTGGCTCACGTGGACGGACCGGAACAATGAACATCACGAGAAGAGTGTGAGGCAGCTGGCCCAGGAGGCGCGGGCGGGCAACGCGCACGATGAGAACGTGCTCAGTTACTACAGGTACCGGCCCGGGCGGGGGACCCGCCCTCCTGAGGTCCAGTGCTGTCGGGGCCTCTGCCTGGGCAGACGGGTGCCCTGTCCTCACCCCGCCCTGCACAAAGCCTTTCTCCACACGAGGACAGCGCTGGGTGGCCTGAGGCCCAGGCTCAGCATAGTGGCCAGGCTTTTAAAAAGCATGTCATTGCCCTGTCTCTGGGCAGGTCTCCTGTGTTCTCACTTCTCTGCTTTGGTTGTTTAATTTTTTATCTCATGTTTTTAGTGTGTGTGTGTGTGTGTGTGTGTGTGTGTGTGTGTGTGTGTGTGTGTGTGGACATGCACGTGTCACAGTTCCCAGGGTTGATTCCTTCCACAGTGTGGTTCCTGGGGGTTGAACTCGGGTCATCAGGCTTGGCAGCAAGCACCCATTGCCCACTGAGCTCTTGTTTACTTTTTATTTTATTTTTCTGTGTGGCCTGTATATATCTCTGCACTATGTGCTTGCCTGGTGCCTGTAGAGGGCTGAAAAGGGTGTTGGATCCCCTGGGACTGGAGTTAACAGGCAGCTGTGAGCTGCCACATGGGTGCTGGGAATTAGACCTGGACTCTCTGGAAGAGCAGCCAGTGCTCTTAACCACCAAGCCATCTCTCCAGCCCCTTATTTTTTTGAGACAAGCTCTCACTATGTAGACCAGGCTACCCTCTAACTCATGGTAGTCCTCCTGCCTCATGAGTTATCACACCTGGCCTGTATTTTAGTTTGTTTTTCAAGACAGGGTTTCTCTGTGTGGCCCTGGCTGTCCTAGAACTCACTCTGTAGCCCAGGCTGGCCTCAAACCTGCCTCTGCTTCCTGAGTGCTGGGATTAAAGCTGTGTGCCACCACCACCTGGCTTTTTTGTTTTGAGACAGTGTCTCACTCTTTAGCCCAGGCTGGTCTTGAGCTCAGGGGGAGCTCCCTCCCTCATCCCTCCTCGGGCTGGGATTATAGGTGTGAGCCAGCACGCCTGCCCAGACACGTCTGACACAGTTGCACAGAAGCTGTGCTCGGGTACTGATGGGATATCCTCACCGCATCACTCACACCTCATACCCTGGGAAGTAGGCAGCCCCGTCCCTGTAAAGTTGGGAAACAAGCACAGAGTGTGAAAGATCTTGCCTGGTGTTTCAGGGTTGAGGCACAGTTCATACACAGGGTGGCCTGGCTCCAGGACCCAGAGGTAATGAGGTGTGGTGAGGAGGAAGAGGCCTGATGTCACCCGGAGCGAGGCTCCTGTTATCGTTCTCACTGACGTCAGACACCTCTCGCCAGCGGGTTCTTCCCGCTCTCCCAGCCACCCACGTCCTGGCCTAGCTGAGCCTGGAGGGGAGAGAGCTGTCCTCTCTGGCAGGTGTTGGTCCTCTGCCGCACCGCGGAGTCCTCGCCGGGCCCGAGCCTGCTGCCCTTGCCCCAGATGCTGCTGTTCTCCGACCCACTGCCTCCTGCAGGTACCAGCTGAAGCTGTTTGCCCGCATGTGCTTGGACCGCCAGTATCTGGCCATCGACGAGATCTCCAAGCAGCTGGGCGTGGACCTGCTTTTCCTGTGCATGGCGGATGAGATGCTGCCCTTTGACCTGCGTGCCTCCTTCTGCCACCTGATGCTCCACGTGCACGTGGACCGTGACCCCCAGGAGCTGGTGACGCCTGTCAAGTTTGCCCGCCTCTGGACGGAGATCCCCACGGCCATCACCATCAAGGAGTGAGAGTCCGGAGGGTGGGCGGCTGGTCGGGGAGGGGCACAGGGTGGCGGGGCAGGGCATGGGGACCCTCATGCCTCCTGCTTCCACCTCTAGCTATGATTCCAATCTCAACGCCTCCCGAGATGACAAGAAGAACAAATTTGCCAGCACCATGGAGTTCGTGGAAGATTACCTTAACAATGTGGTCAGCGAGGCCGTGCCCTTCGCCAACGAGGAAAAGAACAAACTCACCTTTGAGGTGGGGCTGGGGGATGGTGGGGCTGGGGGATGGTGGGGCTGGGGGATGGTGGGGCTGTGGTTCGCCCTCCCTCGGCCTTGGTCTGCATCCAGGGATGGGTTGTGGAATCCACGACCCCGTTTCCCTGGTGCCCTCAGCCCACCAGGGGATCGCATAGATAGCTGAGGCTCCCCAGTGGGCAGACTCCCCAGGGTTCAGTGCCCAGAAGAGAGCCGCTGGGCTGAGTCCACTCAACTCATCAGCCAGGGTCTGCCGTTCCTGGGAATTCCATCCTCCAGATACCCCTGCATCCTGGTTTTCTCTATCCTGTTTGGACCCTAACAGAGCCACACTCTCCCCCTGGACAATCACCACCTTGGAGACAATGCCCCACTACCCCCCACCCCTTAGTACACTGGTCTAACTCCACAAACCACACCTCTGCGTGTGTTGGTCCTGTCCCCCACAAACCAGGTACACCGGCCACACACCCCGCACTGCCGCTGTGTGCATCCCCACTCGCCCTCACTCGGCCCCGCCCCCTCTGCAGGTGGTCAGCCTGGCGCACAACCTCATCTACTTCGGCTTCTACAGCTTCAGCGAGCTGCTGCGCCTCACACGCACACTGCTGGGCATCATTGACTGTGTTCAGGCACCCCCAGCCATGCTGCAGGCCTATGAGGAGCCTGGTGGTGAGGCTTGGCCCCCTCCTCGGTTCCTTCCTGGTCCCCACAGTGCTGCCTGCTTCCTGTCCCCGCCATCCCGCTGGCCCAGGTGCTGTGATGCTCTGGGGTCTTGCTTGGTCTTGAAGTTGAGTGGGATTCAGCACGACCACTGAGTGAGAGGGGAGGCAGCCCCACCAGCAGGGAGTGTGGAGAGGACGGGAGCTCTCAGTCTGCAGCCCTCCCTGGTGCCCCAGGACACACACTCATCTAAATTGTGCTGGGGTCCGGCCCATGGTTTCAGCATTGTAGGCATAGTGTCCCCTCGGTCCCTCAGGCTTTGTAGTGGCTCTCAGCTTCACACCGAGATTCGCTCATCTCTCCACACCACCCGCTTGCTTTGGCTTGGTCCATTGTTTTCTTAGACTTGGCATAAAGCTCCCTGCGGCCCCCACACCCCCGCACCACACCCCCTGCCCAAGCCTGCCTGGGTTAACTCTGTCCCTTTTTAGCAATTGTCCTGCAGAGATTGGGAACCCTGCTGTCCGTCCCCTGATGACCCCCTTCTGTGACCCACAGGCAAGAACGTGCGGAGGTCCATCCAGGGCGTGGGGCACATGATGTCTACCATGGTGCTGAGCCGCAAGCAGTCTGTCTTTGGTGCCTCCAGCCTGCCTGCCGGAGCAGGTGTCCCTGAGCCGCTGGACAGGAGCAAATTTGAGGATAATGAAGACATTGTGGTGATGGAGACCAAGCTGAAGATCCTGGAGATCCTGCAGGTGCTGGGCAGGTGGGTGGGCGGTCCAGTGGCGGGGGTGGGGAACCCTTGGTGTTCAGGGTCACAGGGTTTGGCCAGGTTATGTAGCCCAGCCCATTGGTCCTCGAGGTTCTTCTTGGACCAGCAGCACTGACATTACTTGGGACTCAAGCCCCACATAGACATGCTGCTTCATGAAGAGCAATTCATGGCATCCCAAAGAGGGATGGGGCCCTTGTGACCAGAGGGCATGAGTGTGACAGAGAGACCACCATAGGGAAGTTAGAGGTGGGGTTTCTATCCCATGAAGACAGAGTTTAGTCACGGGTCCCCACACCCTGTCTTTGTACCTCAGTTCTCCCTCCTGGAGAGGGCTGTTGGTAGAGTAGCTGGAAGGACAGACAGTTCGGCCTGCTGACCTGGGGAGTTTCTGTGCATATCCTGTCATCGTCTGGCCTGGGGTGTGTGTGGGGACTGAGCAGTAGTTGGGGGACTCACTGCCTTATGCTGGGAGGAGGCGCCAACCACCATCACTGGACCAGGAGCTGGGGACAGAGAGGCTTGTTGTTTCGATGCCTTGGAGCATCCTGAGTGGTGGGATCCCAGAGCCCATTCTGGGGTCCCCTCACCCCTCTTGGAGCAGCAGGGCTCCGGGAGACTGGTCTTCACATCGTCTGTCTGTCTAGTTCATCCTCAACGTGCGCCTGGACTACCGCATCTCCTACCTGCTGTCGGTCTTCAAGAAGGAGTTCGTGGAGGTGTTTCCCATGCAGGACAGTGGGGCGGACGGCACGGCACCGGCCTTCGATTCCACCAGTGAGCCTTGCTTCCTGCCACCTCCCCGTCTGCAGCTCCCCAACCCACCCTTTCTACTCCCAACATGCATTTCCATTGCCCCTTTGGTTGCCACAGTGAGGAGCAGGGCAGGGACCCTTCCTAACTGGGGAAACAGGCCCACAGGGAAGCTAGGACCTGACTAGGGTCATCGTCATATCCCACCGGGAGCTGACCAGGGCCTGGGCTTCCTTGGGCTGCTGAACTTCCTGCCCCACGCTGTCAGCCTGGAAGCTCTGCCTCACGAAGGGGGTTGGGCAGGTGGAGGGGCTGCAGGAGCATCTGGGGCTGGTGTGGACACCCCCATACCTGAATTTCTATCTATCCTATACCTCTGTCACTCTTGCTCCCCACAGCTGCCAACATGAATCTGGACCGCATCGGGGAGCAGGCAGAGGCCATGTTTGGAGTGGGGTGAGGCTGGGGTTGAGGTGGGCTCAGGTTCAGGGTTGGAGACAGGTTGTCAACATGAGGCTTGATGTTACCCACTTTGGACAACCTGGGTTTCCTGAGGCTGAAGGCTGGTCATTCCCTCCACTGTGTCCCTCAGAAGACCCTCCCTGGCTTGCCCATCCCTCACGGTATAGGGTAAATCTGGGTCCTAGGCATTATGGTAATTTCCCGCCCTTCATGCAGGGCAGCTGTGCCTCTGTGTTCAGCACAGCTCGGGGCAGCTGTCCCGCCTCACAGCGGGGCGAGATGGGGGTGTTGCAGCATGCCCCCTCCCTGCCCCTCTATGCTGGAGTGGACTTGCCACTCAGAGCCTCTGCCAGTGGGTGCCGGCCTTCCTTGGTATCTAGCACATTCAGTGGATCTCTTCTCAGAACTCCACTGTGACTTCAGAAGATAGGGGCTGGCAATGTACTTCAGTTTGTAGAGTACTTATCTAGCATTCATAAGTCCTGGGCTCGATCCCCAGAACCACCTAAGCCAGGGGTGGCATTGCACACCTGTAACCCCAGCATTCAGGAGGTGGAGGCAGAAGGGCCAGAAGCTCAAGGGCTCTATGTAGTGAGTTCGAGGCCAGCCTGGTCTACATGAGATCCTGTCTCAAAAATAAACCAGAACACAGTAGTGCAGAATAGATTCATAAAATAAAGCTCACAAATTTACAAGGGAAACAATGCATTGAAATAGTTATCAAAATGCTGAAGAAAATAAATCGGAAGTAACAGCTGCGTATATGGCTCTTTATTAGCACATCAAGTAGCAGCTGCATGGGTGGGTGTAATTAGCAGCGTGACTCCAGCTAGTGGCGAACATAAATGGTATTTCACAATTTCCATTAACAGCTCTGAGGTGATGTGAAAGTGTCTGTGGTTTTTACTGGTGGCAATCCCCCAGGCTCAGCTGGTATTCTCTCACAGAAGGAGGAGGTGTCTTCTTGTCCCCTCAGTGTGCGGGGACTATGGATCCCACATGATCCTGCATCAGGGGCTTGGTTGAGGGCTATCCTGAGGGTGCCGGGGGCAGTGATTCCCTGTCCATGGGAGGGAAAAGGACTGCATCTGCAGTGAGTGAGTGGTACCCTGGGTGTGGCCCTGCCCCAGCGGTGGTAGAGCCTGCCCGTGCCCGTGCCCTCACTCACTGGCTCCCACTCCTGCCCACCCCTGCTGGCAGGAAGACCAGCAGCATGCTAGAAGTGGATGATGAGGGCGGCCGCATGTTCCTGCGGGTGCTGCTGCACCTGACCATGCACGACTATGCACCGCTCGTCTCCGGCGCCCTGCAGCTGCTCTTCAAGCATTTCAGTCAGCGCCAGGAGGCCATGCACACCTTCAAGCAGGTGAGAGGGGCCACGGGGATCTAGTTGCTGGTAGCTTGGCAGGGATGTTGGGCCTCACTGAAGGACTTCCGGCCTTGTTCAAATCCTTCAGGGGAGGGTCCAGTCTCAGCCACCTTTGGCACCTTCTGCCCTGACTCACTTTTCACGTTGTGGACACCCCTTGAGAGTGGGCAGTTATGCACACCTTTGCTGATCATTGCCTGCCAAGCCTGGCTTGCAGGCATCCCTCATTGTGCTGCCTGGCGTCCGTCACTGTGGCATCCTGTCCCCTTGGCAGCCTCCTGTGAGATGCCTGCTGGTCAGGGCTGGCATTTAGCAAGCACTCATGATGTACTTGACGCCAGTCTGCATTGGTTCCCCAGAATTCCCCAGCTCCCTCAGGATGTGACACCCCTCTCAGCCCCCTGTGAGAGGAGGGCATTGAGGCCCAGGCCCAGTGAGAGGGAGGAGGGACCACATGTAGGCCCTAGTCCTTAGAGTTCAGGTCCCCCCTTCACCCGGGTTCAGTGACCCTGCAGTGCTTCCCCGGCCTGTTCGGCATGAGTGGACCAGTGACAGGTCACAGTGGTGTGTGACATGAGTTGAGTAACCGTGGCCAGTCGACGTGTTAGCTCACTGCAGGGAGGCTTCCTGGAGGAGGGGGCTGTAACAGATGGAGGTGACGCTTGAGTGGGGTCCTGGTCTAGGGAGGGCACTGTAGTTCCCTGCGTAACAGCAGATCTGGGGACCTATGCCCCGTGAGTCTGTTATGCCCTCCCTGTGCAGGTCCAGCTGCTAATCTCAGCCCAGGATGTGGAGAACTATAAGGTGATCAAGTCGGAACTGGACCGACTGCGGATGATGGTGGAGAAGTCAGAGCTGTGGGTGGACAAGAAAGGCAGCGTCAAGGGCGAGGAGGGGGAGGCGGGCGCCACCAAGGACAAGAAAGAGGTGAGCTGGCTTCCGGGAGCCAAACAGGGTGCTCCAAAATGAGGGGACCTGGATGACTCTACCCTCTGTGTCCTCAGCGACCCTCGGATGAGGAGGGATTTCTACAGCCACACGGGGAGAAGAGCAGTGAGAACTACCAGATTGTCAAGGGCGTGAGTGGCAGGGTGTAGGTGGGTGGGTGGGTGAGGGGTGGGAAGTGTCCTGCAGCTGGCTTCAACCTGACTCACATGGGGCTCCTGCTGGTCCGGCTTCTCTCAACTCCTCCCTCTGGGCCCTGCAGCCAGGCATCTCCCAGCTTTCTGGCATGTTCCAAACAGCCCCGCCGAGGCCCTGGATAGTTATTTTAAAGCTGATGGAACTTAATGAGACTCCACTTTACGGCCCTGTCGGGTGGGATGGGATTTTAGGGATTTGCCCGGTTTGCCAGGATGGCCTGATTCAGCAGCGGCAGCAGCCCAGAGTCCTTCCCCTCTCCTGTCCCTGTGGTAGATGGGTGTGGCTGCAGCTAGCCAGGCAGAGGGACCCTGAGGAGGAGGCACAAGGCTCCCATCTCCCATGTCTCCCCCGCAGATCCTGGAGAGGCTGAACAAGATGTGTGGGGTGGGGGAGCAGATGAGGAAGAAGCAGCAGAGGCTGCTGAAGAACATGGACGCCCACAAGGTCATGCTGGACCTGCTGCAGATCCCTTATGACAAGGTGACTGGCGTCCAGCCTGCTTATGCTGTACCTCTGTACCACTGTACCGCAGCCCTCCAGGGCCGACCGCAGCCCTCCAGGGCCGACCGCAGCCAAGCCAGTCACCCGCCGGCTCTTCTGAGTTGCTCCTTGGTTGCTGTGAACCCCCCACTCCCTGGGGTGCTGGGTATTGGACCCCGAGCCTTGCTCATGTAGTTCTTCACTAAGCTACACAGCCCTTGAGTTCAATTTGACCCTAAGGCTTAACCATGACCTCAGCCTCCTTCCCCTCCTCTGGGCTAACCTTGCCTATCAATCAGCTCCATCTAGACCAGTGGTTCTCAAACTGTGGGTCACAACCCCTTTGCGGGGGCTCAAGTGACTTTTTCACAGGGGTCACCTAGGACCATCAGAAAACAGATATTTACATTATGATTCATAGTAGCAGCAAATTACAGTTATGAAGCAGCAATGAAAATAATTTTATGGTTGGGGGTCACCACAACATGAAGAACTGCATTAAGGGGTTACAGCATTAGGAAGGGGTCCGATTATGGCCCTTTGACCCTGGGCTCCTTATCCCGGTAGGTCCATGATACCTGGTCCTTCCCCAGGCCTCCTTCCCTCACTAGCCTCTGCCTACCTCTGACTCCAGCCTTTCATCTTGGCTGATCGTTTTTGTTTTTTGTTTTTTGAATATTTGTGTTTGTGTGCACATGCTCAGAGTTCAGAAGAGGGTGTCAGATTCCTGGAGTTGGAATTTATAGGTGTTCGTGAGCCGTCTGGTCTGGGTGCTGGGGGTGGAACCTGGGTCCTCTGCAAGAGCAGCATGTGCCCTTAACAGCTGGGTGTTGCTCCAGGTGCCTGAGCTGATCTTACACACACACATCTCAGGCTGCACCCGGACTTTTTAGTGTGTGTGTGTGTGCACGCGCACACATGCATGTGTCAGGGTGTGTGTGTGTGGTCAGGAGAGACGTCTGTTCTCTCCTTCCACCTTCACATGGGTTCTAGGGGTCAAACCCAGCTCACCACAGGCGAAGCTAGTGAAGCTCCTTAGTTTCCTATTGCTGTAGTGGAGACCATGACCCAAAGCATCCTGGGGAGGAAGGGTTTATTTAATCTCCGAGCATACAGGGAATATATATACTTAATCTCAGAGCATAGGGAGCATGTATATTTAAACTCCCATCATAAAGGGAAGTGGGCAGGAACCGAAGCAGACGCCACGAAAGGGTGCTGCTTCCTGGCTCGCTCGGCTTTCGAGGACCACCTGCTCAGGGGTGGCGCTACTCAGGGGTAAGGGCCACTACCACAGTGGGCTGGGCCCTCCCATAACAATCATTAACCGAGAAAATGCCCCAAGGACTTGCTCACAGAACAATCTGATGGATGCATTTCCTCAACTGAGCTTCCTGTAAAGCTCCCCACCCCACCTCGCCCCACCCCAACTCCATTCCCTATGCTTTTTTAACCCTAGCCTAGAGGCTTATGGGATCCTGACCACTTCCAGCCACCTCAAGCTTGTCCCCCCTGGTGGCCCAGCAGCCACCTCAGGCCTGTCCCTTGCTTCCCCCCCCCCAGTGCCCCAGCAGCCACCTCAGGCCTGTCCCCCGTGCCCCCCCCCATGGCCCGCCACCTCAGGCCTGTCCCTTGCTCCACCCCCCAGTGGTCCAGCAGCCACCTCAGGCCTGTCCCCCCTGGTGGCCCAGCAGCCACCTCAGGCCTGTCCCCCGTGCCCCCGCCCCCAGTGGCCCGCCACCTCAGGCCTGTCCCCCCTGGTGACTACTTCCAGCTACCTCAGGCCTGTCCCCCTGGTGGCCCAGCAGCCTCTCTCTGCACACAGGGGGACAACAAGATGCTGGAGATCCTGCGCTACACACACCAGTTCCTGCAGAAGTTCTGTGCCGGGAACCCTGGCAACCAGGCCCTGCTGCATAAGCACTTACAGCTCTTCCTCACGCCCGGGGTGAGGCACATGTGGGCGCCTGCGCAGGGTCCCCGATGGGCCCCACCCGTCTCTGATGGCCCTCCCCTGCCCCCCACAGCTCCTGGAGGCCGAGACCATGCAGCACATTTTCCTCAACAACTACCAGCTGTGCTCCGAGATCAGTGAGCCTGTGCTACAGCACTTTGTACACCTGCTGGCCACGCACGGGCGCCACGTGCAGTACCTGGACTTCCTGCACACCGTCATCAAGGCTGAGGGCAAGTACGTGAAGAAGTGCCAGGACATGATCATGACCGAGGTGAGGGCGGCCTGGGCCACAGGGAGCTGGGAGGCGGGTCCCAGGGAGAGCTGGGGAGGGAGAATGAAAGCCGGTAGAACTCGGGGCGCCTGTCCAGAATTGGTCAGGAGAACCTGGACTTCGGGGCCTGGTGCAGAGTGGGAATGCACAAACCTATTCTCACCCAAAACATGGAGAACGGGCTGAGCCTTGATCCCAGTCTGGGAGGTCTGTTCCCTAGGAGCACCTCACGGTGGGCTGGGGGTGGGCAGGGACAGAGACAGGGATGTCCGGGTGAGACACTACAGCTGAAGCATTCGCTTTGGCCGTGTTAACTCCCGACCGTGAGGGAGAGGAGAGAGGTGGAGTATGCTTCAGTTCAGTGCACACGCTGGGGGCTGAGGAGATTTGGCCACTTTCCGGATCCAGGGTCAAGGTCTCTGAAGGAAGAGGGCCAGACACATCAGCCAAGGAACCCCAAAACTCAGGCAGGGAGCCAGGCAAGATGGTTCACACCTGTGACCCTAGCACTTAGGAGGCTGATGGGGATCAGGAATTCAGAGTCGGGCTGGAGAGATGGCTCCATAGTTAAGAGCACTGCCTGCTCTTTCAGAGGACCTGGGTTCAATTCCCAGCACTGGCTAATGACCACCTGTAACTCTAGGTTCAATGGATCCAACACTTTTCTGGCCTCTGTGGGTACTGCACACATGTGGTGGATAGATATACATGTAGGCAAAACACCCATATACATAAAATAAATAAAAACTAACAATTAAGAGTTCAAGGTTATCCTCAGCTACATAGTGATTTCAAAGCTAGCCTGGGCTATATGAAACAGTTTCAGAAACCCAAAACTTTCAGCATGGGTATCAGGTCACAGCTGGGGTCATGGCTCAGCTTGCCCCGAGGAGCACAGGAGGTGGTGCCTGGGGCTGCCAGACAAGGTTTCTGATTCCTACCTGCCTTTGTCACAGCTGACCAACGCAGGTGACGACGTGGTGGTGTTCTACAATGACAAGGCTTCCCTGGCCCATCTGCTGGACATGATGAAGGCAGCCCGAGATGGCGTGGAGGACCACAGCCCCCTCATGTACCACATCTCCCTGGTGGACCTGCTGGCTGCCTGTGCGGAGGGCAAGAACGTCTACACAGAGATCAAGTGCACCTCCCTGCTGCCTCTGGAGGACGTGGTGTCTGTGGTGACCCACGAGGACTGCATCACGGAGGTGTGCACCCTTGGGCTGTGAGGGGGCACAGAGCAGGGAAAAGGCTGCGGTGTAGCCACACTGGGGGTCAGATGATGGGTTAAGAGGGGAGAGCCTGAGCAGGCACTGGTGACACACCTCGCCCGCCCGCCGCCCAGGTTAAAATGGCGTACGTGAACTTCGTGAACCACTGCTATGTGGACACAGAGGTGGAGATGAAGGAGATCTACACCAGCAACCACATCTGGACGCTCTTCGAGAACTTCACCCTGGACATGGCTCTGGTCTGTCCCGGGGGCCAGGGCTGGGCTTCTGGGTGAAGGGGTGACCCGCAGATCTCCCCATATGATTCTCCCCTATAGGTCTGCAACAAACGGGAGAAACGCCTGGCAGACCCCACCCTAGAGAAGTACGTGCTCACTGTGGTGCTGGACACCATCAGTGCCTTCTTCAGCTCCCCGTTTTCAGAGAACAGCACGTCGCTGCAGGTGAGCAGCCCACACGGTCAAGCATGGCCACTCTAGCTGGCTCTCCCGCCCAGCACGGCCTTGCTTACATGAGCACATGAAGATGCAGCGAAATAGTGTATTAGTCATTACAGTGTAACAAACGGCCCGGGGTGTGGGTCAGGCACTACAGTGGGAATGATACAAAGTAACGGACAAGGAACAATTTAAGGAATTGGTGGGGTGTGCTGTTTGAGGGGTACAGTCCATCCTGGCAGCAGGAACATGGATGGCTGGTCACGCTTCATCCACAAAGAGCAATGAATGCTGGCACTCAGTTCACTTTTTTTCTTTTTTATTCATGCTGGGGTTCCGACCCATGGGTGGGTGCAGCGTATGTTTAGGATAGGTCTTCCAGTTTTCTGGAAACCCCATGGACACACTTCACACTGACTTAGGAGGTCCCATGGGATTGACAAGATTAACACAGGAATCCCTCAGTCAGTCTAGCAGGACCTGGGGTGGTGGGCTGTGTGTGGCTGATGCCCAGGACAGTAGAGCCATGATGGCTGGCGGGACAGCTTACAGAGACCTTGCACTGCCCATGGGTGCTGGGCAGGCAGGCAGCCTGGAGACTCACTGGCATCCCTGTGCAGGGGCTGACCTGAGTCACTGAGAGAGACATGGCTGAGATGCTTTTCAGCCTTAATCAGAGTCCCAGGTCTCCTTGAGGAAGGCTCCGAGGCACTGTCTAAATTATAAACACAGAGACTGGAGAAGCCAGTGGAAGTGGCACTCATGGGTTCAAGGCCAGCACTGGCACCAGGCTAGCTCTGAGAAGAGTAAATAGGTTAGGTACACCAGGCAGGGTGGCGCACGCCTTTAGTCCCAGAACTTAGGAGGCAGAAGCGGGCGGATCTCCGTGAATTCAAAGCCAGCTCTACATAGTATGATAGTGAGGCCCCATCTCAAAAACACGAAGGAAAAAAAAGGTTAGATCCAGGAAGGGTGAGTTGCTTTGATACACATTTGAGACAAGGAGACTGAAATTTTTTAACTATGGCTGGATGTGGTGGTGGTGCACGCCTTTAATCCCAGCACTGAGGAGGCAGAGGCAGGTGGGTCTCTGAGTTCAAGACCAGCCTGTCTCAAAAAAAAAAAAAAAAAAAAAAATGTGTTCATGTGTTCCCCTCAGCCTCAGACTGGCTGTAGGATGGGATAAAGTAGAATTTAAAAAAGGCCTTCAGAATGTATTATTGTATGTGTGCACATAGTGTGTGTATGTGTGTGTGTGCTGAATAAGTGTGAGCATACGGAGGTCGGGACACAATGCTCTGGAGTCGGGTCCCTTTTTCTACCCTTACCTGCATTCTAGAAATCAGATTGAGGTCACCAGGCTTGCAAGACACACACCTTTACCTGTTAAGCTATCTCACTGGCCCAAAGTGTATCTATTCTTTCATTATTTTTTGTTCAGTTTTAAATTGTACTTTGTTTTTTGGGACTGGGTCAACTCACAGAGATCTGCTTGCCTCTGCCTCCTGAGAGCAGGGACTAAAGGTGTGCACTACTATTTTCAATCTTTTCTTTTTTTAAGTGTGTGTGTGTCTGTGCAGGTATCTGGGTGCCTGAGGAGGCAAGAAGAGGGTATTGGGTCGTTCTCCTTGGGCTGGAGTTAAAGCGGTTGAGAGCAGTCAGACATGGGTGCTAGGGATTGAACTCGGGCCCTCAGAAAGAGCACCAAGTGCTCTTAGCCACTGAGCCAGACTTTGGGTTTTGAACCATGTAAACACAGCACCTTTCCTCACATTCATTTCAAAGGAAGGAAAGGTGGTTAATATGGCTGTGAGCCCAGCCTTGAGCTGTGGGGAGTTCTTACATGGCGGCCCTGTACAGCCAGGCGAGGTTGTTCGGTGCCATAGGAACTGGTGACCTTCTGCCTAGACCAAAGACATACTGTGGCAGTGAGGGTCCTGGGCCTGTGCCCCGCTGGGCTGGCTGAGCTGCCTCCGGGTTCTGTCCCCTGCAGACACACCAGACAATTGTGGTACAGCTGCTGCAGTCCACCACTCGGCTGCTCGAGTGTCCTTGGCTGCAGCAGCAGCATAAGGGCTCCGTGGAGGCCTGTGTCCGCACCCTCGCCATGGTGGGTGAGTACCCACGCTGGACCTTTCCCAGTGCACCTTGCTGGGGACACCAGCCCCATAGCGACCACCTTATCCCTGAGCGCGAATGTCACCCAGGGTGGTCACATCCAGCCAGGGTTACTCTCATTGCCTCTTGCCAATTGTGTGCTTGCAAGTGACCCTGGCAGGAGGTGGTGCTGGGTTCCCTGTGTGCTGGGGGAATCAGGCGGAACGCCCAATAGGGGCACAGGCCATACTCTTCCCTGCCCCTATGTGGCAGCCTGAGCCTGGCCCAGCCACCCATACCACCCTGTCCTCTGGCGCTGCCCTGTCTTGCAGCCAAGAGCCGGGCCATCTTGTTGCCCATGGATCTGGATGCCCACATGAGTGCCCTGCTCAGCAGTGGGGGCAGCTGTGCAGCTGCAGCCCAACGCAGTGCTGCCAACTACAAGACGGCCACAAGGACCTTCCCTCGCGTCATCCCCACTGCCAACCAGTGGGACTACAAGAACATCATTGAGAAGCTGCAGGTGGGCGTGGTTGCCTGGCCCCTAGGAAGGACCTGCCCTGGGGAGGAGGGGGTTGCTGCCCCTCAGGCGGTGTATAGTCTTTGGGGGATGGCATATGGCCACACCCTGGTCATCTTGAGCCAGGTGGTGACCCTGCCCTCCCTCCCAGGACATCATCATGGCCCTAGAAGAGCGGCTGAAACCTCTGGTACAGGCCGAGCTCTCGGTGCTGGTGGACATGCTGCACTGGCCCGAGCTGCTCTTCCTGGAGGGCAGTGAAGCCTACCAGCGCTGCGAGAGTGGGGGCTTCCTGTCCAAGTGAGCAGGGGAGGAGGGTGTGGTGACCTGGGTCTGGGGCTCCATTGAGGCAGGTGGCCCCTTAAGCCTCTGCCTCTGCCCTAGGCTCATCCGTCACACCAAGGGCCTCATGGAGTCAGAGGAGAAGCTGTGTGTGAAGGTGCTCCGGACACTGCAGCAGATGCTGCTGAAGAAGAGCAAGTATGGAGACCGGGTGAGTGCCGACACCACCGGGCAGGAGCAGGGCTCAGGATGCAGGACACTGGTCACCAAAGGCCGCATTTGTCCTTCCAGGGCAACCAGTTGCGGAAGATGCTGTTGCAGAATTACCTCCAGAACCGGAAATCCAGCTCCCGGGGCGAGCTCCCCGACCCCACAGGCTCTGGTCAGTGCCATGGGCCATCCCTGCCCCACCCCTCGTGGCTGGCTCCTGCTTCCAACCATTGTCTCTCATACGGGCTTCTCCCCAAGGCCTGGACCAGGACTGGT
This sequence comes from Peromyscus californicus insignis, assembly GCF_007827085.1. Taxonomy (NCBI): domain Eukaryota; kingdom Metazoa; phylum Chordata; class Mammalia; order Rodentia; family Cricetidae; genus Peromyscus; species Peromyscus californicus. Next base: position 3,751,082 of record NW_026294491.1, read on the forward strand.
CAGCCATCGCAGCCACTCAGTGCCGGCTGGACAAGGAAGGGGCCACCAAATTGGTCTGCGACCTCATCACCAGCACCAAGAATGAGAAGATATTCCAGGAGAGCATTGGCCTGGCCATCCGCCTGCTGGATGGAGGCAACACTGAGATCCAGGTGTGGGGGTTGGAGCAGAGTGCCTTCACCTCTGGTGATGCTGAGGCTGGAGGCCTGGGTGCTGGGGGCAACTGGTGCTGGAGTCCACCTTCTGAGTCTGCACCTGTTCCCCTCGCCCAGGCCGGCCTGTGCCGACTCTGTCCTGTCCCACTAGGCCCAACATTCTGGCATTTCCGTGTCTGCTCAGGCCAGTCCTGCTTCCTCTTCTCCATCCGCCTCAGCTTTGGAGCCCTGGCCTGGCTATTCCAAAGCCCTGACTCCTCTAACCCCATTCATTCATTCACTCTTCACTGACTCATCCTTTCTTCACATTTCCTGTTCAGCACTGAACATCAAACCGTCACTGACAATGATGTAAGCACCAAGCATCCGCTCTGAAAAGGAGACAAAATCTGTTCTCTTGATGTCTGTGTTTTGGAAAGGACATAGGCAGAGTGTAGACACTGTGGAAAGCAGCATCCAAGCCAGGAGATATGGAATGCAGGGCGCAGGGTTGTGTTAAACAGTCACAGACTGGGCCTAGTGGCTTGGGCTTGCCATCTCTGCTACTGAGGATGCCGAGTCAGGGGGGTCCCAGGTTCAAGGCTTGCCTGGACTCCAGAGCAACTTCAAGGCCAGCCTGAGTACTGTCACTGAACCTCATCTTTAGTAACAAACAGGTGGTGGCGTACCCCTTTAATCCTAGCCCCCTGGAGGCCAGCATGGTCTGTATGGTGAGCTCCAAACAGCCAGGGCTATGTAGAGAGACTCTTATCTAAAAAGAAATAAAAAATTAAAAAACAAAACAACACACCCCGTGGAGCTGGTGATCCAGCGCGGTGGTCCTGGCCCAGCATTCACAAGGCCCTCGGTTTCACCCTAGCACAGATAGGGAAAACAAAGTGACGGGCAAGTCTGGGGGACAGAACTAGAGACCTGAGGTAATGCTGGAGCTGTGCAGGAAGAGTGTGCAGAACAGCCCTGAAGGGGCTGGAGGAGGGAAGGCCTGGGGTCTTAGGAAGAGACTCTCACATGCTCTCGTGTCCCTGAGTGGCGGGGGCTTTTCCTCCGAGGAAATGGAGCCCCTGAAGGCTGCATGAACTAGAAGGCCAGGACTTAGGCCTCCAAGGGATCCCTCTGGCTGCAGTGCCGAGTAGCTATTGGAGCCAGTGGCCAGCGGGGCCTGGGCAGAAGGCAGGCCACAATCACCCCCCACACCCCCGGCATTGTGGTCATGGCAGGTTGGCCTTCCCCATTAACTGCTGAGGTCCCAAGCCCATCCCTAGCCTCCATCTCAGGGTACATGTGTCTCTCAGACTTCCTTTGCATTGAGTGGTGCAGTCAAACTCTCTAAGTAGCTAAGGATGACCTTGAATTCCTGATCCTCCTGCTGCCACCTCCCAGGGCTAGGATGATACCCACCTACCACACCCAATTTCAGGTTAGGGTTTTTGAGGGCTACCATGGCCACCCAGAGCTAGGCACAGTGCTGAGGCTGCTCGCCATCTCCCATCCATCTCCAGAAATCTTTCTACAACTTGATGACTAGCGACAAGAAGTCAGAGCGCTTCTTCAGGGTGCTGCATGACCGTATGAAGCGAGCCCAGCAGGAGACCAAGTCCACAGTTGCCGTCAACATGAGTGACCTGGGCAGCCAGCCTCGTGAGGACCGTGAGCCAGCAGACCCTACCACCAAAGGTTGGGCTCCAGGCAGACATGGGGTGTGGGGCAGGATAAGACTTGCAGGGCACGGGGGTCTCACAGATGGGGAGAGGCTTCCAGTAGCCCCTGCCTTATCAAGTCTTGCCCCACAGGCCGTGTGGCTTCCTTCTCCATGCCCAGCTCCTCCCGCTACTCACTGGGCCCTAGCTTGCACCGGGGGCACGAGGTGGGCGAGCGCGTGCACAGCAACGAGATGGGCACCTCTGTGCTCATCATGCGGCCCATCCTGCGCTTCCTGCAGCTGCTGTGTGAGAACCACAACCGTGACCTGCAGGTGAGTGCCTTGCCCATGCCTGCCTGTCCCCCACTTCCAATCAGCCAGCATCCCCGGCATGGCCACCGGAACTGATGTCCTCTTGGTGGGGATGATGGTGCTGTGCCACTCCCACCCTGCCTGTGCTCCACAGAACTTCCTGCGCTGTCAGAACAACAAGACCAACTACAATCTGGTGTGTGAGACCCTGCAGTTCCTGGACATCATGTGTGGCAGCACCACGGGGGGGCTGGGGCTGCTGGGGCTCTATATCAATGAGGACAACGTGGGCCTGGTCATCCAGACCTTGGAGACCCTCACAGAGTACTGCCAGGGCCCATGTCATGAGAACCAGGTGAGCAGCCTCGCAGTGGCAGTGGTGCTTGTGAAGGAGCCGAGTGGGTGTGAGTGGGGCTGCAGGGCCACCCCGACTCTGATGCGTCTGGCGCTTGCATCTCCCACTGCCTCCTGTCAGACCTGCATCGTGACTCATGAATCCAATGGCATCGACATCATCACTGCGCTGATTCTCAATGACATCAGCCCACTCTGCAAGTACCGCATGGATCTGGTGCTGCAGCTCAAGGTGGGGCCCAGTGGTGAGCATGCCGGCTGTGCCTGTGAAACGTGTGTTCACGTGTGAGTGACAAGGGTACTTAACAGGTGTGGCACTATATTGTGCTGTATGTGGGGGCCCCTTCCATGCATGTGCAGGTTGCACTGGCTACATAGGAATACACGTGTGAACAGACATCACACTCACCTTGGGTTCCCCTGAGGACTTCCTGTGTGTTTGTTTGGGGGTGTGTGGGGGGCTTGAACATATTTGCTCAGGGTGGGTAAGGCCGGCCTACAGGGGATTAATACACTGGACACTTCTCAGCGTACCAACATCTGAGAAGAAAGTAAGGAAGAGATTAAAAGGCCGTAATGGGGGCTCTTAGATTCAGCTTGCTTCCTGTACCCCTCCACCCAGGACAATGCCTCCAAACTTCTCCTGGCTCTGATGGAGAGTCGGCATGATAGTGAGAATGCGGAACGCATCCTCATCAGCCTGCGGCCTCAGGAGCTGGTGAGCGCAGGCTGGCAGCAGGAGAGGATTGTGTGGGGGGTACAGGGATGGGGGTCCGTGCCCCAGGAGTGGGCATAACAGCAAGTGCTGTTGTTCCCCGCCCCACCCCCCAGGTGGACGTGATCAAAAAGGCCTACCTGCAGGAGGAGGAGAGGGAGAACTCGGAAGTGAGCCCACGTGAAGTGGGCCACAACATCTACATCCTGGCGCTTCAGGTACCAAGTGCTGCCCGTGGCCCTGGCCCTCTGCGGCCATGCCCTCCGAACAATGCTCACAGCTGTCTTGTCCCGTCTTCTGCAGCTTTCCAGGCACAACAAACAGCTGCAGCACCTGCTGAAGCCGGTGAGGCGCATCCAGGAGGAGGAGGCTGAGGGCATCTCTTCCATGGTATGGCAGGGGTGAGAGTTTGGGGGTGGGGTGGGGCTTGAACCCAGGAACCTGACTTGGTGGAGCTGGATGGACTGGTGGCTGTGAAGGAACAGAGCTGTGATGTGAGGGCAGGAATGAGACTTCTGTGGGAATGCGAGAGAAGCAAGGGGCAGGCTAGAGGCAGAAAGCTGTGGTCATCCAAAGCCAGCCTAGAACCAAGTGAGCTTGGATCTGAGAGCCAGGCTAGAATCTGTGGGTGGGGCTTGCAGCTGGACTGGGGTACAGTGCTGTAACCTTGATACAGAAATGAGAGCAAGACCTTGCATCTGGGACAGGTCTGGAATATTGTAGCAGGACCCCGGGGCAGGGCTGAAGAGGGCACCAACTCCCCTTTCTGGTTGAGTGGGCTTGGTCTGGGCTGGCTGAAGGGTCACCCCCAGGAGCAGCACTCTGGATGCCTGCAGGGCTGACCCAATGCCCACACCTCTGCCCCCAGCTCAGTCTCAACAACAAGCAGCTGTCCCAGATGCTCAAGTCCTCGGCGCCAGCCCAGGAGGAGGAGGAGGACCCTCTGGCCTACTACGAGAACCACACCTCGCAGATTGAGGTGAGGCAGAGGACACCGGGTGTGAGCCGGGGGCAGTGAGGGCCTCTGCCCAGGGTGACCAGGTGTCACCTGACCAATCAGATTGTGCGGCAAGACCGAAGCATGGAGCAGATCGTGTTCCCCGTGCCGGCCATCTGCCAGTTCCTGACAGAGGAGACCAAGCACCGGCTCTTCACCACCACCGAGCAGGATGAGCAGGGCAGCAAAGTGAGCGACTTCTTCGACCAGTCCTCCTTCCTGCACAACGAGATGGAGTGGCAGCGCCGGCTTCGCAGTGAGGACCGCGGCTCGCCCCTCCCGGGGCCCCCTCCCCTCCCTGGGGCCCCAGACAGAGGGGGTGTTTGGACCCTCACGCCACACTGTCTCCTCAGGCATGCCGCTCATCTACTGGTTCTCCCGCCGCATGACACTGTGGGGCAGCATCTCCTTCAACCTGGCTGTATTCATCAACATCATCATCGCTTTCTTCTACCCCTACGTAGAGGGTGCGTCCACAGGTGAGGCTGCCCACCCCTCCCTTGCACAGCGGGGAGACACACCCCTGCATTGCCCCGTGGGCCCTCTGCCTGTTATGAGGGGCAAGTGTGGCTCAAGGGACAGACAGGTTGGCCTCCTGGGAGACGGCCTGTGGGCATGTATGTGTACACACATACAGATGTAAGCCAGAGACTTGAGAGGTCTGCAGCAGCTGGTGGGGTGCAGCAGGTACACTGGGTCCTTAGGGGAGGTTCTGGGGGCTCTGGGATTCACACTGGGGCCGTCAGGGCTTAAGCACCCTGCTCATGCCTGCCCACTGCCCGCAGGTGTGCTGGGCTCCCCACTCATCTCGCTGCTCTTCTGGATCCTCATCTGCTTCTCCATTGCGGCGCTGTTCACCAAGCGCTACAGTGTCCGCCCCCTCATTGTGGCGCTCATCCTACGGTCCATCTACTACTTGGGCATTGGGCCCACACTCAACATCCTGGGTGCCCTCAATGTGAGTGCTGCGGGGTCCTCGGCCACCCCGCTCACCTGCTGATCCCTGCCGTTCTTACGGAGCTCCTTGTAGGCCTGTTCTGTGCTTCTCCCACAACTCAGGCAGCCAGGGATTAGCCACTTGAGATCAGGAGCCTTGGGCGTCAAATGCAGGGTGCTGGCCATGCACTGCCCACGGGCCATGCACAGGTGGATGTCAAACTTACGACTTTTCCTAACCCAGCACTGTAAGACTGGGGTCTTCTACGTTCCAGCCTGCTTCACCTGAGCCTCAGTTTCCCCAGGGCTTCACTTCTTTGATACTGCACCTCTCACAACTCATTCCACGGGACTAGCCTCTAGGCTAGGCTTGGTGGCAGGGCTGAGGGTTAGGATAGATGATGGGTTGCTGACTGCCACATCCTGCCCTTTCTATCTAGCTGACCAACAAGATCGTGTTTGTGGTGAGCTTCGTGGGCAACCGTGGTACCTTCATCCGTGGCTATAAGGCCATGGTCATGGACATGGAGTTCTTGTACCACGTGGGCTACATCCTGACAAGCGTTCTGGGCCTCTTTGCTCATGAGCTCTTCTACAGCATCCTGGTGAGCCTGCAGTTGGGCTGGGGCCACGGGCTTCCAACCCTAGTTTCTCATAAGCCTCCACCTATCCCATTCAGAGGAGGGATCAATCCGGACTTGGCCAGGCCAGGCATTTGTCCTCCAACCTCTGACCTGAACACAGTGTATAACTCTAAGCAGGTTTCTTATCTGCCCTGTGTCGTCTCATGACAACTTTGCCTCCTAGAATCAGAGGGTGAAATGTACAACTGTGTGAGAAATGCTTAGAATGCGTCCCTGGGAGTGTAGCGTAAGAGTTGCCAACCTTCCGGAGTGGCTGGTGTCCACTCAACATGACACCTCTCACATCTGCCCCTGGTCTTAGAAGCACAGATTCTCCTAGAAACCTCCCAGTTTACTTCACTCCGGATTGGGCACTGACCCCACGGGCAGGGCCTGACTTACTGAGGTGCTGTCCCTGCAGCTCTTCGACCTCATCTACCGTGAGGAGACGCTGTTTAATGTCATCAAGAGTGTGACTCGCAATGGCCGCTCCATCCTGCTGACTGCCCTCCTGGCCCTCATACTAGTCTACCTCTTCTCCATCGTGGGGTTCCTCTTCCTCAAGGATGATTTCATCCTGGAGGTGGACCGGCTGCCTGGGAACCACTCCAGAGGTCTTGGGAACTTCCTTTCTGGGGTGGGTGTGTGGGGGTGACAATGGGCACGCAGAGGTAACTGTCAGCACCAGACAGGGCATGCCTGTTCTAGGCTCCCTGCCTCCTCCTGTTGGGTTTTGGGGACATCTAGTGTACACCAACCTGTACGTTCTAGTTCACTGCAGTCTAGTGGGTAGGCAGAGCCATGGAAGCCCTGGCAGACCTGTCTGTCATGGAGAACCTGGTGTCTGCAGGGGCTGCCTTGGGCCAGGCCCAGAGTCACAGAGACCCTCCCTAGCTGTAGTGTGAGCCAGCAGGAGGGGAGGCCTCCCAGGGACATGTCTCAGGACAGACTAGAGCAATGCTAAGGTCAGACAGACATTTCTATCTCCTTGTGACCTTATTCCTATCACCTCTAGCCAGCACCCTGGGAATGTCACATGGAGCTGCCACATTTATGGGCACATGTAGTGGGGACAAGCTAGACTGTGTCTCGGAGGTATCGGTGCCTGAGATCCTAGAAGGTAAGGCTGAGACACCTGCAGGATGGGGTGGGACAGGACAGAATGGGCAGCCCGGGTCTGAGCGTACTGACCACCCACAGAGGACGAGGAGCTGGACAGCACTGAGCGGGCCTGTGACACTCTACTTATGTGCATCGTCACCGTCATGAACCATGGACTGCGCAATGGTGGTGGTGTGGGTGACATCCTCCGCAAGCCCTCCAAAGATGTGAGTATCCCTGCCCTGCCCTTGGGCCTCAGCCAGGCAGCAGCTGGGTCCCCTCCATGCTGACCATCCCACCCACTTCTGTGAATGCTCCCTGCTTCCTATACCCAGCCAGTTTCTCTGACATTGTCCAGAGCTATCCACCCCAGCCCACTTAGTCTCACTGTAGATGCTACAAGGGACTCCATGGCAACAGTCTTGGCTCTGAGGCTTGGGAAGGTGTGAGCCAGGCATCAGTCTCTGGCTTCCTCAGCCCCGGGGGCGGGGATGGGGGGGGCGGGGTGGAGCAGGACACTGAGTCAGCTCTGTGAGGAGTCTCAGAACTTAACACAGGGCTGCTGGCTGTCTAAGCCATCAATTCCCAGTTGCTTGGGAGAAGTCATCTCTGGCTAGACAAGGGTTCTGGAATGTGTGAGACATCCTGAAAGTTGACCTAGGAGCTCACATCTGCCCTTCCCTTTAACTAAGTTAAAGGCAGAAACAAGCCCTGTTTTGTAACAGGACAAACTTGTAAGGGCTTCCTCCTGGCCAGCCCTTTCCAAACGTCAGCTCAGGGCTTCTTTGAGTTGACAGATGATGTCACTGCCATCCTTAGGCTCCCACATCTCTCTCTTGGGGCTTGGAGTGAGCACAGCCAAACGGCCTGCTGAACTGTGTCCTCACAGTACCCCCCCCACCCCCCTACCCCTACCCCGCTGTGCAGGAGTCCCTCTTCCCTGCCCGGGTGGTATACGACCTCCTGTTCTACTTCATCGTCATAATCATCGTGTTGAACCTCATCTTTGGGGTGATCATCGACACCTTCGCCGACCTGCGCAGTGAGAAGCAGAAGAAAGAGGAGATCCTCAAGACCACATGCTTCATCTGTGGTGAGGCCCACTTCCGCGCTTAGCTGGTCCCTGCTGTGCCGCTGGAGGCTTCTACACCGTAGAAGTTCCACCCCAGTTCTACACCCCAGTTCCACCCCTGCTGAGGCCCCCACACAAGGTGGATGGCTGCCTGTCCATTCCAGGATGGAGGGAGCTGACCTAGCTTGTGCTGGGATTGGCAGGACTTGGGAAACCACTGCTTCAAGCCTGGGCCTCCAGAAGAGGAACCTAAGGGCACTGTGGTCTCAGGCTTCTGGTTTCCATCCACTGTTCCTTCCAAACCCAGTGACCAGGGCCCAAAGAGCAGGGGTCACCTGTAGGACAGACTGTTGACCCAGTTTGTCCTGTCCCCACTGGGCTCAGGCAGCTGCTCTGCAGTAGTGTCTCCATGGCTGAGCAGTGGGAGCTTTAACAGAGTGACCCAAATAGCCCAGGGTCAACTGAGCGTTAAGAGAGTGACCCAAATAGCCCAGGGTGAACTGTCTAAAGCAGTCACCATGGTGGTCCTCAAGTGGGTAATGGTTTCACTTCCTCCCTCTGCCCGCAGGTCTGGAGAGGGACAAGTTTGACAACAAGACAGTCTCCTTCGAGGAGCACATCAAGCTGGAGCACAACATGTGGAATTACCTGTACTTCATCGTGCTGGTCCGTGTCAAGAACAAGACGGACTACACAGGCCCCGAGAGCTACGTGGCTCAGATGATCAAGGTGAGTGTGTACACCACTGCAGGCCTGGCTCTGCTGGTCCACAACCTGGAGGAGACGCTACATCTGCTGGCCTTGGCCTGAAGGTTAACAGCTGCCGACGGTGTTGGGCCAGCCAGGGAGTGAGGAGCAGCTGCGGCCAGCCCTGGGCTATGCAAAACCCTGCCAGCCACCCTGGATTCACTCTACTGATGTGAGAAGAAAATGAACTCGCAGGGAACCCGTCAGCCCTGGAGGAACATGGTGTACCAGGGCCCTAGCGTACAGCAGTGGGGGGCAGTATGGAGTGGGGAGAGCCCACTGAGGGAGGCTGATCCCACAGGGCCTCTGAGAAGGCACAGCAAGGGAGGATGACTTCCTAAAGTCAGCATTGTCCCAACCTGAGAGAAAGCCTAGAAAAGCTTAGAGGAATTAAATATAATCCTTCCGATTTCCATAGTCATGGCGGCAGTGAAGAGCTTTGTCTCGAGGGGTTTATCTGTTGGTCTGAGAATTCACAGCTTGTGACAGGGAACCAGAAAACTGCTTTGCTGGTGCCTCTCCCTCCTGCTGCCGCATCTATCCTGGGAAACGTGCGCTAGCCCTTCCTAGCAAGGCCTGGCTCTGCTGGCCATCCATGTACCTCTCATCTTCCTTGGGAATGGGGCATGCACCTCTGTGGCAGCAGAAAGGAGGGTACGAGGGCAGGGAGTGAGCAGATGGCAGAGATGCCAGCCAACGGCTTACTAGTGGGCAGGGCCACCTCACGAAGGGCAGCCTGCTGTGGCGGTGGAAGCCCACCTCCGGCTTCCTCCTGCCTGCCTGGGAAGACCAGGCCTGTTCCCATTTCCCCATGACACACTCCCTGCTAGCCATCTGGTTTAGGGTGTGGCTGTCCCTGAGCAATGCCTCCCTGGTCCTCACCCCAGCACTTTGTTCCAGAACAAGAACCTGGACTGGTTCCCACGGATGCGCGCCATGTCCCTGGTGAGCGGTGAGGGCGAGGGTGAACAGAATGAGATCCGAATCCTGCAGGAGAAACTTGGCTCCACCATGAAGCTGGTGTCCCACCTCACTGCCCAGCTCAATGAACTCAAGGAGCAGGTGTGTTCTCCACCTGAGGCCTGTCTTCTGTAGCAGCCAGGCAGGCCTCCAAGGGTTCAGTGTGGCTGTAGGAAATTGTCTTCCTTTGCATGTGGCAGCAGCTCTACCCAATATAGCTCCATAACCCTTATCTCCCAGTTGCACCCAATTAAGGGTTTGGCAGACTGAGGACACCCTGGGGGTCGGGGGTGGCTGTCACCAGTGCTGGAGGGCAGCTGGGCTCTTGGGGGAGGATGCATGCAGCCTTTCACGGTGCTGTGGAGAAGGGAGCTGGGCCACCTGACGAGACTTGTTTAACTCAGATGACAGAGCAGCGGAAACGGAGGCAGCGTCTGGGCTTTGTGGATGTGCAGAACTGCATGAGCCGCTGAGCAGAGCCACGGAAGCCCCCACAGGAGGTCCACGGAAAACATTGCTGCCTTTCCTCCAGGTCAGATGGCCATCGGCCCATCAGCCTCTGGAGGCCAGGTGCCTACTCCACCACCTGCTCTGCTGGCAACCCTCCCGCAAGCCAGGCTCTGGCCAGCAGGGGTACTTCAGAGCACAGTCCTGCTTAGAGCCCTTGAAGAGACTCAGTTTACCTTAGTGCCTTAGAGGACACTAGGTCCTCCAGACTGCTGTGCCTTGAAGCAGTTAACTGACATTGCTCAGTGGTCCTTGCAGGGGTTAGAAGTGGGCTGCCTCTCATCTCCAAGCACTACATTGTGGCTGTTCCCGGCCTTCCTCCTGCCTCAGGAAGGTGGTAGCCTGCTGTTATTAGCTACTTAGTTAGGGCTTGATACTTAACTTATTCCCCGGGGTTATCCCACCCTGTTGTGCCTGCTGGGGACAGTGTGCTGAACTCTTGGCCCCGTCCAAGGTGCCTGATGACTCAGGATGAATGGCTTTGTAGGCAAGCGTCACTAGCCCAAGGGACAGGACTGAGCTGTATGAAATGGTGTCTGACTGCTTTTCTCTCTGGTGTCATGTTTTACAAGTCCTATGTCCTGAGAACTAATGTGTTAACTGCCTTAAATAAATTAATGGAATCCAAGGCCACCAGGGGCTGTGCTTCTGCTTCCCACACAGCTGGTGGCCAGTGTGCCCTGGCGGCCTGGCCTCCCCTCAGGCAGTGCCTACCAGAGCTCTGGTTACTTGACTAGCTCCACTGGGCTGCAGGCCCGGCCTTGATCCACTTGGCAGCTGCAGGACATCTGGGTAGGATTGAGACCTAATAGGAGCGTGAGGTTTAAGCAGGTGCAGTAAGGTGGCCTGTGTGTCTTGTAGCCCTCCACAGAACCTGCCCGGTGCCGATGCCACACTCAGTTCAAGCTTGGCTACAGCTCTGCTGTCCCTCAAGCCACCTAGGCATGTGTACTTCTGCAGGGCTGGAGTGAGAGACTTGAGCTGTGCTGAGTCTGTGGTAGAGGGCCAGACAGGATGTCTGCTACACACTTAACTGCATATCCTGGTGTCTCCCCAGCTGCTCCTACACAACAGGGAGCCTGAGGACCCTCACTGGGTTGTGGACCTCAGGCTGGAAGGGTCCTATGTTCCCTCTGCTCGGGAGATGCCCTGGCATATGCTATGCAGCATCCCTGTTCAGGCAGACAGGGCCTCCCGCATGATGGGCCGGTGAGTCAGTTCCAAACAGGGAGAGTGGAGAACTGGACAGCTTTATTGACGAGGCTCAGGTACGTGGGCGGGACAAGACCCGAGCCCAGGCTTTGTGCTTCTCCTCTGGCCTCGTGGGTGCAAACTTCTCCTGGAGTTTCTTCCACACGCTCTTATCCATCTCCTGAAATTCTTCCAGGGTGTCTGCACAGGGAGAGACAGAACGCTGATGTCTCAAGCTGTCCCCAGAAGAGCCCACTTGGCTTTCTAGTGCCCGGTCTGTACGGTGAAAGGCAGTTCAGTGGTTATACCGAAACATGACAGGCAGTAATAGGACACACGCATAAGGGTTACTGACCACCCCGTCAGCACCACAGATGTACACTTCCTGCCCAATCCACAGGAACTTGCAAAGAAACGGCCCCAATTTTCTTCAAGCCGGGCCACTCTAATGTCTACCTTAGCTATAGGTACCAAGGTAGAGGGAGACAAGCCCTTGGCTCCGGAAGCATCAAGATGAGGCGCTGCCAGGCTCAGCAGTATGGGTCTCTGCAAGCTGGAGGGGAGAGGATGGACGCCTCCCTGAAACCTTGCAATCTTGAGTTCAACTCTAAAACTAGGACAAGACCACAAACCTCCCAAGCTGGGTTTGTGGCAATCAGGTTGGTAATGTCAGCCCTTCACAGTGGTGGTGGTGGTGGTGGTGTGTGTGAATGTGCACATGCAGAGAGCCATGTTTAAGAACCACACACATGAGCCAGGCAGTTGTACTCCCACCACTCATGAGGCAGATCTCTGGGAGTTTGAAGCTAGCCTGGTCTACATAATGAGTTCCAGGACAGCCAGAGGTACACAGAGAAATCCTGTCTTAAACCCACCCCAACACACACACATCATGATCCAAGCAGTTCTTCCCTAAGCTGACAGTTTGGGTTTGGTGGTTTTTCTCAGGGTGTCCTGTGCACAGGACACCCAACAGCATTCTGGCCTCCTATCCACCAAGGCCAGCATGGCCCCACCCACAACCATAAGTGTCTCTGGACATGGCTCATATCTATGGGGCAGACAGCTACAGTAGTCCAAGAACTCTCCTCAGGTCAGGTGGCGGTGGTGGCACACGCCTTTAATCCCAGCACTCGGGAGGCAGAGCCTGGCGGATCTCTGTGAGTTTGAGGCCAGCCTGGTCTATAGAGTGAGATCCAGGACAGGCACCAAAGCTACAGAGAAACCCTGTCTCAGAAAAACAAAAACAAAACAAGAACTCCCCTCAGCTAAGAGCCTGTGACATAATCATTTTATAGTTCATAGATATTAAACTTAGATCCTATCATGGTACTGCTTAGCTTTCAGGGACTTGATTTTAACAAAAGCGCTGGCTTGAAGGACTGTTTACGGGTAGTGGCTCCACATTCGCTTGGGGCGCTGTGTGGCAGCCACCAGCACAGCCTCCCACCCTGCGACTTTCAGAAAGTCCAGATCCCCAAACAAGACCCAAAGTGTGACACCGGGATCCCTGCCCTCTGACACACTAAGGTGGCCACACTGCAGGCCTGGCTGGTCCTCTGTTTTTGTGGATCCTTGTTCAGGTGGTCCTGGCTCCACACAGTTACAACAGAAACATGAGGCCTGCTGTGCACACATTGCTGGAGTTTCCTGGGCGGACTAGAATCCAGACCACAAGTTACCATGCTGCCCGCCACCCACCCAGAGGCTTCCTGAAGTCTAGCAGAAGGGACAAGCACAGGCCAGTGGGAACCCGAGTCCATGCTAAGCTCATTGTCAGGATCACTCAAAGGCACTCCATCACTGCTGGTGATGACATCACCAGGGATGTGGGAGTAAAGAGAGGCCTGGCCACACAGCAAAGCCTGCTCTCCTGAGACACAGCAGATGCCACAGGTTCCCATCTGCTCAGAAGGGTGAGAATTCTAGAAGGTCAAATCTCCACTGCCAAAAGGAAGGAGAAATTTCTAGAGTACCAGACAGCCAGCCTTTCAGGGCCATGCCCTCACTGAAAAGGTTAGCCTATTTTTATATACAATATCCTTGGCAGTAAAAATAGCAATTTTCCAGTACCTACCTGCTCTGACCCTGCCCCCACCCCGCCACCCTTTCAGCGACAATGGAAATGGGGAAATAGGGAGGGGCTGACTGGCAGGGGCTTCCTTCCTACCAACTGGGTTCTAGCATGAGTCCTAAACAGACCTCGTTAGACGCATATCGAACCTGCAGACCACATCTCCTGGGACAGATAACTCACAGGCGGATATCCCCATACTCATTTACTGAATGGCTTTTTGTTTTAATTAAAAGCCTCATTGTTTATAAAGCCCCCTTAGGACCATAAAAATAAAATTATTTTCCTTCCATCCTGATTCCAATGACTTCCATTTGGCAAATATGTGGTCCCTTGTTCCCAGGCACCAGTCTTGAATTAAAAGTATAAAGATGATTTTCTCTTCTAAGTAATGCCTTTGACCTTTTCCATATTCTGTGGCTTAAACACATGAGCCCTGTAGCTTAGGGTTTCCTCTGAGCTATTCCTCAAGGCTTTTCATCATGCAAAACTGTCTTATTAGGCAATCCTTCTCAGCCTTCAAGCTCATAGCAAACCACCCAGGGAGGGCAGCCACGTCTCCTACCTGTGGACAGGATCAGCTTGTATTCTTCCACGGACAGACCACTGAAGCTGGTGTCTCTGGGGCGAGGGTACTGGCACAGGGCAGGAGAGAAGGGACATGTTAGCTCTGCAGGACACTGGCCTTGCTGCAATTTACCTGGGCCCTGAGCCCCGGCCCCAGCCGGTCCCCGGGCCCCGGAGCCAGAACCTGATGAGAGGAGCGGCGCCACCTGGAGGTCAGGACTCACACACACACAAGCCAGAACTGTGGAGAACTGAGAGGCAGGCCCAGGACTCAGAATTTCTAACTACTAGCTCCCAGGTGACACCCACAGAGCTGCTCAGGACCACACTCAGTAGATAGCATTTGGAAGGAATCCCTTTTGCACACAGGCTCTTCCATTTGGTCATGTCTATTTATGGAGCTACTGAACATATTTTTCGAGTCTGGAAAAACCACACTACATGCATTTTGACAGTAATCATGTCAAGGCTGAGGAGGAGCAGAGCTAGGTGTGACAGGGCTGTTCCAGTACTCCATCTTTATCAGCGTGTGACATCAATTCCATCACTGAGTGGGAAATACGGACAGGAGCACGTGGCTTTTATTCAGCAGACCTTTAAAGGCCTCTGCCAGGCACCATTGTTGGCTTAGCTGAAAGTACTGGTTACACTTGAACCACCCGTTCTGACTGGCCCTCCCATCAGAGGCCGGGACCAAAGCCTGCGCCCACTCACCTTGTGTTTATAGTAGTTTGAATGTAGTCGTGCTAAGCTTTCGTACATCTGATCACAGGCCTCGGGTTCTGCCACCTGAAAGACAGCAGGCCCCCTAGAAGTGAGCGGAGGAGGTGGCCCCTCGCTGCACCTACACTTCCAGGGAGGGTTCTGTGTATTCATTCAGAGAAAGCACTGGAGTCCCAGCTCCGTGGGAAGCAAACCTCCCTCCAGCTCCGGCTAGGAGAAGCCACCTTAGTGGATGCAAAGTCCCACTTCACCCACCCTCAACCTGCAGGGTCCCTAAGCCCTCAAAACACAAACAAGTGTTCAGCAGCTCTGTGCACCTTGGGAACCACCATGCCAGCTGCAGGTTGCAAAGGACATGCTGGGGCAGTGTGGACTCCAGGAATCCAGAAGGAAGCTCAAGAGATGGCAGGGGAAGAGAAGCCCTCCGGCTGGAAGGGACCATGTGAATGAGGAGAGGACGCAGGGTGTTGCCATGGAGGACTGCAGAGCATCTGGGTCTGCCCGAGGTCCAGGACAGAGACAGAGAGACAGAGAGAGAGGAGGGGCGGGCACGCGCTTTGTGAAATGAGATCAGTACGAAGTAGATTACTCTTTATGAAAGACCAAACAACCACAAATGAATAAACGAAACCTCCAGCACTTTCATCTCTACGCAAGAAGCTGCTAAGACTGCAAGGGAGAAGCCATCTGGGGTGCAGGGCACACCTGCAGTCCCAGCACTTGGGCAGGGGAGTCTGAAGTCAGCCTGGGCTACATGGAGAGCTCAGCCGACCCTGGCCTGTAGAGCAGACAGTCTGAGAGGAAAGGAAGCCATGTTGCAAAGCAGGTGAACCAAGTAGGACCAAGACAGACTGCGCTGTGTGCAGCCAGGAGGCGGCCCAGAGCACAGGCCTGAAGGAGGCAGACAGGAGGAAACACCGAGGAGGGAGGCAGGCCTCTGCTGGGAGGCGCTCATCTTTAACCCTTGCTTCTCTCCACCCTTGCTGTCTGTCTATATACCTCATTACTTTTCTCTGCCAGGAACTCTGAAAGCTCCCAGAACCAAACTCTTACATAGTTTTCCCAGAATTCAAATGATGGCTTTTTTTCTGATTTAAATCCTTTCTTGAAGAGCAAGCATATAAATAAATCAGGAGTTAAGCATTTCGGGGAGGCAGCCCTCTTCTGCCTGTGTGTCAAATGAGGTCCCAGCACTCAGCCAACGCAGCACCAGACCTGCTTTCCTTGCTACCAGATGTGCCCCGCTCAAGGTCGGCAGGGGCTGTCCAGAAAGCCACCGGAGGAGAGCGGGCTGTGGGCTGAGTAGAGACTGGGGTCAGCTATATGACAAAGATTTAACTAATTTCAGGGTACAAAACAGAGGGAGGAATGTGGGGCTAGCATGCCCCTGGGCGGTTCTCCCCAACAAGGGCCAGCAGGACTAGGGCAGCAGCCATGCTCTCCAGGGAGGAAGTACTTCTGATGCTTCTTTCATGGTGGTGGTGGGGGGGGGGGGTGCACACAGGGTCTCTATGTAGTTCTGGCTGTCACTACGCACTATGTAGAACCAGGATGTCATTGAAGTCACAGAGATGCTCCTGCCTCTGCCTTCTGAATGCTAGGATTAAAGGTGTGGGCCACCATGACTGCTGGCACACTGCTTCTTGAGTAGGCATGGGTAACAGCTACTCAGAAGACAGAAGACAGCACACAAACCACAAGCTCTGGGCCGAGGATACAGAACGAAACCCTGTCTCAAGCCAAGTACAGGGTCAGGGAGACAGTTCTGCTGTTAACATGCTTGCTGTGCAAGCATGAGGATGCAGTCAAGCCCCAGAACCTGTGCACAGGCTGGGTACTGAGGCACACACTCATCATTAGTTGCGGTACTTGGCAGATGGAGACGGTGGATCTCTGGCTCACTGGCCTGCCTAGCCTACTCAGCGAGTTCCAGGGCAGAGAGAGACCCTGCCTCAAAATAAATAAATAAATAGAAAGAAAAAGGTGGACAGCACTGGAGGGACGACACCAGAAGCTGTCATCTGACCTCCACATGTGTGTGTGCAAATGTGCATACACACACCCACCTCCACATGTGCAGCTGCACACTCACAAATAGCAGTCACACAATACCTAAACACCAAACAGAAAAGGTCATTCCCCCGGCTCTCCACACCTGTGCTGACTGTCCACTTACAAACTCCACAGCCTGCACAAACTATCTCCACACATGGCCTTGGTGTGAGCGGGGGTGGAGGGGGTTGGGGGGGGGCTTGCAGGGAGCAAAGGCCTCTGTGGCTGCAGAACAGTGGGGACCAGCCGCCCTGGTGGGATCCTGGCACCATTGTTCACTAGCTATAAGATGTTGTGCAAGTCACTGACCCTCTGCCCATTCACTTAAAGCAAGCTGCCATGTTCCTTTCCCGTTCCCTGAATACACCCATTCTTGTGAACATCTGATTACTCCTAAAGCCCTCTTGCCCCATAATGCTTGGGCATGTGCTCCTGGGATCTCTCTTGTAATCACACAGGACAACTAATGCTGATATAATGCCATTTGTCTAATAATCTGTGTCCACAGTCCAATCCTGACCACTGTCTGGGGAAACCCTCACAGGGCAGAGGACCACCTACTGTGGTCCACTGTCCTGTGCCAATCACCTTTCATCCTGGGCCTCAGCCTTTCTCATGTATCGCCACTTTTCATGTATACTGGTGAACTTGACTTTAAAAAAGAAGTGATAATAAATAATAGCCTCTACCTCCAAGGGCGGTGTGAGGCTGAAGGAGGTGACATGGCTGCTCCTGTCCTGGAACTTCAGGAAATGGCGCCAGTGTGCGTTAGGATTATCAGCACAGTACTGGGGCCGACTTTTCAACACAAACATGGAAGAGAGCACTGCTTAGACCAATACAGAGCACACAGGGATGTGTAATGTGCGTGGCCGTGCAGCGGGAACCAAGGAAGAATGGAGAAACACTGCAGCAGAGATCAGCTGGAACACAGCCCAGAAGGATCCAAGGAGTGGGCCTGAGTGGCCAGTGCATCTGGCAGGAGTGACTGGGGATGGGGACAAGACAGTGGGAACCACGGAGGCCCTGCCAGCCCACACTGGACCTGACCCTGACACCTCTGGGCACTAAGCATGCCATGGCCAGGCAAGGGGGCTCTACCAAAGGCTGTTCATCTGCACCCACCCCTCCCAGGCCTCTCCTGGGCAAACCCACACTCTAACCAGACCTGAGCCCCAGCCAGTCTCCCCACAGACATGGCCCTGATCCTCTCCCAGCTGCTCCGCTTCTTCCTGCCCACCCCCACCCCCCCAGCGACCAGGGAGTCTCAACCTGTCAACTCACTCGCCCCTGACAGCAGCAGCAGACAGGATGAACGCAGAGGCCAGGGCCTTGAGTGCACAAATGAAGTGACCCCAGGAACCCTCAACCTCCTCAGTGCCTGCCCTCTGTCCCTCAGGCCTGTAATCTCTGAACTCGGGAGGTAGGGGGATGGTGAGTTCAAGGCCATCCTGGGGGTCTAGTTAACACAATGCAAAATGATCTGTCATCTAATTTCCCACTAGGTCAGGTGTTTACAATTACAGAAGGCTGTAGAAGCAGCCCAGTGGAGGTGGTGGGAGTTTGCAATATGCCAATTTCTAGCAAATTCTTATTGCCTGAGGAGAGACAGCAAGAACAGGTCCCATTCCGGGATCCATGTTACATCTAACTCTAGCTCAGCAATTAAAGCCTAGTTTTGTTTGCTACCTAACAGCTATCAACAGGACCCCTGTCTCATTCCCGAACCCGAACCCCACACCCACCTACACCTTACACTCCAGTCAGAGATTCCAGCACAGGTACTCTGGAGCCTGGAACACCCAGCATTTCTGAAATGTCTTCTGGGTTTTAGGAAAGACTCCGACATACAAAGCTTTAAATTACCTGAATTTTGCATTTGCACCTAATGAGATTATGGACATTTTGGGACAAAGAGCCGCACATGGGCGTTATGAAAAATTCAACACTGTTCCCTGAACACGAATGAAATGGAGGCTCCGAGACAAGTGCCCTTTACAGCTCCATCTCGTTCCCTCTGCATTTCCCTGCTCAGCCGTCAGTAAATTTCTCTTTACCATATTAAACTTTTATACATACAAATCTACATCAGTGCCGTAGGCACTGATTTCAATTTTCAAAATTGAATTTTGGGTGGTGACAGCAATTCGTACAGCGGCCCCTGTTCCAGTCACACACGGGAAGCATAAGCACATTGGGGAGGGCGCCACAGACTGTTCAGCTAATTAAGGTGGGGCTGGATCTGGTCCAAGAGGCTCTGTGAGGAGAAGGCTTCAGGACTCTGTAATGAACTTCTGACATGAGCCATGCTGTCGCGGAGCACATTCCCGTCAGTGCAACTGGAGGTTCATTTCTTAAGCACCTACTATGGAGTGAGTGCACTGCTAGGGGACCAGACCGTGAGGGACATACAGGAGAAGCAGGCAGTCAGGCTGAGGGGACAAGAGACACGCACACTGAAAAGCTGTGTGGAGCGGAGTGGCAGAGTCAGGGAACAGCAGCCAGCGCTGCAGATGAACAGGGCAGGTGGCAGTAAGGATGGAGTGTCACACAGGGCACAGAGCAGACACAGTCCCTAGTTGGTCCAAGCTTGAGTAGTAGGTGATCCAAGCTGTTTCAGGAGAGAGGGCTTCAGTGACCGGAGCCACAGACCATTGGCAAGCTGTGTTTGGGTTTTTGGTGTGGAGGACAGCAGTTCAAAGTCACTGGGGTCTCAAAGATTAATAAGGACACAAGCTCTGAAAGGCGGCAAAGCAAGGGCCTGAGAGGGCAGGCTGATGAGCATGCTATACTGTTGGGTGGTGAGGGGCAAGGCTGGGAAGCCAGGCTGGACCTGGAAGGCTCAGAGTGAGTTCCTGCTAACGCCCAGGAGGCAGCAGGCCAGTTCTAAAGATGTCCGAGGAAGTGGTGACCACTTGAAGCAGCCATGCACCTCTGAGAGGAACAGCCATGCACACACGCGGCTCTCTGCTCCGAACACTCTGATCCCACCCACTCCAACCTGTCCTAGGGACCACTGTGCTCACAACCCACCTCCGCAGTGCCTTCAAGTTACAAAGAGCACAATCTGTCCTTAGACCACATCCCCAAAATCTGATTTGGTGGCTGAAGTACACACCAACAACACCGAGATGCCTTCTCTGTGGCCATCACATGCCAGGCCCCATTGAGGTGCCAGGGACCAGGCTTCAGCTGGTTGACTACACACCTTGGATTCCCTTTGAGGAGGTGTGGGGACTGTTTTCTTTGCTAGAAACCCAGCAAAGCTTGACGTCTTTCCCCCAGCCCATCATCTAACCCTTCATAAAACACAACTGCCACAGCCTGTGCAGGACAGGCAGCAGCGTCTCCAGACCCTCCCCAGAGCTGGCCTGAGCTGGCCACCCTGCAGCTGACTCTGAGAGATCTGCTCTTTGCCTGCAGTTCAGTCACTAAGCACAGCTGCTTGCCCCTCCCCCACACCGAGATTCTTTTGTGAAGCTCTAGGTGCTGCAGGGAATGAGAACTCTTAAGGAACCTATTCAATGGAGACAAGACCCGTAACCATGAACTTCAAAAGGGAACAACAGGAGGGAAGGTGGTAGAGGAGGTCCGTGTGTTCCGGCTCCCCGCTGCCATCTCCCCTCCCGGTGGGTTTGGGGTGGGCCCGAGAGAAGGCCCAAAGGGCAACCTCTGGTGGCTTAGAGAGGCGGAGGGAGGGTTTGTGCGCAGGCTGGGTCTGAATTACTAACTGGCCTTTCTGTGCTGGTGCCCCACCGAGCAGGAGCAGCACCTTTCTTCTGGCTGCACTGGGGAGGCAGGGTGCAGGCAAAGAGCAAAGGGCCTGAGGTGGTTCATTCTCCGCCCCAGCAGTGAATGGGAGGGAGGGAGGGACTTGATGTTCACCGAGGAACTTCACAGGGGTCTCTCAAGAGGACTGACCAGGGGGGACCTGCTGACACCGGGCCCCCTCACCCCCCTGCAGACCAGGGCACTGGCTGGTCGTCAAGAGACCTGGCTCAGCCGTTTTACTTTTCTGATTTGACTTCAATGTAAGAATCAGGACAGTGATGGCTACTTCACTTGGTGGCACAAAGGATAAAATCAGATGAGATGTACCAAGTGCTCCAAGCACCTTTTACGTCCTTGTTAGACCACAGGAAGCCAAGAGGCCGAGAGGATGCGGGTCTCCACACAGCTGCTCCACCTCCTCCAGTGCCGCTTTCTGGACAAGTGGCAGAAAGGCGGGGGACACAGCAATCTGCCACCCCCGGGGTCTCATCCCGCCTTCTGCTGTCGGTTTAATGAAGCGTCTCTCAGAACCACCTTTCTCTCTCAAGGTCTTTTCTAAGTGATCCGGGGGTGGAGGTGGGAGTGACTCACACACTGTTCTCTGTCCCAGCCAAGGACTGCTCCCTCCAAAAATTACCACCAAGATTTACTAAGCCCAGGCAGGCTCAATTTCAGGTGACATCAGGATGAGCTACGACAAAGGTCCTGAGTAATGTGTCCACTGCCACCACGACACCCTAATTCACTCTACCAAGAACACATCCATCAGCTGTGGCAGAACCGTCGGTGAAGCCCTGACTTGCATCTGCAGCTATGACTCAAGTCTGTGTGGGCCTCAGCTGATCAGAAACTGTGTCCCTAGGTGATGACAACGGATGACAACTCCCAAAGAGAAAGCTGGCTGTATTATGCTAACAATCAAGTAGGTGAGTGTCAGTCTCTCCCTCTAGCCTCTGGCTGCTCAACTAAGGTACTTGGGGCCAAGGAGCAGACCTCACCTACATCAGCAGTGCCTGGGACCCCACACACAGAAAGCTTCAAACCAAGGAATTTACCAAGTGAGTCTGCATGCAGGACACAGAAGCCTGCCCTCCCACCTCAGCGCTTCTTCCAACTTCTGCTACATGTGCAACCGGACTGGAGATGACTGGCCTCACAAACCACAACCACTTGCTTGCTCATTCAGATATTCACTGGATGCTTTTGTGTGCCAAGAACCATATTGGACATGGTGGATGAATGAGGGTGGGGGCTTCATCCCTATTCTCAGGAGGCTCATAACATAAATTAGGGAGCATAGCTCTAGAAAGCCCATGGGGTTTGCCTCAAGATCCATATGATATAGGTCAGTGAAGACCACTAAGCGCCATGTGAGGACCTTGTGCATAGAGTGACCTCCCCAGACTCACAGAAGTCCTGGGCCAGACTTCCATCCACATTACTCACAGCAGTCTAGTCATGAGGATGCCACTGGCACGCCCTCACTCGTGAGGTGGGCTGGTCTAGCTGCACTATCCCCACGTTCCTGCTTTGGCAGGTCGTAGTCCGGTTTCACAGGTCATTTGTTTGGCCAGTACGTGCGCTGTGCATCTCACTTGACACCTCTGACCTCTTGCCTAAGCCCCACGCTCAAATGACCTCCTGCCTACTTGACATTTCCACTTGGAAATGTCTACTCGGCATCTCAGGCTCAAAGCATCTAACATCAAACGCGCGATGTTCTTCCCACACCCCACCTGTTCCTCATCTAGTCTTTCCCATTTGAGTAAATGGCACCCAGCTGCTCAAGCCCAAAAAAGAAAAGGGGGAAAATCTAGGTGCTGTCCTTGGTTCCTCTTTCCTTCCACCCCACAGCCAGCACGTCCATGCTGTTCATGTGACTTGCACAATCCAAACTGCTCCAGTTACTTCCGTCTCTGTGCGGCCACCCTTACCCAAAGGGCCAGCATCTCCTCCTGGGTCACCACAGCAGGCTCCTCTGGGGCCTCCCTGTTTCTCTTGCCCTCTATAATCCATCTGCCGCGGCACCAGAGAAACCTTTTAAAATCAGGTCACCTCCGTCCCCGTCCCCTGATTAAATGTCCCCGGTGGCTTCTCACTGGCCTTATGGTAAGGTCCGACTCCTAGTCGGAACCCTTAAGACCGAATGGGAGGACTGGAGTGGGTGGCTGGGCAGCTGAAACGAATCCAGGTTCAATTCCTAGTAACCACGTGGTGGCTCACAACCACCAGGAACTTCAGCTCCAGGGGATCCAACGCCCTCTTCTGGCCTCCGTGGGCACTGCACTAACGTGGTACAGGGACATACGGGTAGGCAAAATACCCAAACACGTTTAAAACAAAAACTGTACGGTGCCCGGCTCCTGTCCTTCCTCAGCTTTAAATCTTAGCTGTGGGCACACCATTCACTACCCTTCATTCTGGCTTGCTTCCCGAAGACTCTTGGTACCTTGAGACTCACCAACGTATGTCCCTCAGGCAAGCCCCAGGAACACCACATTTTCTGTGATCACAGAACTTATTGGGGCTGTCTGATGCGTCGACTTGTTCCCTGTGTCCTGTTCATTCAAAGCCACATGGGGTGGGGCTGGAGAGATGGCTCGGCGGTTAAGAGCACTGGCTGCTCTTCCAGAGGTCCTGAGTTCAATTCCCAGCACCCACATGGTGGCTCACAACCATCTGTAATGAGATCTGGTGCCCTCCTCTGGCCTGCAGGGATACATGCAGACAGAACTCTGTATACATAATAAATACATAAACCTTTAAAAAAAAAAAAAAAAAAAGCCACGTGGGGCAAGACCTTGCCTAATCCCCGCTGTCTCCCTGGAACCTAACCTCGTTCGCGGCAAATGGCCGTGCTTGACAAGGGAACCTAGGCCAGAGGCGGGCGGGAAGTCCTGCTACTCACACGAGGGTCCCGGGTGGAAGACCCAAACCCGCGGCACAGTTTTCCAGGGCGAGAGACAGAGGGGTTTGGCGGAGTCTTGCTGGGGTTCTTGGGGGCAGGCTCGGCTCACAAACACGTTAACCATGTGACGGAAGAAACAACCCCGCCTTACAAGTCGATTCTTCAGTGGCATCTGACCTCAGGGGCGCTCCACCGGTCCCCGGGGAGAAGGCGTCGCCCTCCACAGCTCGCAGGAAGGTGGGGACCTCGCACACGTGCAGCCTGTCACGGGGCCGACGCATGCGCACAACCCCCCACCCTGGCCGCCCCTCGCTCGACGCCTCCAACCTCCTCCCCTCCGGTCACCTGGGTGTTCTCTCCCTCCCGAAAGGCCTGTGCTACCCGCTTCCGCAGGTAAGCGCCCAAGTCCCGGCCCCGTTTGGTCTCGTCCACTGGCCATTCCTCACAGAGCTTAAGGAAACGGCGGTAGCGGAGAGCGGCCATCTTGGGCCCCGCTGGCCCCGCCCCTGGGGGAGGAGTCGAGGCCGCGGGCGGCGCGTGCGCACTAAGGCGCGCTGGCTTCGGCCGGCGGACATGCGCAGTTTCGCCGACGGCTTGCTGCCCTCCAGGCAGGGGCGCTGCTCACCAGTGAGTGTGAGCCCTGAGCTCTTCTTCAGTCTTTGTCCAGGAACTCGCCCAGCTCCCAGGGGCAAAGCAGACGCGGTGTACCCTGGAGACAGCTTTGCTTTTCGTTTTCAAATGACTTCACAAGCTCGAGACTGAAAAAGCTTCCCCCGAGACCTCCGGTGTTTTGCCTAAGGGAAAGATTTGCATGTAAATGCAGGTTGTTATTGGATGAAGGTGTGTTTGAACTTAATCTCTGGCAGGCACTTGCCGGCCACACACACCTGCCCACTCCCACACTTACTGCCCGGTACTTGTCTCCAGTACTTGGACCTCTGCTACAGTTTCTCAGCTATCATCGCTCTCTCTTCAGCCTCTCCAATATACTCCTCACCTCATGCATAGGCTTCCTACGAATGTAGTACCAAAAAGGTTGCTTCGGCCTGGAAAACTTAAAAAAAAAAGTCTATTTATTTATTTTATTTTATTTTATACGTATGAGTGCTGACCTGCATATATGTCTGCGCACCACAGCCGCACGTGGGTTCTGGGAACCAAACCTGATTCT
The DNA here is from genome assembly GCF_007827085.1 of Peromyscus californicus insignis. NCBI lineage: Eukaryota > Metazoa > Chordata > Mammalia > Rodentia > Cricetidae > Peromyscus > Peromyscus californicus. The sequence goes on from NW_026294491.1 coordinate 3,775,657, forward strand.
CCGCAAGAGCAACCAGTGCTCTTGCTAGCTGAGCCATTTCTCCAGCCCCAAGGATGATTATTTTTGTTATGGCAAAATACAACATAAAATGCACTGTCTTTTTAATTTAAAGAAATTTTTTTTTTTGTATGTGTAGGAATATCTGCCTATGTGCACCAAGTGCATTCCTGGTCAGAAAAGAGCATCAGTCCCCAGGAACTGGGATCATAGACAGCTGTGAGCTACCACGTGGGTCCTCTGCAAGAACAGCAAACGCTGGGACTGGAGAGATGGCTCAGAAGTTAAGAACACTGGCTGTTCTTCCAGAGGTCCTGAGTTCAATTCCCAGCATCCACGTGGTGGCTCACAACCATCTGTAATGAGATCTGACTCCCTCTTCTGGCCTGCAGAGATACATGCAAACAGAACACTGTATACATAATAAATAAATAAATCTTTAAAAAAAAAAAAAACGAACAGCAAACGCCCTTAACCACTGACCGAGTCATCTCTTCAGTCCCAAATGTGCCATCTAAGCAACAGGGTGCTTGCTACATGGTTCAGGTCGGCCTCAGCCTCCCATGATTATAGGCACATATACCACCAGTGAAGTGCCTTACCTGGTGAGCCATCTTGCCGGCCGACCCCCTTCCTCTTCATATACATATATGGTTTTTCTTTTGAGACAGAGTTTCTCTGTATTGCCCTGGCTGTCCTGGAACTCACAGACATCTGCCTGCCTCTGCCTCCCAAATGCTGGGATTAAAGACATGCGCCACCACCTGGTTCCTCTTGATATTTTTAACAAGGAATTTCCCATATTTTGTTTTGCACTTGGCTTCTAGAAATTAGTGTTTAATGAGTGAATGAATGAACGAACGAATGAATGAATGAATGAGCAAAACCACATTCCAACCTAGGTCTGTCAGCCTTCACAACATAGGGAGCAAACTCTTGAGGCAGAAGGAGGAGGGCTGGTGGGCGGGACCCCTTGCTGTGTAGCAGGTAGAGAAAGGGAGACCACAGGAGGAGGCAGGCAGGCTTGAACTTCCCCTGGCACCCAGCACCGTTCTCAACCTCTCCTCACTGCGCTTATCCTTCAGGTGAAACGAAAAACCATTCCCTGCCATCAAGTTATTCTGCCTACTGCCTAAGTCAGGGGGTCTCCCCACCTCTGCCCCCAGGTCAGCTGTGGCCAGCCAAGTGCTCTTCAAAGTCATACCTGGGGTGGACACCGTGGTTTCCAGCCCTGCCCTCAGTGCCTAGAACTGAGGAGTAAATGAACCAACTTTGCCCTTTGACCTCAGGAAAGCCATCCAACATTGTGGCTACCAAGAGAGCCAAGGTGAGGCTGGGACAGGGCTTAGAGCCTGATGGGAATCAGGGACGTTTTCTGGGGGCCACGACCACTGAGCACCTCACCTTGGCATAGCGCCCCAGCCAAGACTCCCTTTCACTAATTCCTCACTCTGAACATCACCCCTGGAGCTGTGGAAAACTGTTCCCTGTTTAAACCACCCACCGATCCATTCAGATTAAACCTCTCCCTCTGCCTCCTTCCCACTTCCGCCCAAGGCTTGTCTCCTGTCACTGCCAAGCCGCCCCTGATCTTCCTCCCCCATTTTCCTCTACAGTTGGATAATATTTCTCTCTCTGTATTCCACAGTCCTGCCTAATACAGCCAAGCTCTGCTTAACGATGGGGAAAATGAGAAGAACATTATCAGGAGATCTTGTCATGAGACCATCAGAGATTGCACACTAAGACAGTGCCGTGTGGTGAGGCAATATATGGAAGCACCTTTTCTTCTGTGTTTTTATTTTGACTTTATCAATTTATTCTTGTTGCATCAGAATGGGTGTTTTGGCTGCACGTATATTTGTGCACTGCATGTGTATCTGGCGGCATCAGATCCCCTAGGACGAGAGTTAGAGGTGGTTGTGAGCCACCATGTGAGTGCTGGGGAATCAAATCAAATCCTCTGTGTATGGGTGAGTTTTTGTTCTTTTGTTTTTTGTTTTGTTTTTGTGTAGCTAGAGTTTTCCTGCCTGGCCCACAGTCAGGACAAATCTCTGTCACCTGCCAGTCCCACAGCCGCTCAGACCCGACCAAGTAAACACAGAGACTTATTGCTTACAAACTGTATGGCCGTGGCAGGCTTCTTGCTAACTGTTCTTATATCTTAAATTAATCCATTTCTATAAATCTATACCTTGCCACGTGGCTCATGGCTTACCGGCATCTTCACATGCTGCTTGTCATGGCGGCGGCTGGCAGTGTCTCCCTCAGCCTTCCTGTTCTCTCCTTTCTCCTCTCTGTTAGTCCTGCCTATACTTCCTGCCTGGCCATGGGCCAATCAGTGTTTTATTTATTGACCAATCAGAGCAATTTGACATACAGACCATCCCACAGCATTTTTGTTGTTGTTGTTGTTTTTTGGAGGGGCAGAACAGGAGTTGAGAAAGGGTCTCTCTGGATAGCCCTAGCTGTCCTGGAACTTGCTATATAGACCCAGCTGACTTTGAGCTAACAGAGACCGCCTGCCTTTACCTCCTGAGTGCTGGGATTAAAAGCACATGCCACCAGCCGGGCTCCATCTCCTCAGTCCCCAGGGTTCTGCTAAATAGCCCAGGCTGGCCTCCAACTTGAGAACCTTCTGCTCTGCGTCCCAAGTGCTTCCCAATATAAAATTGCACAGGTGCTGGGTGCACAGTCCAGACGCCTCGAAAAATACATGGAGCTGGCGAGAGAGCTCAGTAAGTAAAGGTGCTTGCCGCCGGACTCGAGGACCCTAGTTCAATTCCTGGGACCCACATGGTGGGAGGAGAGAACTGATTCCTTCTTGTAAGTTGGTTAAAGCAGGTAAAGGCATTTGCCGCCAAGCCAATGTCCCGAGTTTCATCCTGGGACCCACATGGTAAGGGACCGGCACTTATGAGCTTTGGTAAAGGAGCATCCACACTTATATAAACAGAAAATAAATCAATGTAATTTTATTTTTGAGACAGGAACTCTATCTCTGGCTGCCTGGGATTAAAGACACTCGCTGCTATGTTCAGCTAATTGTAATGGACTTTTTTTTTTTTTTAATAATCAGGAATTTGAAGATATTTCAGGTCAGGCGGTGGTAGTACACGCCTTTGATCCCAGCACTAGGGAGGCAGAGGCAGGCAGATCTCTGAGTTCGAGGCCAGCCTGGTCTACATAGTGAATTCCAGGACAGCCAGGGCTACACAGAGAAACTCTATCTAGAAAAAAAATAAAATAATGAAAAAGAAAACTATAACTGCAGAGTATCAAGCAAATGTGGAAATGGCATTGGTGACTGCACAGGTCACACTGTCATGGAGCGCAGGGGACAGCTGAAGGCCCCTCCCCTGTGCGTTTCATGAGACAGGCAGCCACCAAGCAAACCTACAGTAAAATAACATTGACAATAGCACTCTCTTCGAATTAACTTGTTAGATGAACAAGGTGATTTCATACATAAGTCCAGGAAAAGTTGAGATGGGTGTGGTGGTTTGAATAAGAATGGCCCCACAGGCTCATATGTTTTAATGTTTAGTCACCAGGAAGTGGAGCTGTTTGAAAGGATTACAAGGGTTAGGAGGCCTGGTCTTGTTGGAGGACGTGTATCACTTGGCTTTGAGGTTTTGAAAGCCCAAGACAGGCTTAGTCCCTCTTCCTGCTGCCTGCGGGTCAGGATGTAGAACTCTCAGCTCCTTCTCCAGCACCATGTCTGCCTGCACGCCACCATGCTCCCTGCTGTGATGATAATGGACTAATCTCTGAAATGGGTATGGAATCCACATTGATGGGAGGGGCAATCCCTGAGGGGCTGTTGCTGGCATAGACCTGAGCCATCCAGGGAGGGCAAGGCAGGCTGCCAGGCAGGGGGCAGCAGGGACAACAGTCTTGTGGGGTTTGTGTCTTTGGTTTTGTTTCTCTCAGTTGCTTGGCGCTTTGGTTTCCCTTTTCCTTTGGTTGCTTTGCGGGGGGGCCTGTATGGAAGTCAGAGCTCTACTAAAAGGCGCCCACTTTCTCCTCCTACCATGTGGTTCTGGAGATCAAACTCAGTTCCTTGGGCTTGGCAGCAAGTGCCTTTACCTGCTGAACCATTCCAGAGGTCCCTCTTTCTTTATTTCTTGTTCTGAGACAGGGTCTCATGCAACCCAGGTTGGCCTGGAAATCATCGAGTAGTGGGGATGACCTTGACGTTCTGCTCCCTCCTCCCCCGGCCTCCCTGGTGTCGGGATTACAGCAGCGTATGCCGCTCTGTCCGATTTGTATAATTCTGCCGTCACTCCAGCACCTCCTGCATGTTAGCCAAGCACTCAACTGACTGAGCCACACTCCCAGCCCTTGAGCTCCAGTTTCTTCGTTTTAAAACGAGAATTATTGTTTTGTTCCCGGGACTGGGAAGAGTGAGCCAGGAGACTCGGGGGCTCAAGGCCAATCTTAGCTACACAGTGTGTTTGGGGTCAGCATGGACTGATGAATAAACAAATAAAGAGGGCTGCAGCTAAGTCTGTGGGACGCTTGCCTTGCATGCATGAGGCCCTGGGTTCCATCTTTAAACACCACATAAACCAGGCTTGGTGGCTCACGCATGTAATTCCAGTATTTGGGAGGCAGAGGTGGGCTAATGATCTCTGTGAGTTCAAGGCCAGTCTGGTCCACATAGTAAGTTCCAGGCCAGCCACAACTAGCTACATAGTGCTATCCTGTCTCAAAATAGGTAAATTAACCAATATATAAACTTGACATAAAGAAAATGGGAATTACGTGGTAAATTAATGTAGTAACCAAACATTACCCACAGATTAAACTTACAGTTTCCATGATGGTTCAAGGGCCACTGTTACCTCCTTTTTCCAGAGGTGGAAACTGAGGCACAGGAAGGCTAAGATTGGACAGGGTCACCAACTGGGAAGTGGCAGAGTTCAGATTTGAGCCCTGTAGTGGTGAGCCACAGACATGAGATATGTTCCTGGCAGGCCTTAGCCAGCACAGGCAGGGATAGGCTCTTATATATCATGTTCCAAGGGCTCCCAGGGTCCACTTGACCTTGTCTTACCTAGGGTCCACTTGACCTTTCCCTTCCCCTCTGTGGGTGGTTTGAGCTAGATTCTGAGCTCAATAGCTTGTCAATCACCCAGAGCCATTTAGGGCACATTAATGGGCACTGCCTGGAATGTGGCTCAGTGGTGCCAGCCTTGTGGGAAGTTGATGACCACTTTAACACCCACCTGCTGGCTGTCACTCATTTCACAGCCAATGCAGCCTCCTGGCTCAGCGGAAAGCCCCACTGGGGCCCTCCTCCCCAGCCTTTTGGAATGGGTATTTGGGGAACCCTAATCGCTCTTTATAGAAACCAGGCATTAGCAAGGGAGGGAGCACAGCTTCCGATTCCAAGTTATAATGATCCCAGTAATCTAGACATCGAATTGCACATTTAAATGGTGTGAAAGTAAAAATATCGTTTTGTAATGCTAGTGTTAATAATGTAAACATTAAAAGGGAATTAAATGCTTAGCCGCAATTTCCTCTTTCAGCCTAACCCACTGAGGGGAGGATTGCCTCCAACACACAGATACATTCCTCGAGAAGGGGAGGGACCCTGCATAGGTATCAGAACAGTCACCTCATGTCCCCAAGGAAGATCTAGCTGACAGTGAGTGGGTACCTTTAAACACACTTGGGTAGTCCAGGTAAGCTGGAGAGGTTGGGCATCCAGAGGTCCTACACTCTGCCGAGATAGCTCGTCATGTGTCCCAGGGATCTACTGCCCTCAGCCCGAGATGGTGTCCCTGCTCCTCTAAAGCAGCAGTCTCAGCACGTGTCTCCTTTTGCCTCACAGAACAGGCCACTCACTGTCTGGAAGCCTGGCACACAGTAGGTAGTCACTCACTGGAGTTGTAACCACCCTGGCATGAGTGAGTGCAGGTACTCCCAGAGGCTACAGGGAGCCCCAGTCCCTGGAGCTGGAGTTGCAGGCCGTGGTGAGCTGTCAATATGGGTACTAGTAATTGAACCTGGGTCCTCTACAAAAGCCTTGTGCGTGCGCGCGCGCGCATACACACACACACGCGCGCACACACACACACACACACACACACACACACACGCACGCACACACACACACACACACACACACGCACGCACACGCGCGCGCGCGCACATGCCCGCTCTTCACTACTAAACCATCTCCCGCTTCTGGATAAATTATTCTAGAGTGACACTCTGCCTCTCCCTTTGGCAATCAGACAGTTCAGACAATCTGCCCCAAGGAATGGGAGTTTCCCTGGAGTCTCTTATTGGGAGAAGAAGAGACTGAAGCCGGGGCGCTCGTCAGAGGGGGAGCATGTCTCCCTGGAAAGAGACTTCGCACAGTCCTGACAGCTCTCGTCACATCACCTTGTAGGAGGGACAACGATGGGTCTGTGACGGGCAGGACCGCACCGTGACCAGGGCTGCTGGGTGCGCATTCTCCTTGCCCTCTGTTTACAGCTAACCGTCGTCGAGTCAGGACCCGAGAGATAAATGTGAGGGAGGGTAGACCACTGGACCTCTTTATTTGCTCCTCTTCCCAGTGCGGACATTTTGAATGAATCTCCCTCTCTTCCTGTTCAGTGTTACATGTCTGTTTAATTGGCCTGTTGAGGGCAGGTGACAGAGTGTAGCGTGGTGTAACTCTGCTAGGGCCCAGGCTCTGCCCCCAACAACTGTGGTAATGAAGTATGTGGAGTAAATGGAACTGAAGAGAAAACGAGACTGTGCCTCCCCAAGCCCCCCAGGATGCTAGTTCAAGAAAAACTCAGGGCAAACCAGGAGGAGGTGGCCTCCGGAGTTTGTTCTTGGGTACCCTCTGAGACTTTCTCCCCATTCCGGACAGCTTAGCCGCGGAGGAAGGGGCAGAGCAGCCGGGGCAGGCTGGGGTCTGGCAGGAGCCAGCATCCCGGCAGCTCACCCGGCAGCAATCCCAGAGCAGCCCTCCAGCCTCCTCCCCTCCCTTCAGCTTCTTGGCACCCAAGTGCTCATTTCGGCTCTCTCTCTCATCTTCTGCTTTGAGTTTCTGGCCACTGAGGACGCAGATTTAAATCAAAGGGAAGAAGTTTAGATCATTCTGAAGAGCAGCTGATGAGCTAGCCATCTTGCCTGGACGTTCCTTTCATTAGACTGCAGCCTGCCCTTCCCCAGTAGCCTAGGAGCCTCCGCAGCCGGGAAGAGAAATGAGGCTGCCAGAGCCGTGCCCAGAGGCCCAGGGCTCGCTGACAACATTGCATTATGAAAAAGCTGTAATGACATTCCACTCCTCCACCTCCTCTTTAATCACCCAGGGGACAGCAGAGGGACAGGGCTGGGGATGACTGTCTCTGAGGCCGCCCTGCTCCCTTGTCCCCGAAGGTGGAGAAGGAGGGGGGAGAGGCCAGGTGAGAAGCAGGTTGCTCCGTGAATTGGGGTGACCTAGGTTTGCTCTTCATGGCAAAGTTTGATCCTCCCTGCAAAAAGCCATGCCTGCTTCCGAGAGATCGAGAGATCGTCTGGATTAGAGAAGGAGAGTTGAGGGCCACTGAGCTCTCACCCGGGATTCCAAGGATCCCTCCTGTTCCTACCAGCCAGTTGCAAACAGTTCTGTCCTAATTGCGCATGTCCTCAGGGTGTCAGGGGATGCTAGAGTATAGGGCTAGGGGCACTCCATCATCCATGCTGGGTTAACACTTTCTAGTGTGGCTGCTTGGAGGTTACCCACACTCACGACTATAACCCCTCACCATGCTCTGTAAGTGAGCCCCAAAACGCTTAGGTTCCCAGGGTGAACTCTGGTGGAATCTTACCTTGGTTTTTTGTCGGGACCTTAGAGAGTTTATGGCTCCCAGGGGAGGTATTCATGCAATGCAGTTTCAGGCCGCCTGTCTTTGGGACCACATTAGGGTCTCACAGAGGAATGAGGTGGGTGGCCCTAACCATGTCTGCCAGTGTACTGCCTGTGAGGATTTAGCCAGAGGAAGGGCCTAGTTAGAACCTGCCCAGAGGTACTCCAGGCCCCTGCCTTCCCTTATGCCCCGCTTATCCTCCTTCATCTCCTTCTTCATGTCAAGTATCATATCGACATGACGGTAATGGAGAGAGAGGCCATTGTAAAGACGGGCTGGGTGCTCATCAAATCCATTTCTTCTTTGGATAAATTTCCTCATAAATAGAAATTTATTGCTCATAATTCTAGAGGCTGGATAAAAGTGCTATCAGATGCTGTCTAGTGGAGCTGGTTCTTCATAAATGATGCTGTGTGTGGTCCCAGAGAGGAGGGAATGATGCTGGGTTTGCTTCCAGGGAGGAGGGAATGATGCTGAGTGTGCTCTCAGGGAGGAGGGCTGATGCTGTTGGTGTTCTCAGGGAGGAGGGCAAGCAAGCCCCTCTAGGCTGGTCTCCAACTCACTGTGTAGCCGAGGATGACCTAAAACTTCTGGTCCTCCTGCCTTTCCCCTCCAAATGCTGAGGTTCTAGGCTCGCTACCAGCCTTTCCTGTCACTGTGTATGTGTGATGGAGGAATATGCCATGAGACACATGGAAGTCAAAGGAAAACTTTGCAGAGGCAGGCTCTCTCCTTGCAGCTTCGCTCAGGTCACCAGACTTGCACAGCAAGCTCCCTTACCCACTGAGCCATCCCATCAGGGATACCTCCTCACCCCTGCTGCCGTCCTTTAAAGGGGCGCTAAGCATTTACTAAAGGCCCCACCCTTTGAGAACCATTGCGCTGGGGATCGTGTTTCAACCAGTGAATTTGGAGAGAAGACACACGGACCAAAGCATCCATTAAAAGAACATAAATAAGGAATGAAAAAGCAGAATTCACAGACCAGAAAAGAGAGGAGAAGGAGGAGGAGGAGGAGGAGGAGGAGAAGGAGGAGGAGGAGGAGGAGGAGGAAGAGGTGTGTGTGGAGGGGAGAAGAGAGGAAAAATACAAGTTGGAAAACCCTGATGGAGCAGTCAGGGTAGAGCCTGTGACTCAGCCTCCTTCCTCCCGGCCTCATGGCAGCTCCTTGGCATCTGGGCAGGCCCCCATGACTAGTTCTTGTCCGTGGGGTGTGGGTGTGTCCTTCCTCTTACTGCCTCCCTTGCACCTGCCAATAGCAGCTGTCTGGACGGTGAGTGGAAGACCTTGGCGCCTCAGACTAAGGAGCCTGGGTCCTGGATGACCACGCAGAGACTCTCTGCTGGCTGGCCCCAACTGAAAGTTACCCTCCTGATTGGAATTACACTCCACTCTGACTTGAACCTGTGTGTTTCTCAACTCGGAAGAGAGCCACGGTGTGTGCGGGGAAGGGAGTTAGCTTTGGGCTCTGGGCTCTGCTCCCCCATCTCAGGCCTGCCCATCCACCTGATGGAACAACCTGCCCTGATCGGCCCCTCTCAGACCTCACTCTCTGTCCAGGTGCATCTTAGCTGCTGCCTCCAGGATCACGCCCTGAGGTGAGGTCCTCACTGCCTCTGCAACTCCTGGCAACATCTGCACTGGTGGCCCTGTCCCCCCTCACAGCACGAGTCTCTGTGGGGTCCCAACTGTCCGGTGAACTCACTGAGTTCTCGGTGATACTATGATGACGTTCACACGGTCTTGTTTTGCAGGCAGCACGGTCTGCATGGACTAGGGATTTGGTAAGTGTTTGGCAGCAGGAGAGAAGGGAAGGACTAGTTAATGAAATCACACTGAGTGAGCCCCTGGGCCAGGTTTTGAAGTGTCCCCACCACCTGGCTCTCTGTACTTTATTCTTGACACCCCCCACCACAGAGCCACATCTGAAGCGGCTGGTTTGTCTATAAGTGTATGACTCTGTTGGGCTTTTCCTTTCCTCTGCCCCTCCCCACCTCCCTAACTAATTCCTCAGCCCTCCACCCCCGGAAGGGCCCAGATGAGGGCCAGCCTCCTCCCACAGACTCTGTGCTGGCTGGTTTTATGTCAGCTTGTCACAGTTAGAGTCATTTGGGAAGAGGGAACCTCAGTTGAGAAAATGCCTCCACCAGATCGGCCTGTGGGCAAGTCTACAGTTTTGGGGTTGATGATTGATGTAGGAAGGCACAGCACACCCTAAGTGGTGCTATAAGAAAGCAGGCTGAGCCGGGCCTTTAATCCCAGCACTCGGGAGGCAGAGCCAGGCAGATCTCTGTGAGTTCAAGGCCAGCCTGGGCTACAGAGCGAGATCCAGCACGGCACCAAAACTACACAGAGAAACCCTGTCTCAAAAAAAAAGAAAGAAAGAAAGAAAGAAAGAAAGAAAGAAAGAAAGAAAGAAAGAAAGAAAGAAAGAAAGAAAGAAAGAAAGAAAGAGAGAAAGAAAGCAGGCTGAAGAAGCCGTGAGGAACAAGCCAGTGAGCAGCTCCCCTCCATGGCCTCTGCATCAGCTCCTGCCTCCAGGTTCCTGTCCTGCTTGAGTTCCTGCTCTGACTTGCCACAGTGATGGACTGTAACCTGGATGTGTAAGCCAAATAAACCCTGGCTTCCCCAAGTTGCTTTTGGTTACGTGTTCCATCACAGCAACAGAAACCCCAACTAAGGCAGATCCTCTCAATAAACCTCTCTAACATAAAAGGGGTTACAGGGCCAGTCCTCTGCACCACGCAGATGAATCCACGGCATCACTGGGTACTGTCTCACGTGTGTGGCTTGGGATGCTGGTCGCCATGCTCCTTAAAGTGCTTCAGTCCTGGGGTCAGTTCTGAGTAAACTGAGTCACCAAGTACAGCCACACCTAATCTTTTCTCCCCCTTTCTTCCTCTCCTTCCCCAGCTGGGCCAGGCAGGCTCTGTCCACTGAGTTTTGAAATCTGCAGAGCCAGGGTGAATTTCCAGACCACAGACACCCCTCTGGGTCCAGTAACACTACCTAAAACTAAACCTGGCTTTGTTCCTTTTTTTTTTTTTTTCCTTTTTTCGAGACAGGGTTTCTCTGTGTAGCTTTGCGCCTTTCCTGGAACTCGCTTTGGAGACCAGGCTGGCCTCGAACTCACAGAGATCCGCCTGGCTCTGCCTCTGCCTCCTGAGTGCTGGGATTAAGGGCGTGCGCCACCACCGCCTGGCAGCTTTGTTCCTTTTTCACCATAAACTATTTCTTTGGGGTCGTCTTTGAGAACAGAACTGGGTCTGGGCCTTGAACATACACAGAGGAGGAGGAAGGGCATAGTGGAAACAACCCTTGGTAAGAAAGAGGAGGGCATTGTGTAGTAGTGCCCCAGGCCAGTCCCTCAGCTGGGAGAGGGTGGAGGTGGCAGCTGCTTGGAGAACCGTGGACTTGGCTGATGTGGTACCCCAGCCTCTAGGGATCTGATTTGCCATTGGCAAATACTTTGTTTCCGGACGGCTTCCATTTTCTTGCCAAGGGCATAGAGTATGCAAATTAATGACATCATTACCTTGGCCAGAGCGTAATTTGGAAAGCTGATCTGCTTTGAAATCCATGTCCTTTTCTTTCTTTTTTGAGGCAGACTCACTAGGTAGCCTTGGCTGGCCTGGAACTCACTTTGTAGCCTAGGCTGGCTTTGACTTCACAGAGATCCACCTCCTCTGCCTTCAGAGTGCTGGGATTAAAGGCGTGCGCCACTGTACTGCACAACTAAACAGGAGTGTTCTTGTCCACGCTACTCTTCCCCTTCCATCAGAGTGGATTTTGGAAACATCACACTTATCTTTAGAGCCTGATGGTGCCTTAATTCTGTGCTGGAGGGGTTTCAAATTCCAGGCCCTTTCCTTCTGAGCCTGCTTGCAGACACGTGCAATTTCGCTATTTTTCTTGACTCAGGGTCTCATATAGTCGAAGCTGGCCTAAAGCTCACTCTGTAGCCAAAGATGACTTTGGACGCCTGATCCTCCTGCCTCCATCTCCCAAGTGCAGGGATTACAAGCATGTACCCACTGCCGTGCAGTGCAGTCTTGGGGATGGAACTCAGGGCTTCTTGGGGTCGAGGCAAGCAGGCTACCAACTTCAGCCCTCCTCCTCCCCACCCAATGTGAATATTTTAGCAGTCCCATTGCTACCAAATTTCCTGGGGGACCTCGGGTAGCTGGTGAGCTGCTCTTGCCGTACACCCCAGTTTCTCATGAATTGTAAGTACTGGACAGCACGCTGACCAGAATAAACAAACAGATAGGGTATTAAGGCGCTCCAGTAATCACTGGTGACCTCAGCAATTTTATTAAGAAATTTATTTCCCTAATTGGGGAGCATAGCATAGCGGCGGCGGGCTCCAGGGCATTGTAATAAGTTCCAATGCTGCAGAAGAAGGAATTCATTAGACCTGTTTGCTCTGCTTTCCTGTAGACTAGCATCCACCACTCTTGTAAACATCGCCCTGGGTTTCCTGGTCTTCTAGGTTCTCTGCTTCCAACTCCCCCTACCCACACCCAAAATAAATAAATGGAAATGGAGAAGAGAGCCGAAGGTGATTGGCTCCTCTGGCGGTGCACCCGACCTCCACTGGAAGCTGCATTTCCAGGTCAGGGTCACCGTGTGGTCACAGTGTGGCCCCCACCCCCCAGAAGTCTGTGGGGACACCTCCCCTCACATGCCAAGCAGGGTATCAGGGTCTGCCTGGGCCTCTCCTTGTCCACTCATTCATTCATTATTATTGTTATTCTTATTTTGTGACTCTGGGCCTCATGCATGCTAAGCACAAACCCTCCTCCCGAGCTGCACCCCACCGCACCCCAGCCAGTACAAGGCGGGCAAGATGGACAAAAGGGTTCACTTACTCCTGTCTCACCTATAACTCACCATAGGAGAGGACAGGCATTAGCTATGTCTGCCTGTGGGGTGGCCCATTCACACAAGCAGAATATTCCTCAAGGCTTCTTCCACGAGGTTTTTTGTTTTTTTTGTTTTTTTTGTTTTTTTTGTTTTTTCTCTCCCTCATGGCTGTGGAGGACTGCAGCATGACAACAGAAACATGTTCTGGAATGCAGGCACCCTGCAGCACTGCAGTGCTGGCCTCTGACCCAGGCGACAATGGTGCGGCTTTCACTGTCTGCTCCCAGAGGAGCTGCCCCGTGGAAGATGCCCGGTGGCGGGTGGATGCCTGCAGAGCAAATTTCTGTAGCAACTGTCAACATTGCTAGCCATGCTTGGAGATGGCTTTTGAAGGTAGATACGGTTATTATAAAGACACCTACAGGGGATCTAGGCTATGCTAGCTTGGGTCCCTTTGCAAAATCTGTATGTAGCCTAGAAAATTCTAGAAAGTTCCAGCAACCTTCATTCTCTCTCTTGGATATCCTGCAGAATTCTGATGAGGTTTTCCAGGCCAAAAATATAGCCAGGATCTGGTCCCTCGTGGGTGATGTGCTCATTCCAGGAACCCTTGTACGTCGTGTGAGCGAAGTCAATCATTCGGACATCGACTTTGGCAGGGTCACCGGAGGGGCTGCCTTGGGTGGTCTCAGGAGCGTTCTGAGGAGGCTCCTGCCCATCATAGATTATGAGGAGGGAGCTGGAGTAGAACCGGTAAGAACTCTGGCTCCTGATGACCGCGAGCAGTGCCTGCAGCCTGCGAAGGATGGGCTCCAGGAGCTCTGTGCGCAGGCGGGTTCCGTCGTGGAGAAACTGAGAAAGGGCTTGTTTGAACCCCTCCTCCGAGAGCTTCCTTCCGTAGTACTTATCTTTGCAGAGAAAACTCTTCTTATCAGTTTGATAAACCTTACATTGGAAAAGAGAGAGAAAATATGAAGGCTTGTAAACGTTTAAAAAAAAAAAAAAGCGTGCCCTGGGGGCTGGGGATGTGGCTCAGTTGATAGAGAGCTTGCCTAGCAAGATCAAATCGGTGTTCAATCCCCAGTATAAACCGGGCATGGTGCTGCAAGCCTATAAAACCAGAATATGAAAGATAGAGGCAGGAAAATCAGAAGCACAAGGTCATCCTCAGCCCCAGAGTGAGTTCAAGACCAGCCTGTGCTACATGAGACCCTATCTCAAAACAAAGCAAATCAAAATTGCTTGTGATAAAGTGGTAGCATCACAAGTTCCCATAGTATATGAGGTGATTTCCAGGAGATTTGGGGAAGAGTGGTTGAGAAGCACAAGAGGTGGTCTTCCAGCATGCTCCAGTGTGGCATTTTAAAGTATTCTCTTTGCAGGTCTGGTCTCAACCCAAGGCCCAAAGATCCTTCACCCGCAGAGGTGACCCTCAGCACACCACTCCGAGAGGTTTGGATCGCCTTTCCTGTGAATTTCCGATGTCAACTTCCAAGTCGTGATTTAAATCTTGGCTTCTGGCCGTCTTCAATTCAGATATTAGCAAACTCAAGCTGGAATGCTGCAGTAGGAACCTGAAACCGGGCCAATGGACTCAGAGAGCCAGTTCGATGAAGTTTTCCCTAACAAAGTTACTGAGTCCTTTCTCACAGATTTTAAGTACGCAGGAATGGCTCTTCCAAACAGTCCAGGTGAATTGCTGAGGCAAAGAAATGGGCTAGATCAGGTGTAGGTGGGGCCTGCAGGCAGCTGCCGGAAGCGTGGGAAGTGGAAAGAGGTCCATAGCCTCCCTGTGCAGTGAACGGTTCTTTTCTTCACAGTCTCAATTTCCTGCCCTTGCCACGCCTTGGCCATCAGAAGGACACCATGGTGGCCACACCCAGTCCATCAGACAGCTCAGGGGGCAGTGGAGACTGAGTCAAAGCCTGCAGCTAAACAGCCAGTGGGGACTTGGCACACGTGGGCATGGCCGCCTGTGCCTGGCTAACTGTTTGAGGCCTGTCTTGCCTTCATGTTACATAATGTGGTTTTTCGTTTGTTTGTTTTTAATCAGAAAGCTATAATAGGCTTTTGGGAGACCGGAGATCAGCTGCTAAATCAGCCTTCCTAAGCACGTGACAGGCATCACTCTCCAGATAAATCAGGTCACTTGCAGAAGGTTGGAGGTCGGCAGAGACTCCATTTACTCCACAAATCATCCCGCCCTGTCCTCCGAGGACTGCATTCCCAGCCTTCCCAGGGACATCTGTGCAATGAATTTATGGACTCAACTTCCAGCTCCAAGGGGTGGCAGCTTCGATTAAGGAAAGCGATAACGTTTGCCGTCAAAACAGAGCCTGGTGGATGGGGTAGATTCCTGCCTCTCTTCCTGCAGTCCTTCCACAGCTTCTTAAGTACAGAGGTTTGGGACCCAGGCAGCAAGGGAACAAGCCGCCCCTCTGACTGGGTTCAGTGGCTTCTGACCTTCCCACTTGGTTAACCCAACCAAGCAGCAGATGAGAGATAGCTAATGAGAATTCAAAAGAACGGGTTGCTGCACCCCATCCGAAGGAGACAGGGCTCAGTTCTATCACGCCTGTGGGATCAGTAAGCCACCAGGTGTATTTTCTCAGCTCTTCTCCGACCCCTACCCACACACTGACCCTCCCAATACGGGTAGGATCCACAGGACCATCGCACGAAGTTTTAGCTGCCCCAAATGGTGAGATTGAGTTTTGGACTGTCCTCAGTGGTGCTCTTTAAAAAGCCAGTGTGGCCGGGCGGTGGTGGCGCACGCCTTTAATCCCAGCACTCGGGAGGCAGAGCCAGGAGGATCTCTGTGAGTTCAAGGCCAGCCTGGACTACCAAGTGAGTTCCAGGAAAGGCGCAAAGCTACACAGAGAAACCCTGTCTCGAAAAATCCAAAAAAAAAAGCCAGTGTGGGGGTTGGGAATGCAAGGCAGTGGTAGAGTCCTTGCCTCTCCTGCCGAGGCTCTGGGTTCCAGCCCAGCACCACAAAACAAAACAACTTAACTCCTGTAATCTTAACACTCCAGAGGTGGAGGCAGGAGGATCAGGGATTCAAGGTCAGCCTCGGCTACATAAGGAGTGTAAAATCAACCTGGGCTCCCTGAGAGCCTGCCTCAAACAAAACACCACAACAAGCACCCAGCATTTCAGACCATCAGACCGGAGGCTTCCTTGCTTGGAGAGCTCCCTCCAGCCTTCTCTGTTGCTTCCTTAAGGTAATGGGCTCTGCAGGGAGGGAGAGGTGTGGGTGACAGGCATCCAGGCCTGCCAGGATGCCAGCCTCCGACCCTCGCAGCCAGCCCTCCGCACCTACCTACCTGCATGCCACAGATGCGCACACCCAGGCAGGCTGAAGTACTCTGCGCACACTTCTTCATGTGACGGGCCTTCTTCTCCTCAGATGCATCGTCCCCGTGCTGCCGGGTCCCCATCTTTAGATCCAAGATGCAGGGCTGCTTGTATTGTGACACCACATTTTCCAAGAGCAAGAACCCTGGAGGCACTAAGTCAAGGAAAGCTCTGGGGTCATCAGTCGGAGTACCTGAGGTTCCTGTTCGCTGCTCCCTCCCCTTTCCAGCCTTACCCAGGAACCTGGCTATTAAGAATGCAAGATATTCACTGGCAGTCTGCTTTAATAAGTCCATTTATTTAGGGGGAGTTTATGAGAACCTTTTCCCATTTTGCTCAGAGGTTGAAATTTAAATGCAGGCATGAAATTCCTGGCAGGCCATGCCCAATTTACATTTTATGGCAGAAAAATCATAGGGCTGAGACCTCTGGGCCGCTGAACGGGCCGGCACCTTCTGGGACAAGGGGGTTGATGTTCGCCTCGGAGACAAGTTGCAGGAATATTAATTTCAGCGGAGTAATTATCCTTCCAAAGCTTCTTAGGGATTAGGGAGGCAGATGTGTCATAGTAAATACTGCAAGAGCAGTTGATGTTTACAGCAAGTTCTGGGGGGCGGAGGGGCCTAAACTACATGGCGGCGTGGGGGGAGGGGGCTGGCCCCTCCACAGTTCTTGGGCTGCAGGTAGAAAGTGAAGTGACAGAAGAGATGTTGGAATGGGGGTGGGACACAGAGACTTCTTCCTGTCCCCACCTAGCTAGCATTACCTTCTCCCCACCAACCCTGCCCCATCTCTCCTATACTGCTGAAGTGCCAGAGACATGACGCCAGGGCCCAGCCTAGCCACTGGATGGATGTCCCCACTTTCTCTGCGTCTTCTTTTGAACGGATCTGATTTCTTCTAGACCCCAGGCTTGTGGGTTCAGACCCTGGGCTTGTGGGTTCATACCCTCAACTTACCGCACATCTGTTTCTCCCTCCCCACCCCACCTGTCTCCTTGTGCCTGTGTGTGTGTGTGTGTGTGTGTGTGTGTGTGTGTGTGTGTGTGTGTCCCCACGCGCATGCGCTGTCTGTCCATCTGTTACACCTGCCCTAGGGACTGTGTGCAGATGAAGGGCGGTAAGGATACGGTGCCGCTTGTCCTCCGGGTACTCAGTGCACAGGCGGGTCAGGTGGGCCTGGTGACAGTGCAGGCCCCACGGGTTAAAGCCCCTTCTCTCCACCTGGCTCCCATCCGCACTTTCCACCAGCGGGGAGGCCTGGGTACCGAGGTGGCAGTCGGAGCTCAGAAGCACCTTGGCTGTGCTGTGGTGAGAAAAGCACTTGAAGACAGCCACAGAAGGATGCCTGTGGCTCACTGCTTGGGTTCTCTGGCATGGCCTCTGTCAAAGGCCACCCAGACTGCTGCATAGGACTCTCTCACCAAACCACCAGAGACACCGCAGGGTCCCAAGAGCCTCCCTGCCCAAACTGGGTACCTGACACTAGATCACGCCAGGCCCAGGTCCTCTTGGGGGTTTTTCTTAGGTGTGCCGCCCTCAGAGGGCTAGAGCAATTTAGGTCCATTCTTGGGATCAAAGTGATGAAGGAAAGGGATGGCGACCCCACCTAGGATCTCAAGGTTGGGGGTCTGGATTCATGCCCTGGTATGAGGTTACGACCTTGAGATCTCACAACGCCATACATATGGAGCAGGAGCGTGTCCCCGCTGCGTTTTGGCCCCAGCTGTGACGACATAGCCCTGCCTCTGAGCCAAGAGCTTAATTAGATCTGTGGCTCCTTGGGGAAGAGCATGGTTGTCACTGTGTCTGATCCCTTTTGTTTCCTATAAATGTTTTAAAGCCCCCCGGGACCCTGAGAAAGGTCAGCTGACATTATCAGAGGCTCCCAAGATCTCTCTGAGGTCCTGAGACCCTTGGGGGCCTCTTTTGTCTCCTGGGACTCACTCTCCTCATCTCTTCCCCCACAGTCTGCTAAAAGCTGACTTTCAAGAGAAATTAGGCACACTTCCTCTCTATAAACTATTCCAAGTTTCCGGTGGCATACTCTCCCCCAGAGACCTGTGTGGTCTCAGTGAAGCAGGTATTTAATTAAACAAGCTCTGGACACAGGCCCTGCCTGTGTGTCAGCCCGTGAGCTAGAACACATGCCCATCCACCCCCAAGAAAGGGCAGAAGAGACAATCCCCCCACCCCCCGTTTCTTTGCAACATTGGTTGTTCTAGACTAACCCTTCATTTCGATTTGATTTCTCATTTTCTTGACACCAACCCTCACATGGAGCATTTGGCCTTGGGGGCAGTGTGGTACCTGCTGAGGGACGAACACCCAACTTTCTGTCACCTGCTCAGTGGCCCTCACCTTTCCTTGAGTGAGCGTGCCAGCTGGGCCAGGGGACGGGGGCTGCTATCACTGCTGGCTGTCTGCTGAAGTGTCTGCCAGATGGCTACCGCTCTGGAATCTGGGGAGACCTGCAGAGGCTCCAGGTTCTCCTTCAGTGGGTTGGCCACCAGGCCAAGATGACCTCTGCTGTCTCTCCGGAGACGCACTGTGACGGTTCCTGCGGGACATGGGAAGGAGGGAAAGAACACACCAGGTCATGTGTTGTGGGTCATAGCTGTTGAGTTTAGTGGCCCTGGGCAGCCTCCTTCTCTCCCTAGTTCCTCTCTCAAGAAAGAGTCAAGACTACTGTCCTGAATATATCTCCCCCCACCTCCCTACCAACCCCCTGGAGCTTGCAGAAAGTAGCCTCGGGGTGACCTAGGATTGTGCTCTTCTCTATCTCACTTCTCACACGTTGCTATATTGTTCTAGAATTGGATTCCTGCCTGCATGGTTGCCCACACCTTCCCAGTTACACCGGGACCAACCCATCCGTGGCCAACCTGGGATACCTCAGAGCTGGTCCTCCCCACCTCCAGGGGGCGCCCATTAACAGAAGCCTGGCCCATCCCCTTCCCATTCCTCTTTGCCCCCTCAGCCATCTCTTTCTCCCCATTCGTCTTTATCCAACCAGTTTCTCCCAGGAAGCCTTCCCGAGGCAGGGCTGGACTTGGGACTCTGTCCCCCATCAGACAGAGCCTTGTCCCCTGCCTTTCCCACTGGTGCCCAGCCATCATCTTTGGCTGTATCCATCAGCATATGGAGATAGGGGGTACATGTGGTTCTCAGAGAAAACTCCAGAGTCTTTGAGGTTTCCCTCACATGTGGTATCTCTTGCCACCACAGCTGGCAATCACGGCAGGAAAACTACCGGCCATGTAGGCAAGGACCTCCCCAAAGCTTATCTACCACATGCTCTGTATTCTCCGCAGACACTCTGGTGGGACAGAAAGCTATCTGTGCTGGGCATTCGCACTGCGTGGTCACCTTGTAGAGTCCTTGTCATAGTGGAGGAGGCCGGTCTCCCTCTGTGGGGCTTGGCATCCAGCGGTACCTGGGCTTGCCCTGGTACCACGCCACAGACTTAGCCTCCAGTTCTTTGAGAACAGGGCATCAGGTGGCCCTGTCCTCCGCCTGTTTCTGTCCTCACCACTCCTCAGCTTCTCCACCTGCTTGGTGCTGAGGAGCTGACCGTAGGCAGTGCCCTGATGGCTTCCTGTGCTCTGCTTCCCAGTGGCTCTGGCCAGCGGGGTGCTGGCAGGGCTGGGAGGGTAAGGAAAGGAAGGTACTCATTCAGCCACCTGTGCCCCCCATGTATCTGTGGGTGGGTCAGGGGGTCTCCTCCTCCCTCCCGCCCCGCATGCCTGCAGGGTCTAGTTTTCAGTGCGCCCTCAAGCCTGCATGAATTTCTGCATAGTCCCTTTAAAAACTCTCTCGAACATGGTTTGTTTCCTACTGACTGAGATGGAGAGGAGGTGGGGTTTTGCGTTTCTATATATTCTTCATTCTTCCCAGGCCCCTTGGTCACCTCCCCAGTATGAGTGGCAAGGTGAATATTTGGCCGAGAAGGCAAGGGAGGTTGCCGATTTTCCTGCCTGCATCCCTGCGCAGCCCCTGGGGGCTGTCATTGTGGACCCTCTTTCCCAGGGCCACAGCAGTTCAGCACGTGGCTCTCCAGAGCCATCCATACTAGCCCAGTGGACTCCCAGGCCAGTCCTGTCATCTCAGATTCCTAGTGGCCTAATTCTGCAGCCTGGGAGGGACATGCAGTTCTCTTAGACTCCTGAAAACACTGCTCCTCCTCCACCCCGCCCAGGCCCCTACGTCCTTTAGACACCTCAGCAATAGTAATAATGCTGTTGGCGTCGGTGTTTACCTAACATCAGTATTCATCCTGAATCACGCCTGTCACGCTCACTCGTCCTGTGCCTGAGAATGGCCGGCTGGGGACATTTCCTCATCTCTCTCACTATATGTGGCCCAGGACTGGCACCGTTCACTTTTCACTTGTGATTTCTAAATTACAGCACATACGTAGGCTGTTGGTGGTGCAGCAGGGGTCACGGAGTCTGAGCCAAGGTCATACAGCCACCTAACAGGTGGGCGCTGAAGGGACATGTCATAACACATTGCTCAGGAGTCCACGGAGTGATAGAGAGTCGGGCTGTGTTTACCTACGCATGTACGAGGGACACCCCTGCAGTGTTCCCAGAAACAGCTCTGGCCGGTCTGCTCTCTGGACCTTCAGGGAGCAGTACCATCACAGAGGGCACGAGCTTTGCATTTCCAGCTCTGAGTCCTCAGCAAGAGGTTGCTGTGTTTGTTCTGGGGAGGAGAACCTTCCAGATCTCAACATGAAGCCTCTGTGACTAATAGAAAGCACTAGCTGCCCTGTGCCCGTCCTAGAGGGAGTTTGTGCCCTTCTAGCTGCTTAGTGGGTCCAGGAAGCCCCACCAGCCAAGAGCAATGTCCTCTGGGGTCTCTTTAAGTTCATGCTCCCATCCGACAGCCCCGGCCTTTTCTACTTGAGGGCCTATGGTGACATGCCTGCCAGAAAACACAGTTCTTGGCAGCTTGTGCCCAAGAGGCCTCCCCAGAGAGACAAGAAATGTGACCTTCCCCACCGCTGCAGGCTTCATTCTTGTCTGATCTCATCTGCTCGGAGTGCCTGCATAAATGCCAGCGAGTGGAGGTGCAAATAACCCCCGACTAATAAAACCCAAAAGTCATTTCCATTTCTCATATTGTCAGGGACTCACCACCGGCGCAGCGTCCCTGCCACTCAGCCTCTGCCTCTGATGGGGTCACTGTCCGGGTGCCTTCCAGGCCCTGTGCCCTCCCCCTCTCCCCCTCTCCCAGCACAGCACTTCCCCGGAGCTGACCCGCTGAGATCTCCCTTGTGAACAGTGCCGGGCTGCCTGCCCTTGACCCAGGGGAACCCAGACTCTCTGGTGCTTGGGTTGTGTATAGATAGGGTCAGGAGCCACTGTGATGATGGGCCTCAGACCCCAGAGGCCTGAGATCTGCTGCTGAGGCCCGACTGGGAGCCTCGGGGCCTGCCACAGCTCATCTCATGTACCTCAGCCTGAGAGTCTGCCAGCTGGGCCCACAGAGTGCTTATTGCCACGATTGGCATGCCCGGAGCACCTCAGCAGTTTTGGTTTGACCAAGCAGCTCCCCGAGTCTTGGCGGATATTGCATTGTGGGTTTATTTTTAAGCTTATGAGAACATTCACCGCCGCCATCTGTAATATGAATCTGGCCAAAGCCTCCGCCAACTGAACCCAAGTGCCTGTCCTCATTCACCCAAGGCCCACAGGCCGCCTGAGAGGCAAGGGACACAGCCCCAAGATGGCAAAGCAGCCAACCCAGCTAAGATCTAGAGCGAGCTGCTGGTACTCAGCACTGCCTTTTAGAATGCCACCCTAGCCGAAATTCTCCTGATGCCATTGTGGGGGGAAGGCATAGTAGGGTGGCTCCATGGCATGTAGCAGCCACTTCAGAAATGGCCCCTCCTCCCTGAGAAAGCTATTCCTGTGGAGGAGCAGAGGTTATCTATTCTACTGACAGGATGTTCTGGCTGAGTGCTTCTGAGCGAGACTGTCTCCTCCCTCCTGGGGAGAGATGGGCCCTGAAATTGGCACTTCAGGTAGCTGAGTGGAGTGGGTAATGGGGCCAAGAACCCACCCTCTAGAGCTAGACATCAGGGCTTCAAATCCTGGCCCGGCCTCTCATGGCCTCGGGCAAGCTGGCTTTCCTCCTCTGTGTCTCTGGGGATATGAGGTTTATGTAAACCAGGGTATGGAATCCTCTTGCAACAGCCCAGAGCAAGCATGATGGACTAGCTGCTACCACTCCTCTTACTGGTTAAAACCAGCCACCTCCATTACTTCCCAGCTCTGCTGCAGGTACCCAAGAATGAACCAAGTGTCCCCCCCTGGGCATGCTCTAGGGTCTCCTCACATGGCCAGAGAGTGAGTCAGTATTTCTGCTTCATCAAAGCCTGGCATTGGGGTGCCACCCAAGCCCTCTCTTAGGCCGGCTGGTAGTCATCCGTTATCCCAGGGAGTCAGGAGGTCCTCTGCTCCAGCTAACCCCCACTGGGTTTAGAAACACCCTCTGTAAGACACCCCAAAGGCAAGGCTGACCAAGACCCTGCAGCGCGGGTCATCATTTAGCTACAACCTTTGGCTCGAGGTGCAGGGAGCCCTCAGTACAGGGTAGTCTGACCTACAAGTTTCCCACTTCATAATGGTGTGAGTGAAATGTATCCAAGAGAAAATATCCTTTGATTTTTCAGTTTTGATCTTTTCCTGGACTAGTGATACATGACACAGGCCTCTCAGGATGCCGGGCAGAGGCTGTCACTCCCAGTTGCTCCTGTGGCACACCACATGCTAAGCTAGGATATGAGGTAGGTTCTGTCTATTAAATGCATTTTTCATTTATGATATTTTTAACTTACAATGATTATTTGGGGTTGTAGCCCTTTTCTAAGCAGGGAGCATCTTGTAATTAGTTAGAGCCCCAAAGAGGTATCCCCAGAAAGCAGAGGTCTGGATAGGTGTCTAGTACCCGAGAGCACCCTGTCATCCCCACCAAAGGCCTGTGTTGACAGGACAAAGAGTCATGGTGAGGTGGGGGTCTCCTAAAGACCCGAACAGTCTCTCCCTTTGCCTGTGGCAGACCCCCACAGTCTTTCTCAGCTCCAGAGCTTTGCTGAGCAAGCATGAAATGCCGCTGGCAGGGGTCCACCTCACGCTAGGACCTGCTGCCCTATGCTGTGTTACAGAAGGACAGATATTAATTCCAGTGGGTGCTCTCACAAAGTACGCAGTGACCCGGAGCCAGCAGAGACAGCGCTGGCCTGTGGCCTTGGGAGACCGTGGGGAAGGCCGGGGCAGGCAAGAGTGGAGGCCCCACAGGTGGCCCACTGTCCTCTTCTGGCTCCCAGGATGAGCAGGTGAGCCATCTCATCACAGAGACCCAGTGTGAAACAAGGCTCAGAAGTCACATCCAGGCCTGTGGTCTGGTCGCGCCTACCAGACCTTCCCATTCAGGTTCATGATCAAGTGGCGCCTGGTCCTGACTCCTGCCTGGGTCCTGCTTGGCAGGTCTGGAATGGAACCCAGGAGCCCTGATGAAGCCCATGCTTGGGAACACCAGTGCGGATGCATCTGGCCTTCCCAGTTGTCCCGAGCCCTGGAATGCAACAGGTTTATTTTCTGAACCTTGAACTTGCTGCATAGCCAAGAGTGACCTTGAACTTCTGGTCCTCCTGCCTCCACCTCCTGAGAAAGAGTGTTACAGGCATGTGCCACTATGCTCGAGCTGGTGCATTGCTGGGGATGGAGACCAGGTTTTCATACATATTAGGCAAGTCCTTTTCGGAAGATTGAGGCATGTCCCCAGTCCCCACAGTGGGTTTCTGATGGGCTTATTTGAGTGTCATAATTGCTGTCCTTGCAGACACTTCAGAAACAGGGCAGCAGCCCTCCGTCATGAAAAACTAAGATTCTTTAGAGGGGCATGTCCTGGTTGGTGGGGGAGGATCACCTGGCAGTCAAAGCCACAGGACCTCATTTACCAACCCCTGAGTAGAGACCAAACTCCTACCCTTGGATCTGGGCAGGGGTACCAGACAAGAAAGCCAACAGGCACAGCCCTTCTACTGAGCTCTTTCTTCCCACAAGCACCTTGTGCTTGGCTCCAGGACGCACACTGCCCATGTCAGTTTTCCCAGCTGCACATACTGGAAGGCAGCCTGGCCTTTGCGATGCCTGTATGGAGTGGGAACTCTGTGGACTCCTAACCAAGTCATGTCCCTGATTCCCCATGTCCTGTCTGGCCTGGTTCTCCATAGGGAGACCAAGGAGACCTCCCTTGGTCCTATGTTTAACCACAGCCACACCCATACCGCTCCCAAAGAGCAGAGTAGAATATCCCATCAGGACCCAGTGGGACTGGGCATCTCTTGATACTATTCCCAATTCTTTGAAGCCGAGTAGCTTGACCTGTCTCCCAAGCCATGAACACTCATGATTTGGAGGCTTGGAGGAATTCAGAGACACCCTAGCGCGGGGACACTGGCTGCTGGGAAGAGGACTGTTGCCACACAGGCTTGCAGCCCATACCCAGTGACAGCAGCGCTGCCGCCGAGTGCAGCTGAGCCTGGGCCCCGCCACTCACCTTTGTACTGTGGAGTGAAGCACCTCATGGCCAGGGGTAGGGACTCGTAGAACTTCTGCTCTTGGGAGACGAGGGGCTTGCATACTGTGTGCGCGTCGTACTGCAGCATACTCAGGTGGCCCCCGACCTGGTGCAGGAAGGGCTCCAGCGGCACGCCGACCCCGCCGCCGTTCGCCTTGTCGGTGCTGCGCAGTACCACCATGGCACCACCAAGTCCTCCCAAGGAAGGCAAGAGGCAGAAGCTGCTGCCCCCACCGGGTGGGCTGCCCGTGGTCCCCGGCTTTCTGTCTCTTGGTCTTTACTGCTGTCCCGGTACAGGTGACTCCCGGCAGCACACTTCTCCGGCAAAAAAAAAAAAAAAAAAAGGAAGACAGAAATTATATGAAGAAGGGGGTGTTCTGGGTGTGCCACCCGTGGGCCCTAAAACAAAATGGCACATAGGTGTGTATTGCCTCTGAAGTAATCTTCATGAGGAACTGGCCGTGGCCTGATTCCACGAATCAAGGATAAGAGGGAGATTTTAAATAACTACGTTGCACCTTTTGAATTTAATTATTAAAACTATCAAGCAACCCACGCAAATACGAGTTTCTGGGCTCAGGGTCTAGTCCTGACTCCTGCCACGCTGCCTTTCTTCTGGAAATATCCATCTCTAGTCAGGGAGAGGCAGGCAGAGCTGCTGGGTGCCCACTCCTGACACGATTGCTTTGTTTCTCCAGAGCAGAGCTATGCTATTTGTGTTACTTTTTATGATGAACTGATACGGCTGCTGTGTGACCTTGGGCAGGTCACCGAAGCCTTCTGGGCCTCAGTTTCTCTATGCAGTAGAACAGGACGTAGAGTCAGGGACAGATTTAAGACAAGGACACAGACGTTTCCCTGAGCCCAGCGCCACCATTTCCTTTGAGTTCCCTAAAGTGGGCTTGACTCACCTGGAACTCTGGAAAACCAGTTTTTAAAGTCATTCTGACTTTGTCTCGGAAGAGTGCCAAGGAGACAGTGAGGGGGGTTGCTCCTCTGTGGAGTGTTTGTCCCATCTGAGAGGACATTCCCACAGCAGGGCCCTCACCACAAGTTATTAATACCTCTCCCTCTGCTGGACTCCTGTCTACCATGCCACTGGGCAGTACTGGGCATCATTAACCCTCTAATTGACCTTCACTCCAGGCCCTGGGCATGGCTGGCTGGCTCCACACACAGCAGTGCCCATCACTTTGTTCAGGACCTAAGCTTGGAGAGGCTTGCCAGCTGCCCAGACTGCCAGCGTGCCACAGTATGGAAAGTCCAGGTTTGTCCTATCCCTGTCCCCACACAGGCTCCCCTGACCTGCCCGTCCTCTAGGCCACAGAGTGCACCTGTTGGAGGGGGATGGGACATGGGCTCTGCCTGGCACCCGGACATTTGCCTGGGGTGTTGAGGTGGCTGGTGAGGCATTGTGGGAGTGAAGGGCAAAAGCCTGAAGCAAGAGGATAGGCCAGTAACCCCAGAGGGCTCTTTCCAAATCTCTATCCTGAGGTGGAGAGAGGCCACTGGTGTGTGTGTGGGGGGGGGGGGGTATTGTGGGATGGCTTTCAGGATCCTAGAGAAGCTGGGGATATGTGTGGACAGCTAAGGGAAGGGGGCCACAGACCACATGGGCCAGGATAGTACAGCCCCCATAACTTTCACGTCAGCCTGTGGTGATTCACCTTTCCCCAGGCAGTGGCACTTGTGGTAACTAGAGGTACAGCTGTAAAGTTCATTTATAGCCCGTCCTGGAAGGAGGCTAAGCGCCTGTCTCACGCTCGTCTCCCTGGGCCCAGCCCCACACTTGCCGGGCATGGCTCTCAGATGCCAGTTCAAGTCTGCCAACACACACTGCCTGGTTCCACGTTGTTCCTCGTACTGCCACACACGTGGCCCTTGCTGTATGCCACGTGACATTTTGGATCCCTTAGATGGACTGTTTAAACCTCACAACTACCTTACGAGGTAACTGGTGCTAGCAGCCCGCTTTCCAGCTGAGGAGCTGAGGCACAGAGAGGTCAAGGGTCTTTCCTGTGTGTACCAGCTGGGATGAGAAGAGCAGGGATTTGAACTAAGGCCTGGTAGTCTAGCCTGTGCTCACCAGCTCTGAGCTTGCTGGGAAGTCGGAATTGTTAACATCAGAAGGAAACTGAGTGCCCCCCAAAAGAGGCTGAGCTCGGCCAGAGTCGCCTGTAAGATGCAGGTGGTTCCGAGACAAACTTGATCATGGTCCCTGCCCCTCTCTGGGTGAATGTGCCTGTCCTGGTGGGGTGATTGGACCACTCCTCCACCTCTGTAGAATCTGTCACGAGGGGACAGGCAGGGCCTACTGAGAGCTTCCTGGCCAGGCGGCCAGCACCATTTGAGGGTGAGTCTCTGTCTGTAGAGACTCTTTCCTGCCTCCACCTGCTGTTCCTTTCCTGAGGTGAGATGCTCAGGCCTGGCTACATCTTCTCCAGGAGTAGAGTGGTCCCTGCACTCTGGGGCAGAGCCTCGGCCCTGAGTCTGGGTTGAGGGCCAATCTGCTGGGTAGCCAGCCTGTCTTTAAGAACACTGCACTTGGTGGCCGGGTAAAGTGAGGGACTCGCTCTTGCAGGCCTTAGGTTCTAGGCCAGGTAACCTCTCGAGGTATTCCTGTTCCTAGGCTGTGCAGTCTACAGTTCTGAGGCAGCTGGGGAGAGTGGCAGGAGAGCGGTGTGGGGGGTGGGGTGGGAGGGGTGGGAGGGGTGGGAGGGGTGGGAGGGGTGAGAGGGGTGGGGGGGTGGGGGGAGTCAGCTACAGAGTGGGCTCTGCTCCTCAGAGGTGGGACCTTGGTTCCCAGGGAGTCTGAAGTTTTTTCCTTTCACTCCCTTTGATGTGTGGCCTGCAACCCTGTGAGTCTGAGGTAGAGGTGGCCTCATCCTCCCACCCCTCTCCTGAAGCCCCAGATAAATAGCTCTAGCTGTCTGGGCCTTGTATCTAGGCCCACAGACCCTGCTCTTCTTCCTGTGAGTCAGAAGCCCAGGATCTGTCACGAACACCCCCCCCCCCCCCCCCCCCCCCCCCCCACACACACTCCAGCTCACTGAGGCTGAGGATGAGCTGGCAATAGACAGGGGTTTGTTGTACTGCGTACTGCCATGGCCCTGTCACAAGGCTCAGAGGACAGAGCATGCAAGACTGCTCTGTGGAGTCTCCACACGGACATCAGCCTACCAGCGACTCTCTAGATGACTGTGTCGGCTGGGATGCTGGGAAGGCAAGTGAGGTGCTGCCTGAGGGGACACCCCCATTCTGACACACCTTCGGGAGACCCTTAGCTGCTTTGGAAAGACAGTGTTTCTCTAGCCCACACCTCTTCCTGAAGCCCCACAGTCCTCATTCCTCGCCTTCCCCTTCTCCTGCGCCCTTGGGGAGGTCGGAACGGCAAAGCTACAGGAGCAGACAGGAGTTGAGGAGGCACCCCCAGAAGGAAGGGGCTCAGCAGAGAGCTGCCCCTTGCCCCAGAAGGCGGACAGGTGGCCCGCCCTGCTCCCTCCTGCCCTCTGGCCGGGTCACATCATGAATGAAGCGGCACTGGGCCTCACTCCAGCAGCCTCGGGGCTAACTTGGGCCTCTGGGGTGCGGCCGTGGGGCCAGTAGTGAGTAAGGCCATGGGCCGGCCACATCAGGACAAGCCCTACCCTGCAGCCCTACAAGGCTGAATGGCAGCCAGCCCGCCTCTGCTGGGTTGGGGGACACTCCCTGTTCTGAAATGGGGTAGGGACAACTGGGCTCCATCAGCAGTGAGAATCCCAGGACTCTCCAAGACCCTCCCCACACCCAGCATGATCTGGGTAGGTTCCCGGGGAGCCTGGCCATTTCCCAAGCACGCATAAGCACTATAATTACCGGTGCACAAATTCATTTAAAGGCGTTTGTCGGATTCCTGGAGGTTTTTGTCATCATTTGTTTCTCAATCAACAGATACTAACGGTCTAATGAGTGCTTCATGGTTACGGGTAGAGGAAAAATTATGCTGAAAAATGAGCCCTCTGGGCTGGAGGTGAGGGGGTACAGCTCAGTAATGATACAGCAAGAACATAATATTTACAAGGACCTGGGTTTGAGTCCCAGCACCACAAATAGACATTATGTTCTCTCCTATGAAACCTAAAACAAGGTTGGTTGACCTGAAAGTACAAGAGCGATGGCGAGCCTGGGAAGGGTGAGCGTGAATTAGGTCCTCCACACGCGCACACTGAAATACCACGATGGATCTTATTCATTGTATAGTCAACATGGATTGCTAATAACAGGAGTCCTTGTGGAAGGGTAAGGGGGTTTCTGCATTGGGCTGGGAGAGGCATAAGTTGGGGTGCCCAGGAAATGATCATGAGCAGGGCAGAGGTTTGGCTTAGCCTTGGGGAGCTTGAAGAGGACCTGCTCAGGGAATGCCCTCGGAGACAGGGCAGGAGAGGGCAGGAATGGCTGACTAGAGGGCAGGGATGCTAGGCCTGGTTTATGGCGGCCCTGAGTGGTCAATGGAAGGGGCTGAACAGGGTGAGCCCAGCCTTGCCTGCTTCAGGGATGGCCTGTAATCCCAACCCCTGGGGAAGCAGAGGCAGTGGGTCCCTGGGGCGTTCTGGCCAGCCAGACTAGCCAAACTGGAGAGCTGCAGGTTTGGTGTGAGATCTCATCTCAAAAAATAAGGTGGCTGCCAGGCCTGGTGGCCATTAATCCCAGCACTAGGGAGGCAGAGGCAGATGGATCTCTATGTTTGAGGCTAGCCTGGTCTACAGAGTGAGTTCCAGGACAGCCAGGGCTGCACAGAGAAACCCTGTCTCAAACTGAAGAAGTAGGGGCTGGAAGGATAGTTCAGTGGTTAAGAGCACTTGTTCTCTTTAGAGGACCCAGTTTCCCAGCACCTACATGGCGGCTACAACCATCTATAACTCTATTCTGGGGGTCCGATGACCCTAACTGAACTCTGCTGGTGCCAGGCACACATGCAGTGCACACACATGTAGCAGACAAAACCTTCATATGCACAATTTTAAAAGATAAAAAATAAACTGGAGAGGTGATTAAGACACCTGATATCGACCTCTGGCCTCCATGTGTGCACACGCACACACACACACACACACACACACACACACACACACACACACACACACACACACACACACGCTCGCTGGGCCTTAGTTCAACCTGGGGAGAGGACAGTCCCACTCAGATTATAGAGGTACTGAAGCCTTCACAGAGAGAGAACACATCCTGAAAAATCTCAGGTGTGTGGGGGAAGGGCCTTCTGGGAAGGGCATTATGAAGAGAGAGACTGCAGTTGGGCCCAGCAGGCCACACAATTCAAAAGCGGAGTGGTTTATGGTCTGCTCTCTGTCTCCAAAGCTCTAACATACATTTCACAGGCCTCTTCGAGCCGGCGTTTCGGGACAAGTACCATTCAATGCCCTTGTGATGCCTGAGGGAACATCTTTTTAATCTATTAGAGATGAGAGGACCCGAAACCCATTTAAAACCGCTTAGGTGGTAATGGGCAGGGGAGTTTCAGAGTTCCCCACGTGGCTGAGGGCCGTGCATTATCTGGGCCCATCCAGGCCAGGGAGGCCGAGGCTTATGTTTCCAGAAGAGGAATTAATGGCGTTTGCAAGTCCATTCTAAAACAACTCAGGAGCCCAAGGCCAGCCTGCTGCCCGCTTCCTGACTCCCTGGCTGGGTGGGATCAATACAGAGTGAGCTCTGGGGGGGCTGCTTACATCACCTTCCAGGCTATGGCTGAAATATGTCTTTAGAGAACATCTATTTCCCAGGAAGGCAAGATTTCCACGCTCTCGGGCCCACGCTCCATATCCCTCAGCCCCGGAAACTTATTCCCACACCGATTTCATTCTTTGAGAGGGGATTTCCCCCTCTTTTCCTCTTAACATTTAAAATCTCCCAACATTCCTCCAGCTTGAGGACCAAATACAATTTTAATACCGTGATTATTAGTTCAGAAGCCCTTCAGCCCCTGACAAATGTACTCAGCTGCTCCTGCAATGTTCTGAGCTTGCTGCTGAGGCAGGAGAAGCATGGGGAAGGCTGACTGTAGGAGCCAGGCACCCTAGAAGGGCTGCTCTGCAGAGGCAAGGCTGGGGCACTGTCCCTCAACAGCTCCCCTCCCAGCAGGCTTTGCTGCCTCACAGCATTTAGGCTGCACTCAGGACCTTGGACACTGTTAACTAAGACCTACAGACATGACTCCAGCCCCTTCTCCAGGCCTGGTGCCTTTCTCTTCATAACGGGGTTGGTTCCTGGGCTTGGGCGAGAGGTCTCCGTGCTGGAGACATGGGTTTGCCCGTGGCTAACATGGCATTGTATGGTACAGACAGCAACAGATTCCGTCCTGCTGTTGTTTATTTGGGTTCGGTTTTTGTCTTTGAGGCAGGGTCTCCGGGCCAGTCTGGCTTTGAATTCATGATCTTCCTGCTTTCATTTCATTTCATGCTTTTGAGACAAGTATCGTTCAATGCCCTTGTGATGCCCGAGGGAGCATCTTTTTAATCCATTAGAGATGAGAGGACCGGAAGCTCATTGAAAACCCCTGAGGTGGTAATGGGCAGGGGAGTTTCACAGTGCTGGGGCTGCAGAGGTGTGCTACCATGCCCGGTTTGTGCCATGCTGGCTGGACCCTAGGCTTTGTGAATACCAGACAAGCACGCTATCAGTCGCAATGGCTGTAAAGGTTAAGCAGAGTGTGTGTGTGTGTGTGTGTGTGTGTGTGTGTGTGTGTGTGTGTGCTTGCACGCCTGTGCTGCGTGTGTGGTGTAGTTGTGTTCATTCCCACCAGAGTCCTGCACACTGTCCATCTCTGGAGTGAATCTTAGGGAGACTTGCGAGCACACCCTCTCCCCAGCAGAGGGCAGCAGCACACATACCGGTACCAGGAATGCCCAGAGAGGGATTAACGCTGTCTGAAAACTAAAGCCAGTAACCCCTCTATATCCAACAACCAGTAAGCTTATTCTTGGGACACCCTGAGTTTGTCCAGACCTGTCCCCAAGTGCATAGCCTGCAACTGAAGTTCTCCTGCCCCATCGGGAATATCTTTAAAAAGCTCTGAAGTCATCAAGACTGGGTTCTGTCTCCTCTTATGGCCTCTGCGGCTACTTCACCAGGGCCAGGGACCAACAGAGGCTGAGAAATGGCTACGCACAATGCAGGCTGACACAAGACCCTGTATCTGTGTCCCATCCCTCACACTCCCACCTCCCCCACCAGCCTGCAGGTTCCCTTCCCTAACAACCAATGTTCATAAAGTTTATTGCTGTTCCCGGTGGCTGCTAGTGAACAAGACACAGCCATAAGGCTTTCTGCCTGGGAAGGATTTATTCAAGTGCCCTACTCAGAGCAGGAGGGGCTGCTGCTGGCCCCAGAATGCAGCCAAGAAGAGGACAGAGGGTACCAGGAGCCGAGGAGGGTTTTCTCAGCTTCCTGATAGAGCATGGTGGGGCTTGGATGCAAGGCACCCCCATGGTCTGTCCCAGCCATGTCCTTTCTGTCCTATGGGCCAACAGTACTTTCAGTTCAGTGGGGGGACGGGAGAGAATTAGTGTGTGGCAGACCAAGAGGAATCTTACAGGCATGATCAGTGCTTGGTCTAACAAAGCTTTAATTAGGTAGGCCTGATCCAGGTGCAGTGTGTATTATGTCGGGGGGATCATGATACTGGGGTTCTGTCAGGACCCAGTGAGGTGTGCTGTGAAGGGAAGAGTCTGTGCTGCCCATAAAGGACTTCAGAGTCCTTTAGTGTTAATTGCTGTTGGTGAAGTAAGTGTGGCAAGACTCAGAACAAGCGTGCAGAGCCAGGGGTGGGCTCCTAAGTGTGTCTGGTAGCAACTTCTGTGTTTTCCCATAGGGTCTTTCATGAGGAAAAACAATGAACCTGGCAGCTTAAGAAATACAGCCGAGCTAGGCATGGTGGTGCATCCCTGTGGTCCCCGAGTTTGGGAAGTGGAGGCAGGAGCATCTGGAACTCAAGGCTAGACTTGGCAACATGGCAAGTTTGGGGCCAACATGAGTTATGTGAGACCCTATTTCAAAGGGGTGGGGCTGGGTTCCCTTCCCATAATTCCATGTATGATCCTGAGATCTCAGGGCTGGCTCAGGTTCAGGTCTTGGAGTCCCTGAAGAGCCTGCAGAAACTATGGAGATGGGGGTCCCCAAGATTCCACACCACTGTCTAGGGCAGCAGAGATCTCCAACCTTGGCGGTGCTGTGGCTCTGTCTCCTATGAACATCTCTCGGCGGTGGCTAATCACCACACCCACCCTTCTCCTGGGTGTCCCTATCCCCAGGCCCCAAGACACTGCCCGTAGGCACTGATGTCACCCATGGCCCCACCCAGGAAGAAAGGTGGGGCAGATGGGACAGGACATGCTGATCCCTGGCTCAAAAGTATGAGGGACTTTCCCTGGATGTCCGCCTCTAGGAAGGTTTAACTTTATGTGGAGCAAAGTGGCTGGCTCCAGCCCTTCACTTGTAGCCCGCAGCCACCACTGCAGACCTGGCTTGCCCGTGTGTGGGCCAGAGGAGCACACTAGTGCACCCTGAAAGAGGGAGAGAGGATCATGCTGGGGAAACAGGAAGAAATGGGAGAGGAACATTTTTAAATTGTTGCCTGTCCCAGCCCCTGCTCACCCCAGAATACACACACACACACACACACACACACACACACACACTCTCTCTCTCTCTCTCTCTCTCTCTCTCTCTCTCTCTCTCTAAGCCACCAGCACCTCCAACAGGCCTCTATCCCCTGGCAATCCCAGCCAGCCTGTAGGGAGGCCACCCTATAACAGGAACAGGCCTGTGGCCTTGACCCCTTCTGTCCTTCACCCGGTACCATCAAGGGCTCAGCAAGATGGCTCTTCCCCATCCTTCATCAAGGCAGTACTCACCAGAGCCTCCTTCCGGGGGTGTCAGGGAGTACGCAGTAGGGACACTTGCCTCTCAGTGCCCTCCTCTGTCTACGAGCATGGGACAAAGGCCTGGCCCAACTCTACTCTCCACTGGAGCCTGGGTGGAGCTTTCTGCCCAGGAGAACTAGGCTGCCAGTGGCCTGGGTAGGGGAGGCCACCTGATCCCCTGGGGCTGGTATGCCCAGCTGTCAGCTGGGTGTCCGCAGCTCTGGAGCAGGGCCAGGGGTCTGGGAGGGAGGAAAAAGAGAGGAGAGAGGAAAGAAGGGGGGGGCTGGAAAGAGGGAAGAAGAGGAGGGAGACTTGGGGAGGAGGAGGTAGGGGAGAGAATTTAGTTCAGCTGTCTTGAGGAGTGACTGGCTCTAAGCACCAGGCGCTAATCATTGCAAGGCCCCTGACTGTTTATTTACTTAATTAAAAAAATCTGAATAGGGCTGGAGAGATGGCTCAGAGGTTAAGAGCACTGGTTGCTCTTCCAGAGGACCTGAGTTCAATTCCCAGCTCCCACATGGTGGCTCACAACCATCTGTAATGAGATCTGGTGCCCTCTTCTGTATACATAATAAATAAATAAATCTTTTTTAAAAATCTGAATATATATATATATACATATACGTATATGTGTGCATATGTGTGTGCGCACACACAGGTGTAAGGACATGCACGTGACATGCCTGTGGAGCTCAGTGTACACCTTGTAGGCGTTAGTCCTCTCCACATGTGGGTTTCAGGGATTGAAATTACGGTGTCAGGCTGGGCAGCAGGTGCCCTTCCCCGCTGAGCCCCCTCACTTGCCCTTTATTTACTTATTTGATGCTGGGGTAGAACCCAGGGTCTCATATCCAGAGTGCCTGCAGACCTACTGAGTGCCTGCAGACCTACTGAGCCCACCCCCAGCCTTCCTTGCTTCGCTTTCTATCCCTGTTCAGGGTGAAGGACAAGGCACCCCTGCCCCACCCCTCCCAGCCACCTCCCAGTAGGTGGCCTCTAGCTGTGGCTGTGCAGAGACCTCAGTCCCAGAGTAAGGCCATCCGTCCCTCAACCAATCGGCAAGCAATGCCAATAAGCACCGTTGGAGGCCCCGTGGTACCTGGCTCTCTGCTGGGCTGCTCAGGTCCCGGCAGACAAGCCTGTCAGAACAGAGGCTGGGGACTCGGGACAGCAATTCCAGAAAGGGGAGAGAGGGCAGCTCACCCAAACTGAGGGAGAACAGACCTAGGAAGTGACGTCTGAAGGAGGAAAGGGGGAAAGGGGCAACAGGGAAGGGGAGGGGAGGGGCTGCTGCAGCTGAGGAAGGAGTGAGGGCCCTCCAGGGCAGGGTGGTCAGCAAGGGGAAGCCAAGGTGGCCAGGAGTGATGGGAGCTGGACAGGGGCAGGCCTCAGGCCCAAGCGGAGGTAAAAGCTTTCTGCAGCCGCTTGGGGAGGAGCGTCCGCACCCCTGTAAGAACCCTTCATCTGCTCTGAAAGGAGGCCCAGTACACCAGAACAAACTGGCAGACTCCTGCCTCAGTTTGTCACTCTGACTATGGCTCAGGAGAAGGGGTGAGCATTGCTTAAGCCCCACAACCCCCAGAAGGAATTTTAGCGGCAGATGGTCTTGGCTTTCGGCCACCATAGGGGCCTCACAAACGCTCCTCATGGATTAAGAGCCTAGGGACAACACGGCAATGCTGCCAGCTGTAATTTAATCAGGTCCTCAGGGACGCTTGCTGGCTCTTCTGTGGGTTAAAGATCCACAGGGACCATTCGCTCGAGAGCTGTCTCCGTTTGGAGATCGCAGACCCAGGTCTTCAGTGTCACCCTAAGCAGAGGCCCTTTACCCCAAATGTGAGCTGAGGAAGCGAATTGTCGCCTAATATAACTGACAAGACCCAGTCCCCACTGCAGCCATGTTCAGTGCCCAGGCCAGTGGTGGCCGCGTGGAGCTGGGCACTGAACTGCTGGCTCCATCGTGATGGTCCCCTGACACTGGGGTGTGGAGCAGAGGTGGCTGAAGGCTGGGTTTTATTGTTTTGTCTGTGTCAGGATGACCTTAAACTCACGGCAATCCTCCGGCTCCAGGCTCCCAAGTTCTGGGATTACAGGGATGAGCCAGTTGAGGGCGTATCTGTGTGACTCTGGGGTTATGACAGTAGGTAGGAATTGAAAGGTGGGACTCAGATCCTGGCTCCATCAACCACCTGGGTGAGGAGTTCTCTCCTGATGCCTCAGCTGAAAAGACTGAGGCCTCACCTCAGGGGGTTGTGGGAGTGACAGGTGAGACCCAGAGCAGCCACCTCGCCCCTACTGTCCCCAGCCACAGATGCAGGTGTGAATGCAGATGTCCTTCCTCAGCCCCTCCCAGAGCCGGCCCTCTCCTTCACACACACACCCCTCACCCCTGGCCTGCCATGGGGATCCAAGTGCTGATGTCCCTGCTGCTTCCCAGGCAGACCCTCAATCTGATAGTTCAATTCCCCTGATCCTGCAGTTTGTGGACACCTGGGTTTGTTGGAGCAGGTGGAGATGAGGGAGCAGCTGCAGCCATCTAGACCCCAGGAGGTCTCCATGATGCAGCTGTTGGGAGGCCAACAGGAGCCCAGCAGGCTCTGGGGCAGAGCCCAGTACCCAGACTGGTGTTTCCAGCTGGGGCTAGGCACCAGGTTGGTCGGGTCTTCAGGGAGGCACTGGTCGGGAGCACTGCAGACTGCTGGCCTCCAGGCCTCTCCTCTGTGAAGACTCAGGTGTACTTCATGCCAGCTTCCTAAAGATTCCGGTGGCATGGTAAAGGAACGGGGTGTGCCCTGCTGGGGTGTGGTGTGCCTAGCAAAGGCTGGTAGTGTTTGCTTGCTCTTACTACCAGGTCTCATGTATCCCAGATTGGTCTTAAATTATGCAGCCAAGGATGAGATTGAATTCCGAGGCTCCTGCCTCCACCTCCTAGCGCTGGGATTACGGGACGGGACGTGCAGCACCACACATGGCTGGGGGAGGGGCTTCACTGGAACTCGGCAGGTCAGCCGCCACGCATGTTTACCAGGCAAGACGGGGTGATGACCCGTCCTGGATACTGATGCTGTTGTTCTGAGAGCTGGAACACTGGGTCATGGGAACAGAGAAGGGGCAGCCAGTGTGGAGGGACACCTCAGAGCCATGGTGACCTAGTCTGGGGCCTCACTTACAAGAAGTCAAGATGAAAAAAGTCCTCTCCCATTCTGCATGCCAGACATGGAGATGCCAGAATCCAGAACGAGTCCATATATCCACTCACTCACACACACACACACTTACACACTCACACACACTCAGAAAACACCTACAAGAAGGTTGGCCCTGAGACAGGTGCTGTAGCGCTGAGCAGCCCCCCCCGGGGGGGGGGGGAAGGGATGAGCAGGGAGCCACCACGCATAGGCTGGCATAGGAGTGTCAGGAGGTTGAAGGCTTCCCAGGGCTTCTCAAGCTGGAGTCTACAGGATAAAGAGGAGGCATCCAGGCAGAGAGTGAGGGAAGGGCACTGGGGTCAGAGGGAGCAGTGGGGGATGGGACCTGGCCAGGGCTTCTGCAAGTGAGGAGGTGCCACTGAGGCAGGCAGGGCTGGGCACTTCAGAAGGACTGAGACGTTGTTCTGAGAACAGGGAGAGGCTGTGGACGACTTGTAGGTGTAGGAGACAGGCAGAGTGAGGTCACTCTGCGGAGCAGGAGATGGGTGGGCCAGGCCAGGGTGCAGTCGGTGGAGAAATGTTTGTGGTTTAATGATGGATGGAGGGCTAGGGGAGGTGACGGCCAGGGAAGTCCAGCCTGCCCCAGAGGGACCAGCCCATTCCTGTGCCTTGAAGGGATGGTTCTGCAAACAGTTGGGAAGTATATGTGAGCCCCCGCACCACGGAAGGTGTCATCAAACACCGTGGTTCCCAGGAGACAGTGCTGGTCAGGGCTGATGTCAGTCCTGGAGCAGATCTGGTGACGGCCGGAGGAGGGGACTATGGGTGGACAGAGGTCCTGGAGAGAGGCTGAACAGCAGGCATCTCAGAAGTGAAGCTGGGCTTTGGAAAAATGGCACAGAGAGAGCCTGGCCAGGGCCAAGGACAGAAATAAAGTGTCCTACTTGATTACGTAATAGAAAGCTCCCACACCCGGCTCGGCTCTGGTGTTTGGTAATGGCTGTGTCTTTCTGTTGCACAGTAGGTCCCGACGGCGGTAATTAGACGGGAAAGAAGGCAGGTTGGACCTGGCTCTTCATAACAACAATAGGAAGCGTGTAGCAAAAGCGACCCTCCTCAAGACCTGGGTTTGAGTCCAGGCTCAGCCGCTCACTAGCCGCCTAGCTTGGGTGGGAAGTTTCATGTGTTCTAGACCCTCAAGGGACTGCTCAACCCTGGGTGGCTCCAAGGTTCCCAGAACGGGCGTGTGAGAGCAGCCAAGGGGAGAGAGGAGGCCGAAGAAACCAAGATGGTGACCAGAGCTGGGCAGTGGGTGGGGCCGAGCTGAAGCAGGCTCACTTCCCCGGAAAATGCGGTCTCCAGCTTGGCCAGGGAGCAGGCTGGCATACATGGAATCAATTGCACTTTCGATATTTTTGTTTGTTTGTTTTTTGTTTTTATTGCTAGGGATAAAGGCCAGGCCAAGATCAGCAGGAAATCATTTTACTTTCCAGATCGATCCCCTAATTTGCCCCATCCCACTTTCAACCAGGGTTCATTCAGGGCTCCAGGAAACTTGTGTGGTGGGGCCTGCTCTGGTCTGCTGGAGTAGGGGGGCCCACAGCACAGGGCCTGTGTAGAGATGGGAAAGGAGGTCAGTGGGAAGAGGCAGCAGGGAAGGGGTCCCCCAGCTGCCCAGGCTTCCCTGCACACTTGGGTCCTTAGGACCATGTCAGATGATTATCTCTGGCAAGCCAGGCTTGAGAGGGGCACAGCTTGAGCAAGCTGAAGGACAGAAGCAAAGACTGATCCAGGGGCACCTAGACCTGAAGTCTGTCCTTTACCCACGCCGCCGCCGGCTCTCCCTGGTCAGATAATCACTAGACCTCACCAAGCCTTCTCGGGTCCCCTTCTATCCCTCCACCGTCCTGGCCCACTCCGAGGCCACCAGGAGGAGGACAGCTGTGGTCACTCTCCCAGCTCCCTTCAAAGCAGAAGCCACCTTTAACTGACTTCCGCTGTGCTGTGTGTTCTAGCCC
This sequence comes from Peromyscus californicus insignis, assembly GCF_007827085.1. NCBI lineage: Eukaryota > Metazoa > Chordata > Mammalia > Rodentia > Cricetidae > Peromyscus > Peromyscus californicus. The sequence continues at coordinate 3,814,409 of NW_026294491.1, forward strand.
TGGGTTCCTCTGCCGGAGGCCTCCCCGAGGCCATGTGCAACCCTGCGCACAATGGGTGGTATGGAGCCACTGGAAACTCAGGTGAAGGTCTTGTGACCTCCCGCCCTCCATGAGAGCTGTAAACAGTCAACAAGCCCAGCTGGGATGATCCTTTTGCAAGGACACAGCTGAATTCCCCGAGATAGAGGCTGCTTGGTTCACAGCACGATCAGAGGCAGAGGCTAGCCCCAGGACTTTGCCTCATCCTTCAACTGACCCCTGAGAACCTTTTTCTTTGTGTCTTTCTTTCTCCTTTCTCTCCACGTTTGTGCTTTTGTGTGTGCGAGTGTGCTCACGCACGTGTGCATGCATGCATGCATGTGGGTGAGTGTAGAGGCCAGAGGACGACCTCAGGGGTCCTTCCTCAGGTGCCACCAACATTGTTTTTTGAGACAGGTTCTCTCAGTAGCCTGGAACTCCAAAGTAGGCCAGGCTGGCAGAGCGGTGGGCCCCAGGGACCTGCCTGTCCGCCTCTCCAGCACTGGAAATACAAGCCTGTGCCACCATGCCTGGCTTTTTACCTGAGTCCTGGTATTGAACTTGGGTCATGATGCTCAAGCACTTTACCAACTGATGACCAACCCAGCTCCTCCCTCCCTAAATTCCCATGTAATTTAGGCTTGTGGAACTCCAGGATGCCCCGGGCCTCCGGCTCGGCCTCCTGAGTGCTGGAACCCACCACCACATCTGGCTTTTTGTGCCTCTTTGTCCAGGGCTGCACCCCCTCAGAGGAGGCTGCCATTCCCTAGGCCATATAGGAGGGCGGGGGTGTTGCCGCAGGGCATCTTCCTGCTTTGATTTTTAACAGCTTCGTTGGCTCATTGCCTGAGCAGAGCTCTGCAGAGAGAAAGTCCCAGAATATCAGAGCTTCAGGGCCTTGGAGGCCACCTGCTATGGTCCTTTTATTTCACAGGCAAGAGAGACTAAAGGCCTCTGCAGAAGATGAAAGGACCTGCTGGGCTTCTTGGTGGCCGGAGGAAGAATAGAACTTGTCTCAGGTCCCACCCACTGCCAGTTCCTGTTACTGCCCAGGGGTTAGACTGCAGATGCAGATGCTCCCGGTGCTAATTCCTGGCTCTGGCCATCACTGACCATGAGACCCACTGCGGACAGGCACCTCAACCTCAGGAAGCCTCGGTTTCCTAATCTGAAAAGCGGGGTGGTTTTCTTGGGGCTGTGACACGCCACTGCGGGGAAAGAGTGTGTGGTGCAGGCTCTGACGTGTCCCCCGCTCTCCCCCCACCCCCCGCACCTTACCTGTTTCTGCTGTGATTAGAAGGAGATCCAGGCAATATGGGTGTGGGCAGTGGTAGGAATATGGTGGTCACATATTCTAACCCTGTATTCAGTTCATGAATGACAAGTTTGGTCACAGTACACGGTAACTGAAGCTGGGATTCTCTCTCAAACCCAAGACATATGAGGGGCCACGAAAGAGACTCGTCTACTTACCACAGGGGCTCGCAGTACAGGCTTCCCAGGAGCTGCAGCGTATAAGTGGTGGGGCCTTGAAGTATGTGTAGGAGTCCCCAGACGAGAAGAGAGGGAAGCAGGGCTGGCTGGGGATGTAGCTCAGTTGGCAGAGAGAGAGAGAGAGAGAGAGAGAGAGAGAGAGAGAGAGAGAGAGAGAGAGAGAAAGAGAGAGAGAAAGAGAGAGTGTCCTTGCCTAACATGCACAAAACACTGGGCTCAATCCTAAGCACCTCATAACCTGGCATGGTGACACTCCTGAAGCCAGCCTGTGATACTGTACCCTGCCTCTAATATGCGCTTAGGGCTGGCAAGATGGCTCAGAAGGTAAAGGCACTTGCCACCAAGTTTGGTGACCTGAGTTTGACTCCCAAGTCCCACAGGGTGGAAGAAGAGAATCCTGGAAGCTGTTCTGACCAGCACCTGCGCACTGTAGCATGCCAGTACATGTGTGGTGTATGTATGTAGTGCGTGAGTGTGTGTGCGGGTGTGCGCGGTTGGTTGGGTGTGTGTGTGTGTGTGTGTGTGTGTGTGTGTGTGTGTGTGTGTGTGTTTGTGCATGAGTGTGCATGTGCAAGTACGTGTGTGTGTGTGTGTGTGTGTGTGTGTATAATCAAGTAGAGGGAATAGCACCCATAAAGGCACAGATAGCATGTTATTTCTGGGAGATTACAGGGTGGATGCTGAGTGTGTGGGGTCCCCTCTTCCTCCCTCCTGGGGTGCCCCTATGTCAACAGCAAAGCCAGGACCACAGTCTCTTGTGAAGGCGACACTTTACAGCTCCCGTGGATGGACTCACTAGACAGTGAGGAAGCCCAGGGCGGCCCCCAGAGGTTCCCATCTGGGTAGTGTTCACCCCTTCTGCCCACCCTCAGGCTGCCCACTCCCAGAGCGGGGAGGGCTTCCTGGGGAACTCCACACTGCTGGGAGGCGGGTCAGCTGGGGCTGTGGGGGGAGTGGAGCAACTGGCTGGATGACAGTCTGGGGGGCAGCTGGCCCGTTATTTATAGCTATTTCTTTGAGAGTCCTTCAGGACCGCTCAGGTAATTGAATAAGTGAACATGAGCACATGCCCGCGATCATTTAATTGTGGCAGAAAATGAAGTTGGTTGCAGCTGGGGGCCGCCAGCCCATTATGCCAGCCCTTGTTTCTGCTGAGCTGAGCAAGTGGGGCCGCAGTAGCCATCCATCCTTGGCCCGCCCCCGCCCCATCCCCAGGCAGCTGTACCCATGCCTGGGCGTGCTAATGGTCAGGGAATTTGTTCTTTGGGAGCCCCACTCGCAAGCCCCCGTCTCTGCTCTGGGGAGGTTCTGCAGACAGTGAAGGAGGCTGGGGGGACCCAGGGGGGCGGGGCTGGATGGGTGCCATTAGCTAGATCAGGGTTCAAACAGCACCATCAACAGGCATGTTAAATCAATGCTGTGATATTTGTGCACCGTCAACAGATGTGATAAAGCACATTTCTGTGCCAGGTGCTGCTCTGAGGCACTAAAGAGCCTCCCTCTGGTTCTCTGCTATCCCTGTGGGGGAGTGCTAGTCTATCCTAGATTTCACAGGTGGGGAAACTGAGGCACAGGCTCCTGACTGCTTGTTCCTGGTAGACTCTGAGGTTCTGGGGGCCTTTGTGGGGCTTCAGCAGCGCATCACTGAGACTTAGTGAGATGGGGCCCCAGAGGAGCCCCCTGAGCCCTGGGGTCCCCTCTTGTTGGTCTCCACATTCACTACCCACTTGCTGCCTGGTCCTCCAGGTCAAGGCTGGGATATAAGCCGGGACCCTACATCTGAGGCAGAAGGAGGCTGCCCATAGGCCTGGGCTGTCTTGACTTCCCAAATGCTGGCTCTTACTGCTCTGGCCTTCTTTCCAGTCCTTCTGAGGAGGGATAGGACTGGAACATGCCAAGCCTGGTCACCTTCCTGGACCAAAAAGACCACACATCCCCAGTGCGAAGCTGGAAAGGGCAGCCTGGAACTGATGGGTAAGAGGGCTGGGTGTAGACCCTAATCCCATGGGACCTCAGAGGAGTCGCTGTAGCTGAGGTGACGAGATAGCAAATCAAAACACTTTGTCTTTGGGGGCAAAGGTACTGAGGGAAGGAACGAAGACATAGAATAAACACAGCAGGGCAGGTGAGGCTGGGGAGGGTGAGGCTGGGGGGCTCAGTCTGAGAGAGGAGAGTGAGGGGAGCCTCACTGGGAAGGTGTTATTAAAGTGGACATTTCGGGGCTGGAGAGATGTCTCAGAGCTAAGAGAACTTGCTGCCCTCCCCAGGACCCCAGGGTCTTGCAGACTTGGAGACCCTACCAAGGAAAGTACCCACTTCGTAGGCTGACGCCAGAGCCACGATGGTGGCCAGGTCCCTTAAGGTCTGTAACCCGAGAGAGGCTTAGAGTTTGGCCAGAGGGTCTGAGGATAAACTGAACTGACCACAACTAGAAACTTCAAATTAGTTAAATTTAGGGGACAATAGGTTTTACATGGAAAAAATAAAATAAAACAAGCTGGGTAGTAGCGGCTCACACCTTTAACCCCAGCACTCGGGAGGGAGAGGCAGGTGGGTCTCTGTGAGTTCGAGGCCAGCCTGGGCTACAGAGTGAGTTCCAGGACAGCCAGGGCTGTTATACAGAGAAACACTGCCTTGAAAAACAAACAAACAAACATACATACATACATACATACATACATAAAACAAAACTCCATCCTGATACCCAATGACCCTACTAGATTGTTTTCCTATGGCAGTAAAGTAAACATGAATCCTGCTTTGATAAAATGCTAAGATACTCACAAAGACAGGTGTGGGGAGGGAACAGGGACAGGTGTGGGGAGGGGATGGGGACAGGTACGGGGAGGGGACGGGACTAGTTGACTACTAGTGGGACGCTAACACAACCCCTGTTGTAAGAAAGTTGACTCCTGCGATTGTAGCGTGTGTTACATAGGCTGGACATATGGAGCAGAAACGGTCCGTAGATGTGACGGGGTGGGGATGGGACAGAACAACCTCTTTCTTCATAATCCACAGAAGAATGTTTATTTGGTTTTTGACATTTGTTTGCACAAAGATTACGTTTATAAAAGCTACACTTCCTGGCTGGTGAGATGCCTTGGTGGGTAAAAGTGCTCACCACACAAGTCTGATGACCCAACTTCAACCTCTGTAGCCCAAGTAAAGGGGTAGAGAGAGAACTAACTCCACAAAGTTGTCCTGTGGCCTTGACATATATACCATGGCGTGCACGCAATAAATAATAAATTTAAAAGTTACACCTACTGTTTGTGGTGATTGGAATGAAGATGGCCTCCGGAGGCCCAGCTGTTTGACACTTGGTCCCCATTGGTGGAACTGTTTGGGAAGGATCAGAAGGTGTGGCCTTGCTGGAGTGAGTCACTGGGGGTGGGCTTTGGGGTTTCAAAAGCCCACATCATTCCCAGTGTGCTCTCTGCCTGCTACTTTTGGATCAAGATGTGAGCTCTCAGCTGTTCCTGCACTGTCTTTGCTCCACCAACATGGACTCGCCCTCTGAAACCGTAAGCCCCCGAGTAAACTCTTCTATAGGTTGCCTTGGTCTTGGTGTCTTTTTGTTTTGTTTTGTTTTTTCGAGACAGGGTTTCTCTGTGTAGCTTTGTACCCTTCCTGGAACTCACTCTGTAGCCCAGACTGGTCTTGAACTCACAGAGATCCATCTGGCTCTGCCTCCCAAGTGCTGGGATTAAAGGCGTGTGCCGGCACCTCCGCCGCTGCCGCCACCACCACCACCAGAAAAGTAATGAAGACACTATTCTATTCTATCATGGATCGATTGGCCTTGCTATTTAAAGACAGAGCCTCATGTAACTCAGGGTGCCTGGTACTCTGTGGCTAAGGATGACCTCAAACTCCTGATCTTCTTGCCTACATGCCCCCTCCTGAGAACTGGGATTGCAAGCATGTGCCACCACACCTGACTTTAAACATCCTTACTATAATAATGACCAGCCTAGCAACATATGCCGTTGGTGCAGTACTGGCATGAGTGTGTGGTGAGTAACCACCACCTCCTGGTGGATTTATGGCCTGCTCCACAAGGCAGAACTCATGTATGGTACTGTTAACTGGGCCAAGAACCTGTGGCTGGGAAGGGAGAGGACCCAGGAGAGAACTTACTGCTATTATTGTCCTAAATGGACATAGTGTTAAACCGTTCCCTAAATACTTCCCGTTCCAGCCACGGGACAGTGTAACTCAGCCTTTATCATCAGAGCTTTCTGCAGTCAGTGTTGGTTGACACAGACTCAAAGCTGGTTACAGTGCAGAGAATATGAGACTGGGGTGCTCTGTCCTCAAGGGACATCTGTGGTGTATCCCCTCCCCTCAAGGCTCAAGGATCATCACGAAGGGGGTGCCGCAGAGGACTCTGAGAGGCAGAGGTAGTGCAGAGCTCCCGTGAAGCAATGTTCTCTGAGCGTGACAAGGCTGTCCCACACATGAACTCACAGTGGTTGTGACTGCTTGCACAGGCTCTATCCTGGATCAAGTCAGCCAAGAGTCTAGCGAGGACAGGGTGGGGCTCAGCAAGCTCCACCCCAGCTGGAGACCTATTGTCAAGTGACTGCTGCTGGGGAGGGAGAGTTGGTGTTCTTCAGATGTGGCCCCTGAGAGGTCGCCCACAGTCCAGTGGCTGGTCCTCCACCACGCCCATACTAACAGCACTAAGGGGACTCAGGGTTTAGACAGCCCATGAGTGGAGGGAAAAGTGGGGAGGGATGGAGGAGTTAGGAGGGATCTGACCCAAACATGTTATATCTATGTATAAAATTCTCCAACAACCTTTTAAAGGAAGGGAGGAGAACGGAGAGGGAAAGACCCCGTGGTATACTGGCCCATGCACCAGACTCCCCTCCCAGGCTTGACGCTGAGGAGACCCACAGAGGTGCCTGGGAGCAGGCGGGGATGGCGGTGGAGCACACTGAGGGTGGAGGAGCTCTGAGGCATGTGAAAGAGAGAAACCAATTCTGCTAATGAGGCTGATGGGTTAATTGCTCTCCTCTCAGCCGCCCAGCAGCCCTTCAGCAGCTTCCCACAGACTCTTCAGGAGCACTGGAAACTGCCACCAAAGTCAGAAGCCAGCGTGTGGGATGAGGCAGCTCCTGGCAACATCCTGGAGAAGCGCTGGGAGGGGCGAGAGCAGCCTTCCCCTTGGGTCCTCTGGGCCCAGACTCTTCCGTCTGCCAGAGCTCGTGTTATACGCTGCCTGGAGGTGAGGTTCTCATGCGTAGTCTCTCATACGCGTGCTTACACACAGGTACATGCCAGGGTGCGAACACGGGTAAATGGTATCTTGGGTGAGGCTGGCTGTGAGGCTGGCTGCTGGATCTTCAGGCCCCCAGGGTGGCAGTGGAGGTCTCTGAATTACCCTCTTCTGTAGGGGATTTTAGAGCTAGCCTGGGCCAAAGCCTCATTGCCTCAAAATAAATCCCAGCTGTGGATAATGACTCTCTCCTGGGCCTCGACACATCTTTCTTTACCAGGATGCTCTCTCTCTGTCTCTCTCTCTCTGTATGTCTGTCTGTCTGTCTCTCTCTCTGTATGTCTGTCTGTCTGTCTCTCTCCTGTCCTGTGACAGACATTCTTGAAGGTGAGACTCTTGTGAACTTTTACTTCAAACAAAACAACAACAAAACCCAAAGGCCACCAGACGTGGAGGCACATGCCTGTGACCCCAGTACTGGGGCATGGAGGCAAAGGCACAGAAAGTTGAGGTGAGCATGGGCTACGGAGTGAGACCCTGTCTCAAGAAAGAACCAGGGGCTGGAGCCGTGGCTCAGTGATTACAAGCACTGCACTACTCTTGAAGAGGACTCAAGTTCGGTTCCTAACACCTACATGGTGGCTCACAACTATCTGTAAATTCAGTTCCAGGGAGCCAAATGCCCCCTTCTGGCTTCTGCGGGCACCAGGCACACATGTGGCACATAGACATATACACATAAAACAAGCAAGCAGAACTAAGGTTAAGTTAAAAGAATGAATTTGGGAGGTGGAATGAATTTCAGGGCTCCTACTGTTAGGATGGGTTCTACTGAACTTGGCTGGTTGGGTGTGGAACAGTATCTATGTCCCTAAAGCCACAATCTCTCTCTCTCTCTCTCTCTCTCTCTCTCTCTCTCTCTCTCTCTCTCTCTCTCTCTCTCACACACACACACACACACACACACACACACACACACACACACACACACAAATGGACGGACAGGTATCTCTGACTGAGTCACTCTCCCCATGCTAGAACATTCTTGGGGTGGAGGTAAATAAAAGTCAGGGAGATTGGCTTCCCCTACTCGGAGGAGGCCCACCTCTTGAGGACAGGTATACCCCCGCTCCGCTGCTTCTCTGCCCCTTCAGCCCACCTCTTTTCCTTCTGCTTGACTTGGCATACTCCCAAGGGGATATGGGTGGGTTACAGAGGCCAGCAGTGATCATGTCATGTACTGAGCGAAGGGCTGGTTCAGATGTCATCCTAGGCATCATCATGGCCCTGTCCGGGCTCTGCTCTCAGCCTCTCAGTGGGGAGGACCCGAGAGCCAGTGAGGGGAACAACCTCCCCCATCCTCAGCCAGGCTTGGAGTTCCCAGCCTCCCCCATCCTCAGCTAGGCCTGGAGTTCCCAGCCTCCCCCATCCTCAGCCAGGCCTGGAGTTCCCAGCCTCCCCTCCCCTTGGGAGCTAGGCAATCTTCCACTCAGGCAGCCTCACCCCGGGCCTTTCTCTCTCAACATGTACCAGTCTCAGCCCGTTGGCTGCCCATCTGGGACATGGACAATGCTGCTGCAGAGGGGCAGTGGTCCCTTCCAGCCCCAAATATAGAGATGGGAAAGGGCCCAAGGCCTCATCCCTTGAGCCAAGATAGCTAGCTGGTCAGTGGCCCCATCTCAGCCACCAGAATGGGATCCTAAAATTTCCTTTCTCAGAAGCCAGCACCCCTGCTCTGCCTCCCCCTCCTGGCTAGAGACACCTCCTAAGCTCCTCACTGGACGCTTCAGAGCCCAGTGGCCATAGTAAGACCAATGCTGTCTCCTGGAGGATGCCTGTCAAACTCCTAGCCTGGGCTCAGGTCTGAGGCTGCCCATTCTCAACTCTGTCTGCCCTGAAGCAGGGCAGCCAGACCGAGTCACTGCTTTCCCCAGAGCCAGAGGAGAGCTGTCATCCCTCCCTCCTGCTGAGACGCTGACCCCTGCTGGCCATCCTCACACCCTCTGTCCACTGGCCTCCCCTAGGGCAGCTTGCTGCTGACAAACTTCCAGCGCAGGGGACTCACTACAATGCCACCTGCCCTGGTCAGGGACCGCACAGAGTAATGGCACCTGCCCTGCAGGCCCAGTCACATGAGAACTGAGCAGGAGGGCCACCCTAGCAGAGGAGTTAAGGACCAACCTGGGTGACAATCAGCCGAGGTGTCGTGCCACTCTGCAGTGCAGGATGGCCTGAAACTCACTTCATACTCATGTCCCTCTGCTCAGTCTCCTGAGTGTCGGGAACTGTAGCATGTGCCACCACACCCAGCTTGCTCCATCCTCTTGTCCACCGTGAGGTTGTCACTGATAATGTGCCCATTCTACAGACAGGACACATGAAGTCTGGAAATGTGTCACCTAAGGCCATATAGTGAGGAAGCCAGAGAGTCACAGGGGCTGAAGCACAGATCAGAATCCCCGGCCCTGCCACCTGTGCTGGGGACATCACGCCGTCACATCACACTGCCCGCCTGTCCCTGCAGGCTGGGTTTCCCCTCCCCACCAGGACCGAAATCACTATAGACATGCATCTTTGCCTCACTGCTACAGCCCATTCCTCTCCTCCTTCCGGAAGCCTGGGGGAGGGGGGAGACGGACAGACAAGCAGAGACAGAACACAGAGCCATGTCTGCAATGTAGGTGAGTCCCCAGCAGTTCTGTATACCAGCTTTGGCCGGGACCCAAACCTCCACTCAGAGCCGTGGCATAGCACCACGGCAGGGGGATGACTTTTTATATTGAGCCACGGCCCTCCTTGCCCGGTGGATCCTGGTTCTTCAGGGTCCCAGCAGGGATAAGAAGAGAGAGCCGCAGCCTTTCCCCTCCCTCCCTCCTGAGAGCTGATGGGTTTCCCCTCTGCATACAGAGGCTGGGGCAAATAAATAAGACGAAATAAACACGTTTGTCCCTGTTAAGTTTCATCTTGTTAGATCTGCCCCATCGCTCCAGCCTGTCAACTCCTCTTTAGATCCCAGCTCTATCGTCTGCTGTATTTACCCCCCCCCCGCCCCCACCCCTGCTCTGTGGCATCTGCAAATTTGATAAAGTACTTGAAGCACGCTTGTCTCCAAGGAAGCCCTCCTCCTTCCTGAGGCATAGACCTGCACACGAAAGCGTGCGCAAACACATACACACTCCCGTGCTCACACTTCCCTCCCGCCAGCTGGGCTCATCTCTCTCAGTCACCATCAAGATCTCATCAGATCCAGGGCACCTGCACCCATGGAGGCCGGGCCCTTAGAGTGTGCGCATATGGGCCTGTGGGGCATGGAATGTTGGATGCCAGAGCTGGCTGTCTCTACAGCCTGTGACCTGCCATGCCCTGCTGGCTACACTTGGGGCTAAGCTGACCAGCCACCTTAGTATCTCAGCTTTGCTGGGACAGTATGTATCCACTGCCCACACCTACTGCTAATAAGTAGACGAGGCACAGGCATGTGGCTGCTTCTGTAGAGCTGCACAGGAAAGGCAGCCTGCCTGTCCACAGAGGTGCTGTCTCTCTGCAGGGGATGTCGGCTGCTTTGGTGGTAACTATAGCAGGATTGACTGGTCTGGAAATCTCCAGCTGCAGCCCTCACTACAGAGCTCAACAGACACCACCATGACCTCTGCAAAAGGCTCTGTAGAAGAAAAGAGGAAAGAAAGAAAGAAAGGAAGGAAGGAAAGAATGGAAGGGAAGAAAGAAGGAAGGGAGGGAGGGAGGGAGGAAGGAAAAAGAAAAGGCAGCGAAGTGTTTGCAGGTTCCCGAAGAGTCCAGAAGATGATGTCAGATCCCTTGGAGTCGAGGCTCCTAGTAATTATGTGCTACCTAGTGTGAGTGCTAGGAAGAGAACTGGGGTTCTCTGCAGACTCCCAGACAGACAGTCATCATTCTTCTTCTCCTTTGTTTTATAAACATTTTGTTTTTAATTTTTGTGTGTGTGCATGTCTGAATGTCTGTGTGTCTGTGTGGATATGTGTGCATGAGTGTAGGTACTAGTGGAGGCGAAAAGAGGGCGTTGAATCCCCTGGAGCTGGAGTTCCAGGTGGCTGTGAGTCACCTGACATAGGTACTAGGAACTGAACTCAGGTCCTCTGCAAGAGCCATCCACGTTGTTAAACAGAGTCATCTCTCCAGCCGTGGACAGACCTCGATTCTTCTAGTCCATTCTGCAGCCTCCAGACACTGCATGTTGACATGTAGAGGACTCGGGTATGTTTCTGAACTGAGGTTTTCGTTCTTCTCAAGAAGACCTGCAGTCAGCATGAGCTAGCTGGAGCTACAGTAACAAGCAAGCCTGGATACACACTGGCTGGGACAAATCGGTTCCTGCAGACATTGGTACATTGTGGGGCACTCCATGTCATCATCACTCTGAGACCCAGGCCAAGGGCACAGCCAAAGCCTTGGCATCTCATCGGAGCTGAGGCGAAGAAGCCACAGCTCATGGATGAGGTATTAATGTGTCTGCCTTGAGGTGTCATTTGTTACCTCTAGTATCATACGGCTGTGCCTAATTTCACAGGAGGTGGGCAAATCCTAATTTTCTCTTGTGCCAGGATTTTGGCAAAAAGCACCCAGGTTCCCTTGGTATGCCAACTCTTCCTGTCCTTTCCTACAACCTAAGTTCCCATAACCCCTGGGCCGTTCATTCTCTGAGTCCCAAATGGGATGCCCTCAGCCCCTACCCCAAGGCTTTTCTCTGCACATTCCTACTTTAGGAATCCCCCAAACTTGTGATTCTGATGGGACACCAGACACATGTACCATGACCCTGACCAGGGGACGCCCGAGGTCCAGTCCTTACCCAGGGCTGCCCTAGAAGGGGACCCCCAGTTCATCGACGACTGCCCGAGACTGCCTCCCTCGGATCTGTCCTCAGAGCTGGGGTGCATGTGAGTAGTCCCTGGAGACCTGGCTCATATCCAGGCCCTGACACCTCCCTGTCCCTGGACCAGCCACCCTGCCTCAGTGGACTGGCTTCTGTGAGTGAATGCGGACACCTGCACACAGCTCTGTCTGAGCGAAGGTTCCACGTGTCACCTGTGTGTCACGTGCCCACCATCCCCCTGGAAACTTGGTGGCTTTGAGGGATCCCCTACATGACATGTGTGTGCAAAGATAGTGGGGCCTGACAGGACCTGTCCCCGAGCTCACGGCCCGTTTCCAGGCCAGCTCTCCCACCTGACACCGATGTGGTCGCTGGAGGAACGTCACCAAGGGAGGTGGGTGGTGGTCTTGCAAGGTCGGGACTGTGTACTACCTCTGCCGTCCCCTGTGTTGTGAGTGACCGTCCTCAGAGCCAAACAACTGCCCCACAGGGGAGCTCAGCTGCCCCCCTTCCACGAGGATTATTCTAGCCAGGCTTATTGACATGTACACCCCCTCATGGAACGGTGGAGAGAGTGTACAGAGACCCTAGCCTGAGTATCCAGCCAAGTCCTTACATCTGTTGTATACAACAGTGCCCCTTAACTGCACATGGCCTCAAGGAGGTGCTGGAGTATACAGGCCAAGGAAGAGGGGCCTGTTGGAGGGGGAGGGGAGTGAGCACCCACACCCCTTAAGTCACCCCTCACTTCTGCTCTATAGGGAAGCCAAAGAAACTTATTGGTTCTTGTATTAGTCCGGGTTCTGTAGAGTAACAGAACTTATAAGATGAATCTCTCTCTCTCTCTCTCTCTCTCTATATATATATATATATATATATATATATATATATATATATATATATATATATATATATATAGGATATATATAGGATTTATTAGAATGACTTACAGACTGTGGTCCAGGTAATCCAACAATGGCTGCATGTGAATGGAAGGCCAGAAATCCAGTCGTTGCTCAGTCCGTGAGGCTGGATGTCTCAGCTGGTCTTTAGTATATGCCAGAATCCCGAAGAGGTAGCTCTAATGACAGCGCAGGAATGGACTTGCTAACCAAGGCAATCTAGGAAAGAGCAAAAGCTTCCTTACTTCATGTCCTTATATAGGCCTCCAGCAGAAGGTGTGGCCCAGATTAGAGGTGTGCCTTCCTATCTCAAAGATCTGGATTAGGATCTTTTGCTAGGCAGTGGTGGTGCTCACCTTTAATCGCAGCACTCAGGAGGCAGAGACAGGCAGATCTCCATGAGTTCGAGGCCAGCCTGGAGTATAGAGTGAGGTCCAGGCGAGCCAGAGCTGTTACACGGAGGAACCCTGTCTCAAACCCCTCCCATACACCAAAGAAGTAGATCTTCCTACTTCAAATTGAGCAAAAATCCTTCACAGGTGTGTCCATTTGGGGGGTTTTAGTTCATTCCAGATATAGTCAGATTGACAACCAACAATAGTCATCACAAGTCCACCCCTTGTCAATGTGACACACAAAGTTCCCTAGAGTGAACTTTGGTGGAATTGTGCCTTGGTTTGTCATTGGGACTTTAGGAGAATGGGTGGTTGTTGCTTACATCTCCTTCTGGGAAGGCATTTTAGCAACATCTTACAAGGTAAACTCTTCCTTTTTTGAGACAATGTCTCATACATCCCAGGTTGAGCTCAAATTCACTAGCCAAGGACAATCTCGAACTTGTGAGATCTTCCATTCTCCACCTCCTAAATGTAGTCACTACAGGCATGAGCTTTACCAGCTGAGCGACATCCCCAGCAGTCTTCAATTACTTCCAATTGAAAAGCTGTAACACTGATATCAGGTCCTGAGAGGCTTAAAGAGGAAGCCAGTCAGCTCCAGGTGGCTCCATCCTGGGCTCAGCCTTCCAGGTTGGCTCACCTGTTCACGCAGAAGGGGGCGGCCACACACCTGCGTGTCAACTGGGACAGCTGGAATCGCTAGGACTGGTGGGGTATCTCTGCCTCAGCTCTCCTAGAAGGTAGATGGTGTTCTTTCTATAGGGCTCAGGTTCATAAGGGAAAATACTAAAGAGACAAGGCTTCTTGGGGCTTTCGATGGGGACCAGCCAGTGTCCTTGTGGCCATATTACACTAATCAAAGCAGCAATGCGGCCACTCAGGGCCCAGGTTGAAGGCAGAGAAGAGACCCCATCTCGGAAGTGTAGGAGTGGCAAAGGGTGAGGTCTTCACGGGTCACCACCGCTGAGTGTCGTAGGTTTCCAAGATTGCCATGTGAGCTGGCCTGGCCTCCTCCACTTGGGATGGGTTGGCAAAGGGCTGAGGTCAGCCTCACAAAGGGGCTCAGGGGAGCGGGACCATTGCCAAGGCTGCGGGCTCATAGGCAGGCCTCCCTTGACAGGCTGGCTCCAATGCCAGTTCTGTTTGCACACGCTAGTATTTGCAATCAAAAAGTTCAGCGGTCCTTCCAGTGTGCTTAAATTAGTCCCCATGAAAACCAAATCATTTCATTTGCAGAGAAGGGCTTAATTGCCAGGGGAACGAGGCAAAGGGAATTCTGTTGCCTGTTTTCATTGAAGAAAATTACTGTACTTTCCCGTGTCTCCTTATGAGACAGAAGCAGCTCAGAAGCCGTCACCAGCGATGCATCTCCTGGCCTTTGCTCCTAGGAGTCTGTCTGTCATTCTGTTCTTTCAGTTCCTCTTTCCTTACTGGAAACTGGTCTTGCTCATCTGCCCAGCCTGGGGCAACCCGGCCTGGGGCACTCAGTGGGCAGCACTCTCCTGATTTACGGAGTGGCTGCCCATGCTTGCACACTGTGAGTCCAGTGCCCTACCACATTCCCCCGAAGAGCAGTGTGCACACCTGCTCCTGACCTCAGACAACCCAGCCTGGTCTCGCAGCCAGTAGATGGTCATGACTGCCCAAGGAGACACCGCCAGTAAGGGAGCCAGAGGAGGTACCTCTGCAAGGCAGTGGGTAGTGCTAGGATCTCGGTAGGTGAGAGGAAGGGACTTAAATCCCTCAGGTTAAAAGGAAAATAGAAAACAAAATCAAGCCAGTCTGAACAGAAGCTGGAAGGATTTAGATCTTAGAGGCTCAGTGCCCAGCTCTTCTTCTGGGATGGTGGTTCTATTTATTGAATATTTATGGAGTGTCTATCTTGTCCCAGGCACTAAGAACTTGGGCACACCTCATGGAAAGGATCAAAAACGTACGTGGCCATGAGAAGCTGAGACCAGAGCAGTGGTGGCCAGATACCACCAAGGAAAACTTGTAGCAAGCCAGAGGCCGGAGATGGCTCAGTGGTTAAGAGCACATACCGCTCCTGCAGAGGACCCAAGCTCGGCTCCCAGCACCCAGGTTGTAAAGCTCATCACAACCTATACTCATATTCACAAGCACATGCCTACACAATACACATAATTAAATATAATTTTAAAAATATGTAGCAAGCCAGATATTAGGGTAGAGGAAAAAGAGGAATAAATCCTAGAAGAAGCAAGGCATAGGGGTATAGGTGCAATCTCAGACAGGGAAGGTGAGAGGGAGCAAGCCTGGAGGGGGTGGATCCCATGGGGGGCTGGGGGGCACAGAGCAGGTGAGCAGTGAGTGCAAAAATTCGAGGCAGGGATTGGCTGTTGGGGTCCAGGTAGAGAGACAAGGTACCTCCCCTTGCTATAGCACAGAGACAAGGTCCCCAGCCACAGCAGGACATAGCCGACTGTGGATGCTGGCCCCATGCCTCTCCAAGCACAGACAGCACCAGCCACTGGGGAAAGGTGCCAAGTGAAACCACGCCCTCTTCCGGAGACGTGGTGGAAGCAGCTGCCTGGTGTCCCAAGGACAACTTTTTTGGGACAGTTGGGTGGCATATCTGGTCTTCTGTCCCTTCTGTTTAGGAGAGGCCGACAGGATAATGGATTTGAGTCTACACGTGTGCTTCAGCATGGGGGTTTTTTTGAGCTCAAAGTCAACGGTGTATTAATTAAGGGGAACAGCTGCTACCCAAGTCTTATGATAATCGGTGACAAATGGCTGTGTTTACCTTGGTGGTGAGTAGAGAGCCTCTGGAAGGCAGCTCAGAGCTCCTGGGTGGATGTCCATGCTGAGGTTTGTGGGGTACAGTCTCCCTCATCCTTCTGATGCTTCTTCAGTGGCCCACCCCAGGAGAGCTGTTCATCACTAAGGACAGCTAGGTCAGCAGCCTGGGGACACTGTGGACAGAGCTTTAGAAACGCCCAGGGTTAGGGCTGTAGCTCAGCTGGTAGAATGCTGGCCTGGCAGGCACAAAGCTCTCCCATCAGTCCCCAGTACTATGTAAACCCTGCGTGGTGGTGCACACCGTAATCCCAGCACTGGGGAGGTGGAGCAGGAAGATGAGAAGTTCAAGGTCAGCCTGGGCTACCAGAGACCCTGTCTCAAAAACAACAAAACCCCTCCCAGGTCACAGCTTTGTCAAGGATGCCTCCAGCCCCCTCCTCTGACAAACCCCACGGCCCCATGCTGTCCTCGGAGGCTGATGCGCTCTCATGGAGAGGCAGGCTACTATGAGCGCCCGGCTCCGTGGCCTTTTGTTCCCTTTATGTTGTTCTGGCTTCTGCTCTCCCAGCAGCTTCCCAGCCACAGAGAGGACCACGGGTTAGCTTTCTCACCACTTCAGACAAAACATGCCAGGGGAAAATCTTCCACGGAGACAGAGGGCCAGGCAGGCTGGCTTCTTCCTGAGTTGTGCTGGGCCCCTCCACCGTTCACCCACGATTTGTGCAACAGCTCACATGCCTTTGTACCAGTGTCTACACAGGTGGGGTCAGGAAGGGGCAAGACCGGCTGTAACCCCAGAACATAGCTCGGCTACCTTGTATCTGAGCCGCTAGCCTTGGGGACCCATAGAGATGAATGCCTGTAGTGTCTACGGTCTTCTGGAAGCATCCCCTCGCCAACTGTGCCCACCAGCCCATCACTAACGCTGGCCTAGATGTAGGAAGTATGCCTCCTTCAAGGGCATTACCAGCTCCATGCAGCTTCCTGGCTCTTCCTTCTAGGGATACTCAGCACTCCTGGGAACCTTGGGACAGGAGCTTGACAGGCAAGTCAACATGGAACTGGAGCTCTCAACCCACTGGGTTGTGGAGTCCACAGTGACCCTGCAGGATGGGTGCTCATGTGGCTTGAAGCCGCTTATTTGAAGCCCACTGCCAAGGTGGCCCAGCTGGCCCAGCCTTCTCATTACTCACCATCACTTTGGGGAGAAAGGGGAAGCATTATGGACAAAAACCACATCCATTTTCAATAAATATTTTATTTTTCCAACAGTTCCACCCCAATACAAAAGCTTCTTCTAGCTGGAGCCTGATCATGAGAACAGGCCTTTGCCACAGGCACCTGCTCAGACCCCAGTCCTGCCGACCACCCGGACACGAGGAAATGAGAGTATTGCTAAACTGAGATGGTGCTTTATTAAGAAACAGAGAACGGCAACAGGTCCAGAAGGGGGCGTCTGTGTCTTCTGGAGGCAGCTGCGCCTCACGTCCACCCGCCATCCTCCTGTGCTGTGGGTGAGGCCGGCTAGAGGAGTTGCTGGCCAGCCTCCCTCTCAGCTAACGAGACCCCCCACTGGGTGTTTAGGGAGCAGGTCCTCCACGGCACAGCAGGCTAATGGCGCACACTGCTCCCATGCAGCCTGCAGGGGGCAGTGTGCAGCCACAGTGCTGCACCCCACCGGTGCCCTGTTCCAGCTCACCAGCCAGGAGAGGCCTTGTCACAGTAAAATCGAGGCTCCACCCTGGCTCAGGGCTACACTTCCCATCTGTGAGAAGCACTGAGGCACAGGAAGCTGTGGCTGGACCCTCCACCCCTCCTGATCCTGGCCACCTCTATTCTGTCCCCTCCAGCTGGCTCTAACTTGTAGCATCTTCCCCTTCTGGACAAGGAGGCCCATGTAGCAGCAGGACAGGCTTCCTCCCCTCACCCTCAAGCTCCCTGGAAACACTTCAAAGGCACACAGACTAAGCGCTCCCCAGGCCCCTGCTGCCCCAGCCCACCACCCGACCCACTTCCCAAGCGAGGGGCTTCAGATCACTGGTTGCTGTCTAGCTGTGTGCAGGACCTCCATGATTCCAACCACTGCCGTCTTTCTATCCAGGAGAGCAAGCCCTTTCCCTTTCTGTCAGTAAGACTGGCATAGAGGAGGGTCTCACCTGTCCTCCCTGCTACCCTAAGGAAGCCCATGCGTCCCAGAACTGAGATCGAGAGGGCAATCAAGGCAGGTGTGAATGAGCACCGAAGGTCTGTGCCCTTGCCCCAGCTGGGTGACCAGGCCAGGCTGGCTGGAAGAGGCCCTGTCCTATCGCTCTGAGTCAGAGAAGGAGGAAGGCTTAGTCCATCTCCACACCAGCATGTCCTCCCCAGCCACACGGTGGGACTCAGTCTGGATCCGGGACTCATTGGAAGCCAGGAATTCCACGGCGCGGTCCCACACTCGCTTCATGCGCCGCCTGCAATGAGAAGGTAGCGCTCAGCGGCATCAGGCTGGCAGCACGTCACCTTCCCACGGAGGGCGTGTCTAAGCTCTGCCTGTCCCAGCACTTATTCAGCGGTGGACGTGTCAGACCCCAACACAACTGTAGAGGGCAGAGTGGTGCACCAGGGACCCCACAAGCCTTAGGAAGAGGGAGCTAAGGGGGCGGCAGTGGTGGGCACCTAGGTCCATGTGGGAAGTACACCATGTTGGCTAATCAGAGCATTCCAAATTCACAGCCCTGCAGGGGGCCGGGGGGACAAGTGAAGCCTCGGAAGAAGGAGAAGGAGACATGTATCTTCGTGAGTTAGAAGCCAAAGGCCACTCGCTGCTCTGTGGCCCCCCTCCCCAACAAAAAGGTTTCAGGACAGAGTGTGTGTGCAGTATCTTTCCTTCATAGCCCCAGTGGTGCCCTCCCCTCCCCTTCAGCACACCTTCCCGACTGCGCAGGTCTGAGTGTGTGGGAGCAGGGCCTCCAGGGAGAGCACAAACGAGGGGAGGCAGGATGGCCAGGCCGATGCCACACACTCAAAAGAAAAGGCTTGCAGGATGGAGATGCCAACCTTCAGGCCAGGTCCCGGAGGTTGCAGGAAGGAATACTCGTCCACATGGAGGGACGGACCAGCCAGCTGTTCCATCAGCTCCCTGCAGCTCCTCACATCTCCCGCCAGCCCCAGGAATGCCCTTACCCTGGCAGACCGGGGGCTCACGGGACAGCTCAGGAGCTACTGGGGTGGGTGAGCTCCTGGTAGCGCTCAGACCGCTATGGGTCAGCTATGCACCGAGCAAGCCCGTGACGTGTGGGTGACGTGTGGGTGACGCGGCTGCAGTCAGAGTGCCAGGCCAGCTCTTGTGCTCGGACAGCTACTCTCTAGTGCTTATGGGACTGGAACTAGCGTGGCAGACTTCAAGGCCACCTCCTCAGCACCTGTCCCCTGTCCAAGGCCCCAGCACTGCCCAGTGTCACACGGATCCCTATGCTTCCTTCTCCTCCTCTGTCTTCCACTTCACAGTACACAGTAAGGGATCAATAAATGTGTGGAAATGGATGGATGGATACAGGGCAGCCCACTGGAGGCAGTGGAATCCCACTGTAGGAGAGAGGCTTGAAAGGCTGGTTATACAACTCCTGGCAGGGCCAGGAATTAGGCAGGAGTCTGGGTGCAGCAAATGGCTTCCCCTGAGAGACAGAGGACCCACAGGCTGACCTCTCAGAGCAGCAGTGGTCTCCTGTGGGCGGGGACTCCCTGCCTACAGCCTGTGGGGAGATGAACCCAGCAGCTGCCAAATGCATGCATGCTGCTGGAGAGCAGCCAGGACTTGTGTTCACCAGAAAAGTGTGCTGCCACTAAGTCCAGCAAGCTACTCCACCAAGATTATCGGTTCAAGGCCTGCCTGGGCTACAAAGTGAAATTCTGTTTCAATGAAACAAAACGAGACAAAAACCCCAGACCTGTACATGCTCTCCTCTTCCAATCCCCTGGCTGCACAGAAGGGTGATACGGTGACAGGGCCTGGTGGTAGCGACACAGAATGCTACACAGCACTCTTGAGTAAGTCCCTCTACTTCCCAAAGCCTGGGCTTCCTTGCCCATACATGCCCACCCCACCCCGCAACTGTTCTCAGGTCTGTGGGCTTGGTGAGGACCAGGAGAGTGAGTGTGTCTGGGGAGGGCACAAAGCACAGGGGAAGGGCAACCTCTGAGCACCACATGGCAGGTGACAGTCAGCTAGAGAACAGCCTAGTCTCCTCTGCGGGGATGCACTGTGCTGACAGCAGGGGGGGCCCTGTTGGGTGCCCCATCCACCCTACGAGGTGTACGACTTCAGGGTCATGGTCACAGGCCTTGAAAAGCTCCTTCTGTCTCCTTGCCAGTGACCAACTCAGAGACAAACTGAGGCTGGCCCACGGAACCCCAAGAGGAGTGTGCCCAAAGGCTGCTGGGAGGTTTCCTCTTGCTTGGAAGACAGTGCCTGCAAGTTCCCCCCTCCTGTCAGCTGTGATGAGGCAGACACTGCTGTGGCTGCTGTTGGCCTCCACCTTACAAACACGAGGTACTGCTGACGTGTCCACGAGGAGGGACTCACGGGAACAGGAGATCCCCTGTGGCTGGAACCACTGAGGGGACCGGGACTCAGCCTCACCATGGCGGCTAGTGCCCAAACTGGCACACTCTGCAGAGGAGTGGCTGATGCTCCTGGTCCTCCTGTCTAGCTCTCTGCCACTAAGAATCAAGCTGGCAGCAGGGGGCAGGCAGTAATTCCCAGGAGGCTAGGCAAAATGATCCTCATGGTCTGCTGATGCTATGTTCTGGGCTCCCTCCCATGGGTCTCAGTGGGTCACCCCAGCCACCCCCAGGAGCAGGACTCACCGACTCTGTGGGGGGATCAGGGTGTCTCGCACGTGGAGGATGCCCACATATGGGTAGCGCTCCATGTCCTGCTCCCAGTCCACATAGTGGTCCTGGACCACATCTATGGGAGAGAGGGAAGCGGTCAGCAGCAACCCGGCAGGCTTGGGCACCCTTCGGCCAGGGGCACGCACCTATAATCTTCTTCACCATCTCGTACATGGCCTGTTCTTCCTCTTCTAGCTTTCGCCATCGGTACTTCAGGAGAATCAGGAGGCCCCACAGGAAGGCCAGGCCTGGAACACAACAGAACTCCATCACCTACTGAGCAAGGACAGGCTACAGAGTCATGACCTGTCTCCAGCTCCTGTCACCTGGTGTCCCAGGTACCCAGACCTCAGGCTATCCCAAACTCACACCACCATCCCCTCACGGGCTGGAGCCTGTGCTGCACACAAATATACATGCCACGCCTGTATTTTGAGATGCTGTAGTTGGTAACAACCCAACAGCTCGGCATGGGGGAGGCATTACACAAGGCAGCCTCTGATCCATTGCTGGCTATCCTGAAGGCTGCCGTCTCCATGCCCCAGCCTTTTCCTTACTGTGGGAAGAGACAAGCCAGGCTCGCCTTTCTTTCTGCAATCTGCATCCTCTCTGCTTTTACCCATCTCTGCAGATGCTGGCAGTTTTCTGGAGTAAAATTAGGCCAAGATCCCACGTCACCTCCTGCGTGGAGCTGGTCTGAGCACTGAGAGCCTGACTGGGCCAATGGAGGCAGCAGAGGCTGACTCCCACAGGGCCCACCCCTCTCAGGGAGGCCGACAGTCCCTGCCCTATGCCAAGGACATTTCTGGTTATACTACAGATCCAGCCACCAGCCCGCAAGGGTAAAGACACGCAGGGGCAGAGGCCGTCCTGTTCATCTCCTGCTTTATCAGCTAGCCCCCAGGTGCATGAGGCGCAATGGTCCCTTCAGTGCCTGACTCATTCCTCACGCCCAGGCAGCCACTGGGCTAGGCTGCTGGCAAGTGGCAGGCTGGGAAGGGACGGGAGAGCATGGCAGGCAGCGAGGACTTACACCAGAAGAAGATGAGCACGTGGGTGACAGCGGTGAGCAGGGCACGGCTCAGGCGGCAGCCGACGCCCATCCGGGGCCGGGCAGACTCCAGGCAAACCACCTGGTCCACCGTGGTCACCAGCTCAGACGGGTCTTCCCCTTTCAACCTGAAACAAGACACGGGGCTGTAAACAGGCTGCGGTCTGAGCCCCACTTCAGCCTGGAGGCGAGGACATGGAGGGGGGCCGGAGGTCTCCACTTGCTCAGAGCAGCCTGCTTATCCTGGCTGTGCTCCTTCCTGCAATTTCCCACACTGGCTACTTAGAAAGAAGGAAGCTTTAAAGATGGCAGCAAGCTTGAACCCCTGCCGCTGAAGTGGCGTCCCCCTCTGCCGGGTCTTTGACAGTCTCTCTCAGCATGCAGAAGATTAAGCTGTAAATTGGATTCCCACCTCCCAGCATAGAGAAATGGAAATGTTTACTGAATCCCTGGCTTTGCAAGAGCGTGGCAAGAACTGAAAGACAGAGCCTGGAAGGCTGCACTTTTCTTCCATGAGGAACAGGCGCAAACGCTGCTTAAGTGTAAAGATCGGGGTGCTGATGAAGCCCATGGCAACTGGGAACCACCATGCTGTCAGTGATCAGACCCCAGCCACCATGACTCCAGCCACATGGTTGGTAAGGCAATGTGAGGACCTGCAGGGATGCCGGTGCCACACCATGCTCTCTGGAATGGCTACTATGTGATGCCCCACTCCTTGTGCCCCATTTTCAACACTGGCTGTCTGAGCTCCCGCAGCTACCCTCCCAGCTGCCTTCCCCAGCAGGAAAAGGCAAGTGTCATCATTCTTCTGTGTTGGCAGCTCCTGTGAGTGCTGCGGAGGGGAAAATCCGTATTCTCCTCTGCCTTCTCAACGCAGGAAAATCGCTCAGCCGCTCAGGGCAGCTGCTTTTAAGCCATCGGATCTTAATCGTGCCACGCATCCAGTTACCGAGCTTTAGGCCAAGCCGCCCAAGGGGCTGCGCTGGATGCACTGTGATGGAATTAGTAATTTGGGTGGATTAGAGAAAAAGAGAACAAAACCCTGGAGTGTGTGTTAATATCAGGAGCTGGAACTGGAACAGAGGTTCTGACAAAGAGCTATGGAAGGGACGGTGAGGTCCCACACCTTCGCAGGGCTGCTTGGCACGGGCTGGGGACTCCTTCCCGGCCACTCTTCCCGAATAGGGCCGCTATCTCTGCTAACGGTGCTTGCCAGCAATGGCAACTCAGGGAAACTGCCTGGTCAGAACAGAACCCAGCACTTCCCACGACATTTCCAAACTGAGTAAAACCAACGCACAGAACATTTCCTTCCCCGGTGAGTTAGCAGGGGCAGCTACTTGAGGAAGGACTGGCAGGGTCAGCAGGCTTGCACCCCAACACCTGGACTGGCAGTGCTGCTCTCTGGTCTGCTGTCTGGGTAACGAGGGAGTCAGCACATGGGCAGGGCAGCGGCAGTTCAGCCTCCCGTGACAACTGCCTACACTCACCAGATGCCCACGTCCTTGTTGCTGCTCAGTATCCAGGTCAGTGCGGCCTCAAACCTTGCGGAGGGGCTGCTGGTCACGTTCTGTGGGGTGGAGACGGGGTTTAGCTCTGCCTCAGGACTGCTGCCAGGACATTACTCTGAACTGGACTGCCAAAGCCTCTCCGTGTCCCCCGCATGCCCCACGCACAGTGAACAGGCAGGGAAGGCAAGCTGGGGCGAGGAGAGCTAGGAAGAGGCTGACGCAAAGCTCAGCAGGAGAACAATGCAGGTCTGCGGGCAGCAAGAAAGGCGTTAAGCAGAGGCAGCAGCGGCAGCAGCAGCCGGCAAGCACGCACAGCTGGCACCAGCGGAATGGGGGAACAGCGCCAGGGTTGGAGCGGATGACAACCAGTAACAGCTGTGCGGCCTTAGAAACTCCCTGGCCCTCTCTTTCCTCAGTTTCCTCATCTTTGAAGTGAAACTGAACTACACAGCCCTTCAGGCCCTGTAAATCCTCAAGCTCCATAACTACCATGGAGAGGGAGGCACGGAGAAAGGCAAACGGAAGCCAAGGATCCAAAAGGAGTCACCAGGGGGCAGGGAGAGAGGACACATGTGCCTCCCACTGTGAAGAGAGTTGGGCGGGCCTGAGGACCCCTTGAGGTCCTCTGAAAAAGGGGCTGCCTGCCATGGCCATTCAGCTGGTGAAGGGGCCTCAGGTCGGACCAGATCACCTGCCCACACTCAGCAAGGCCAGCCTGGGGCACAGTCCCCTCCACAGTAACCCAACGCTCCACTAAATTAAAAGAAAGAAAACCAAAAGCCACAAAGCAAATACAAAACAAAAAGGGAAGACAAACAAAACAACAAAAAACCTGCAGAGCTCGACAAATCAATAGGGAGCTGCAGCCTTGCAGGGGCAGCAGCCTGCAGCCTACTCACAGCTATGTATTCCTGAGCCTCCAGAACAGGAATGCATTTGCTTTTCAGCTTCTCCGGATTGCCACATTCAAAATTACCTAGACAGGAGAAAAAAAAAGAGAGAGAGAGAGAAAGAGAGAGACATTCAAACACAGAGAAGAGGTGAAAAAAAAATCACACTGAAATGGCCTAAAAATACAGCGAGAATCAAGGCATCAGCTATAATCAGGAGCATGTGGCCCAGCGGCACCCAGCTTCTGTGGGGCATCTTCACTCTGCAGCAAGATCAAAAGCCACTTAGCTTGGATCGATTCCAGATCATTAAAACCTGACCTGCAAAGCAGGGCAGCAATTTGCATTAAATGACTGAAAAACTGCCCAATGCCAAAGTCTGTTTGCGGCTGATCCCTAGAAGGATCAGACAGAGAGCTGCAGAAGGTACTGGAGCAGCTCTATAAATATACACAGCCTGGGAAAAAAGAAAGGCAGGAGGCCGGCCACCAGACACTCTGATCCGGACACACGCTGGAACCTGCAAGCCGAGCCCATTGTTAGAGAGATCCTAGGGAAGGATGTCCAGAAGGGACCCAGGGAAGATGAGACGTCTGTGGGGTGTCAGCTGACAGGCCAAGGGCAGCTCCTCTAAGCACCCAGGAGGCTGGCTCCACCTTGTCCTGTAAGCCTTCGAGGCCTGGGCTGAAGACCACCTCTTGAGAAGCCCCCAGTAGACCTTAGCCTGCTGCAGCTGTTGGTCCTCCTTCACAGGGTTTCCTGCCAGGCCCTGCAGGGGCAGCCCGGGATGAGGCACATACAAGGTAGCTGACACTCATGCACAGTCTTGCCTGAGGGCTCGGTGTGTGTGTGTATGTGTGTGTGTGCGCGCACACACACACACACACACGCACACACACACACACTGGGCAGAGGGGGCAGTTTTGGGCTTGTCCTCCAATACAGCCAAATCTTCCTACTTCAACACTGCTCTTGGCCCTGTGTTTTCTGAGGCCAAGGCAGCTTCTTTGATCCTCCTGCCATACCTGGATTAGTCTGGCCCTGGCTGGGCACCTCAACGCCTCCTGATTGGTTTCTTCTGTCCCCTTTCCATCTCAGAGCTTTGTCAATGAGGCTTAACGATGATTCTGCTTCAATGACACAGCATCGCTCAGCTGCTGGGCATCTGCCTTCTCGGCAGCTGGCTCTCACTCAGCATGTCACTCCCTGGCCTGCTGGACCAGGCTCTGTGGCTGGGCACCCCCACTTCCTGACATTACTTCCTCTTCTCTTGCCTGCTCATGTCTGCATGCATACACCCAGGCCGACCTGTGCTGGCATAGTGCTTTCCTGACCACTATGGCACTATGCATCACCATGCTTCCTGCAGTGTGTGGCCCATTGTCATATTAGACCACAAACAGCCACTTCATTCCCTACCAGGGCCAGGACAATACCCAGCCACAGTTCGTCTCTAAAGGGATAAAGGGGTGTAGTTCATATTTCTTATCAGGCTCTTGATGGCATAAGCCAGGTCCAAATCGGGAAGGTGGGATGGAGGACAGGTACTCAGAACTAGTGTGGAGCAGAGTCGCTCTACCTCAGGCTGCCCACAGACCGCCTGGGCCCTTCCTACAAACAAGGAGGAGACCCGGGACCAGTGCCAGGTCCAGAGGACTTCCAAGGCCTGGTCCCTTCCAACCAACACAAGGCCCCAAAGCATGGTGGGACAGAACCTCGTACCTGCCGAGAGGCCCATGTGTTTGTGGACCTAGAGCCTTTAGGGAAAAGGGAGATCCAGGCCTGTACTGCATGCCCACAAGGCGTGACATGATGAGTTGGAGTGGTGGGTGGGAAATCGGGGCCAGACTGACCAGGGGGCACTGCGGTGCTTGGTGGTTACTCACCTGCTTGGATGGCCAGGAAGTTGTATAGCTCATGCAACAGCTCCAGCAAGGCTGCCTTCTGCTTGGCCTGACAGAACTGAAAGGCAGGGAACAGTCAAGGGTCTGTCTGTGGCCGTGGCCACACTGCCACACCCATCTGGACAGCAAGGAACATCTCTAAATTTTAGGGGCTTTCTTTTTTGTTTTTTGAGACAGTCTCATGTAGACCAGGCTGGTCATGAACTGGTTATGTAGCTAAGGATGACCTTTAACCCTGCTCCTCCTGTCTCCAGCTGGTGAGTGCCGGAATCACAGGCCTGTGCCACCCCGCCCGCTCTACGCAGTGCTAGAGCCGCAGTGCTAGAGCCACGTGTCCAGGCCACCTCCTCGTTTCCTATGAGAATACACCTGCAGAGGGCAGGCAGGGAGAGAGGGAGGGAGTAATCGGTTCTGTGGCATAAAGACAGTAGAGTGACAAAGGGATGGCCACCATGGCTCCAGCCCGACTTCTTGAGAAGAAGAGCAAGGAATGGTAGCACAGCTTGCAGACTCTGGAGGGGACAGCACAGAATTCAGGGACTGCAGGGGGTATAAGGCCGTGCCTGAGGGGGGACTGCAGTGGGGACTCCATGTGAGCCCACATATAAACCACTTGCATGGGCTGACACCACCCAGAGGAAACAGGACAGACGGCACCAGACAGAAGATGGCCTGATTAAGACAACACACCCACTCCCAGCCTGTCCCTACACTCTCCACAGCAGAGGCAGAAGGAAAAATAGTATCCGAATCCTGCTGCCGACAAGACTAACTTACCTGATACTTAAATACTTGTCTGGATTTGGGGTGAACCAGGCCACCCAAAGGAAACTAGCAAGAAACCTCATTGGGGCCAAAAAAGACGCCCCTGCCTGCCTGCTCCTGGGCCCACCTGCCATGAAGGCCAAGGGCGCCCAGAGTGGTCCGAAAATGAATCTTGTGCAGCTGTGGCCCAGATCTGCTGTCCTTTCACAGATGTGGGTGGGCTGGTTACAAATCTGCAATGTCTAGAGTCCGAAGTCCAGAGCTCTGCCAGCTGAGGGGAGCAGCTCCGCACAGCCCAGCAGGACCTGCAGGGTGGTGTCTGGGCTCACAGAAGGCCAGGAGCCGACGTGCCCTTCACCTGAGGTCTGCCATCTCTGTGGATCATGCAGGACTGGAACGAAGAACCTTAGCAAACTAAGTGGCAGACAGAAGACGAGCAGGGGTGCTGTGGAAAGTCCTAGTTCTTGTTTCTGCGTCTGTCCCTCTGGCTGCCTGCTTCTGGAGCACACTGTAATCATCAGCCCGGCTTTATGATGGAGAGCAGATTAAACTTATTATGAGCCTGGTTTTGCAGAACAACTGGGAAGCAAAAATGCTGGGTGGACGACAGCAATAAAGAAATGTCGTAAACCAGCCGCAAACAGGACACATCAGAAGCCAAGGAAATAAAACCAGGGGATCTGCAGCAGGCTGCCCTCCATTAACAAGGGGGAGGGGCAACACAGGCTGTCCTTTCTTTGCTAGCCCCTGGCCTGCAGAGGCCTGGCACCCACACTTAATAATTAGAGCACTAAGTCATGCCCTCTGGCAGCACACGCCGCCTCCTGGTAGGATTTATGGCCTGAAAATTTACCGCCTCCTATCTTCCTCGGACTATCACCAGAACCGGCTTCCTGGCTGTGCATTAATGCTGCTCACAGGATTCATACGCTGAGGGCCACTCACCTTCCCCAAACATTATTTGTGGGGAATGTGAGGGCTTCATAAAACAAACCGAAACATCGGCTAAGAGGGCTAATTTCCCTCAACTGGCTCCTTGACGTGTCAAATCAGAAATCAGAACACTGCCAGAAAGACAGATGTACAGCAGAGAAAAGGCAAAAGTAAGAGTGGCCTGTCAGGGTCGGACACCGGCAGTCCTGCGTCCCACACAGCAGGCTGCAGAGGTGCTCACCAACTCCCAACTCCCTGGACTGACTCAGGCAGAAAATCAAAGGCCTCAGATGCTCCCACTGATGGAGGAACATCTGTAAGAAGCCCAGGGCTGGCTCTGAGGAGCTCAGTCCTCCCTCCGTATTTCAAGTACTGCTTTGCTCCCAGAATTAAGTCTGACACAAACACCATGGAACACGATGTGATTCCGGTACGTTCTGGGACACTCTCCCTGAAAAAGATCCTATCATGATCTGGGAAAGTTTATCTCTGGGTGGAGGCTTGAGTCCTCAGGAGAGTAAAAAAAGCAGAGAAAACTTACCTCATCTGTTTTTCTCTCACAGTCCACCGGCAATAATTTCACTGAGACCAAGAAAAGAAAGACAGAGATTAGAAGTGGGATTGAGGAAAAGACAAGAGAGACTTCTCAAAATCCAGGGGAAGTCAAACTCGGCTGACACGAAGGTAGAGGCTGGAAGATGCCACCTCACACTAACATTGTACAGTATGGACAGTGAGACCCAAGGGTTTCCCCATGCTGGGTCAGGACACTGATAGCTGGGGCCTCATTCCAGCTGCAAATGAGCACCACAGGTTCTGGGGCAGTTTAACCTCTAGGTACCCATTTCTGCACCTGTGACATGGGATCCCATGGGCCTTCCTAAAAGGGATGTTCACAGTGTAATCCAGCACTCAGGAGGCTAAGGAAGGAGCCGCCACAGTCTGAGGTCAGTCTGGCCTACAGAGAGGATGTTGTCTCAAGAAACAAAAAAACGGGCTGGAGAGGTGGCTCCGTGCACTGGAGCACCGCCTGCTCTTCCAGAGGACCTGGGTTTGATTCCCAGCACCCACATGGCGGTTTACAGCCATCTGTAACTCTAGTTCCAGAGAACCCAACGCCCTCTTCTGGCCTTCTTGGGCACTGCATGCATGTGGTGCAGAGCACGTGCAGGCAAAACACCCATACACATAAAAACACAAATGGCCTTCCCTGCTTAACTCAGAGTTAGGCTCAAGACAACATACAGAAAAGTCTTATGAGCTGTAAATGAAGGTATGTCAAGTAAGAGTTAATTCTGTTATCGGAGGTAACTCTAGGAAATCCTGGCTATGTATTCCCAAAGCCTGTCTTAAATCACCGTAAGCAGTGAGTAAGCAACACAACGCTATGTGATACCCCTGAATGGTCACAGCCCAGGACAGTTCAGTGGCACTCAGCTTGGCTAATCTCTACCAGGCCCATGAACTATCCCGAGTGGATAAACTGCTCCAGCGGTGAGCAGTCATTTGGGCATTAGCATGGCCAACAGACTTTACACACCCAAACATCCCATTATCACAACAGCTAACACAGTGAGTCAGCTTTTCCCTGTATTTCAGCGATTCCTGCTGGGCGTGGGAAGATGTGACCCTGACAGAAGGCTGGCGACAGTATTAACTACCTTCATGCTTTGCAAAGAATATTAGCAACTGGAGGGCTGAAGTGCCATTTTATACCTAAATTTGTAACAAAATGATCTGAGTCTGGTGACTCAGGTCTATAATTCCAGCTAGGGGACGCTAAGGAAAAATCATAGGTTCAAAGCCATCCTGAACCACAGAGTGAGTTCAAGACTAGCCTAGGTAACTTAGGGAGCCCCTGCTTCAAAACAGTTTTCAAAAGTCAGCTAGTGAGTGTAGCTCGGTGATAACATGCTTGTCTAACGTATGTGAGACCCTAAATATAATCCCTAGAGCAGAGGAGGAGATTATCATGAAAATGGAGTGCTTTTTTGTTCTTTTGTTAGAACCAAGAGTAACAGGCAAAATCCCATTTTGGGAAACACCAATCCTCAGCTATTCAGGAGACACTGTCTCCTGCATCCCTCGAGGGATGTGGAGTCATATAACTGAGTGTGGGCAGCAATGTCTGGTAAGCTGCCTGACTCACGGGCCCTCTCCCAGCACAGCCTGGGGGTGCTGCCAGCAGCCTTAGGCACCCCACTGTTATCCGTTTAAGCTCAAAAAATTCTCCCACACCTGTGCCATAGGCAGGGTTAGAATCCTTTTGACGAAGCAGACTGGGTTTTTTTGGTGCTATAAAGCTAAGACCACAACCGGGCACTCCTAGAAGGCCAGGGGGCTCTCCGGGGCCTTCGAAGGGCTGTCAAGTGTGAGCAGGAGGTCAAGAGGGAGGAAACCAGAGGGGCAAGGGGTGGGCCTGTCTGTCAAGACTAGGTGTGCAGCTTTCCAGGGACTGTGAAGAACTCGGCCTGCTCCTAGCAGAGGCTGAAAGGGAGACACTAGAAGGGAGGGAAGCAGAAAAGAAGATAAAGTGGAGGCACAAAGTACTGCAGCTGCCGGAAGGAGGAAAGTCAGAGTCCGGAGGTGAGAGGCAGTCGGAGGCTGACAAGGCGCGAGAGAGCGCGGCTGGGCTCCGCGGGCCTCGGTGGTCTGGTCACACGCCCGTGCCCCGGGGCCCTCCCCTGCGCCGGCCCGGGACGTACTGTTGTCCTCCGCCTCCTGCGGCGCCGAGGGCTTGCCCATCTTCACCCAAAGGATGCCCAGAAAGACGAGCAGCAGCCCCAGGCTGGCCCAGAGCAGAAGGCGAGACAGGCAGCGCTCCAGCCGCCGGCCCGCCTCGGGTCGGGCCCGCCCCGCGCCCGCCGAGCCCGTTCGCGCGGCCTTCAGGCCGGGGCGCGTGTCGGCGCCAAGGAGCGCGGAAGGCGGCCGCGCAGAGGCCGAGGACGGGGCCCACCAGCGGCGGCCCGGGCCCAGAGCGGCCCTGTCGGGCGTCCGGGCATCCTCGTCCTCCTCGGAGCTGCCCCGGACCGAGGCGCGGCGCCGCAGCGGCCCGGGGCGGGCGGGGTAGGCGAGGCCGCGGCTTCCGGCCCAGGGAGGGGCGGGGGCCCCCAAGTCGCCATAAGGCCCCGAGGAGTTGGGGGCCGCGCTCGAAGCCGGTGGGGAGAGCCCGGGCTCCGCCCGCAGGAAGGACGCGGCGGGCCGCGCGCGCAGCGGCGCCTCCTCGCGTAGCCGGGCCTCCTCCCGCAGCCGCTCGGGGCCCCGAGGCCGGGCTTCCTCTCGCAGCCGCTCGTCGTCGCGCAGCCGGGCCTCGCCCCGCAGGCGGCGCAGCTTGTTGCGGTAGACGTTCCGAGTGGTGTCGGTGATGGGGCCTGGCTGGAAGCCCAGGGCCTGCAGCTCCCGCCGCAGCTCCAGGTCCGACAGGCCGGCCATGGCCAGGACACCGCCCCCTCGCCCGCCCCCGGCGCGCACCGCACCCGGAACTGCTCCCGCCGGCAGCGGCGGCAGAGCGGGCGGGGCCGCGCGCCATGATGGGAAGGTCGAGTTCGGACGCCATATTGGGAAGGGCGGAGCCTGGCGGATATTTCCGCCATGATGAGAAGGTCTGGCTCGGCCTAGAGCCGCCATGTTGATGAGGTCCAAGAATTGGGTTGGTTATTTTTTGGGGTGTTTTCATCTCTTCCCCCGCCCTCTAGTTTTCCTTTGTTTGTTAGACCTAGCGGTGTTTATCTTTGATCCTAACGTAGTGGTAACGTGTAGTAGATGTTCAATAAAATGTTGATTTATTTAATGGATGAGCTTCTCAATAGTGTAAGAAAGCCATTGCCAATAGTAGAAATCATGATCACTTGCCAGTCTCGGGGTGGGGGTGGGGGCTGTGTGTGATTGGGCTTGATTTGGGTGGTGGAGTATGTGCCAGGCATGCTGAGGCCTTATCTTGACTGTTTCAGGCCACCTTCAGACATGCATTTGGTCAACAATGAACACCAAGAGTGTGTACCTTGGGGCTGGAGAGAGAGCTCTGTAGTTAAAAGCCCTTGATGTTCTTGCAGATGAACAACTAGGTTTGGGTCCCATTACCTAGATGATGGCTCACAACCATTGTTAACTCCAGTTCAGAGGACCTGATTCCGGCCTCCACAGGAATAAACCTGGTGCACAGACCTGTGGGTAAAACACTCAGGCATAAAATAAAAACAAATGTATTTTATTTTTTAAAGTGCAGCTCTGGGACAGATGGGTCCTCAGTGGCCACAGAGGTAATGTTGCAGGATATTTGATTACAGTGTGTGAAAATAAGTCTGTTTTACCTCACCTGCCTTAGGTGCCTTCTGACTGGTTTAATAAAGAGATGAACGGCCAATAGCTAGCTAGGAAGGAGAGGATAGGCGGGACTTGGGGAGGGTAGGAGGTGGGAGGGGTGAGGGGGTGGAGAGGACCTGGGGGAGAATCTGAAGGGGAGGGGGGATGCCAGCGAGGTGCAGAGCAAGTTGATATACAGAATGAGAGATAAAAAGCCATATGACAGAATGTAGATTAATAGAAACAGGTTAATTTAAGTTATAAGAACTAGTTGGGAACAAGCCTAAGTTAAAGGTCAAGCTTTCATAATTACTAAGACGTCTCTGTGTTGTTATTTGGGGGCTCGTGGTCCAATAAGAAAGCCTCACTACAACATAGATTAATATAAACGTGTTAATTTAAGTTGTAAGAGCTAGTTGGGAACAAGCCTAAGCTAAGGCCAACCTTTCATAATTAATAAAAGTTTCCATGTCATATTTGGGAGCTGGCAGTCCAAAGAAAGACTTGTGTATCAGGTTTTCTCAGACCGCCAGCCCCCACATCAAAACACAGAGACTTTTTTTTTTTTTTTTTTTTTTTTTTTTTTCGAGACAGGGTTTCTCTGTGTAGCTTTGCATCTTTCCTGGAACTCGCTTTGTAGACCAGGCTGACCTCGAACTCACAGAGATCCACCTGCCTCTGCCTCCCGAGTGCTGGGATTAAAGGCGTGCACCACGACCACCCGGCCACAGAGACATCTTATTAATTGTGAAAGCTCGGCCTTATCTTGTGCCTGTCCCACTAGCTCTAATAACTTAACTTGTTTCACTTTATTTACGTTTTGCCTCAGAGCTTTTTACCTTTCTTTCCTTCTGTATGTCCTACTCCATGGCTGTCTGTCTAGTGACTGTCTGTCTGGTGGCCCTGGGTGTCTCCCTCTCATTCTCCTCTTGAGCCTAGGTTCCTCCTCCTATTTATTCTGTCTGCCGGCCAGCCCCATCTCTCTCTCTCCTGCCTAGTTATTGGCCATTCAGCTTTTTATTAGATCAATCAGGTGTCTTAGACAGGCAAGGTAAAAGAAATGCAACACATCTTTACATAATTGAACAAATGCAGCATAAACAAGTGTAACACATCTGTGCCCAGTTAAAGTAATATTCCACAACAGACCTGTTACAAGGTGACTCCAAATCTGCCGTGGAGACAGGGTCCCTATGTCCTGGGCTCCCATGGGCAGATGAGTTTGGTCAGAAAAGGCTTTGTGGCACCTGGTGGAACTCTCGTAAAAGATGGGGTCGGGAGATCCCTGTGCCTTGTAGTTTTTGCTTTAGCGGATGAGCTGCAGAGCTTTGCAGTTTGATTTCCAATCTGCAAACCATCCAGTGTGTGATCATTTCCAATTAACATTTCTAGCTTGTTTCTCAGAACTTCCCAGTGGGCTGCTACAAGGATTAGAAGAGTGATTTGTGTTAGGTCCTCAGGACAGGGCTTTGAACACCCTCCTCCCTCACCCGAATCTTTGGAGCGGTTGGGAGCCTTGGTGGGGTGGGGCAGTGGTTTGGTTATGTGAAAGGTCTTGATGGGAATCCCGGAAGAGAAGCAGGAGAGCTCGACAACCGGAAAGAAATAGTTCACAGCCTTGTTCCCACCACCCTCTTCCCCTCCGTCCACCTCCTTCATCACCAGTTCCTGGGGCTCCAACACTCATTCAGTTCTCTTCCCAGCCCCCTCGAGTTCTCCCTGCAGCTTTACCCAGCTGCCCCCACAGCCCTCCCTGCCCTCCCCGGCCCCGGGCCTGGGCCCTGCTCCTCTGTCAGGGGTTCATTGTTCTGCCCCTTGTTCTACCCCAGGAGTGTTCAGTGCTGGCCACCTGGCTGGGAAAATTACAGCCTCCGCTTGGTCGGCTTCTGTCGTTACCTCCCCTTCTCCCCGACTTAGCTGCTCCCATGTGGTGTGATTTCTCTCACCAAGTGTTGTTTTCCTTTTCTCTGCCTGTGTTTGCACGGAATGCCATGGATTTGATATAGTGATTGCCTAACACATAGACCACATAATAGTATTTTATTTCTTTCTGAAGCACTGTTTGCATGACAAATGAGCTGGTAACAGTGTGCACCTCCGTGCAGCTGTGCGGTTCAATGTATAAAGAGCTCGCCGTTCAGCGTCAGTGCTGGCCGAGTGTGTTCTAAGAGGGTTTGAGCAAAGTGAGTGTTGTGGTGTTTCACTGGTCTATTTCATCACAGTGGATCTGAAAGTGCTCAAAAAGCATGGACAGGACTGGGGCCACCATCAGTGATGGTTCACCATGGGGCTTTCTCTGCTGTCCCTGAGACGCTCCAGCACATACCTGGGACCCAACGGCCCACAGCAAACCCTACTCATTGACCTCCCACTAGCCTAGAACTCAGCGTTAGCCTTCAGCTACCCTGGCTCGCCCTCTGTCTCCATGAGTGGCTTCTGGCCTTGCCTTCTGGCTCTCATGGTCCTCAGTATAGTGTATCAGCAGGCCTCAGCGGAAGACGCTTGCACAGGATCTGCCCCAGCTCCCTTCTCCACCCCTTAAAAGAGCCTCACAGGTCGCCTAGGATCCCTCCCTCTTCTCTGAATTCCCATTTTCCTCAGCTCCCAGCCCTGTCTGCCCTCTCTGGGAGTTTAGACCTCCATGGTTCTCCATCCCCAAGGCTTTTACTCTATTAGTAGAATTTCTGAGTTGTGTCCACACACATCCCTGAAGGAGCTCAGCCTCTGTGCCCCCTAGCCACCTCTGCCCTGTCTTGTCAGAGTGCCCCTGCCCCTGCCCCAGATGTTCCAACCCTGTTGTTGTCTTTGCTCTCCCAAGGGGTCTGCCTGGCATGGAGGGCATATTTAACAAAATGGAAATAGCAAGGGTCTCTGACTGCTAACTATCGCTGTGTGTGTATGTGTGTGTGTGTGTGTGTGTGTGTGTGTGTGTGTGTGTGTGTGTGTGTGTCTGTGTGTGTGTTTAAGGTGCATGGCCCCAGCCACGGCCAGTCTTCTTGATTTATTAAAGGCAGAGTAAAGACAAAATGCTGAACCTGTGTCTGTTTAGTAACCACATCCACACAGGCGGCAGAGGCGATGAGTTGTTGGAACCCTCTGGGACCCCTGAAGGCCACCACACCGCTCCCCTCCTGCTAGCCTCTTCCTGTCTCAACAGAGCTCATAATAACAATGGCCATAAATCTTTCATGGTTCCATTTTTCCGCCTTCTCTCCCCACTAGGAAACAGCACACTCATTCCCTCCGTAATGCTCAGGGTACATTCTTGACCCACCTTGCTGACGACCTCAGTTGATCTGGCTTCCTTCGAACTATATGACAGTGGCATCCCACAGGAGGTGTGGGGTGTCCTGGGAAAGTGCAGTCAAAAAATGGGTGCCAAATGGGGCTCCTCAGATTTTGCCTGTCATGGTTTCTAGAGGTCCCAGCTTCTTGCTTCCTCGTCTTGGTGCCTTGTGTAAGAGGCCTGCTGTGGTGACATACTGTGTACCCTAATAAATTTAAATAGGGATCAGAGGACAGAGCCAGCCACTAGATTAGACAAAGAGGCCAGACAGTGGTGGCACACGCCCTTAATCCTATCACTCAGGAGGCAGAGATCCATCTGGATCTCTGTGAGTTCAAGGCCACACTGGAAACAGAGCCAGGCATGGTGGCACACGCCTTTAATCCCAGCACTTGAGATCTCATGCCTTTGCTACCAAGTATTTGGGAAGCACACACACCCTTAATCCCTGGAAGTGACATGGCTGGGTGGAGAGTGTGAGGAGACAGGAACTAAGCAGCAGTTCCACTGAGACCCTGGGGTGAGGGCTCAGAGGCTTTCAGTCTGAGGAAACAGAATCAGCTGAGGAGTTGGCGAGGTGAGGTTGGCTGTGGCTTGTTCTGTCTCTCTGATCTTTCAGCATTCACCCCAATATCTGGCTCCGGGTTTTTTTTTTTTTTTTTTTTTTTTTTAATTATTATTAACAAGACATTTAGCAATTTGTGTTACAGCCTGCCCTTCTGGTCTTTCTCCCAGTCTGTGGTAAGAAGGAGGTAAACAGAGGCATGGGGAAATGCCGGAACAGGTTCAATCAGCAGCTGTGACACTTGATTTGCACAATCTCTTGGGAGTTAAAAGCTCACTGTCTGAACCTCACTCACACACTGGTGTTGTGGGTTAGCCTTTCTTTGGAGGCATGGAATGTATTACCAACATCAGTAACAAATTGTGTATGAAGGAAAATGCATGCTTTCAGAGAGTTTTCTTTGGGGCTTTGTCCATGATTAGATTATACTAAATTACAGAGTACGGATATCAGGCAATTATTCTCTGCTTTTAACTATTCAGTTCATGGTTAATCCGTGTACCTCAGTAATTATGAAATCACACCAGCGTGGTCACAGAGAAAGCACCTCATCATCTTCATCTTGAGAGGCTAGACTCCAGTCACCCCGCTATTGTCTGGGTCCTATACGTGTCAACAAGACATTCCTGCCCACCAGGGGCCGATCTCCCCTCAGTCACCTTCAATCATTACGGGTTTCCAGCACACTGTGCTTTATAAATCTCTAGAAGGAGAACAGGAAAAGCTGAAGGGGGGAGGGTCAGTTCCCTGGTGGCTCTGGGTCAGTTCCTTGTGTGTGTGTGTGTGTGTGTGTGTGTGTGTGTGTGTGTGTGTGTTTGTGTGTGTACGTGCATGTGCATGCAGAAGACAGATATTACATATCTTCCTCAGTTGCTCTCCCCACCGAGCCTACAGCTCACCAATCTGACTAGTCTGGCTCCCCACTGAGCTCCAGGGATCCTCCTGTCTCTGCCTCCCCAGCACAGGGATGACAGGTGGACACCACTGTGCCCAGCTTTTATGTGGGGGCTGGGGACCGAACGGGTCTTCATGCTTCTGTATCGAGCGCCATCTCCTCGGCCCTGGATGTGCTAGAGAGTGTTGTTGTTGTTGTTGTTGTTGTTGTTTTCAGTTTTTTTGAGACAGGATCTCTCTGTGTAGCCCTGGAACTGCATCTCTCTGTCCTGGAACTCACTCTGTAGACCAGGCTGGCCTTGAACTCACAGAGATTCGCCTGCCTCTGCCTCCCAAGTGCTGGGATTAAAGACGTGTGCCACCACTGCCCGGCCTGAGATTTTTTTTTTTCAATTGTGTGTGTGTGTATCTGTGTGTGTGTGTGTGTCTGTCTGTCTGTCTGTGTGTGGGTGTGAACAAGTGAGTGTGGTGCCCACAGAGGTCAGAGGAGGATGTCAGATCCTCCTGGAGCTGCCGTCAGGACGGTTGTGAGCCGTCCAATGTGGGTGTTGGGAACCAAGCTTGAGTCCTTCTAGAACAATATAGGTTTTTTAACTGATGAACCATCTCTCCAGTCCGTTTTGTTTTGTTTTTTGAAGTGAGACTGTATCTCACTTTTCTTGTTTTCTGAAAACAAGATCATTTCGTTTCATCTCGGTTCAGCTCATGGATCTTCCCCACCCTCCCTCTGATTTTCATTATTTCCAGAGCTCCTGAGCATCCTGCAGGCGATGGAATCCACAGTACAGGAAACTGGAGGAGCTTGTTCACAAAAAACAAACAAACCCACATATTTGATCAGACTGAACAACAGAAGAGTGGCAGGATGAGGAGCAGGAGAGAGCTGGCAGGCCTCCTCCTGGGGGCAGGGGGGGCGCTGACAGGTCTCCCCCTGGGGGGCGGGGGCATGGTGCATACAGTTACCGTTGCCTCCCAAGTCCCCTTTGTGGCTCTTTACCAGGCACATCCGAGAGCTGCGGGGTGGGAGCATGCACTGGGCACCGCCCTGTGCTGAACGAGCCCTGCTCTTCTGCAGAGGCTGCAGCACCAGCTCCCCCAGGGGCAGTGCTCCACCAACCAATTTCCAGCTTAAAAAATACTAATAAAAAAAAGAATTCTAAAAAGACTGCATGTGGCAAAATCATCCAGGGAGTTGTCCCTTCCCAGATCTGCTCTGCTCTCCAAACCCCAGGAACTTAGGAAAAAACCCTAGAGGGTACCAGTCTCCCACTCCCCCGACCCCTGCCAATACCCTGGAAGTGGGAGTTCTCTTCTGGTGACAGAGAAGGTGGTCTCACCACAGGCCAGAGGATGAGGAAAACACACAAATGATGTACCACAGGGCAGAGGGTGAGGAAAACACACAAGTGATGTTTCTTGTCTAGAAGAATGCTGGAGCCTCTTGTTTTTCTGCTTTTGGAACTGTGTGGCAGATAACAGAGATAACAGGGTGGACTGGCTGTGGGAGCTGGGATGGGTGAGGTGTAGTTAGGGTACAGTCACCATGGCAGGCCTCTCCATCTGGAGGTCAAATCTTGGCATCAGTTCCCAGACACTCACAGCCGCTCTGAGGCATGTGGTGTGTGTTTTGGGAGCATGTGGAATCTTGTAGCAGGGCAAGGTCGGTTCCCTCAGAAGTCCTCAGGTAACTCGGCGGCATCCCAAACAAGATGGTGGGTGAGGGGTTCCTGTCCTGGTCACCAGCAGGAAGGCAGGTGGCAGTGGGGGTGGGGCACAGTGTCTAATTGCCCGTAACTGCTGGTGGATTCCTGTGTGGCTCCAGTTTATAAATAAATGAACATTTGTTAGTATAAGTCAGAATGAAATTTCCCATCCAGTTCTGTTTAGGAGGCAGAACTAAGTGGGCTGGCTGTGTGGTTTGGCTTCGGACGTTGAAAACTACTGTCACAAGGTGACAATGACAGTCACTTGCCCTCTGCTGGGCCTCAGTCCAGGCTCTCCATCAGGGATTACACTTGGCTTTTCAGAGCTTCATCCAGGTTAAAAGCTGGTTGGAAGTTACTCAGCGGGGCAAGCGTGGAGGCCTTCACATCCTGACAGAAACTGGACCAGGAGTCAAGGGACTGGACAATGGCCCAGGTCCTTGTGTTGATACTGAGTCGTGAATGGGCAGAACTGCCACCTCTCTGGGCCTCAGTTTCCCTCCAGCACCTGGCGGGGGGGACAACACATCTTTTCATCTTTGTTAACTTTTGAACTTGGCTGTTGCCAGAAGCGCACATTTTGCTAATGTGCAGACAGCTCTCTCTGAGGGTTACTCCTGCTACCCCGCCCTTTTCCTCACAGCCCCAATTTGCCCTTTGGAAATTAGGCCATTAAATAAAAGAGGCATCTCATGGGAGTGAAGCTTTATTTGCTGGAGAGGGAGGGGTGTGCTCTGAAGAGGGGCTTTGTTTCCCACGCCAGTACGGATGCAGGCTCCCGGCCACTCACTGGAGTGGGCAGGACATCAGGTGGTCCCCTCCTGCTCTCTGTAGAGCCATCACTGGGCTGCAGGTGAAGAACATCGACCTGCTTATAAAACAGCCTTCTCACTGGGCCCCCAGGTCAGGCAGGAGGGCAGCAGATGGGAGGCACAGGCAGTGCCTGGAAGCTCTCTGTAGCCTGGGGCAAGTCATTTAACCTCGAAGCTTTGCCATCTCCAACACCTCCTCCCTTCCCTCCTCTTCTTCCAGGGACTAGGAGAAGTAATTAGTGGCTGTTTGTCAGACAAAATCTAGCTTTGCACAACTAACTGGAGCAGACTTTGAACTAGGCAAGGCCAGAAGGATGAGGGATTTCAATTTGCAAAATGAATAGGAAAAAAAAAAGGAAGCCGAAGCAGGGGAAAACTGTTAGTGTTTGCATGTTCCTTCATGGGGTCTCATTGGTATCTGGGAGGGAATGAAAATATCTGGGCAGCTTTGGTGGGTCAGAAGGGCACCTGGAAGGGACCTGAGCTGGGAGCTTGGGGCACAGTGGCCACCGGTGTGCAGCAGAGCAGCCTGCCTCTTCTGCACTGGGAGGAGACAGCTATTTTCAAGTGCAGAGTGGAAACAAACCCGCGCTGCCCTCAACCCTGTTCCTGGTGCCTCATAGAATTTCAATGCCAGGGTGGGTGGAGGCCCGCCCGGCCTGAGCCACAGAGACACCACCCTCCCCGTGCTTACCGAGGGGGTCTAGTGGCGGGGCCTCCCTCAGCAACCCGACCAGGGCGGCCTGGTTGTCTCCAGCTGCCTGGAGGTCATTCTCCTCCAGTCTGCACGGGGGGCAGTCAGCTGTGAAATGAGCAGAGTTAACTCGCGGGGCGGGCGAGGCGGAGGGGTGCTAACCCCCAGGCGCCCTACAGGTGGCAGGAGGACCTATAATAGCACATCACTCTGCTCCACCCTCACCCATGCCTTGGGATTCTAGAGCCAGATGGAAATTCCGGTCTTCTCCACTTCTCATCAAAGGGCTGAGTCTTGCTGGGGAGGTTGGGCTGAAGGAGAATGTGGCAGTGGGCAGAAACCACCTGTGTTCTCATGGGGAAGAGAATCGCTGCCATGATCGGGTCGGCGCTCACACTGGAAACTCACTGAGCGCTAGGCTTGTCCCAGGTGACGCTGCGGGAAGGGGAAAATTTAGTGTTCACACTTTGCAGGGGGAGGCCT
Organism: Peromyscus californicus insignis; assembly: GCF_007827085.1. Taxonomy (NCBI): domain Eukaryota; kingdom Metazoa; phylum Chordata; class Mammalia; order Rodentia; family Cricetidae; genus Peromyscus; species Peromyscus californicus. Next base: position 3,854,734 of record NW_026294491.1, read on the forward strand.
CAGAGGCTCCAGGGCAAATGGAGGAGGCTAACCTCACCCCTGCAGGACCTCCAGCTATGCATAGGCCCCTGGGAAGGATGGGCCCTTGTCCTCCTGTCCCCTGAGCACCGAGAGTCCCAGGAGGAGGCTTCCACACTGAGTAGATGACACCCACAGGCTTCCTGAGTGACCAGTGAGAGCCAGAAGACGGGCCTCCTTCCACGATGACTCCAGTGTGATTTCAGCAAGGCCCCCCTCTCCTGAGATGTTACTCCTGGGCTCCTTTTTGTGGGATTGTATAACTAAAGTCCCTGGGGGCTCTCCTAGTCCTGATTTCAACTCCACCATGTCTTCAGCGACAGGCACATTCTTACCTTTGCCCTCATTCTCCCCCCCTCCCCCAGAGCTGAGGACTGAACCCAGGGCCTTGTGCTTGCTAGGCAAGCGCTCTACCACTGAGTTAAATCCCCAACCCCCCTCCTTCTCTCCTAAGACTACTGTTTACCTGATTGGATGGCAGCTCTGGCTGGATGCCGATGGCTCCTTGCACTTTAGAGGCTGTGCTGGCTGGTTTTATGTCAGCTTGACACAAGCTATAGCTGTCTGGTAGGAGGGAACCTCAGTTGAAAATGCCTCCACAAGGTCAGTCTGTAGGCAAGTCTATAGGGCATTTTCTTAATTAGTGGCTGATAGGGGAGGGCCCAGCCCATTGTGGGAGGGGCCATCCCTGGGCTGGTGGTCCTGGGTTCTACAAGAAAGCAGACTGAGCAAGCCATGATGAGCAAGCCAGTAAGCAGCACCCTCCACAGCCTCTGCATCAGCTCCTGCCTTCAGGTTCCTGCCCTGCTTCAGTTCCTGTCTTAACTTCCATTGATGATGAACAGTGATGTGGAAGTGGAAGCCAAGTAAACTCTTTCCTCCCCAAGTTTCTCGGTCTTGGTGTTCACCAGAGCAGTAGAAACCCTGACTAAGAGAGCTGCCCAGCCTGACACCTTGTTCCTCCTCTGCCTCCCTGCCTCAGCTGGAGTCCTGCTAGCTGCTCAGGTGTGAACCTGAGATACCAGCCCCTCTGCTCTGCTCCTCCACCTGTTCATGATTCTCCTTCTTCATATCCTGCATCACAACCTTCCAGAAAGTCCTATGGGTCTCTATCTCTCCAACCACTCTGGGTCTCCACCCCCAACTTCCGATTCCCTCTATGCCTGCAGTTCCCCGGCACCCCATGGCCTCCCTATTTCCGCCTTTGGTGTTAGGCCCATTCCCAAATACAGCAGTTGTAAATGTAAATCAGACCATGTTCCTCTGTTGATCAAAAGCCCCCAAAGGCGCTGCCTCAGAGAGTGAACCCCAAGTCCCATCTGTTCTGACCCCACTCTTCCCCACCTCCCTCAGCTCTGGACTCTCTCTTCTCGTTATTTCTGCAGGCACCATGCTCTTCTCTGCCCCAGGACCCTTGCACTGCTGATGTTCCTTTGCCTGGATGTCTCTCCCCCAAGATATCCTCGACCTCCTTCTCTTCGGGTTTTATATTTAATAGAACCTATCCTCAATCCCTGCCCCAATTCTGCTCCCACCCCACCCCCATCCTCCCCTCATCCCTGCCCTCATCCCCCACCCCCATCCCCACCCCTGCTCTTTGATAAACCCACCCACCTCATCTGCTCTCCCGGCTTGGTCTTCCTGCAGGCTTCCTGTTGTCGCGGGCTGCACTATAGGACTTGACTATTTTCCCGTTTAGGGCTGGTTCCTCTAGTTCGTCTTCCTCTGCCCTGCCTCGAGGGCAGGGGATAGTCTCTATTTCCTTCATTCTTTCCCCAGTGCCTGGTGCATACAAGGGCTCATCCACCCATCACCGGCAACCCCCAGTTAGTTCCCAGTGCCAGGGACCAGGCCTGGGTCTGGGGCCCTACTGTGTTCCTGCCCAGGACAGATGGAGAGACAGCCATCTCCCTCCTGAGGACACTATCTCCTGCCTTCTCAGCTGCAGCCCCCTCTGGGGTGGGGGCTTCTGCTCTCCATTTGGGTTCAAAGCAGATGCCTCCTTCAAAAAGCCTTGTGCCCTGAGTACTACAGTCATCCTCTGCTCCCTTCTCCGCCTCCCCTGCACACACTGTGCCCTGAGTACTCCAGTCATCCTCTGCTCCCTTCTCCACCTCCCCTGCACACACTGTGCCCTGAGTACTCCAGTCATTCTCTGCTCCCTTCTCCACCTCCCCTGCACACACTGTGCCCTGAGTACTCCAGTCATCCTCTGCTCCCTTCTCCACCTCCCCTACACACACTGTGCCCTGAGTACTCCAGTCATCCTCTGCTCCCTTCTCCGCCTCCCCTGAACACACTGTGCCCTGAGTACTCCAGTCATCCTCTGCTCCCTTCTCCGCCTCCCCTGCACACACTGTGCCCTGAGTACTCTGGTCATTCTCTGCTCTCTTCTCAGATGCCTGCCTGGTTTTGTCTCATTGTTCTGTCCATCTTTTTGTCCTATGACCAAGCTCGTGCCTAGATGGCCTGGTCACCCTTAGGGCCTAGAACATTCCACCTCTGGCTGTCCTTGCCAAGTCGGGGGATCACACCCCACACTGTTTCCTTCTGTGGTTCCCAGTGTCTGCTCATCTTGATAATTTGTGTTTCTTCTTCCAAAGTGGGTTCCTGGAGGTCCGCAAGTCCTGCCTCCTTGGTCTCTTGCTAGAGGCCCACGACTTCTGCGCCTGCTCCATGCGCCTGCTCCATTCTCTTTCCTACAGCAGTGATCTCATTGACGGAAGTGCCTTCCTCCAGCCACTTCGACGACCCTCGCCTATTTCTGACCACTTGACCCAAACTCCCAAGACCCAGAGAGCCTTTATCTCCCATGTCTCCTACATGATGCCTCTCAGATGCCCAGTGGCTTGAGGACAGGCTTGGGGTCATCCACCAACAAGCCACTTCCAAGACATCATTCCTTGGTGCTTAAAACAGAAAAAATATCACCCAGACCGTTACTGTTAATTAACTTAAAACACTGTGAGTAACGACTGCCCTTCATGCATATTCAAGTGTGCAAATGTGTCTTTCTTAGCAGAGAGCCTATAAAGAAGGTAGCAGACAGCCTAGCTCGAGAGGACGCCATGGGGTGGCCAGGAACTCCCAGCCCCTGGGAAGTGATTTATAAGAGGTTAGACAGGGAGAAGAGTTATGGGCAAGGGAATAGCAGTTTCTTCATAAAAATTTTGGCTTCCAGCAATTACAAGGAAAACCACTGTGCACATTACTACAGCTCGTTCGGGGGTTGCATTAGGGAGCTGGCACTCCTATGAGTCGCACTGTTCCAGCCTGAAGCATGCTGGCCCTCCACTCAGATAAACCTCGCTCTTGGCATCTCTGAGGACACTTGAGATTGTCCTGTGGCCTGCCCAGAAGACACCAGAGCAATCTGGTCATCTTAGCCAGCGTCAGGGGAAGGTGCACACACAGCTTGTTCCAGAGGGACATCTGGATTCAGCATGGCCTGTCCCACACTGGGGTACACTCAGGGACAGGCTGGAGTGGAGCAAGGGGCCAGGTCCCCAGACAACTTCTCAGACTCAGGCTGGGTGGGACTAGGAGAACCCTCTTTTGTCATCTCTGGATTCAAGGGACCCCAGTGTCTGCTCAGCCTCCAGACTCCCGAGTGAGGTGTGTGTGTGTGTGTGTGTGTGTGTGTGTGTGTGTGTGTGTGTGTGTGTGTGTTCTGCATTCTCTGAAGTTCACTGTGGGTGAAGATGGGAATGAAGGCTTTGGTCTGGAAGGTCAGTATGGCAGCTGCATAACCACTAGCAAGATGACCACAGCCTTGCGGGACACCATCCTGGAATCTTTGCGGGGAACGTGGACAGGGTTAAGGTACAGTGATGGGCTGCTATGTTGAAAGTGGGAGCCCCACTCTGGTGCAAACCCAGCTTGTAGCTTCTGAGCAAATGCTTGGTTTCTCTGTGCTGGGCCCCAGCATCTGATTCCCTAGTGAACTCTGAACTCCCTGTCCCAGAGTGGTGGCCCCAGTGAAGATCTGCGGAGCGCTGCCCAGCCTGCACATTCCGCTCGGTGGTTCATTGTTAGGTGAGGTCAGATGGTTGCCTAATGGGGCAGGAGGAGTCTCATCGCTCAGAAAAAAAAACCTCATAAATTACCAACAGAGCCCAGGGAGCCTTCCCCTTCTGGGATGATGGAAAGGATAGTTCTGGAGCCATCAACTCATGTGGGGAAGAAGGCAGATTGAAAACTTCATCACCTATGGGCTGACAGTAGGGTCCTCCCCTACTGGGCGAGCACCAGTTCAGGACAGGCTCTTTCCACTCTGTGGGTCCTCCCCGCCTGTTGGCCATGATGCCTCCTGCTGATAACCCAGACAGTGTGCTAGCAGGCTGCCACTCTCATTGAGGGGATGGGATAGCAGGCAGGAAGGCAGGTTATATGTGTTGGTAGGGGTGGCTCAGGTCATGCCAGGAGAGGTTGGCATGGAGACTGTAGAAGTGATTTAAGGAAGAGGGTCAGGGTGGCCTTGGACTAGGTGGCATGGCCAAGCTGAGCACCAGCCTCTGGTGGCTCACTCAGAGACAGCAGGACTTGTAGCCTGCTAGGTTTCCTAGTAGCTGTACCCAGCAGGACTGCATAAGAGGTTGATTGGACCACGGGCCTGGGTACCAGGGGTTTGTAAGGGTCTACACTTGACTGTAACAAGCAAGGGGGAGGTCTTTTGCTCCACCCCTTGGCATTGCTATAAATAGACCTTTGGAAGAAAGTTCTGGGCTGGTGGATAAGGATCCAGGCTCACTCGAGTCTATCCTGTGTTTTCTCTGTTTCTCTCCCCTCTACTTCTAACTAAGTCTCATCCCTCATTCCTTGAGAGTCCCTGGGGTAAATAATGATGGAGGCTGATCCCCCACAAGGACTGGAGCCCTGGCCTTCTGAGGCTGGTGCTTTTCCACATCCCAGCCCACAGCATCTCTGTCTGTGGAGGAAGGATGGGGGTCAGGTGCAGGTCACCTGATGCAGTCAGGTGGCACCTTTCTGCCTCAGGGACTTAAGTGCAGGGGTGAGGAGGGAAGTCAGGGCAGCCTCTGTGGCCCTGGAGGGATTGAAAGGGTTCCGACCCAGTGCTTGGCACAGGCTCCACGGCAGAGGATGGTCTCTAATCCTCTCCACATCCAGCTCTCCCTTCAGAGGGAAGCTTCCCCATCTCTGCCTTTCTGCCAGCCTCTACCAGACAGCCTACCTTCCCTCCTCCTCCTCCTCCTCCTCCCCATTCCCGTGCCCTCACCCTCTCTCCTTCCTCCCCCTACTTTCTCTCCACTTTATTCAGACTGTGAGCACCAGAGAGCAAGGACAGGCTAAGTTTCCTTTCCACCTCCTTTAATTCCCAGGCGGGCACAGGGCACCTTCGTGGACAGAGCCCTGGGCCACAGCCCCTCTCTGCCGAGTCTGATGTCCCCCGTCTCCTTCACAGACGTGCTCAGATGCCTTCTCAGTCTGCTGTTCACATTTAATTCACTCCATGGGAATCGATAAAAACTTTAAATAAAAAAAGGCAAAATCCAATTGCTGTTCGTTTTCTTGATCCAACTGGCAGCCCTGCTTGTCACCTACATTTGTCTGCGCTCTAGCGAGCGGGCAGTGGGGGGCTAGCGCTGTGATCAGGGCTGACTGCCCTCTTCCATCACTGGGGACTCCAGCTCAGCTCTGAAGGGCAGGGCCCTCCCCTCCAGTAGTAGCGCCTGGCTGGTTGAGACTCTCTGTGGGGTTTCCCTTGGGACCAGATTATTCGTAAGCCCAGAGCAAAGCCACCATGGTAAGCAGGGTTATGTCCCTGTTGAGTTATGCTGGCTTCCTGGATAACTGGAACAGCCTCTGCTTTGGACAAAACTGCTCCACTTCTCCCCCTGCTTCTCTTGGCTGCTCCGGCACCATGTGCGGCCGCCTCTAGTGCCCTGAGAGGCAGCTCCAAACCAGGTCTGAAGCCTGATTAGGTGTGTGCACAAGGGCAGGAGGGATCAACTCACCCAGAGAGCTCACTTGGAACTGCTGGGTGCCCCCGGCCCTGCCCCACCCCCTCCCACTATTACTCACACCTGGGTGTGGTCTGCACAGCTCCGAGGGCACTCTCTGCTTGTCTGGTGTCATCCACTGGCCTGCTGGGCCCTTATATACGTCTTCTTCCCTATGGAGTCTGTTGACCTTTGGCCATGGCCGTGGGATCCCCAGATAGGGAGCCTGGATTCCTCAGACTCATGGAAACCATGGGTAGGGCCATGATCCTGGGGGCTTCCGGAGACTTGCAGATGCCTCCTCTGTGTATGAGGCCTGCCTCGCCCTTCTCCTGTACTCAGAGACTCAGGGTTACTAGATCAGCATGGTAGTTCGTAATTTCAGCACTCCAACGTTGGTGGCAGGAGGATCAGGACCTTGAAGCCACTTCAGCTATGTAACCAAGCTGAGGTTAGCCTGGGCTTCTGGAGATCACCACTGGCGGGTGGGGGAAGACTGAGCTGGCGGTGGTGGCACACGCCTTTAATCCCAGCACTCGGGAGGCAGAGGCAGGAGAATCTCTGTGAGTTTGAGGCCAGCCTGGTCTGCATAGTGAGTTCCAGGACAGCCAGGGCTACACAGTAAGACCCTGTTCCAACCAAACAAAGCAAAAACAAAGAAAGAAAAGAAAAGAAAAGGTCTGAAGCACGCGTTTGCTTTACAAACATAAAGACTTGATGATTCCCAGAACCGACACAGAAACCACTTGTAATCCCAGCATTGGGGGTGGGGGGCAGAGGCGGGGGACCCCTGGGGGTCACTGGCCAGCTACTCTAGTCTAATCTGCAAGCTCCAGGCCAGAGAGAGACTTTGTTTCAAACAAGAACAGCTTTGAGAAACAATACCTAGGGTCGACCTCTGGCCTCTGCACACATACCCACATACATGCACCCAGGCATACTTATGTACCCGCAGAAGCATGTACACACACACACACACACACACACACACACACACACACACACACACACACACTCACACACACACACACATGTACACACTGGAGAGAAATAAAACAGAAAACAAACACCCCAACCCGTTTCCATGACAGTCTTTTCTTTCTGTCCTTGCAGGATGCTGCTGAGTGTCCTCAGGCCAGCACTCCAGTGACTTCATCTTCTGCCTGTCAGATGCTGCATTAGAGGGATGACTTCAGTCTCCCCAGAAGGCTCTTGAGAGAGTGTTCAGATGCTGCACTGGCTGGTTTTGTGTCAACTTGACACAGACTAAAGTCATCAGAGGAAGGAGCCTCAGTTGAGGAAATGCCTCCATGAGATCCAACTGTAATGCATTTTCTCGGTTAGTGATCAGTGGGGGAGGGCCCAGCCCATGTGGATGGTGCCATCCCTAGGCTGGTGGTCCCGGGTTCTATAAGAAAGCAGGCTGAGCTAGCCGGGAGGAACAAGACAGTAAGCGGCACCCTCCATGGCCTCTGCATCAGCTCCTGCCTCCAGGTTCCTGCCCTGTTTCAGTTCCTGTTCTGACTTCCTCCAAAGAAGGACAATGATCTGGAAGTGTAAGCTAAATAAACCCTTTCCTTCCCAACTTTCTTTTTGGTCATGGTGTTTCATCACAGCTGTAGAAACCCTAACTAGGACAGGTGCATGTGGCAGCATCTCAATCAACGAGAGTCCAGACCCAGGGCTGCACAGTCCCCAGTGCTGCCAAGGAGCCAAGGCACAAGAGGGCTAGAGGTTTGGCATCTAAATGGGGCAACCCCACACACACCTGCCCAGGAAATGTGCGGCAACTGTGACTGTGACTGAGTCACACACACTTGCTGCTGCTGACAGGTGCCATTTCTAGTACATGCACTACAGGCGTTGTGGTTTGAAAGAAAATGGCTCCCGAAGAGAGGAGCATGATTGGGAGGTGTGGCTTTGTTGAAGTAGGTGTGGCCTTGTTGGAGGAAGTGTGACACTGTGGAGATGGGCTTTGAGGTCTTTTGCTTAAGCTTTGCTGGTGTCACAGTCAATTTCCTGTTGCCTGCAAGATGTAGGACTCTCAGCTACTCCTCCAGTACCATGTCTGCCTGCACACCGCCATGCTCCCCACCATGACGATAGTGGACTTAACTTCTGAAACTGTAAGCGAGCCACCCCAATTAAATGTTTTACATGGTCATGGTGTCTCTTTGAAGCGTGATCCTAATTAGTCTTAACAATTGCCGGGCGGTGGTGGCGCACGCCTTTAATCCCAGCACTCGGGAGGCAGAGCCAGGCGGATCTCTGTGAGTTCGAGGCCAGCCTGGACTACCAAGTGAGTTCCAGGAAAGGCGCAAAGCTACACAGAGAAACCCTGTCTCGAAAAACCAAAACAAACAAACAAACAAAAAAAAAACCAATAAACAAACCCGGAGTCAGATATGGAGGGTGAAAGCTGAAATATTAGAGAAGCAGAGCAGTCAGCCATAGTCACGTCTTACCTCTACGGAACCTCAAACCAAAAGGGCGGCAATCCTGTCTCTAATGGGCTGAGATCAATCTCGTGTAGCCCAGGATGGCCTTGAACTCCTGATCTTCCTGCTTCCTCCTCCTAAGTGCTGGGATTAAAGGCATGCACCACCACAGCCTGACCTCTATGGTTAACTAGTGGCTAGCTCCGCCCTCTGATCTCCAGGCAAGCTTTGTCAGAACACAAACAAAATATCAGACTTCTCTTCACAGCAATAGAAACTCTAACTAAGACAGGTGTGTTTGAGGTAAAGTCAGCCACCCCACAAGGCTGAGCTCTCCTTTCCTCCACTTAAAGATTGGGAAACTGAGGCATGATTAATAACCCCATTACAAGACCTCTTCATTCAAAGGTTAAGGCTGGGAGTGGCTAGGCTGGAGGGTGGGGTGGGCAGACCTTGTAGGTGTATAGGTAGGCACACCCAGGAACAGGGAGCAGCCTGGGATGGAAGTGTCCCAGTGGTTCTGTAGGCCAAGTGTGGGGCTCCCTGGAGCCTGAGCAGGGGATTTAGACTTTGTATTATGTAGGAGGCATGAGGGATAGCAGGAATGGTAAACACTCGAGGTTTTCCACCCAGAAGGCTGGGGCGTATGTGGTTAGAAGCCTGTGACCTTTGCACTATCTGTAAGGCCAGGCCATACCGGCTTCCCCAGACCCTTTTCATGAGCTTGTTCACCTAGAGTCTGCTTTCCAGTTAATCTATAGACCCCATCTTTATGGAAACGTCACTTGTACTTCACAAGAGTTTCACTGTAGTCATATCTTAAGCTTTGTTGTGCACATGGGATTGAGTTAATTATCACCAGGAAACTATTTTCCCCCCAAATTGTGCTATGCTTAAATATTCCTAAAATAAGCCACTCAGTGCCAGACTCTCGAAGTCTGGACCCACACTGGCTACTGAGTCCTGTTCAAGTGGTTTGCCTTCTTGCCTCTCAAGAATCAACATGCCAGAGTCTGTCTGAGACCATGATGATATAGAAATGAAGCCCTTACAAGGTCTAAAGAATAAAAAACAAACAAAAAAACCCAAACAAACAAAAAAAGAATCAACATGCTAGTGGCCGTGGTGTTTGCAGAGACCCCTACAGTATTAGGAATCCTGTGGTTGTTCATGGTGTCTTTGAAAGAATGATAAACATCGCTGGTAGTGGCGCTGGTTACAATGTGGAAAGGTCACGGTCACGACAGAACCCAGTGTTAGTTTTCAAGAACCCAGTGTTAGTTTTCAGAGCTTTATTAGGAGGAAAAGGGGGAGAGGGAAAAGAGGAGAGCCAGGCCTGGAGAGAGAGAAAGATTGTGGGGGAGGGAACAGAGCAGAGCAGAGAGAGAGCAGAGAGAGAGGGTTGGGATGTAGGATGCAAGACCCTGATTGCGCATAACTGAAGTGAGGGCAGAATCCTAACTCTCTCTCTCTCTCTCTCTCTCTCTCTCTCTCTCTCTCTCTCTTAGTTTTTCAAGACAGGGTTTCTCTGTGTAACAGCCCTGACTGTTCTGGAACTCACTCTATAGACCAGGCTGGCCTCAATCTCACAGAGATCCACCTGCCTCTGCCTCCTGAGTGCTGGGATTAAAGGAGTGCACCCCCACCACCCAGCCATTCATGGTATCTTTTCAATGTTTGTCTACTTTGGGGCAGGGTCTTGCTATGTAGCCCAGGCTAGCTCTGGATGCACTATGTAGTCAAAGATAGTGAACTCCTCCACAGCCCAAGTGTTGTGATGATAGGCCTGGCCAGTACACCTTACTGTGACACAATGAATGTCCAGTGGACAGGAGTGTGCTATCTGAGTAGGGCTCACTTTGCTCATGAAAGAGTCACAGGAAAGTTCTGGAAAGTCTTGGCCTCATAGTTAATCCTCCTGCCTCAGCCTCCCAAGTGCTGAGAATGTAAGTGAAAACTGATGGGCTCTTACAGTGGCCTGAGGAGTTACAGCTAGAAACATCAAGGTTGACAGTTAAATGAGAGTGACTATGTCTAAGTGAAACTTTATTTATAGACACAGAAATTAAATGCATACGCCAGTGAATAATTCAGCATCTCAAAAGAGTATAAGTCAGGCATGGTAGTTCATACCTGTAGTTTCAATAGTTGAGAGACTAAGGCAGGCGGATTTTGAGTTCAAAGTCATCATGGATAATTAAATGAGACAGAGGCAGGTGGATCTCTCTGAGTTTGAGGCCAAGGCTGTTACACAGAGAAACACCGTCTCAAACTCCCCCTTCCCCCCAAAAGAATGCAAGCCATCCATGGTGATGCATGCCTGTAACCTCAGCACTGGGGGAGATCTTTGGGAGTTCAAGGTCAACAGCAGCTACATAGGAAGTTTGAGGTCAGCCTGAGCTACTTGAGACCTCCACTCTATCACCAAAGCTAGGGATGGAGGTAAGTGTGGTAGACTTGCCTAGCACCTATGAGGCCTCAGGTCCAATCTTCATTGTTACCAAGAAAAAAGAAAGAACATAAATAGAAAAGTGGCGGGTTCGGGGCTAGGTGTTACAGTTTGAATGAGAAAAGTCCCCATATGCTAAGGCGTCTGAACGTCTGGCCCCCAGTTGGTGGCACTGTACAGGGAGGTTTAGGAAGTGTGGCCTTGCTGGGGGAAGCACATTCCTGGAGCAGGCTTTGAGAGCTCACAGCCTCTTCTGTGTTCGGTTCACTCTGCCTTGTGCTCAGGTTAAAGGTGTGATGATCTCTCGGCCTCCTGCTGCGGCCAGCATGCCTGCCTCTCCCTGGTGGACTCTTAATCCTCTGGAACCAATTGGCAAAATAAACTCCTGTTTCCGTAAGTTGCTTTTGGTTATGGTGTTTGTCACAGCAACTGACACGTAACCGATACGGCTGTGGGGATGGAGGATTACAATGCCTTGCCACGGAAGCCCATGGAGCACATGGAGCCTCTTGGTGCCCTCCTCCAGCCTGAGAATGTGAGACCTGATCTCGGGAGCCCCTCTTGAACCTGGGGTAGTGAGAATACAGGCAGGCAGGTCAAACACTTATGCCTGTGGCCAAATGGGGGCTTAGAACGGCAGAATCAGGTAATATGGCAGTGACCTCATGGACACCATTATCATCGCCTCCTCCCCCTTCCCCTCCCCCCCCCCCTCCTCCTCCTTCTACGTGCATGAGTGTTTTGCCTGCACGTATGCATGTGCATTTCTGGTGCCCTCAGAGGTCAGACGTGGGTATCCGATTCCCTGGAACGGGAGTTACAGATGGTTGTAAACTATCCTGCAGGGCCCGGAATCCAGACTTGGTGGGTCCTCTGCAAGAGTAACAGCAAGTGCCCTTGGCTGCTGAGCTGCCCCCGCAGCCTACAGGCTGCTGTCTGAGCTTCTGCCCCTGTTTCTTTTTGGGGGTGGGGGTGTCTGAGACAGGGTCTAGCTATGTAGCCTTGGCTGTCCTGGAACTCACTATATAGACCAGGCTGAACTTGACTTCACAGAGATCCACCTACCTCTGCCTCCTGGGTGCTGGGATTAAAAGTATGTGCTACCACTGCCCAGCTCTCTTCTGTTTCTCTTGCTGAAGCATTCTGATAAAGGCAACTCTGGAGAGAAAGGGATTATTCAGCTCACAGTTCACAATGGCAGGGAAGTCAAGGCAGCTGGAGCTTGAAATAGCTGGTCACATGACCACAGTCAGGCAGCAAAGTGAGGTGAATGCTTGCTAGTTGTCAGAATTCTCCACTTTAAACAGTCCAGGACTGTACCAGGCTTTTTCTTTTGGGCCACCAACCAGCTCCCAAATTATGACATGGAGACTTATTAGTTTCAAATGCTCGACCTTAGCTTGGGCTCATTTCTGGCTAGGTCTTTTAACTTAAATTAACCTGTTTCTCTTTATCCACCTTTTGCCTTGGGGCTTTTTACCTTCTTTCTGTACGACCTACTTTCACTGCTTCTCAAGTCTGCTGACTGGCTGCTGCCTGCCTGGCCCTGGGCCTCTCCCTCTTTCTCTCTTCTCTTTCTTTTCTCTAGATTTCTCCTCCTATTTATTCTGTCTGCCTGGCAGCCCCATTTATCCCTCTCCTGCCTGGCTATTGGCTGTTCAATTTTTTATTAGACCAATCAGGTGCCTTAGGCAGGCAAGGTGAAACAAAGGCAACACAAACAACGTCACACATCTTTACACAGTTAAAGTGATATCCCACAACACAGGATCCCGTCCACGATCAAGATGAGGTTTCCACAATTAGTGAAATCAAGATAACCCCTGGAAGCCCATCCCAGACAGTTCTAGAGCCTGTCAGGTTGGCAGTTGCCACTAACAAGCACATCCAAGGAGCCTAAACTGTTTAGAACCTTTACAGAAAATGGGGGCCTGTTTGTCCTCAGCAGCATCTGCAGCAAGTGAGGGCAACTCACCAGGCCTCACAGATTGCTCTTTGACACCTCACTGAGTATGGCCAACTATGTGTGAGGGTGCTGAATATCAGTCCATTTTACATGTGGGAAAACTGAGACGAGGTTGCAACCAGGTCCAACCCACCCAGCTCCGGAACTGGCAGTGCCAGGACTTGGACCTGGGGCACCTGCCTTCAGAGTCCACATTTCAGCCAATGCTCTTCCGCCTCCTGCACTGGAGAGTAAGCATGGCTGTCTAGAGTGGACACATGCACCTGCTGGCTGAGTGTTGCTCTCTTTCAGCTGTCCCAGCGAGCCGTGGCAGCCTGCCACACAGTTCCAGCTGACCATCCATGCTGAGGAGATGAGCTGGGAGAACTGATGGTGGGTTAGGCCTTTCCACGGGGCCCAGGAGGATTATGGCTGCTCCTGAAGCCCCTCACCAGGGGTCTGGTCTGGAGATGTCTCTGTCTGAGAGAGAACTGCGACAGGACTGTCTTCAGTAAGGGATGGAGAATGGGGAAGGCTGCAAAACTAGAAATAGCTGGTACTCCAGTGTCCCTGGATCTCACCGGATCCAGGGTGTCTGCAGTACAGCAGAGGAGCTGTGGTTTATGGTGAGGGGAGGGGAAGGTGCAGGAAAGGAGGAGGTCCGAAAGCAGGGGTGGATTCCCACAAGCTGCTGACTAAGTGGCCTTCCCTCCTGCCCTCTCTTGGGCATCTATGTAGACCAGGCTGACCTCAAACTTTCAGCGATCCTCCTGCCTCTGGGTGCTGGGTTGACAGGCGTGCAGCAGCACTCATTTGGTATTTTCCAGACGTGGTTTCTGCATTAGACATGGAGAGACGGTGGGTAACAAGCCCAGTAATGGCTACTTTGTCTTTGCCGTGTACCTCATCTCTCCCCACAAATGCTCAATTAGCAGTTGCTTTTCCTGCTAGAAACTGGACAAAAATAGGAAAGCATAATCTATGCTCTTCATTTTCCAAATGGGAGCTGTCACGGATGCACAGGGCTGGGGTGTGCAACTGTGAAAACCCAGCTCAGGCCTGAGAAAGGAAGCCACAGAGCTCCGAGGAAATGGCTCAAACCACATGTGGGCACTTGATGGCCTCTTTCTCCCCATAATGGGCAGAAGTATTAGCCACTTAATGCTCTTAACCTAGTGACCTTGAAAATATTGTTTGCCACACACTTCCAGAACATCTTCATTAAGGGCCTGGAATGAGGCGGCAAAGACATGTTAATTAAATTTGCAGATGATACTAAACTGGGGATCATAGCATCAGGAGGACAGAGACTGAACACAGGGAGGTGTCTAGGGGTCAGCGCAATGGTCTGCAAATGGTCCCGGTGACAGGCTGGACTTAGTTACCAAGGCCCCCAGGACACAGGATGTGGGAGAAGATGGAAAGGGCAGGAGATAACCCTGAGAGCCGATGGGAGGAGAGGCCGCTCGAACGCTGCCTTGTTTTCTAGATGCTTCCCTCAAAGAGGCAGAGGACCATGGCTAGAGGGAGGCAGCACTCAGATGAGCAGAAATAACCCAGGATATCTGGGAGTGACTGAGCTGAAGGCATAAAAATGAAAAAATGAGAGGCCCTGAAAGGTGGCATGCTCAGAAATTGGTAAGAATTAAATGTGCAAGGCTCGTGTTAAACAAAGACCAAGGAGAGGCAAAGAACCCAAAGGTGATACGGAACCTCGCACTCCAAGTCCTTGCTTTGCTACCCCTTGCAGATCTGGATGCGGGCACCTGGACTTGGGAGCAAAAGTGTTCAAATGTAGGTCAAGCAGAGCCCAGAGAATGTATTTTAGGCACCGATGGTGCCCCAGGGGACATGGTCTTTGGTGACCTGTGAGGTATTTTGGTTCGTTTCCTCCTGTGGCTCTGGATCGTCTCTTCTTTTGTTGTTGTTTTCAGCACTCACAAATGATTTACAGAAGACCTGATACACAGTGCAATCTGCCACCACCCAGAACCCCACGATACTGACATCAGTCGACAGGGAGGGGAACAGCCAAATGAGGATCCATCCTGCACTAATTTCCAATTTGCTGAGCGGCTTGTTTAAGTGTTACATCTGCTGCTGGCATTAACATCTCTGCATCTCCAATTTCCTGTGGCGTCCACAAAACACGCACGGGAGGCCTGGACCCTAAACAATCTGATAAAATACATTTCTCTTTGGTTCAGCCTCCCAGACTATTGACTATGGGTGCCGGCCACCTGGGACTCAGCACAGATTCACAACAGCACCCCTGCTGACTTCCTGGTCAATATTTCTCTGAGTGGTTAAAATACTTCTAGAAATGTCCAGGTCCCTAGCTTTCTATATTTATGGAAGTTTGTCACAAAAACTACCGCTCTAAAACTTTAGGAGGTGACACATGACTTCCTTCCAGGGACAGGGCATGGGCATTGAGAGCAGCCTCAGAACTGAGTGACTGTGGGGTGGAGGGTGTTCTTCCTGCGCTTACCGTGAGTTGGGTTTAGGGTATGAGATCTCTTTTGAGATTGAATTTTAACTGTATGTATTTATATTTTTTATAGATGGTAAATGGCTTTGGAAGTGATGCATTAACTACAAGGAAAGGCCTC
This sequence comes from Peromyscus californicus insignis, assembly GCF_007827085.1. NCBI lineage: Eukaryota > Metazoa > Chordata > Mammalia > Rodentia > Cricetidae > Peromyscus > Peromyscus californicus. The sequence goes on from NW_026294491.1 coordinate 3,870,156, forward strand.
TCCTTTCTCTTCAACCCTCTGGCCAAGCAGCTCCCGCCTCCCTAATCCAGGGCACCAGGCGCTAGAACAAGGAGACAGCGACAGCGGACACGTTTTCATAAATGATTAAGGAAGTCCATGGTGCGGGAAAGTTTGCGCTTTCATGTTTAAGGAGGAGAGAAGTCTTAGTAGAGGTTTTATCTGCCTTGTGGCTGGGAGCCAGGGTTGCCTCAAATGCCAGCCTGATCCAGGGCAGACCCGGTAAAAGCACCAGGCTGTCCAAACTGTTCTTTTATCACATCAGTGAGCCTTTAGTCTTTCCCTTCCCCACATCTGCTGGGCTAACGGCATCTGGGTTTGGGGTACTACCAGCAGCTCTGCATGGGAACAGCTGGCCCCGTGCAGCCCTTGTGATTGACAGCTGTGAAGGGCTGTCACAAGGAGGAGGCCTTGTGCTGAGGAAAAATCCCACTTCTTTTGTGCATCAGGGCTGGGCGGCTGTGGGGCGGCTGAGGAGGTGGAGGGGACTGGTAGAGAAGGGTAAATCAACCCACGAATGAGTTTGCTGGTCAGATCTGATGCTGAGGTATTTATGTGGGTGAGTGGCACTCGCAGCCCCAGGTCCAGGTCCCTGTAGAGCTCAGGGCTCAGCTTCTTTTCAGATGTTGGCCTGAGCCTCCTTAACACCATAACCAGCAGCTGTAGCAGCTAAACACTGCATCTGGCTGAAGCCTGCACCAAACAGGTCCTAAACATCAGTTAGTGCAATCAGAGGCGTGATCCCATGTCCACCCTGCAGTGTGGGCAAACACAGACAGGATGGCTTTGGGGGCATCTTTTAAATAACTACAGTCCTCTTCCCCAGACCTGACCTAGGAAGGGCTCTGCAGCAGCCTACAGACAGCACCCTGCAGCTGCCTCTTTTCCCCAGGCGGTGTCCATTCCCTTTTCCCTTCTGCACTTCCTAGAATGAGGTTTTTCTTGAAAGAGCAAACAAATTATGGGGAAACTGCAGCCAGAAATACTGCAGGACTTTGAGAGAACACCCCAGCTCCCAGGCATCCCCATCTCAGAGATCCTCCATTTAAGCACTATTCACACAGGGCTGCGGCTCATGAAAGTTGGGCTGTCAGGACTGAATTCCACCCCAAAGAAAGGCTCCTTTCACATACTCACAGCTGTCTTTGTGAAAAGGAGAGGAAAAGGGAGATTTGTATTAAATAGACACATGTAAGCCCCCCCAAGGGACTGGAGACACAGGTTGCAAGAACAGCTCCCATCAAACCCGAATCCTCTGCTTTAGGATCTTACTAAGGCGGGTGGGAAATGAAAGGGAAGAGACTCTCGCTCACTGTTGAACCACATCAAGGCAGTCAGCTGGTGACAGGAGCTTACTGCAGGAGGCTTCGATGATGTGAGAAGGGTTAACGTCATCTGAGCAGATTAGGAATTTCTGGCTCTCTTGGGAGTGAAAAGCAGATTCGAGCTTAGACCTTAAGGAATATTCCTGAATTCTCTAGACCCAGCCAACCAAAGGCAGAAATGGCCAGACTGGATTTGTGCAGGGATCATGAGGGTTTTCTTTTTTCTTTTTTTTCTCTCATGTTGGGAGACAGTCTTGCTAGGTTGTGGGAAGGCTGATGAGGCTGGCAGTGTGGCCATGTTTAGTTGAGGGGGTGGATAAACTGTTGTTAGTCAATCCAGCTCTGAGTAATTCAGGCCACCTGACCACCTACCCCCACAGTCAGCTCTGTGCTCAGCTCTGAAGTGTCTACACACACACATTGATAAGGGGACGCTGCCCAGCCCCCTGCTCTGACCAATGTAAGAGGAGAGGAGAGCCTTGCTAAGGTAGGGTCACAGGCTCATAGGCTGGGCAACAGAGATCATCCATATGGCCAGAAGGCACGGGAGTCTCACTCTCCTCCCCTGAGCCACCCTGGCCTCCCTTTCTGCCCATTCTTCTCTCCTTGTCACATCCTTCTGTCCTCTGCACCTCCTCATGCCCCACCTCCACCCTCCCCAGGGACTGAGGACACATTTCAGGCCAGCCGTGTTATTGGATTTTAAATGATGCAATGGCTTTTTAATTCTTGCTTTAATTGCCTTTCCGTGCAGGGCACTGAGAAAGGCTGATTACCAGACAACTGGGCTGGGCAGTGACATTCCTTATCCAACGTCCCTTCAAGCTGCCGTGACAGGGAGGGAAGAGAGATGAAGAGAGGGACCCCTCCTCCCCAGCTTCCAGCCTGGCCGGGTGCGCTGTCCGTGGTGCTGACGGGGGAGCACGGGCAAACCCTGGTACTCTTAGCACTTTGGTGCTCTGAGGGGGAATAATTTAAACAAATAGACTTGGACATATTTCCCTTTTCCCTCAGGGCAGGAAAACATCCCCTGCCGAGTCTCTGGAATAATTGCCCCTCATTCAAGGGTACTCAAGAAAAGGAGAGAACCGGGAAGATGGAGGAAGAGCGTGGGCTGGCTCTACTGAAGCGTTCCTGATGTGGGTGGACTTGTTCCTTAGCTCTCGTGGGAGGGGACCCCTAAGAAGATGATCCTAGCCCTCCTCCCCTCAGCCACTAGCGTGTCAAATCCACACCGGGCCAATTTGTCAAAGCTCCTGGTGGCAGCCCTGCCCACCTGTGCTCTGCCAAGGAGAAGGCACTGTTTCTCTGTCTCCAGGGGAGAGGCCAGGTCTCAGTGGAACTGGCTTGGAACCTCACTGATAGATGCAGTGCACAGTGAGAAGACAGCTCATTATGGGTTAGATAGTCTGGGCAGGCCAGGGAAGTTTAGTCAGGTAGAGTAAGGAGCTGGAGAAATGGCTTGTCGGGTAAGAGCACTGGCTGCTCTTCCAGAGGACCTGGGTTCAATTCCCAGCAACCACATGGTGGCTCACAAATGTTTGTAACCCCAGTCTCAGGGGATGTAATGTCTCTGGTCTCCTCAAGGGAGGACACACACACACACACACACACACACACACACACACACACACACCCCTACACATAATTTTTTTAAATGTATGGAAGGGGCAGAAACCTAGGGAGGTAGCCACAGATGGGACAGGGGTTGGGGGAGGTCTGCTTTCCAGACTGGCTGCACCCAGCTCTCACGGTCACACAACTCTTGGGATTAAGAAAAACCTGCTCCCCACTAATTTTATTTTTATGTTTGATGTTTTGCCTGAATGTATACCTGTATAATATGTGTGTTCTTGAGGCCCTGGAGGCTAGAAGAGGGAATTGGATCTCTGGAACTGGGCTTACAGACAGTTGTGAGTGGCCATGTGGGTGCTGGAATTGAACGCTGGGCCATACGTGCATCAGGCTGGGCTTGAACTCCTGCCCCTCCTTGCCCACCTCCCCAGTGCTGGGGTTACAGCATGGGCTGTGGCCGGCTTCCACACTTATTTGGGCCCTCTCAGGTCTACCTCAGGGTCTGCTTGAGTCACTGTACCTTTCTTTGAAGAGCCCTGCTATCTCTTTGTCCACTTCCCATCCTGGAGTACCTACAATGAACCCTGTGTCCAGCCGATCCAAGGTCAGAGGTCACGAGGAGGGCAGGAATACAATCCAACCTCCTTGAAGGCTAAACTCTCTTTGGGGGCAGAGGACAAGAGAGCTAGCCCCTAAGTGCCGCTTCTTGAGATTCCAGGAGACCACTGGGGCTTTGCCAAACAAGAGGAGGCCACCATTCGGGAGCAACCTCCTACAGGATGGCAGGGTAGATTTGAGATCTGGCACCCAGGAGCCTGAGCAAAAGCAAGGAGGAGCTCCAGGGAGGGAAGTGGGGGTCAGAAGGCCAGGGTTAGGCAGCACTGGTACCGGTACTGTCCAAGAGGGGGTGGGCCAGCTTTGTGGCCTTCCTGCTTTCATCTGGGTGGGGGGAGCTCAATTTGCTGATACAATATTTCCTGGGAACACAGGCTCAGCTCTCCCCCCTCCTTATTTCCTGGTTTTTGTTTCTTTATTGTTTTTCTTCTTAAAGGAAAGAGCCAAAGACAAGCACCTGTCTCTATGGCTCATGTCTTTGTGCCTTGGGCGGTGAAAGAGGTGTGGGAGTGGGGGTGGGTGGGAGGAGTGGGGAGGAGAGGGTGGGTGGGTGGTGGGTGGGAGGAGTGGGGGATGGGGGTTTGGGGGAGTGGGGGTGGGTGGGAGGAGTGGGGGGTGGTGGGTGGGTGGGAGGAGTGGGAGTGGGGGTTTGGGGGAGGGGGGGTGGGAGGAGTGGGGGTGGGTGGGAGGAGTGGTGGGTGGGTGGGAGGAGTGGTGGGTGGGTGGGAGGAGTGGTGGGTGGGTGGGAGGAGTGGGGGGTGGGTGGGTGGGGGGAGTGGAGGAGGGCTGTTGGGAAGCCAGGGCAGGGAGGGACAGGATTTCTGTTCCCAGAGGGCAAGCAACGCCTCTGAGAGATGCCCCCCTGCAGATCCCCAACCAAGAGGGGACAGTGGCACCAGGGGCTTCTCCCTGAACTGCCTTGACAGTGCAAGGTCATGCCTGTGCTTACCCACTAGTCCCTGAGTCAGAGCAAAGACCCCAGCAGCCCTGGGGCCAGCCACACCCCCGCTGTGTAAAATCAGCGTGAGCTTGAGGACTCTGGCAGCCTTGGCCACCATCATCCACCCCCATCTGACAACATGACTCGGCTCCCTGAAGTTTGAGTGTCAATTGCTAAGACAGAGAGACACTTAGGCTCCCTCTGGGCAGTGATGGGGCTCCTGATGTGTTCTGTCCAGGCTGTTCCTGTCAAGAGTAGCTTCTCATCTGTTGTCCAAATCTAAAAACTCCTGCCATCAGACCGGGGACCCCGCCCTTCCAGCAGAGCACTTCCAGCCTTTACCTTTTAAACATGAACATATCCTGATGGGTCCTGGCCAGAGAGACTCTGAGTGGCCCGCCACTGTGGGTTGGGGACATGACCTGAGCTATGTCTTGAGGTCACTCTGGTGCTGTAAGAGGGGAGTGGATTGTGGGAGGCAAGGCCATCAGTTGAGAGGTCAGAAGCCAGCTGAGAATTGTGGGTGGGTAGAAACCAAGGTTTCAAGACACAGAATGAGAAATAGGCTGTGCGGGGTGAGATATGCAGAGTTGGGTGTCTGATCTGGTGCTGTGGTGATGGGGCTGTTGGCAGAGCTGGACAGAGCCGAGACAGCGGGACACCACTATGGGTGCCTGGTGTGACAGGCCTGACAGAGAACCTGAGGGCTGGTTTGTTTTTGGATGGGGGGTTATTTTATTTGTTTTGAGACAGCGCCTCACTGTGTTGCTCTGACTGGCCTGAAACTTGCCATGTAGACCAGGCTGGCTTTGAACTCACGGAGATCCACCTGTCTCTGCTTCCAAGTGCTGGAACTAAAGGTGTGTGCCACCACACCCAGCCTATTGTTTGCTTTTGAGACAGGATCTCAGGTAGTCCAGGCTGGCCTTGAACTTGCTTTGTAGCCAAGGATGTCCTTGAACTCCTGATTCTCCTGCTTCTGCCTCCCAAGTACTGAGATGACAGGAGTGAGCTCTCACACTCAGCTGGAACCTGAATTCTTCCAGATGGCTCACTGAAGGATTTAGGAGGCCCTGGAAGAGCTAAAACAGGGGGCAGCAGATGACCAGAATTTACACGGGGCTGGGGAGGGAGGACGTGCTTTGCCTAGGAAGGTGGAGTAGGGAATAATACTGAGAAGCTGGGCTGCAGACACCGAACACCCTCAGCACCTTGGCGCTCCTCCCCCCACTAGTCTCCAGCCAGCAGCCTCCCCTCTCCACCCCCCACAAGACTGACAAGAGACCAAACTGCTTCAGCAGCCGATGACAGTCAGCAGTAGGTGGGGCTAGGAGGCAAGGGGACAGGGTCAGTGCAGACAATAACAAGATGGTCTCCTGTGACCGCCCTCCAACAGACTACATAGCTAAGGATGACTTTTGACTTTAGGCTTCTAATCCCCCTGCCTCCACCTCCTAAGTGCTAGGATTACAGGCATGTATCACCATCTCTGGTTTATCTGGTGCTGGGATTCCAGCCCCAGCTAGGTAAGCATGCTGTCCACTGAGCTGCATCTCTGGCCCCCAGGCCCCCAGTTCTCCTGAGGAGCCTCCCTTCACGAATGCCTGGGTTTTAAAAACTCATCTATGCACAGGTCTACATGTGTGTGTGGCAGGGGCACCTGGGGGCTGAGGAACCCGAGGCTTCTCCAGCACCCCTATAGGCAGTGACCTCTGTTCAGCCCTGGCTGGGGGGCCTTGGAGCTCAGAATTGCTGGGCTCCTGTTTTAAGACAGACCCTCCCGCCACCTCATCTCCAGCCCCCTCCTCCTTTTTTTGTAGGGAAATGGACTTGTCAGGAAACTGCTTGTAGGATGCACGCAGAGGAGAGATGTGAGCAGGCGTGAAGGGGGGATGACAGCAACTGCTTAATATGGAAAAGGAGATCCCAATGACTGCTTGGACAGGGAGGGAAGTAAACAGTCAATCAGAGCCGCCTGGGGACCAGACTCTGTGTGTGTGTGTGTGTGTGTGTGTGTGTGTGTGTGTGTGTGTGTGTGTGTATGAGGGAGCGCACACAGGTGAGTACACAGGAAGATATCGAGCAAGCTGACTGGTTTACTGGCCAGCCAGCCAGCCAGCCAGGAAAACCTGGTTCCAGTGATGAGCTGCATCCACAGAGCAGGGACATTTAGGGGGCTTGGGACTCCATCCAGTCTGTTCCCTCCTCGGTGGTGACCCAGGTGCCTCTAGTGTCCCCAGCCCAGGGAGTGCTTTCTTTATCACCCACCATTTGGGAGAAGTCCAGTTTTTCCTGGGTTCTCTGCCAAAATGGTTCAGGGGATCCCCAAGGAATTCTCACACATTTCCCAAATCCACAGCAGTGGCTCTGCCAGCATGATGCCCAGGTTGACAGCCAGCCTGGGCTCTGCCACAGCTGCCCCCCACCCACCCACCCAAGGGGTGCATTTTCAGGCCAATTGCTTTTTCCTCCAACCCCCCCCCCCTTCAAGCTGGCACCAAGGCTTAGTTTCCTTCATTCCTAGTTTCTGGCTAAGAGCAGGCTCTGGGGGTTAAGCCTGCCTTCCTTCTGGTGTAAAGAAACACAAAGAAACACAGCTAAGACACCTAATGCTGGAGTCTGCAGGCCCTGGGCCTCTGTGACATTCCCCAGGCCTCGGTGACACGCCCCAGCCAGTTGGCTCCCACCTCAGATAGGACCCTTCAATTAGGACTTCACGCTAAGGCCACTCACTTTCCTGAGAGTGCCTTCGGCTGTGGCCTGTTCCAGAGCACAGTGCACCCCACTCCCACCTCTTCCTCCTACTTCTGCTGCATAGAAGGAAAAGTGCCAGAGAGGCCACGGCACCTACAAAAACCGTATGCCCCAGCCCAATTCGCCCATTCCAGCCTAGACATGGTTCAGCTGGACTCTTGCACACAGAAGTCTGCCAAATTACTCTCCTCTCCTCAGGACAAAGAGCTGCCCGCCCCCCTACATGATTTGAAGAACATTTTTCCATTTCTGGCTATTACAGTTGAAAATTATTGGGACTCAGCTTGGCTGTAGCCCTTCTTCATGAATATGGGATGTCTTAGTTACTTTTCTGTTACTGTGGTAAAAGACCATGACCAGGCAACTTATAAAAAGAATGTGGTTTGCTTGTTTTTTGTTTGTTTGGTTTGTTGTTGTTGTTGTTTTTTCGGGACAGGGTTTCTCTGTGTAACAGCCCTGGCCATCCTGGAACTCACTCTGTAGACCAGGCTGGCTTCAAACTCACAGAGATCCTCCTGACTCTGCCTCCCAAGTGTGGGGTGTTTTTTTTAAAGTGTGTGTGTGTGTGTGTGTGTGTGTGTGTGTGTGTGTGTGTGTGTTTGGGCACACATGCTACCATGAGTGTGGCAGTCAGAGGCCAACTTTCGGGAGTTGGTTCTTTCACTGCACCGCGGGCCTCGAAGCATCGACCTTACTTTGGTCATAAGGTTTGGTGTGAGCGTCCTGACCTGCAGAGCCAACGTGCCAACATCTTTTCTTTTTTGACACATGATAGTGGTATTTTGACTGTGCAGAAATGAAGAGCCCAGGCGTCGAGAAGGCTCCGTGGGTAAAGGTTCTTGCTGCCAAGTTCGATGATCTGAATTTGATCTTTAAGACCACACGGTGAAGGAGAGAACCAACTTCCACAAGCTGGCCTCTGGCCCCTGAGTGTATGTGCCTGCACATATAACACAATAAATGAATGCAATATAGTTTTTAAAAAGAGCTTTTATATTTTAGAGATGTGGATCCTTAATCTCCACAGTCAATTTGACTGGATTTAGATCTCCTTGGCTTGTCTATAAGTATATTTCCAGAGAGCTTTAGCTGAGGAGAGAAGCCCCATCCTGAGTGTGGGCGGCATCATCCCACGGGCTGAGTAAAAAAAAGGAGAAAGTGAACTGAGCACCAGCCTTCATCCTTTCCTTCATCCCTACTGTGGTTGTGATGGACCAACAGACCGACCGCCTAACATCCTCGCTGCCACGCCTCCCCCACTGTCCCGCTGCCACGCCTCCCCCACAGTCCCGCTGCCACGCCTTCCCCACTGTCCCGCTGCCACGCCTCCCCCACAGTCCCGCTGCCACGCCTCCCCCACAGTCCCGCTGCCACGCCTCCCCCACTGTCCCGCTGCCACGCCTCCCCCACTGTCTCGCTGCCACGCCTTCCCCACAGCCCCGCTGCCACGCCTTCCCCACAGTCCCGCTGCCACGCCTCCCCCACTGTCCCGCTGCCACGCCTCCCCCACAGCCCCGCTGCCACGCCTCCCCCACTGTCCCGCTGCTACGCTTCCCCCACAGTCCCGCTGCCACGCCTCCCCCACTGTCTCGCTGCCACGCCTCCCCCACTGTCCCGCTGCCACGCCTCCCCCACAGCCCCGCTGCCACGCCTCCCCCACTGTCCCGCTGCTACGCTTCCCCCACTGTCCCGCTGCCACGCCTTCCCCACAGCCCCGCTGCCACGCCTCCCCCACTGTCCCGCTGCCACGCCTCCCCCACTGTCCCGCTGCCACGCCTCCCCCTCTGTCCCGCTACCACGCCTCCCCCACAGTCCCGCTGCCACGCCTTCCCGCAGTAATGTGTGTAAACCCTTTCTTGAGTTACTTTGGTCACAGCCACAGTAACTAACACAGATGTGTGGTGACACATTGACAGAAGAAATGGGGTGTCGCTGGGATTTGCTTCAGAATAACAGGAGAGTGTGGCCAGACACAGTCGCTGTAGGTGTTGGGCAGTGGCCACTTTGAGGTTCATTAGATTATGTTCTGCATTTTTTCTGGTTTTTTTTTGTGGTTTTTTGTTTGTTTGTTTGTTTGTTTGTTTGTTTTTCGAGACAGGGTTTCTCTGTGTAGCCTGTCCTGTCCTGGAACTCACCTGCCTCTGCCTCTGCCCCTCCGCCTGCCTCTGCCTCCCCAGTGCTGGGATTAAAGGCCTGAGCCACCATCACCCAGATGCATTTTCCTGTATTTTTTAAAGATTCATTTTTTAAATTTTTGGCTGTCCTGGAACTCACAGAGATCCGCCTGCCCCTGCCTTCCGAGTGCTGGGATTAAAGACGTGTGCCATCATGCCTGGCTCCCCCTGACCCCCCCCCCCCCAGTTTTAATTCTGTGTACACTCGTGGGTGTGTGTTTGTGTCAGATCTCCCTGGAGCTGAAGTTACCCGCAGTTGTGAGAGGCCCATCCCAGGCTGGCCTCGAACTCACAGAGATCCACCTGCCTCTGCCTCCCGAGTGCACCACCACCGCCCGGCTCCAGGGCCTGCTTTTAACCAAAAAGTCCATTTCTGGTTTTGAAATTCTCCATTTTAAAAAAAAACTTTTGAAAACCTTAAGCCTGGTCTGTCAAGATGGATGAGTGGGTCCAGCCTGGTGTGTACTCGGTCATCGATGACAATTCTGGATCCATCTGGGGCCTGCAGGTGGAGGGAAGCGGAGAGCAAAGAGCTGAGGTCCTCTGGGAGGCAGGCGGTGAGGGGTCCTCCGGCTGGCTGCGCAGCTGCCAGGTCTGGTTACTGTCCCCCGCTTTGTGGTCTGACATCTTCATTTCAGCCTGTGATCTAGTTCCACCTGCCGGGTCCCATTAGCAGGTGACAAGCGTTCTTCAGGCTGCCGGAGCAGGAGGGAGAGGAGGACTGTCTCCTGGGTCCCTTCACTGCAGTGCGGACGGGCACTTCCGGTGTTAGGTTTCCGCTGCTACTGTTTGGTCCCTGTCCGCCCTCTCTGTGTGTTCCTCCCTCGCTGGAGGACTCCCCTAGGTGCATTAGAGAGGGGCTGGAAGGGAGGGCTGTTGAAGGAAGAACAGCATCCACGGGGGTCGGGGGGTGGGGGGCGGCGGCGGCAGGGCAGAGGCTATAGAGAGGAGGGAAGGGCGTTAGGAGGGAGGATGGGGTGTTCGGAAGGTAGAGAATCCAGGGTGGCGGACAGGAGAGTGGCAAGCCAAGGAGCTGGCATCACAGTGGGTTGGTCTGCAGGCCTGGGTACTGCTGTCACTCTCCCTGGATCTCCACCACCCAGGGAGGTGGACAGTGTCCAGCCTGACCACAGAGTTTCTTTCCCCGGGCTACCCTGGTGGGCCTGGGAGCTCGTGCCACGAGCTGAGATTCTGGAGTGAGTCAAGGGAAGCTCAGGGAAGGTAGGTAGCAGCTGGGAAGAAAATGATAGCTTGGTCTGATGCTGAGAGGCCCCTCACTACCCACACCCTGCCCCAGGCCTCCCCACACTCACCCCTGCTAGAAGCATCTGCATCAGGCCTGAAGAGCTTCCCCATTCTTGGTGCCCACAGAGTCCCAGGAGGCTTCCTGTCACTACTGTGATCCCAAGAAGGCCGGGATTTTTCACCATGAGGAGCTGCCCAGCCCTGGCCACCTCCCTGGGGAAACAGACTTGAATTTGGGCTCCCACAAAGCCACTAACTGACTGTGTGATCCGAGGGGAGTTGCTGGGCTCTCTGGGTTAATTTCTTTGTTTGCTGGAAAGCCAATCTCTTCCTCTCAGGACCCTAGGCCAGAATGCTATGGATAGATAGGGGGTTCAGTGAGCATGTGTGGTCGGGATTATTTCCAGGTTTTTATGTCCTGGGGAAAGCAACTGGATGAAGACAATAAGAAAGAAAGAACAGGGGCTGGAGGGATGGCTCAGTGTTTAGGAGCACTGGCTGCTCTTCCAGGGCTCCTGAGTTCAATTCCCAGCAACCACATGGTGGCTCATAACTGTCTATAACTGTAGGTCCCATGGGATTCAATGCCTTCTTCTGGTATGCAGATGTACATGCATAAGCATATACAAAGCATCCATATACATAAATAAATCTTTAGCTGGGCACTACCACCTTTAATCTCAGCGCTCGGGAGGCAAAGGCAGGTGGATCTGTGAGTTCAAGGCCAGCCTGGTCTGCAGAGTGAGTTCCAGAACAGTCAGCGCTACACAGAGAAACCCTGGGTTTGGGAGAGGGTATACTTCTAAGGGAAGAGGTAGGCTGAAGGCAGGAAGAAGGTTACTTTTATGGGTCATTTGCATTATGCATAAGCGTTCTTTCATATTTGCATATATTTGCATGCACTGGCTTTCTGAAGCATGCTCTATCTGTTCTGTTGGCCTTGGTGGTCGTGGCTGCAGGGACTGGAGTATGGGCTGGGAGTTGGTTCCGGTTTTCCTCTTTGCACACTAATTTCTTTTATACACTAATTTTGCAGCCTGGTGTAAGGCCTTTCAGACCTCACTCTCCCTGGCTGTGTAAGTTAGAGTCCCTTCCCTGAGGAGCAGGGCTGCTGCGAGGGACTCCCTTCTCCGAGGGTTCTAAGGCCTTTAGGGGCCTGCCCTGTCCTCTGCTCCTGCCCTGGCTTCTGCCCCAAATTCAATTCTCTCTTCCAGGAAGCCCCTTGGATTATGTGAGGACTATCAACAATGATTTTTTTCTATCAAATACTATAAAACTTGTGTTTAGGACAGGGAATTCAAATCTTTTTATCTCCCTCGCCTTGTAAGATTTTTATGGCAGTGTTTAAACTCCCGATGCAGTGAACTTTGTTTACACATAAGCCCCTACTGTATTCCAGGAATCTGATGGCCTGGGGCAGTGATCCCTTCCCTTCCCTCATTTATTTCCTGTGGCCAATTCTTTTCAGACCAGCTGATTGGACAATAAAACCTAATGCACATCCTGTCTCTCTGTTCACTCTTCCAATCACAGCCTCTTGATCAAAAGTAAAGTTTGCCTTGTCCAGACATTTAGCTTGGAGGAGTGGCCTTTCTTTGTAACTCAAACTTATTTCTAACACATTACGCTAGATCTGTCCTTACTACATGTGAGCATCCAGCCTGGACGAGACCAAGAGGCCAGGGGGTGGGGGCAGGGTGCTTTAGCTATCTGTACATTGCACAGGTCCTCCAGAACAGGCCTCTGACAGAACCCCAGTGGAACATCCCCACCTCACTGGATCTCTGGTGTGGATGTGGATCAATCAGCTGCAGCCATGGAAAGAGGGCAGGATCAGAGATACAGCCCTGCTGACCAAGCAGACCAGAGCATTTAGGTCCCTCCCTCTTCCTGGCCCTCCTCCAGGACAGGCTTTATTAAGGCTGATTCTCCTCTCTCCCACTGCCCCCAGCCCAGGACCCCCCACCCCCAGGGACAGCTGTACCTTCCCTCTCCTGGTCCCATTCACTTACACAGCCACTGAGCAGTGCTATTGTTTGTGGCAGGGTTTCATGTAGTCTAAGTTGGCCTCAAACTCACTGTATAGTAGATGACTTAGAACGCCTGATCCTCCTGCCTCACCTCCTAAGTGCCAGGATTATAGGATATCCTACCACATCCAATCTATTAGGTTTTGAAACAGGGTCTTGCTGTGTAGCCCTGACTGTCTTAGCTCAAGGTCCTCCTACATCTGCCTTCTGGACGCTGTGATGACAGGCTTGTGCTACTGGCCTGGGTCCAAGCCATCTTTCTGATGGGCTCATGGGGCTCCTATTTCCACTTCAAGATCTTGAGAGCTCTATGCAAAGCCACAGTCGCTTTGAGATTTCACCACCTGCCTTTCTTGGCTTGCCTCCAGGGCCTTCCATCCCTTCCTTCCGTCCTCAAGGCCACAGGACCCCAGGTTTTTGGTCCAATTCCTCAAAAATGCATCCACAGCTTTTCTTCAGGCTCTGTTCCCACTGCTTCCTTGGCTGGGGTCCTTCCAGGCTGATCGGAAATGCCATCTTCCCTCTGGCTGCCTTTGCTGATTCCTCAGGTGGAATTAATTGCCACCTGTGTTCCCATTGTACCTGTAAACACTCCGGAGCCAGCGCGGCCACCCATCTATTAAGGCTGTTTTATCTGTCATGCTTCCCAACTGCGGCTCTTAAGTGCCTGGACAATGGAAACTATCTGATTCATTTAAAACTTTGCCCTGCACACAGTAGGCACATAATACATGCTTGTTAGGTTGAATAGATAATTGCCATTCACATCATGCATGAAGTGCTGGCTTTCTTTTCAAACGTTAAAAATTACTATGAAAATATCCCCCGCTGTTTAAAGTCCATAACAATACCTAAGTGGTTGGACAGAGTGGAAGTCCTGCCCACTGGCTCCCCAGCTGGAGCCTGGGCGATGCTGGGAGCTTCACTTGGGTACCAGACTCTTTCTAAGAGGGTCCTAGTCCCCTCCAGCAGCATCTGCACGTCTTAGGACAGCAGACTCCTAGACATAGCCTAACCGCTGATCCCAGTACCTGGCGGGGCGGGCAGTAGTGTGCAAACAAGCCTCTGGTCGAGGCCACTTGAGCTCTCCAGACAGACCCAGCTCCATCTGTCCTAGCTCTAGGGCTCGACCAGGGCATTCACAGAAGCCCCTAGCTCAGCCCGGAGTGGGAGTGCTATCATAGAGCCCATGTTATGTCTACATCAGCTCATTTCCTAGTCTCTTTGTTACTGCTGTCTGCTTCAGTGGTTGGCACCTGGAGTAGAGAGCAGGGAGGGCCCTTAGCTAGGACACTGACTTGCTGTGGAAGGCTGACTGGAGTTGTGGCTTCTTTGGTAGAATGCTTGCTTAGCATGCTGGAAGCCCTGGGTTCCCCCAGAACACACAGTAGGTGTGGTGGTGCTGGAGAGGTGGAGGGGGGAGGATCAGAAACTTGTTATCCTTGGCTATATAGGGAATTTGAGACCAGCATCTCAGGCAGGCTTGATGGTGCATGCCTTTAATCTCAGCATTCAAAAGTCAGAAGCAGGCAGAGCTCTGTGAGTTCAAGGCCAGCCTGGTATACCCTGCAAGTTCCAAGCCAGCCAGTGCCACATAGTGACATTTTGTCTCAAAAAGGGGGTGTGGGGGGCTGGTTCTCTGGTTTTTTCAAGCAAAACATATCAGCTGAAATAAAATAGTACTCCTCCTCCATAATTGTGCCTTGAGTTAGTTCATGTTCTGGACAGAGAAACTTTCCTGGGAGACAGCGACTCCTCAGTCGGAAGGAGTGAGACCCCTAGATGTTATTGAAGACCTTCATTCTGCCTTGCAAGCTTTTGTTGATTTGGTTTTTTGAGGTTCTGGGAGATTGAACCAAGCCTTATGCATGCCCGACAAATACTACCACTGAGCTACAGCCATGCAGCGCAAACTACTTCCCATCAGGTGCTTCCTGCTCGTGAATTAAGGCAGGGAAAAACTCTACCTCGGAAACACACTCTCAGGAGAGAATTGTAACAAATGTCTATTAGGCACCTTCGCTGGGCTGGGCGCTTTTCCAGGCTCTGGGAGTAGAGCAGCCAAGAAAACTGGCATAAACAGCCACCCTGTTGGAGTTTACATTCTGCTGGGGGAAATAGGCAACACACACACACACACACACACACACACACACACACACACACACACGAACTAAAATAAATGGTGACAAGAACCACGGTGAAGACGGAACAGCAGCTCTCAGAGGCTGGGCCCTGCAAGCACCTGCTGAGAGGGGGGCATTTCCCAAGGTCCTTCATGAGCAGCACACTGCTGGGCACTGAAGGGACTTCTCACTATTAGACAAAGAGACCAGACCAACCACAGGGATGAGGTGCCATGGAGGGGGTGTGAGCTGGCTTCAGGTAGGGCAGGGCAGGGGGAAACAGTGGATAAGGGGTTTGGGGAATGTGCTGGTTGGCTTTTGTCAACTAGACACAGACCTAGACATATCTAGGAAGGGGAACCCTCGATGAGAAAATACCTCCATCAGATGGGCATTCTCTGTGGGCATTTTCTTGATTAATAATTGGTGTGGGAGGGGGTAGTGCCACCCTTGGGCAGGTGGTCTTGGGGTGTGTAAGAAAGCAAATGGGGCAAGCCAGGAGGAGCAAGCATTCCTTCACTCCTCCACAGCTTCTGCTTCAGTTCCTGCCTCTGAGTTCCTGCCCTGATTTCACTCGCTGATGGTGTGTGACCTGAGAGTTGTAGCTAAGATAAACACTTTCCTCCCAAATTGCTTCTGGTCATGGTCTTTGTCACAGCAATAGAAACCCTGTCTAAAACAGGTGCTTCCTAGAGAAGGTGTCTGTGCTGAGTCCTGAAGGTGGAGAATACCTACAGCTGTGTGGGAGAGAGGGGGAGAGCCTCGGGCCTGGGAAGAGGCAAGACCCACCTCCTTCATCCCATGCCCGGTGTCTAGCCTGAACTCAACAGACACTGAAGAGTCAGAGGTCTTTCCTGTTTGTGCTGTGGGTGGAACCCAGGGCACTGAGCATGCTAGGCAAGCGCTCTACCATTGAGCTGCATCCCCACACTGAGTCCCTACTCACTGCACCCTGCTAAAGGCCCCTGGTGCAGACCTTGACCCTTTGTAGCACATGGACTTGGTTTCCCTAAGTCCCCTATCCCCTCCACACAGCCAGGCTTACCTGGATAAGAGATATTTATGGCAATTATTAAAAAAGGAGAGGTTCTTATTCAGACAGCACCCTGCTCCCCTCCCCCCAAAAAAGGTCCAGACAGGCCTTCTTTCTAGAGGTCTTGAGGTCTCACCCCACCAGCTCTGGACAGCTCTGGTCCCTACAAGCCCCTGAGTGGTCAAGGAGGCATGGGCTGATGAAAAGATCTAGTGGACCAATGAACAGGTCTAGTGGGCCAGTGAACAGGTCTAGTGGACAATGAAAAGGTCTAGTGGACAATGAATAGGTCTAGTGGGCCAATGAATGGGTCTAGTGGACAATGAACAGGTCTAGTAGGCCAGTGAACAGGTCTAGTGGGACAATGAACAGGTCTAGTGAGCCAGTGAACAGGTCTAGTGGGCCAGTAAACAGGTCTAGTGGGCCAGTAAACAGGTCTAGTGGGCTAATGAATGGGTCTAGTGGACCAATGAGCAGGTCTAGTGGACCAATGAACAGGTCTAGTGGGACAATGAACAGGTCTAGTGGGCCAGTGAACAGGTCTAGTGGGCCAGTAAACAGGTCTAGTGGGCCAGTGAACAGGTCTAGTGGGCTAATGAATGGGTCTAGTGGACCAATGAGCAGGTCTAGTGGACCAATGAACAGGTCTAGTGGACCAATGAACAGGTCTAGTGGGACAATGAATGGGTCTAGTGAACCAATGAGCAGGTCTAGTGGACAATGAACGGGTCTAGTGGGACAATGAACAGGTCTAGTGGGACAATGAACAGGTCTAGTGGGACAATGAATGGGTCTAGTGGACAGTGAACAGGTCTAATGGGCCAGTAAACAGGTCTAGTGGGCCAGTGAACAGGTCTAGTGGGCTAATGAATGGGTCTAGTGGACCAATGAGCAGGTCTAGTGGACCAATGAACAGGTCTAGTGGACCAATGAACAGGTCTAGTGGACAATGAACGGGTCTAGTGGGACAATGAACAGGTCTAGTGGGACAATGAACAGGTCTAGTGGGACAATGAATGGGTCTAGTGGACAGTGAACAGGTCTAGTGGACCAATGAACAGGTCTAGTGGACCAATGAACGGGTCTAGTGGGACAATGAATGGGTCTAATGGGCCAGTGAACAGGTCTAGTGGACCAATGAACAGATCTAATGGGCCAGTGAATGGGTCTAGTGGGCCAGTGAACAGGTCTAATGGGCCAGTGAACAGGTCTAGTGGAAAATGAATGGGTCTAGTGGACAATGAACGGGTCTAGTGGACCAATGAACAGGTCTAGTGGGCCAATGAGCAGGTCTAGTGAGACAATGAACAGGTCTAGTGGACAATGAACGGGTCTAGTGGACAATGAACGGGTCTAGTGGGACAATGAATGGGTCTAGTGGGACAATGAATGGTCTAGTGGGACAATGAACGGGTCTAGTGGGACAATGAATGGTCTAGTGGGACAATGAATGTGTCTAGTGGGACAATGAATGGGTCTAGTGGGACAACGAATGGTCTAGTGGGACAATGAATGGGTCTAGTGGGACAATGAATGGGTCTAGTGGACCAATGAACGGGTCTAGTGGACAATGAATGGGTCTAGTGGACAATGAACGGGTCTAGTGGGACAATGAACGGGTCTAGTGAGACAATGAACGGGTCTAGTGGACCAATGAAAAGGTCTAGTGGACAATGAACAGGTCTAGTGGACAATGAACGGGTCTAGTGGGACAATGAATGGGTCTAGTGGGACAATGAACGGATCTAGTGGACCAATGAACGGGTCTAGTGGACAATGAACGGGTCTAGTGGACCAATGAACGGGTCTAGTGGACAATGAATGGGTCTAGTGGGACAATGAACGGGTCTAGTGAGACAATGAACGGGTCTAGTGGACCAATGAAAAGGTCTAGTGGACAATGAACAGGTCTAGTGGGACAATGAACGGGTCTAGTGAGACAATGAACAGGTCTAGTGGACAATGAACGGGTCTAGTGGGACAATGAACGGGTCTAGTGGGACAATGAACGGGTCTGGTGGGACAATGAATGTGTCTAGTGGACAGTGAACAGGTGATTTTCATCTTCCAGGTTCCTTGATTGGCTCCTTTCTTGGCTCTACTCCTTCACCCTCTTTTGTGGGGCTGGCAATGGAACTCAGGGCCTTGTGCGGGCTAACTTGACGCTCTATTGCTGAGGCACATCTCTAACCCCTCACTGGTGGATTCCGGACCAGTGCTCTACCACTGAGCCATGCCCAAACCCTCTCTCTAGTCAGGGCTTCCCCTGCTCTTGTAGAGTGAGCGCTACCCCCCTCTGACCTTCCTCCTTCCAGCCCTCTCCCTGTTTTGTAGATGGGCAAACAGAGACCTAGGGAAGTAAAGGAACTTCTCCAGGCCACAGGGTCATGCACTGGAGGGCTCTGGCCCCAGAGGCCAGCTCCTAATGACACAGGTACTCATATGACATGACTGCTGCTTATGACCCTGCACAGTGGACCTCCAGCCAGGTGTCTTTGCAGTCCCAGTTAGTATCTGCCCAGGAAGCCCCAGGTCTAGCCAGAGCTAGACCTTTGCTCTGCACCCACCTCCCACCTCACCTGGGAACTGTAGGAAGGTGAATTCAGCTCCAACATGGACCTTTCTGGGTGCTGGGGAGAGTTTAGGTGGGCTTTTTTCTGGGTGGGGGTCAATTCTACTAATATTGTGGGGGTTAGATAACTTCTGCCATCCCCGGTGTATGTGCAGGACAGTCGTCCAACTGGGGTGCGAGCTGGATGCTCTCCCCTCCCAGCTGCAGCCCACCCTTGCCCTCTTTTGTGTCAGGCATGTCAGAGTCCCTGCCCTGAGCTCCCGGCAAGCCACAGCGGTGGGGCTGCAGTGGCAGCAGGGCTGCGCTCAGGCCTCTGGCTCTGCTGGTGTTCGATTATGCCCTGATAAATATAGGCTCAAAGAAATCCGGAAAACATACCCAGGCATTAGTGGGCTGGTCCTCTTTCCAAAGTGAGGCCACCCTGAGTAGCTCTGGCTTGGTGCCAGGCCTGAAGCAGCAGGAGAAGGGCAGGGATTTGGGGAAGGCCTGGGCCTCTCTCTGTGGTGCCCTCCAAGCACAGGTGTCCAGGGGGCTTTCAGGGAGTTCTGAGTGAGGACTGCCCCTAGGAGGACAGAGGTCTTGGCCTCTCTGAGGGAAGTACTGAGGACCAGAATGGACAGCTGTCTTCAGGCACCTCACTAGTAGTGACAGGAAGAGTAGGTGGGTCCTTTCCAGTGAGGCTGCATAGCTGTCTGTGGAGGTGATGGCTGCAGGTGACATCACTCGGTGAGAGTCCTACAGTTGGCTGTCAGCCTCTTCCCTCACACCCAAGGCCCCAAACCTTCGTGCTGAGGGTGAGATTTAGTCCCTGCCCCTGCCCAGTTCACTTTGGTGATACCCTTGATCAATAGGAGACAATAGAAGCCAAGTCCCTAGACATTCAAAGCTTGGCCATAGGAAGACTTGCTGCTGCCCCTGGCTTCCGGGCATACTTGGAAGCCATCTACTGTGGCATGAAAAGCCCAGAACACCTCCAGAGACCCAGTGAAGAGAGGCCAGGATCACAGGTCCCAGGCAGGCTAAGCGCCATCAGCACATGCCTGCCAGCATGCAGGCATCCAGTCCTGGAAGGGTGGGCCAAACTCCAGGGGACCCCTGGTGTCACGTGGGATCGAGTGGAGCCTGCCTGGGTTTGCAGATTCCTGAGCAGAACTGATGACTGTGGTCATTCTAAGCCACAGAGGACTGGGGGTGGTTTGTTATGTAGCAACAGACGCTTTGCAAAGCCAGACTGTCAGCAAAGCTTGTCAGCTCCACCTTCTAAATATACCCACACTCCCATCACCACCCTCCCCACCCAGCTGCCAGTGCTCGCTGTGAGACTCCAGCAGCCTCCTAGCAGACCTCCCCTTCCTCGCCTGATCACTTGCTCCTGTAAAGACTCCAGTCAGATTCTATCCCTCCGCTCAGCCTTTGGCAGCCTCCCCTTCACTCAAGCTAGAAGCCAAGGTCAGCTGTGTGACCTTGACTAGGTCCTTCTGGTGGTCAGATGCCTCCCAGCCCTCATCCCCAGGTCCTCTTCCAGCCTCTCTTCTGGTGAGGCTTGGACCAACCACGCTCACTCCTGCCCAGGGGCCTCTGCACCTGCTGCTGGCTGAGCCTGTAGCAAGCTCCTGTGCTGCCTCGATTTACCCAAGTCTGGTCAAATCTCCTTGGAAGAACTTCATGGCTGCTCTCCTCCCCACTCCCTGATCTTAGCCAAAGCTGGAGTGTGACAATCTTCTCATACTGTATATTTACTCTGTTAATATAGATTTCCAGGCTGGGGAGATAGCCCAGCTAGTCAAATAAGATAGTAAGATATCCCATGCTTACTGCAACAACGATGAAGAATCCACAGAGTCCAGGCTGTGTTATAATCCCAGTTCTGACATAAACAAAACAAATCAGGGAAGCAGAGACAGACAGATCTCTGGGGCTTGCTAGCCAGTCATCTTAGCCTACCTGGTGAGCTCCAGGCCAGCGGGGACCCTGTCTTAAAAGAGGGTATGTGTGGAGAGATCACTCAGCTCTTTAGAGCACTTGCTGCTCTTCTAGAGGACCTGGGTTTGTTTATCAGCACCCACAAGGTAGCTCACAACCCCACCATCTATAACTCTATTTCCAGGGTATCTGACACCCTCCCTGGCCTTGTGTGGTGTACATACACCTATGCAGGCAAAACATTCATGTGCATAAAAGAGAAATAATTTTTTTTTAAAGTGGATGGAGGGCTGAAAGATGTTTAGTGGTTAAAGATACTGCTGCCCTTGCAGAGCACTCAAGTCCAGTTCCCAGCACCTATGTCCGGTGCCTCACAAACATCTGTAACTCCAGCTCTAGGAGATCCATCGTCCTCTTCTGGCTTCCTCTGGCATCTGCATCTCCACACACATGTGCATATGCACATAGACACATAAGTCAAAATAAACATTTTTAGATGTGGTTTCTGTGAAATGAATGACAGACACCTCTGATTGTCCTCAGGCCTTTACATGCACACACACGCGTGCGCACACACATGCGTGCACACACACGCACACACAGATAGACAAATAGACCTGCACTTTCCTGGCTGGAAGGTAGGCACCCCGCAAGGAGGAGCTTCTTGCGCTTGCTTTACCATGAGGTTCTAAGCACCTCACTCAGCATCTGGCTTGACGTGGGTGCTGAGCTTATGGTGGATGGAGTGGAGGCAGGCATGGGGGCCGGCCAGGGCTCTCCTGCAGACTGTAATTCACACTGAGGTAGGCCTTGGGCTGGGGTCACAGAATAAAGAGAAAACACGTGGCAGGCTTGGTAGGGTGCAGACTGCACTGCCCTGCAGCCCCCAGGCTCCTCAGCACCCGGTGTCTCCTCCGGACACACCTGTCACAGTCCCTTTTACCTAGAGAGGCTCTTTCCTCAGAGTCTTCTCTCCACATCTCCCATGGAGATTCTTCACATTTGGGCACCTAAGCTTGCCAAGTCTCCTTAGAAGCTGTGAGGGCATGGTGGGGGGTAGAGTGTGGCTGGGGCAGAGAAGCCACACCAGGGAACAAGACTTGAGTTCTCCTTGGCAGCAAGATCTGGTCCCAGAGCCCCACCCCTACCCCAGTACAGAGTTTATCCTGAATTCTGAGGCCTCTTGCGTTTGGCCACCCCATGGGCAGTTCTTTTATTTATTTTGAGACAGGGTCTCACTATGTAGCCCTGGCTGGCTTCCGACTCTGAGATCTGCCTGCCTCTGTTGGTATTAAAGGCACGCGCCGCCATGCCCAGCTCTATTTATGTATCCTAGGCAAAGGATGATACTGGACTTTGACCCTCCTGCTTCCATGCCTGAGTGCTGGGATTGGCAGACTGCACCATCACGCCTGGTTCATGCAGTGCTGGGGATGGAACCCAGGGCTTTGCGCTTCTGGGCAAGCACTCTACCGATTGAGCCACATCCCAAGCCCCTAACAATACTTTAAAATGCGTCCCCTGACTCTGAAGCCTCGAGCCTTTCTCCTCACGAAGCCTGAGCCACTGGTTTCCCTGCTGGGAGCTAGCCCAGCTTCAAACCGCTTTGATTTGGGCTTCAGAAGGCAGGTTGTGGATGCTGCCTATGTCTGCTGGCCACTAAAGGTAAACCTTGGCCCTGAGTCTCCAAAAATAAATTTCAGTTAGTTCCAGAACACAGTTTCTTCTCTTTGTCTGTTTGCTGGAGCCTTGGACATCGAAGCCTCACAAATGAACCTGAGGCAGACGTGTTGAGAGTATCCCTGGGTCCCAGCATGCTCCCCATCAGATCTAAGGTAGCACGGTTTAAGGAGGAGCTGTTATTTTAGTTACCTTGAAGGTGGAGATGTTGGGGGTTGGACTAGGAAGGAGCATCAGTAGCTAGGCAGAGCTGGGTCATACAGATGTGAACATCTGGAGTAGTGCGGTA
Source organism: Peromyscus californicus insignis (assembly GCF_007827085.1). Classification (NCBI taxonomy): domain Eukaryota; kingdom Metazoa; phylum Chordata; class Mammalia; order Rodentia; family Cricetidae; genus Peromyscus; species Peromyscus californicus. The sequence continues at coordinate 3,892,455 of NW_026294491.1, forward strand.
GCCTGGGCAATCAGCTACTTCCTCGGAAGCCAGCCCTTTGTGGCTCTCAGGTTTGTTCCCTGCAGAAGAAAGGAACAAGAAGGAAGGGATTGCTCAGGACCCACAGGCTGAGGGCTCCATCTCCCCAGGGATGAGTCAGAAGACAGTCGGCCAGCAGTGGTCCACAGAAGCTGGAGGTGGCAGGATGGAGTCAGGGACTTGTGCCCAGAGAGTAACAGCTGAGTAACCAAGCTGCAAGCCCTGCCTGGCCTGTCAGCTCGGCGCAAACACAGACCTCAGGCCCTGTCCCACTAACTCAAGACTCCAAGAACCAGCAAGCAGAGTATTGGCCTCCCCACTCCTGTGAGACACAGGGATGATGCCAGACTCCAGCAGAAGCTGCCTTATCCCTTGGCTCTCTGAGAGGGAAACAGACGCTGGCATCGGGAGCTATCAGACCAGTCCCAGGGGACAGGGTGAAGTGTCAGAAACAGACAGGGGACAACAAACCTCTAGATGGGTGCTTGGGGGACAGTAGAGTGGGTAAGAGCACCTGCTCTGTACTCACGAGGGCCTGAGTTTGAATTCAGAGCTCACATTAAAGCTGGGCATGGCTGTGCCTGGAACTCCAGAATTGAGGTGGGGACAGGTGAATCCCCAAGCTTGCTAGACAGCTAGCACAGCCCATATGATGAGATTCCAGTTTCAGGTGACTGTCTCTAATTTGAGGGTTAAACAATGGCCAGTGCTTACACGGCTCTGCTGTGTCCTCTCCTCATTTTCTATTACTGTGACCCGTCTCCATCTGCCCTTCCTCACACGGAGAGGGCAGGTGGACTCGGCTGCCGTGGAGCCCTCTTCTTGGTTACAGGGAAGGAATGAGGGGTCAACAGGCTGTGTGTCCTGGGTCATTAGATTGAACAAGCTGACAAAAGCTATCAGAAGATCTATCGTTTAATGGGAGATTAAAAACCAGCGAGAGGAGCCAGGTTCTGACCTGGAGTCTCAGTTCTTAATTTAATTTCTTTTGCTACTCAAATCAGAACATTAAAAAAATATTAAAAGTGGCCATATTTGCTCAAGGGTTTTTTTTAATCATTAATTGATTTGGCCAAAGCCTTTCCATAAGCCACATATTCAGGAACAGGCTTCTCATTTTAAGCCTCCTGCACCCTCATAGGGAGATGCCAGGCCTCTGGGGACAGGAGCCTCCTAGGGGGCTCCTGGTTCCCACAGGCCAGTGAATTCTGTCATTCCAAAATCAGAAAGGGGACTCTTCCAGCTCTGCATCTGATGGGTCGGAGCCAGGGTGTCCAGTAGCCTTGGGCTTGCACGCCACAGTGGTCAGCCTGGCCCCGCCCAAGTTCCTGTAGCTCACAGAGGTCACCTGCAGGCACATGCACATGTCTGCAGTGCTGGCCTTGTGTCTTCACTTTCACAGTCCAGAGTTGCTCTCCTCCAGCTCCGCTTACACCCCATTGAATGTCTTAGGCGGCTTTCTGTTGTAAAGAGCACAGAGCCACACCCTGGGAGTTACAGCCCGCGCCTTCATTTTGGCTAGTGAGTCTGATCAGAGGGTGAGGTGGAGGGCCTTTCTGGTGGTGGCTTCTTCCGACAGTGCAGGACACTACATGGTCCCAGACAGGGAGGAAGAATGGCTGAATCTCATCTGGAGACACTGTGTCCTCCTAGCAGCTTAGAAAGCATGAGATTCGACCCCTCTGGGGAAGCTGATGAGAAGTCTGCACTACCTTGTTACCCTGACTTAGGAACACAAAATGGCATCCTGGAAGGAGGGGACCCTGGCTATTGTGTGCTGGGGTGCAGATCCCCAGAGACAGCCTGGCTGGTGTACACAAGGAAAGCTGAGGGATCTGGCATGTCAGAGCCAACACCATTGTCAGTAATCTCAGCCTTTACAAGTCATGCACAGGAAATAAAATGGAGGCCACTTGGAAATGGAATTCTTGACAGCAGTTAAAATTAATGAACTCACAACCAAGTTATCAAGATAGATTAAATGCTCACACCCAGTGTTGACTGAGAAAGAGTGGGTCCACCAAGCTGCCTCCTGTTTATTAAGATGTAAAAATGTACCGTAGCATTAGGCCTTGCTTATGGATGCATACACAGGTAGTAAATATTTAAAAGCACACAGGGGAGTAATACTGAGTGGCTACCCACCGGAGAGGGTGGGGCTACCAGCTCAGGGAAAGAAGGCAGAGGATCGCCCCTGTGTGCACAATGCTTGGAAAGATCCCGTTTGTGTGAGCCTGTAAATATATGCATATTGTATGCATACATATTTATCTAATGGTTGGCTTTTCACTTACCATTTTATAATGAGCACGGGAACATGGCTTGCAATGTGACAGTGTCCCTGGTATGGACGTGCTGTGATTTATGAGAGCACGTCTTGTTGTCACATGCACACTGTTCCTCTACTTTCTCACTGTCTTTATAAATACAGGTTATTTTCTTGAAATAGGAAGCTGGATTGTGGGGTCAGAGATCTGACTTTTCTGTTTCTGTTTCTTTTTTTTTTAGAAAAAGATTTGCTTTCCCCCCCCCCCCCCCCCCCCCCCCCCCCCCCCCCCCGCTCTTTTTGTGGCCCTGGCTGTTCTGGAACTCGCTCTGTAGACCATGCTGGCATTGAACTCAGGGATCCTGCCTCTGCCTCCTGAGTGCTAGGATTAAAGTTATGTACCCACACTTGACTTTCTTTTATTTTTTTCTTTATGTGTATCTCTGCATGTCTGCCACTTACGTGTGGGTGCCCACGGAGGCCAGAAGAGGGTGGTGGATCCCCTGGAACTAGAGTTATGGACAGCTGTGAGCCATCTGAAACGGGGGCTGGGAACCGAACCCCCATCCTCTGCGGGAGCCGCAAACGCCCCTAGACACCGAGCCGTCCCTCCGTTTTATGCACTTTTCTCCTCGCTCTGACAAAGGAGACCGAGAGATGAAGCTTTGCTTTCTTTGTGCTGCAGTGTGCCGTTCTCTGTGGTGGAAGGGCGTGGAGAGCGCGAGGCTGGTGGTCACAGTGCATCCCCAGGAAGCAGACAGAGATGAGTGCTGGTGTGCAATTGGCTTTTTCATTCCAAGACCCAAGCCCATGGGGTAGAACAGCTCACATCCAGGCTGTGTCTCCCAACCTCAGGTAAACTCTAAATATCCTCAAACATGTGACTTGGGGATGATTCTAAATTCCATTAAGTTGACGATCAAGGTTAACTATCACTGGTGACATGGCTCAGGTGGTCGAGTGTTTGCTTACCGTGCTGGAGGCCCAGTTCGTCTCCAGCACCTAATAAACGGGATGTGACTGCTCACTCTTGACATCTCAATGCTTGATAAGTAGAGATGGGAGGATCAGGAGTTCAAGGTCAACCTCAGCTAAATGGGGAGTTTGAGGGCCAGCGACCCTGTTTCAAACAAACTAAAAACCAAAACAAAAACAAGAACAAAACAGGATTCATGGGAAATTTCATTGTATAATTATGAAATTCTCAACAAATAAAGAAGAAAAATAAAAGGACCATGACATGAAGCAAACAAGACAACCCTCTGTCTCTTTCTTGATGCTTCCATGACAAATTATAACCCACTTGTGTTTTCAAGCCACAGAACGCTTTCACAATCCAGGAAGCCAGACGTCCTTACTAAGGTGTTGGCACGGCGGAGCTCCTCTGCACACTAGAGGAGCATCCTCCCTTGTCTCCTCAGAATATGGTGGAGCTCCTCTGCACACTCTAGAGGGTATCCTCCCTTGTCTCCTCAGCTTCCGCCAACCAGCAGCATTTCCTGGCTTGTCAGGGTGTCCCTTGCTGGCCAACCCACATCAGCTCCTCTGTGCAGCCAGAGCTCTCCATAGGGGGTGTGACAGGGTTTGGGGCCAACCTGAGAAAGCCAGGACAGACTCACCTTTTGAAGACCCTTACCTGAGTTCCATTTTTTGCCCTATAAGTAAATATCTCTTTGGCATCTGAGGTTGTACTGATAGAGTCTGGTTTAGGCAGTAAGTGTATCTTTGGGAGGGAGGTGAATTTTTTTTTCTTTTTCTTTTTTTTTTAACCTCGCCATTCTTCCAGCTCAGAGCCCCAGAGGACTGTCTCTAGGAGACTTCTGTGGAAGGTCAGAGGCCTGCAGGGAAGGTCCAGACCTTCGGACAGACATACACTCTGAGAATGTCAACTGTAGCAGGCAGGGCACAGCTCATACTGTCACCCCAGCCTGAGGAGTTTTCTAATCTTTTAGGAACCTCTACTAACATTTATCATATATGTGGAGGTCAGGGGACAGCTTGAAGGAGTCAGTTCTGTCCTTCCTCCACGTGAGCCAGGGCTTGAACTCAAGTCCTCAGGCTTGGCAACAAGCCCTTTACCTCCTAAGTTACTTTGACGGCCTAAAGCAGATTCTTGACTTTACTACAGAAAAGAATTTCAGGATAAGCCAGCGTGAAGCAGATTTGGAGTTTATTAAAGACATATTTAAGTATGAGAGTTAACAGGGGTGCTCAGAGAGAAAGACACATCCGAGAGCACGGGTATGGGCTTCTCAAAGAAGCATGCAGTGGCCATGTCTCCTGGTTTCAGTGGCCTCTGAAGTTACATTTCAAGAATAATGTGTGTCCTGAGCACAGCCGATGAACTAAAACTCCAGGTGATCGAGCTGCAGGGAAGTTGTTCTTACTGTATAGACGGGTTTGGTCTTGTTTGAGATTCTCAGATGTGTGGGAATGAAGTGAAGCTGTGCTTGAAGGCTTTGAGCATGGCTCATTGCTGGTTTAATATTCTTGTCCATGAAAGGAATATTGACTTGGTGCCGGCAACCTTCCCAGCAAACGTCCGTGCTGGATTGTGGATTCTCAGACAGCAAGAGGCCTGACAAGACTCCTGAGTGCAGGGCTTTCCTCTTCTGTGCCCCTGTAATTCCCCTTGTCTTTCTTTGTCTGTCTGTCTCTGTCTCTCTGTCTGTGTATGTGTATGCTAAACATTGACATTGGGTGTCCTACTCAATTGCTCTCTGTTATTTTTTGAGACAGGGTCTCTCACTGAACCTGGAGCTTGTCAATTCAGCAGGACTAGCCCATCAAGCTCCTGGGATCCCCTATCTCTGGAAAGTGAATTGGAATCAGGACCTCCGAGCAAGCCAATCAGGTAGCAGAGAAGAGCTGTAATCCCCAGCTACAGGCTACTGCGCGCGCGCGCACACACACACACACACACACACACACACACACACACACACGCGCCTGATTGTTCTTATGCACACTGTGCATGCGGGTGCCTTTGAAGGACAAAAGAGGGCATTGAGATCCACGGAACTAGAGATACCTGTGGCTGTGAGCTGCCTGATGTCTGTTAGGAACGGTGCCTGGGTCACCTCTGTGAGAGCAGCTGGTCCCTTAACCTCTGAACCATGCCCCCAGCCGTGCGGCTGGCTTTGCACGTGGGTTTAGGGATCAAACTCAGGCCCTTTGGGTCCAATCATAAACACTTTACCACTGAGAGCCCTTTCCCTGTCTTCGTATCCTGCCTCCCTCTCTGTGTTCCCCGTGTGGAGGTTACTGGGCGGTAGGACATGTCCAGATATTGACTGATGCTCTGTGACTCCTCCACCCTCAGCCTTCATGCTGTGCAGCTCCAGGGCTGCAGACTTAGGGGAGGGTAAGTGAGGTACAAAGAGACCAAGGCTACTCTCTCTGCTGGCTTCTGGCGCTTTGGCCTCACCTGTGTACAAAGCCACTGAGGTGTGACTCTCAGAGGCTGGGATTTGTGCCACAAGCAGTATTTATTTAGTAATGGATTCTTCCATGTCACCAGAGACCTCTGCTTTGTCAACAATTCCAGCTACCCACTGTCCAGCATTTTGTATGTTAGATATACAACACTGAACTTTTTTATTGTGTGTGCAGGTGTGTGCACAGATGTGCATGGATTGGCTGGTCAGTAAACACCAGAGCTCCTTCTGTCTTCTTTGGTTTTCAAGACAGAGTCTCTCTGTGTAGCCCTGGCTGTCCTGGAACTCGCTCTGTAGCCCAGGCTGGCCTCGAACTCAGAGATCCGCCTGCCTCTGCCTCCCGTGCTGGGATTAAAGGTGTGCGCCACCATGCCCGGCTCCTCTGTCTTCCCTTTAGCACTGGGCTTACAGGTACTTCCACCAAATCTGTTTTATGTGAGCGTTGGGGATCTTACCTCAGGTTCTAATGCTTATACATCAGGCACTTTACCCCGGAGTCATTTCCTCAGCCTGTTGATTTATTTGCTTAACTTTATTGAGACAAGATTTGTCTCTGTAGCTCAGGCTGGCCTTGAATTTTGAGCAATCCTCCTGCCTCTGCCTCCTCAGGGCTGGAATTAAAGAAATGGGCACAAAGTCTAGGTTATTAGCTCTTGACTATGAGCTTAATCAAAATTCATTCTAAATATTTCATAAAAATGAAAAAATAAAGACATCAGGCATGATGGCTCACATATATAATCCCAGTACTCAGGATCCAGAGTTGAGGCCAGCCTAGGCTACCAAGTGAGCTATCTAAGAAAATGATGATAATAATTATTATAAAGAAGTATTCTGGTGACGACAGTTCCATGTCTGATTTCTGCTGATGCTATGAGGGTTTCTGCAGGTGGCTGGATGTGCAGTGAGAGCTGTATGGAAGACAGACCAATAAATGCCCAGACTCGGGGAGCTCGGCCTCTCCCTTGCCTCTCCTCCCGGCAGCCCCCCCAGGGCTGTTTCCTTCACCTCTGGGGCAGGCGAGCGAGCGAGCGAGCGAGCGAGCGAGCGCTGACTGAGCAGTGCGGCCATCTCCCCGTGATGGATGGCAGCTGGCTAGAGCCGCTGTTCCAATTTGTTCCCAATTTGGACAGCCGCTTTACCCACAATTCACCTTGTCAGGGCCACAAATCACTGTGGACAATCAGACTAAGGGAATGGAGGGGCCCCAGCAGAAAGGGGCCTAGGCTGTGGGAAGATCCCAGGCTGGCAGGCAGGCCTGTGTGGCTGGTGGGACAGGGGACAGGAACTCCATTGTCTCCCACCGGGGCCTGCCTCCTGCCATCTCCAGCCAGCCAGTATCTAGATGACACTCTACCCAGTCCAGGATCGTCTCCTCCCAGGCTCCTCCATCCCTCGGAAGCCAGCAGGGCTGGAGCTTGGGCCCCTTTCCCTGGTTGCCCACACTTGGGTTCAGAGGTCATGGTGGTGAGACAACCCTTCCCTCAGCCTACCCCCAGCAGGTCCCCACTTTTGTCTAGGGGTGTGAGCACTTCCATGCAGTCAGGCCTGCTTCTGTGACCCCTCCAGTCCACTGTCTGCTAATGGTGATGTAGGAGAGAGCAGGTACTGATCTACGGCGGCCGCCAGGGCTGTGAAGGATGACCACGCTGCAGGCATCACTCTCTCGGCCGGCCGGGCTGCCATGCTGCTGGGTTGACCTGGTTGAAAGAAGCTGCTGTGTCTTGGAGTGCCCCAGAAAGTGCTATCTTTCCTAGTCCAGCCAAGGAAGGCTGTGGGAAGTGGCTGGGACAAGGCTGGCGAGTTAGGGTGGAGGGCTGGTTGACCACTGGCCTGTGAGGTCTTTTTGTGTTTAATCTATGCACAGGCTAGACCATGGTCCTATGCCTATTAGCCAGCACTCTACCAATGAGCTAGTCCCCAGCACCCTCAGTTTACCTCTTTGCAGAATGGTCTAAGGCACCATACCTCCCTCCTCCCAGGGAGGCAGGGGTGGGGTGGGGCCTGGGAGGCAGAGATGCCACCACTCCCTGCTCCCCTGCACCACTAGAGGGGTGAAATCTAATAGATTAAAACCATCTTGATCATTTCTCCCGCCTCCTCTAGTTTTTTTTTTTTTAACTTATTTATTTTTATTTTACATGCATTGGTGTTTTGGGTGCCAGGCCCCCTGGAACTGGAGTTACAGTTGTGAGTCACCATGTGGGTGCTGGGAACTGAACCCAGGACCTCTGGAAGAGGAGTCGGTGTTCTTAACCACTGAGCCATCTCTCCAGCCCCCTCTTCGAGTTTTTTATTTATTTATTTATTTATTTATTTTTTTTTTCGAGACAGGGTTTCTCTGTGTAGCTTTGCGCCGTTCCTGGATCTCGCTCTGTAGACCAGGCTGGCCTCGAACTCACAAAGATCCGCCTGGCTCTGCCTCCCGAGTGCTGGGATTAAAGGTGTGCGCCACCGCCGCCCGGCTGAGTTTTTTTTTTTTTTTTTTTAATAGGCCTAGAACTCACAGGGTAGCTGGTCTAAGCTGAGGCTGGCCTTGAACTCCTGTAGTATGTGTGCTATCACACCCAGGTTTAAAGGCCTACTCAGGACCTCTCCATCATCTTTAGACAGATGGGTGCTGTCTGTGGGAGATGTAACTCCAAGACCCTGGCACGCTCTCCCAGTCTGCTGTGGCTCTCAAGGAGGGTTCCTCTGCCTGCGATGATTTTGCCCCCACCTTCCAGGTACCAGGCGTGTGTAAGGGAGGACCGTGCGCATCAGATGGCTGCTAAGCTGCTAACAGCAGACTGGCAGGCAGTGCGGGGGCAGGGGAAGCTCAGCCAGCCCAGTCATCACTGGCCAGCCTCCAGGGCTGGCTGCATTAACGTAGAGTTATTGTGGTTGGAGCTGTGGAAACCCCACAATCCCCTGGGACTCCCTCGCCTCTTGTCACACTCCAAGGTCCTGCCCCCCCCATTTTGATCAGACTGAATATTCATCCTCTTTCCCCACAGCCTCCTGGAGCCTCCTTGTTCTGCACAATGTCTCTCCCCCCACCTCCTCTCCCTGCTGTGTGTTTGTGCGTCCCCACACTGCTCTGCATGGAGCTGTGGACAACCACGGTGGGGTGGGTGGTTGGCCCTTGGCTCAGACCTGGCATTGAAGTCTAGCCACCTTCATCTCCGCTGTGCCCACTTGGCTCTGGGGCGGCACTGCCCTTCCTGGCATTTTAGGTCCTGTGCACACATTTGGCAAATGGCCCCCCGGTCGTTCACTGGATGCCCCTCATACCATTCCAGGGGGGTTGTCTGTCCTGCCCCGGCCTCCCTCTGCTGTATTACAACACTTTCTTTTCTTGACCTTTTCTTCCCAGACACCTTTGTCTTTAGTAGTTTCGGGGGGCCCCCTTCTTACTGAGTGGGACTAGCTGACTAGGGACCAGACTTCCTGTGGTGATAGGGTCCCTGGGGGGCTGGAATCCCAGGAACTGAGTTCTCCTGAGTGACTGTCGACTCAACCACATGTGCGCCAGCCCGGGGGAGCTGCCTCCGATTAGCCTCAGGAAAGAAACATGTGGACCACGTCTGACAAGGCATCCCATGCCCCCAGGCTTGGGTGTTTCTAGTAATTTACTCAGGCCACCCTCTTCTGGGAAGATCCCTGTGGTAGGAAGAGGCAATGTGAGGCCTCACAGCATTTCCACAAACATAAGGGCCTCCACAGGCTAATGTCCCAGCAACTGTGCACTGGTACGCACTGGGATCCTCTCCATCTGAGACTCTGAAAGCCTTTCACTAGGGAGTGGTCTTCTGTGTCTGGGCCCCTGTCCCGCACTAGGACAGGAAATCAAAGCTCTTTTTGTACTTTTGACAGTGTCACTTGTAGCTCAAGCTGGCCTGGAAGTTGATGAATAGCCAAGAATGACCCTGAACTTCGTCCTCCCTCCACTTTCCAAGTGGCACAGGTGTGCCACCACGCCTACTTTATGAAGTGCTGAGACGAAACCCAGGGCCTTGTGCACACTGGGCAAGATACCACCAACTGACCTGCATCCCCAGCACCCACAGGGCAGCTCCCAACCGCCTGTGACTCCAGTTCCAGGGGATCCGACGGCCTCTTCTGGCCTCCACAGGCACTGCATGTATCCACTGCACAACCATACAGGCAGACAAGACATCCACACACAGTAAAAACAAAAAAAAAACTTAAAAGAAGGATGGATGGATGGGCGGTGGTGGCGCATGCCTTTAATCCCAGCACTTGGGAGGCAGAGGCAAGTGGATCTCTGTGAGTCTGAGGCCAGCCTGGGCTACAGAGTGAGTTCCAGGACAACCAGGACTATTTCACAGAGAAACCCTATCTCGAAAAACCAAAAGAAAAAAAAGAAAGAAAGAAAGAAAGAAAGAAAGAAAGAAAGAAAGAAAGAAAGAAAGAAAGAAAGAAAGAAAAAGAAAGAAAAGGAGGATGTGGGTCATCAACATGAGTCATCTGGTAAAGGCTCCTGTACCAAGCCTGATGGCCTGAGTTCAGTCTCCGGAACCCACAGTGGAAGAACTGACTCCCCCAAATTGTCCTCTGAACTCCACACAAGTGTTGTGGCATACACAAAAGAAATAAAAAAATATGAAAACCCAAACTGGATATGGTGGCTTGCTCTACAGTCAACTCTTCTACAGAGATACAGGGTGGAGACAGGCGACTCACCGAAATTCATAGGCCAGTTATTCAGGAGTGTGCAAGGCCGCAGAAACGAGAGACCCCACCCCCCTCACAAGGTAGAAGGGTGTGTGCTGGCTGGTTTTATGTCAACTTGACACGAGAGGAGAGCCTCAACTGAGAAATGAGATCAGGCTGCAGGCAAACCTGTAGGGCATTTGCTCAATTAGTGATTGATAGGGGACGGCCCGGTCCACTGTGGGTGGTGCCACCTCTAGGCTGGTGGAAGAAGGCAGGATGAGCAAGCCATGGTGAGCAAGCCAATAAGCAGCATCCTCCAGGGCTTGTGCATCATCAGCTCCTGCCTCCAGGTTCCTGCCTGTTTGAGTTCCTGCTTTGGCCTCCCACAGTGGACCGTGATCCAGGATATGTAAGCTAGATAATCCCTTTCCTCTCTATGTTGCTTTTGGTTACAGTATTCCATCACAGCAATAGTAACCCTGACTAAGAAATAACCAAGACTGAAAGTTGTCCTCTGACCTCCACACATTGCGTGTGCACACACACAGTAATAATAATGAATAAATAAAAATAAATATACAAGATGGAAAGCACCTGAAGAAGAGACGTAGGATCCACCACCTTGGCCTCCACATTTTCATACACAAGTACACTTGCATCCACACACGTGTCCATACACATTTGTTAAACACACACACACACACACTACAAAAAAATGTCCACAGAGACTCATACTGGGATTTTCCTGGCACCCTCTTGCTCTCCCCACATGGCCAGCCCCTTGCCTATCAACAAGACAGAGCATGGGAATCCCAGGGTGATTCTTGGCCCAACCCCAAGCGCCCATGAATGAATCTGTAAAGGTGAGCGCCAGGAGTCATTATAATTCCATCCACATACTTTTCCTAACCACTCAGTGGTGGATGTCAGGCTGGTGACCCACTGGGTAGGGATGGGGATGGGAGTGGGCAGGAGGGTTTGTAAAGGCCTGCTCAGTCTAGAGCCAGGCATGGTGGTGCATGCCTACTGGTACATCCCAGCACTCACAGACTGGAGCAGGAGGTGGAGAGAGGTCCAGGCCAATGTGGGCTACACAGAGAGTTCCAGGCCAGCCAGGGCTTTAGAGTGAGACCCTATTTCAAAAACCGGGAGAAAAATTCATTAAAAGAAGTAAGTAAATTCTATTTTTGGACCTGGTGTGAACAGATGTGTAATTTGCAAAAATTAATTAAACAATTCATTCATGACCTCTGCACTTTCTACATTTATGAGCCCCGTACCATTAAAGGGGTAGGGTAGCCGGGAGCCCTAAGCGCAGACTCACTGGGCCCGGGGAGGACCTGTCTCCCCTGCTGTCACAGCTGGGCCTTTGCCCGAGCCTGGCCTTCTTGGTGCTGGAGGAGTGGCGGGGGTCCTGGAAGGGGGCGGGGATGGAAGCAAGGGTGTCAGTAGCTCTCCGTGGCATGTTCATTAGAAAAGACCCAGGTGCCGGCTAGGGCAAAGCTGGATGTAAGAAGCAGCCCTCAAGGGCCCATCACCCCCTGGGCAGGGTGCCAAGAGGGCTCCATTCACTGTCCTAAGTGACTCTGGGCCTCAGTTTGCCTTATTAGTGTGGCGTTGCAGTGATGGAGCCAGCAGCCTCGAGCAGGCTAGGCCTCGCCTGGGAGCAACACTCTTTGCAGGGTTCTGGCTCCGGCTCTGCTCCCAGTCCTGACTGAAGACCTGTGTGGTCTGGGGTCAGTCACTTGTCCTCTTTCCCATCGAGCAGTGCTGGGTGGGTCTGACCCTGACCTCTGGGCTGCCCCTCTGAGCTGGGACACTCTTCCATCCTGTCAGAGGTTCTGCTGCTGCCGGCAGCCTCTGCCCAGGACAGCTGTGGTGATGGTCCCGTTCACATTGGTTTCCCTTTCCCGTGTATCTACAGCTGACTCCAAGCTCAGAGGGGGAGGGCAGGGTCGCAGGGTCTGTCCCCAGCACCACACACTGTCCACCAGTCACTAACTCCTTAGGCCTGGAGCCGTGACATGCTGGGCTTCTGTTCTTTTTCTTTCTGTGAGTAGTAAGGATACAGGGATCCCCAGAGGCAAGAGGGTGACCACGCCATCCCACTTCCAGCTGCCGGTGGGTGGGGAGGCTGGAAGCCCAGGCAAGCAGGTGCAGGACAGCAGGTAGCTCTGGTTGCTTCTCTGCTGAGTTCATTACAGGGTAAGTTATTAACTCCTGGCTTGGGCAGGGCAGCCGGGCCCTGAGCGCCCTTCGTAGCTGACAGGGGCAGGATTGTGCTAATTGAAGGCTTAATTAATTTTCCCAGCGGAGGCTACAGCGGGTGCCCTTCCTCTGCCATCTGGCCATTTGTCTGCTCCTGGCAGGGTCCCCTGTGCCTGCCCTACGGTCCCTGGTGACCCTGAACACTGCCTGCCTGTACTCCTCCCCATCTAGGGGACATTCCTTGGGCCCCTGCCAGGCCCTGGGCCCAGGACAATCATCTTGTCCTTGAGAATTTCACACTCTGGACCCTCTTCAGACACACCTAAGAGGCCAGCCCCACAGTCCAAAGGTAGGCAAGCCTAAGTCCTTCCAGCTAGCTTTCCAGGTCAGCCCTAGGCGTTCACATCTCAGATTATTCATGATGAACTCAGGAACGGACTAGAGGATCTTCAGGTGTGTGTGTGCTGGTTATGGAGGAGATGGGGAGAGGGTGAGGACAGAGGAGGGGACTCCGGCAGTTAGCCCGCGCATCCTGAGATAGCTATGTGGGCTCATCTTACAGATGGGAATGGGCACATGGAGTGGTTCACTCACCTGGCCATCTCCCGCTGCTGGGAATGGGGCTCTGGGGCTGCTGGCTCCTCGGAGGCCCCTGTGCATTGGTGTTGGCTCCTCAGCCTGCAGAATGCTTCCGGCACTCCTTCACTGATGCCAGCCGAAAGTCTGGATTCTGCCCATTGGGTCCTTCCTCCTTCCTCCTCTGCACTCTGCAGCCTGGCCCCTTGAGGATGAGGAAACCAGTGGAGCATCTCTAGGGACTCGGACCTTCTCTAGGAAACCAGTGCAGAGCCTTGGGCAGGGGTGGGTGGGTGGGAGGGAGCTGGGAGCATATGAGAGGAAACCAGTGCATAGAAGGGGGCCCCGGCCTCAGTCTTCTTATCTGTAAAATGGAGACCAACAGTTACTACCCACCTCTTCAAGCACTTGGACTCCCAGAAGAGCACAAGGGGCAGAGGAGTGTCCAGGAGGTCTCCAGTGCCTTCACGCCCACAGCATCTTTCACTTTATGCAGCTCCTCCGCAGGAGGACACTCCAGAGTCTTAGATCCCGAGTCCAGGCTCATCTCTGCTACCTTGGACACATTGCCCAGCCTGTCTGAGCCCTGTCCTGCCTGCCCCAGGGAGAGGCAGAGATGACCCAAGGCCTATCCCATGCAGGGTTTTGCCAAAGGGCAGAGGTAAGAGCTGGGAAGGTGAGGCCTGGGGGTATGGGGCTAGAGACTAGAACCCCTTAAGATCTCTGGCAAAGCTTCAGTCTGGGGTGGAGTCTGTGTTCTTGGGCTGCTGGGTCAGGCCTGGGGTCTGCCCTAGGAGCTCCCATGTTGAAGGTCAGGCCTGGAGCCATGGCAGTGCGAGGGCTGGGCAGTGAGAGCTGTGAGGGTCTCCAGGCCCCTGCAGGACCTGGGCTGCTGGCCTCAGTCTCCTGCCCTGTCAGCAGGAGTCGTCACTCATCCTCACACTCCACAAGGCCCCCAGAATCACGCCCGCTGCCGCTGCCCCAGGGCCCCGGCTGTGGGAAAAGAATAGTCTCAGAGCTGCCCAGAGAAACACCAGAACCAAGAGAGAGTTATGAAGCATCAGCCTGCCTCCATCTTAGGCTTAGAGGCCAGCTTTTTGTTTTGTTTTGTTTTTTTGAGACAGGGTTTCTCTGTGTGGCCCTGACTGTCCTGGAACTCCTTCTGTAGACCAGGTTGGCCTCGAACTCACAAGATCTGCCTGCCTCCGGAGTGCTAGGATTAAAGGCCATTTTACAGTAAGGACAAACTAGGTTCATTCCTGCCTATGATTAAACCTGTTTCCCAAGGGTTGGGCTATGCCCCACCTGTAACCTTAACTACAAATGGTTCTGCACCGCCCTTTCCAGGAATGGCAATCATTTCTTTGTTTCAAAAAGCTGTTTGTAACCATCTTGCAACCCTACCTTTGTGTCAAAGGTTATGACCACCTGTGACTCCCTGCTGCCCATCTTGCAGCCATGTCTGTTTCAGGAGGGACTAACTTGTTATGTTTATGGTCTGCTCCTGTAACCCACCTACTTTGCCCACCAAATCCCCCATTTGCAAACCCTCTACCCCTGAGCTATAAAAGCCTTGTCTTCCTCACATCCATCGTTGACCTCTCGCATCCTGCCTTAGGGGAAGTCAGCCCACGTATATGAATTTTTTAAAAAGCTAGCTTTAATTAATTGCTTGCTTTAATTAATTTGGCCATGATGATTTGGGCCGGTCTTCCTTCTCACATCTTTGGGATTAACAGTAACCCATCAAGGTAATTCCTTTTTGCAAAAGGGCTTCACCATGACCCAAACTTGACTAGCAAGGAGCACACAGCCAAGATGGCCTCTTTTATTTCTAATGCAGGGGTGCCATGCCTGGCTGTTCCTCACAGGCTGAGCTCAGCTTCACAGTCCACTCTTGGTTGGCTAATTTGGAAAGCACAGGAAGGAAATGAAGGGGGAGAGGTCGCCACTCCATGCCATCAGGTTCCAAGAATGCAACAGGGCCTTGGTGGGAACAAAAATTTAATGGGTTGTGGGAGATTAAAAGACCCACATGAAGGTTTTCTAGGTGGGAGGGAGACTTAGGGAACATCCACCCTCAGAAAAGTCCGCTTTTCACTCGGCCTCCTCGGTGGCTTCCGGTGGCTGTGGCCGCACCTCCTGCCTCACCTTTCTTCAGTGACAGACCGTCTGGCGGGAGATGAGCTGAGTGCATCTATCTGGGTCCCTGGAATCTATCTGGCTCAGGCCCTTCTCTGGACTTGTTTCCTATGATGGGTCCTCACGGTCCAAAGGCCAGTAGAACACGGCCAGGATTCTGGGGAGGTGGAGAGAGACTGAGGCAGGAGAGCACTGTGCCCAGGCGACTAGCCCCTCAGTTGACCGGAGGGAAGGCTTATGCGGAGAGCCGGCAGCCAGAGCTGCGAGCCTGTCTCCTTAGGTCCTGTCAACCAGGCAGGGGCGCTTGGGGTTCAGCTCCTGGCTGGCCATGAGGCCCGGCTACCTCATCTGCTCCTATTCTCTGAACGCTCCCTGCCACCCAGCAGCTGAACATAGCCTCACCTGGTGTCCACTTGCCACAGTGCCCAGCCCAAGTCGTGGTCTGGTTCCTGGGTTCAGCCACACAGGACCAGTCCCGGCCCACTACTAATCCAGGCCTTCCCCATCCTGCTTCCAGATGCCCAGAGCCCAGGGCTGCGTTTTCCCACTGACTCACCGCTGTCCCTTGAGCTGTTCCCTAGTCGGTGAAGCCACAGGTGGTCTGGCGCTTCGCCTGCTGTAGAAGACCTAGGCTGCCACCTGCCTCAGACAGACCCAAAGAACACAGGCGTACTGGGCCCCCTGGCAGCCCTCTGAACGTCCAGTGTCCTTGGCCCACCTCCCCTTTCCCCTTCTGAGCTAGTCTGGGCAGCTCTGGGCCGAGCCAGCACATGCCTTTCCCTTCTAAATGCCATTTTCCCATCCGGGCGCTGCTGCCTGCTGTCTGAGGCAGCTGAAATTTCTCACATGTCGCTTTGATTTATAGCTCTAGTTAATTCTCGAGGAGGCCCGTGAGATGCCCTGAGCTCTGGAGCCTCGATGGGATAAATCATTTAACAGGTGGTTAAATATTCTCTAAGGTCTGGGGAGCACAGGAGGATGCAGACCAGGGCCAGGCAGGAGGAGGTGGGAGAGGGGTGCAGATGAAGACCAGGCAGGGGCAGGTGGGAGAGGGGTGTAGATGAGGGCCAGATGGGAGAGGGGTGCAGATGCCTCAGGGCCTGGGGTAATTTGACATGTTCTGTGCCTGGAGGCAGTTCCTAAGGCTCTTTCTACCTTGGCCCCCTGGGCTGGTATGGGGCACTGAATGGGGGGCCAGGCTAGCGCCTGCCACCTGTGTGCTCCAAAATGGCATCAGCTGTTTGGTCTGTCAGGAGAGAATCCAGAAGTCTCCAGGTGGGAAGGCTGGGGGCCAGATGCCACTGGGGTGGGTATATGACACTCTGGCCAGCATCTGTCCTTGATTGCACACAGCAGAGCTAGGCAGTCACCGTGAGGTTGTCTGTGGATGGGCCTCAGTTGGTAGGATACGTGCCTAGAATGAATGAAGCCCGGTGTTTGCTCTCCAACACAGGAACCCACCGTGGTAATGCACACATGTGATCTCAGTACTGAAAGTAAAAGCAGGAAGTTCAGAAATTCAGGATCATCCTCAGCTACTTAGTGTGTTCCAGGCCAACCTGGGCTACATGAGACCCTGTCTCAAGTAAATGAATGAGGCTGTGGAATCACTCAAGGCCCCAGTGCCCATGTGTAGGGCCTCCTGGGCACATTCATGCCCTAGCTACCATTTCCCCTGCACGTAAGGCTCCAAGGGCAGCAGGACCAGGACCGTGATCCTATTGTGTGGAGCCGTGGACAGCTCAGAGGGGCCCAAGTCCTGCCCTGTGCAGTCCAGCTGGCTAAGGACAGAACTCAATCCAGTCGGGACTGGAAGGACACAACTTGGCCAGAGGGAAGAGGCCTTGCAAGGAAGCAGGCAGGAAGAACCCTGGAGGCCACCAAGCCCAGAGCATCCAATTTACACTAGGGCAGAGAGAAGAGCATGAGGATGTGACAAGTCCCAATGCATGGGCTTAGATGTCTGCCTGTCCCCAGCAAGCGCCTGTCCTGCAGGATCAACTTCCAATAAATCAAGGTTGCCTAGGAAGGAAGTGGTAGAGGGACGTGGACCCCAGGCCGTATCTAAATTCACAGACTCACTTTCTCCTCCTGGTTCCCACCCTCTACCTGACCAGTGACTTCTACGGACTCAGTGAGCTAAGGATTCAGGGTGGAGCTGGGAAGCCTGGGCTAAGGATGGGTGGAGAGATGTCTGTTCCAGGGCACTGGCCTGGTTGGGGTGGACTGTGGGCCTCTTCCCATGACTCCTGACCCAGTACTGGCCAGGTTAGCGGCAGGGAGCCCTCAGGGGCCCAGAGCCTACAGGACAGATGGTGCGTTAGCTTCCTGCCCTTGTGACAAAATACCCCAGGGGAAAAAATGTAAGAGGTTTATTTTGGCTGTAGGGGTTGGTCATGCTGATCCCATTGCTACAGGCCTGTGGCGAGGCAGATCATTAAGCTGGGGCATGGCTTGGGGAGGGGAGGCACAGGAGAGGGAGCAGCACCAGGGCAGCACAGTGGTACCTGGAGGGCAGGGGAGGGGCACTGGAGGGGAAGCTGTCATCACTGCTACCAGGCAGTATTTGCCTGTAATCCCAGCTCTTAAGAGGCAGTGCAGGAGGATGGCTGTAAGTTTAAGGACAGTTTGGGCTACATAGTGAGACATCCCACCCCACCCCACCCCGCCCTCCACACCACAAGAGGAAGAAGGGGTTAGGGACAAAATATACCCTCCTTTAAGGGCATGTCCCCAATGACCCAACTCTTCCAAATGGGCTCCACTCAAGGTTTCCACTTCCTCCCCAAGGCCCATGAAACCATTGTTCATGGACAGCCCTCTGAAGACAGGGCAGAGCCCTCACAAGCCAATCATCCTGAAGACACCACCCCTGAGCAGTGTGGAACTGGGGACTGGGCCTTCAGCGTGAGCTTTGGCTGTGTTGCAGACCCCAAGCCCAGCAAAGGGGCTGCTCCATGCATGCAGCCCTGCACTGCTGTGAGAAGCTGTAGCCTGAGGAGGGGTTGAGTTGAGCAGGCTGGACCCACAGTCAAGAGCACGTCTGAGGCTATGGTAAAACTCACCCCCGGGAAGGTCTCATGACCTTGGGAGAGGAGCAAAAAGCCACAGGTACTGGGTGACTCTTGCAGATCAAAGCCAGACCCCTTTTCTTTGTTCTGACCAAGTCCTCAGGGGTCCTGGAGCACCTGTAGCTAGGTGTTGGCCAAGGGAAGGGGCTGGGAGATCCCTCCTTCCCCACAGCTCTATTGGGGGCAAGAGCTGGGAGATAGAGGCACAGGCAGGTACCTTCCATCAGAGCATGCTGTCTGGTCCCAAGGAGTGTGGTGGAGTCCTGCTTGGCTGAGGCCAGGGCCAGAGGTGGCCAGGAGGAAGCGGCCCTTGAGCATGTGCAATCCAAGGCCATGCCCAGACCCTGTCCTCCCAGCATCCTCGTGTTCTGGTGCTGGCTTCTGGAGTATTTATCCATCCTTCCTGGCCTCCAGTGACGAACTCCACATCCATGTGCTCAGGGAGCACCAACCACAGCTCATTAGGCACAGTGTCAAACCACACTGTGGAGGCAGTGGATGTGAACATTGTCTGATTCTGTGCCTGGCACTCAGCTGGGGGCTCAGTGTCCCTCATGGAGTTTGCAGGGTGGAGGCTGTTAGATGCAGAGTGGAGGCGGCACCTTAGATGCAGAGTGGAGGCTGTGTGTTAGATGCTTAGGATCTGCAAGAGGAAAGGTGGCAGGTCTTCAGCCTGTGGTTGTTGGAAGGGTCCAGAGAGGAAAGAAATGTTGGCTTAAAGTAGCAGACAGGCCATCCTTGGTTAGTCTTTCTTGGGCCCTCTTTGAGCCCTAAACCCAAGACTGCCTCCAGTGGGATTCTGGGCCAAGAGCCTCTCTGTGCTGTCTAGGTAGGGGATATGGCCTGGTGTGGGGATGGCGTGGGGTATCCAGCAGTAGAGCCTAAGATCCTACCAAGGGCCCCACATAGCTGTATTCACATCCTTGTCACGTGACGACATCCCCATCTTTTCAGCTCAGGTTGGTAAGCACCGGGCACAAGGGTAGTGCAGAGGCCCTGAGGTCCAGTGAAGGGAGCCCAGGCTAAGCCCAGGAGTCTAGACGGCAGCCAATATGTTCCCTCCAGCTGGAGCCAAAGGCATTGCAGATGGAGGAGGTAGAGCCTTGACCTGGAGCTGAGTGTGAACTGAAGACGCTGGGTGGTGTCCTCTGCAGCCCTCCTCAGCTGTTCCCAGCACACAAAACCACTGCACACATCACTCAAGGCACTCCTCTAATCTGTCCTGACCCCTTGGCATGGAGTCAGAGGTCCCCACACACTTCCTGAGTTATTGGCTGGCTTCTGGGTCCCAGAGCAAACAGGCCCTGCCTGAGTATAGCACAGGAAATTTGAGTCAGCCTCCCACCTTGGTAGTTCCTTATCGTGTGACCCATGGAAGGTCACTGTGTCTCTCTGGGTTTGGGCTGGACTACTGCTCAAGCGCTTTGAAATGACTGTTCAGTTAATGTGTGTTTGTAAAACCTGAAGCTGAGACCGGTCATCAAGGTTCTGTTTTCTTCTGTTTGTAGTCCAGAGGAAAGGAAAGAGGAGGTGGTGGGGAGCGAAAAGGAAGAGCTTCCAGAAGGGAAGGGAGAAGGAAGGGGAAGAGTGGACAGGAAGGGCTGAAGGGGAGGGAGAGCAAAGGAGGAGGAGGAGGGAGGGAGGGGAGAGAGGAAGGATTCCCGTTGGTCATGGGGCAGGATGTAACTGCCCTCCAAGGTCCCAAGGCTTTCTGCTGCTTCCACAGAGCTGCCGCGGCATCACTTCCCTGGGAGACCCTACAGCAGCATCAAACCCACACCTCTCATTTTCTTCAGATCCTGCAAAGGCTGGTCCCACCTGACTAAACAACAATGGACTCTCCAGAACAGAGCCTCCCCTCCATCTTCCCAGCCTCAAGAGCATCGGAAGGACCTGTGGTTCAAGCCATAAAAGACCCACGTGTCCTCTTTAAACAAGAAAAAGGATTTTTTATTTATTTTGAGACAAGGTCTCACTATGTAGCCCTGGATGGCTGGGAACCCACTCTACAGCCCAGGCTGGCCTCAAACTCAGGGAGGCCTCCTGCCTCCGTGAATTTGGGATTAAAGTTGTGTACCAGCACACCAGGCAAAAACGGTCTTAAAGAAGTTCTTTTTCTAGACCTCCTAGGAGCTGCCTCTTCCTCGGCTCTGTTTCGGGTGCTGCTGCTGTCTCCACATCAACAGTAACCTCATGCCATCTTCTCTCTTCTCACCACGGGAGTCTGCCTTAAGATCGGTCCCCGGTGTTTTGCCACAGTTTCAGTAACCATCAGCTGTTCCGTCTACAGTTGTGGGACCACACTCCTAAATTCAACAGTTCAGACAATCATGCTATCAGACCTGATGGCCCGTGATATAGGGACAGCCTCTATAGGGAGCCCATGCCATCACTAAATACTGTGTCTATGCCTGGCCAGTGGGGCGTTGTGTCCTCACTCTACTGACATTTCTACGTCCAAATTAAATCTCTGTCCAGCTCTGCTTAGGTTTTGATCACTAAACAGATCATTAAAATGTAATGTCTTCTGGCATCATGGTCGGTCAAACAGGCACCTCACAATACGGGCGCCCTGCCGCTTTTGGCGTCGGAGATGGAATACGGTGTGTGTTTTTGCCCATGTGGTTTGGTGAAGCCCTCTCTCCCAGATGCCCATCTGACAGGTGCTGGTATACAAGTGTTCAACATCATACCTAGCAAAACATGTACTTTTCAAATCTGTGTATGTGTTCACACGTGTGCTTGGTGTGTGCAGGTGTGTGTGGGCCCTCCTCCAGTGTTAGCGTTCAGGCATCTGTGCTGGCCTGCCCGTAGGGTCCTGACAGGATAGACCTCGGCTGCAGCCACTATGTCGTACGACGTGACTCCTTCCCAGGCTGTTTTAGAATGCGATGCCCAGTTCTGCCCGAGTTTTTCCTTTTTGTTTTGTTTTGTTCTGTTCGGGATAAGGTCTGTGTATCCCTGGCTGTCCTTGAACTTGTTAAGCAGCCTTGAACTCACAGAGATCCTCCTGCCTCTTCTTCTCGAGTGCTGTGATTAAAGGAACATGCTACCATGCTTAGCCCCTTTCAAAATGGGTCTCATGGTGAGTCTGGGTTCTCCAATCCAGTTAGATTGGCCAAGCAGTCCCAGAGAACTTTCCCTCTCGACCTCCTGAGAGCTTTTGTTTGTACTGGGGATTGAACCCAGGTGCTCATGTTTGCAGAATGCGCACTGACCTACCGGGCCTTCTCCCCAGCCCCAGTAGTGACAATATTTAAGTGACAATGTCAAAACAGCAGCCGACTCTGCTCGAAGTTTGATGTGCACACAGCCCTCTCTTCCTCCCTGCTAGACACCTACTGTTTACACAGACTCTCACCAGAAACTATTTCTAATAAATCGAGGGTGTGTTCCAACCCCCTTGTGTAACCCCAGCAGCCCTCTGATGGGAATCCCACCCAAGGCACCTGGGCAGCTACCCTACAATTCTCAGAGCCTGGACCGGGCTGCTGCTCTTCTCTCCCCACCCCTGCAGATGCTGACAGGGCACCCCTAGACCGCTGTCTGTGGCTCTCTAGCTAACAGACTTCCAGGTGTCCAGGTCTCTCCCCTGGGGAGATGAGTTTGCGGGCTCAGAAGCATCAGTGGGTACGGTGAGCCACACCCTCCCTGCTGCCTGCTGGAGACTCAGTCTTCCTCAGAACCATAAGGAGCCCCGACCTCCGACTCTGCCTCAGGGATTTGATTCCGTCTGCCGTGATGTCTGTCTGTCCCACTGCAGCCTGAGCTCCCCTCAGGGTCCTCTCTGCCATCACCTGCCCATGGTGTCAATAAACTCCTCTAATGAACTTCCCACCCTCCAACCATCCATTTCAGTGCCCCCTCGACCCTTTCTAATAATCTCATTATTGAGGGGGATGTTTCCTAGAAATCTTTTGAGATGTAACTACAGAGCTACCAAATGGCTTGAGGAGCCCACATCTGTGCTCACAAGCAGGATTCTTTCCTGAGAGCCCTTCTGTTCTTAAACTCCATACTGGCTCATCCTAAACTTCTTTTCTGAGACCAAGGATCCAGTTTTACCAGAGTGGAGGTCCCTAAAGATTAAGGAAACTCCTCAAGATACAGGGGACAGCTTGGAGGTGTGAAGTACTGCTGCCCTTTTCCCTGCTATTCCTGACAAGAACATTTGAGGGGTCCCAGTCAGCCCTTCCCTGGATATCCCAGGGTGTCAGCCAATACATAGCACATACACTTTGGGGGAGGGATTTAACGAGAGGTTCTCCAGAGAGAAGCTAGCCCGCTGTATGTGTCTGTCAGTCCTGGTGTGTAAATAGTCCCGCCATGTTGGATCTGTGCCAGCTTCCATCTGAAGCTGGGAAGAGGTGCCTACAGTTAGCTCTCACAAGCTCACATAAATCATCTGCCACGCGTTAGCTGTCCCTTCTGTCCAGGTTTCCTCTCCTTTACAGCTAGAATAATCTGGCTTCCATACCACCTACCTCTAGGACTCTGGGTACGCCCTGTCAGGGTGGCCTAGTGTCCTTGTGTACTTTGCTACTTTGGAGCTCAGGGGGTCTTGTGATCCCCGGTAGCCTGTCAACAGCCTCAGAGAACCCAACCTCTACATCCCCTTCAATCCCTGTCCGTCATTGAGCTCAAGCTCTGAGAACCCAAGGTAGGAAAAGCCAACCTTCTGGTAGCTTTTGCTCTCTGCCTCCACTCCCTGGGTCCTAGCTCCCAGGGCTTAGTTAGCACTGGGAGTGGGGAGCATCATGCAGGAAGCTAGGCAAAGGGTCTCTCCAGGGGGAGGAGCAGCCTCCCCTCATATTCTTACAAGGATGACCTGACAAAGTGCTCTGAGGTGATCTCCACTGGAGTCAACCTCCTCCACCCTCTCCTGCTGCCGATCTACTCTTGCCCTCTACCGCTCCTCGGACAAGCAATCCAAAATTTCTCCATCTTTTGCACAGCCCTGCATCCTTGGGGCTTCTCCCGTCTCTCTCACATCCACAGGCTGCCTGTCACTTAAGCCCTACCTCTTCCACCTTCAAGATGGAGTGGGGGGTCAGGCCACGCCGCACTACCATCCACTCCTTGCTCCTGCTGGCTCTCATGGGCCTGGTCCACACCTCCTGAAGGGCTGCGGTGCTAACTGGCCCCTCACTATAGAGATGGGATGCCGAAGGCCTCTGTTGGGCCTCACCCTCTTTAGCCCTTAAGGTGGTTCCCATCTTCAGAGGTCCAAGTCCTGGCCATGATGCCCAGTGTGAGCCACAGAGCCCAGCCTCCGGCACTCTGTCTTTTCTCCCATCTCTTTGCCCTCTGCTTCGGCCACTCTGTTCTGGTTGTTGTTCAGCCACACCACTTGCGTGCCTTTCTCTCCTTCCTATGACATCCTCACCTCCTCTGGAAGGCCTTCCCCACCATGCCCTCCTCGTCACACTCTTTCTTGACCCTTGTCTCTTTTGCCTTTTGGACAAGTCTTATTTATGGCACATCCCCCCCCCCCCCCCCCCCCCCCCCCCCATCCCATAGCTCCAGGAGCCTGGAGGCTTCACAATTGCTAAACCTAAGTCACTTACCTCAAGGGACACTCACTGACGTGGCCTGTTCCTAGCTGCCTCAGGAATGGCTGCTCTGGTCATCCGTGTTGGACTGGGAGAGGCCCTGCATTTCCACGTGGCTTTGAGGATGTCACCTGAGTGGGCCTAGCACCTGGGGCCAGCCAGCATGTGCCAGGTGCTATGTGAGGTGGGAGAACATCAAGGGAGGGAGGGAAGAACTGTCAGGAGGGTGGTCTACCAGGGTATCTTATCTATCTCTCACACATCCTGGAAAGTCACATGTTGCACACGCATGGTCCAATGACCAGAGCTTAGGACACAGGACCCTATGGGCATGGGAAAGAATGCAGCCCCAAGGCCCAGCCAACTGGACTTTATACAGTTCTCGTAAATTCACACCTATCGCCTCATTCCTGTCTCGGCCTCCACGTCTTCATGCAGAGTGCCATCCTCCTACCACCAAACAGATCTGTGTCTTCACGGGGTGGTGAGTCCCCAGGTATGTATGTGCATGTCTGAAAGAGTCCTGGGAGAAACCTGCCCCTCTCTTGGTTAAAGCCCCTGCCACCCACCACAGGAGCATCCAACTGGTAGCTTGCAGGTGCCTCTCAGCCCAAGGCCATGTCAGGACCGCCTTGCACTGGCTTGCATGGTATTTTTGAGAGATTTAAATACATTTCTCAACTTTTAAAATCAAAAGATTATTCTCACGAATCTAGGCTTCTGGGTTAGCTTGCAAACAGTGGGGTAGCAGCACGAAAGGGCCAGGTGTGGGCGCTCCAGCTGGCCAGAGTCAGCGCTGCCCCCTGCATGCAGCCTTGCAGCCTCGCTTCTCTGCTCTTCACTCACAAGCCTCCCATGGCGGCCCCCAGACCCCCTCACAATGGGCGTCTTTGCAATCCGGGTTTCTCACCCTTCGGCATGAAGTCCCAACTTCTTCCAAGGGCACAGCCCTCCTCTGCCGCACCCTCTGGTGTCTTGTCTCTGACATTAGCTGCTGCCCTCTCCACTCACACTGACAGGAAGGCCCTCTTGCTGGTGCACCTCCCTCCCTCCCGCAGTACCTACATCTCCTTGTAGAGTTCTACTCACTCCCACTAATCTTTTAAAACTCAGCCTATGGCAGCTATCTGGAGTGGGGTGTTGGGGGAGTACTGGTTGGAAATCTTTCAAGAGGGAACTTTTGGGGGCAATGGAAGTGTTCTGTATCTTGATGGGGGTGATGATTGGACACCAAGAGTGACAATTTATAAAGACACTGAGCTGACAACTCAAGCTGGGTGTGTTTATTATTTCTTAAAGTTATAGTTCTTCAGGCGAACTTCCGTTGGAGTTCAGTCCAGTTCTGTCAGCTTCAGGAAGCCATCGCAGGTTCCCCAGGGGGAGGTCCAGAGCCTGTCACTCACCAGCCTGAATTCCAACACCCATTCTTGCCTCCTGTCCAGTCTACAGGGCTCCTCAAGCCCCTCACCTCCAGAAATGTTGGCCAGAAGGCATCCTACGTCCAAGTGCAGAAGACAGGCTTAGCCTGAACCTGGCCCTTTATTCAGGCTTTAGGACACAAAAACCTCCTGGGTTCAAATTCCACTTTTGCCACTTCCTAGCTGTGCCGTCAGTATGTGGCTTCCCTTTGAGCCTAGGAGAAATGCCTATGACAGGTGTGAAGCTTAAAGGTCTTAACGGGGCAGGCGGCACTGCCCCACCAGGCACCGCTTCCCGAGCCAGGCCCTGTCCGCAGGCTTCTCTTGACTCCGTGGAGTGAGTTTGGCTGTGTGTCAGTTCTCCTCACTGTGGCTGAAGGAAGGGAGACACACACAGGTGGCTCAGCGCCTTGCCTAGGGCCGAGTTGTAGAAGAGGCAGCCTCAGCCACTCCCCTGCACCCAACACACAGTAGCTGCTATTGGTATTCTGCCATTATTTCTCCTCCCGCCCCTCCCGCCCGACACTAGAACCACTTCCAGTCTTTAAGGTCACAGCGACAGCTAATGGAAGCTGGTAAAGCAGACCCTCACGCCCTCCACAGTATTTCTGAAACAGAGCCAGGTGGATGATGTGAACCACTTTAGAAATCAGGGATCTTGCAGATCAGGCCGTCGCCCATAGCCACACCCGCACAGGACCAGGCTCCTTGCTTAGCTGTTTGAAATCATCCAACCATACTACTACCAGTGCCAAGAGGGGGTGTGGCCACTCCATTGATTACGCCACTTACTTGTGGCTTTCCCTCAGCTGCACACTCGCCTAAGGGATGTACCCACGCCACTTATATCACTAGACAGGGACATTGTCGTTAGTCAGCAGGGAGACCTTTAACACCACCCAGGCATAGAGACCTTGTGAAGATGGCTTTTGGTGTTGTGTACTATGCTATCCAACAACCGGAGCAAACCCCTCTTCATGTAATAAGATGGCCAATGTATTGTATGCTGCAATGAAGCCAGGGACCCAATCTCCCCCAGCTGACTTAGACTTCCATCTCTATAGAGGGCTCCCAATATGCCGCCCAGTGGTTATCTCACCATGGGTTCAACATGAGAATTTTGGACACACTCCTAGCATTGGCTTGAAATCCAACTGTGGGTCCAACTGGTTGTGTCTTCATTGATCAGCTAAGGCTTGTTGCCACATACACGGAGATGACCTCCCATGTCGAAGTTCGGGCCTTCGTTGTGGACAGATTATCTCATGCCGCTATGTCACTAGAGGTCGGAGCAGGGGCAGCTGGGGCAAGCTTCAGGACACGAGGAGTTAGCACCTGGCAACTTCCGGAAGCTCCATAAAGGCGCAAATACGTAGACACGGAAAAACTGAGGGCTTGTTTCGAGACTAAGTCAGACAAGGAGTCCCTGTCAACACTATCAGGTAGAGAAAGAGGACCTCTCCAGCAACCTCCATGAAGAGGGGTGTGGAGGCCAGATGCCACTGGGCTGCAGGAGGTGTTTGGTGCTACTGACGAAGATCTCGAGCCTGCCACCGACTCTTTTCCACCCAAGGTTGAGATTCTTCAAACTCATTTAAATATACTTTGAGCTTAATGTCAACAAATTTAGAAGGAAAAAAAGAAAAAGAAAAAGAAGCCAGGCCCTGCCAGCCAGTAAATGCCAAGTCCTGGTGACAGGAGCCGGGCAGATTAACCATGCAGATGGCTCCGCTTAATCCGAAAACATTTAGCCAACACCCATGAGGTGCCAGCCAGCATTTTGGCACTAAGGGGCAGAGAGAGGCGGGGAAGGTGGAGGACACACTGAAGCCTGGGGACTGAAAAGTGTCTGAGAGGGCTGGACGTGGGGGACGCAAGAGAGACAGAGCAGGTTCCACCCTCCCCCCAGCCACCAAGGGTTTTCTTTTCCTCCCTCCCGTCTAGGATTTGAATACCACGTTTGGTATCAAGTTTGTTGTTCTCTTGGTAACCTATACTTAAGAAGTTGATGAACCTCTCATCCTTAAAGCCCACCCCCCACTGCTTTGTCAGAAGCCTCTGTGACCAGGCAGAGGCCTATGACCCACATTCCACCAAGGTGGGGACCCACAGGATGAACAACTTTGGAGGTGAGGCACCCGACTCCTCAGGTCGGCTGTGGCTGGAAGAACGAGGTGGGGCCACGGTGTTCCGAGGTGTCCTTTTGTACAGCCACACAGTCTCCAGGGCGCTCGGCACACCCCTTTTCCACTTCGACACCTGGGAGCTGGTGTGAAGTGAGACCTGGGCTCGTAGGTTTAGTCTCCCTGGTGGTGCTGGATGGAGAGAAAATGAAGCCTGTAGGGCATGAAATAAATTCAAAGCCACTCCAGACAAACACCGCCCATGTGAAGACCTCCCCCAGGGTCCCTGACCAAAGACAATTGGATTACTTTTCCGCTGTGGCTCGTCCTCCCCTCTCTCCCTGGACCAACGCAGACTCTGGTTCTGTAGCGCTCACGCACTTCACTCAGATCTCCATCGGCATGGAGGCGTCCCTTCAGGGTCGTCACTGCCAAGGACTGTGCTTGTTACTCACCTTCTCTCTGCCCTTCCCTCCCGTTTCTTACAGTGCTTGCCACATGACCACCTTACACAGGGCCACCCTGCCAGCCAGTCCACAGAGGGGTGTGCATACGAGCTCGGGGACCCATGGCCTTGCTTCTCACTGTGGAACTCCCATCCTGCCCTCCTCCACTGTGTTTTCCTTTCTGTTCTGGGTGGGCTGGGAAGCCAACTACATTTCCCACAATCCTTAGAGTCCAGGTTGATTGGTCTGCCAATCAGATCACAAGACACGTTGGGTTGGAACTGAGTTTTGCAATGGTGTCAAATGCTCGAGGGCAGCTTTTCTGGGAGCTGCTGGAAGCTCAACCAATCTGTTTTGTTTCTTAATCTTTCAGTGCTTTGTCAACTGCCTATGGCCCTTTGTAAGTCCCTTTCCTGCCCAAGGAGATGCCACGGGAGTCTGCACCAGCAGTTGAGAAGAGTGATCTTGCCTCACAGAGTGGGGGGGAGGGGTGACTCCTCCTGCTCCGGGTCCTCGTGCTGTGCAACCCCAGGCTACAGAAACTTCCTGGGAACGCAAGCCAAGCCTAGAAGCCCAGGACTCCCAGAGGGCATCGCACCACGGAAGTTGTTGCTACCCATGAGGCCAGGGCATCCAGCAGGCAGCTCCTCAACCCGAAGTTGGGCCACTGCGCCACCCAGGACTCCACTGGGTCTTGTGCAGTCTGAGCAGAGACAATGGGGGGGGGGCAGTTTATAGACCTGTCAGAAGAGCTGGTAAAATGCTCTTATTTCATTTCTGATGACTTGCTGTAGTTCAGGTACCAAGGGGCCTGTAGCCTCTCCTGATATGAGTCTAGAAGCTTCCCTGGCAGTTTGCTCCAGAAGCACTCTGTCTGCAATGGTCGGGAACCACCCGCCGCATCAAAACCGTGGGGCATCAAGACTGCGGGGCTGTTGCTGGTTTCCACCCACACTGCTTGTGCTGAAAAGCAGGCCCTCCACACACTTTCCCTCCCACACACGACTTGGCTCCAAATTCAGGTCTTGTGTAGACACGTCTTAATTAGTGACCGTAAGCCATGTCCAGGGCACCTTTTAAAAAACTTTTTAAAACCTTGAGCATTTTCTAAGACATCAACATACAAAGATTCAAGCCAGCCAGCAAATCCTTTCCTGAGGGGAAGAGGCTTGGGAGTTCAAGACTGGAACCCAGGTCTCCTGACCTGCAGCATTACTGGGCTCACCCATGCAACCCTGTGGCTCCCTCGGGAGGATCACACATCTCTAGGTATCAGGCATCACGGTCTGCTTGGACTTTCCTCCTGCCCAGAGGTGCAGAGCAAGACACAGTTATCCTGAGAAGGTCAGAGTAGGACCGATGCTAACTCTCCATAGGGAAGTGTCTTGTCCCCACTCCCTTCCTTAGGAACAGTGATTTATGTCTCAAAATAGGCCAAACCTTGAATCCTGGCCCGGGGCAACAAGGATAAGGCTTCAGAGCCAGGAACCCCCAGGAACCCCAGGAACCCCAGAGTGGTGGAGGGCCCTGCAAAAGGATTTCTTTTCATGCTTCCTGGTGCGAATGTCTTGCAGGTTATACCGCAGCCGCAAAGACGGCTTCTGAAGTCTAGGGACTGTGTGCTTCCACGGGTCTGTCTTGCGGCCCTGCCGTTCCTTGAGAATTTATAGGCAGTTAATGGTTGCCAGAAAGAGGAGAGACTTTTTCTTCAGTGTCTTAGCTCTGGTAGATGCTCCTAAAATAGCCCCATACAATCCGAACTAAGAGAAGAGGGACTTGCCCAAGGACACACCCTAATTCCACAGATAATGGGTCACAGGAGGACTCCAGAGTCATTCACTGCACTGGGTGCCGAGTACGCCAATCAGGTCCCGGCTTCCATCCCAGTAGGGTAGGTGTCTGCCTAGCTCCCCCAGGAACTTCCAAAAGGGAGCAAGGGATCTTGGGAAAGAGGAAACAGGCAAGGGAACGATGAAGAATTAGTGCTGGTCACAGGTGCTCTGGGGCTCCTTCCCTGGCTTTTCCTCCTCTGAGTTGAGAGGACCCAAATTCTCAGGGAGAAGGCCCCTTGGGCCACTCATGCAAGAAAAAGGCACCTACCTCCCCACCTCCCGAAGCAGCTGCCTGCCCTGGTTGGAGGCTAAGCCCAGCTTCCCAAGGCCTTGATCCCAAGTGTATTTGACAGGGCTTGTGATGATGGGGAAGAGCAGGTTTGAAGTGCTAGGAAGTAAGAAGGCTTGAGGTGGGATGAAAGTTCTGTGAGGGGGCATGTCTTTGCCTCTGGTGGGCTCCTCTGGACCACCAGAGCACCTGTCACCCCGAAGTCTCATCCCCGAGGAAGGGCACCTTTATTCATGCAAGCCCCGTGCTACAAAGGGCACATAGCTCATGCACCTGACGTGAGTGGAATGCCAGCACTTCCTGCCTTCTGAAGCTCCCCAGGAGAGAAACCCTGGTACAGGTGCTTCAGGAGCCTGCGATGGGTTGTGTGGCTTCATCTGGCAACTGACTTCTCCTGTAGGATTGTGCAAGGCAAAGGCAAACACCGGCTCCATAGCACCAGTGCAAGGCTGTTGAGTCTGTAAGGATGTGGTCTCGGCGACATCTGGCCTGTCTGCACTCTTCCTGCCTGATTTCCTTGCTCCAGCCTTTGGGAACACACCTGGAATCCAAATACAGCTCAACAGGAGACAGTTGTGATGGTGACTCTTCATTGTCTATTTGACTGCATTTGAATCACCATGGAAACACACCTCTGGGTGTACTTTTGAGTGTGTTTCCGGAAAGGGTTAACTGAGGAGAGAAGATGCACCCTGACTGTGGTGGCTTCATCTCGTAGGCTGTGGTTCCAGACTGTACAAACAGAGAAAGGGAGCTGAACGCTGGCACTCATCTCTCTGCTTCCTGACTGTGAGGCCAGCATGCCCAGCTGTCTCCTGCTGCGGCCATGCCCTTCCCGACATGGTGGACAGTCCCCCGAGAACAGTACGCTAACACGAGCAGCTCGCATGTTGCTCCCCGTTGGGTATTTTGTCTAACTAAGAAGGCCGCATGATAAACCCCCTCTCAGTCCCAGCACCCCAGAAAGGGATGGGAATGCAAGGACCCAGACAAAAGCCAGGTGTCCCAGGGTGTCCAACCGTTTGGCTTCTCTGGGTCACACTGGACCAAAAATTGTCTTGCACTCCATGTTTAATAGTGAACATCAATCAGTGTTCAAATTATTTGTAAGAAATAAATGTCACACTGGACCCACGGAGCCAGTGAACAGAAGCTTGAGGCACATGCCGTATGTTTGGATGTGGTCTACTTCATAGACACATCTATTTCTGCTGTGCTGGTCGCAGCCCATGAAATTGATTTCACCACCCACCATCGGGCCTCATCTTGCTATGTGAAAAGGATCCCACTGGGACCACCTCTTGGGATTATGTCAGAGTGACCATGAGAAGCCACTTCTTCTGTACGCTTGGAACAAGCCAGGCTGAAGGGAGGAACCAGCAGCTCTCGCAAAGCCGCAACAAACAAGTAAGGCTAGGTTGTCTCAAGAGAAGAGATCTCCAGAGCACCAGGGAGGCCTCTTCACTCCCTTCTTCCCCACGCCCCACAGCCCAGTTCCTCAGTTTCCACCCTAGCGGCCAGGCTGACCTGTCTGTGTCTAGAGCCTCCCTCCCTTCCCTGCTCACTGCCTGGCTGAACTCCATTCCAGCTCCAGCCACAGGGTGCCAGTCCTTGCTGGCCCTGTTAGACCTGAGAGCCCACAGTTGCCATGTCTGAGGGCCTCTAGTAGAGGCTTCTTGGGGAGTCATCTAGAGGCTGCCTTTTGGCCTGGGTCATTATTAATGGGCATGGGCCCTGGGATCTGTGGACTCTGGTTCTTTGTTTGCGTGCTTTCTAGAAAACAGCCCATCCTAAGCATGTCATTTTCATTATGTGAGATCAACATTTAGTTTCAGCAATGGAAATGTCAACTGTAATTATTTTCAAGGAGTCTTGATGGCTCTGGGAATAAATCAATATAAATAATGTTTTCATAAACCCTGAATCATATTTCTAATAGCATTATATCTATAATTTTAATATTCAAAACAATTTTTCTTCACATCTTAGCAATTAATTGTTGCCAAGTGTTCATTTTTTTGTTTGTTTGTTTTGTTTCCCTGAGCCATCAGCTCAGAGCCTGGGGCTGGGGGTGTGATACAGCAGCTTCAGGACCATACCCATGATCTCCAGATCACGCCTAGCTTTCCTGCCCAGCAATCTGATATGACTCTTCTCCAGAAGACTGTCCCCACTCTCCCAGCCTTTTTAGTGGTCGCCCAAATGCCAGTTCTGGACACCTCACACCCCAACACACAACAGGCCCCTCCTACACACACACCCTGTGCTCACTGTTCCCAGCTACAACCACTTCAGCAGTGACTCTGTGTGGCTTGTCTGCTGTGTGCCACTCACTTTCAAAACACCGACTGTGACCAAGGGCAGGTGTTGTGAGTGGGGCACCAAGCTCTGGTTGGTGCAAGTTGCAGAGAGTGATTGCCATAGATTTGAGCAGAAACAAATTGGTGAAATAACACCAGACAGCAGAACTGACTGTCCTTCAAACTCCGGTGTAGAGCTGCTTCAGGAGATGCCCTAGTACCCCCAAAAGACCTCACCCCAAGATTTGCACAAGAGCTCTCAGACCTTACTCCTCAGGCCCGCATACCTGCAAAGGCATATGGGAAACTGAGTATCTATGTTTTGGTGTCTCCGCTCAACACAGAGCAGAGCCTGATACCCAGCATGAGATCTTCCGATGAGGCTGAGAATCATGGGAAGAGCCAGGGTCTGTGTCTGGCTACCCTACCCCTCCAAGCTACTTTGAGGTGGGTGTTCCTCCAGGCAAGAACGTCCAGAGGCTCAAACCCTGCTTCTAACTTCTGTCCAGCAGGGAGATGATGGGACCAGCAGGAGGCGTCTTGGGTCCCTCAGCATGAGCATATCACTGGTACTTTAGGTTTAACAACTGGCCTTTCGGGAAGATTACAGATTATGACCCGGTGCCAGGGTCTGGGCCCTTTGGAGCCATTGGGCTGGCTTTTGCCTCAGCTGCTGCTGACCTCTACCCAAGACCTTGAACCTATAGCAAGCTTCAGTTGATTCACAAGAAGGTCTTGGAAATCATTCCCGTTAAGGCTTTAGTGCAACACCTTTGCTTTTACAAGTGAAGCTTCACTTGGGATTCTCCAGAAGACACCAGGGCAGGTTTCTCCCCTGTGCTCTGCTCAGTCCTGGGAACCTAACAGTTCCCACTATGGGGTAGACAATGGATGGATGGATGGATGGATGGATGGATGGATGGATGGATGAATGAATGAATGAATGAATGAATGGTTAAAGATCCTAACCCCCTAGTCCAAGATGGTGGGTCTGACAATCTTAGTAAGGATTGGGAGTCAATGAATCATGAATGTGGAAAGTCTGTGACTAGATTATTCCTTCTTTGTGAGACTTGTAGGGGAGAGGTGAGCGTTGAGGAAGGGAAGGGGGTGGTGAGGTAACTTCCCAGGTCCCTCTCTGGGAAGGGTCTCTAAAAATGTCCCAAGAGTCAGGACTGGATACAAAACAAAGAGAGCAGAAGATGACCGTCTACCAAGCCCTGTGCATTTCACTCGAAGGGCTCGAACAAAGGTCCCAGTTGTCCCCGTGTGCGAGACGGCGGTGGCAGTGGGGACTCGGAAGGCCCTTCTTTCCAATTCCATTCCTTCTAACAAGAAGACAAACATCCCTCCAGTTGAGCTGTCATGTGGTCACTGTACCAAGAGCTATCGATTCACATCATTCCTAAGCAAGATCTCCAGAAATGGGCTCCTGTACCCCAAAGGTCGTGTCTGCAATGCCCAGGCCAACACTAGTATGCTACACTAGACAAGGTTTTCAGCCTCCCCAAACTCTCCCTCAAGTTTCCTCTCAACAGATGCACCAACCAACCCCACCCCACCTCCTTTATTCCTGGCCCCAGCACTAGTAAAGAGTGGGTCTGAAGCTCCCCCCCTACCCCCGACCTCCCCAGCTCCCGCAGACACAGAAGCCTCCAGCATGAAGAGAGGTGTGACTGGATTGCAGGGTCTAGAGGAAGAGGAGGAAACAGAGGAGGCCACACAAAGAAATGGAGCGTAGAGGGAGCGGGGTCAGCGGGGCCAGAGGGCTGGGGGTGGGATCAGGCAGGCTGCAAGGATGGCAGCCTTCTGAGCTGGCTTAAGAAAGAAGCCAAGATGGCATGGGAGTAGGGAGAGTTGGAAGGGCTGTCTGATCCCCAGGACAAGG
This sequence comes from Peromyscus californicus insignis, assembly GCF_007827085.1. NCBI lineage: Eukaryota > Metazoa > Chordata > Mammalia > Rodentia > Cricetidae > Peromyscus > Peromyscus californicus. Next base: position 3,926,680 of record NW_026294491.1, read on the forward strand.
TCCTGGGCTCCCTGCTCTGTTTTCCTGGACAGGGGGGGGGTGGGGGTGGGGGGGGTGGGGGGGTGGGGGGGGGTGGGGATGCTGCCAGGGCCAGCACTTCCCCTCACTGGCCTAGGCCTACCTCAGAGGGACTGATGGGCAGTGCCTAAAATGCAGCTGGGGGATAGGGAAAGGGGAACTGGCCTGTGGCTCAGAGTAGTTACAAGTACTCTAAAGACACAGACACCCTTCCCTTCTGCCAGGACCAGCTGACTGGATCAGAGCCATGTGTGAGTGAGCCCCAACCCCAGCTTGTTGGGGTAGATGTGGTGTGAGCACCAACCACCTCTGGTATCTGATACTCAACTTGGGATTCTGGTGGCTCTTGGAGCCTCCCAGGGCTGCCCACTTCCAGGCAGGCCATGGGGGGGGGGGCATGCTAGGTTGTCCTTCCCCCGGGATGAGGAAAGGCACTTGTAGACACGTGGAGATCCTGTACCTTTGTCTGCCGTCTCTGGCTCTCACTGGGTCATTCCCTTCTCTGAGAGGAAGACTCAGACAGCAGTGACGAGACAAGGATGTCCCCAGCCTAGAGCTGGGGGCCCCTCACTGGGCCAGTCCTGCCTACTGAGGCTCCCTTGTTTGAGGACCACTCCCTTTCGGGACCACTAGCCATCTACCCACTCCTACATTGCTCTCCTTTGCCTCCGCAGCCATGCCCTCACCTGAAAGCCTGTAACAGGGTTCTCTTCCCCTCCACCCCCACTTTAAGGTACTAGAGACATTAGAATAGGACCATGCCCATCATCAGGGGCCTGCTTACAGATCCTGCCTTCCCTGGCCCAAGATCTGTGCTGATTCAGCCCCAGCACCACCATGAGGTAGCCCCCGAGACAGAGCTGTGCTGGCAAATCCTACCTAGAGCCACACACCCAGGCACCCTCAGAGTGTCTCTGGTCAGTTGCTCTCTGGGGTTAGGTCATGAACACTCACCTGGGCTCTGAACTTCCCCCAGGCTCTTCTCTGGTCTCCACTTCCAACCTCCAACCCCCAACTAAGTCCTAATTCCACCGCCCCTTTTCCCCCAAGGAAAGCGTGTCCAAAAGGAGATGTCAATCTGGGCCATTTAACTTATTCTTAAGAGATGCAGCAGCCATGCGTGGGCTCCTGGAGACAGCTCGGCTCCACCCGGGGAACCAGCCTGTCCAGAGCGGCAGGTGCCGGCTTCTCCTCTCTTGGAACCTCCCTGCCGGACCAGCCCCTTTTCCACCTGACTGGAATTCATAGAGCAGCTGTCCTGAGTTAGGATTCTGAGTGTGTAAGACAGGGTGTGGCTTCAAGACCAGAGACCCCCTGTTCCCTTGACCTCTGGGGAGTTCCTCCTGCCTGGAGGCCTGATTCTCCTTATCTGTAAAGCCAGGGCAGCAGCCCTCTCACCTCCCAGCACACCCGCTAGCTGCAGGAGTCAGTTCATTTTTGTTGAGCATATGAGCCCCCTGTCCTGTTAACAATCTGTTTCTGTGGGAGGTGATGGGGAAGTAGCACCCCCTTCCTGTCCTGGGGGAACTTGGCTGAGGATGTGGCACCAATGTATGCCTGTGTGACAGGTCCCTGCCTGAGACACAGGACTCAAAAACCTTCTGCTCCTTCCTCCATGGTTGTGGAAGAAATCCCAGGTGCTCGGTGGAGAAGGCCCTAGAAGATGCTCAGATACTGTCGGTGTACACTCAGTAGGGCTGGCTGCCACGACTGGCCCCTGCCTTCTTGGGGGAGGGGTCACGCTGCACCCTCCTCATGGCTCAGCTGCTGCCTGGGCTTCCTGCAGAGAAACAAGTGTTTTGAGGAAGGATCAGGAGCTCCATAGATCTTGCAGAGGAGCTGGGCCTCTCAGTGGTCCTTCCTCTGACCAGGGTGTCCTGAGGATATGTGTATGGGAAGTGATGGGTAACACCCCCAGCAGAAGTGGGGAGCCCTCTGGGTGTTAGGTGGGCAGTTGCAAGGCTAGTTCCGAGGGTGTCTCTATGGCTGTTGACAGTCCCTGTTTGTCCCTTAGTTGGCCCAGCTGACTCTCGGACAGATGTCACAGGTGCACACAGTACTTTCCCACTCATCTAAGACTCAAAGAAAGACAGGGCTTAAAGGAACAGTGAGGCCGTGCTAACAGCCATGTTGGTCCTCTCACTGAGGTCCCAAGCCCTGTGCCTGGGCCAAGGGGCCTGTGGGGACACAGCACAACAGGACAAGGAGGGCTTCCCATGCACAGACCACCATGCTTTGTACTATGTGACTCAACTAAAGAGGCCAAGAAGAAGAGACCAAAAGAAGTGTGTCCTGGGTGGGCAGGGGCAACTCTGTAGGGGTGTGGGGTGTTGTTTAGCAAAACGGCTCCTCCTTCTTCCCAGGAGGAGGAAGCAGGTAGCAGGTGAGGAGTGCCTCTTCCCAGGACCACTGGAGACCAAGGCTCTAGGCTTGGCCTGCTGCGCAGCTCTGCCTATAGGTCTGGAGCACAGTGAATGTAGAATCTTGAAATCAGTGCTTTAGTAACTCTGTACAGATGCAAAGCCTCCTATCTGCTCAATAAGCTTTTTCGGCATCTTGTCAGATCATCCATCCACCCAGGCAGTTGCCAAGGCAGGTAATATATCTCCATTTTACAGTGAGGACGTGGGCTCGTGCTAAGGGGGGGTCGGCATGGGTCCGGCTGGGGACAAGGACACGGGCATTGTCCCTTTCAGTTCTCCAGCTTCTGCTTTGTTCTCCCTGCACGTGAAGTGGAGTGTGAAAGAAGTGTAAAGAGACTCATCACACAAGCGGAGACGAACAGAACACGGGCCGTGGAACAGACCAGGGTGGACGGTCTGGAGGAGCACAGAGCCGCTCGGCCCTCCCAGTCTTTGTCGTCACTGTGTACCAACAACTCATTTTCAGCAGAGAATGAAGACAAATCGCTCCACTCCACAAGCCTCCGTGTAGCATCTCCTTCCTTCTGCGGGGCAGGAAGCTTTCACTGCAAAGCATTCACATCACAGATGGCCTGCCATATGTCACCTCCCCTCAGCTATCACCTTGTAAGCAGATTCTGTCAGGTTTTAGGAGTAAAAGCTTAATTAACAAGTGCTGTGTACAATTATGTACTTAATTATCGACTGCTTTTATTTCTTTGTTGTTTTTTTTTTTTTGTTTCAAAAGTTTGGTAACAATTACAGGCAACTGTCCCTAAATGCAATTCCTCTATCTCTGCCTCTATTTTATGTTTGTCCCCACCATTCTGTGACTGTGTAACTACATTCAGATTGCTGGCGGGGATAGGGGTGGGAGTGGGCAGGCCTCTCCCACCCCCATCCCTCCACCCCAAGACCCACTGCATAGGACACAGTAGACCTCACTTACCCCACAGGTGGCTCAGGCAGGCGTGCTTTTTAGGAAGATGTGGGTCTCCACCTGGCTGGTGGGCCCCTCTCTCTTTCATCCTCCACCCCCCACCCCTGCACCGTGGTCCCGCCTGCAGGCCAGCACAGGTGGTTACGCTAAGATGGGTGCTGAGGGAGAGGTCAGGAACTGCTGGGGACAGGCCTGCTGTGGGGTGGCCAGAGGTGTGAGAACAAAAGGCACAGAGGATCGGACCTTAAGGACAGAGCAAAGAAACTAGGAAGGAATTTACTGGCCTGACCTCCAAGCCCAGCGCTTGGGATAAAGTGTTTGAACTGAAGCAATTCTCTTCAACAGCCACCCAGCCCACGGAGGGGAAGCCAGACTACCCAGAGCGGCCATCTTTGAATACCTCTGTCCAGGGGTTTTATTCTCTTTTAGGAAACCCCACTAGGGAGTCAAGGACTGTTGTCAGCATACAGTGATAGACGTGGACCCCCCGGCGGACAGGAGGAGTTTGACCTTTGAGCTACATGCAAGCCCGCCTTTCTAGCTACCCAGACAGCAAGCAGAGGGACTGACTACAGGAGTCTGGGCTGGCAGGCAGGTCCCCTGGGGCTCCTGGTTCTCAAGTGCCCTCCTCACCATGCACCAGCACAGCTGAGGCTGGATGCACCCTGCAGAGAGGCCTGGGATCGGGGCCATGGGAGGGTGCCGGTGCAAGGGCAGAAGAATCGCAGAATCAGGTCGCTGCTTCCCTTCTTGGAAGGTCCAGAAGTCTCAGAAACAGACAAACTGAGCTGCGGTTATGCCCAGCAGCACCGGAACCAACACTTCAGCCTGCCCTTCACCAGGCGGAAGCACCCTCAGGTGCTGTATTGTATGCCACGCCTCCTCTCTGTGATCAGTCTCCTCTGTGTGTCGTGACCCCTGCTGAATCTCAGGGCTGGCTGGGTCCCTGGGCTCTGCCAGTCCCCACGCAAGTTTGTGTTCTGCGGACACCCCATCTCCTGTTTCTTAGAGAAGAGTCAGTCCACTAGGTGCCAGAGGACCAGTTTGGCTCTGTCCTATCTTCCTGACAGTCTGCCCCCAGGGCCTAGGACAGTGGCGCTTCAGCATCTGCCAGACTCACGACGTCCAACAGACTCAACAGCTGCTGATACACCATGCTCACACCGTGCTCACACCATGCTCACACCATGCTCACACCATGCTCACACCATGCTCACAACAACTAAAGCCAGTTGGCCTGACCTAGAGCCGAGTGCTATGGGTCCCAGCAGACCTGAGGGCAAGCCACCCCGAGGCGTTCTGGGGTTAAGAAATGGCTCAGGGCCAATGGAGTCTCCTCCTCAGAGACTGACCTGGAAATAGCTCAGGGTGCAGGGTCACTAAGTGGGGACTGAAGTGGAAAAAACAACTGGTGAGAACAGAGAGTAGGTAAAGACGACAGACCAGGGAACGAAGGCGAAGGCAAGGGCTGGACCCACACAGCCTGAGGTGACAAGAAAGATTGCTCAGGCAGAGGCCAGCTTCCCTGCAGAGGTCTTCTCTGAGTTCCCCTGACTCAGGTGCCCCTGGGGACTTTCCAGAACTACCCTTCATTGTCATTTTAGAGTGCTCGAGGGGCCAGATTGAGGTGGGAGGGGAGACACATTCTCATTCCAGCCCAGAAAGCAGAATGTGCCAACTTCAAAAGCTGAAGTTCACTGGGGAGAGTGGAGTGTGGCTCATCTGAACTGGGGTTTGGGTGTTGGGGGGGGGCTCTTCTCCCTTGGGGCTCTGGCTGGGGAGGCCAAGCAAGGCTTAGCGAGAGGCTTTGGCCTGGTGCAGTGTGGGACAAGAGTGGGGTGCTGTTGCCTGAAGGGTGCTGCTGGAGAACAGAAAGCTTCTGGCTGCAGGGTTGGCTTGGAAAGGGTGGGAAGTGGACCCCCAAAGCCCCAGGGATGAATGAGAATGCGTTCTCACATGTGGGAGGGGAGGTGGGGAGACAGGACTTGTGATGCCCTCTGCCACTTCTGAGGATTACATTGTTGCCTCCTTCATCTGGACTTTCACCCAGTAAATACTCAGCAAATAAATAGCCAAGGAGCTGAGGGGAACGGTAACCAGAGCGAAGCCCAGCATGGGCCACCCAGGACCAACCTCGGATAAAGCTTCCGTCATCATATACCCCACCCTACTTCCTCCCAGGGAAGGGAGGTGGCAGACAGGAAGGAGGGGGACTAGGCTTAGGCCACCTTCTGTTCCTGTGTCCCTGTGGCCTGGAATGGCCCCTCCCCAGCACAATCACTCCACAGCTCAGGTCACCTTGGGTCACTAAGTCCCCTCTTTCCTCTTCAGTCTAGGGCTTTTCCTCAAAAGGAATAGCCCCCCCCCCATTTTCATATATGTGCTAGTGTCGCTAGGAAGGCCTTATGAAATGTCGGTGAGAGGTAGGGGTGACCATCTGGGAACTGCTAGAGAAAGCTGAAAACTGCCTTCTGTGTAAGAGGCCCAGGAGAGGGAGGGCCACTCACTTACTGAGGCAGAGTGCAACTTCTTCCAGACTGGGGAGGAGCTGGTATGCACTGAAGGAGGAGGAGACACACTGCTTTCTGGGGGCACCCACCACTTCTACATCCTCACCCCAGGCCTCCAGTCTCTCCCACCTCTGTTCCTTTCATCCTGGCCTGTCACCACCACATCTGGAATGGTGCTCCACTCTGAGCTACTGCATCACATCTGGAGTGGTGTTCCACTCTGAGCTACTGCACCACATCTGGAGTGGTGCTCCACTCTGAGCTACTGCACCACATCTGGAGTGGTGCTCCGCTCTGAGCTACTGCACCACATCTGGAGTGGTGCTCCGCTCTGAGCTACTGCACCACATCTGGAGTGGTGCTCCGCTCTGAGCTACTGCACCACATCTGGAGTGGTGCTCCGCTCTGAGCTACTGCACCACATCTGGAGTGGTGCTCCGCTCTGAGCTACTGCACCACATCTGGAGTGGTGCTCCGCTCTGAGCTACTGCACCACATCTGGAGTGGTGCTCCGCTCTGAGCTACTGCACCACATCTGGAGTGGTGCTCCGCTCTGAGCTACTGCACCACATCTGGAGTGGTGCTCCGCTCTGAGCTACTGCACCACATCTGGAGTGGTGCTCCGCTCTGAGCTACTGCACCACATCTGGAGTGGTGCTCCGCTCTGAGCTACTGCACCACATCTGGAGTGGTGCTCCGCTCTGAGCTACTGAGACCTCAGCTCATACTGGCTGAGTTGCAAGATTTCTGTTGCCATGAAAATATCAGGGCACCCCAGGAAGGAAGAGGGGGCTGGGAGAGAAGTGCAGCTACCTCGACATTTGAAAGTTGGTTGCTCCATGCTCCTCTCCTGCCATGTGATGGACCCCTGCATCTATGCCAAAGCCTCTCGCGAAGACTGGCTTGGCCTCCCAGACAAAACCAACCATTCCCTCAACAGACTGTCTCCTCAAGGGATCATAAAGTGGTCACTGTTACCCCATCCCAACTGTACCCATTCGCCAATTATCTTCCTGGTCAGAGTGTAATTACTCTCAAGCCCAGGGCGCCTCACTGGGTGCCAGGACTCAAAACCCATGCCTCCCCACTCTGCTACCCTCTTGTAGCTCAGCTATTGGCACCCCAGAAGCTCTTGCCTGTAGCCCCTAGCCTCTCTGGAGTCTTTAGAGAGCACCATCCAACTAAGAATGGCTTTAACTATTATATGATGGGCCTAGATGGGTTCTGGAGCCAGGACTAGGAAGGAAGGGCTAGGGAGCAGGCTTCTAGACCTGGGTGCTGGGGCAGGTGGAAGGGAGGGGTGAGGGAGCCAGTGGGATAAGAAAGAGCAAGTCTGACTTCCAGCCCGGCTAGCCAGTCCACCGCACAGAGGACTTTTAAGGAGCTTTCATGGAGACCTTTCACTCAGCAGGCGTTCATCTGAAAGAAGAGCCTGAGGGGTGGGCATGCCTCCTTCCAAGGAGGGTGAATCCAGTCACCCTGAAGATGTCCCACATGGAGAAAGTGTGGGGTGCAGTGTACAGAGAGGGGCCTCTTGGCTGCCAGTGTGCAGGGTTCTTTGGGGACAGGGGTGGAGGCCCGTGGAGGCCCCAAGAGGCAAATAGAGGTCAGAAGCCTGCGTGGGTTGACCCAGCTCTCCGTCAAGGATGGGTGCAGGCATCAGCCACTAGGTTCCGGTCCTATTGGATGCTCCCGGGTTGCTTTCCTTCTGAGCTCTTCCTGGTCAGCACTTCTCGACTCTCCCAAGCTAGTCAGTCTGTGCGCTGCTCTTGCTGACCTCACCAATTACTTCTCAGTGTTAGGTCAATGAAGAGGCCCACTGGGGGTATGCTGGGGCCTCCATCGCTCATTCTGACTAGATGACTCTTTGTGGCTCGAAACATAGTCCCTGTTGTTCTCAAACCCTAGAAAGTCAGGGCCAAAGATAAGACTTTGGGAGTGGCCTGGAATCCTGGAAACCTTGGCAACCTGCTACCATTGAGAGCTGAAACTAGGTCCGAGGCCCTGCCTTCTTGTACTCCTTCGAAGCACACATGAGTTTCTTGACATGCAATGTGTCTTGCCAAGTTATTTTTGTGAAGGTGCCAGGCTACTAACAGATAGTATCAAGTACAAACGAATGGGACATCTCACAGCGTTATGAGAGATGACCCGGCCATATCTCCCACCTCTTCACAAGAGGCCCCAGGGAGGAGAGACGGCAGGTGTGAGGGCTGGCTGGCCAGCAGGTATTTAGAGGTAGAGCAACCAGAAGAATTGTTTCAAGGGAACCAGACAAGGCAAAGCAATGGGCTTCTGCTGCCCACTCTCAGGTTACTTTGTGCCTCAACATAGATGAAGAGCAAGGCAAAAAAAGTCACCTATGCAGGTTCACTCAGTCCAGGGTCCCAGTCAAGGGGAGGGTACTCCAGTCAGAGGGTACTCCAGGCCCCATGCGGGTCACAACCCCGGGGACAGCCATGGAAGGGGTCCCCTGGCGCTCTGGTCTAGGAGCCTGCTCTGCCCAATTTGGTCCCCAGGGGTAGTCATTCCAAGACTTTCCAACATCAGCACCCTTCTCTCCTTGCCATCCTAGACCTGAGGCTGCCATCTTGGCTCCCTCTGCTCCTGGTCCACTGGTTTTAGAGAGCAGAGTGCAACCTTCACAGATAGGCTCCTCAGTCAGCAGAGATCAACACACCAGGAAAAGTCAGCGCACTCACACCAGTGCATGCACATCAGCCAGGAGATCAACGTGCCAGGAAACGTCAGCACATTTGCAGCAGTGCATGAATAAACCAAAGATCTTGATGGTCAAGAGGGGGCTGGGAGGAAAAGGAAGCAGACAGCTCTGTCTGGGATAGCTCTGCATTGCCACTGGCCTCGTCAACATGGGGAGAAAGACTCATGACCCGGGTCAGCTACTTTAAAACCCATGGACACATTTATCCTTGGCTGACTGGCCTTGCTCTCTGGTGGTGAGAGGCCTTTACAGAGGCCCACTAAGCAGAGCCACTGAAGGCAGGCTTATTGTTCATCTGCCTTTGGCCTCCCTGGAGTGCAAGACTGCAGGCCACTCCCTTCATGAGGTGTCCAGTCTGTCATCCTGCCTTACCAGTTTGCAAGCTCTGAGGACAGGAGCTGGAAGCCGGTCCCTGAGCCAAACACGGAGTGCCTCAGCACTAAAGCACACAGCCAGGACCAGAGGAACTTGCTTCCTTGGCTCAGCCCCCAGCAGTCCAGATCCACAGCAGTCAACCAGCAGAGAAACAGTGGAGGGGAGAATGAAAGGCTTCAAGAGGCCGGTGGCCCAGTGTTCCTTCAGCTCGAGTGACCATAACTCTGGCTCGAATAACCATGTGTCCACCTGGGGACCATCACCCACTTGACACCCACTGCCAAAGGGAAGCACTTGGTGGTGTCTTGTTTGCAGAACTTGGCAAGGACATGGTAACTTGGTAGGATACCCAACAGCCAGGCTGACAGGGCCTCCAAACAGCTCGTTTCTGTACTCTGGCCACTAAAGGCTCCATCCTGGCCTTTGAGGAGCATGGGGAAAACCCAGCTAAGCCAGTGTTGTAACACAAATCTTAAAAGGTCTTATTAATAAAAAAAAAATGGAGCCAGATATTGGGGTGAAAGCTGAAAGATCAGAGAAACAGAACAGGCCCTCCTCACGTTCTCACCTCTACTAAACCCTCAGCTTTGAGAGAGACACTTCCTGTTGACTCACGCCTTATAGACCTTCTGCGTCCAGCCATCTTCCTTCCTTCCTAGTGCTGGGATTAAAGGCGTGTGCCACCACGCCTGGCTCTGTTCCCAGTGTGGCCTTGAACTCACAGAGATCTGGATGGATCTCTGCCTCCTGAATGCTAGGATTAAAGGTGTGTGCTACCACTGCCTGACCTCTATGTTTAATGCAGTGGCTGGCTTTGTCCTCTGATCCCCAGGCAAGCTTTATTGGGGTGCACAATGTATCACCACACAGTGCAGTGACAGTGAAGGTTTCTTAGGGCAGGGGCTCTCTGCGAGGTGTGGGTAACAGGACTAGGGCTTGGTCCCTCTGAAGTATCCCCAGCAGGGAGGGACAGGCTGGTGGCCATTCTCAAGGAGTACTGGACATGAGCAGGGCTTTTCCAAAGGGGCCAACACACTTCGATTCCTATTGCTCTGGGAAGTTTCCTGAATCCTTAAATTCTTGTGTAAATCACTTCAAAACTTGATTCCTTTAGAGCTGATACCTAGCTTAAGTCGGCCCATTCAAGGAGGGGAAGGGCACCACAGGATGAGAGGCAGGAAAAAGAAGCAATTGCTGGAAACTGGCCCAGTGGGCTGGGACAAGTCATACCCCGCAAAGTTCTTTGCAGACTCTGTGCTCCAGAGACACCTGGCGCTCTGGAAGCTGGGTTTCCTTCCACAGATGTGGAAGCTAACACAGCCTTTTAGCTTGGTGACCAGAGATCTTCAAAGCTCCAGGATAGTCCTGACAGCAGCCCTGGGAGACCACAGCTCTTTACTGCAGATCTGTGGCTATCCTTTCTCAGAATGAGTGGAGGACAGAGCAGTTTGGACTTGGGGCCCATGAGAAGGGAGCAGAATGGAACTCTGAGCTGAGAGTTTCCTCCTCTGGGAGATTGCTGGGGGACAGAGGAGTTAAAACTAAGGATGTCTGTAGTGACTGGGGAACCTCTGCGACCCTACATGGTCTGCTGTAGTCCTCAAATCTCTACTTTAATCTGTGGAGTTGGCAGTTTTCTCCAAGTTTTAGGCTTGCTTTGCATATAGGCCCTTGACCTAGAGAGGTGGGTATCAGGAAGCCATAGACCTCAGGACTCATGGTAGCTGGGATTATTGGTTATTATATGGTTAGGGTTATTGGTGACCACCCTGCTCAAAGAGTAGCAGTCATAGCTCTACAAGTCAAGGGCATGTGGAAATTTATTAAGTAGTGTCATGCCCACCATTCTTATTGGTGCTTACCAAGGGTAAGCTTTGAGGTGGGCAAGAAACAGCAACTGGGTCTCAGGGAGGTGACTTGTTCAAGGGCATATCATCACTGGAAGACCCAGCATTGGGGTCTGTGCTCAAAGCTCTCATCTCTCCCTGCACCAAGCTGCAAAGGGGTAGTCCCCAAGGAAATCCCTCAGATCAACAAAGAAAGAGTCACAGGACTGAGGATGCCTGGGAACACTCATTTCCAGACACCTGCCTCTGTGTTCAAACACATTACAAAGAGCCTGGAAGGACATGACAGGCCCTCTCCATCTGCCACTTGCCTTCACCTTTGAACTTTGTAGATGGGAGACAGGGCACTGGATGTGCCTCAGGCTACTGGGAGCAATTCAAATCCATCACTAGTAAGGAAGGGGATGTGATGGCCAGGCCCTCTGGCTCCCATGGAGGCCCTGTAGGACAGCTGTTTTTCAGGACTATGGACGGCGGCCTGCCTGATGAGCCAGGCGGAGTGGAAAGCTCTGCAAACCCAGGCATAGATTCTGAAATCATGGGTCTACTAGCCTGCCTCTAGAATTTCATCTCTCCGTGTCACAGCCTTGGGTCAGTTCAAGTAGGCACCCTTTGGCCTGGAAGTCTTTACCCTTCTGGGATCTCCTGGGTGGGGAGGACCTTGGAAGTGTGGGTACCAACAGACTGAATTTCAAAGTTCTAAATCCTAGTGCGAATAATGAGATGGGTTTGAGAAAGACTTTGATCTTGAAACAGGTAGTCCTAGATCTAGGTCTTGGGTTTGCCACTGACTAGCTGTGTGACCTTGAGCCAGTCCCCTAGCGACCCTCAGGTCCCCTCACCCCAGAGTCTCTGTAAGGATCAAATGAGACAAAGGGTTGGCAGGCACTTTGCCACTGTAAGGCATTTGGCAGTGGACTTGAACTTGATTCTAGGGCTTGAGATCCTGAGGTATGAAGGGGCCAGGTGCTTTCTCAGAGAACAGATGCAAAGAAGGTAAGAAGACAAGTTTCCTTTACTGTCCCACCTTGATATGGGGATAGGGAACTTTCCAAAATTCTAGGGTTGCCAGCCTGGCTGAGAGCTGCTCAGTGTGGTGAGGCACCCACTGAGCTGTGGGAAATGGAGCTTCGCTGGCCGCACCACTTCCACAGATCTTTTACTGCATGACATAAATTACTATCCTGTTTTATTTTCTTTTTATAGCCTCTTCCAGGCCATTTCTGGCAATTTACTCTGCTCTGGGCCAACTATGTTAGAAACGGTTTCCTGGTCTTTATCTTTCTCTGTCAACACTTGGATCTTGTCAACTGACCCAGCAGCTGGAGGGCAGCTTCCACAGACACCTGTTGTTGGAGAAAGCATCAGAGCCAGGAATGCAGAGAGATACCAAGGAATTAGAACATCTGGTACCGATCCGATCCTCGAGTGGCTCTCAGACCCCATTTCTACAGCAGGGACTCTTCTGGGGGGCTAGCCAGTGCTTCCGTGTAGCCAGCCCCCTCAGTGGGAGGGGGTGTCAGGAGAGAGACTGCTTAGGTGTCAATGTCAGCAACCTGTGGTACTACCTCAGTGACAAGAGGATGCTGGGGCCAGCCTGGGGTTCTGGACCAATGTTTCTATTTTAGTTCTGGCTTGGCCCAATGCAAATCCCTTCCTCCAGCTGGGTGCCAGTTTCCTCATTTGTAAAGAGAAGGGGACAGTCCTAGCTGTGCACGCCCACTACTACCTCAGCTTGTCTGCCATGGGCACCTGTGACCCCTGAATGTGGTGTCAACAGTCGAGCACAACCTTCTCGTTTTAAACAAAGCTTTGGCTTTTCCTCGGGGCAATGGCTTAGGGAAGATCTGGGTGATGCTCCGCGGCTGGGAGACAACATCTGATGGAGTTTCTGTGCCCTGGTTAAGGCAAAAGCGAAGCAAGCTCTCCTGCCACTATTCGACTAGCCCAGGAGCTCTGGTCAGTACAAGTGGTCCTCCATGTAAGCCAGCCCACAGCTGTGCTTTCAGATCTACTTCGAGAAATGGTCTAAAAGAGAGAGCCCTACACATCATTCGGGTGGTGCAAGAAGGGCCAGATGGGGGTGGGCCTGAGGAGTGGAGTGGAGCTAGAGGAGCAAGAAGAGGTCCCTTTGCCATGCCAAACAGAAGGCAGGAGCTGGCTGCCTACGTGAAACATCCCAAGAGCTACACAGGACAGGAGAATCGGACGGTTGGTTGGGTCTTGGGTGAAAACAGAGAGAACGATGTTGAAGCTGAAGGATCGGAGGAAGGCCGTTTCTCTCTGGGCTCCAGTCTCCTCATCTCTAGAATAAGGAGATTGGGCTAGACACATTCTACCCCCCACCTGCCGTCCAACTGTCTGAGTGCCCAAGACAGTCAATTCTGTTAAAAGAGGGGACAGAGGACATGTGGGGAAGAGGGATTCCTGACTTCACAGTGCCTCAGAGAACATCTACAGCTACAGAGGACAGAGTAGAATCTACACTCAGTCTTACCAACAAAACAGATTTAAATGCTATTCTCTGGGTTTTGTTTATATTAAAAAAAGAAAACTTTAAAAATTAAGAGAGACCATTCCCAGGGCGAGTCACTGGTTAATGACGGTCCTCTACTTGGTACTCTGGAGCGCATTAGCCATTACTGCCTTGGCATGCTCAACTCAAGGGAACCACTGAGATGCAGCACACTTTTAATTTTCTTTTAAATTTTTCATTCTTTCCATGGCTTTTGTGCCAGAGGTTGCAAAGGACTGAGGGGCAGATGTGGCCTTGGGAGATGATGGCCGAGGCATTTTACAATTTATCAAGATTCGAGTACAGGCCCATCTTTTTTTTCAGACAGGAATTCCTTCCCTTGAGTTTCTTAAATTTATTTAAGAAGTTTATTAATCTCTTAGTGGCCACCCTGGGGCAAGGCCATCTCTAGGACAGCAATTTGAACAGTCAATGTGAGACCAGCTCAGGGCTTCAGATATGACAGAGAGCTGCAGAAGACCCCAAATGTGCCTGTTACTGATCACTCCTTTGGGTGGAGCAGAGGCTTGGAGAGAGCTCGTGGAGGTCCGTCTCCAGAGACATCAGATCCTAAGGAATGAGTGAGTTTTCAAACAGTGAAGCTTGGGAGGTGGCTGGATTCTCCTCACCCCCCAAATCTCCTTCCACCCCTAGCTGAAGTTTCTAACAAAACCCCCAATTCCTCTCTTTGGGCTTCTCCGATTTTAGCAACCAGCCTTGATTTAGCTGTTCCAGCTTTTGCCTGAGAATAACCTGTTAAAAATCTAACAAAGGAGAAACTCACCCATCATTTGTATAGCACTCCACCCATGCCCAAACATCACACACACACACACACACACACACACACACACACACACACACACACACACACACACATCTTGTGAGGTGAAGTTAATCTGGAATATACTTCAATAGCTCACTGAGTCAGCCAAGTCCCATCTCCTGACGATTCTGGAAGGGGGTGGGGTGTGTTCAAGGGCATGAAGATCCTTAGCAGGTCGAGCTGCTGGGAGATTTCCTCTAATGTGACCTGAAAAAAGAGTGAACTGAGATCTGCGAGAATGAACTTATGTACTCTTCAGTGTAGTGTACATGACGTGAAGCTGGATGCTCTTGGGGGAAAGACAGAGGCACAGCTCTTGAGTCCTATACAGTTCGGCTGGGGTGGTCAGGCTGCCCCCAAATTCACTGAAGGGCTCTGAGAGATGGGACCAGCCATGCTCCATTGCTCCATCTTGATCACATCCTCCATTCCCTCCCTGACTTTACTACAGTAGCCACCAGGCCCCTCTGGTCCTGAGGCATGCCTACAACCACATGACAGTTCTGAACCCACTTTATAAGGGAACACACCCCTCCCTTCTTTAGCCCACTCTCTAGCCCATTTCGTTGGTTGTTTCCATGTATTGCAGAGCCCCAAGACCTCATTGGAGATCTTTCTGCTTCCTACTTCCTTGTGGCCAAAATAGAAATATCACAAATAACAAGACACAGACCCAGCCTCCAGGGGTCTGGCCCCTCATGGTTTCTGACTTCCGTCTGGAAAAATTATTGGAGTTCAGTCCTCTACTTTTAATGCCCAGAGGCAAGATGACCAAGATTGCCCTTGTCTTTTCTGTGCAGGAGGCTAGGTGGACCAGTAAGGTGCAAGGCCCCCCTGCATTCCAGGGTTATCTGGACTGCACCCTGACAAGAACTGCTTAGTTATGCATACCTCTTGCCCTCTATTTAAACCCAAACTTCATGTCAGGACCCCAAAGATGGACGTAAAGGTCACTGGACCTCTTTGTTCCTCTCCCCAGCATGGCCACACTGAATAAATCTCCATCTTCTGCTTTTTTTGTTGTGACTTCTTGGACCTCTTCAGGACAGGTCGATGAGCCTAAGCTTAGCTTGTGATGGACAGTCAGGGGCCCAAGTTCTGACCTGACGCAAACATGACCACAAACGTTCTGCATCTATGAGGCAGTGGAAAAATGATCATTTCAGAGTCTCTAAACCTGCTCATTTACCGTGTCTTCCTTAAAACTTCTTATTTAATAGGAATACTTTGGGGATGGGGGAGGCAGGAGTGTGGCAGAGATGGGTGGCAGACTGAGTGACAGCACTTCCAGCAAGTTCCATGAGAGCACACCTGTTTGCCTCTTCTCCCACCACCTCTCCCTCCTGGACTACACTGGAACCTTGGTGGGTAAGAATGGCGGAGCAGGCAAGAGTGGAGCAGACCAGACCCTAGGACAGACAGATGACCCTGTGCAGGAGAGGGCTGTCTGGACCAGGAACATTAAAAGTCAGGCAGCCCATCCATGTCTTGCGTCCAGACGCTGCTGGTGGAGGAATCAAAGTCCCGTGACTTCAAGGTGGATGGGAACAGGGCCCAAAAGTACTCAAAACTTCTAGCCAGGGCTTTCAGGCTAATTGTTTGAAATGACAACAGCTCCTGGGACCACCCAATCCCTATCTCTCTCTTCACTCAGTGCCGTAGAACAGGCAATTGTCAATTCCAGTTCAACACTTTGGAAGGTAACCACTATAGCCCACTCCCTAAGAGGTTTTTGGGCCTCAGGGACAATCTGGTGTGTCAAGATATCCGATTTAGCTGAGACTTCCACTAGAGTTCTCGATAACTTCCACGCAGTTTAATTCATGCTCTCTCAAAGTGCATCAGGGCACGTTCTCCAAAGCTCAGGGGGAGTTGTTCAGTCTGACAAAACAGGACAGAATATTTGAAATCAGGGATGTCTCGGGAAACTCTCTAAACTGGTTCTTGTCCCTGGCCTGGTTGTCCAGGGTAGCGGAGGGCTGCACGCGCGCACACACACTACTTGGGACTTCAGAGCCAAGTGACATAGAGGTTGGTGGAGCTGGATGGGAGAGGGCGGGGCTCTGAAGGCTTGGTCGGCCCTACCCCCAGGCTCTCCCACCCATGGCGGTTGGAGGCAGTTATGGGTGTGGCTAGAGGCTGATTGACACTCCCTAACCCCCACCTCCGCTTTCGCAACGGTGATTGGAGGCAGCGAGAGGCGTGGTGTGGGCGGCTTGACCTTACCCCCAAAACTGGGAGGCAGTGAGGGGCGTGGCGCAGCAGGTTTGACCACACCCCCAGGCCCACGGCGATCAGCAGTTGGTGGCTGTGAGGGGCGGGGACAAAGGTGGCCACACCCACAACTGTTTTTTCTTGGGCGGTTGGTGCTCATTTAAGTCAGGACGCTGAAGGCTGGGGAGCTTTCACTTCTCTCTGCAGTGAGATCTGCATCCCTCCACAAGGCCGGGTTTCCTTCCTGAGAGTGGAAACTGTCTTTGATCCCCAGGAGAGTCCGTACAGGGGCTCAGGAGAAAGCAGGGATCCGAGGGTCTTTGTCTGTAGGCCCAGCGTTTGTTGCTGCGCCTCCCTCTTAGTACCAGAGAGAGAGATTGAAATGCCTTTTGCTGCTGTCCAGAGCCTCTTTTTGTTTAGTGGGTGCTGGTCGCAAAAATAAGATCCAGGATAGACGCCAGAAAGACAAGATTTGCAGACATGAAAGCACTTAAGTGCAGGGCAGACATTGCAGGACCGTCACGATAGATGTAGTATGTTGGGGTGGAGGCCTTTCACCCAGGGGTGGAGGATCTGGGTCCTGTCCCGGGCAAGCAGTCATTCCCCTTGCCCAAAGGTGTTAATACTGTGAGATACTCTGGGGATAGGGGTCTTATAGTTTCAAGGCTTGGCACCTCTGGGCATAGGGGTCTTATAGTTTCAAGGCTTGGCACCTCTGGGCATATGTGTACTGGAGCTGCCTCTGAATTCCAGCACACCTGTGAGCCTTTTGAAGAAATGCTGGCATGAGGGGTTGGGACAAGGTGCCTAAGGAAAAATACAGGGTACCCAGAATAGACTGAGGTCAGCTCTCAGCCAGCAGAAATTAGTGACAGGTCCGGGAGGGGACAGGAGAGAGGAAAAAATCAAGGGACTTGGATTAGCCAACAAACAACGCATGTGCCACGGGAAGGGGCACATGCCAGTCAGGGCTCTAAAGTGGAACTGGGGTATCTTAGGATAATAGAATGGAGGGGGCAGTGATCCACTATACTTAGGGACTATTTCCTGACCATGTGATCGGTGTGTCAGTGGAGTAGGGAGAAGATCTGGGGCTTTACCTGATCGAGGCTAAGTAACTCAGAAATGTCTTTTACAGATTAGAGGAAAATCTTTGGGACCCTGAGTTCCAAAAGTATGGGTCTAGAGCAGTCCCAGTTTTTTTGGTGGAGAATATCTGGAAAGAGGTTCCTTCCATTTCAATATTCTCTCTTCTTAGAACCCAGAGGCAATAAGACACCGTGCCAATCTCCCCTTCCGGAGAAGAAAGAGGCAGTGGGAGAGGGCCCCCCCCCCCCCCCCCCCCGAGCAGCCACTTGGTAGGGCCACCCCTTCCTTCCTTGGGTGTGCTGAGAGGGTTGCCAGGTGTCAGGCCAGTGGTGACCTTAGCTGCATTTTTAAGACTTTGCTCGGATGATATATGTGGATACGTGCAAGGTTGCCAAGGACTTTCTTTCTCCTTAACATTCACCCATTTCTTGACCTTGAGGGGGTAGACTCCCCAGGGAAGTTCACCTGTGTACCCCTCCCCCCATCTGGTTTTGAACTGACAAAATGGTTGGTGGTGGTGATTTACATACTGGATCTTGAAAGCCAAAACCATACGTGTATAAGACCCACAACAGCAGTGGGATGCTGAAGGGGGAGGTGACGTGCATCCGAGAAAGGTGGGACGATTTGAACTCTAACTACTGGGGAATGCAGCCTGGGCAGGTGCCGTTTGCTCTCCCTTTAGATAAATGCATATTTTCTAGAGAAAAAGAACCAAGGAGGTTCACTTCCTCACAAACCATGAAGGACTTCTGTATGGGCACTGTACCTTCCTGCTCCCTAAAATGTACTGTGTGGAGTCTGTTACCTTGCCTAATCAGCCTAAACCAAAGGTCTAAGATTCTAAAGAAAAGGAACCATGGAAACCTGCCTGCTCAAGAGACTGAGTCAAAAGGGACTACCTTTAAGGTGGGATGACCGGTGTAAAGGGGACCCAGCAGCGCTTGGGGGCCTAGCTTTTGGAGGGAACAGATGATCCTGCCTCTTTGTTGAGACTTCCTGGGTTTTCATGCTCTGGACCTGTCCATGTGTCCCCCTACCCTGACTCCATTGTCCCAAGATGATTATGGTAGTCTTCATTTGAGCTTGTTTCATTGGCTGTGGCAGAAAGTTTGGTTCCAACAAAACCGCAGAATTAGAGCCTCCACAGGCCAGCAAGGACCGTGAACAATGTGATGCCATAGGAATCACAGGGCCATCACGAGCACTCAGTTGTGAGGTCTCAAGCCTCCAATGTAGATTAGTCACAGCAGCCGATGTGAAGGTTGTATTCATGAGGAAAGCTTCTGACCTGCCTCTGTGGTGGACTCATCTTCCCTGAAGAGGCATTATGGAGACGGAGGTGGCTTCTCCTGGCCCAAGCACACAGTAGCTCCTGGCTTTGCTCACCCTAAGAAAAGAGCCCTCTCAACAGAGTATCAGACAAGATATCAGAAGTAGGCCTCCAAAACTAAGAGACTCAAGGACTGCAGAGTTCTGGACAGTGGTCACTGTCAACATCTGTGTTGAGGACTGGGAGACTGGCAAAAGCTCAGGAAGCACTGGTATCTGGGGTGGCATTTACAGCCTCTGCTAGAACTGTTGCTAGAGGGACCAAACCACACTGGTTGGAGAGACCTGTAGCTTGATGGGTCCCCATTTGTATGTTGGGGAAAACAGAACTTGAGATGTAGGACTCTTTGTGGACTTTGATGAACCCAGACCACCCATCCCTGCTAAGTTCACATCACCCCACACATACACAGCCTCTGTCACCAGCTAGTGAGTCCGGTGGTGGGCCTTCCTCAGAAATTTAGGCACAAAAACAGGACAGGAATTGGCCTAAGGAGGCTGAGGTACAAATGATATCACCAGTGGTCTAGGCAAGAGCAAACCTCCTCTTGGCTGCCTTCCCCCACATAAAGATGGACTCCAGAAGGGAATCTTGGCCCAGCACACCACAGGGCCTTAGCCAGCAGAGAGAGTCATGGGTGGGCCATGGCTGTGGTAGGACTGAGGTCGGAGAGTTAGAGGGGGAATGGGACCAGCCACCTTCTGGAGCAGTTTGGCTCCTCATAACCCTGCTCTTTTCTGGCCCATCTGAATCACTTGTGCTATAACATACTCTGAGGCACACAGTGACTTTGCGGCTATAAAATCGGCTATGGTGTCAGTAGGAATCTGTACTTGGAAACACCCTTAGCTTGTCCTTCCTCTGCCATGGACAACTCCAGAGACCAGGAGACCAGGGTCTAGGAGGGGGCTAGGAAGAAGAGAGCCTTGGAGGCAAAGCTTGCTTTCTTTAGCCAGCTCTGGCTTTGCAAGTACGTGTCCAAAGTAAGGCCTCTGACTGTGTGAGTCCCTCAGCGCTCTCTCCACCCAGCGTTTCCTAAGCTGCCTGGCACTCAGAACACTCTCAGGTGTGCTAAAGACGTGGGACCGTGCTGGCAAGTAGTCCCAAGTGTCCCCTTCCCAGCCCAGTTCCAGAAAAGCACTGGGGAGGATCGGAGATGAGATCCATTGGCCTGAATGAACCTTTTCTTCATTTAGGATGTCAGGAAGTCTTTTTGGCCCAGGAATACTTCAATAGCACCACCTGAGCAAAGGTAACCCACATCTCACTGTGGGCAGGGAGCAGAGCCTACCTGAGGGCTGGTCTTTTCTGTTTGGACCGGAAGTCTAATTCCAATTAGACCTCTCCAGATCCATTGGAATAACAGCAGCAGAGGGCATCTTGGCAGGACAGGGTAGAGCTAAAATGTAGGCTGCAGCAAGCTTGCGGTGAGCCAGAAACGCCAAAATACAGGCTTGGGAGAAAGAGGATCCCCCTGGCAGGGAAATCAATAAGTAAACCTGATTGAATGAGCTGATGAGCAGAGGATCCCTGCCCAGCGATCCTTGAACTCTGTTGCCAGTAAATACATTGTATAGTAAATATTTGGAGGCTTGGGAGGAGACAGCCACTTAGAACATGCATATCCATGCCTAAGCACATAGTGAGCCATATTGCTTCCCTTGTTCTGTCCCTTGTCACAGCCTGTACCTCTCTACGCTACTCTTGTCCCCAGTAGGTAATCTAGAAGTCAAGGAGCCCTCCACCCCTGGCCGTAGCAGAGTACACACACACCTAAAAAAGGTGGTGTCAGAAACTGGGCCATGTTAGACCACCTCTTAGGAAATGTCCATTTTCCTGCCTTTCAAACATGCTCTCCTGGCTTCCTTCTCAGGAACTTCCATGTCTCCTCAGCGTTTCCCATTGGCGTGTGGCTTCTTTTGCAGATCGTCCTTGCTTTCAACTTTAGAAGGACTAGGACTCCCACCAGCCGGTCTTTTATGTACATTCCTGGACAGAGAGAGTGGCTTGCTTCCCAGAGAGCCTTCCACAGCCTCTACTTCCCTGGAGAGTGGCTTTCTATCTTCTCTAGATCAATACCTTGCATCTCAGTCTGACTAACTGGGACTGGAGAAGATGTCATGGGCCAGTTCTGTACCCTATCAGCTCACCAGAAGAGGAGTAGGGGAGGTCCTGGGCAAGTCCGGCTCCCTCGGCCCACCCTCAGCAGGTATTGCAATTTTGAGGCTGTACCTTCAGACTAAGAGAAAACGCAGATGTTGGAGCAGATTCAGCTGGCACATTAGCTGGGGACTTCAGCCAGAAAAAGATCAAGCTGAGCTGAGATAAAATTTCCTGGCCAGGTGGCTAGAGGTGGGGGCAGGGGATCAGGTGTGCTCAGCCTGCTCTGACCAGATGCAAGGAGACTGGCACTCATTCGCATCATCCCTTCCATGAATTAACTGGAAGCATTTAATTCCTCAAAGCTTTGATCTCCCAAGGGCCTTCCTTGGAGAATCTCTCACTGTTATTGCAGTGAGCAGTTTTTTTGCCTCTGAACAGAGGGCTTTGAAATGGAGCAGAACCACATGGAAGCCCACCTCGCTTAATGCCCAAATTGAGAGGTGATAACTGCTGGATTCACACATTCAGAGCCCCAAATCCCCAAAGAAGGAGTTGTACCCAGACAGGAACTTCCTTCTAGGGGATCCCTCCCTTTTTTCCAAGGTTAATGCCAGGGACCTGGTCCTGGCCCCAATGAGTTGGAGGTCCATGGCTTAGTGGTTGGTAATCAGTGTGAATGGATGGATGGATACCAGGAGGCCCAAGTGCCAGCCACAGGAAGCTTGCTAAAGGCCTGCAGAGCTTCCATGGCTTGTGGGTGGAAGCTTGGGAGAACTCTCAAATCTCCATAGCACAGACCCCTTGGGGCTGAAAAGAAGGGGTGAGATGCTTAGGGGAAGAGTTCTGGGTCTTGGAACTTCCTATGGGAGTCCGTAGAAAGGGTTAGGCTGGAGGGGTCTAAATGGGGCTGCTGGGTTCTTTGACAAGAGCCAGCAAATGACTTGTCTCAACCATGGTGAGGCTACGGTGTTGCATCTCTTCAGCCACCTTCCCAGCGGACAAGAGTGTCCTCAGGATGGCTTCTCTGGGCTTCAGTGGTAGTAGCTGGAAGCCAAGGGTGACTGGCATGTGGGGCTCCAGAGCTGGTATCGCCTCCCTGCCCCAGCATGTTGGTAATGCCCATGGAAGCTTTTGGGTAGCCAGATGGGGCAGCCAGCAGACGAACCACCACCCTCTGGAGAAACTTAAGTGTAGATGTAATTCAGTGTAGATATAGCCAACGGTTACACAGATGAAGAGGCCAGAGGCCACGGTCATGTTTGGTGGAGGTTTCTGAGGAGTTTTGGCAGCACCTCTGATAAAAAGGGATTAGTGTGGGGGGAGCTCCACCGAGAGACGCCTAGACTCCAAGAGCAGAAATGACCAGTGGGTAGCAAAATACACACCGGGCAAGCCCAGTCCAGAGGTGGGACCTGGTTCTCGTGCCTCAAGGAATCAAGGGAAGATTTGGCAAAGACAGGAAGGAGTCAAACTTCCTAGTCAACCGTGTCTTCCTGAGCATCTGCCTTTGCGGAACCCAGAGGCTTTCTCGCCAATGGCTTGTGTAGGGAAAAGGGGCTGGCTAAATAAACCCACCCTGACCCTGGAGCCCAGAACCAGGGAAAGAAACACAGCCTGGATCTGGGACCTGAGCCAGAGAAAGGAACACTTTATCCCTAAACCCAGAACCAAGGAAACATGCCCTGACTCTGAAACCAGTACCAAAGAAACACTCTTGGTCCCTAGAAGCAGAACCAGTGAAAGAAATGTGCCCTGGCTTTAGAATTAGAGTCAAACAGCTAAGAAAGGCCAGTGAAAGAAACACAGTTTAGCTCAGATCAGAGCCATCTCTGCCCCTGGCCAACTGACCAGTGAAACCAACCAATCACAGAGTGGGAAAGTGGCACTCTGGCCCTGGAGCCCAGAACACAGGGAAAGAAACACAGCCTGGATCTGGGACCTGAGCCAGAGAAAGGAACACTTTATCCCCAAACCCAGAACCAAGGAAACATGCCCTGACTCTGAAACCAATACCAAAGAAACATTCTTGGTCCCCAGAGAGTCAGTGAAAGAAATATGCCCTGGCCTTAGAATTAGTGTCAAAAATCCAAGAAAGGCCATTGAAAGAAATACAATTTGGCTCTGAAATCAGGGCCATCACTGGCCCTAACCCACAAAACTAACCAATCCCTGGTTGACTCTGCCCCTAAGACATCCTATATTAACTGCCCTGCCTAGTCAGTTGTGGGCTGTTCTCACCACCCTGGTAGATGCAGCTACTTTCCTGGACTCCTCCTTCCCAAATAAATCTCTTTCTCAAAAGAGTTCTGAGTGTGAAGAGCTTCATTCACCGGCACAGAGAAGAACCTTGCTGAGATGTCCCTCAGGGAACTGAGCAAGGGGGAGCTGGAAAAGTAACACTTTTCTCTGGAGCGGGAGGAGATTGCTACATTTCTGCAGAGGTTTTCCCTTTTGCAGAGTGAAGCAAAAGAAGCAACATCTTAGGCCAGAGAAGAAGCAGAGCTCTGCTAGGACACCCTCTAAAGTGGGGGCTGAGCAAAGCTCAGCTGTAGCGGCTCTCCAGGAGAGGAGCAGGACTGCTATATCCTGCAGGGAGACCATCTCCCACCACACCAGGTACAGCCTGACTCCCGAGCAGTCGGGATACCCTTCCCTGCTGAGCTGTCCTAGCAGCTCCAGGCCTGACTCTCCAGAGCAGTCAGAATACCTTCCCTTCCAGGGCTGAGCTGTCCTAGCAGCTCCAGGCCTGACTCTCCTGAGCAGTCAGAATACCTTCCCTTCCAGGGCTGAGCGGTCTCATTGCAGCTCCAGCCGTCAGAGCTGTCCTAGGAGCTCAAGATGTCGCCTGACTCCCCAGGGAGTCAAGATACCTTCCCCCAGAGTTGCAAAATTCATTTTGGTGCCAAAACCCAGGACCAAACCCACAGAGTGGCAACAGTTACTTACAACTTGTAGGAAGATTTTTGAGGTCTGGCCAAGAGAGACCTCACCTCACACCTGCAAAGGATATGTAGAGACTTAACTGAGGTGCCAGAAGGAGGCAGGAGGAGGGAAACACTTGCATTCTACTTCTTCCTGTCAGTGTATGACAAGCCCAAGGACCTGGGAGATGGAGCAAGTGTTTTTACTTTTATTATTTCCCATGGCTAGGCATGCAGACAAAGTCAAGAGCGGGAATTACATAAAACACACATCCATTCCACCTGCTTGGCTATCCAAAGGCCTCATCCAGGCCTCAGCTGAGCAGCAAACTTTATTCTCAATTTTGGATGTCCCTCACTCCCTCCTGGCTCAGTCTTCTGTTCCACTGTGGAGTGCAATCCCCACCTGTTTCATCACAACCTGGCCATCATTCCGACCACTGTTCCAATGACATTCCCTGGGGGTAGGCATTCTCTGACCCTCCAGGTCAGGCAGCTGGGGTCAGGGGACATGCAAGGGACACTGGGGTTTTTTGTTTGTTTTTAATATGTTAACATGCATTCTCAATGCGTCTGAGTTTGAAGAAGGCTTGCCCTGGGGGATGGTGCCTCTGGAACAGCTTGAAGGTCCTGGATCAGTGGCGGCAAATACTTCCTTAATTCCAACAGCATCTAGCCCTGACAGATCTTTCTTCTGTATCCGAGGTTGCCAAGGCACATCCTCAGCGTCCCTACCTATAATTCATAACATCCCGTCAGTTCTTTACTTCCTCATATTCGCAACTTTGTGAAGATTAGCAAAGTTTCCGGGTGCAATCCCATGGTGGCCCCTCAAGCCTGAGTGCTTTGAGATCAGGAAAGTCTAATCCATGCTTCTCCCTTAACTCCAAGGTCACACGCTGGAAGGCAGCAGCCTTTGCACCACTGTTGGAGGTCATCGTAGCACGCATAGCTGCAGAGAGGAGTTGACTAATGAACGTTTTTCCTGTTGGTCTGACATTGCTGTCACTGCCTGCGTTCTAAAGCACCGACAGCATTCTGATGTCCAAACTGTGGAGGGCGAGCTGCTGAGCTGCATGACGAAACCCTTCTGTTAAGACTGAGCCCAGGTCAGTTGGAGGTGGTTGATTTCCTGGTTTAGCAGTTGAGTATAACACATTAAATCTCCCTGTTGTGCTCTTCCAACCACAGAGTCCATAACTGCAAGAGCCACATTTATAACAAGATTTGTGTGTTAAGAGCTGAGTTGAGCATCGGCAGGTGGCTGTGGTACTTGCTTTCCTGTGGCTAGAACTACAGCCCCACAGTTAGCAGTATGAAAGGGTCCAATATAGCTTGGAGCTTCATGTACAGTTGAGAAGTCCACAAAAAGGATAGTGTTCGTGTTGATACAACACCTCCATTAGTCATGGGAATGACTCTTGCAAGTTGTTCAAGGATGGTCAAGCAAGGAGCCAGCAGCCTTAGCTAGAGAAGGGATGTGATGACACTGTCTTCAAGATTGTCAGTGTCTAGTGTTAATGACTGTGTTAGAAGGCACTGGGTTATGAAGATCAGCGTAGCCTGAAGCCAGGCATCTCCCTGAAGCCAGGGAGACCTCATTAGTGCTGGCCTCTCCCTTCCAAGGTTGACTCAACCTGGTTGGGAACAGCAGCCTTGATGGCACTCACTAGGTACTCAATAAATATTTGTAGAATGCATGAATGAAAAGGCTCGCTCTTGTCTTCCGCACCCTCGGCCTGGGCAGCCTCCGTCACTGGGTAGCTTTAAGTTGTGCGGCTGCTTTCTCTTGCCAGGCTGAGCTGCAGAGGTCAGAGACCCAGAAGGGACCTTGAGCTCTTGGGGAAACTGGAGTCAGAGCAGGCAGGTTTTAGGAAACAACCTTCAGAGTGGGGCAGAAGGAGATAGATCAGCGGGGCTGCAGAGGCGGGGTGGGGTGTGGGCTTGAGAAAGAGATGAGACATCTGTGTGCAGTGGTAGTGTGGAAGCAGAGTTTGAAGGTCACCGTAAAGGACCCATTATCAGGTCCCCATATACAGAGGCACATTTACGCACCCCAGTGTTGGGGTGCATAGGACCCAGAGCGCTTTTGTTGTGTTTGGGTGGGATATTTAAACAGAATCAAAAATTTTGAAGAGCCATTCCACTTCAGAGACTTTATTCCACAGAAATGCTGCTCTTAACTGCGCAGCTCCAGGGGCAAGGAAGCCATAGCAGCCTTAAGGAACTGAGCTGCAGTGGTGGGAATGGCTGGGAATGGGTGCATCTATACGGTGAAGGGCAATGCAGTCTTGATGGAGTGATAAGGCGGGTATCAACCTACATGCAACTTTTCGGACAAATAGATTGAAACAAACAGACCACAGAACAAGACACACAGCAGCGCCCATCTCCTCACCCCGGTGTCTGTCCATAGGGACAATGACACTCCTGCCTGGGTGTTTCTCCCTCCCAGAGAATGGAATTTAGGGTAGCAGAAGAGGGACTCACACTCTGGACTCCCCTTAAACGCTGGGATGAGCACATGCCACCTTGGTGATAAAAAGGAAAAGGGAAAGTTGTAGGATGGAGCACTGGAGAGGGGAACTGAGTTCAGTGGCCGGGGCTCAGACTCCCAGACAAGCCCACTGCCCGCTGCGAAGACAGGACCAGTGAGCCCGCCTTCTCCGGACTGCAAAACCCTTTCAGAAGTGTCCCAGTAGAAGGTGTTTTGAAAGAAGTGTTAGCTGAAGGAAGAGGTCTGGTGGAGAGGTTTGAATCTAATGGAAGACAGGCTAAGCCCAGGGAGGCTTGGACACAGACAACATGGAAGCATACAGAGTAGAGGCTGCTTGGCTGGAGGGCCATGGGACCCAAGAGCCGAGGGCAGAAGAATTATCCATGAAAAGCAATGAGTAGAGCGTGTGGTGGGAGGGGTGCGGGCAGATGAGGGGGAGCGTTCACAGGGATGGCCTGGATATCTGGGACCGAGTAGCTGTGGCCAACTGGAAGGGAGAGGAGTTCAGAAAGGAGTGCAGGGTTTTCAGTGATTGACACCTGAGAAGGGGAAAAGAGGCGTCAGGCGGTCAACTGACCGCTACAGAAGCACTCGGTGTGGCCTACAGAGGAGTCAACGGTGGAATACTCCAGAAGTGCTGCATCTTTTAGCAGGACTGGAAACAGTTGAGGTCAGTCTGCTCCCAGGCCGTAGATG
Source organism: Peromyscus californicus insignis (assembly GCF_007827085.1). Classification (NCBI taxonomy): domain Eukaryota; kingdom Metazoa; phylum Chordata; class Mammalia; order Rodentia; family Cricetidae; genus Peromyscus; species Peromyscus californicus. The sequence goes on from NW_026294491.1 coordinate 3,953,688, forward strand.
GGACAGGCAAGGCCGGCCGGCAGGCAGGTTGATCATGGTTGAAACCTGATATACAGCTCTTGGGAAATTTTCTTATGCAGATGCTGGAGTCCAGATTTGTCTGTCTGGATGGGGCTGCAAAAGTAGGGGAAAGGTCAAATTTCTGGGTTGTGCCTAGGTAGGTGCGATGGGTATTAAAGCAATGAGTCTAAAGCCAGGGCTCTCCGTCCATTCATTCCACAAATATTTATTGAGCACCTACGATGTGCCGGGCTTTCTGTGCCTTTGCATGGTGGTGCCTACGAAAGTCCACCAGCTTGCTGATGGATGGAGATGGGAGAAGAGGGTTCTGCAGCAAGTGGGGAGGGATTCTGAAGGGAGGGGCCTAGAATGGTTGGGGAGATAAAGGCTGTACAGCCTAGAGGGCGCTTTCTGGCCTCAGGGCCTTGCCTGAGGTCTGGGGAGTCTGGGATGACAGGACAAAGAAGAGCTCTCTCTGGGAAGAAGAACCAACATGGAGGCAAGGCAGGGTTTGAACAAGATGGGAAGCCCAGGGCCACTTCCTTCTTCAACCCAACCTGCCCTCTCAAACACCGTGGTTCTCACAGAGGGGTACCGGGGTGCCTGCTGCCTGGCAGGAGGGTGAGGAGAAGGACAAGCATACCACCTTCAGACACCACGTGGTTCAGCCCTCACCTGCTCTATGAAAGTGGAGAGATGGAAGAGCATCCAGAGCAAAAGTAAGAAGCTGGCTGGGCAAGGGGAGGAGGGCCACCCTGGGAAGAGGGCTGGAGGCGGGCAGACACATGGGAGAAAAGGGACCCCAAAGAAGACAGGCTCGCTTTACCCACCCAATCAAGGTCCTGGTGGCTTTCTGGGAGCTTGAGGAGAGGCCTCTGGTAGCAGTGGTGGCACCAGGGGCCTGAAGTAAGGACCCTGGTGACAACTCAGTGACCCCAGGTGACCCGTGGTCCTCTAGGAATGATGCTTCCCTTCCACATGAGCACCCCGGCTCTCTTCTGCATTCCCCTTTCCAGATTGAATTCCACTTTTAACAGTGGCCATCTTTCCTTACTCTGTTCCACCACAAGACAGCCTTGTGCACACACGCCTTGTGCCCATTGCCGTGACAGCAACAACCAAATTATACTCTTGATTTCCAGCCTTTTGTGAGGTCTGCCTCGTTGAACCTGAGAAGGTTCCTGCACGTACAGGAGGGAGGGAGGCTCTGAATCTGGAATGGTCTTTCTGGAATGGCTGCTGGGGGAGGGGAGTGTTTGCAGAGTGGTGTGAGCAAGAATCCCTACTGGATGTCTTTTTCCTCCTTTTGCCCTCAGAGATCTTTGGGAGGCTCACAGAGGGACTGATCAGTGACCTCAGCAGCTCACCAGCAGGTGGCCAAGGGTTGCCCTCTCTTCAGCCCCTGACCCCTCTTCCAGAAAACACACACACACACACACACACACACACACACACACACACACACACACACACAGAGCCAGCTGAGGAGTGAGAGGACTGGGCAGTCTTGGGAAGGAGATCTGTCTTGCTCTTCACTCTGAACAGTAGCGAGGTTGGGAAGATATGCTGAGAGGAGGGCCCCAGGGGCCAGTGTGGGAAACAAAAGTCCTGCCATGATCTGCTTCCGGGGTTAGTGGGTGGGACACCTGCCTTTAACCTCCATGGTGGCTCCCTGAAGAAGGGGAGGAAGAGCCCCCCTCCTCCGTCTTTCTGCATTCCTGGGGGCATGCTGTGCCAGTGTTCTGAGGCCCTGGAGCCAACCACTTCCTGCAGGAACCCTTCCCACACCTCAGGCTTGGCCTTGGTCAAGGCCCTTCCTGAGCCTCAGCTCTTCAGTGCACTGGCTTTCTGCTGAGCCCATCCGGTGCAGGTTGCTTGGAAACCGTCACGGCTCTGGTTTCTTCTGGACCCTCCTTTATTTGCCGCATGAAGATCTCCTTACACAACAGTGTGTTGTCCACAGTGATCTGAAATGCAAGTGCTTTTCGGCCCCTGGGCCTCACACGGAGGGCGGCAGTGCGGAAGCTGTGACAAGGCACAAGACTTGGTGCAGGGCCAGGCCACCCGGCGCAGGAGGGGGAGCTCTGTCATCCCTTCAGCACTTGGTCACCTGGGGCCTGAGACCCCAGACTCAAGAGAGACAGAACTTCCTGCTTTCTTGTGGGGTGGTGGGGGGATAGAAATATTGCAGCCCCTGGAGCACAGGTCCTGGCCCCAGGGCGGGGGTGGTGGGGGGCAGCCAGCTGCCATACAGGCCAGCTCAGCCCTCTTTCTAAAGACACCCCACCCTGCCCCACCACGGCCTCAGCTGCCAGGTTTCTTGGGGTTAGAGAAACCGACAGGGGACCTTGCTGGGGACAGAACAGGCAGAGCAAGCATGTTTACAACAGCAACATCCTGCTGATTCTCCTGGTGACCTTTCACTTCTCCCTGCCCCATGTGCTCAGGGTCTACACAGGACCCTCTGTCTCTACCATAGACCACACTGGGAGTCAGGCTCTGCCACTTGCCCATTGTGATGTATCTCTCTGGTCTACCAATTCCTCATTTAAATAAGTGGTGTGAAATATGACAGCTCCATCATAGTGCCTCAGGTCACCGTCTAGTGACAGTTCTCCACTGAGTGGCCTCTACAATCAGCCCTGCTTTCGAGTGTCCTTTCGGGGACCCGTTTCTCCGTCCATTCGTGACTTTGACACATATTTCTGTCTCAGATTTCTTCCTCCTTAAAACCTGGTCCTGCGGGACCTGCCCATTTCTTTTTTACTCCACCCCTGCCTGGCTGGGGGCAGGGGGAGGGAGGGTCTCAAGAGGTGGGAGGAGGGAAGGATGACTTCATCCTGCCCCTCCCCCTGCCACAAACGTTCCCTGCACTGGGACAGGCATGACGGCTTTCTGTACTGAGGTCTGGAGTAGCAGTCCCAGCGCACAGTACAGGAGGAATTCGGGGAGGGACTCCAGAGAGGCCTCCTCTTCCTCCTTGAAGTGTCACCCACAAAACTCAGCCTCTTAGGTCCCAGGCGGAGCTGGCCCTTCACTTCATTTCTGCTCCTTCTCACATTCTTCTCCAGGGTGTGTCTCCAGAGGAGCCGGTAAAAGATTTACAACAAGCCCCCACGGTCAGGCGTGTTTGCATATGCCTGGCGGACACTTCCGCCTAGCTAGGTCCAGGTCAGGATAGCCATTTCCGGGTCAGGGCATCTCGCGTGACCAAGATCCGTGACATCCCACTAGCCATGTAAGCGCGCAACGTGGCCATGTGATCTACGCGCTTGCGTGTAGTAGTGACGCTGATCTGTCCACGCCCAGCCTTTAAAATCTGGTGCCATGTTCCCGGTTCCCTCTGTGTTTCCCGCAGGCCTGTTCACTCTCTGTCCCTTTACCTTTAATAAAACTCTTGGGGCTGGAGAGATGGCTCAGAGGTTAAGAGCACTGACTGCTCTTCCAGAGGACCTGAGTTCAATTCCCAGCACCCACATGGTGGCTCACTACCATCTGTAATGAGATCTGGCACCCTCTCCTGTATACATAATAAATAAATAAATCTTAAAAAAAAAAAGAAAAAAAAAAAACCAAAAAACTATTGTTAGCGGATTCTGTCGTGTTTCGTGGCATTTCCTCGCAGGGTAAGCACACACAACGCAGCCGAAAAACTAATAGCCGGCCCCTGCCTGGGTTTTCCCACCTCCTCTGACCTGCTTGGTTGGGTCCTAGCTAGCTAGCATGCAGGCCTGGGTTGCCCCTGTGGGGGCCTGGCTGTCCTCTTTGGGTCCAGGAAACAGGCCCACTACCCTGCTCTCAGGTCTTCTGTTTCTTACCGAAGCACAAGCAGCCTTTGGTGGTGGAGAGCATGGTAGTCCAGCTACTTCAGACTGCCCAGGATGGGGCTCCCATCCCTTGCCAGGCTCTTGTACCGACATAGCTCTTGTCTCCGGTGTGGTTTCTGGACTTTGTAAATGTAGATTTCCTTCTTCTGAAAGACCTTGGGTCTGTGGGAATTTTGCCTCATCTCTTGGGGAACATGGGACACTCCACTCCAGTGCCCATGGTGGTGGCCATGTCCCTATGCATCCCCTGTTAAGAGTCTGCTGAGTTCTTCAGCGTGATCAAGTTAGGAAGAGCAAACACTTTTGGTTTATTTTCATGTTCTAAACATGAAATATAAAGATAGCCTTACTCAAAAGACATCTGAGATTTCATAGTTGGTCCGGGATGTCCGGAGGGAGTGGCCACATAGGAGCCTGAAATCGAAGGGGAGTGCAATGGGCTTGGGAAAGATGGTGTCCCCAACATTGTCACACCCAGAAGAGGCCCCAAAGGAGATGAACCCAGGACTTCGGGAGAGCTGTCATTTCAGGGGTGGACTTGAAGAACCAGCCTGCCTCCCCAAAAGCTATGTTATGGTAAGGACAAACTAGGTTCACTCCTGTCTATGATCAAACCTCTGTTTCCCAAGGGCCGGCCTGTAACCTTGACTACACATGGTTCTGCACTTCTGTTCCAGGGATGGCAATCGTGTCTTTGTTTCAAAAAGTTGTTTATAATCATACTGCAGCCCTGCCTTTGTGTCAAAAGGTTACATAGTCACCTATGACTACTTTATTATGCCCATCTTGCAGCCATGTCTGTTTCAGGAGGGACTAACTTGTTAGGCTTATGGTCTGCTCCTGTAACCCACCCACTTTGCCCACCAAATCCCCCATTTGCAAACCCCATACCCCTGAGCGATAAAAGCCTTGTCTTCCTCACATCCATCGTTGACCTCTCGAACGCCGCCTTAGGGGGAGGCAGCCCATGCACATGAATAAAAAAGCCATGGTGATTTGGGCAGGTGGTCTTTCTCCTCCCATCTTCGGGGTTAACAGGCTCTGGGCTCTGAGAGTCAATAAAGGGGATGGAGAAAGCGGTAGGACCGAGGTAGAAAGTGGTTAGGGAAAGTTTCCCAAACTCAGGGGAGGGGCCTGAGCAGTTCCTATCACCCCTAAAGGCTGAGCTGCCGCTGTAGTGAGGGGTCATCCCTAGGAGGGTGCGCTAGAGAGGGAGAGCCTGAGAACTCTGGATGGGGGAGGATCCTTAGGGGACAAGCTTGAAGCAGTGAGGACTCATCTGTGGCCTGTGGGAGAGGAGGGAGCAGACCAAAGCCATCGAACTTTTGGCCTCACATTTCCTCCGAGGAACTGGCACAGGGGGCATTTTCTAAGTCTTCTCTTGTGGCTGCAAGAAATCTGGAGAAGGTGAATGGAGGGCTGAAGTGTCCCCATCCCAGCCAAGGGAGGGCAGACCCATAAGCCAGTGTTGGCAGGGAAGTAAGGCAGGCTGCTGCCTGGGAGCAGCCTTTCTGAGGGCCGAGAGCTTGGGTGTTGCCTCTGGATGGGGAACTGTGGCAACAGATATAACAGCCCAAATAGGGAGAGTGTGGCGAGAGGGCAGAAGCGTTCAAGGTCAGTGAAGCTGAGCTCAGGGTCATGTCCGCAGACTGAAGCACTCTTTTAACAACATTTTGTAATAATAAGGGGGGAAAGAACAGCTAAGGCCGAAAGCCCATTAACAAAACAATGGATTGACAATTTGAGGAATGTTTCTAGAACGGAAAAGCAAGGGGACAGTTCAAATGTATATATAACCATGGAGCAAAAGAGATCAGAGGTAAAAGGGCCACAGAGTATTGGCCATCATGATGTCAAGTCCAAAATGGAGGCACAGCCAACTGGTGGGGATGAGTTCAGGAGAGTGACCACCCCTTGGGCTGGTGGGAGATCCCTGGAAAGGATCCCAGGGGCCCCGGAGGTGGGACAGGTAGTGTTCTGTTTGCTGGTCTAGATGCCAGTCCCATGGTTGTTAACGCTTTGGCCTAGACACGTGTGACCCAGGCAATTTTGTTTGTTTACTTCCATCAAAGGTTAACTTTAAAAACATGTGAACACGGAGCAATGCCATTGGGCTTCAAAGCCAGTTACTTCTGATGTCACCTCCAACAAATATTGTCACATGCTCTGGCCAGCCAGACACAGCAAACACCAGAGGGGCAGCAATGTTTCCTGCCCCTTGCTTGTCCTTGGCCACACTGCCCTCACATGCAAGTGACCAACCCCAAGGGAACTACTAAAGGCCCTCCTGGAGCTGACTCTTTTTCAGACTCTCCGCCTCAGCCCTGTACACAGAGCGCCGCCCTGGGGCAGGCTGTGTCTCATCTCCTGGGATCCACCCAAAGGGGGTGCCTTTTCCCAGTAACCTCCAAGGTGCCCAGTGGGTTTGCAGTTGTCCTGCTGGGAGTATTAAGCAAACCTTCTAGAGATCTAACAAGCAGGATCAGAAACAGACATTTGAAGGTTTGACAGCGCTCAATGGAGCTTGCTTGGCGTGGCTCTGGAGCCATCCATTGTGACTAGGGCAGAGTCAGTTCTGGCACAAAGGGCAGATGCAGCTTGTCTGGTCTGAGCTTGTCTCCTCAGATCAAAAGTGGGGTTGCCTTTTGGGGTCCAGCCCAGCATGACCTGCCCTCACCTGTGTCAGCAGCATACCAGACGGTCAGTTGTCGGCCATTTAGGTATAAAATACATGTGCCTGGAATCTGAACGTCCTGAGCCCAGTGGAGTCCTGGGACCCTTCTGGAGCCTGTACACAGACAGCATCTACTTGGTGCTTTTAATGCTTGCAGAGAGCAGGTCGCTCTCCCAGCAGCCTCTGCTCTAATGCACGGCGGCCAGCGTGGCTTTTCACTCAGCTGCCTAGCAAGCCTCGTCATGGGCCTGGCCTTTTTGTTCCATGGGATCTGTTTCCCCCTCGCCTGTCTTAGCAGGGTTTCTGTTGCTGCAACGAAACACCAGGACCAAAAAGCAAGCTGGGGAGGAAAATATTCAGCTCATGCTTCCACACTGCTGTTCATCACCAAAGGAAGTCAGGACAAGATCTCAAACAGGGCAGGAACCCGGAGGCAGAAGCTATTACAGAAGCCATGGAGGGGTGCTGCTTACTGGCTTGCTCCCCATGGCCTTTTCAACCTGCTTTCTTACAGAACCCAGGACTACTAGCCCAGGATGGCACCACCCACAGTGGGCTGGGCCCTCCCACATCGATCACTACTTGAGAAAATGCATTACAGCTGGATCTCATGGAGGCGTTTCCTCAACTGAGACTCCTTCCTCTCTGATGACGCTAGCTTGTGTCAAGTTGACACAAAACCAGCCAGTAGACCCACTTTCAAATATTCTCTGGGACTTTCTGTTGGTTCTTTAGCTCTTTAAACAGTCTTTTGATAGTTCCTGGCACTGGGGACCCCATTTCATCATGGGTCCCCTTGCCTGAGATCAGGAACCTGGGAAGGGTGTGTTGGGGGTCTTTTCTCTCCCACCAGATTTATTACCATTAATCAACAATCATTTAGCCTGCTGGAGTTAACACTCCAAGTGCCACCTAAGGCCCCACCTACCCTAGATGACTCTCTGGAGAAAGTGCCCAGTTGACTTTCTCTGGATAGACTTGAGGAAGTAGTCATTTGCCTGAAAGCTGCACCTCAACTTCCTTTGTTGAGGAAAGGGTAAGGGAGTGAGGGGACTGTCTCTCATCCCTCCCAGGGGTGAAAAATGTCAACGGTGTGGACGACATACTGAGCTCATTATCCGGAAAAGTGCAACTGGAGAAGGTAAAGTTCTAATGCCCTGGGGACATTTGAGGACAATGAGTACAAATAAGACGTTGCTACTGAAAAAGCAGTGACTTGTGGTCCCATTACAGAAGTGTTCGCTTATCTGTGGGTGACAGCATTGGTTGTTGCGGGGTGAGGGTGGGGGGATGGGGAATGGGGGGTGGGGTGAGGAGGGGGCTGGGGGACGGGCTGTAGAAGTTCCAGTCCTGCCATCGATCAGTCACCATCCACAGATCCTTTTCTGCCACTTCCACTGAAATGATGGTGCATGCCACAGCTCTTGTGCGCACGGAAGACCCTGCGCGCTTTCGGGTCGGTTTTCTGCCACTTCTAAGCCTGTCTGTTGTCAGATTCAGTGGTCGACAGCCGCGGTTAGCCCCGGTTTTCCCAGTTCCTTTTCTTACTGACCGCTGGCTGGCTGGTGCCAGTCCGACCTATAGTTCGATGCTGAGTGGCCTTTTTTCCAGTATTGGTGGGGAAACTGCCCTGCCTCCACCGGCGTCCCCTCCCAGCGGCTGAGAACCATTCACTCCGCTTGCCCGTTCGCTCTCAGAGGCCCTGGAGCTCACGGATCTTGATGGGCACCGGGATTTTGGATGTGCAGGACAGTAGTAAGATGAAAATACTGATGCTGGGAAAACACTCGCTGGCATCGAGGGGAGGCCCGGCCTGAAAGCAGCCTGGGCCAGGCTGAGGAGCGTGCAGCCAGTGGGGCGGGCCTTGCCCTGTGTGGATGGATCTGGCGGCTGGAGCAGCTACATTGGGACTGAGACCTGGAGAGGATGGACAGAGTGGGCCGGCCATGGGAGACCTGGGATGGGCCAGGCAACTCAAAGGGTGGCATGGAGGAGGCAGGTATTGAGTCTTGGTAGCAGGGAGATGAGGCTGGGGGATGAGAGTCATCCTTTGGACTACTGTAGCTCACCCCAGGCAATCTGATGGAAAATGTGCCTCCACTTTTCCTTGCAGCTCTTGTGTAGGATGGGACCTGCTGGGGCCCCGTCTCCTGCTGTGCTTCAGCTCCTGCCTATCAGCTTCCAATCACCTACCTGGGCCAGCCAAAGCCTCTGCCCCGTCAGCTTCTGGACATACACTGCCCCCCACTCCTTCCAGAGTACCCAGGCCCTTCCCTATCAGGGAATTTCCCTACTTGCCTCTTCACCCTGGTAGACTGTCTCCAGATGTGCGCAGTCCTCAAGTGGTGTGACGTCACAAGCCAGAGGGAGCTTGGGGCTGCCCAAGCGTCTGTGTAGCATCTTTCGATACACTTTCTGGAAAACTGCAGGAGAGGTGGAGTACATAAAGTCTTCATTTGCCCTGAGTCCTGGGAAGCCCTATGGTATCATTAGTGGGTGCTGTGGCAATTTGGAACTGGTTCTTTCAGGATCTGCCGCTTCCCACTTGCCCCTCTTCAGCATTCTCCCACTCGCCAAGTCCTTCCATTCCAAGAAGTCCTCTTGGCTTGGTCCTACCTCATCTCCCAAGCCTAAGGCTGCACCTGGAACTCTGTAGTCCATATTTTAGGTACCACTTTTTTTGTACTCTTTCGGGCACCTACTGCTCTGATCTCTTGAGCTCCTCAGGCAGTCTTTTCTCTTTCTAGCAAGATGATACGCCTTTTGAGAAGAAGGCTTGACCCTCCCCTCACCCCGCTTCCTGGGAAATATACAGAGAAATTCAATGATCATCAGGGACCCTAGCCTAAACACCACTGCTGGAAGTGGGAGGCTGATGGTTCAGGACTAACTGGCCGGCACAGTGTGGTATCTGCTAGGGACAGCAGTGGTACCCACTGGACAGTGGTAACAGGCAAGCATCTCACGGGGCTGAAAGATATGAGTTCTCCAAGGAAAAGGAAAGTGAAACATGGTGCTTAGGACCCTCAAGGCACCAGTGGGATGTGAGAAGGCTGGAGACACCCAGATGTGGAGTCAGAGATGGGGTGAGACCAAGTATGGAAGGGTGTGGACACGAGAAGTGAGCCAAGAAGACACCCCCAAAGGTCCCTGGGTCAGATCTGCTATCCAAAGTAGGCAGGCTGGGCTGGTAACTTTGTGTTAGGGGACTGTAGAGACCCAGAAGCCACCCCTGTCCTCCCCAGCTTAGCCCAGACATATGGAGGCTGTGGAGAATGTGGTTAAGTTTGAGCTAGTGACAGAAAAAGAAAAAGAGGCCTCCCCAGGCTCTTCCAGGGGTGCACAATCCAGGGGCTGACCAGTGCAAGCTGAACTGGACTGCAGCTGGGGTGCTAATCATGTCTTCATCTTTCCTGTATTTTAGGGAGGAGTGGAGAGGACTCTGCTGAGACCCCATTCATGTGCATTTCCATTTAAAGAGCTTTGCTTAATCCAGGCCTTGGCCTAAAGGCAATGGAGAAGTGGGGGGTGTCCCATCAGAGACCAAGGCACATAAGACAGCCTCCCTGCAGAAGCCACCAGAGGAGTCTGCACAGTCAACCATTGTTCCTTAGGAAGCCACCTCAGCTCATCATCTGCTCTTGCTCCCTTGGGGCTTTTGTGACCTCCCTGTCTTCTTCCGAGGTCTTCTGTTCCTCTGACCCTGAGAGCTAGAGGTCAGTTCCCAGAATAGAAACTGCCCCTTATGCCTTCAGTGTGGCTCTTCCAGCCTCTGGGGAAAGCCTGTGGGGCTTCCACAGTAACAGACTACCCGTCCTCAGGCTGCCTTGCCATCTGGTAGTCTTGTTTTCTTCATAGCACTTATCATTATCTGGACTCATCCATCTCTTGCTAGTTGTCTTTTTCAGAGCCCTGTAGAAAGCTCCAGGCAGGCAGAGGGAGGGACCCACCCAGACAGGACTCAATGAGTATTTGTTGAATGGATGAATGGGTGGATGACAACAGATGGAAAAGCGCCGGGCTCTGGAGGAACCAGGGCCACATCAAACCTCCTTGATTCGCATCCCAGGACTCTTCTGGCAGAGTTGCTGGCTTGGAAGAGGGCCTGCTGAGTCCTGGTAGAGAATGTTCTAGGCCAAGGCTGGCCCTGCCTGCTCCCTGACAAATGGCTAGCTGAAAGATTTATGAGTTGGGATTGCTACTCCTGTTTCATTTGGGCTTGAACCCTGAAGGCAGTACTACGAAATGTGGTCATCCTCCCTTTCCCTGGGCCAAGGCCTCCTCTCAGGTACCAACAGTGGAGAATGGAGTCCACAGGCAGAGGAGAAAGCATGGTCTCCAGGCTACCTGAGGGAGCAGGAGGAGCAGTGCTGTGTACAGTGAGCCCACAGGGTCCTTTGGGATGGTGGCTAGTCCAGAAATGGGCAGCAGGGTACCCAAAGACAGAGTTTGTGTCGGGTGCAGGAGTAAGCCTGCTATCCTACTCTGCCCCTGCCCTAGATTTGGGGTGTTTGGGATGGACTTTGGCCCCTGATCTCTTTCCAGCATGCAGTGACTGGTTCTAGCTCAAACTAACCATACCATCACTACCGTCTCAGAAGCCCCACCCAGCCAGCATGATGGGAGGTCAGAGGCAGAGAGGGCATCACGAGATCCTCCCCCTAGGATCAGGGGATATAGGACAACAGAGGCGGGTGATGGGGGCTGGCGAGGGGGTGACACAGAAGGGGGAATATAGGGCAATGGGGGGTGTTAAACACATAGGAGCTTTATCCCAAAGGTGGGTTTCTACAGATTTATAGGTGATACATTTACTCATTCTCCCTGTATACTTGTTAGACAGTTTGGAACTTTTTAAAGGGAAAAATACATTGAGTTTGGGAAAGAGCTCACAGAGGTCTGCTCAGGAACATTTAGGCCACAATGTATCTGCTGGGCACAAGGAGAGAAAGAACTGCCTGTCATTCACCTGGTATGGTGTGGCCTGGATCCGCTCCGTCCTGAATGGAAAGACCCGCCGCACCCCATCACTTATCCAAATAGCAGCCAAGCTGGAGCCTCAGGAGCCTCTGTGCCTTGACGTGTTCTCGGGACAGGGGACCACAGCTTCGGACACGGTGTGCCACTCTAGTCTGTAAGTTGTGGACTTGTGTCTGCAGCCACCGTCCTGCTGTCCCCTCAGAGCACCTGGTCCAGGGAGCACTGCTTTTGCACAGGCCGCTCCATTCCCCTCACAGCCCTGTCCCCTGCTGTGGAACAGGGATCTAATTAGGTCTTCTGCTTCCAGGTCTTGGGTCGTCCATCTTCCATGCACTCTTGGGTGCCTGGGCCGAGAATCCTCAGGCCAGTGTCCTCTTCCCTTCACAGCTGCAACCATCTGCCTTGTCTTCTGAGATCTGCTCTCTGTCCCTCAGCCGGGCTGCTCCCTGTCACCTCCTAGACAAATGCGAGGTCTCTGTCAGTCTTAAATGTTTCTGTGCTGAGAACAGAGAAGAGGACCATAAAGGACACGAGGATCTGAGGACCTACGAGACTTTGATATATCTCAAAAGGGTCTTGAACATGTGTCCTTGACCAGAGAGGCCCATGGGTGGGGAGGCGTCCCTGGCTGAGTTCTTTACAGGGCTGCTGGCTCACGACTTCTCTGGATTTTCTGGACCTCAGGATACCTGGGATCTAATTTGTCCTGAATATTGTATGTGGGCTCACAAGCTGCAGGAAGCTGTGGGGCTGGGTGGGGTGGGGGGCAGGAGGCAGAGAAGCCAGCTGTCCAAGATGGCAGAAGCTGAGGCCGAGAGCTGGAGAGGCGCATGTCAGCCACTGTGAGGCCTGGGACCTCCGTCAGTTAGGGAAGACTTAGCGAGGGGTTTACGTAAGCCTTGACTAGAGGAGAGGGGCTTTCTAAGTAGGACAGATGACCTCGAAGTATTTTCAAGGAGAGACACCTAGCCCGGAGGCTGACTCTGCCTGAGGCTCTGTCCATAGTGGTGGGACCTGAGCCAGGAATGCCCGTTTTGTACGAAATTGGGAAGTGGGTTTTCTAACGGGCAACATCACGACTGTTCTAGTTTCTTGGGATCCATATGCTTTGGGAGCTTGGTAAGTGAAAGTCAGGGGGGTATGGGACTGAAGGATGGCTAAAAATAGTCACCAAGGCTAACCTCCCCTGCAGTGTTGGGACCCTGGCAGTGTAGAAAGACTCCGTTAGTGTAGAGGGGCCAGCAAAGAGGGCTGCTTTGAGCTGTCGCTGGCTGAGGAAGTTGGAAGCCTGGAGCGGGAGGCTGGTTGACAGGTTCCTGGTGATTACAGTCTGGCTTTGAACTCAGCTTGGATGGCCAGACTTGCAGTCTACTCACTTCACCTCTTTGTGAAGAGAAATTGTACAAGGTTGGGAATGGCAGGCTGTTTGGGGCCAGGCAGGCTGGAATTTCACCTGCTAGGGTTGGTACCACAGCGGGTCTGCTACTAGCCGGTTTCCACATCCAATGCCCCTGAGAGCAAGTCCGGGAATGAAACCCAGATGGAGACGTGAGAGGTGAAAGTGAAAACCCAGAAGCCTCTCCAGTTGTTCTGGAAACAGTGAATGTGTCCAGGGAGAAGAGCAGAGACGTCAGCTGTGTTAGCTACATTCCAAGAGGTGGCAAATCTGGCTTTGGTCCTGAAGGGAGGCTGTCTGCTTCCCTCCCCATCAGAAGTGTGTTGAGAATCAAGCCCTGCCGAGGCCCTGGTGGGGAAGAGAAAGAGAAAAGAAAACCTGCTCTCAAGTGCAGCTTTGGGACAGGGAGACGCACGCCATCAGGGCCAGGTCAATGGGAAGCCTGCAGTTCCCACAGCCTCTTCGCCATGGCCACCTGCACAGGCAGGGTGAGGAGGTCTTGGTTTCCCTGACTGTCATGGTTTGGATCTTAAATGTCCCTCCATGTCACATGTCTTGGAGACTCTATCCCAAGGACCCAAGTTTTCAGAGGTAAGGCAACTGGTTCCCAGAACTCTGCCCTCACCCATGGATTAATCCACTGATGGACTCATAGTTGGGTGGGTTTGGGGGTGGGGTTGCCATATAAAGCAAGCCCTCTTTGCTCCTTGGCTTCCACAAAACTTGGTGCCACCTCTCACTCCCTTGCCATGATGATTTGGATCACCACAGGCCTGTGGGGACAGGGCCAAGGCACCATGGGCTGAAACTTTTGAAACTTGAGCCAAAATAAATCTTTGCTCCTTTCTCAGTTCCTCCCACATCGCTCACGCTGTTTGCAAAGCTGGAACCATCCTTGTTTCCACCTGCTAGAGACAGGACGCAGAAGAGGCGCTTGGCCTTTGGAGGTGTTTGATATGCAGTATCACTCCAGTGCGGAGGCCAGGTTAGACCAGAGGAGGTGCAGCCTGGTCAAGAGCGCTAGCAGGCAAGCAGCTCAGGGCAAAACGTTCCCAAACCAAAGACAGTAATGAGCCCTGGCGGGAGAGACTCTTGTTACTATGTGGGGTTAAATTTTGATCCAAATCAGGCTTAGGGCCATATTTTTAAGCTGTAGATCAAATAAAGATATGTCATTTTCTCTGCCCACTGTGCTGGTTAAATGTTGGGACTCTGCCTGCCCTAGCGGCTGCCCTGGGGTATTTGGAGACGCCGCCTCTTCAGTTTTAAGAGGCGTCCTGGGCCCGTAGTTCCTGGTCTTTAGTTTGCCGGAGATATTTGTTCTGAGTGAAGGGAACAAATTAGTGATGCCAACGTGTGGCCAGGCCCTGGCATGCCCTGCCCTGAAAAGTTTCTGTCCTGCAAAATGGTATAAGATTGGCCAGACAGGTCTCTGACTTCGAGGGGTGAGGTGGGCCTGGCTGCCCCTCCCAGGTGTTCCCCCAACCCTAAGGTCCTAGATGACCCTTGGAGGTGGGGTCAAGGGAGCCCCTCATCAGAAGTAGGGAGTCTCTGGTGCCATCGTAGGTGAGCAGGGAACCAGGCAGCACTCGGGCCCCTTCTTCGAGGATGGAGAGGCTTGAGAGGATTCCAAATGACCCAAAAGGGCCAAGCCTAGGAAGATTCTATGGGGTTCTCAGGCCAGAGTGTATTTCTGTCCCCAGTGGGCAGCCAGGACGTCCTAGGAGGGTGGGCGGAGATCTTCTCCAGGGCCTTAAGTGGTGAGCCAGGCTTAGCAGCCTGTCTCCTGCTATGTGGAGAGAGTCAGTTGAGGCTCGGTGCAAGCCTTGAGGACCTTGCATCTCTTTCTGCCATTCTGAGCATGTCACCTCGTGCTCACAGTGTCCTAGTGTGTCTCTAGGCATCTTGCAGAGGGAAGGGACAGAGGCCTGGTGGAAAGGCAGAGCTCTTGCAGACCTAGAACCTTCTGCTTCTATCTCATCAGTCAGAGTCGACCCCAGACCAGTTGCGTGGGCAGTCACTGAAGGTGGCCAGGGAGGAGGAAGGGCATGCATGACGTGCAGCTAGAACCCATGGCTCCCAGTCTTATTTCCTGGGCCAGCTGTTCCCTCCTCCAGAGGCCATATTGAGGGCTGGGTCTGGACTCTACCTGCCTTTTTCTAAGGTATAGCAAGGGTAATGCCTAGGTGTTCAGGAACACCTAGGGGCTGATAGTCAGCAGGGTGGCTGGTGTCTGCCATCACCGAGTGGCCATGTTTACTAAGAATTTTTAAGCAGGGCAGCACAGGTATCAGGACAGACATGAGGAGGAAATGGCAGTGAGAAAGGGTAGGAGGCGGAGAGCTTCTGGGGGCTGAGCAGTCTGAGTCCAGACCTAGAGGGCCCACTAGATCAAGCCAGAGAAGTCAGGGTGGCAGAGCTGAGTGGGGCATGAGCTGGAAGCTGTGGCTGGAGAGGAGGGAGAGGCCAAGCCACGGCTCACAGCAGCCTCTTGAGTGGGCTGCACGAGGCTGGGCCCTGGATGGTTGGAGAGCAAAGGACAAGGGAAGAGGCTGTAGTCACGACAAAGGCAGGAGGGGGGCCACGCCAGTTAGGGTTCTCTAGGGGGACAGAGCCAACAGAATATATGTCCACCCTCCTGAAAGCTGGGGAGTCCAGCAACGGCCTTCTGCATGATGGGGGGACAGAGAACCCAGAGGCTTCTCGGTCCAAGTGTTGTCTCCAACACTGAGGCCTGGAACCCCTTGAACCAGAAGAAGCTAGAGTCTGAGCCCTGGGCAGGTGATTGGTGGCAGTGGTGATGGGCATCGTACTTCGGAAAAACAGTGCTCAGGTAGGCTTCCTTTTCTTCCAACTTTTTTTCCACCCGGGCTGCGTCCCTTGGACAGTGCCGCTCACATTCGGGGCATCTTTCCACTCAGTCCTGCCTCACTCATCAATCCTCTCTGAAAATGCCTCCACAGACACACTAAGGCTTGATTGTTATACCGGTCCCAGGAGTCTGCCATTCCAGGCAAGTTGACAAAACCAAGACCAGCCAGCACGGAGGACTAGGCCTGAGCTCAGAAAAGGGGGAGGAGCCTGGGGGAGCCTAGGGGAGGCCTAAAGATAGGCTGTAAAAGCTGAGGGAGAGGCAGGAGAGGTCACACCTACTGCAGAGGCCTGTGGCCTGAGGAGAGGGCAGACAGGAAGCTAGGCTGAGTCTGGCATGAAGATCCAGACACCGCTCTGGGATGCCACATGTTCAGAGACCATGACCAGAGACAAAAGTGTCCTGGCAGCCAGGACAGCAGGTGACAGACAAGGAAAAGACAAGTCTTTGCTTGTCTTTCCTCTGGGCTGACTTCCAGCCCCAGAAGGGAGCTCCCACTCTGTCTTGCCTCCTTCGCTGTTCCCACGGATCCCCTGCCTCTTGCCCTGGCAAGGTCCAGTGGGCAGTTTCCAGATATGAGGTTCCAAGAGTTGCTGGGGGAAGGTGGGTGAATTTTCCTCAACTAACTCACAGGTCAAGGCAGCCTCCATTTGTAGCAGCTCTGCTGACTGTTCTCCTACCCTAGCATGCAGCCCACCCCGAGCAGAGGCTGACAGTTTCCACATGAGCTAGAGAAACTCAGGGCAAATCCAGCAGACTCTGTCCAGAATCAGGGTTTCTTTGTGTCCCAAACAAGGGGTCTCCCCGTCAGCGTTGGGGGCAGGGAGCAGGTAGAGCTTAGAAATTTAGCCTAGCTTCTGTCCCGGACACCAAAAGGGGAGGGGGTACCTCTGAGCTCCCTGTTCAGGATGAGATTGCTACGTGTGGCCTGCCCACAAGGAGCGCTTGCTCTGCCAGATTCCTCTCAAGAAATCCCCTCCCTTGTAAACTAATCCATGCGCTTTCATTCTGGCCTGTGTGGTTCAGAGGGGCTGTGGACAGAGGCTTGACACTGGCCCCTTGGACGGATGACCCAGCAGGCTGTAGTCTAGAGCAGTCAATGCCTCCTGGAACCCGGGCACAGACAGGAGCCCCAGGCAGAGCCCCGTGGTGAACCAGACAGAAACTGAAGGCCTGGGGGGGCCAGGCAGGGCCTGTTTTAGTTTCCTGGCCTGTAAAATCGGGGTAACCTGATTCACATGTTCACTCAACGGAGCAAGTATCTGGTGAAGCAGGACGGCATGCCTACGGCCTTAGGAACCCACAGCCCGGCACAGTCAACTTGGGAAGCAAAGAGGTTTATTTTGGCTCATGAATCTGGAAGTTGAAGTTCAAGATTGGGCAGCCTCATTGTTTTGGGCCTCTCTGAGGGGCAGCACAATGTAGGGGAGCCACATGGTAGGGTGAGCCAGTTAACAGCTGTAGTCAGAAAGCAGAGAGACCTATCAGCCTGACCCCTCCTGTGAGGTGCACCCCCAGTCACACGTGGCCACTCCCACAGGTCCAATTCTTGAAGGTAGTACCCCTCTTCTAATGCTGCCAGCCTGAGCTCCCTGCCTTTAACACTTGGACAGATCCTGAACCTGATGCCTGCTACGTAGTAAGTGCTCAATAAAAAGTGAGCAATGCCTTTAGGGTTCAGTGTCACGGGACATAGATGACCATTAATTTGTCATTCTACCCTGGGCTGCTCGCCCAGCTCCAAGCTCCTGGTGCAACCCTGATTCCTCCTTTCTGCAAACCCCCGGCCTCGGTGGTCCCCTGTGCTCCTCTCTGCCTCATTCTGTGGATCTGACATGCCTGCTCAGTCCCTCTTCTTCTCCACTGAGGCTCCACGACTCCCTGTGGCTGTTTCAACCCACAGAACAAGCCTCTGGATAAGGCCATCGCTCCTCCTTGGTGTCCTCAGTCATGTATTCCTGTGTGGTTGACCAAAGATCCCAGCTTCCAAGATGGCCAGGTGGTGCCTGCCCTGCTGGTAGGGAACAGACTCTGTGGACCGCCCCCATTTCTCGGCTCCTAAGACTATGATGAATCTCCTCACCCCCTGGTTTCAGTCCCTCCTGAAGGAAAATAAAAGCACAGGAGCAGAAAGGCTGGACCAGCACAGTCTCTCTGAGTGCTCAGAACCGAACCCAAGTCCTACCTGTAGGATAATGCATACCCTATCCTGCCCCCACCCCTGACTTCTGGGCCAAAGTGAGGAACCCTTGTGTTAATCACTGTGGCTCCCACAAAGTGGGACTAGGCTTCACTGGTGTTGTTGGAGTTTTTCGTACTTCTCTGGACAGTGCCCTTCCCTCGGTGGTAGCAACAAGGCAAGCCCTCTGTAGTGCCCCCTGGCTGCCCTGGCCAAGGCCTGCCAGGGTGCCCTGCTAACTCATGCTGCCTTCTTGGGACCGCTCCTGGCCCTGGAAGCAAAGGAAGCCACCCTGAGCCTGGGGCAGTGCCTGTCAGGTAAAAGGAGACTCGAGCCGAGCCTACCAGGCAGTTGGCACTTCTGGCTGGGCTGCCAGGAGTAGGGAGCCTACCTAGGCCGTGGCAAGTGGTTGGCCCTCAGGCTCAGAGTGATGGCTGCCATCTTGGAGCAGGAGGTGGAAGTCATATAGTGAGCATGGTAAAGGATCATGTGTCCATGACACCCCGAGACTAGCCCTGGATTTTCCTATGCTACAAGGGAAGAAGACACTTGTCTTGTACCACTTTTGTTCTATTGGATATTTTTTTTTTGGGGGGGGGTGTTTGCAGGCATATCTATCCTGACACAGAGATACGTCTCTCCCTCCTGCTTGCCGCGGTGACGTCCTGTAGGAGGCCTATGGAAAGCAAAGCCACTAGAGGCCATTTAGGGAGGGCAAGGATGTCAAGGGCCCAGATAACGGAGGTGAGAGGGGGACTGCGGGTCGGTCGGTGAAGGGATGGCGGGGATACTAGCAGGAAACAGGCGGGATATGGTGAGGACGCCGAAGACCACAGTGCAGACCACTTCTGAGTCGCACGCAATGGCTTCCCTCTTGTCTTAACCCTGCTTTCTCCGAGTCTCGGCTGCAAAGCAGCCTGCCTGCTCAGTGAGTTCACTGAACAAATTTGCAAAGAACAAGAGGATCTTTGTCCTAGGACAAAACGAAACAAGATGAAAAGGAGGGGAGGCCTAGGGGACTTCTTCAGAACTGCGAACTCTGACCAACTTGGAAGATAGTTCTACGCCTGTCACACAAATGACTTGCCACGTGACTGCTGGCCTTGCCCAGAGTCTGGCCATCCTTTCCCCTGCTCGACTCGGCTCCGGTGTAGCCCCTAACAGAGAATGAGACCGAAGTAGGAACAGTACACCTTACGGATTGTTTCTTTGTAGTTGAATATGTTCTTCTTCGTCCTGTGTTTTAAGTCCTTGCAAGTTAAGGTTTCTATTTGTAATTAAGAATAAGTTCTTGTTTCTTAGATTGATGTAAACCACAAAACACGTTTTTCTGCCTACACTAAACTTCAGCCCCATCCACGTGATATACATCCTTACCCTGTTCCTCCCTTTCATTGTCTTTTTCTAACAATGTACAACAGCCCTGTGAACACCTTAGCTCTCCTATAAAAAAGACCCTCAAGAGGTCAGCAAAGGCTGCTCTCTCAAATCCCAACTTAGGCGGAGGCAGCCTGTTGGCCAGTCCCGGATGCCCACCAAACTACAGCTTGCTTTAATTGGACAGTCATGGATTTGGTCTTTTCTCCTCAGGACTTCTGGGTTTATTGAGATCTCTGGTACTTAGTATCTCCACCCATTTGTCTGCGAGCAGTGAGCCAGCCTTTGGCTTGTACTGGACTGGTGTGAATATCTGCCTCCCACAACTTTGGCCTCAGTTTCTACCTAACACATGCCCACATGCCCCATAGCCACCCAGTCGTCTCCTAGAACTCTGAGGCTTTCCCGGCAACTTTCTAGCTCTTCAGTGCTCCTTGAGGTGCGCCCCTGAGCTGCTGAAGGGAGTGGGTTGGTGCCCTGTGAGGAGCTCTGTGGAACTGAGGCCAGGAGCAGAGGGTGTCCCCCAGCCCGCCCTCCACCCACCCTCCAGGCTTGGGATCAAGGCCCTCTGCCTTGTGTTCTGCTGACTTGTGCACCCCGCAGCCATCCCTTCTCAGATTCTCTTTGTAAAGTCCGCGGGCACTATGACAGTCAAGGCCTGTCCCGGAGGAGGCCGCAACCTGCTGCTGCTGCTGCTGCTGCTGCCCGGGGGAGGCTGGGGGCCTGTCAGCTCCCTTGTCTTTGCTGCAACAGCTGTTTTGAAGGAAGGACCACCCCTTCAGCCCCCTCAGCTGCCTCAGCCTCCTTGCCTGGATCTGCCTCAGCTTGCCACTGAGCACCCCAACTTCATCTGCTCCTCTGCTAGCAGCTTGGGTCAGGCTCACCATCTGTGGGCAGCCTGCAGCTCTGAGTCTTTATGGCCTCCAGGTAGGACATAGATCCCAGCCCCGAAGCCCCAGGCACCATGGGCCAGCCCTGCAGGGCAGCAGCTTAATGACCTTGTGAGCAGTAATTACACCCTCGGGCCCACTCTTAATAACCAGTATTCCCCCGTCAGTGTGCCTTCATTGAAAATGAGTAGGCGATACAAGTTGCCGTGAAGCTGGCTGGCAAGCCCTTAACGTGATATTAATTGTAGTAATTAGTAGTCGCTTTGTGTTGGAGTCATCTATAAATAGGGGGTCCATTAGTTTAGCAAAAGAGCATGATTTAAAATGCAAATAAAAGCCCAATTAGTCAGCTAAATCACTCATCTTTTGGAGCAAATTCCCATGTTCTGTAGCCCAGCAGCCATTTGAAGGTACTGGTCAGTTCCAGGCCTCGGAACACTCCACTGCAGCGGCCCAAGTACAACACTGTCCCTTTAAGTAGGCTTGCCCGGGCAGGCCCTGGTTCTTGGAAGGTTCCTACAGATGCTTACTTTATTGGAACAGCTAGTGGTCACACTCCCAAGCAGTTCCTCCCTCTGCTTTCTGATTGGTTTCCTCTGGTAGCAAAAGAGTGCTTCTTAAAGGAACAGCAGCACCGTGTGCGCCAAGGCTCTGGGAGAATGGGTGGTGGAATGAAGTAGGGTGGGCTTTCTCTCCTTAAATGCAGCTCTTGGCAGTCCAGACAGACCGAGCCACCAATGCCAAGTGTCCTGTGACCCAAACAGACTTTGTGAGAACAGTTATTTCTCAGACTTGAGGGCACACATTTAAGATGGACCCAGTATTTTTCATAGCCTGGGGAGGGAACACATATGAGATGGACATAGTGTTTCTCACAACCTTGGGGAACACATTTGAGGTAGAACCAGTATTCCTCACAGCCTTGAGAGAGAACACATCTGAGGTGGGCCCAGCGTTTCTCACAGTCTTGGGGCTCACATATAAGGTGGAAATGACTGTAAACAGAAGGCAGCAGCTGGAAGGCATGAGAGGACTCAGCTGCAAGGCTGCCGTGGGGGTGGGGGAAGACTAGATTTCCCCCCCCCCCCACTTCTGTTTGGGGAAACACAGAGGTGGGGAAGCTGCTGAGATGCTACCACCTGGGGCACAGTTCCTGCCAGGTGAGGCAAACTGAGACCTGGCTCTGAGACCAGACAAGGCCTTCCCTGTGCTGGGCCTGCCAGCTCCCCACCCCTCAAAAGGCCCCCACTCCTGTGAGGCCCACCGAAGTTGCTTTTGATGGAATTTGCATTTTATCAAGAACTAAAGAGGCAGGAGCCGGTTCTGAGCACAGTAAGAAGAGAAGCTGTCCACTCTCCCTGGGTGTGGGGGGGCTGTCCTTCGTCGTCCTTTCTCCTGTGACTCAGCGCTTGTAACAGGTGGTCGGACTTGCTATTCTGAATGTCCTATTTGACAAAATAAAACATTGGCAACCCTATGTTGGTCCCCAAAATATCTTTCGGAGATTTTTGCCAGGGAATGAAGTCCAAGTGTCTGGGGCTGCTGAGCTAAATGGCTGAATCAGGAACTTGAGGCTGAATGAGTCATAGCTGTGTGCATGAAGGATGAATGTGTGAGCATTTGTGTGTATGTGTGTGCACGTGTGTGTGTGTGGGGGGGGAAGCTGGTGAAATAAGGACATTTATTGGCCAAGATTTTCCAAGAAGATAGCTCGCTGTGGCTGGAGAACTATGTGGAGGCCCAGGGGCCATCCGTCCAATTTGCTGTCTTACCCGTGAGGAAACAGGCCCAGCCTAAGAAAAAGCGGTCCCAAGCCACACGGCGAGCAGACAGCCCAGACTCTAGCTGTCACACGCTGGCGACCTAGCTTCCCAGCTGGAGAGCAGCTCCTGCCCAAGGATCGGAAGACAGACGGGAAGAAGAGTGAAGGTGCTGGTCTCACTTCCTGAACATGGAAACGCGATGGGGCTGACAACCAGTAACATCATACAGCAAAGTGTAACAACAAGTCAGCAGCAGAGCACTCGCCAAACCCGAGTGAGGCCCTGGGGTCAGTCCTCAGGACTGATTAAACGGAGGGGAGAGGCAGGTGATGGAGCAAAGACACAGTAAGAGCTGAGACTAGAAAATGAAGGGAAGTCTGTGTGTTGTCTGCTATTCGGGTCTGGAAGGTTCCTCAAAGGCCGATGTGTTAAAAGCTTGGTCCCCAGCTTGCCGCTAGTCCTAGAGATGTTGAGATATGGACCTAGAAGTGGTCCTTTGAGCTGCTGGGGTGTCTGTCCCCTCCAGGGCAGTATGCAACTCAAGTCTTTCTTTTTCACTTCTGGACCACAAGGGGAATGGTTTCTCACTACCACACGCTCCCACCACGATGAGCCGTCCATCCCAACAGAGGTCTAAAAGCAATGCACCCACCTAGTCAGAGGGCCCAGCCTCAACAGGTGTAGGCTTAAAAAAATTTTTGAGATGCTCTTATACAGTCAGGCCAGCCTTGAACTCCGTACCCTCCTCCACCTGCTCCTGAGTGTAGGGATTACAGGATTGTACCATCGTATTCAACTTTCTATAACTTGGTTGTACCAGGTATTTGTTGCTGCGGCAGGAGGCTGACTGACAGCCTCTGCTCCCACGATGGACTCTCAGCCGGGATGGCTCAATGCTAGAGCAACAAAGACAAGACACCAAGCGAACTGTGGCCTTCAAAGACTCACGAGCGTGAAGACAACACGCAGAAGAGGTACAGGTGTTGCTAGCTGCAAATTACACATCTACCAGCGGATTCCATCTGATAAAGGACTCACGACTCGGACAAGACAAGAGACAAATGATATGAGTAGAAATTCCTCCCACATCCGAATGGCCAGCCAGTAAGAATATAAGCAGGTGCGAAGCATCCTTAGCCTCCGGGGGAGTGAAGTCGGAGCCAGAGAAGATGCCCCTTTACACGGGGAAGGTGCAATTCCAAAAGTTCTAGAAGGGTTGGTGAGGAAGTAGAAGAGTCTAAAGCCCGCTCCTCGGGTGAGAATGAGACCCGGCCTCTGGGAAAGAGGTCTCCTTGGTATCCGAATGGCTGCAGGCCCCAGCAATCACACCCCTTGGCGGATGCCCACAAGAACTGAAAGCATGGGTCTAGACAGCAGCTTCCTTGTGACATTGGGTATAACAGCACAAGAGGTAAGTACCCAATGTCTGATGGACAGTTAGAGCATGACCTGGTGTCCAATGAACACTCAGGGTGGCGACATGCATCCTCACCTCTCTGGGATCAATGTCCAGGAATGAAATGCTTTAACAGTTTTTAAAATGACCGCACAACTGGGCAGGATGATACACACCTATACTCCCAGCACCTGGGGAAGGAAGGCAGGAGGATAAGGAGTTCAAGGTCAGCTCGGGCTACTGCATAAGACCCTCCTTCAAAACAAAAACAAAAACAACCAAAAAACAAAGCAAAAACAATAATACCAAAAACAAACAAAAAAAACCCAAAATGCCAAAACAAATAACAAAACCCAACCACACAGTTTTCCAAAGCCCTCCCACATTTTACATTCTCAGGGGAAGTTGGCATTTAAGCTGGGAACTTCACAGATGGGAAGAGGTCAGTCCTGGGTCAACAGGAAGAAGTCTGGCAGGCACCGGAAGCAACTGGAGTGAGTGCTTGAGATCCCACAGAGGGGAAAGAATGGCCTGCTGGATCTGAGGGAGGACAGATCTGCACTGGGCGGTGTGTGGGGTGAATGTGAGGGATGAGGACCTCGTGGGACATAAATGCGAGCCACCCGTTCAAGGCATCAGCTCAGGTGGGGCTAACTTGCATCTGAACACTGCCTGGAAGATGCTAGGTAAGTGTCTCAACCTCTGTGACTATGAAAAGCGAGCCTGGTTCCCTGTGACAAGGGGTTCTGAGGACCGCGCTGGTGAGGGGAAAGGCCCAGGCAGCTCATCAGACTGGAGTCAAGGCTGCCTCGTGACTGTGCAGCAGCAAAAGCCACTACTGGACTCTAGAGCCAGTCAGGACTCTGACCAGGGCTGCCATGACTGGCTGCAACCCAGGCACAGCCACACAGGACTAGGTGTAGGGAGGAGCATAGGATCCCTTGCCCTCTCAGGGGTCCCCACACCAGCACCTCCACCTCAGCAACCCCAAACTCCAAGGCTCCATCATTTAAGAATATTTTTGGATCTTCTTTATGTAGCCATCACCACTGGTGACAGAGTTCATCTTCCAGCCCTCTCCATCACCACGCAGTGTGAGGCAGGAAGCCCCACTCCTCTAGTCCTACCTGGGTCTTTCTGGTGACCAGGCCCTATCCTAGAACTACTCCCAAGGGCCCCCAGACTCCTAATGACTTCATCCACACGCAGAAGTTCCAAATACAAGGCAGAGGCCCAGCCGCAGAGCTGAAGTGACCGTCACACACACTCCAAGAACAGGTGAGTCCTGGGCACCGGTGGGCACTGGAGAATGCTGGTGTGCGGCGTGTGTGGGAGTCTATGTTGTATGAATACATGTGAGGGGCAGATGCTCAGTTGGACCCTAGGGTCTACTGAGGCTTTAAATGAGACCGTGTGGCTCCACTACCCCCCCCCCCCCCCCCCCCCCCCGTTGCCAATGCTTTTCTTCCTCAGGACCCTGCCACCTTCCCTGGCCACTCAGGCAAAGAGAGACTGCCTGAGGAGAACCAGGCAGGGGCCAAGGCTCCTGCTGGCAGGGCAGCCACAGCCCCTGGAGGCTCCCAGGGCACAGGCTCCTGACCTTGCCTCCTCCTCTCTGCCTGTGCCAGGAGACCTCTTCGTGATGGCAGGTGGGTCACTTGTGTTCTGTGCACCAGAGAAAAGGACAGACAAAACCAGACTCTAGGATTCTAAAGGACCTGCCAGGGGAGAACAAGAAAGCCAGCTTCCTCCCACCCTGTTTAATCTTCCCTCATCCCTTCTCCCTCCTCCTCCCCTCTTCTCCCCTCCACTCTTCTTTCCTCCCCCGCCCCATACACTCTGTGGTGGAGTCTGAAGGACCCTCTAACATCCAGGAGTCCCCTCAGCAGCCTGCCCCCATTCCAGCACCTTGGTTCGATCAGATCTGTCAGGAAGTGCCAGAGGTTGCAGGCAGGAGCAGAATGGGACTTAATCTTCCCTGGAATATTAATGGTCCCGTCAGGAGTGCCAGGGACGAGCTGAGCAGCAATCTGCCTTTATTAACAAGGCGGTACCAGCTGGAGCACTATCCCTTCCTGCACTCGCGGCTGGGTGGCTGTCACTGTCAGCAGTAGCAACGGAGAGGAGCCAGTCCCAGGGCAGGGTAGGTGTGACAGAAGGAGGGGCTTGGAGGAAGTCAGGAGCCCCAAGACACCCAGCCCCACCTAGTCAGCCCTGACCTGACGCCTCCACCGTCCGCTCCTGGGACTACAGCCTGTCCCTCTGGGCTGTGCCTGTCATGGGCACCTGCCCTCTCTGTAATTGTCTGGCCTGATGCTTCACTGCCCTGGCCACACTATAGAGTCCCCTAGAGAATGCCAACCATCTCGATGTCCTGCCCACCCAGGACCCCTCACCTCACCTGCTCCTCCAGGTGTGGTGCTGTCTGCGGGTCAGGTGTGGTTTCACATATGTCATATCCTCAAGCTATGAGTCAACTGCTTTGACCAGGTTTATAGTGGAAGAAACCCAGGCAGAGGTGGAGTGAGCTGCTCAGACATGCGGAGAGCAGAGCTTTCTTAGACCTGAGAAAGGGACAGTTCTGGGAGAAGACAGGCGCCTATGGCCAGGAACAAACATTTCAGGAGCCATGAAGGAAGCAAGTAACATGGAGGCTGCTGCTCATAGAGCGCTCTGTCCTTGCCTGGGGGCTTTCAGGGGCTTCGATGCCCAGGTTATTCGTGGGGAAACTGAGTCTGGACATACTGAGGTATTCCAGGCAACTTCTCAAGCCACCATAGTTATGAGCTGGAGGGTGAGAACAGATGTTGAAGATGTGTTGGGGGGAGGAGTGTCTCCTCACCTCCAAGTCTGGATGTGATGTGTGCTGCATGCATGTGTGTGCGAGAGGATGCCAGTCACAAGTGTGCAGAATATATGTAAAAGTACATGTGTTTGTGCAACTGGTTTGGGCATGTTTGCTTTGAGCCCATCTGGGCACCAACCTGAACCAGCTCCCAGACCTCTGAGGACAACTGCTTGGGAAGCTGAGTGGACTAATGATATGGCCATGGACTCTCTATGAGTAACCTCAGGGAGGGCACATAATTTAGTCACCTTTACTCCACTGAATTATTTAAGTCACCATGGGAATGGAGTTATGAAGCTGAGATTAACCACTGGTGCTGTGGCTGTGAGCAATACATTCTTCCTTTTTGTTCACCAAATTGAATTAATTAAAGTTGCTCACAATCAATTGGTTCTGATTCCCCTACAGTGAAATGAGGCATTTGCTTCAGGCCACATTTCACTCACTGCAATGAGCCCTCCAGGCCAGAAGAGGCGCAGCAGACCTTTCTCCCCTGCCACACGCTGCACCCTGACCCCTAAGGAAGAAGGTCAATCTGACCTAAGCCTTGTAGATTGAAATGAGTGGCCTGTCCCTGCCACTGTGACGACACCATCACTGACAGAACAGTAGTGTCCATTGGTGAGGACACCCTCTGCCTCAGGCCTAGACTCACTAGCCTAGGCTGAAGAGGTGAAGAGACCTGCCTCAGGTGACAGGTGATAAAAGTCAGCAACGTCCACAGTGGAGGAATCACCCTAAAGCCATTGTTGCACCCAGGTGTGTCCTTGACTCTGGCTAGAGCCCTGCAACCCACACTGCTGTAAGTAGTGCTCTCAGACAATAAACGCAAAGCCATCTCTGCCTTCTCCGTTCTTTTCCCTTCTCATCTGCCTTTGTATAGAGAAACAGTCTGATAACCAGAGTCACAGCTACCACCTGTAACCATGAGGACATCGAGACATACGCAGGAGCAGGAAACAGATCACAGTCCCTGGTGACATTTTGAGCTACTATATCGGTTCAGAAATGCTGTGTCCTGGACTTCTGATTGCACAAGCCAAGGAGAACTCACCCATGTCAAAGCCTCAGCTGGCATTTCCCATTATTCTCTGGGCTTTCCTAGCTGATAAGATTCAAACCCAGTTTGACTCCACAGTCCCTTCAAAGTCTGTTCCTATCAGTCTGTGAAGGTTCTTAAGGATAGTTCACCCCACCTTTTTTTTTTTTTTAAACTGGCAGCGGGTGGCATACATCTGTGATCCCACACTAAAAATTGCCAAGAGTTCAAAACAAGCCTGGACTATATAGCCAGATCCCATCTCTAAAAAGACAATAGTTTTAGTAGTTTTAGGGGCTAAACTTGGCAAAGTGCTTGCCACACAAACATGAGGACCTTTTGGGTCTCTAACACATTAAAAAGCTAGGCTTGAGGAGGGCTCAGTGGTTGGGCTTCCAGAGGACCAGAGTTTGGCTCCCAATGCTCATGTCAGTTGGTCACAACTGTAACTCCAGCTCCAGGATATAACACCCTCTGTTAGCATCCTTGAGCATCTATGCACTTGGGCCGTAGATTCACATTTTTTAAATTATAAACTTTTTTTTTTGTTTGTTTGGTTTTTCGAGACAGGGTTTCTCTGTGTAGCTTTGCGCCTTTCCTGGGACTCACTTGGTAGTCCAGGCTGGCCTCGAACTCACAAAGATCCACCTGGCTCTGCCTCCCGAGTGCTGGGATTAAAGGCGTGCGCCACCACTGCCCGGCAATTATAAACTTTTTTAAAAGGGTCAAGTATGGTGGCATATCCTGGGGTGTGAGGGGGTTGGGGGAGGGGCAGGTGGATTCCTGGAGCTTGTTAGCTAGTCAATCTAGCTGAAATTTATGGGTTTCAGGTTCAGTGTTGAGAAGCAATTGAGAAAGACGCATTTCTCTGGCCTCCATGTGCACACACACATACTCAGACATGCACATGTGCACACACACACACTCAGACATGCACATGTGCACACACACATACTCAGACATGCACATGTGCACACACACAAGAACACCCCATAAGACAGCACCAGAGGAAGACACAAAAGTTCTCTGGCCTCCACAGGTACCCACATGTCTGTGTACATGTGAACATGTGCACACCTCACACACATATGCACCAAAAAAGAATAGGTTTGTAGATTAGGTTTGTATCACGTGGTGGTTTGAATGAGAATGGCCCCATAAACTCATATGCTGGAATGCTTGGTGCCCAGTTAGTGGGACTGTTTGGGAAGGATTAGGAGGTTTGGCTTGTTGGAGGTGTGCCATTGGAGGTGGGCTTTGGGGTTCAAAAGCCCATTCCATCCCAGCTAGCTTTCTCTGCTTCCAACTTGCAGATGAGGATATAAGCTCTCAGCTACTCCTCCAGCGCCATGCCTGCTGCCATGCTCCCTGTCATTGTCGCTGGGTCCTAACAGCTCCCTCAGAGGAGGAGGTGAGAAGGCACAGAGTCAACTGACACAGACACTGGGAGTCAGGTAAAAGGCAAAGAGCAGACTCGTTTATTCGGCAATGGGGAGAGCCTTATATACCCTCCTCCCAGCACCCAGGCT
Source organism: Peromyscus californicus insignis (assembly GCF_007827085.1). Taxonomy (NCBI): domain Eukaryota; kingdom Metazoa; phylum Chordata; class Mammalia; order Rodentia; family Cricetidae; genus Peromyscus; species Peromyscus californicus. The sequence goes on from NW_026294491.1 coordinate 3,982,458, forward strand.
GCATCCTGATCTGGTGACATTGCATGATCACCCCTCACTGGCTGTGCACAATCAGGACCTCTGACAGTGCCTGTTGCTAGGCCCTCAGGCAGACTCCAGGTTGGCTCATCTCTCAGCCTCGTAGGCCTTATCTTCCTATATATCTATATATCCACCCTTCATTATGTGGGCGCTCAGCAGAAACCAGAGTTCTTTGCTCAGGCCTTGTTGACCTTGCCTCAGGATGGCTCAGCAACTGGACTGTGCCTATCTTAGGTTGGCTTGCCAAACAAGCTCTTTCCCATCATTGACTACCAGCCCTCAAAGAGCATCCCTTCCTGGAGAACTGCCAGGGTTGGGGAACTAGGCAGTAGCCTTTTGAATTTCAGATAACCAGGCACGCATAACCTCCTGTGCAGGACTGTGAGAAGGATGCCTAAGAGCCATTAATACCTGAAGAGTCACCTTAGTTGCTGCACACTGCTGTTGAATATGCTGCAGGAGACATTTAAAGAGAATAAGGATTAACAATGCCACCCCACCAATTAAGGCATATATGAGCATCCAAGAGGGATCAAATAGCCTTTTTATGTCAAACCTTTTCAAAAAATGAAGAGTCAAAGACCATAACCTCTCCCCTTGTGTGACTTAATTTTCATGTGTTAGCTGTAATGAATAATATAGAAACTTAGTTGACCATGGGCCCCTTAATATATTTAGCCAGCTCCTGGCATGCTAAACTAACATTCCTCACCTCAAAAGGCATCATAGAAAATGAGGGAAAGTGAGGGTCACAATTGAGTCTCATCAATGTATTTAAAGTGCCAATTTCTTCTAATAAATTGTTTAGAGGGGCAATAAGAGCAAGAAAGGGGAGTACACACATTACCCATCCTGGGTTATTTCCTCCTTGGTGGAAGAAGGCTGATCTGTGGCCAGGTGCACATGTATAACCAGGACCCATATTGACTTCATGGCAGTCTGAGGAAAACCACAAACATACTTTTGCCGACGGTCAGCAGGGGGCTGGTGGCTGCCATTGGAGGGAGATAGGATTTTTCCATCTCACCAGGGACAGGGGTATGTTCCTTGGCAGAGACACCCAGTGCTTGTAGGCCAAGCTGAGCCCCTTGTCATCAAAACGGCAAACATTTATATGGTAAAGGACCTCTGTTAAGGCCAGATGAGGATCTCTCCTAGCCTCTGTTGAGATAGTCCTAGCCAATAGCTCAAGAACTCTGTTCGTCCTTTCCACAATGGCTTGTCCCTGCAGATTATAGGGGATGCCAGTAGTATGGGAAATCTTCCAGGTCTCCAGAAAGTCACTGAATTATTGAGAGGCATAGGCAGAGCCATTGTCAGTCTTAAGAGCCCCAGGTACCCCCATAACTACCATGGTCAACTTAAGGGACTTGATAGCATTGACGGCCTTGTCCCTAGAAAGGTTGGGGACATAAACAGGAGGAACAGGTATCTATTATCACATGAACATATTTAAGATTACCAAAGTGGGGCATGAAGCATGACATCCATCTGCCAGACGGCATTAGGCAACAAGCCCCAGGGATTAACCCTTGCACATTGAAGTGGTCCTAAGGGGGCAAGAGGAGCACAAGTGGCACATGCCTGGAACAAATGTTTACATTGGGAAACAGGTAATTCTGGAAGAAGTCTATGCAAATTCTGTGGAGACAGATGGAACTGCTGGTGAAGAGCCCTGGCTTGCTCTAGGAGATCCATACTGGCTGTTAATATGAAGGTGTCTGTGACCTCATTACTTGAGCCAATTTACCACTCCAGGTAATTTGGAGTGAGAGCTAATATGTGACAGGTACCAGGGCTCAGTCCTCTGATTTGGGATATCTTGTATGAGCAGCATGCTGCTGGCAATGGAGGTCAGTGAGTCTTTGACTCAAGAAAACGCCAGCACACGAACTGCCTGTACAGCGTACTGCCTGTCAGAAAAAGTTAACGGGCTCAGTATGGCACTCCACTAGAAACTTGGAGGACCAATAGCTCACCCAATTGAACAGAACCAGGATGAGGGATAACATATGTAACATTTTTGGAGCCAAGATACTGGATAAAAACACCATATCTGTTTTTATTGGAATCTGAAAAGACCAGGGTGGCATGCAGAATGTATTATGATCAATCCACATGAATCTATTAAATGGGTAACAGAATATAATTACAATATATAACAGATATAAATTGAGAAAATATACTCACAATTGCAGAATGGAGTAGACAGTAGAAGTTGTCCTCTGATCTGACTGGGAGTGAATCCGCCTCAGAGCCAGGAGCCAGGAGAAGGGGTCTGTGTCCCTTCTCCAGATCCTTATTAGAGGTCACATACCAGCATATAGCCCAGGGTCATGGGTGGAGCAAATACCACTACAGTTCCCCCTTTTGTCTAAATAAGAAGGTTCTAATCTTAATGCAAATAAGACATATATATATACAATGCAAATATACAATAAGAATAATTATCAAATATTGTCCAGAAAAAATAAAGGGTAATAACATGAACAAAAATGGAACTACAACCAACAAGAATAACATCAAACAAGAGACACATACTAAAATCCAGAGAAGTCTGGAACATAGGTAAATGGCACACTACAGAAATGATTCCAAAAAGTGTTCTATCCTGAAGAACCTGAATCTGGTACTTAATATGCTCTAGCTAAGATACAGGAAGATTGTAACTATAACTATAGCCTTCAACTCCATCAAAGACCTGAGAAGGAACATTATACCTGAGAAAACAGGAGATGGACGCAAGCAACTTTTGGGAATCTTGCGAGAGTAGACAGAGACAGCTGGCAGCCTGGACAGTCACTGGAGTTTCTCAGTATTGTTGGTGCATTCAAATTGGCTACAGGTCTAGAGTATCTACCTGTCAGACCATTTTCAGAAGCAGGTATTTTGGAAGACTATCTTACTTTGTCTTGGCAGAGTTCAGAAGTCACTTTTCCTTATGTCCCACTCATCCAGAAATGACAGAATTCATACTGTCAACAGATGAGGCAAGGGCAATTCTTTGCCCAGTAGGCCATTTTGTGCCAAGAAGACAGCAAACTTCCAAACGGAAATGTCTCAGAAGCCCAACATTCTCTTGGGATCAGATCGGTGCTGCCAGGAGAAATTGTGTCTCACATCAATGGAATTCTAAGTTGTTAAAACATTTAATGCCGTATCCTCTAGGTCTATGGAGTGTATGAAGATTACCTCTCCATCTGACATGTTTCTGTAACTTCCAGCTGTAGGAATGGGAGTGGAGGAGGGAACTACATGGAGCTGTATCTTTATTGGAAGCTAAGATATTGTTTTTTGGCAAATGATTGTCAATAGTTCTTGTGAATCTTGCAACCATTTTCTGGAACAAGATAAGATTCACCCAGAGGGACTGGGCATTCTTTAAAGAAAAGGGGGAAGACAAGCTTATCTGGCTCTTGTCCATATATTCTCTGTGCCAGCATTCATGCCTTAAGGCCAAGTTGGAAGGATTGATCAAACTGAGAGGTAACTTTGCACAGATCAGAATGTGACTTTGTGCAGATCAGAATGTGCTTGATGCATCCATGATAGGGGCCCAGATTGCCATAACACTCTCCCAACCCCCCTGGGTGTCCAGAGGGTCATTGCCAACAAGGGCTTCTGAGGGTTGTGGCATTGCAGGCTAGAATGGCCAAAACCTTTTGTAGTGGATCACTAGCCTCATGAGTAAGCCTAACCTTGATGGATGGGCAGGTAGAGCCCTCCAACAATGAAAAGAAGTATCTCATCTCTTGATCAGGGGTGGGAAGACAGGGTTTAAGCCAATTAACTGTGCCACAGAATTGTTGTAATTTTGAGAGTGAGTACAAGTCCTTCACTTCCAATTTAAAGGAAAGGGGGCAGACCTGCTTAGCAATGGAAAAGCCTAAAAAGGCAAAGGGGGGGGGTATAATTTGGACCTCATCTGGAGCCACCATCAGATGTAATGATGAGAGATCTTTTAACACTCTTTCAGCAGTCCTTTGCAGGTAGACTGTATCTGGATGTGCCAGAAGGAGATCATCCATGTAATGGATTAAGAGGACGGCCGTGGGAATATTTACCAAGGCCTGAGAAACATAATTGGCATATTGTGGAGCTATCTTCATTCCTAGGGGTAAAACAGTCCATCTCTTGGTGGCTTGTGCATATTAGGTTCCCATACTACAAAGGCCAAGTGGTCTCAATCCTGTGGCACCAGGGGAGTTTTAAAAAACAATCCTTAATATCTAAAACTAAAATATAATAAGATGGAGGAATAGCACTAGGGTGGGGAAGGCCTAGTTGTGTGGAGCCCATTTTTTCCATTTGATCATTAACTGCACAAAGATCCTGCAGGAGGTGGTAGTGTCCCAATCTCTTGGGAATAACAAATATGGGGGTATTATGTTTCCTTGTGGTCAGTTCTGTGTGCCCTATCTTTAGCTGTTTTGCAACTAATTCCTTTAGGATTGACAGCTTGGGTTCAATTATAGGCCACTGTTCCACCCATACTTCTTGATCCAAGAGCCATGTCAATGGAATGGGGCTAGGGGGCTCAATCATGGTGGATTTCTGAGGCACAGTGGCCTTAGAATTGGGGGTGAGACTCACGTGTAGGATCACGGTTTGCCAAACCTGTCTTTTCGTAGACCTAAAGGTCATCAAAGAAAGCTCTATCATCAGTAGTTAGAACAGCACCCATATCCCTCAGGATGTCTCTGCCTCGGAGGTATCTCAGTACTGTAGAAACTATAGGGTGAATGGCTCCCTTGTTGCTATCAAGGTCTTTCCAATGGACCGGCAAGGTGGTAATTTTTGAATCTTGTTGGCCTCCTACTCCACTGATGTGAGGGCCAGGTCTAAATTTCCAGTGGGGGAAGTGGAGCACCTCCTTTTCTGTTAATATGGTGACATCTGCACCCATATTTAACAGCTTGTCCATCAAGATGGTCAGCATTGAGGAGTGTGGAAAAATGGGCAGTGTCCAATCGATTTTTGGATTACCAGAGCCTCCTCTTACTGGCAGGGCTGAAGAGCACACTGCCTGGAGTTTAAAGGGGCCGGTGCTTCAGCAGGCTGTGATCTGCAACAAAATCCCTTATTGCATCTGTGACATTGGGTTTTGCCTGGTGACAGTCACAGGTGGCCTGGTTTGCCACATCCCCAGCAAGATCTGTCTACTTGGGGGCCCTTGGGTGTGTCATTGGTGTGTTGCCAGTCTCCAAGGAGGGCATCCAGGGAAGCGGTGAGGGCAGCAATGGAACTGTTACTGGGGTCAAGATCTCTTGTGGCCAGTACCCACTTGTGAATGTCCTCATTGTGGACTGCTGCAACTGCATTGTGGGTGGGGGCATTAAGCCCTTCCCAAACCAGCTGTTTGATTAATATTTCCCTAGTGGGGCCTGGGTTTATCTCTGCTCCACTGTCTCATTGACACATGCGAGAAAATCAGTAAAAAGTTCCCCTGGCTGTTGAATAAGATTGCGGAAGTAAGCTGAAGGGTCCCATGGGGTGCATGCCTTAAGAGCCTTGAAGGCCAGGTCAGGAACCTGTTGGTAGTAGGCTTGATGGCCAATCTGTGCCTGATAGATGGGATGGACAAAGTTACCTCATCCAGTGAGCATGTCAAGGGTCACTGGAACAATGTTAATTAATCACTCACATTCCTGTTTGAGCTTCTGCTTGATCATCATAAGCCGATTTTCAGCTAAGAAAGGTGGCCGGCTCCAGCACAGCTGTGAGCAGACTATACCAATCAAAGGAAGTCTGTGGTTGCATTGTCCATTGAGTGAGGACCTGTTTGAAGTAAGGTGAATCCAGGCCTGACTCATTAGCCACCTTCCGGATAAGGGAGAACTTAGCTATGGGAATCCAGGGCTGGTTAGTGGTTTGTCCCAGGTTGCTGGTTAGTGGAATTTTGTTCCAGGTTGACCGGAAAGGCTTCTGCTGGCCTTTGAGGCCCAAGCCAGGGACTGGGAGGATGGCAGCTGGGGACATACCACAGTGTGAGGAAATTTCTGCCTTCAGTGGGCATTGAGGCACTTCACTCCTGGGGTACCGCAGCAGAGGTGCAACCTCTGCAGCGGGAATGGGGCTGATGGGGAAGCGGCACCTGAGGTCTTCACTGTGGCCACACTCTCCTCAGCAGGTTTTGAAGTGTTGAACTATCTGCTTCCTCATCATTGGATGCCTTAGTTCAGACATGGGAGGGGTGGAGGTGATGGAGAGGTCACCCATTTGTAGAGGGAGACAGCAGTCGGAGAAGACGGCAGTCAACAGGTGGAAAATTGTGTCGGACCTTCATGTTTTATGCTTAGTGGGGGGCTTCCTTTCTTTTTTTAGGCCATGACTGTATGCCCACATGATGTCTCTGGATGAGGGATGGTGTTTAGGAGCCAAGCCTTGGTTCCGCCTCCTGGGGGGTCAATTCTTATGTGGAGGCGTTGGGTGAACCAAAACAAAAAATGTGCCTTCCTAAGCGGATGGGCAGACAAACATAACAGACAACACAAAAGAAGGAAAGGAAGGGGGCTCTAATGCTTACCTGCCAAGGGGGCCGAAAACATACGGCATTGAGGGGCCTTCTCACTGAAACACACTATCTTGGGGGCGCTGTCCAGCACCGCAAGTGAGGTGAGGGAGACGACTGGAATCTGCTCCAGGAAAGCAAAAGTAACTACTCACACCATAAACAGCAACAGCAAAAACAGACAAAAATCAAAACCCAAAAATTACAACTGCCATGAAAAAGATCCTGAGCCAGGTAAGCTCAATTCCCATGCCCGAAGTCCCTGTCCAAGCTCCAGATGTCGCTGGGTCCTAATGGCGTCCTTGGTGGAGGGGGTGAGAAGGCCCAGAGTCAAGGGCACAAAAGGCAAACAGACTTGTTTACTCAGCAATGGGGAAAGCCTTGTATACCCTCCTGCCAGCACCCAGGCTGTGTCCTGATCGAAAGGCATTGTGTGGTCACCCCTCATTGGTCAGGAATGATCAGGACCTCTGACAGCACCTGTTGCTAGGCTCTCAGGCAGACTCCAGGCTAGCTCATCTCTTGGCCTCATAGGCCTTATCTTCCTACACACCATGATGGTCATAGGCTCATCCTCTGAAACTGTAAGCAAGTCACCAACTACATGTTTTGTTAAAAGTTGCCTTGGTCATGTGTCTCTATTCACAGTAACAGAACAGTGACTAAGACATCAAAATTGAGGTGTGGTCTGTTTCCCACATACTTCCTGCCCCTCCCCTACTCCCAAAGCCCTGGCCAGATAATAGGATACTACACACATCCATCATCACCACCCAAAGTGCTTGCTTGCTTCAGGTTTAACTTTGGTGGGATCCCTTCCAGGGATATGAGCCAGATGTGCCATTGTGGCATTTGGTGTGTGGCTGCTCTGGAATCCTCCACACTCTGCTTACTCACCCCCCTCAATCCCAACCCCTGACAGTCCCCAATCTTTTTACTGTCTCCATACTTTTGACTTTTCAAGAATGCCACAGGGATGGAGTCACACATCGCCGAGCTCTTTGAGACCCCAGGGTCCTGTCACACCTGTGTGTCAGTCACTCTTGTCGCTATGATAAGACACCTGAGGAGCCAAGGAGAGGAGGACGAGGTTGTCTCGCCATCTCCAGGAATGTCTCTCCAGGAATTCGGTCCATCGTGGCGAAGAAGCCATGCTAGCACCAGCTCCTTCACATCTGCGTAGATCAGGAAGCTGATAGTGAATGGGAAGTGGGGCTGGCCTAGGAGCTTCACAGCCTGCCTCCCCAGCGACCTGCTTCCTTCAGGTTCTACAATCTTTCTAAACAGGTTCAAACACACTAGCTCACGGGGGACATCTCATATGTAAACTGTAACCTTTGACAGCCTTTTTTTTTTTAAGCACAGAGCAATATCCCATTGTCTGGACATACCACAGCTATTTTATCCACCTCCTCCCAGGACAGTCTTGCTTTCAGGTTCAGTGGCTCTGAGTAGTGCTGCTGGAAACATGGTGTGCGAGTCTTGCTGTGGGAGCATCTCTAGCTACTTTGGCTGAATGTGGCTGCTGCATCATTGACAAGTTTCCCAAAGTGGCTGTGCCATCTTGCCCCCCTAGAAGCAGAGGGTGAGTCTCCTCAGCACTAGGGCCCTCACACTCTTCCATTTCCCCCCATCTCTCACTGAAACGCCACTTGTCCCCACTAACACAGCAGCTGCCTGAGCCCAGCATGGGGACCCTTGAATGAACCCCTGACCAAGATCCAGGCCAATTAAATCCTTCTAGGATGAGAACCAAGCCTAGGATTTGATCTCATGCACAGGACTTCGGGATATGCTGCTCAGATCCATGGGAAGAATGAAGGGCGTGTACCCAGCTGCTCTGACTCAAGATGTTCCCGCTGCCAGCCCTTTGGAGGGCTTGCCTCAGCCGAGGTCAACCCCTTCACTCACAGTCTTTTTTCAGGGAATCCCACAGCCAGTAACTAATAGGAGGGCTCATGAAGGCCTGGTCCCTGTCAACACCCCAGGTACTGAGGTGGAAGCTGGGCATATGGGAATGACATCACACACGGCACCCCTCTGTACACTCCTCTGTCCTTGCCTGTGCTTGCACAGGTGTGAGCATGAAACAGCCTCCCAAGGGACTCCAACTGAGCCTGCCATCTAAGGGCCCAGCTCAGACACCAGGTTCTGGGCTGCAGAGTGACAGAGTCCTATAGTGTAGGGAGATGAAGGTGCTGGGGGCCAGTTGGCTCCAGGGAGGGTGAGTGGTGGGCCCAGCATCCATGGAGAGTCCAAGGTATTCCCTGGTGACTAGGCCGCTTCTCCCAGCCCTTGGGTTCTGATGATGCTGATAACACCATTTTGGTGGCGCTATTTCTCCCACTAGAATGATCTTTGAACACAGCTATCCTTTGCTCAATGAGTAAGACTGAGTCTGGAGGGAAGGACCAGGCCCAGTACTACAGCAGGTCAGTGATAGGGCCAGGTCTCCCTCCTTGGTTCATGCAACCAGAGCTACTGGGGACAACTGTGTCCCACAAGTGTTTCACTTTGGGGTTACAACTGTGAACAAGGAAACAGAATCTCCTTTGTCATTGAGCTCACAACCCAATGACAAAGAGATGGGCAAGAGAAAATTAGAATGTTTGGAGACCAGTGCTATGGTCCCATTAGAGCGGCACTCATTCCAAGCTAGAGACGACTACTCAGAGGAAGAGACAGCCATGTCAAGACCTGCAGGAAGGCAAAGCCCTCCAGGAAAAGAGCCAGAGTATTTGGGGGGCTCATGACAGAGAGGGAACAAATGGTCCATGGAACTTATACTAGAGTTTGTCTGCTTAGCATTTTTCTTGTGGTCCTCAGCTTCTCTGGTCCTGGGGGGTGACCAACCATGGGGACACCACTTTTTCCTTTACCGTGAGGTTAGGACCCAGTGTGGCTCAATCAGAGCTTCTCCTGAGAACCAGGATCTCTAGTGGAGACGCCGAGTTTGAAGGTGGTGAGGGCTGAGGTATCTTATGGCCCTATCCTAGAAGAGACAGTCCACACTGCCACCTCCATGTGGCTCTTGCTCCTATCCATCCTGAGGCTCATGGCGTAACTTTTCCTTCTATGCAGGGGCCTGCTTCTCCAGCTCATCAATGTACCCCTGTTCTTGGTTGACTTTCTCAGAGCCAATTTTTGGTGTTTGTAATCAAATAATCTTGATGTGGAAACTGGTACCAGGAGTGGGGTTCATGAAAAACCCTGAGGGACACAGGAGTCGCTTGGAACAAAAATAATGAATGGGCTTGGGTTCATATTACTGGGTAGGAAGGTGGTTGCCAATGATACACAGTTGTGAGATAATCATGTTATACCCTCCAGCCACTTGGGACTAGGTAAGAGTCAAAGTGAGAGTTAGTAGCAGTTGCCATGAGCCAATTTATAAAGGATGAGGACTCTGTTTCCATTGGACACTGTATAATTTAAAGTAAAAAAAAAATGATAGGCTTAAATCAAAATGTTCACCTCAAGGCACAGAATGAAATTCAGGGCCATTACATGGCCATACTGAGCAAATCTTTTATTGCACATAGCTGTGGAGTTGAAATTGCTCATGACTGAACTTAGAGATAGGCTTTAAAGTTACTGAATTACAGTGTTGGTTGGATCTGCAGCCTCGCCAGGTCCCTTTTGTGAAAGGGAGGGAACAGGCCAGGAAATACTAATATTTTGTCACAATAATGCTGTCTGGGAAGATTGAGGCCCCAGAGGACCCTGAGCCCTCAGGTTCACCCCTGCTCCTCCTTCAGTTCCCTCATGACTCACTAACCTCTCATGATTTCTTCCAGAATATTCAGAATCTGGACTCAGTCCGGTGTGGTCTACATGTGAAAATGCTGACTTGGAGTGGGAAAATAAGAATCACACTGAGAGTGGCGAGGTTGGGCATGTGGTGCACACCTCTAACCACAGCACTCAGAAATAGAGGCAGGCAAATCTCTGTGAGTTTAAAGCCAGCCTGATTGACACAGCCAGTTCCAGGACAGCGAGAGCTACACAATGAGAGCCTGCCTCAAAAAAATTCACTAAGACTTGCTGATGAACAGAGGAACAAGGGATGGGCATAGCTATCTTGGTCAAGGTGGGAAGACAACTGTGAGCTTGGATGTCTACCAATAACGGTGTAGTAACAAGAAATTTCATGTTCAGGGCGTTCTCTCGGGCAGCTGGCAGGAGCTCTGACCCTTTGCAGAAGTCACTAATGTGAACCAGAACCAAATAATTATTCTGTGATAATTGGCAAAAAGGGACCAGAAAATTCTCGGTACTGTGACATAAATAAAGTCAAAACAGCCAGAGCCAGGACTGCTGAAGTGTCTGCCAGACTTTGTCAATCGAGAGGCCATCCCCTCCTCCTTCCTTAGAGGATGCCAGCAGTGATTACCTTTGCCTTTTAAAAGTTAGATATTTGAGACAGAAACGCAGCACACAGGTGAGGTGCTGACCCCACTGGAGATGCGGAATAGCCAGATTTACCCCTGGATAGTAAAGAGCCTCTGTGAAGGAAAACAGATGAGGTGGAGGCTGGGAACGGGCCCTTGTGTTACCACCAGGCCTAGGGCTGTGAAGGGCAGTGGGAGATGGGCAGAGAGAGAATAATGGAAGGCAGGCAAGTTTAAGACCGCTGGAGGCTTTGCAAAAGTTTCCACAAGGCCTCGGGGGAGCCTGAGGGAAGGAGTCTGAACCCCATGTAGGACTAGGTTGTCACCAGGCGCAGAAGGCTCGTGTGGCCTGTGACGGTGTGACCCTGATTGAGGCAATAACACAGCAACTCTGCCTTGATGCACCCTGGGTAGCCTACACACCTGCCACATGGGTATTCACGCTCCACGCATTGGCAGACCCAGGGCTTCTCGAAAGTGGGACAGACTGACACCCAGGACATGACGTGGGGTCTTCCAGCTGATATGCCGGTGGCCCTTCACCTGGGTTACTGTGCACATGGGAGGTGGGCAGCTGGATGGTCATCTATGCTATCTCTGTCCCTCCAGGCACAAGACTGCTACTGGACCCTGCAGGGCAGCCTGGCACCCAATTGCTCAGACAGCCCCTATATGACCTCAGCTCCTTCCAGTAGCTAATTTTGAGGAGAGGGGAAATAGATGCTCTTCCTGGGGATAGGAAAACCACAGGCTTCCCAGCCACAGCGCCATGGCCTAGTAGGAAGAGTCAGGAAGCCAGGTGTGACCGTAAAGCTACACGCACTATAAACCGAAAGTGACCTCCTATTCCTAGGGACCAGAAAACTGAGTGTCACCACCAAACCACAGAAATGTCTTCATACAGTTCTGACCCATGGGTGGCCAGTCTGGAGCAGGAGCAGCAAATTTGTCATGGTGGTACATCACCACTCCCCCAGGGCCTCCAGCAGTGGCTTATCCCTCAATCGCTTTGGTCCTGCAAGCTTGCGCCTCTGGGTTCCATGTCTGTTTGCTGATTTGGAAAATGGAAAGTGTGACAGAAAGTGCCAGCAGTGGTTCTGCTTGCATGTGGGCTGGAGGTAGGGCAGGCTCCAGGCCTGTGGGCTCCTCCTGCAGCCCGAACCAGCTCCCATACCCTTGGCTTTAATTCAGTAAAGGCTTTTTCTCAGGGCAGAGGCTCCTTGACTAACCCTGGGGTCATCCTGACGAGCCCATCACAAGTCGAAACCTACGTCCACCACATACACCTCACCTGGGCATCTTGTTTCCCCTCCAGATCACAGGGCCGGCTGGGTGCTACGGTATGTTGCTGCTGCCCAGTGCTGCGGGAGAGCATATGACTGCCACTGCTAGCCTGGAAAAATGTCCACATTCAAAACTCAGTGCTGTCTATTGAACCCATGCGCCTTTCACAGCATCAGGAAGCCAAAAGGTCATAAGCCAAGCCCTGGAAATCAAGGGCCATGTATTAACAGCAACACACTAAGAGTCTGGGTGAGTCACTTGTCTCTTTGCTGTGCCAAAATATGAACAGAGGAGACTTAGAATGGAGGGGTTCATTCTGGCTCACAGCTCCATGGGATACAGTCCATCCTGGCAGAGAAGTCATGAAGGCAGGAGTGTGAGGCTGCTGGTCACATGGCACCACAGCCAGCTGGTCACATGACACCATAGCCAGCAGACAGGGATGAGCATTGGTGCTCAGCTCAGCTCATTTTCTTCTTTTTGTTTAGTCTAGGACCCCATGGGCTAAGGCCACCCATATTCAGGGTGGGTCTTCCTTCCTCCTCAGTTACAACTTGTTGGAAACAGAATCACCATGGAAACGCACCTCTAGGGGTGTCTTTGAGGCTAATTTCAGGCAAGTTGATAAGATTTGCCTTAACAGAGTCTGACAAAATGGAAGTCACAGGTGGGCTATGGGAAGAATGGATCTGCAAGAGAAACCCAACGTCTCAGAGAGGATCCTGGGGGCCAGTGGAGTATTCCTGTTGGAATGTTCTCTTCGTGGTCGGGAATGAGCAGGCATGTGTGAGGAGGTGAGGTGCTTTTGAAAGTAGCCTCGGATCCAGTTGCATAAGACAGAATCCCAGCGGGTTTTCAGCTTTTGATAAATAACTTCTCCCTTGAGGAAGCAGATCCTTGAGGATCCTGGGGATGATAGCCAGATTCATCCCTGAGACTGAGGGCCAATGCTATCCAAACTACACAGAGTAGAAGAGGTCTGGCCCTCCAGTGGAAGTGAAGTGTGGATACTGGGCCCAACAAGCAGCAGGCTACAGAGAGGGATAGGAAGTGAGGGGACTCAGGCTTGCCCAGTATGGTGGCCCCCATGGGTTGTGGCATTTGAACACTTGGTCCCCAGTTGGTGGCACTGTTTGGGGAGGTTTAGGAGGTGTGGCCTGGCTGGAGGGCGTGCTTTGAGTTTTCAAAGCCATAGCACTGTTTCCTGTTCACTATCTCGGCTTCCTGCTTGAGATTCAAGACGTGAGCTCTCAGCTTACTGCTCCAGCCTTCTGCTGTCTCCATCCAGCCATTATGGACTCTAACCCTCTGGAACCGTAAGCCCCAATCAACTCTTTCTTTTCTGAGTTGAATTGGTCATGGTACTTTACCACAACAGAAACATAACTGTACACCCTCCCACACGGCCAGAGTCACAGACCCTTGTCCTGTGTTTTGCTGAATATATGTTTAAACATCTATTTCTATTTATTTGTGTGCATCTGGGTCTGGGTGTGAGTGTATGTCAGGTGTATGGGGTGTCTGCAGCAGCTAAAAGAGGTGTTGGATCCCCTGAAACTGAAGTTCAGTTCAGGTGCCTGTGAGTCTCCCAGCGTGGGTGCTGAGCACCAAACTCATGTCCTTTGTAAGAGCAGTATGTTCTCTTAATTACTGAGCCATCCTGCCAGTCCCTTGGCTGAATTTTTGAAGACTCAGACTCCAGCCATGTTTCTGGTTTTTTTCTCCCTAGGTGTTCTTGCTGGGATGAAGAATGGGGTGTGTGTGTGTGTGTGTGTGTGTGTGTGTGTGTGTGTGTGTGTGTGTGTGTCTACCAGGGAAGGGGTCCCAGAGCAAATGTTCTGCACAACCTAATCCAGTTTTTCCCTAAACCTCTAGTCCTCTGGACATTGGGGGCATAGAGTTCTCCTGGTAACAAACCAGGAAGCAAGTTCTCAGGCCCTTCCTCCGGGGATTCAGTGGTGACTTTCTTCCCAGTGTAGTATTTTATTTTATCATTTTCCTTTTCTTTTGTTTTATTTTAAGGCAGGGTATAATGTGCCCTGGGCTAGCCTTTACTCTCTATATAGCTGAGGATGGCCTTGAACTTCTGATCCTCCTGCTCCTACTTCCTGAGTCTGCTCAGGTCTGCTCCTCCACACCTATTTCATGCAGAGCTGGGGATGGAACAGGGCTCATCTACCCCAGACAAGCCACATCCCACTTCAGTCAACTCTGTTATCCTCATCTTTTTTCCCCCCATAAAACCCAATAATTAAAGATTCTCAGAGGTGTTCCTGATTTCAGAGGGAAACTCATGGGCTGTGGGAGGTCATAGACCTGTGGCTCCATCTAAATCATGCCAGATTTGAACAGACCGGCCCCCCAAGCCAGGCCACCAGGTGCAGAGCAGCAGAGCCCCACTTGGTGACAAGGCTCTTCTTTTTAAAATATTTATTTTAATCCTGTATATGAATGCTTTGTCTACTTGTATGTATGTACACCATGTGCATGCCATGCCCATGGAGGCCAGAAGAGGGCATCAGATCCACCAGAACTGGAGTTACAGATGATTGTGAGGCACCATGTGGGTGCTGGGACCTGAACCCGGGTCCTCTGCAAGAGCAGCAAGTTCAGCTAGGTAACAGGTCTGTGAGATCCTCCCCTGCTCACGGCTCTCCCTCCCCGCTCACTTTGCCCCAAAGATCTTGTTCTCTTCTATAACTCCATTGCCCCTGTGAGGCCCCAGAGGCCCAGGTCTCAGGGCTGGTGGCTCTGCCCTCCCTCTGTGGGAACAGAAACCCCAGTTCCATGTCAATCCCAAAGCTAGGGCCTTTGACTTCAGGCAGCTGTTGATTACTTACATAGACGTGTTTTCCATGTTCAGTGGCGGTGTTTTCCCTGTGTCTGAGAAATTGGCTGTCATGGTCTGGGATTGAATTCTTGGTAATTTTTTCATTAAAATTAATGAAAATATTTCTTCACTTAATGGCTTTTCATTTAGGGGCAGGACTTTCAGGGATTAATGGGCTTGCCGAGTGAGAAATAGGTGCGCATTCAGGCTTTATTGAGCATGCCCTCCCTGTGGCTCCTTGGAGGCAGCTCTGTCTCTAGCAGGGTCCCTCAGGCCCTCACCTGACCAACCCCTGATGTCAGGAGGGAATCCCTGTTCCTCTGTCACCCTCCCCATGGGACCCCTCAGGAAAGAGGGGTGAGTGAGGAGGTCTGGTCCAATCAACCTGCAGTGAGCAGGATGGGATATTCTCTTTGGGATGTTCCACCCCCAGGGGCCTCCAAGGTAGAATGCACTTCTCTGCCCCCCTGGGACACTAGGCCCTCAGCCTCCCTCACAGACAACACACACACACACACACACACACACACACACACACACACACACGCACGCACGCACGCACGTACACACACACACACACACACACACACACACACACACACACACACACACACCAGTAATCCCTCCAGGCCTTGCCCCAGCCCATTCCTTCTTATTTTTGACCCTAGGCATAGACTTTGCCAAATCTGCAGGACCAAGGAGTCCTGGCAGCTGGGCTCAGAGGGCAGCAGAGGGACAGGTAGAGGCTGGGGACCAAGGTAAGCAAATAACAGCGGGTCATGTGGGTCACATGGGTCATGGTAGAACAGGGTCAGGAAGGAAGGCAGGACTCAGGGTGGGGCTCGAGGAGGAGCCTGTGCTGGGGAGGGCATTCCCCGGGTGAGAAAGGGCTTCTGGTTATGTTGAGGTTGGTGCCCATGAGCCAGTGGGAAGTCGGATGGCAAGTAGCTCAGGTTAGAAAGGGGATCTGAATAGAGGGAGAGCAGACCTGGAGACCAAGGTGGGACTAAGCTGGGGGGATGGAGATCTCTAGGTCCTCCAGTGTGTCAGTCCACTGTGTTTTAAATGTAAATCTGACACTGACTGGTGGCACTGTAAACCCTGTATTAATCAAATTTTCTGTCAAAATATCAAGGGGTGCATTCATTGGCTCAAGTTGATGAAAAGCTTCAAGTCTGGCTGGACCCAGGTGTCTAGCCCAACGCCTCCTTGGCTAGCTTCACTTCCAGCCTCCCCCCACACCCTCAACCCCCACCCCCAGGTAGCTCCAGGTATTCCTTCCATGAGCTGGAAAGCAGCTGCAGAAATCATACTTCTCCCACACACGATGAAGATGAACTGGGGGTCTGAGGCCTGGGGTCTATATAGAGCCAGGAGTAAGGCCAACCCTGCTGGACTCAGTATGCCCAGAAAAAGCTGGGGAGCTGTTTCCCACAGGAGGCCAGAAGGTAGGGCCTACCCCAATACAAGAACATATTTGATGAATGGAGGAAGGAAGGAAGGAAGGAAGGAAGGAAGGAAGGAAGGAAGGAAGGAAGGAAGAGGGCTAAGCTCTTTGAGAAGGCTGAGTGCAGCATCCCACCCAGGGTCTCAGGGAAGAGCTGTGAACTGTTGGAGCAGCTGTGGGCTGCAGATCTTAGATGTGGAGGGAACCAGACCAGAGTGAGCAGGGGCCCTGTGCTGATGCAGCCTCATCTCTCCAGGAGTGCTCTGGAGGAGCGAAGGGGAGCACAGAACCTCTGTCCTCAGAGGGAGCAACACTCACTCACTCACTCACTCTCAGGTCCTTGTCCCCAGTACCTGGTCTGAGCAAATATTTACCTCTGGGACTTGGTAAGTGGTGACAAGAAAGGTAGGTGGGGCCACCCTTTCAAGGAGCCTCCCTCTGGAGCCGACTGCTGCATCCACAGAACAGGAGCATGGGGAGAGGCAGCCAGCTGCCAGAACCAACTCTGGTCCCATCATCCTCAACCCTTCCTGGGCTAACTGTCTCCACAGCCACCTTAGGTGGCCTCTGTTGTGGTCCTGGTGTCACTGTGCAACCCTGTCAAGTCTGTCTCTTCTGGGCCTGCAGTTCTTCCAGAGCAAACAGATCACAGTGTGTGCGTCCAAATGTGTGCACACATGGGCAAGCGTGTGGGGGTTCTTGTGTAACTGTGTGCATCTGTGTCCTGTACAGACGGGTGTGCATCTGTGTCTGTATAGACGGGTGTGCATCTGTGTCTGTACAGACAGGTGTGCATCTGTATCTGTACAGACAGGTGTGCATCTGTGCCCTGTATAGTCGGGTGTGCGTCTGTGTCTGTATAGACGGGTGTGCATCTGTGCCCTGTACAGACAGGTGTGCATCTGTGCCCTGTATAGATGGGTGTGCATCTGTGTCTGTATATAGGGGTGTGCATCTGTGTCTGTATAGAGGGGTGTGCATCTATGTCTGTATAGACGGGTGTGCATGTGTCTGTATAGAGGGGTGTGCATCTGTGTCTGTGCAGACGGGTGTGCATCTGTGCCCTGCATAGACGGGTGTGCATCTGTGTCTGTATAGAGGGGTGTGCATCTGTGTCTGTATAGAGGGGTGTGCATCTGTGTCTATATAGAGGGGTGTGCATCTGTGTCTGTATAGATGGGTGTGCATCTGTGTCTGTATACACGGGTGTGCACCTGTGTCTGTATACACGGGTGTGCATCTGTCCATGTATACACTGTGTGCATCTGTGTCTGTATACACGGGTGTGCGTCCCTGCCCTGTACAGACGGGTGTGCATTGGCTTCCTGTTTGTTTCCCAGGGTAAGCTGCCGGAGTCCTGATCACAGAGACTCCTGGTCAGTGGGAGTGTCGGGGAGCCTGGGCAGGACCCCTCCTTCCCTGCTGTGCTGACAGGTGTTGGCAGTTTATCTAACTGTGATAATGAAGAGGAGGGGGGTCACTAATTCCTTCTCACGTTATTGAATCCACCAATCCCTCACAGCCTCAGGGGCTGAGAGGGGGTGATTAAAAGACACTTCAGCACACTGCTTATTGCCAATTAACAGACTGCAATATAAACAATTAATAAAGCCATGGTGGGAGGCAGAGGGAGGGGTACCATCTCCCACAGGGCACATTGGCTGGCTCCTAGGATAGCCTGCAGGGTGGTGGTCAGAAGTAGGGGGTGCCAGAGACATAAAGGGTGAAAGCTGGGGGCCCCCATCTGCAGACCTGCAGGTGGAGGGCTGTACCTGTTCTGCTGATGTCACTGAGGATGCACCAGGGACACCTGACAAGCTCTCTTTGCCATGTAATCTGTGCCCTTCTCCCACCTGCCCTTGGGCAGATAGCAGCCGCCCAGCCTCATGACTGTCCGCTGCTCTGAGGCTCAGAGGCCTTCACCAGCCGCCATGCCTCTCAGGACAGACACTGTGACAGTTCCCTTGCCAGGCTTCCCTCTCCACCCACTGTGGTCCTCGTGACTACTTTCCCCAGCGAACAGTACCTGTTGAGGGCAACTTCCGGGGACTGAAAAGCACCACCGTGTCCCTCCACCTGTCACATGTCGCCAAGACCACTCTCCTGAAACCCTCAGGTGACCTTAGCGGGGGCGTGATGTGGAGAGACTCATGTTAGGAAGGCTGAAGAACATGTCTCCATTGCCAGCAAGCAGATGGTGGACCTGCCCTTGACTCTAGAACCCTGACTCCAGAGGCCACAGTGCTCCAGGCCAGGAGTCCTCAGTCTCAGTCTGGGGAGGGCCAGAGAGTGTCTGAGCCTAGCCCGCCTCAGCCTGCACACCCTTCCACCACACACTGCTGAGCAATTATGAGAGCAACTACAGCTGCCTGGCGTGAAATGAGCATGGCCATATGCCAATAAAACTTTATTTATGGCTCTGAGATCCAAATTTCATACAACTTCACATGTCACAAATACTCTCAGTGGAATTCTCTATCCCCTGTCTAAAAATATAAAAGCCACTGTCAGCTTAAGAATTGCACAAAACTGAGTAAGAGTGGGCTGTGGCCACAGGCATGGTTCAGATGTGGGGTCTGGGCCTGAGGAACTGTGGGACTTGGGAAGGGAACACTCCTGGGATGTGGCTTCCCATGAAAGGGGAGTTAAAAGTCCCCCATGGAGTTCTGTGCTGGAAAGAGCCCAGTGTCCAGGCAGCAAGGCCCACAGTGGGTGGAGAGACAACTGAGAGGCCAGGGTAGGGGTCGGAGGCACCCAGGACAGCTCCTGACACTTACCTGTGACATGGCTATGTCTGCTGCCTGGGACTTTTCCCTTAAATTTAAAATTTTGTATTTTATGTGCCTATGTGTATAGGATGTGTGTGTGTGTGTGTGTGTGTGTGTGTGTGTGTGTGTGTGTGTGTGTGTGTGTGTGTAGGGATGCTGTTCCTCAGCAGCTGTTCACCTTTGTGTTTGTTTGAGACAGGGTTTCACTATGAAGCCCAGGCTAGCCTGGAACTCACTATGTAGAGTAGGCTGACCTTGAATTCATAGAGATCTGCCTGGCTCTGCCTCTCATAAAGGTGGGCGCCACCATGCCCAACCTCATCCTGTGTTTCAGGTTGAGTCTCTCACTGGCTGGAACTCGATTGAATAGAAGCCCAGGCACACCAGTCTCTGCCTCCTGTTCTGCGCATGGGTAGGTGCTGGGGACGAATAAATGTTCTTATGCTATTATGGCAAACATTTCAACAACTGAGCCATCTCCCCACCCCCGCCCTGGTACGTCTAAGCAAACACAGAGGAATAGATGCAGGGAAGCTCCCGAGAGTCTCTGCTCGTCCTTCGAGTCTCATTCAGTCCACAAGCTTGTCCCTCCATGTGGCTTGTGTTTGAGACCAAGGCTCCTGGTCTTGCAGCTGTCTGTGGAACTGTCCCTGGAGGAGGGAAGTGTTGTCGTGGGTTGCCAAAGATGTTTCTGAGCCTCCTGGGAAGTGAGTACAGAGGATGCCCATGACAGTGGAGCGGAGAGAGAGAAAGAGCTGTGTGAGGAACTCCCTGGGTGTTTTCACAGTGAGTCAGTGGATGAAAGCAACAGCTTTGAAAACCCCAGCGACCTTAAATCTGTCCTGGTAGGTGCTCCATAGTGGGCCCTGCCTACCCCTTCCCAAGTCTCAGGAAGGTGTGGCATGGTGGGAACCTGAGACTGATGCCCTGCCCTGCTCTGCTAGACACCTCTGACTACTAGGGAAAAACATACCTGTTGTCCTAGATCAGATGTCCATCCACCAAGGGGTGGGCCCTCTGGGTCTTGAGGGGATGCCGCCCACACACAGTTTCCCAAGCACCCAGCTGATGTTGGCACACTCATTTTACAGCTAGAGTCCCAGGCTCCAGGGGATTAGATGGCTCAGCCCTAGGTCCTCTCACTCTGCACAGGCCTCAGCTTCCTTTGCAGTTCCCACGCTAGCCTCTGCCTCGTGCTGCAGTGTCCACTGGCACAGGCTCACATGGGTTCCAAAGTCCTGCAGCTGTGGATTTAGGGGTTCTGCAGGGACACCCAGCAAGCCTCCATTGCATGCCAAGTGTGACTGTGACCTGTGAGTCTCCACAAGTCAAAGAAGAGTCTCAGATATCCCGTGGATAGATAAGGGAACTGAGGCTGAGTGCCAGCACCCTGAGTCCAGCCTGGCCTGCTCTACATGGCCATAGCTGCCCCATAGCACCATAGGAAGAAAGGTGTTAAGGACGGGCGAGCTACTGGAGGAGGGGGTGCTGGGACGCTGCTACAGAAGACAGAGATGAGCTGAGAAAAGCAAGAGGCAGCCGTGTCAGGGCCTTGGGAGCTCATCAGCACCTCCTTCCACTGGCCTCAAGGAAGGATGCGGGACCACACATGCCTCAAGGAAGGATGCAGGACCACACATGCCTCAAGGAAGGATGCAGGACCACACATGCCTCAGGAAAGGATGCAGGACCACACATGCCTCAGGAAAGAATTCAGGACCACACATGCCTCAAGGAAGGATGCAGGACCACACATGCCTCAGGGAAGGATGCAGGACCACACTTGCCTCAGGGAAGTATGCAGGACCACACATGCCTCAGGGAAGGATGCAGGACCACACATGCCTCAGGGAAGGATGCAGGACCACATGCGCCTCAGGGAAGGATGCAGGACCACATGCGCCTCAGGGAAGGATGCCATTGCTGTTGTCACTGCTCACCTGCATCGAGTATCTTGTCGTCGTGGAGCCCACAGGGTTACTTGTGCCTGTGTTTGCATATCCACATAAATATGCAGGTGGGTGTATGTGTGCCTGCACGTCCAGTGAACGTTCGTGAGTGCACAAGTGTGTATACATGCACGGGTGCTCACGTGCATTGAGTGTGGGTACATGCATGTTGTAGGTACATTCTTGAGTGTGTGGGTCTATGCATGTGCGTACTTGGGTGACATCTCTGTAGAGAGATGTAGGGTGCTGCTGCCAGCTTTTCCCTTTCCTGGAGCTGGCTGGGTGAGGAGCTGCACCCAGCTTCACTGGGGAGGCCTGGGAACCTTCTCCCAAAGGTGCCAACCGCAGGGAAGGAAGCCGCACCTTATTTAAATGCAAATGACTGAAATCCAACTTTCTTTATTAAAATGCAAATTGTGCTTCAGTCTCTGGCATCTTCTGAGTACCCAAGTCAGGGAACACCACCCGGAACCAAGGCAGGAGGCAGCTAGAGCACCCAGGACATGGAGTCTACCTGGAACCAAGGCAGCTGGAGCACCCAGGACATGGAGTCCACCCTGGCAGCCAGAGGAGGCAATGAGACCCTGAGGCAGGAGCCAGGCAGGGGGATGAAGTTGGAACCATCAGGTCTCCTAGGCGCTCTGCTCAGATGGGTCAGTGTGGTGCCCCCAGCTGGGAGGTCTTGACTGAGGGTGACTTAAGTTAGTCCCGCACCCACTCAGGCCTGAGGCAGCCCAGCTTCCACATCCATTCTCCACCGGGATCAGGCCAGGCCTGCCTGGCACTCAGCTCCATGGAGAGGCAATGAATGGGAGCAGGCCCCTCCCCAAAGCCTCAAGGCCTGGCAGGGAGTTGTGTCGTGTGGAGAAGGGTGGCTTTCTTCACACAGGGCCCGTGGACACCAGTGGAGGCTCCTCTTCATAATGGACTCCACCTGTTGAGGCAGGGCTCTGAGACCTGGGCCTCCTTCTCTCTGCTCTGCACCTTGCTCTCACCTCTTACCGCCGCTTCCGGCTCCAAAGTCCCCAAGTCTCTGGGCTTTGCTCACTCTGCCCCTTCCTCCCTCTCTTCCTCCACTACCTCACACCCAAGTACCCCTTTCTCTGTGGACACCCCCCAGCCCAACTGGTTCCTTGGAGCCAGGCTGCTGCTGGAAGGGAGCTCCGGAAGGGTGGTGGGCCAGATTCCTGCAGGCTGGGAGGGGGTGGCACATGCCCAGCGCCTGAGCTTGGGGGAGGGTCCTGCCGCTTCCATCTGCCTGACTCCTAATATAGGCTGCAGCAGCCACAAGGAGGAGCCCCAGCAGGGAAGCAGAAGGCAGCTCCGAGTGGAGGTGACAAGGCTGCCTTCTTCCACACAAATAGTTCTGTCTGTCACCTTGGGGCGGGCGGCTTCCTGAGGCTGTGCGTTGCCGTATAAGAGGTCACCTTGACGTGCCTGGGGTCTCCACACCTTGGCCAGTTGTGACCTCTCCAGCATGTCCTAGTGGCCAGGGCTTGAGCCCCACTGAAGTGCCTACAGGGGTTCATTTTTGTGACACCCACAGACCACTCAGCCAGAGCACAGCCCCTGGGATGGTACTAGCTATGGGTCCCCTGGGTTCTGCACTGCTCCCTGCCTGCCTGTGAGGGGAGCTCCTGGCCCTCACCTCTGGGGCATCCCATCCCGGAAGGACAACACTCATTACCCACCCCACCCAACCCCAGATCACTGGACCAAGCCTCAGTCTCCCTCAGTTTCCCTCGTGTTGCTAGTATCCCAGCCACAAAGTGGTGGACACAGCTGCCTCTGAGCCAGAGCTGAGCCTATCATACCGCTTCTCAAAACCCCCAGAGACCACCAAGGAGCTGGTTTCCAGTGCAAGCACATAAGGGTCCTTTTATTGTCAGGTTCAACCTGGGCCACCGCCAGGCAGATGGAGGTAAATGCGGCAGCACGCCCAGGGGCAGAGTTTTTATAGGAAAACCTGCAAGCCGGGAATTACATGCTTTGGCAACTTGGGATTAGGTAGAAGGAATGTGGGCAAGGTGATGTTTTGAAACTATTGGTCTAGACTTCGGGTGCAAAACCACATTAGAAACTGTTGGGTTATACTTTTGGCGGGGAACCACAACCTGCTCAGCGGGATTATCTGGACTGCTCAGCAAGGTTATCTAGATATCTTCAAGGTCCTAAACTGCAGACAGGATGTCTGCAGGAGGATACTGCCCTGTGTCTGTTGAGTTGTCATGGCACATTCCTGAGGTCCTTCCTGGAACTGAGTACAGCAGGTGGTATAAAATGGTGGTACTCCCCTAAGATGAAGTCTGTATTGCTTTCACAAGCCTCCCCTATCAGATGAGGTCCTCACACATTCGGAAAGGACTGTTGGTGATGTCCCTGGGGTCTCTGTGGTGAGAGCTCCTGGAGGGAATTACCCAGACAGACCCTGGCGGTACCAGGAAGAGAAAGGATGGACAAGGGGGCTGGGGCTCTTCCAGAGGGCCCTGCACCGGGGCCATGTTCCATCCAGTTAGCACTCTGAGCCATGAGTCCCCTGCCTAGCTGCTGGGCTGAGGGACTAGGCATCTGCACAGGAGTCTCCCTCACCCACAGGTTCTGGGGGACCCAGGGCTTGCAGGGGCCACACATGTGACTCCCTGCGGTCCCTCCTAAGCCTGGAGGATGGAACAGTATGGCCTCCTGTGGCTCTGTGGTCCTCAACACTGGAACTGGGAAACTGCCCTTCCTTACCCAGGAGGAGCCCAATGGCATATGGACACTCAGCAGGACCCTCTCTTTGTCTGCTCCTGGGAGGCAATCAGTGAAGGGGCTGGAAGAGTGGGGCTAGGGCCCTTGGCCACTCCTTGAATTTGGTGTGGGAGAGGGTGCTTTTTTTTTTTTTTTAAAAGACACGGTTTCATGTAGTTCAGGCTAGCCTCAGACCCACTCTATACCTGAATATGATCTTGAAGTTCTGATATTCCAGGCCCTACCTCCCGAATGTTGGGATTATAGGCATGCACCAGCACGCCTCATCTATGTGGTTCTGGGCACTGAAGCCCAGGCTTCATGCATACTAGACAGGTACTCTGCCAACTGAGCCACAACCCCCAACTCAACAAGTTCAGCAGACCCTCCACTGGTCTTAATGCTGTGACAAGAGCCCTCTTGTCCATTTGTCAGTGTGGTTTGTTTGGATTTTGTTTGTTTTTTTTAAGAGAAGATCTTATGCTGCCCAAACTGGCCATCTTCCTGCCTCTGCCTCCAGTATGTTGGGATTATAGGCACGTACTATCATACACCTCTCAAGGTCATCTTCTAGAGAAGGCAGCCAGCAACACATGGGCAGCATCAAAATCATACAGAAAACTATAGAACATGACTAACAAGCATGGGGTATTCTGCTGTGGAATAATCCTTCTGTACACTATGAATATGCATTACTCTCATTGGTTAACAAAAAGCTGACAGGCGGGTAGCCAGGCAGGAAGTATAGGTGGGACAGCCACACACAAGGACTCTGGAAGAAAAAGGACAGAGTCAGAGGAGTTGCCAGCCAGAGGCAGAGGGAGCAGGAGATGAATGTGCCATGCTAATAAAGGAACCACCACATGGCAGGACGTAAATAAGGAATATGGGTTAACTTAAAATGTAAGAGCTAGTTAGTAATAAGCCTAAGCTATTGGCCAAGCATTTATAAGTAATATTAAGCCTCTGTGTCGGTTATTTGGGAGCAGGCAGTCGGGATAGGAAAACTCCACCTACGGTATTCACTAAGGTGTTTTGTAGCAACTCCATAGACAGTGCTGCCACATACCATCGCTACACAAAGATCTCTAGGTAAGAGGGCAGCCACCAAGCTATGTACCTTGTACTCATCCATCCTTCAGTGGGGAGGAGAGGGGAGC
The DNA here is from genome assembly GCF_007827085.1 of Peromyscus californicus insignis. Lineage (NCBI taxonomy): Eukaryota > Metazoa > Chordata > Mammalia > Rodentia > Cricetidae > Peromyscus > Peromyscus californicus. The sequence goes on from NW_026294491.1 coordinate 4,007,549, forward strand.
TGTGATGAGACACCATGACCAACTCAACTTAGAGAAAAGAGTTTACTGGGGGCTTCCAGTTTCAGAGGGAAACCTCCATGACCATCATGGCAGAGAGCATGGCAGCAGCCAGGCATGGTGCTGGGGCAGAAGCTGGGAGCTTACTTTTGTTGTTGTTTTGTTTTGATTTTTAAAATTTGTTTTTTTAGCTTTCTTTTTATTTATTCTTTATGTCATTCACATCGTACATCTCAATCCCATTCATTTCCCTATCCCTTTGTATCCACCCTCTGTCCTTTCAACACCCCCCAATAGAATAAAATTTAAGAGAAAAAAAAGGAAAAAGGAAAAAATCTCATCATTGAAGCTGTAGTGTGACACAGTGAGTCACACAGTACAACCTTTTGTTCATATATCTTTACTTGCAAGTGCTCATTGCAAAAAGTCATTGGTCTGGTATGAGACCTCTGGTTTCTGCTTCACTATTGATGCTGGCCCTCACTAGGGCTCCTCTTGGATATCCTGTTGTTGTCCTGTGTCTTGGAGATCCTGCAGCTTTGGGTCTACAGGACTGGTTCCTTCATGTGCTCCCACAGATCATAGATGGGGTGGATGTTGAGGTGGGCCAACTCATAACCCTGGTTCTGGGCCTGGGTAGCTGCAGGGCTGGTCAGCCCTCCAGCTCTGCCCTGTCCTCACCACCAGGGTGGGCTCTCCAGCATTGCCTGGGCTAGTTCACCTCTTACAGCACTGAGTTCTCCTGCTTCCGTGTCCTCAGGGTTGGTTCTCCCACACCTGGACCATCAGGGCCAGCTCTATTGTGTTGCCCAGGCAAGGTCCAGGGACCAATCTCCCAAGCTCTGCAGCTGGTGAGGGGCAGGGACCACTCTCCTGCTCTTATGGCCTCTGGGCCCTCTCTCCCACCTGCCTGGTGGTAAGGGATGGGGGGCATCTCCCCTCACCCTCTCCCCACCATACCACCATATGGCAGATGAGGGGCGGGGCCAGATCTCCCACACTCATGTTCTAGGGGCAGTTCGTCAGTATCCCTGTCAAAAGGGTCAGCTCTACTGTGCTGCTCAGGTGAGGTGCTGAGCCCACTTTCCTGAGTGCTGCAGCTGGCAAGGGGGAGGGGTCAGTGCCCCTGCCACCTGCGGTGAGGTCGCCCTCACCAGCACATGGCAGATGAGGGGGTGTGGCCAGCTGTTTCATTCTCACACCCTCAGGGCCAGGAGCTCACTTCTTAAGACAATAACTATAAGGCAGAGAGAGCTAACTGGGAATGGCATGGGCTTTTGAAACCTCAAATCCCACTCCTAGTGACATTGTTCCTACAACAAGACCACACCTCCTAATCCTTCCCAAACAGTTCAACTAACTAGGGACCAAGCACCCAAATATGTGAGTCCATGGGGGCCATTCCCGTTCAAACCACCACAGGGGGGTTTCTTAGTTTATTTAAAAGTCCAGTGTGTGCACCCACCAAGTTGCTTATGAGGCAGTTACTTCGTCCATTATATGAGATAGTGAGCTCAAGCAACTTTCCCACAATTCCTCAGCACACAGCTAAGCTCAGAATCCAGGAATTCTGGTTGCATTGCTAACTGTCCTCGGCCTTGCAGGGCTGTGCCCAAGGAAGCTCCTAGACTCCTGGTCAATGGAAGAGGGGAGAGGCAGGGACCCTGAGAACCAGGGGAAGATGGTTGCCCCTCTTGAGCTGACCTGGAGTCTAGGAGCCAAGCCCGACCCACCTGCACAGGAGGATGAGGCAACAGCAGGTGGGGACTGGCTTAGGGACACTGAACAGTCACCTGGCCCTGTGGAAAGTGAGTGTGCCATGCTGTAAACTGGCAGGACAGGCCACTCGCCTGCTGCACTGGCCAGGATCAAACCAGTCATATGAAGGTTCCAAAGAGACAAGAGTCTTGAGTGTTGGGGGAGATTTGTACACTATGTGAAGATATATTACTGTGATTGGTTTAATAAAGAGCTGACCGGCCAATAGCTGGGCAGGAGGTATAGTCAGGACTTCTGGGCAGAGAAAGAGGAAGTAGGAGATGAATCTATGCACACATCAGATGTCAACAAGACATGGAGGGAGTCAGGCATACAGAATGAAAGAAAGGTAAAAAGCCACAAGGCAAAAATGTAGACTAATATCAGTGGGTTAAGTTGTAAGAGCTAGTGGGACAAGCCTAAGCTAAGGCCAAGCTTTCATAATTAATAAGTCTCCGTGTCATTACTTGGGAACTGGCAGTACAGAGAAAGACTCGTTACACTTGAGGGCCTTGGTTTGCCCAAGTTGCAGCTTATCACATGCTCATCAGCTGCTCCTCCCAGGAGATGCCATCCCCTTCCTGGCAGCCGGTCCACCCAGGGCTGCCCACCTGTTTTCTCAGATGTGGAACAGCGTGGCCCAGATGCCAGGGTGCTCACTCACGACTCAGTCTCCCTAACAAGCCAAACATCTGGCTGACAAAGGGCATGGCTTGCTCCTGATGAGGCTCCTTCTGCACAAATATGTCCTTAATATTCAATTAGTATTTATCCACCGCGAACAACAATTATGCCGTTGACTCTCAGTGAAGCGCCTGGTTAATTAATGAGCACGGTCTTTAACATGCTGGCAGGATCGCTCTGAAAGTGAGGACTGAAATAATGGCAAAAGGGTGCCAGCATGAGCCAGCTGTGGAAATGGGTTGCCCTGGGGATGCCCAGGCTCCAGATGTGGGTCAGGCTGAGCATGTACCTCACAAGGTGTCTACTGCAATGGAAAGACATTGGCTGGGACTTCTAGCAAGCCACTTACCAGGCTCACAAGCTCCCTCCTCAGAAGGGGCTGGGCCACCAGGGTTGCCAAGTGCATGCTTGAAGGCAGCACATTTGCATGACTCCCTCAAGTGCCAGCCATGGGCTCCATATGGCCTGGCCACAGAGCAGCTGCCTCATCTCTCACGCCCTGCATCTGCCTCCTGCCTTTCTCCCAACTACTTGAGCACCACCCTCCTGCCTTGGCCCTCAAGGGTGTTCCCTCCCCCCCAGCTTGGCCTAGCCTGTTTCTTAGTCCTCTGCAGACCCCCAAGGCCAGCTGCAGGTCCCAACAGTCTGGCTCTCAGCTTCCACAACCATCAGACCCTGCTGAGGTCAAAGGGCATGACAGCCTTGCCATCTCGGGCACATTGGCCACCTGCTTTCTGTGTGACCCTAGGTAGTTAGTTACTCAGCTGCTGGTGCCTCAGTTTCCCTGCTGCTGCATTAGGAGAGTGACAGCCTCTATCACAGACCCGAAGTGTCATGGCACAAGCTTGGTGACAGTTCTCTGTCTGCTGTGCGGGTGTCCCTGCTGTGCAGTCACAGGGCCCAAGCTGTTCCTGTCCTGTTCCACTTTCTTTGCCTTTGACCCCGAGGCTCCTCCTGTGTCTCCACCACCAGAGTCCCACCGACAGAGGGGAGGGCCTCGGCTCCTCCTGTGTCTCCACCACCAGAGTCCCACCGGCGGAGGGGAGGGCCTCGGCTGCCATCTCAAGGCCCTGCCTGAAGTGGTTCCCACACCCTGCCCAGCTTCCACAGGTGACAAGGGGTTACACAGACACACTTAGCCACAAGGCAGGCCAGGAGACAGGGTCAGTCACACACCCAGGAAGGAGAAGTGCGGGGACATAGCCGGACAGGGAGCAACTGTCCTTTGAAGGTCACTAGGGAGATCAAATGACAATAACTATGAGACCCTGTGCAACTGGCCCACGGCGAAAGCCAACAATGTTATGACCTTGTGCGGTGCATCCTGCCAGGGTTGTGGATTAGTAGTTAGTGTTTCCCCGGGGTTAGGGGTCAGCATTAGTGTTTAATGTTAGAGTTAGGGTGTAAGTGAGGGATTAAGGACAGGTTAGTATTAAGGTTAGGGTTGGGGTAGTAGTGGCCAGGGTTTAGATTACGTGTTAACATTAGAGTTTTAGCTTAGGGTTAGGAGTTAAACTTGGATTTGATTTTTAGAGTCTGGGTTAGTGGTTACTGGCTAGGGTTGGAGTTTAAAGTTAGGGTTTGCGATAGTGTTAGTTTAGAGTAAGGATTTAGGGTTCAAATTAGCATTCAGGGTAAGCAGTGAGGCTAAGGTGTGGTTTGGGTTAGGGTCAGAGTTTATGGTTCTGGGTAAGGTGTCTTCATTTCGCTTCCGTCGCTGGGATAAAACACCCTGACAAAATCAACTCCAGAGGAAAAGAACGCTTTTTGTTCACGGCTCCCAGTTACTGTCAGTCATAGTGAAGACATCAAAGCAGCAGGAACGTGAAGCAGCTAGTCACTTTATACCCACAGTCGAGAGCGGAGAGCACTGAACGCCAGCAAGCCGTGTTCAGCTAGCTGGCTCCACTCTATTTATAGTCCAAGAAATCCACCCTAGGGTGCCACCCACATCGTGTGGGTCTTCTCACCTTAATTAACATAATCAAGACGATCCCCTTCACACGCAGACATGCCCTCAGGCCAACCTGATCTAGCCAGTCCCTCATTAAAACTCTTCCCAGGTGGCTCTACAGTGTGTCAAGTTCACAGTTAAACCATCACAAGGCTGGAGGGTAGGGCTAGTGTCAGAGGTTAGAGCTAGGGGTTAAGGTTAGAGGTTAGAGGCTGGTTTGGGAACATCTGAGTGACATATAAGAGTTCTGGGCCTCCTCCGTTCTCACTGTGACTGGTCACAGGCTTCTTTGAGTCAGATCCCGACACCACAGACCTGGCTAACACCCACCCTGGGCTCTGTGAAGTCCCACAGGTCTTTGCAGAGTCTCCCACTTGCTACTTTGTGTGTTGCAAAGAGGTTGGGGGCCAAGTCAAGCACTGGGTCCTCAGATTGACACAGAACACCCCACTTATTGGCACTGACTAGATCCTCCAGTCCACTCTGGATCTAGGAGGACTGTCCAGGTTCCGGTTGCCATCCTGGAGCCAAAACACATCCCTCTCTGCAGTGAGACACCTCCCCCGCTCCTTCCCCTGTGCCCTGCATCCTGTTCCTTGGCATCTGTGACCTCACCCTAGTCCAGCCTCACCAAGGCCACATGGCAGCAGGGACTGTCTGAAGTGAAATGGGGACCATGGTGAGACATCAAGTCCTGCGGGCATTTCTGCTTTTTAAGGCCAGCTGGCGTGAGGTCCAGGGAAGCAGCTGAACTTCCCTGCCCAGGCTCCTCTGCCAACTGTGGATTGGTGCTCTGCTCTGCTGCAGCCACCTTGACACCGTCATAAGATGACTCAGCAGGGACAGGTGGGTGCCACCATCCTGTCGACTTGAGTTTGGTCCCTGGAGCTCACATGGCGGAAGGAGAGGCACCAACTTCCCCAAGTTGTCCTCTGACCTCCACATGTACACATGCATTCCATGTCGTGCCGCACACGTGTGCACGCACATGCACTAAAATTAAATAAATAAATGGATAGATAGATAGATAGATAGATAGATAGACAGATAGATAGATAGATAAATGCAAAAAGAAATTCCCATAAGGGAGCCAATGATCCCAAGTGATATCAGCTTTTCCTCACCCAGGCTGTCCAGACCCAAACTCCTGGACCCCTCACCTGCTCAGGCAGGAGCGCCCCACCACACCCCAGCAGAACACCCTCTCACTCCTCCAGTACTCCCTGTCTGATCCACTCCCAGCCCCAGCCCCTCTCCCAGCCTGCTGCTACTGCTGACACACGTCTGCAGATGCTCTGGCTGGACTCAGGATCCCTCCTGGCCTTCTCCTGCACCCCAGCAGAGATCCTTCTCAGTTACAAATCCGATCATGCCTGCTGTAACACTTCAGGAGCTCCCTGTGGCTTAAGTCACAAGTCCAGGCTCCTGTTGCCCCAAGCAGAAAGTGCTTCCCAAGCCAGACCTCCCTGTGCCTGATATCATCTACAAGCGGCTTTCCGGCATCGCTAATCCCCCTGACGAGAGCCAGGATCCTGTGAAGGTCTCTGCAGCTTCTGCTTCCTCATCTTCCCAGGTGATGCCTCCCTGGGGCCCTTCCCCAGCCTTGCCACCGGCCCTCAGCCCCAGGGCTTCTCAGAGTGGGGGCTGGTGCCTGACTGTCTCCATGTCGGTCCCCTAGTGTCCTCAGCATATAACATTGTGCTTCCTGGGTGGCAGGGGTATGCTGAATCCCAAGGACACCAAAATCATGTCCTCTCTGAGGACCTCAGTCTTGTGATTATTTCAACCGTGTGTGTGTACAGCCATTCCTTGATGGACAGGGGTGAACACAATGACTCTGGCAGGGAGGCAGGGAGGCAGGGAAGGGAGGGGACAACAAACATGGAACTAATAATCACGCTAGAGCATATGATGACAACAGATGCTAAGAAGACAGACTGGAGTCCGGAGCGATGCTCAGCAGTTAGCAATGGCTGCTCTTCCAGAGGACTCAAGTTAGATTCCCAGCACCCACGTGGCTGCGCATAACCATCTACAACTCCGGTCCCAAGGGCTCCAGCACCCTCTTCTGGCCTCTCTCCTCAGACAGTGGATACACGGTGCATAGATATATAGTGCAGGCAAAACACCCATACTCAAAAAATAGAAAGTAAATTTTAGGGGCAAAGAAGACAGACTAAAGCAGGCTCAGGACAGTGTCGTCAAGGGACTGGTCCCCAGGAGTCTCCTGGATGGGGGAAGAGAGAGGCAGCAGCCTGCAGGACCTGAGTGGGGACATCCCCTGGTGCCAGGGAGGGGGTCCAAGCAAAGGGAATAGTGGGTGATGTCATGGACACCAGCACTGCCAGCAAGGGCGGGACTGCACATGAAGTAGGAATGTGGAAAGCGGGAAGAGAAAGGGGCGGGGACAGGTCCCCGCCAGTGTGCTGCTGTGCCACTCTGCTGACGCCCGGGGATGTCTACCGCCTCTTCAGCAATTCCTTTGGGACCCCTGGGAGTTGAAGCTGCTGAGCTCATCCCAGGCACTCAACCGGCCACGAGTGGCCCAAGGCCATGACTGCAATTTAAAATGGTCTTCAATAAAACAGACAATAAAGCCACACTGCAGACGGACAGGCAGAGTCATCTCTTGAAGAGTCAGAATCTGCGGTGGGGACAGCACAGCACGGGGCCACCACGCGGTGACAGCCATGGAGAAGGTGGCAATTCCTGCATCAGCTGCTGCCACACCTGGCAATCTGAAGAGTTTCTACTGAGCTAACTGAAACCGTTCCTAATTCTCAGACAGCTACCGAAGAAAGAGATAATCTGAAAACTTGCCTTTATTTGACAGAGAACCTGGTGAGCAAGTCAAGAAAGAAAAGAGAAGGTAGGGTGAATACAAAAGTCTGGCCGCCAGAGCAGAAGCCTGGATGACACAGGAATAGCTGGTCCCCACACATCAGAGGAGAACCAGGCCCCCTATGACGGGGAGACCACAGGCCACCGGTGCTGTTCCCGCCTTTAAGGGAGCGAGAGTAATGGGCATGTTGTCTGGACGATGAATGGACTGCTCACATGGATAATGACTTAGAACACACCAGGTAGAGCTTTTCTGTAGCCGCGTTAGGAAGGAAACAAGTGGACTGGCAGCCTTCCTCTAAGACCAGGAGCAGGCTGTCCACGCACCTTCCTCCTGCAACGCGCCACGGGAAATGCTAGCCATGCAATGAAGCAGGGAAAGGAAATAAAAGGCATGCAGATGGGAAATGAAGAAATGAGACTGTTTTACAGGCCACGTAATTGTCTATATAACACACATACAACCTGCCTCTAAGAGCCCCACACAGCAGTGATTGAAGTTAGCAGGGTCAACACACAGAAATCCACCCATGTCCACGGGCAGCCAGCAGGTGCTTGCAGATAGAGAGTTCCGAAACAATATTATGTGGTGGTGTGTGTCTTTAATTCCAGAACTAAAGCAGCGGAGGCAGGCAGATCTCTGAGTTCAAAGCCTAGTTTATGCAGTACGTTCCAGGCCATCCAGGGCTCCATGGAGAGACCCTGTTTCAATAAAACAAAATAGATGCTGATGTAAGAAATGAAAGACTCAAATAGACAGAGAAACATGACATGTTCCTGGATTGGAAAGATCCAAGCAGACAGAGAGGCACAGCACAGGCATGATGGAGAAGACTCAGGTGAGTACAGATTCAACCCACTCTACCAACCTAAATCCCAGCACTCGCACCATGGTGCACATACAAATAAATAAAAATGCACTTTTTCAAAATTTAAATGTCTAGTGCCAGAGCTGGCACAAAACTTGGCTGGTGGGTTGAGCTGTCCCAGACCCTCTCTGGGCTCTTTTTTTTTCTTTTTCTTCTCTGTCTCTGTCTCTCTGTGTCTCTGTCTCTGTCTCTCTCTCTCTTGAGACAGGGTCTCACTCGGTAGCCCTGGCTGGTCTGGAACTCACTCTGTAGACCAGGCTGGCTGTGAACTCAGGAAGATCTCCCTGGCTCTGCCTCCTGAGTGCTGGGACCACAGGGGTATGCCATCATACCCAGCAACAAGTTTCCTATAAAGCAAAATATGTGCACCACCAATCCCACTCGTGACGTTGTCCCTGGAGAAAAGAAAGCACACGTTTTCACAGTTGAAGAAAAAGAACAAGGATGTGCACAGCAGCTCTACCTACAATCACCTACACTTGAAAACAGCTCAACGACCTTCGATAAGGTAGTAATGGGTAAACTAACAGGCCCACACATGCTGTGGAACACTTCTCAGCCACGAAAAGGGGCCACCGACACACGCAGCAACTTGCATGACTCTCAAAGGCACTGTGCCAAGCGACAGGAGACAATTCCAAAGGTTTTAAACGTCACCGTTTCGTTCCTGTTGCATTCTGGGAAAGGTGACACTCTAGCTCTTGAGAAGAGATTAGTGGTTGCCAGTGTGGGATGGGCACTACACAGGACCAGCACAAGGGGACACCTGGGCCAGCAGGAGAACTGTGCACCTACTTCTGCGGCAGAGGCGGGGTAGAGTCACCCGACCATCTCATAAAGAGCATGAAGCCGCTAGCCCGTATTCATTTTATGCTTGAGGAAACAGGCCAAGAAGCTAAATGGCACGCTGAAAAACATGGGAGAGTGAAGTTCCCACCCAGGATGGTAGGTCCTGGGGACTCTTACTGACGGCCCACAACTGAGTCCCAGGAGCCCCACCCCAACCCCCACACACACTATGGTCCTGGTCACTACTGGAGTTAGGACACAAGTGACACTTTGTGGGAAGGGGAGAGAGCGCTGCATCCTGAGCTCCTGTCCTTTATGTATTACCTCCGTGACCCTGTCCTGACCCCATCCTTCTGGCCACAGACAGAGGCTATCGGTGTCCCTTCTCATTCCACTAACCAGGCAGCGGGGGGACCCACACAGACCTGGGGTCCACAGATCACTGTCAAGGTCCCCAGAGTTTTCAGCCTTTCTGCCGGCCACTGCCTCTGGCTCTGCAGAAGGCCTGGTAGAGGCAGCCAGGAGGCGATGGCATTTGTTAATTTCCTACCATGGTGGGTCTGCAGTCCCAAGCAGGGCCCTGGAGCCTCCGTGTATTAAATAATGCTGTCTGGGAAAAGGCCGGCATGTGCACTGATGGGACTTTAAAATTTAATTGCTGCCAAACAAGATTACAGGGGGGAGGTGGGCAGGTGGCCCTGAGAGAGAACTGAGGGGCGGCTGCCATTCAGCCGGGGATGAGGGAGAGACTAAAACACTGCCAGCTGTAAAGCATACACCCTGAGTAGGCACTGCCCGGCCAGGCCCCCAGTGGCCGCTGCGCCTCCCCCCCCCCCCCAGCCCTGCCTCTCCATCCTCACAGGCACAACCAACAGTCCCCAGGTGAGGCCCCAGGAAGGGAAGGATGGATGAGAACACGACTGAGCGTGATACTGAAATTGCTTCTCCTTGTCTGTTCTGAGACAGGGTCTCGTGCAGACCGGGCTGGTCTCAGACTTGCAGCCTTTCTGCCTTCAAGCTCTGGGATTGTGGGTGTACGCTGCCATGCCCCCAAACATTCTGCAGTCAGGAGAGATCTTTTATAGATTCTCCTTCCTGCCAAAATTTCTAGTCCCTCTCTCCGGTTCAGCAAGGAGCCACTTGTCCCCAGAGAGGGACTGAGAGGACCACGGAGGCCGTGGGCAGAGTCAGGCCTGCCTTCTCTCCTCATCTGGTTCTCACACATGAGCCCTGCCCCCACCACCACTTCAGTCGGCTTCTGAAAAAGCAGGTGTCAGTTCTCATGGACCTCAAAATTCCCACCCCACGTTTAGGCTTTCTGCCTGCCTCCCTCTCCTCCCACCCTCCCTCTCCTCCCACCCTCCCTCTTTGTCCCTGCTCAAGCTCCACGTTGCATTTTAAACCAAGATTGCCATTGTTTACCACTCTAGTTGGCGGTTTGAACCTGGGAGAGCGGAGCCTAAAAATGAGGCGGACTAAAGTCTCATGAAAGAGCCAACTTTAGGCAGAGCGTCAGACAATTTATACTCTGAGGGTTAAGCGCCACATGAATGAAGTGTCCAATCACTAGGAGAAGCCGCACGTGTCCTTCCGTGGAGGCAAATGACCAGATAACAGTCAGCTGTGATGAATAATCTAAAGCAAACCCACGCCCATCCGCGGTACCTGGGAGGAGCCCAGAGCACATTCCAAGGGCGACTCCGTGGTTTTAAAGAAACTGAGGTCCCAAGACTCTTGTCTAGTTAGAGTTTTCTCACAGGCTCTCAGAACTCCCCTCACATGAATCCATCCTTGGACCGTGTTCCAACAGCCCATTTCTCAGCCAAACACCCCCAAAGCCTTACACAACTCCAAACGAACTCCCAGGCCCCACTGCTGTCCGCTGAGCCCCCTCTGTGTACCAGGTGTGGCGCTAGGACTGCAGGCACAGCCAGGAGGGCAGGAGTCAAGCCTTGTCCTTGTGCTGGCATCCCGAGGTGAAGAACCGACTAAGAGGCAAACGGTGATGTGGGTGCGGGGAAAAGAGAATCCTAGAGGTGCAGGGCGGGGTGGGAGGTGTCATGGGCCAAGGTTGACTGTCTTGGGTGAAGTGGACCAAGGACGTCACACCTGAGGCTAAGACGATGCTGCTGTGTAGGAAGAGACATTCAAATGAAGATCTTAGCATCCTGTGCAAAGATCTTGGGGTAGGAGGTGCCTGGAGGCTAGCTGGAGAGGCTGACTGAAGCCCAGGCTTGCTGAAGGGCCATGAGAGAAGGGCTGAATGATAGAAGCTAAGGTTCGCCCTTTGACCCCTTAACCCGGCCCAAGCAGGGTCAATCCCAGACCTGTTAGAAGAGGGCTTTGGGGTTGCTGGTTGGTCCAGATAGGGTCCTTTGGTGTCAAGCCAATGTGCACCTTCACGGCCCCAGAAATGGCCTCAGCTGCCCCACAGCCCTGGAGGCAGGGAAGGTTCAGGGCCCAGGACAGACTTAGCCTCCGGGTCTCTTTGTCAGCCATAGAACAAGATGGCAGTCCCATCCTGGAGACTAGCCCAGCTGCTCATTTAATCCCAGTGTTGGCCAAATGAGTTCTCTGACGTCAGGGCCTCCATCATTCTTCTGGTACATGGACTTCTGGGTCAGGAGCTATAGCTGGCCTGGGTAGACCACTGAACTTCCCTGTCACCAGCACTACTGTTGCTCACCCCCGACCCTCACAGAGGAGTGGCCGTGGGTTCCTGGGACCTGTTCTTCCACTGGGAACTGCCAGGCCTCTCCAGCTATGGACCACAAGCTGGGCCTGAGTGTGGGAAGACAGAGGGCTGTGAACCCCAATTTCCCACTACTGCTCCCCACCTTTCTTAGAAAAAGCCTAGGGGTGGCAACCTGGGTCACCCACCATGGTGGTGGCTAGCACACTTAACTTGAGCTCCTTTACAAATGAAATCTAAATAGAGATGCGTGTGATGCGCCACAAATCAGAGGCACGCTCCTCGAGGCCAGACGCCCTTGGCATGTTGCACGTGTGCCGCGTTCTTCTCATAATGGGAAGAGCAATTACGAACACATCAGATAAGATGGGGACAAGGCTGCTTCGGGGAATATAAACCAGAAACACAGGATTACCAGAGGCAGCTCCCTCCTGCATCAGCTGCAGCCTCCGACGTTTCCGCTTCACATCTGTGCTGGGAGCTATTGTTTACTCGTACAGATATTACTTGCGAGCTGAGTGAGGGGCTTTTCATTTCCATCTACCCCTTCTTGCGATGCTTTCCAATCAAATACGGATTCAGGAGGGCTGGGGTTGGGGCTTAGTAGTAGTGGGCTTGTTAGAGTCTACCAGGGAAGAGTTGGGGGCGTCGCTCAGAGGCATAACACCTGCCTAGTGTCCCCAGTGAGAGGCTGGGGGTGTGGCTCTGCAGGAGAGCTCTGGCCTAGTGTTCCCAGTGAGGGGCGGGGGTGTGGCTCTGCAGGAGAGCTCTGGCCTAGTGTTCCCAGTGAGGGGCAGGTGTGTGTGTGTGTGTGTGTGTGTGTGTGTATGTGTGTGTGGCTCTGCAGGAGAGCTCTGGCCTAGTGTTCCCAGTGAGGGGCAGGTGTGTGTGTGTGTGTGTGTGTGTGTGTGTGTGTGTGTGTGTGTGTGTGTGTGTGTGTGGCTCTGCAGGAGAGCTCTGGCCTAGTGTTCCCAGTGAGGGGCGGGGGTGGCTCAGCATCCTTGAGGCCCCTGGCTCATTCCCAGTACTACAAAGAGAACGAAGAAAAATCAGCTACAGGACACCATGAGCCTGCGGCCTTCCCACTGCCCCGCTCGCGGGGTCCAGTGTGCCGAGCGCTGGGCCTTCCCACTGCCCCACTCGCGGGGTCCAGTGTGCCGAGCGCTGGGCCTTCCCACTGCCCCGCTCGCGGGGTCCAGTGTGCCGAGCGCTGGGCCTTCCCACTGCCCCGCTCGCGGGGTCCAGTGTGCCGAGCGCTGGGCCTTCCCACTGCCCCACTCGCGGGGTCCAGTGTGCCGAGCGCTGGGCCTTCCCACTGCCCCACTCGCGGGGTCCAGTGTGCCGAGCGCTGGGCCTTCCCACTGCCCCGCTCGCGGGGTCCAGTGTGCCGAGCGCTGGGCCTTCCCACTGCCCCGCTGGCCGGGTCCAGTGTGCCGAGCGCTGGGCCTTCCCACTGCCCCGCTCGCGGGGTCCAGTGTGCCGAGCGCTGGGCCTTCCCACTGCCCCGCTCGCGGGGTCCAGTGTGCCGAGCGCTGTACCCCCTGCACTCCCCCCCCCCCCTGTGCCTGTGTCAGACACAAGCCTTGGCGATGAGCTCAGGCCCAAATGTGTATCTCTGAGCTGCACCCGGAGGCATCCAGGGAAGCCACAGCTCACGTGGTGATACCTTCTCTTGGGGCTTCTTTCTGCCTCCCTGGAATGCCTATGGCCATGCAGTTTGAAGCCCGCCTTCTGCAGAACTTCTTCCGTTTCCCTTTGAGGACTAGCCCTTTGGCTCAGCTTGGATACCTAGAGTAATGGGGGTCTCACCACCCTATGAGGCCTCCTGGCCTGGTCCATTGTCAGGTGACTGCCAGACATTTCTTCTCTCAGTATCTTTGTCTATGGGATGGCTTGATAAGGTTGAGAAAGCCGAGCTATGAAGCTGGAGTGAGTTGACATGTACAGGGCTGGGTTGTAGCTCAATGGTAGAGTGCCGCCTACGGTCTTCAGAACCATGTAAACCAGGCATAGTGGGGCAAACCTATAATCCCTGCAAACTGAAGGAGGAGTTCAAGGTCACCCTCTTGCTGTGTAGTAAGAGTTCAAAGACGGGGCTGGAGAGGTAGCTCTGCAGCTAAGAGCACTGGCTGCTCTTACAGAGGACCCAGCACCCACATGGCAGCTCACAACCACCTGTAACTCCAGTTCCAGGGGAACTACTGACGTCTTCTGGCCTCCAATGGGCAGCAGGCATGCATGTGGTGCATAGACACATATGCAGACAAAACATTTAGACACAAAATAAATCTAAAAAAACTTTAAATAGTTAAAAGTTGTGCAAAGTCCCCAGATACAGAGTCGGAATCTCCTTATGTGTTCAACAATGTTCAGACCCTGTCCCCGGTTCTGTTCCTGTCCCCAGCCCTGTCCCTGGCTCTGTCCTGCCGTGGACTGTTTCACCCCCAAGGTGTTGAGGATGAGGGAGGGATGCAGTGTGTCTTGATGGACGCAGCCGAGGGGAGCTTGTGTCCTTGGTACCTAAGAGAGGCTTGCTGCGGAGGCGGAACTGGACCGAAGCCCTAAGAGCAGACAGCGAGTGGGAGCCAGTGAGTGCCCCCACTCCGCATCTCTCATCCCTCCCACGCCTCAGAGCCTGGTCCATCCATCTTCCCTCCTTCCTTCCTGTCACAAAGCCTTGCGGAGGAGGTGAGGGGATTAAGTCCAGGCTGGCCAGCCCTGGCAGAGGAGCTGGGACTTCATTACCGGCCTGCCCAGCTGTCTGCAGCCATCGATTGGCCCTGGCCCTGGTGACCCCCGATCAATGGATAGCATGTTATTTACTGGATTCTGTCCTGAGCTGGCTGCAAGAGGGGAAGGGGCCTGGACAGAGCAATCCGGAACCGTCTCTAAAGGCCCTGCTCTTAGGGCAGCAGAGGACACGATGTGAGTCCCTGAGTCAGGGAAAAGGGGGCAATGGAGGCAGCACGGGTCTGGCATGCAGAGCTGTGGGACCTTGGCTGTGGTCGCATGGCCTCAGAGTCCTCTGAGAGAAGCTAAGTTTGGGAGGGTGTGATTGCCACACAGGGCCAGTGGTAAATGCAGAAGAGACCCTCCCCTCTGCTGGCTTTCCAAAGACAGAGGGAGCAGCCACTCCTGGACGCTGGAGCTGGGCAGGAGTAGTCAGGAGTGAGTGCCCATCTCCGTGTTCCACTCCCTACCTCAGGATTTCTGTCCAATCAGCCCTTCGCCAGGCAGCAAGGGAGTCCCGGCAGGCCATGCCCTGGCTGCTCATGGCTGGTAGAGGATGAAGTTGGTGAACCAGAGCCACAACTTCCTACTTCCAGTGGACAGTCTCGAGGTGTGGTCTCCTCCGGCTCCCGGGAGGCAGAGCCGCAGTGCCCACAGTCTGCGCTGACTGACCTTTCCCTTCCTCTTGCTCACTCTGCCCCACCCTTGTTCTTGGGGTTCACCTCAGAAAGAGCAAGTCCTTCCTCAACTCAGGCTCTGCTCCAGGGAACCCCAAACTATCATGCATGCAACGCCACCCAACAGGAGGGCTGGAGCCATTATTCAGGGGAATGATGATGTCACCCATACAAGGGTGCAAGATGTCACATCTGCCAACAATCTCAATATTCACCTGTCCCCTCAAGTTTGAGGCACAGGTGGGCTGTGCAGATGCCAAGAAACAAGCCAGAAAGAATCACCTTAGAGCTGGCCCCATCCAACATACACACCAGGGTGAGATGTCCTGATGTGTGGGTGATGAGATCCAAGCCATGGCATCCAGCCTCCATAGGGTAGAGGTGGCCCATAGTGTTTCCTAGGAGTACTTGAGATAGCACTCAGGGGAATGGGGACTTTGAGAGACAGGACTGTTACAAAGATTATTGGGAGAGCATTCCCCCACCCCCAGCCTGCCCCAGCCCCTTTGGAAGTGTGTATGGCAAGGACACCTCATGCCCATGGGTCTGGTGATAGAACCTACCAGTCACTGGTGACCTGAGTAGTAAGGGCCTCTGAATGGGCACAGCTGGGCCCAGAATGGAGCTGGGATATCACTTGGACTAGGGCAGAGCAGGCAAGCAGGATGTGCACCAGCCCCCCTCGGAGGTTTGGAGACTAGGGAGCAGCATGTCTGACTGCTAAGAGGTCAAGGAATGGTCAAGGCAAATCATGGAGCTGTCTACAAAACTGAGTCAGACAAATGTGGTCCTTAGACAGGCGGGCCGGTGTGAGGAGAGGCTGAGGGAAGAGTGGACAGGAGACTGGCAGAGGCAGGCCTAGAGCTACAACAGAAGCACAGGGTGATGTGGGGACAGAGGGGACATCGCTGTTTGCACCTCAGGCAGCCAAGACACTGCAGGGATGTTGGCTTGGGGAAGCAGCTAGGTTTGAGCTGGGGCAGGAGGTGAAGCTGGACCAGATAGCATTAGGTCGTTTCCAGCCGCAACACGGTGGTTCAAACCAATGTAAGAGATGTCAGCATTGAGGGGACCCAAGGGCAGCATTCTCCAAAAGATGTCACCCACCCACCACCCACTCTACAAGGGGCAGGCAGAGTCTTGGGTATTAACCATGCTGGGGCCTCTGGACCTGACACTTGGGGACATGGGTCCTGGATTTTGTCTATAGGAAGTAGCTGACCTCATTGTACAGGTGCTCATGGTCTCTGCCTATCCTACAGTTCCTGGGGGTCTCCCTGTCATGTGGGGGTCTCCCTGATGTGTGTGGGTCTCCTTGCTGTGTGGGGGTCTCACTGCTGTGTGTGGGTCTCCCTGATGTGTGTGGGTCTCCCTGCTGTGTGTGGGTCTCCCTGCTGTGTGGGGGTCTCCCTGCTGTGTGGGGTCTTCCTGATGTGTGGAGGTCTCCTTGACAGTCTTTCAGTCCCAGTGATAGGGATAAGCTCCTGTCTACCATGTTTCTCAGGGGTACCAGGACGCCTCCTGGGGGCCTCTGCCTGGCCATAGACCCTCAGCTGCCTTTACGGGCTACAGAATACCTATTTTCTTCCTTCCTCACATGTCCAGACAACCAGTTCTTAGACCCTGGCGTGCCAGGACCCTTTGTGATCTTAAAAACTGGGCTGGGGATGTAACTGAGTCGATAGTGTGCTTGTATAACACGCACAAAATCCTGGATTCCATCCCCAAGCAGCTCATAAAGCTGGGTGTGACGGTACACACATTATCACAACAGGACGGGAAGTTCAAGGTAGTGTGGTTGTGGTTGTTGTTGTTGTTGTTGTTTTAACTAAAATTAAAGTTTGAGACCAGCCTGGGCTACATGAGACCTTGTCCAAAAACCAAAACTTACTGCAGTGGGCATGGTAGCACATACCTTTGATTGAAGAACTTAGGAGGCAGGTGGATCTCTGTGAGTTGGAGGTTAGCCTGATCTATACAGCGAGTTCCAGGTTAGCTGAGCTACATAATGAGACCCTGTCTCAAAATAAGTTATCGAAGACTCCCAAGTGGTGGGTTGTGTGGTTTCAGCAGTATTTGTTATATCAAAGTCAAAGCTGAGAAGCTTTTAAATGTTTGAATCAAGGGGGCTGAAGAGATGGCTCAACCGTTAAGAACACTGGCTGCTCTTCCAGAGGACATAGGTTTGATTCCTAGCGCCCATATGGTGGCGCTCAACTATCTGTTAACTCGGGTTCCACGCCTTCTTCTGGCCTCTGTAGGCACTACATGTACACGGTGTATAGACATACATGCAGGCAAAACACATGAAATCAATTAAGAAACGTTTAAAATATCCAATTAATTAACTCATTTAAGATAAAAATAATCACCTAAGTTCATATTAATAAAGTAATGTATTTTTGTAAAAGATAATTATTTTAAAAGCAAGAGGGAAGAGGAGTGATAATTAACCTCCATTATCAACTTAAGTGGATTTTGAGTCACCTTGGAAACATCTCTCACTTCTGGGATTATCTATGAGGGGGTTTCAGAAAGGTTTACCTGAGGAGGGAAGACTCGCCTTGACCGTGGATGACATCATCCCACGTCTGGGACCCTGGACTGAATGAAAGGGAGGAAGTTCACCTCTTCTCCACACCCGTGGAGGTGTGATGAGCTGACTCCCACTCCCGACGCCATGCCTTCCCACTGTGGTGGCCTGTGTCCCCTCACACTGACAGCCACACTGGAACCCTCCTCCCTGAAGTGGCTCTGGATGACATTTTGCCACAGCAGTGAGGAAGGGCACCCATCAATGCGTGTCGCATAGCTTTAAGCGCAGACAGCTGAAGTCTTATCTGCTTCTGCATCAGCTCTCTGGCAATATGCTGTTTTGGTTGAAGGAGATTAAGAAGTTCCGGCTTCTGCCACATCTGGAGCCCGTCAGTGGCTGTGGGCATTCCATACCAAACCTTAACATATGGCAGATCCTGGAGGGCTGCTCCCAGCCTGGAATCTTACAAATGCAATCACAGGCTCCACACTCCCATGTTAAAGTCCTTACGTAGCTCAAGCGAGTGCACCGCTTCCGTGGTAACCATGCATGCCTGGCCACTTGTGAGAAAGGCTTTCAAGGATGGGGAAGCCGGAAGGCCCAGCTGTTTCCTGAATTCTGATTATGGCTTGAAAACTCAAACTTTATCATTGGCAGGAAATCTTGTTTTCCTCAAAGAAGCACACTCGTTCACTCCTTTCAGGAACATGGGTGCCAAACACCCAAGGTGGAGCAACTCCGGCTTGTCTGTGGGAGTGTGGGGGTGGGTGCGCCACGTGCCACAGCCCACGTGCAGAGGTCAGAGGACAGTTGTTCTCTCCTTTCATCATGTGGGTTCAGGGGTTGAACTCGGGTCGTCAGACTTTGCAGCAGGTGCCCTTACTCACTGAGCCGCCTCGCGCGGGCCCTGACTGTCCCCCACGCTGAGAGAACGGTGTTCCACAAGGAGAGCAATTTCAGCTCAGAGCTCCGTCTCCCTCCTTCTGTTCAGTGGGGGCCTCCCCAGCACGCTGTGGTTTTCAGAATGTTAAAGACTCATATACTAGAGGAGGGAAATCTAATCATCAGAGATGTCTTTTGTAAGACTGTTCTTCCCTCCTTGCAGGTGTGTGTGTGGTGGTTAGAGGGCACGGCCATCAGCGCTGCCTGGCGCCACCACTCCCTTCCTGCCAAGCCACCAGCTTTCGGGGTAGAGAGGAGCTACACAAGCTTGCAGTGATTATGCACTGCCACCGACACTGCCGAGCTCTGTTCTCCCTCGAGACGATGTGTGAGGTGGGTACCTTCTGACCACCCAGTTCACAGGTGAAGGCATGGAGCATCTACTCCGTGAGAGGGAAAGTCACGATGACCTCCAGAAGGGATGGGAAGAAATGGGGTTGCTTCCAATTTAAGGAGCTTGCCAAAATATGTGAGCCCTCGGGGGCCTTTGCAAGTCCAGTGGTTATCCCGAGGCTTACTTAAATGAGAATGGACCCAGAGGCTCATATGTGTGACTGTTTGGTTCCCAGTTGGTGGAACTCTTTGGGAAGGATTAGGAGGTGAGGCCCTGTTGGAGAAAGTATGCCACTGAGGGCCAGGCTTTGAGGTTTCAAAAACCCACACCATTCCCAGTTAGCTCTCTCTACCTTGTGCTTGTGGAAAGCTCTCAGCCTCTGCTCCAGTGCCATGCCTGCCTGCCTGCCTGCTGCCATGCTCCCTATGATAGTCATGGACTCTAACCCTCGGGAACCGTGAGCTTCAAATAAATGCTTTCTTCTATAAGTTGCCTTAGTCATGGTATCTTTTCACAGCAATAGAAAAGTAAGATACTTGTACTGTGGTCACACAGACAGAAACCCAAGAGGTTAAGAGCATGGTAGGGACAGAACCGGGGTCCACTGAGTCTTGGACATCAGAACTCCCAGATCATTGAGAAATAGCCAGTGTCCCTGGTAGCAGGGCTCAGCCTGGCTCTGGCCCTGAGCTCCCATGACCTGAGGGCCTGGTCACTTTTTCCCCCATGCTCTTTCTCCAGGTAGTGACCCTTAGGCCTTGTGAAAGGGTCTCCTCTGACTGGGCTGGACACTGGGGGGCGGGGTGCCATGGCTTCTCTACCCTGTGCTTGAGAGCTCCACCTCCATTTTATAACCAAGTCTCCTGTGCGCCTGCCATGCAGGCCAATGGCCTCTGGGATGCAAGTTTTCGGAGTGGCCGACTGAATCAGTTTACACTGGTGATTTTCCTCCATGTGCTAAGGCCCCTCGAGGCCCGGGCTCCTTTTCCACTCCCAGCATTGAATAAAAGTAAATAACCATCAGGAACAGAGCCCATGGGTAAACAGCCTGGAGTTTGTTCTGAAATTTCTGTGGTCCCACCTCCAGGCTGCAGCTGAGGACAGCAGAGTCCTTTGGGATTCCCCTTTCTCCTCCTGACCCCCTGGTTCCCACTGTCCACTGCCCACCACACCCTAGAGCAGGCGGGGAAGTCTTTGGGCGAGGGGTATCAGAAGAGGCTCCATTCAGACTCCTGAAGCAGGGTCAGAAGCTTCCTGAGGTCTGAGGAGGGTGCGGCACTGCCCAGAGGAGCAAGCAGGCCTTGAGGTACACAGTGGGGAACACATGTGGCTGGAGCTAGCTGGAACTGGGAGCCTTCGGTCAGGAGGGGTTCCAACAGAGGCTAAAGCCTGGTGTCACCCTGGGTTTAGTCTCCATTGCACACTGTGCCTTGCAGGTCCCCTCTCTGCCGCTCCGGTCTCTCCTCCTCGTGACCAGAGCCCACTCTACACTCCCACCTGCCCTCCCTTCCACTGCCTCACTCTGAGGAACCCCTGGGCCTCTTTTTCCTACTCGGGTCCCTCCACAGCAAGTATTGAACTCTCAACTTGAACCACCTCGGCTGGTGCTGCCCAGGGTTCTGGGGAACCCGAGGGGTGCACTGCCTCTAGAGCTCAGGATGCAGGAGAAACGCAGGCACTGCCCCCTGGAAAAAGACCATATGTTGCTGTGCATGGTGATGCAATGGCCACTCACAGGTATGGCCATGCTGGTCTGTCCCCTGGACGCCAGACCTTTGCAGAGCTTTGGGTGGCACAGCTGGGGCACTGAAGGAGTCAGGCCTCAGCTGAGCTGTGTGGTCTCAGGACTGGCTAACACCTCTGAGCCTCAGTTTTTTCATCTATGAAGCAGGGTGGGGGGGAGACCACACCTAACACCTCTAAGCCTCAGTTTCTTCATTTATGAAGCAGCGGGGAGAGGAGACCACACCTGTGTTAAGATTCCACAAGGCAACGGGCGGCAGTGGTGCATGCCTTTAACCCCAGCGCTCGGGAGGCAGACGCAGACACAGGATC
Organism: Peromyscus californicus insignis; assembly: GCF_007827085.1. Taxonomy (NCBI): domain Eukaryota; kingdom Metazoa; phylum Chordata; class Mammalia; order Rodentia; family Cricetidae; genus Peromyscus; species Peromyscus californicus. The sequence continues at coordinate 4,028,407 of NW_026294491.1, forward strand.
TCTGTGAGTTCGAGGCCAGCCTGGTTTACAGAGCAAGCTCCAGGACAGGCACCAAAACTACACAGAGAAACCCTGTCTCAAAAAAGAAAAAAAAATTCCTCAAGGTTGTGATTGTAGAGTTGGAATGCTGCAGGTCTGTGGTGGTATTGTGTTCCCCAAAATATTGTGTGTCCTAATAAACTTATCTGGGGTCAGAGAACAGAAAAGCCACAATATTAAACATAGAGGTTAGGCAGTGGTAGCACACGCCTTTAATCCTAGCATTCCAGAGACAGAAATCCCTCTGGATCTCTGTGAGTTCAAGGCTGCATTGGAAACAGCCAGGCATGGTGACTCATGCCTTTAATCCCAGAAAGCAGCCTTTAATCCCAGGGAGTGGTGGTAGAAAGCAGAAAGGTTTATAAGGCGTGAGGACCAGAAACTGGAAGCATTTGGCTGGTTAAGCATTTGGCCTGGTTAAGCATTCAGGCTTTGGAGCAACACAGTTCAGCTGAGATTCATTCTGGATGAGGACTCAGAGGCTTCCAGTCTGAGGAAACAGGACCAGCTGAGAAGTTGGCCAGGTGAGATAGCTGTGGCTTGTTCTGTCTCTCTGACCATCCAGCATTTCACCCCAACAACTGGCCTCGGGTTTGATTTTATTAATAAGAACTTTTAAGATTCATGCTACACAGGTCCAAAGCCTAATTCCATTTATTTTATCTGTTATTACTCACTCCCCTTTATAGCTATTCCACACCGGAACATAGTAGTTAGGGTATCCTGACTCTGCGCTCCTCAGCATGGACACTCATCTTAGTTTCCAGAATAAACTGATACTTTCTCCCTTTGAGCTGAGAGTTGGTTTTCTGCATCAACAGTCACAGGGAACTTGTAAGGACACTGTCACTGAGCAGGTGCCCAGAAGGCAGAAGTTCTGTGTAACAATGATTAGTGGCTGTTGTAGAATATTAGTTTAAGATGTGTTACATTTGTTTATGCTGTGGAACATTTGTTTAATGATGCAAAGATGTGTTGCGTTCTTTATGTTGCATTTGTTTAACTCTGTGAAGCTGTGTTACTCTGCCTGTCTAAAACACCTGATGGTCTAAAAGAGCTGAATGTCCAATAGCAAGGCAGGAGAAAGGATAGGTGGGCTGGCAGACAGAGAGAGTATATAGAAGGAGAAAAGGTGAGATCAAGGAGCGAGAGAAAGAGAGCAAGACACCAGAGGCCAGCCATCCAGCTACACAGCCAGCCATGGAGCAAGAATAACAGTAAGATATACAGAAGTAAGAAAAGGAAAAAGTCCAGAGGCAAAAGGTAGATGGGATAATTTAAGAAAAGCTGGCTAGAAACAAGCCAAGATAAGGCCAGGCAGTTATAATAAGTAAGGAAAAGTCTCCATGTGCGATTATTTGGGCGCTGGGTGGCGGCCCCCCAGAGCACAGAGCCAAGAACCAGAAGAGCTAAGAGTAGAAACTGCCAACAATAAGTGGCTGCTACCAGTCCCAAATCCAGGGCTTTGAGGGACGGTTTTTAAAAAAGGCTTCCAAATCCAAACACCCCTGCACCCCAGGACACAAGCGATTGGCAAAGCTCAGACTCGGTGACTTGTCCGGGGAGCAGGGACTGGACTGGAAATGTGACAGCTGGGATCAGAGTTGTAAGTCAAGGGTGGGGAATGACAGAATCTGACGGCCACACTGAGTCCAGGATAAGAGGATTAAGACCCGGAGTGTCGAGTTGTGATGTCACTGAGAGGGTCAGAGCCCGCACGATGCCTGCTGCAGACCCAGATAAGCCCTTGCCTCCAAATCCCCAGACAGCAAGGCCCTGGGGGCCGAGGGGTTGTCTGGAGACAGAGATGACAACTTGGAGCCAGGGCACAAATATAAGTAGGGAACCCAGGCCAACCCTGAGATGCCCTGTGCTGGGAGCCCACCATATGTGGGCAGCTCTCTCTGCCTTGGGCCAGAGAAACCCCACACAGTTAGTGTTCACAGCTCAGTCCCTGCAGTGCAGACCAGAGGTTGTCACTGCCCCTGACCAGTCTCAAGTGAGGCCCAGGACCCGCTTCATATTCAGAAACTGATCATTGGACGGCCTCCAAGGGAGCTGGGAGCTGAGTGACTAGGCTGTGGTGTGGCTGGCCTGAGCCCCACAGACGTTTGTCAGTTAATGTGGGTTCCCGCCAGGTGTCATAGACCCTATGTGCTTACCAGCAGTTCATGCCATGGTACTACCAGCCACTGGATGGGAACAGGAAGCAGAGGTCCTCATCAACACGTATTATTTATGTTGAATCTTTTTTAAATTTATATTTACTTATTTAGAGTGTGTGTGTACACACACATGTGTGTGCATGTATGCTCATGCAATTATACACTGTGTCAAGAACATGGAAATTAGAATACGATTTGTGGAAGTTGGTTCTCTCCTTCCTCCATGTGAGTCCTAGGGAATGAACTCCAGGCATCAGGCTTGATGTAGGCAAAGTCTTGCCTAATTGGCAAACTCCAGGTTCAGTGAGAGATCCTGACTCAAAAGGCAACGTGGAGCTCTTGAGATGGCTCAGTGGGTAAAGGCACTGTGTGAGGGTTTGAAAGAGAATGGCCGCCAAAGGAAGTGGCACCTCTAGGGGGTGTGGCCTTGTGGAGTAGGTGTGGTCTCGTTGGAGGAAGTGTGTCACTGTGGAGGCAGGCTTTGAGGTCTCATATGCTCAAGATGCCCAGTGTTTCAGACTACTTCCTGTTGTACAGAACTCTCAGCTACCTCCCCAGCACCATGTGCCACCATGTCGCACCGTGATGATAATGGACTGAACCTCTGAACTGTAAGCAAATCACCACAATGAATGTTTTCCTTATAAGAGCTGCTGTGGTCGTGGTGTCTCTTCACAGCAACAGAAACCCTAAGGCACACTTGTGGTCGAGCCTGACCTCCCTGAGCTCAGTCCCCAGAACCTAGGTGGTGAAAGGGGGGAACTGACTCTCACAGCTGTCCTCTTACCCCCATATGTGCCCCATGGCATGTATGCACACACAGGGATACACACATGCATGAACACACACATACACACATGCACACAAGATGCACAGGAACAATTCCTTAGGAAGTGGCATGAAAGAAATTTCTAGAATGTGGATAATCTGTATTTTTATTGAGGTTGGATTATACAGATGTGTCATTCTTCAGAGCTTCCAGAACAATCCACGCAAGATCTGCATTTCCCTTGTGTAAACACAGCTCTAAACAAACACGCACACAAAGAACCATAAGCAAATACTAAGCCCTGTTACCAATGCTCATGCTGATGTTTGGGGCTCACTGTGAACTTCATCAAAAACCAGAGTGGGAAAACCTCACGGGCCAGAGGGTGGCTTCTCTATCCAGCTCTCTTCGCTTCCCTTGATGTTTGAAAATTTGCATAGCAAAATGAGTTTGGGAAAGAACTGTTTCCCTGTCTCCCTTCTGTCCCTCTGTCTGTCTCTGTCTCCCGGTCTCTCCATCTCCCTCCAGCCTCTGGTGTCCTAGTGGCAGGGGTTGTGGTGTTAAGTACAGTACACAGGCCATCTTTGTCTTACAGGAGCATCATGTGCCTAGTGCACGACTTGTTCCTCCACTGAGAGAGCCCTAGACTGTAGCCCCAGGCTGCGGCAGTGGAGCTACCCCAGTCTCTGAGTGGAGGCTGGCCCTCTGCCTCTGCCCATCTCTCCCCTACACTCCGCTGCCCATGAACAGGATCAGGTCTGCAGAGTTTGACTCCCAAACATTCTCCAACGGTGCATGTGTTCAGGTGCAATCCCCAGTCATCGGTGCTGCTGGGTGGGGGAGGCAGTGGGAAGAAATTAGAGTTGGGGGTGTCCTTGAGGGGGAGATTGGGGCCATGGTCCTTCCTCCATTTCTCTGCTTCCTGCCAGCCATAAAGTGAGCAGCTTTCTCTCCCGAAAGCTCCCACCGTGATCTGCTGCCCTGCCACAGGCCCCAAATGGACCAGCAGACTTTCAATTGAAGCCGTCCAAGCTGTGAGCCCAGACAAATCAAATCTCTCCTCTTTTTACACTGATGGTCTCAGGGATGCTGCTGCCCACATTCAGGACGGTATTTCCACTCAGCTCATCCTGAGGGAACACCCTCACAAACACACTCAGAGGTACACTCTCCAATTGCCTAGTGACTCTAAATCCAGTCACACTGACCATGAAGACAGGCCATCACAGAATACCCCGCCTCTACCTGTGTTCCTTTTGAGTTCTCTGTTCTCGTCCCAGCACCTCCCAGGCCACCTTTCTAGGTGGCCCTTGTGGTGACCCACTCTCCACAGAAGAGGGTGCTGAGGCTCTGCTGGGGTCCTGGTGACGTCTTGAAAGATGAACTGGATTCTTAAAGGTGGGCATGGGCCCAGCATTAGAGGCTGGAAGCAGCGAGGAGTTGGAGAGAGTGGGCAACTGAGGATGTGGCTCCATTTTTATTACCTTTAATGAAATCTCCAACTCTGCTTCAAACAGGGTATGCCTGGAATTCTTTTCTTCATCAAAGCCATGAATCCCTATTTTCCTGAGTTGAGGTCCCAAAGATTCAAGGAACCCCTTAGGCCAGTGAGGGCAACAGCAGAGTTGGCCACAGAGAGCCATGGAGTCATGGCCGCACACAGGCCTGGAGGCACCCCCCCCCATCAGTTCCTTCTAAGCACTTAGCACACACTGGCCATGTGGAAAGTACTGAGGGCACAGTACCGTCAAAGCCTCACCCTTATGGTCTATGAGGGAGACAACCGGAAATAAAAGAACAACAGATAAATGACATTTTTCCTATGCTTACTAAGGTAACCAGAGTTCAGGAGTTGGGGAGTGTGTGCTGTCTTGGAAGGGATATCCAGAGGAGGTGAGTCTTAGGCTGTAAGAGAGAGCGGGGTGGGGGGTCCCCCCTCTTTCCCTCTTTTTCCAAGTCCCTCCCAGCACCATGGAAGAAGTACATTGTTGGATCAGATTTAACGCTCCTCTTGCAGGTTCCCAACTTACACACACATACCACGCCAGGAACTTTTCTGCTTAGCAGGTAACCAGGACCCCAGAACACCATTGCATTTCTTAACCAAGTCCCCAGAGTGCTGACCCCAAAACTAAACAATGCCAGACTTGCCTGAGCTTGGATCTGAGGCTGGGGTTGCCCTCAGAAGGAGTGGTAGTGGAGGACCTTGCTTACCTCTGCCCTGCAGCTGACCAATGCGGAGAGCCTGCAGTGTGAGCATCCCAGTGAAGCCCAGGGCGGCCTAAGGTGCCCAGGCCTCCAGCAGAGTCAAGCCACTCAGTTGGGCCCCATCATTTCTGAGTGCCTGTCACCCATGTGCCCGTAGTGACAGTGACCTGGTTAGTGTGAGAATTAAATGCGATGAGATCTGCAAGGTGCTTAGCCCCTGACAAGCGCCATCCAAGTGTTTTTAAATAAAAAGGAAAGTGCTTAGTAAAGTGTATTTTAGAATCACTGTCGTCCGTGTAATTGTATTTAAAATGTTCCCTAGGAAAGGGCCTGCCCCCTTTAAGAATGACTGAGAAGAAACTGCTTTGTCAGCACAAAGCCAAAGATTAGGCGACAGCGCTGGAGTGGCCAAGGATTTAATGAGCCAGCCAGGAAGCCTGAGCAGGTGGCCCTAACTGGGGGCACCAGTGGTACCATCCCATCTCACCCCACCCCAGGCCTGGCCCTCCCAGGCTGCGGAAGTTGTGGGGTTGGGGGCCAATGGTCTCAGCCCTGGCCTGCTGGCCTGACACAGTTTACGGCATGGTTGACCAAGGTCAGGTGGCAAAGGAGACAGAGAAAAGCCAGGCTGCTGGGAGGACAGCAGCAGCGGCTTAAAGACAGCCGCTAGGCAGCTAGCACGGCAGTGGCGGCTTACACCTGTCATCCCACAGCTCAGGAGGCACAGGCAGGAGGATCATGGGAGTTCGAGGCGTGGGCTACATGATGAACTCTAGATGAGCTTGGGCTACACGGCAAGAAGCTATCTCAAAAAATCCAAAAGGAAAAGAAAGGGCGGGGGTGGGGCGTGGTGAAATGGCCCCGTGGGTAAAGGCAAGCTTGATGCCCATCCCCAGGTCCTCTGTGATGGGCAGAAAGAACCAAATCCTGCAAGCTGGCCTCTGACCTCCACAAACACAAAATAAAAATGATTTAAAACTTTTTTTTTAAATGTAAGTTACGGTAGTGCATGTCCAAAATTCCAGCAGGCCAACTTGGTTGACAGAGTGAGATTCAGTCTCAAACAAAACAGGAGGGAGGGAGGGAGGAGGGAGGGAGGAAGGGAGGGAGGAGGGAGAGGGGAGGGAGGGAGGGGGAGGAGGGAGAGGGAGGGATGGAGGGAGGGAGGGAGGGAGGGAGGGAGGGAGGGAGGGAGGGAGGGAGGGGAGAGCAGAACGAGAGAAGGGAAAAGAAAGAGGGCTTGACCATTCCCCTGGACCAGAAGAGTCAGTATTGACAGTGTTCTCTAAAAGGATCTGTAGCCAGGAATGGCGCCTGCGACCCCAGCACTCTGGGAGCTGAGGCAAAAGGATCGCTACATGTTCCAGGTCAGCCAAGGCTAAGGACTGAGGCCCTGTGTAGACTGGGCACCTGCTCTGACGTCTGGGCTGGGGCGGGGGGGGGGGGGGGGGGGGGGACGACACCAAGCGCTTAGCGAGGGGATGGGGCTGCATACTCGAACACACCTGAAAGTGGACAGGGCCTCAGAGTCAAGACAACCACAGAAAGGCCAGCAAGGCGGCTGGGTTCCGTTCCCAGCACCACAGAAACCTGAGCGGAAGTGCAGGCCTGTAATCCCAGACTTGGGAGGTGGAAACAGGAGAGTCGGAGGGCCTACGTAGAGAGTTTGGGGCCAGCCCAGGATACCTAAGACCCTGCCAATAAATAAATGATTCAACATGTGTTCCTTTTCCATTTCTCGGATAGTCCTGATGTTTTTAACACCCTATTGTCTAGCCCCTCATGCCAGCTTCTTTCTAAACCCCTTAATGCCACCAGAGCCTCTCCTTCAAATCCCATGATTGACAGTCCCTAGGACCATCTGTCAGCTGAAACAGCTGAGGTTGTTCACTCCGGGACCACAGTAGCAAGTTGTAAAGAAGGGGGTCCGGAGGCCTGCTGCGCCCCCCCCCCCATCCCTGACTACTAGCCCAGGGGTGTCTTATCATGGACTTCAATCTGCCTTCCCTCTAGGGAGCTGCTGCTAGAGGCCCACGCTGGAAATCTGCAGACACCAGGCAAACTTCCTGTCTCCTGGGGCTTGGTGTCGGGGGCTCCCGATGCTGAGGTGGGGAAGCCACTGCCTTGCAGGGGTTCATGTAAAGTGAGTCTCCCCAAAGAAGCCAGAGCTGAAGTGTGGATCTCTGCCAATCTGAGGGGGACCTCCCAGCTTCCCCCAGCCCTACAGGGAGGTGTCAGTATTTTGTTTACAGAGCCCAGCTACAAAGATGTTGCGCTCGGCCACAAAAGCAGAGTGGGAATTTGAACCCAGGCCTTACGGTCCCTTCTCACATACAGTGGCCAAGTATATGCACCAGCTGAGCATGCGCAGCGGACACTGACCCATGTGCGCTCCTTCCGGCCTTGGGAGCCTTGAGGATCAGGGGAAGAGAATGCATATGAGCTGTAGATGAGCCAAGCCACCGGTGTGGACGAGGGTCACTCTGTGAGGGGGGAATTGGGGTCCTCCCTGGGTGGAACCCCGCCCAGCAGGGGCTGCAGTGGGCTTGGGCAAGCGGAGTCGCCAGCACCAGGGCTACGTGCAAGGGCTGTGGGAGCGTCTGCAGATTGATCCGGCTCAGTCAGATTCAATCCCGAGCGAAAATGGATTTTTTAATACGTCTATTAGCTGCTTTGAAAACGCAAATTGAGTTCAAGAGAGACAGCCGCCGCCATCAGAAAACAATTTGGCGTCAGAAGGCCCAGTGGGCCAGGACGCCCAGCATGGGCAACGCCCCCGCAAGCTGGAGCTTCCTTCGTGGGGGGCTGGGGGCACGGAGGGCCGTTAGGTCACACTCCCCCCCACACCCCCAGTCCGCGAGGTCAGTGTAGCAGAGTCGTGGACAGTCTGCTACAGAAGCGAGCAAACTTCCCATCCAGAAGAAAGCAGGTTCCCGGGACAGTTCTGGAAGGCACCCCGGAGTTGGCAGAGCCTGAAAGCCTTTGGGAAATGACCCCCAGTAAGCGCGTCTCGACTCCCCCAGAGTTTGCAGAAGGCGGCCTCTGCTACGTTTAATTTCGTAGTAGATGTGCAGTCAGGTCCTGGTGGCACATCACCCTGTGTTTGGGGCACCTGTTGCCCAGAGCCGACCAGACAGGGCAAAGGCGGGACTCTCTGGTCCATATTTTGAGATCCCCCTCTTCTGGAGGAGCTGCCTGGGCCAGATGGCTGACTGCTACCCATGGGGAGCAAAACCGCCTCTCGGCTGTCCTGGGAGCCTGAGGCTGAGGCCCGCCAGCCAGGACGGAAGCTCCCTCCGCAGCAGTGAGGTCAGACGTGCACTTCCTTCCTCCATTGTCCCACTCTGCCTGCAGCCTTCTTTGCATATGCAAATGAGTTCATCCTCCCGCAATTACACAGTAATCAGGAGCAAATTACCTTCTTGCTGTTTACTTTCAGCGTCCTTAATTAATCCGGTTATTAGACGATTAATGGAGCTTGTTTGGTGAGAAACTCATAGCAAGAATGGAGAAGAGGGTGGTGTGCCTGTGTGTGCACGTGTGTGTGTGCACGTGTGTGTGTGCACGTGTGTGTGCACGTGTGTGTGCCTGTGTGTGCACGTGTGTGTGCCTGTGTGTGCATGTGGGGGGGGGAGGGGGTATGTTCATGAGTGTGTGTGCGTGAGAAGTGTGTGCGTGCAGGCGTACACATGCGCCTGTGTTCAGGATAGACTATAAAAGAATGCCCTAGGTCATCTGTCCTCATGCTCCCTTCTCAGCCTCTTCCATCCCCCACCCTCCACTCTCCACCACCCCTCTCCTCAGAGCCTTCCAGGGTAAGGCAGGCAGCCCCCCATCCAGCCTGGACATCAGAGGCCTAAGGTCCTGGAGATAGGACTCAGGCCTTCTCTGTCCCCCAGAGCCCACACTGGTGTCACATCGGTGACCTGCCTCTGCACCGGGTGATTGTGCCCTGTGTGCACTGATTTGGAAACTAGTAGACAAGGAAGATCTTAAACTTCTGACCCCTGCCTTCTCGTGTGCCTCACTGCCTGGTTTGTCTGACCAAGAGAGCCTTCTTGGGGGCCAGTGAGATGGCTCAGTGGGTAGAGAGGCTTGCAGCTAAACCTAACAACCTGAGTTCAATACCTAGGACCCATATAGTGAAGGCAGAGAATGTCCTCTGACCTCTACATGTGCGTGCGCACACGTGCACACACGCACACACACACGCGCACACACACACACACACACACACACACACACACACACACACACACACACATAAAATTGATAAAAAGAGAGAGAGCATCTCCTTGGGTTTCTGCAGCTCACAGTGATGATGTTTGCTCTGGGCTTCTTTAGTTTACTCTTAGAATCCCTCCACCTCCTTCTCAGTGTGTTTTTTAAAATCACTTCTGAAAAATTCCTCATCAATATATATCATCCAATATTACCTCTCCAATTCTCTTCATGTCTCAGAACTCCCCATTCTCTGCCTCATGCCTCCTCCTTGTCTCCATTTCTCTCTGTGTGCTCTATTGTGGCTAATGATTTCTTCAGATCTGTTTTCCAGTTCACCAGCTATCTCTTCAGCTGTATCTAACATGCAGTCTAACCCTTTTGCTGGGTTTTCAGTTTCAACGTTATTTCCATTTCTGAGTCTCTTGGTTCCTTTTCATATTTGCCTAGAGAGATGCTTTACCTCTATCAACCCAGGAGTCACCTAGGAGATCCATCTCAGTTTATCGTGAAAGCATTTCCAGTGAGTTTAACTGAGAGGACCAGCCCTGAATGTGGGCAGCACCCCGTGGACCAGGGTCCTAGACTGAATGGAGAGAAGGAAGCCAGGTGAGCAGCAGCATCAGACTGTACCTGCTTCCTGACTGGGGGTGCAGTGTGACCAGCATCCCCACACTCCCACTACCATGATCCTCCATCAAGCAAGGCCTGGCGTCCCTGTGGGTGCACAGGACCCTGGGCAGACTGCCGCTCCCAGCATCTTCCGGAGTTCTGAAGCCAGACTTGAAAGCATCTGGCTGTTTCCAAGTAACAGCTCATATCCATGAAGTCAGATGACTCCTTCGTAGACAAAAATACCTGGTACCCCAGGAGGCCATCCACTGTGTCTGGAGTCGGGATCTGGGGTCATGTCAGGCTTTGGGAGACAAAGAGAGGGAAGGCTTGGTCGTGATGAGAGTCCAGCCCAGAGTGACCGGACAGCAGAGATACCAAGGATATCCAAACAGGCTCATCATCACACACGTGCATTCAAGACGGCCGGAGAGCTGAATCTGTAGCTAGAGCCACAGAAGACACTGAAAGGCCCCACCAAGCTCCTGGGTGGGGACGTTCCTCCGCTGAAGCTGTCAGAGTGCTGGGTGTGACCCACAGCGGACGGGGGTGGGGGTTGGGGGGTGGGGGCCAGAGCACAGCGGTTAGTGAACCTGAGGACAGCCACAGGATGACAAAAGGAAGGAGGATTTCAAGGTTATACTCCTACATACTGAGTAGGAGTCCAGCCTGGGCTACATGAGACTGTGTCTGAGATACGGACAGATAGATAAATAGACAGACTGACAGACTAAACACAGACAGATAAACGAAACAAGAAGCGAGAAGAGGAGGCCGTCAAGATGGCTCAGTTAGGTAAGGGTTCCTGCTGCCAAGCTCAAACCCCCGAGGTTGATCCTGGAACCCACAGAACAGAGGTAGAGAGCAGACCCCCATATGCTGTCCTCTCATCTTCACAAGAACCCCCCAAAACAAATAAAATGTAACAAGAAGAAAAACTTTTAAAGAAGAAAGGCGCGCCGTGGAGCTGGGGGACAACCATAGCCTGGGATCCGTGTGTGACAGAAATCTCCAGAACAGAACAGAGGGCATGAAAGAGACAACTAAAACATTTTTGAAGAAATAATGGTCCCAGGCTCTTCAAGTGGAATGGCCGCTATAAAGAGATCAGGCTGGCCAGACGGCTTATGGGGTAAAGGAGCTTGCTGTGCAGGCCGGCAACCTGAGTTGATGCCCAGAACTACATTAAAGGTGGGTAAAGACAAACAATTCCACAAAGTTGTCCTCTGACCTCCACACATGTGCTGTGCACACACAATAAAGTTTATTTGAAAATGTCCTAGAAACTTGGCAAACACAAACACAAGAAGAATGCTGCCCCATGGCACACCATCAAACTCTTCAAAACAAGAGGGGCACACCACCAGCGGTAAGAAACACGGGGGCGGAGCGGAGGGGAGCCGGGCAATGGTGGCGCATGCCTTTAATCCCAGCAGATGCAGAGCCAGGTGGATCTCTGAGTTCCAGGACAGCCAGGGCTACACAGAGAAACCCTGTCTTTGTTTATTTGTTTGTTTGTTTGTTTTCGAGACAGGGTTTCTCTGTGCTGTTTTGGTGCCTGTCCTGGAACTTATTCTGTAGACCAGGCTGGCCTCAAAGTCACAGAGATCCGCCTGCCTCTGCCTCCCGAGTGCTGGGATTAAAGGCGTGCTCCACCACCGCCTGGCTGAAACCCTGTCTTAAAAAACCAAAACAAACAAACAAACAAAAACAGACAGAAATGACAGACACAGACAAGGATGGTAGCAGAGGGAGGGATGGGATAGGAAAAGTGCAGTTAGGAGAGAATGTGGACTATGCTGTGGGCGAGTCTGTGTGACTGATGGAGTGACCAGGACAGTGGGGACACTGTGTGACTCAGGCACTGGTCCAGAGTGCACCAGATATGCTGGGAAATGCAGTTACTTGCTAAGAAGCCCTAAAGCTGCAGCTTCTTAGTGTGGAAGTTTCTTTCTTTTTAATTGTGTGTGGGGTGTGTGTGTGTGTGTGTGTGTGTGTGTGTGTGTGTGTGTGTGTGTGTGTGTATGTGTGCACATGACTACAGGTGACCTCAGAAGCCAGAGAAGGCGTCACATTCCCCTGGAGGTGCAGTTTGTGAGTCATCCAGGGTGGGCTGAGAACAGGGCTCAGGCCCTCTAGCAGAGCAGCAAGCTCTCTTAACCATCAAGCCAACCCCCCTGCCCTGGCAGTTCATTCCTCGCTCACGGACAGCTGGTCATGGGTTGGCAGAGGCTCCCTCCCCGCCCTGACCCAGGGTCCAGACGTTTTTCCTCTCAAGTGTCATCAGGACCGGTGACTGCCAAAGTGGGTTCAGCATGAAGAGATGCATCAGACTGAAGCCACTGTGTCATCTCGGCCCACAGTTACTGTCCCACAAGTCACATGACTTAACCCGACCACACGGCAGGCTGGGAAAGGCAGGTAAGTGTGGACAAGTCGCCAAGTGCTGAAGTTATGGACTGTATTTTATTTTTATTTTCACATTCATCTGATGTACGTGTGCATGCTCATATGGGTTTGCACTGCACGTGCATATATTAGATCAGAGGACAACTTAAGTCTGTCCCTTCATCATGTGAATCCCAGACATGGCACTCAGGTCTTCACACTGGGTGCCAAGCACCTTTGCCCCTAGCCAGCTCAGGCACCCAGAACTTTAAAATGGAAGAAAAAGACAAAAGGTGGGCAGAGGCCTGGGGTCCTGTTACCCGAGGAGGGCCAGGAGACAAAGGGACCTGAGGGCATGCGGCCTGACTCGGAGACACTCACATCCTCCCCCAGCAGCTGGGTGTCCAAATCACCTTCTGTGTCTAGATTGATCTGTTTCACAGATGTAGAAAGTGAAATTCAAAGCCAGGTGCAGGGGTACACGCCGAGGCAGGAGGATTGTGAGCACAGGGCAGCAGGGCTACATCAGAGTCCCCGTGTCCTGGTTTCACTGCTGTGAGGAGATACCCTGACGAGAAGCGTCTTACAGGAGAACGGGTTGCTGGGTTGCGTGTAACTCAGAATTCCAGGTTGTCGTCCATCGTGGGGGGGTCAAGGTGGTGGGAACCTGAAGCTGGTCTCACACATCAGTCAAGGGCGGAGACCTGGATGATTGTGTGTCTTGCTCAGCCAACTTTCTCTACTCCAGACAGTCTAAAGCCAGGTCCAAAACTAGGGAATGGATCTACCCAATGGCAGGCCGGGTCTTGTCAGACGAGGCGATCTAGGCCACCCCCTCACCACAGCTGTGCACACAGTCTGCCTGTTCTAAACAACCCTTCACTGGGATGCTCCCCAGGTAGTTCTAGGTTGTGTCGAGTTGACAATTAAAACCATCACACATCTCTCAAACAGAACAGGGGTTTCGGAGAGGTCAGGGTGTACGGCACGGCTGGAATGCTCAAGAGCTGAGGACTCAGAAAGGAGAGGCTCCCAGAACTCCTCACCCTCAGGTGGCAGGCCGAGGACAGGCCTCTGAGGCCCCCCCCCCCCCCCCCCCCCCCCCCCCCCGTCTTATTCCTGCATGAGATGGGGCAGTGGATGGTCCCAGCAGCCCCGTCCAGCTCAGCCTCCTCAGCCAGCGGGACAGCACCTCGCGCAGATCTCCTCTTGGCCTCAAAGCTAGCTAACTCATTCCCTTCTTCTATCCCCTTCCACGGCTCCCCCACATGGTAAAGGCCTCTCTGGTCTCAGCCAGACCACCAAAGCTGAGCAAGGACGGCCTAATTTGCATACTCAGGCTCCTCCCTGCCCTTTATTAGGGGCACAGTTGCCATAGCAACTGTCCCTGAAGCCTCTTCTCTGCATCTCTTCCTCCCCTTTCCACCAGAGCAGGAACTCTATATGCTTACTCTGCTCTGCACTCAGAACTCACTTTGGTCTTAAGGGTGAAGAAACCAGCCCAGAAAGGGATAGCAACTTGTCCAGGGACACACAGCAAAGTCCATGACAGAGCCTCAGCTGGAATCCAGGTCTCCTGACACGCAAGGTGCCTGTCATCCCAGGAGGGGATTGGGCAGTGTGCTGCTGTTCCATGCTTTCCCCAGCTCCCCATCATATCCCATAGGAACCCTTAGAAGGAAGGAATGTCCCTGGAATGCCCTAAAACATACCTGTTTCCTGTCCCTCGCCCTCAGGGCTGATGGCTCCATGCTGGACTCCATAGTTGTCAAATGATCAGTGTGTTTTGGGTGAATGGGCTTCGGGGGGGGGGGGGGGGGGGCGCCAAAGGCAGCATCCGAGAAGTTGTTGGGGGGTGGGAGCCGTCCCATCAGGAGGAGCCACCCACCCCAACTCAGCAGCACTAGTTAGTGATGGGAAAAGACCACCCCTCACCACATAGTTAGAGAGACAACGGCCCCCAGAGCAGCCAGCAGACTCCTTCCTGGGAGCAGAGATTTATTTAACTTTTTATTATGGAAAATCTCCAACATCTGCGGAAGAAACTTGGCAGGAACTCCCACATGCCCACTCCCAACTCAAGAATCATCAGTTCGGACACAGCCATTTCTGCTCTCCCCTGGGTGGGCTGGAAAAATCAGAAGCAAGCCTGTGAAGAAAGGGGGAAGAAGCGGCTGGGGGAAGCCATCGGGAAGGGCTAGGGCAGGGAGTTCCCAGGGAAGCTCAGGGTGTTCTGGGGGCAGTGGCACCCAGAAGGCAGGGGGGCCTGACTCGCTAAGGAAGCCAAGCCCCGGTCCCTGCCCCAGCCCCGCCTGGCTTTGTTTCCCTTTCCCTCCTTTCCCCCTTCACTTGCAATAAAAACATAATTATGGGCTTTGTAAGAAAAAAAAAAGGCAAATTATGGTGACATGCTTTAATTATGTGCCAGCAATGGCGGGCTGAATTCCACGGGCAGGGCCTCAGAGGTTACCTAAAAATAAAGCAAGAAGGCTCATTAGATGTTAATTGCTACTTTTGCCAACTGAAGTGAGATCCTGGCGCGTGTGCTTCTCAGCACACAGAGCTGTCTGGGGAACAGCCCGATGATGCTCGGAGGGCCAGGGCGGAGGCTCGGGGGATGGCCAGGGCAGTTCAGGGAAGCTGAGGGGAGCCGGAGAAGCACCTCAGTCTACCCTGGACGCTCAATGGACATCTGGACTCTGAGACTGGGAAGAGTGTGGGACCCTCATGAGACCGTAACGAAGGTGCTCAGGCCCTTCCTCCAGGTCCCTTCAGGGTGAGTCCCTCCTTGGGGCTCCCTTGGTGGGTTTGAGGGCAGAGGTGGTCCAGGGGGAGCTGGCACAGTGCTAATTGGTGTCCCCTCTGTCCTAGCTCTGGACCCCAGGCCTTCTCGACCTCCAATTCCAGGGGCCAAGAAGTTGCTAGGAGGACAGATTGTAGGCATTTAGTAGAACCAGCCCTGGAGCTGGAAGGACCCAGGATTCAGCTCGGCATGCCACAGCTGGTCTCACTGGGTCCAAGAGGAATGAGAAGGTGTCCCATGTCTGTCCATCCTCAGCTGGCAGCTCTTGGCCCTGGCCCAGGCAGGAGGAGCTGTCTCATCTGTGAACCACAGGCAAGCTTGTAGATGGGCACCGCTGGTCCACCTGGCTTCACCAACCCCAAGGCCTGGTTCACAGTACCTCAGCCCTCCCTGGGCAGCTTCCCCAGGCTGGTGCAGATTTGCGGCCTGTTAAGTGTCTTGGCTGTGCTGTGTGAGCAAGGATAGAGAGGGTACTGGGGGTGTGGTCCCCCACTTAACCTCCTTAAGACTGAAACTCCAGAGGAATGTTCCAGGCCCTATGGGGATTCCATCTTCCTGTCTTTCCAATCCCTGTCTTACTGAAATATAAAATCGTAGGCATCTGCAGCACCTGTCCACATGGCTCAGGGGATGGCGTGGGGTGCAGACCTGTCCATGTGGCTGGGGGGGGGGGTGTGCAGACCTATCCACATGGCTCGGGGGTGGGATGGGGTGCAGACCTGTCCATGTGGCTGGGGGGGGGGGGGTTCAGACCTATCCACGTGGCTCGGGGGTGGGATGGGGTGCAGACCTGTCCAGAGGCTGGGGCAACAGAACTGGAAGTTAAATGTAGAGTCAGTGTAGAGAGAGCTGTTTCAGAACAGAAAATGGGAATGAGAGGAGGCTGCTGGGTGCTCAGGGGTAGAGTGCTTGCCTAGAGTGCAAGAGGCCTGTGATACCATCTCCCGTACAATAAGAAACGATAATAAAATCTAATTTAGAATTTAGGGTGGGAGCTGCCAGCTGGCCCAGGAAGAGCTTCCCCTCACCTTCTCAGAGCAGGTCGTACAGCGTTTCCATCGCTTCCCTGACTGTCTTCCAGGCGGTGAGAACAGGACCCTCGTCTACGCCCCACAGAGCTGGCCCGCTGATTTGCAGGTCATCCTTCCGGTCTCAGGATCATGGGCCCTGTTGTCTGTGCCCACACTCTGGGTGCAGGGGTTCAGAATGCACCCAGCCCAAGGCTTCCCTACTAAACACTCTGTGGCCATCATCATTCCTCAGGAATCAGCATTTCAGAGGTTAGTCTGGCTTCCTGAGGGTGACTCCCTGGCAGGCGGGTTTCCTCAGCCTGTGCCTGCCCACGGGGTGGGGGTGAGAGGGGAGACTGAGGACTGACCTTGGCCGCTCCCACCATCCCCTCCTGACTGTGAGAGGAACAGAAAGGTATGGCCCCCATTGAGTGCCGATCCCATCACAGAACAATGGCAAGATTACCACACATAGGGATGGGCCAAGCTGCCATTGTAGCTCTGGGCCAGGCCTTCTACATGCCTAGCCTTGAGCCTCAGAGCCGAGGGGCAAGTGCCCAGGCTGGGGCGCTGTAGGAATCCCCCAGAAGATGCCTTTTTTCCCTTCGAATTCAATCCTTCCCCCATACACCTACTTACCTGGAAGCTTCCGGAAATCACCTGTGATCCGGTATTCTACGTTTGCCTGACTGAGCCTAGTGCTAGCACAGCGCACGCGTGACGGAACCTAATCTGAGAGGTCTTGGGACCATCCTAGCAGACAGAGGGAGACAGCTGTTCTTGCTCCTCCCTGTCACTAGCAGCTGCAGGGTGCCATGAGCAGGCGTGGTAATGGGAGGCAGAGGCTGAACACAGCTGCCCAGGAGTAAGGGCTGGCTCATGGGGTCGGGGACCTCAACTGGTGCACCGCACAATGATGTCGTCTGCACATCTCACACTTGATCCCTGATGCCTCCCTGCCCAGGGCCCCTAGGTCCCTTTGGTGCTCCAGATCCCTGTCATCGAGCTATAGGGTGGGAGAGTTGGGGAAGGGGCAGTGCCAAGAACCAGGGCTGAGTCCCACTGCCCGCTGTGGTCTCCTTATGTCACTGTGACTGTCTCCCGGCAGAGCCCAGCATCTGAGCCACGCCCCCACCTACCTCCGGGCCTGTCAAGGGAGCCAGCTGACAACAACACACACTTGCGCATCTGCTGCTCACACTTGCCACTAATCTAGGCCAGCCGTCTACACCAGACCTCCACACACAACAAAGACGCATGCACAGAGGAGCTGGATACATCCAGAACAGACAGACGCACAGACCCCACAGAGAGTCACACCCCTGAAGTACCATGTGCCAACTCATGGATCCTGAGTACCTTAGCACCTGGAGATAGAAAAGTAAGGTTGGATCTGGGGACCCTGGTGCCCTGAACCAAATTTTGTAAGGGATGCCCTTGTCTGGAGGGAGCAGGGGCTAGGAGAAATGTTAACAGTAGAATAAACCCCTAGGTACTTATTTCTTTCTTTAACGATTTCTTATTTTTAATTGTATGTGTATGTGTGTGGATATGTGCACGGGTGAGTGCAGATACCCAAAAACTCCAGAAGAGGGCAGCAGATCCACTGGAGCATGGGGTGATGCCTGATGTTGATGCCGATAACCAAACTTGGGTCTTCTATAAGACGCCATGTTGTGGTGATATATTGTGTCCTCCGACATATTGTGTGCCCTAATAAAACTTATCTGGGGTCAAAGAGCAAAACAGCCACTAGATTAGACATAGAGGCCAGACAGTGGTGGCACACACCCTTAATCCTAGCATTTTGGAGGCAGAGATCCATCTAGATCTCTGTGAGTTCAGGGCCACATTGGAAACAGAGCCAGGCAGTGGTGGCACACACTTTTAATCCCAGCACTTGAGATCTCATGTCTTGCTTGGGAAAGACACATGCCTTTAATCCCAGGAAGTGATGACAGGAAGCAGAAAGATATAAAAGGCATGAGGACCAGGAACTAGAGGCTTTTAAGCTTTTAGGCTTTTTAGCAGCAGTTCAGCTGAGATCCATTCAGGTGAGGACTCAGAGGCTTCCAGTCTGAGGAAACAAGATCAGCTGAGATGTTGGCAAGGTGAGGTTGGCTGTGGCTTGTTCTGTCTCTTTGATCTTTCAGAAATTACCCAATATCTGGCTCCAGGTTTTTTATTAATAAGACTTTTTAAGATTTATGTTACACTGTGTAACCACCAAGCCACCTCTCCAGCCCCAGTAGGTACTGGAATATTCTGCAGTGTCCTGCTCACTTTACTTGGGATACCAAGCCCCTCCCCCAGCAGCTTTCTGAAGTTCTGCCCTTCTGCCTCTGACCACCAGTTGTGGCTGAGCATGGGGCCCTCAGTGGACACACAGGCCAGGTGCAAAACCATGTGTTTATCTTTATTAGAAATGTTCTCAGTATAAAAACAGTCATGCTACACGTCAGGGACCATCACCAAACACCCAGGCACTGAACTCCGTGTCGTTGGCAGGAAGGGCAAGACGGGCAGGCGAGCAGGACACACGGCAGACGGGTAGGGTGGGCGAGCAGGCTGCAGGCCACAGGGACACACAGAGGCCACCAGGAGGACGCAGCACTTTGCAACACACTCAAGATTAGTTGTGTTTGGGCTTTTTTGTGTTTTGATCCCCCCCCCTTGTTTTTTCTCTTTTGTAACTGGAGTAAAGGGAACAAAACTTGGAAGAAAATGAAGTCGATGGGACAGAAAAGAAAAATGCATGAGAAGTGACATGGGGTGGGGGTGGGGCAACTCAGGGAAGCAGAAGGCGTGGGACAGGGCAGGTGGCAGAGGAAGGGCAGGAGCAAAAAGGAAAATACAGAAGCAGAGAGCCCAAACAGACAACACATGCAGAGCAAAAGACGGAAGAGAAACGCAAAGACGGGTGAGGACCAACCAGGGTCACCAACAGGACAGACAGGGGCAGGAGGGAGAAAAAGCCAGGGCGAGGATCTGGAGACCAAGCCCCTGTGCTCTGGGGCTGGGCACGACATGGGTCCAGAAGGAAGGCCTGTGTGGCACAATCTGGAACTGCCCCGGCCATTCAGCCTCCTCCGGTCGCCCACCACAGCTTGCCCAGCAGTGATGGCCGGGGGTTCTACTGTCCTCAGCACCAAGCCACATCCGTGGATGCCCATGGGGCAGGCAGGGCATCGGCAGGGCCCACAGGAGTGGCCCTGGCCCGATGCACCATCCTTGGAGGTTGTGACTCCGTCACTCCCGTGGTTCCTCGGCCCGGCTAGATGGCATGGTTGGTGTAGGTGACATAGGTCTGTTTGGTCGCCAGTGCTGGAGAGAGATCAGGAGAGCCAGGCATCAGCACTGCCTCCCCCAAGGCCTCCGTCCCCAGAGGCACTGCCCACACAGAACTCCATCAGGGTCCCAACCCAGGGCACCCCAACTGGGTGCTGGGCACACCTGTCCCAAAACTGCCTCTCTTGCCATCCGAAACCCCAGGTCCCACTCAGGATTCCCACCACCACATCTTTGCTCAGGTGAGCCATTACCTGGAGCCTGCCTCCTCCTCACAACGTCACCGAGATGTGACCCCCTCTTTGAGTACCTCCCCAAGCACCTCCCCACTAGAGAACCTTTGTCAATTCCTAACTCTATCACGCTTTAAAATAGTTCTTTGGATGTATGATGTAATTACAGAATCTTAAAACATTCTCCAAGGGAAATCTTTCAGAGGTTCAGCCCCAGACATTCTGGAAAAGAAAACACTCAGTGTGTTAGCATGGTGGCCTAGAGGAGTAGAACAGGGCTGAGGGGAAAGAATGGCAGCCAGAGAGGGGCCTCACTTGGCAAGCAGCTGAGACATGCAGTGGGCTCACAATGCCCTCTGCCCAAGCGAGACACCAGTCCCTGATCCTGGAGATGCTGGGGCATCCATCCTGTCCACTTCTGGGGGCCTGTCCCCTTCAGTCTGGAGACCTTGGACCAGGCATCCTCTGCCTTGGTCACTCTGGCCCTCACTCATGTCCTCCACCCCAGCTGAGACTGACACGGCACATCTGAGGTCCTCCCATTTCCTGGCCACAGCACCCTCAAGGACCCTGCCCTAGGATCCCAGCCAGATGATGACATCAGCTCTCAGAGACAATGTGGGTCTCCCCAACCCCACCAGAGCACAGTGAGACCAAAGGAGGGTTGCCTCTGTTGTCAGTGAACCAAGACCAGAGGCATGAGGAAGCTGGCCACACCCTTGGCTTGTCCTGCCTTGAGAGGTTTGGGGGTCTCCATCAGGGGCAGGGACGGTGCCTGGGGTTGGGGTGGAGAGGGGCTGGATGGGAAAAGATGCGCTCCTCATCTTGGAGCTGACTTGTTTTCCTTGGGAATCTTTCAGCTCTGAAAAGGAGACACACCCATGGGGATGGACCAGGGACAGGTGACCTAGAAGAGAGGAGATGGGGCAGGGCAGCATGGAGGTCCACACATTGTCTCCTGGTCCCTGTCACACTGGACACATGGCTGCCAAGTTAAGGACAATGTTTCCCAGCCTCTCTTGCTGCTGAGCAGGCTCCATGGTAAATCTTGTTAATTAAATCCAAGGGAGGGATGGTGTCCTAGTTAGGGCCAGTTATCAACCTGACACAGCCTAGAGTCATTTGAAGGAGTCTCAGTTGGGGGATTAGCCAGATCAGATTGGCCCATGGCCATATCTGTGAGGAATTGTCTTAATGATTGATACGGAAGGGCCAGTCCACTGTAGGCTCCACCATCTTCAGGCAAGTGGGTCTGCGCTGTATAAAAAAGCTAACAAAGCATGAGCCAGAGAACAAGGCAGTAAGCAGCCCTCCTCTGTGGTTTCTGCTTCAAGCTTCTGCCTGTGTTTCTGCTTTAGCTCAATGATGGACTATAACCTTTAGGATGAAATAAATACTTTCCCCACTGGCCTCAAGTTGCTTTTGGTCATGGTGTTTATCACAGCAATAGAAAAGCTAATTAGGACAGATGATGTGCAGCTTCCACCACATTTTGAGTAAAACAGTTCTTTCCCTGCACTTCTGCCTTCTCTTGTCTGCTTCATGAATAGAGCAAACACTGGAGATGGCCTCAATCCTTGGGGAACCAAAAGAGCAACAAGATGGAAGGAACCTGGGCCCATACCTCACTCCTGCCCACCTATCATCTTCTTTGACATTAGAGAGAGAAAAACATGTGCCTGATTTGAGCTTCTTGGTTTTTCTTCTGGGACCTCAGGACCAGAGTTCAGTTCAGCTAAAGAAATAACTTTCTCCTGGCCAGGGATAGGGTGGGGCACGTGACCTTAAGTGGTAGCAGGCTCCCTGTCTGAAGAAGTATCAAGCAGAAGCTGGGTGCAATGGAAGGAAACGTGCCCTAACATTCAGGGAAAGATAAGAACAGCGGTATGCAAAGCACCCCTGAATCTCTCCAGGGAGCTGGATAACCAAGATTGCAGGATGATGGGACAGAACTGGGAGGCATCCTGGGCCTGGGATGGACTAGGAGAACTCAGGAGAAGAGGCTGGGATGCAGGACGGCAGTTGTGCTGGATGAGAAGCATGTAGAGGTTCATTCTAGTAGGAGGGAGCTTCCTCCTTCCTGGGTAACCTTGGGTAGCTCCCTCCTTTTCCTGCTGAGCCTCAGTTTCCCTACCTATAGTTAGAATAAACAAGTAAGGTGGCCCTTTGTGCCTAGAATTCTTTTCCCAAATGACTGCCAAAACTTTCAATACTTCACCATCTGAACCCCATTGCCGCAGCAGAGCCACAGTGGGTGGTCCCTCTGGCAGTCCTGGCTTCCGTGAACCAGTTCCCGACTCCATCACCCCTGTGCAAACTGATGAAAACTGTTTCCCAGCTGCAAGACCCTCCAGTGGCTCAGGGCCTAAAGAGAGGAAGAAACCTCAGCAGTGGTGGGAGCTAACCCCCTGCAGAGGAATGCATGCCTCAGGCCCTGCTGCACCAAGAGTTGTTAAGGGAACAAGAAAAGATCACATGGCAAGGGACATCCGGGTCCCACTAGCCAGGGCTTTCTGTTTCTTCTGAACGACTGGAATCACTGGCTCCAGAGCTTGCAGAATGGGGGTCTCAGCCCTCGGCTGCAAACCAGGGGGCCCTCAACCCTTTTTCAAAGCCTGTCTCACCATCTGGAAAATGGGAACAGCACGTTGGCTAGCAGTAGGGCACACAGAAAGAATCAGCCATCTGGGAGGGGACCTGGGCCACCATCAGGGTCTCCTCAGCAACCGCCATACAACCAGCTAACAAACTAACCCTCCTCAAGCAGGAACATCTCTACCTGTAAAGCACATGCCCGACGAATGGGCCGGGTCAGATGAAACCCTCAGCTCTAAGATGCTGGACAGAAAGGTACCGTGGCAGCGAGGCCGGGCTGGGTACCTGGCGCTGCAGAAGTGCCCTCTTTGTGAGTGACGGCATGAAGGTGTGGCAGAGCCCTCCCAAGGGTTCTCTGTCACCAGCCAACCATATAGCAATTTGCAGGACAGCTTGAGGCACAAGGCTAGCCGCCACCACTTGTCACCCTGTGATTCGGCGCCAATCCGCCTGCAATCAGGGTTCTAAATTATTTATTCTGTTGTTTGTTTAAAGATATGTGGCCTGAACTTGACAGGGTGAAAAATGTCCCTGTTCCATGGAAGTGACACCTCCCCACTCCTCCCTCTCACACCCCCTCATCTGGGCTGTCCCTAGAATTGATCACTGTGCAGCGCTGTCACTGAGAGACAGGGGACAAAAGGAACTGCCACCTCTGCCCTAGCTGCAGAGGGTTCTGGGTCCCACCTTGCAGGAGCAGGGTTGGGGATTTGGCTTCCCCCTACCTGCCATACTTCTTTTATGACCTTGTGATCGGCCTGAGCAGGGCAGAGGGACAATGTCGGTGGGGCCATCAGAACTCTGTGAAGGCCCTTGACCCTGTGGCCCCTCCGATTAATGAGTGTAATAGTGTCGTCCTCCTGAGTTATAGCATTGATACATCCTGCTCTGGAGAGACAGCAGTGCATGTGTGTGAATGCATGCGTTTGTGTGCATGGGAGTGTCTGTCCATTTGCGTGTGGAGCTGTGTGCAAGGCTGCTTCTGCGCTAGTGTACAGGGCCTTGAAGGAATCGGCCTGGAATGGGCAAAGGTCCACAGGAAGGAGCAAGGAGTCCCCGTGCTCAGGCCAGAAATAGAGATGCAGCTGCTCTGAGGATCCTTGACAGTCAGGAGAAGATGGAAGCCAGAGGGGACACCCTGCCCCTTCCCATCTCCAGGCAGTACCTGAAGGAAGAGCCAGGATCAGAGGGCAGGGGTTACATGGTTTTTCAGGAGGAGGAGCAAGAACAGGGAAGTAAGGTGTGGGGGGAGCTGTTAACACAAGGTGGGGGACACATCCGAAGTCAGGTGTATTGCCCCACATAGAGGGTGGGGACCCCAGAGACAGGGGAGCCGTAGCAGAGGGAAAGACACCATGTAGGTCGGTCTCACTTCCTCTGGGGGTCAAACCCAGGTCGGGCTGGTCCCTGGTGCCACCGACTGGCTCTGTATGCTGCCTCCAGCTCAGGACCCTCTTTCTGAGATCTCTGACAAGCCCCTGGGGAGATGCTGATCCATGGGGACATCAAAGTCCCACCCACTCCACCCTCACCCACCTCTCCCAGGATAGCCATGTCCTCAGTTCTCATCTTTCAGATCCCATTAGGGACAAAGCCAAAGATCCCTCCTGGGTTACTCCAGGAGCTGGGCCTCTGTGGCAGCCCTGCCCCCAGAGGGACTGAGAGATGCTGCCAGAACAAAGATGTGGTGGGGTCTCAGTACCCTGCAGGAATCAGGTCAGCTGGATGCAATCAGGTCAGAGGCCACCCACAGGGAGCCTCTGACGTCCTCTGAAGCCACCAGGAAGGGCTGGACGGGACAACTGTGCTCACCTGCAACCTACTGTCTCCCACTGGTTACCAGAGAGCAGGCAGTTATGAGGCCTGTAGACCCCTGTGCAAGAAAGGGGTGGGGCAGGGCCTGGGAGACAGGGATGAGGCCACACACTCACCTGGGACCTCCAGGTTCTCACACAGCTCTGACTTGGCTTCCCCGTTGGGCCTGAAGTTACCCTTCTGCGTGAACTTGTTGGACATGGTGGCCGCAGTGGCCACGGCTTTCAGGCTGCGCTTGCGCTTGGGCACATTCTGCTCCGGGTGGAAGAGGATGATGTAGACTTTCGGCATGTAGAGCATTCCCAGGGACACAGAGGCACTCAGACTCACGGAGACCGTCAGTGTGGTTGTCTGGATGTACAGCTGTGGGTGGCCGCGGGGGGGGGGGGGGGGTCAGAGCAGCTTCATCTCATGCCACGCAGTCCGCACCACTCTGCCAAGACTCCACCCACCCGGCCCGGCCCTGCCCTGCTCCATCCACCCCACTCTGCTCAGCTACCTGTCCCAGCCATGTCTGTTCCGCTTGGGAACAGACATGGCTGGGACAGGCCTGCTCTGCACCTGACGGCTTCGAGCAGGAGGGCGCCATCGTATGGAGCTGGGACTTCAGAATTCCTGGGACTCACATCCTAGCTTGTGAACTTGGACAGGTCAGTCCTTGTGCCTCAGTTTCCTTGTGTACAACACAGACCTGAAAACTATAGTACCTACCTCACAGGGCTGTGGTGAGGGCAGGGTTAACAGTGGTCAGGGTGTGGGAAGCACCGTCTGTGTGTAGTAGAGTGGTAGAAGCCCATGGAACCACACACACACACACACACACACACACACACACACACACACACACACACACACACACACATTTCCAACCGGGAGAAATGTCTCCAGCACAGCTCTTGGGGACCAGTGCTGACCTCCGTAGGAGCAGTCCCTGCACAGGGCTGCTGTGGGTGACATGAGCACCCACTGGTGCCTTGGAATAGCTCCCAGCAGCCCCTCATCCAGTGACTATCCACCATGTGCCACCCATGTGGAACAGGCCCCGGCAGGGGACCCACGACACCCAGCGGAAGATGGCTGTGGCAGCAACGCTGTCAAAGCTCATTTCACGCTCGCTCGCCAGCACTAACGGTGACAGATGTTTAGTAAAATGAAAGCCCATTAATCTGGGTGTCGGATAATCCATTCTTCAATGGCGGAAGCCCTCCGAACAGAGCCCAGCAATTGCCACAGCCCCGCCCAGGTTCTCTCCCACCTCCTCCTTTCTGACAGGTGATCCAGGCCCTGGCTGCCCCTCTCAGCTCAGCTGGGGCCCCAGATGTCATGGAGGAGACTGGAAATGACCCCGAGCCTGGGTTCCTGCTCTAGAGTGCAGCTGATGCTCCGTTCTTCCAAGAAGACTGCCAGGACCCCCAGTGGCATCTTGCACACCTCACCGCTGGCCCAGCGGTGTAGGGCACAAGCCTACACTTCTTTCTGAAGTCACAGAGGTCCTGAGAGAGAAGGTGCCATCTACCCTGGCCCATAGTGAGATGCTGGACAAGACTCTTTGGGCTTATGGCCCCCACTATTCATTAACACAGGCAGAGGGAGCAGCATTTTGGACTGTACATAATATGTGCACAGGAACCCTGTGTGTGCCTTTGCCCCAGTCTATAAATGGCGTCCAGTGCTGAACCCAGCCACTGTTTCTGGGTTATTTCCTTTTTCAGCCCAGGAGCCTTTCTGAAGACACAAAGGGGTCAAGAGCAGCTCAGACTAGAGTTAAAGCTGCTGAAGATCTGCTCTCCAGCTCCCTGGGGTCCTAGCCACCTCCAGGTAGAAGAACGGCTGCCCACCGAGATCCTCTCCTTGCCCCAGGACTCAGACTTCCCCTCCAACTCTGGAGCTGGTCTCTGGCTCCAGCACCTTTTCTGGAGTCCCCTGTGTACAGGCATACATGTCTCCCGGAGCAGGGGGCTGGTGGTCCCTTCTAGAGAAGCCATGGTCCTCTAGAGCTCAGGTGGCACCTGAGTCGGGGTAAGGAATGTAGGAGGGAGCCAGACCTCGGCGTGGTCTTAAAGGCAGCAGCCTGAGGGGCAGCCTGCCGTGTGGCCTCACCACCTAACCATCCCCCAGCCTCAGGGTCAGCCATGCCACCATCCTGTTCTCAGGCAGACCAGCTCAGTCAACACTGCGGCTTCTTCATGGAGTTCTTCCTGAAATTCTGCCAGCCACAGCCACAGGCCCCCAGTGGTGGATGGGATTTGATGGGGACAAAGCATAGAGAGCAGGATTTGGATGTGTGGGCCACAGTCCGCTGTCCCTGTGCCAGGGTTCCGAGAGGGCCTGGGGAGCGGAGAAGCTCCGCCCACTTTGGGTAGTCACTCAGGCCGACCCAGTGGGGACTGCGGGGTGCTGTACAAATCAGGAACCTCTTCTATCCTAGCTGACTCCACAGCCACATCCTGCCCAAGGCTGGCTGAGCAGTGGCCTTACACAAAAGAGAGCAGCCACCTAGATGGTTCACAGCCATACCTCACAGCTGTTAATCCTGAGAATCCTGGCTAAGGCTAAAGAGCCATCACTGGCTCGCCAGAACAGCCCGGTCTGCCTCACATGACACCAGGGGAGCCGTGCAGTCCTGCTAACACCTGAACCTGTGTATATATAACACACATGTACCTGAACTCATGCACACCTGACTTACCCCTTCCCTGCAGCTGGGTGCACATGCATATACACAGATCCATTCAGACAGCTGCATGGCCACCTGTATGTGCCCACCAGCTCCTGCACCCCTGTGTGCACACACAATCATCCATACAGGCAGCTGTGAATCCCTCAGCACACATCAGGCCCTCATGCCCATTAGCCCTGTGTACCTCACACATAGCTCATCCACTGCTGAGCAGTACATGTGAGAAGGCCATGCTTACATCTTCTCTCTCTCTCTCTCTCTCTCTCTCTCTCTCTCTCTCTCTCTCTCTCCCTCCCCCCATACCCACTTCATGGCTCCAATACAGCCTGTTCCCACCCAGCTTGTGCTGGCGTATTCCCTAACTCTGGCTTGTCAGAGCTCCACACCCATAGCTGCAGGAGCCTCTATGGAGGCTGGTGTCCCAAGTGGCAAGGACTCAAAACTCCATCTCTCCACCCTGACCCCATCTGGAGGCTGGGAGAAGGGCTAGTGCTGGGAAGCATGGCCACATTGGTGAGGACAGCCTGTAATACAGCTCAGGATGCAACCCAAGCCCTCTCTGGATTCTGATGGGACTGTCTCTGATGGGGATACACCCTAGCAGCTCCTTCCAGGTGCCAAGAGGAACCCCTTGGAGGGCAGGTATCCAGGATAGGAGGGCAGAGATCCAGGATGAGAGAGCAAGGATCCAGGATAGGAGGGCAGGGATCTAGGATGGGAGAGGAGGGATCCAGGATGGGAGGGTAAGGATCCAAGATGGGAGGGCAGGGACCCAGAATGGGAGGGCAGAGACCCAGGATGGGAAGGCAGGGACCCAGAATAGGAGAGGAGGGATCCAGGATGGGAGAGGAGGGATCCAGGATGGGAGAGGAGGGATCCAGGATAGGAGAGGAGGGGTTCAGGATGGGGCTGGGCCCCAGAACCTGAAGGCAGAGGTCTGGCCTCTGGGAGGACAGGAATGTTGTGGATACTCATTCTGCCAATAGCTTTGGAGTGCCAGCCTTAGGGCATGGCCTCTTGGCAGGTTACATGACTGCTTAAAACTGAGGAGAGAGGTGTGCTTGCTCTCTCTGGTGGTGGTCGGAGATCGGACTGCTGGTCCCATTCACCCCAGGCATAACGGAGGACCACGACGGCTGTTTACTTTGTTCTGTATCCATGAGTGAATTTTCTCCCCATTTTATATCTTAATAAATCCTTGATACTCTTTTTTAACAGACTCTCGTGGCTTCACTTATACAGGAACCCACTAGGGATGGGTGAAGTAGGAGGGCCTTAGCTGCCATGTTGTGGCCTGGCAGCCGCAGACCCAGATGTCCCTGCCAAGACACACAGGAGGGACTCCCAGTGGTGACCCCCTCCCACTGGTGAGGCCAAAAGCAATTTCTCAAGCTGCCATCTCCCTCAGGTGTGGGGCCACACACCGCAAGGGCACACCATAGAGGGGTGTGGGCTCTGCCTGTACCTGCCCTCAGCGTGGGAAATAGAAAAAACAAATTAAAAATAAAAAATAAAGAGGAAGAAATACAAAGCAAAAGAAACCCAGAGGGGAAAAACTTGCAACTGGGAGAGAAAACAGAACGAGGTATAAAAGAAGTGTCTCCGGGGGGCTGCCTGGGCTCTGGGCTCCTGCTCTCAATCCCCACTCGGCCATGCACCCTGGCCCCCCACCACCCACCTTGTCGGCCGACTGTGAGGTGCCAAAGAAGATGGGGATGAAGGCCAGCCAGACGATACAGGTGGTGTACATGGTGAAGCCGATGGGCTTGGCCTCATTGAAGGTCTCAGGCACACCTCGAGTCTTGATGGCATACACAGTACACGTGACCATCAGCAGCATGCTGTAGCCCAGCAGGCAGATGAGCGACAGGTCAGAAATGTCACATTTGAGCACACCCCTGGCAAAGCGGGGGTCAAGGGTCCGTTGGTCCTGGAAGTCCACCACTGAGTGGGAGGGGTCCACCACAAACCACACACAGATGCCAAGCAGCTGCAAGGAGATGAGGCTGAAGGTGATGGCCAGCTGTGAGGCTGGGCTGATGAAGCGTGGGGCACTGACGGACCGCTTGCCCTGTTCGAAGATGCGGTAGATGCGGTTGGTCTTGGTGAGCAGGGCTGCGTAGCTGATGCTCATGCCGAGCCCCAGGAAGATGCGGCGGAGTGAACAGGTCCCCAGGTCTGGCTCTGCAATCATGAGGAAGGTAGTGGCGTAGCACAGAAAGATGCCCGCCAGCAGCACGTAGCTCAGCTCCCGGCCCGAGGCCTTGACGATAGGAGTATCGTTGTAGCGCACAAAAGTGACCACCACAAACAATGTGGCGGCAATGCCCACCACGGCCAGGAGGAGAGGCAGCACAGCCCAGGGCGAGGCCCACTCCAGCTTGATGATGGGGATGGGCTGGCAGCCCGTGCGGTTCTCTGTAGGCCGCATGTCGTAGGGGCAGGTTTTGCAGGTGTAGCGGTCCACCTGGTACTGGTACCCCGTGCAGGGCTCACAGTGCCAGCAGCAAGCCATGCCCTTCACTGTCTTCTTCCGCTCGCCTGGCTGGCAGGGCAGACTGCAGATGGAGCGCGGCAGCTGCTGGCCACTCCCTGGCCACTGCATCCGCTCTATCTGGCAATGACAGGACCGTAGAGCTGGCTTCAGGACGTGCTGGCAGCGCCCGGACCTTACCCCCGAGGTCTCTCTGGCTGCACACCTGAATCAGCCCAGCACTGGCCACAGGCCCAGCTTCCTGGACTTCATCAGAGCTGACTGGCTGACAGTTGGAATCAGACAACGTACCCATGTGACCCAGACACCACTAACTCAATACTCATCCGGAGAAACTGAGTCTCGAGAGCGTAGACATGACACCCTAGAGTCATACTGAGCACCAATGCAAGACCAAAACCCCAGGAGTCCTGACTTTCAAACCCCGAGGCCTGGAAATCATGCACCCAGGAGTGAGTTAGAAACGCCCATTTCTACCCTCCTAGATCTCTGCCTGTGTGAACAAGCCCCTCCTGTGTGGTTCTCATGCCCGAGGCGTGGAAGAGGAACTACCTCGCAGCTGGGCCCTGAGCTTCCTCCCACCCAGCAACTCCGGAGTCCTGCTCAGCTGAAAGCAAGGAACAAAGATTTAATCAGAAGCCACTTAATGAGTGCCCAGGGGTTAGCATTCCTTTACATCTGACACAAAATGAGAACGCAGCTCCAGGGCTCTGAAGATGCAGTTGCTGGGAGCAATGCAAGCCACAGGAGCGGTGGCATGCCCTACCAAATTCCGTACAACATTATAGGGAGTAACCTGGTGGCCAGGAAAGCTACAGGTGCTGGGCCAGGGAGCCTGGTTAACCTGGGGGCCCTGATCTAAGGGAGTGCTCTTAAGCAGCCAGGCAGTAAGTTCCGTTCTCAGAGCAACAAGCCTGGCCAGATGGGACCTTGCGGCATGCGTGCGTTCACTGAATGCCCTCTCCTTCAGGAATGTGACTGGCTGGTTGAGGCTGTTCAGGAGAGCTCCAGAACTGAGTAGAAAGGAGTAGGGAAGGGCAAGGGGTAAAGGAAGTCTACATGAAGAGGTTTTCTTGGGTTCCTTGTATTATGGGATGTATCACTCTAGCCACCAAAGGGAGCAGTCGCTATGCCATGATCCTGAAGGAATGATGAGCCCCGGGACGATGGTGGATATTCTGGAAAACCCTGGTTCCCATGAAGATGGCCCAGTCCTAGGGTCAATGCTGTGCTAAGGGCTGTGAACCTTTGAGAGAACACCTTGGCCCACTGAGTCGCTGTCCTCCACCTGTTCCAAGAGTAGCAGGTATGAAGCCACCTTGTCTCTTATTACTCCCGGTGACTCCCACAGGGAATACTGTTGTACCTCACTGGGAGAGCCTCCTTCATCTGCAGGTCCCCTAAGGTAGCCTGCTAGCCCTGGTCCTCTCCCTCAGCTCCAGCAAGCTTGCCTGCTGTGGCTCCTCAGGTGGCCTCAACCTAGTCACCTGGGAGAAAGCTGGAAAGCCCAGGCCTCACTGTACCACACTGCTGTGACTCAGCCCCTTCCTTAGATCAGGGGCAGAACAGGCATCAGGAGGGTGCCCCGGGCTGGGCCAGCAAGCTGGCACTTGGGGACAGACAGACTGGCAGGGAGGGAAGAGGGGAGCTTCAGAACTGTACACACACACCTACCCAGCCTTCAGGCCCAGTGTCTGTGAGAGAGGGATAGGACAATGTTTGGAACCTCACCGAGCTACCAGCCTCTCAGGAACATCACGCTGTTAGAACTGCAGTACAGAGGTACGCACGCGCATGCGCTGGACTGCTGCTGCCAACAGGCCTGGCTGCCTCTGCCCTCTGCGTCCAGCACATCCTTATCTACCTTCTCTCTACCTAACACGGGGAAACCTTGTTCCAGGAACAGGTTCTGTCCCTCCAAGCTATGTGACCTCAGGAGAATCCCTCCCTAGGGATAGTATCCTGAGACACTCGCTCCAGCTGGGAAGGCTCTGGGACGTGGAATAAGGGGATCCATGCTGGGCAGGGCTGCAGGGGCTCCTTGCCTGGAGAGGATGCCTGGAAGAGACTGCAAAGGTGCTGTGGGATGTTCTGTATGTCAAATGTGTTGCTCTGATTGGTCAATAAATAAAACACTGATTGGCCATTGGCTAGGCAGAAAGTATAGGCGGGACAAGGAGGAGAATAAAGCTGGGAAGTGGAAGGCTGAGTCAGAGAGACACTGCCAGCCGCCACGATGACAAACAGCATGTGAAGATGCCGGTAAGCCACAAGCCACGTGGCAAGGTATAGATTTATAGAAATGGATTAATTTAAGCTGAAAGAACAGTTAGCAAGAAGCCTGCCACGGCCATACAGTTTGTAACCAATATAAGTCTCTGTGTTTACTTGGTTGGGTCTGAGCGGCTGTGGGACTGGCGGGTGAGAGAGATTTGTCCTGACTGTGGGCCAGGCAGGAAAACTCTAGCTACAGCAAGGTGTTCTGCTTCGCCTGCTGGGAACACGTCTCTCCCTCCATCCTTGCAGGGCAGAGTCCAAGCCCCAGACAACTCACTATGGTGCTTCCTCTCAACCACAACAAAACCCAAAGCAAAACAAAAACTGTTCTCTGCTGGAGGTATCACCCCAAGGGCAAGGAGGAAAGCCAGGGCATCTCTTGGGTGAAATATCTGCCTTCCAGTGAGGTCTGAGGTCTGAGGAGCCAGCGACTCACTCTCAGATAGCTTGGTGTCAGCCAGTGACCTCCAGCCCAGCCTGGCCTCTGCACTCTGTTCCCCCATGCTCCCTCCCGTCCTCATGCTTACTCTGAGGTGCAGGTGGTCAGTCCAGGAGCCGATGACTTTGTACTCAGCCGAGCCATTGCGCAGTTGGTACTGGTAGATGTCATAACGCCCTGGTGCATCTCCATTCTCATTGAAGGTTACAGGGTTCCCTGCAATACCTGCAGGGAAGGGCTTTGCTGAACCTTTACCCAGGCACATGGAGGCTTATAAACTCAAGACAGGCATCGCTGGGAAGACTCCTGCACAGAACATCTGAAGAGACCACCATTCCCACCCCCATGAGCCCAGACTTCTATACCCTGCAGCTGCATGGCCCAGGCCACCCCAGAGTCAAGTAGTGTCCTGCTCCATGCCCCCACCTGAGAAGTTGACGTTTCGGATGTACTTAAGCAGCTGGGTACCATCCACAGGGTCCATGCGAGGGCAGAGTCCAACACGGCCAGGACACAGGTCACGATGCATGGCGTGCAGTGCGTGGCCCATGGCATACACAGCGTCAATGACGAATTGCACCTTCCCCTCCTGTTCATAGGCAGAGTCTTGCCCGATGCGCTCTCGGTCTGTGAGGGAACACCATGCCGGGCGCCCATGAGACCCTCTGAGCTCAGCAGAGCAGTGGGGGCCTGGGCATACCGAGGCTGGACACAGCCAGGTCTCCCGATTGGAAACCCTATGCTTGCTTCATCCCCACGTGTATATGGAGAGGGTGCTCCAGTGGAGCCCAGAAGGTGACCTCAGAGGGTAAAAGGGAGTCCACAGCCCTACATTATACCCCACTAGGCCCTAGAACAGGCAGCGACCCGGTAGCCCTCTTTCAGTCGACCTGGGATCACCGAGGAAACAGCTGCCCCCATAGGCTTGGAAACAACCAGGACAGGAGCTGTGTCTCTCCCGAAGGACGTGGTACCCCAAAAGCAGCTCACCGTGGGCTGCCACTCCAGAGCATGACACCCTCTTCCTAAGAAACACATAAAAGGAAGCCCAAAGAGGCTAAATCTGGCTTCCTGGTGTCCTCAATGGCTTCTTGTCACTTGACACCAGAAGTTGTCATCAGCCTGGCCACGCCTCCCTGCCTCAGTCACAGGCTTCCCAGGAGCGGGGTGAGCAGACCCACCTAGCAGCCTTCTCACTGCTGACTGAGGGCCCCACCTCCTCCACATACTCCCGCTGTATGATACCATCCTCCCAGAAAACAGCTGCCCTCTTCACCAGACCAGCTGTGCCTGCCTCAGCAGGTCATCCATCACAGCTGGATTCCTTCACAGGAGGAAGGGATGCGGGGGTCGCTGGACCCTCACGTCGTGAGTCTCTAGTCACTTCTCCCAGCCACTTGGATGCAATTCTTCCTTAGTTACATGTGGCCTTGGGTCACAGGGAGGTTCTAGAGCACACAACCTGGGGGACACGTGTGGAAGGAGGCCCCATCTATGTGGCCACGGAGGAGCTGTCATTCAGAGTGCAGACATTCCAGTGTGGCTACTTTGCAGTCACCCACACTCCTTCCTGCCCCCCCCCCCATGCTCTGTAAGTAAGTCTAATAAACTCATCAGTTTCCCAGGTGAACTATCGTAGACTCAAACTTTGGTTATGACTGGGCCCTTATGAGGATGGGGAGATGTTTCGACATTCCTGGGAAGACTTCTTACAACACCCACCCCGCTCCATGGCTGCCCAGACTCTGCTCAGCAGCCCTGTGCAAGTTGCTGGGCTTCCAGAGGTCTGGGTGTCCTCAGCTGGCAGGGGTCTGCCAGCCCTGCTCTAGCAGGGGTGAGACTGTGAGGAGATGAGGCACAGGCAGGTGGCCCAACAGGGTCATCTCAGTACGAGTGGCCAGAATGGGGGCTTCTGAAGTGGCAGCAGAGATCCCTGGGATACAACATTCAGAAAGTCTTCCTAAAGGCAGCAGCTCCTGGCCTGGGCCCTACGTGATAGTGATGATTTTAAAAACTATGTCTTCCAATATGTGATGAGCTCACCCAGCCAGAAGCTATGCTGAGCCCAGTATGGGCCGGGCTTTACGGATCAGCTTGTTGAATTCTTTATTATTTTTAAGACTGATTTGTTTTATTTTATGTGTATGAGCGTTTTGTATGCATGCATGTATGTGCACCACGTGCACGCCAGTGGAGGTCAGCTAAGGGCATTGGATCCCCTGGAGCTTCAGTTATACATGGCTGTGAGCTGCCACATGGGTGCTGGGAACTGAATCCGGGTCCTCTGGCAGTGCTCTTAACCACTGGGCCATCTCTCCAGCCCCCTTATTTCTTTTGTAATTTTTTTTGAATTACATTTATTATTTATTATGTGTGTGAGCTCATGTGCCACAGCCCACATGTGGAGGTCAGAGAACAATTTGGAGGAGTCAGACCTGTTTCCACCATGCGGGTCTCAGGATGTCCCTGAATCTTTACCTTGCTGACATGAGTAATTGGTCCCTTTGCAGTGATGGAGAGACTGAGGTACAGAAACGCTGGGCAACAAGCAGAGTCCTAGCAGGAGCTAGGTGCAGGCATCCTAACCCAGGCCAGGAGCTAGGTGCAGGGATCCTAACCCAGGCCAGGAGCTAGGTGCAGGCATTCTAACCCCAGGCCAGGAGCTAGGTGCAGGCATTCTAACCCAGGCCAGGAGCTAGGTGCAGGCATTCTAACCCAGGCCAGGAGCTAGGTGCAGGCATTCTAACCACAGGCCAGGAGCTAGGTGCAGGCATTCTAACCCCAGGCCTATCCCTGCTGCTGGGCACGGGAAGGAAGCAGGTAAGAATGCTGGAATGAGTCCAGGACCCCAGAGGTGTTGGTAGAAGGGATAAAATGGACAGGCCCCCGGAGCCGTAGCCCTGCACACCACCTAGCCACAAAGCAAAACAAGGACACTGGCTGGGTCTTGGGCACACTCCCAGGTCCTGCCAAGGACACGGAGAGCATGTACAGAGGCCCTGTGAACGATGTTAGCACTCAGCCCCTACTCCCTAGGAACTCTGGAGGTCAACATGTCCATCCCTCTGCCCAGGTCACCTCAGAAGCAGACCTGGGGTAAGGAGAGCTCAGTGTCCATCTCTAGCGTGTACCCCACTATCCAACCCCCTCACACCAGAAAGGCACTCACAGTCCCTTGGATTCGACAGGCGGGGCTGATGGACTGCGGCACCTGTCACTAGTGGCTGCCCTGGTCACTTAGCCCTGCCTGCCAGGACTATCCTTGGCTCAGCCAGGGTAGGCATTCATTGGTTGAGAGTGGACCAGCAGCAATACCCTGGGATGGGGTGGGGGTTGGGGGGGTGGCTGTTGGTTACCTGCATCAACCTTCTTGTCACAAATAAGAAAACAGAGGCCAGGAGAGGTGTGCTCCAGCCAGGCAGACAGGGTGGGGCCTCTGGGTGGCAGGGCAAGAGCCCCAGTCTCCAGAGCTAGCCTGCACCTCTCCCCCACCACGCTGGCCCTGTGCCTCCTCTGAGCCTCACTGCCTAATGTGCTAACAGACTGTCAGTTCCCGGTCAAGACAACAGCCGGAACAGGAGGATGCAGGTCCTCCAGTCCACCCATCCTGTCTTCCTGTCAGAGCCTCCACCATGGATGCTAAGAGACGGGAAGAGAACAAGGCTGCAGGGGAGAGGAGGGCTGGGCTCAGTCCCCAAAGAGCCTCTCCCGGAACCAGGACTCAGCTCAATATCCCAGCTGGTACCCCCTCCTGGTACCCCCACCCAGGCCCTGAACCCCATTCCCTCACAGTTCCCACCCCACCTCTGCTCACAGCGCATCCAACAAGAAGTAAGTTATCAGGCAAGGATGCAGAATGGAGCAGGAGGCTGCTGCAGCCGCAGAATGTAGCTCAGAGGCCGGCTGCCCCTCTGGAGCAATACCCCTGACCTCTCCTGCCCCGGCTCCCCATGGAACCTTTTCACAGAACCCTGATAGAGCACTAGCTAGCTCTGGGGCCACTCTGTGCCTCCAGTGGGGTCATAGGTCACTGGGGAAAGAGACACTAAGGACACAGACACCCTCTAGGAGCTGCCTCGGCAGGGAGGCCTGTCTCCGCTAGAGTGGTGTGGAAGGACTCTGAGTGCAGACTCACGCCCACCTGACTCCACCTGGCAGTATCACAGGGCTGGCCACTGACTCCTCAATATGCTGGTCTAGATCCAGATGACACACACTGAGATGGCCTACTGAGAGTGGTCAGGTTGTGAGAGCCTTCTACATCTCTGTCTTCTACATCTCTGTCTTCTACATCTCTGCCTTCTACATCTCCGCCTTCTACATCTCCACCTTCTACATCTCCATCTTCTACATCTCCATCTTCTACATCTCCGCCTTCTACATCTCCGCCTTCTACATCTCCGTCTTCTACATCTCCATCTTCTACATCTCCGTCTTCTACATCTCCGTCTTCTACATCTCCACCTTCTACATCTCTGTCTTCTACATCTCCGCCTTCTACAGTCTTCTACATCTCTGCCTTCTACGTCTCCGCCTTCTACATCTCCGCCTTCTACATCTCCGCCTTCTACATCTCCGCCTTCTACATCTCCGCCTTCTACATCTCCATCTTCTACATCTCCGTCTTCTACATCTCCGTCTTCTACATCTCTGCCTTCTACATCTCCGCCTTCTACATCTCCGTCTTCTACACCTTTGTCTTCTACATCTCCATCTTCTACATCTCCGTCTTCTACATCTCCGTCTTCTACATCTCCATCTTCTACATCTCTGTCTTCTACATCTCTGCCTTCTACATCTCTCCCTCTCTCCTTCCTTTCCTTCCCTTGCCAGCCTTGGACTCCAGGCCTGTACCCCACAGAAGGCAATAATGACAGGCCAAAGTGCCCTTCAATGGGGTGGTGAGCTGAACCCTAACCTCTTGCTCCAGGAGTCCCCAGACTATCCCCTGTCTACCAAGGCCAAAGACAATATTGGGGACTCCCTGGATGCAGGTCTAGAGCAGGGAGGTGGCAGGGGAAAGGGGGTCAGTGTCCCCTCTCTCGCAGATGCATGGAACCCCAGGCCCAGCAGGAGCCTGGAAGCTCTGGGAGGAGGTGAGGCACGTGTGAAGAGCCACAGGAGGAAATAAATTCCAGACACATGGAGCGGTGACAGCAGCAACAGTTTGAAGATGTCCTAATTGTGTCCCGGGGCACCGTGAGGCAGAGATGCATTTGGCTCAGCCACGGGTGACAGGCGGCTGGGAGCGTGGGGGAGGATTTTCTCTCTCAAAGCCCTGAGCGGTAGTCACTGCAGACCTCAGCCTTTGTTGCCAGGTTGTAAATTGTAATCGGAATGAGTTTTCAAGGTTGAAATAATCAGAGTCCACAGCTCCACTCCACTCCCCCACGTGCCCCACCCCGTCCTGAGTGCCACTCCTGTAGACACCTTCAGGATTGAGCCAGTTCCCTCGCCATCCCCAGACATTCACAGATTCACACGCGCGCGCACACACACACACACACACACACACACACACACGCACGCACGCACGCACGCACGCACACGAGTCACCTTGCCCTGGGCTGCACCATCCCACAAGGCGGTGCTGACAAGACTCACTTCCATGTCGCTTCTGTCCCCCCAGGTTGACCAGGCTTTGATACCCGACTCCACACTTGGTGTTTATGTTTTTGTTTGGTTAGTTAGGGGGTTCTACTTGTTTTGGGGGATAGGGTCTCACTCTATAGCCCAAGTTAGCCTCCAGTACCAGGGTGTTCCTCCTGCCTCAGCCTCCCAAGTGCTCAAACTTCAGCTGTACTCCACCAGGCCAGGCGGGTGCAGGCGCTTTACAGAGGATTCCGGGAGAGTGTGGAAGAACTGGAGAGAGCAAGAGTCAGGGAGGAGAGCGCAGAGGGATGGCAGCAGAAACCCAGTGTGGGGTCTGTCTCCCTGGGGACCTCCAGGGCATTGCAGGGTCCTGCTAAAGCTGGCTGAGCTCACGGGTGCGGCATCCTCCTCTAGAGCCACACGGTTGTAAGGCTCTCCCGCCCAGTTCCCTTCATGTCTGGCAGTCATCTCTCCTCTCCCTTCCCCAACCTTCCGTGCATCTCCACGTCTGCTCACTCCTGACGCTGTCTGCGCCTCCGACACCTCCCTGGGATCCTAGACCACGCTCCTGCCTGTCCCCGGCCCCCTCCTCCTCCATCCTGCCCCTCCCAAATGAGGAGCAGCCATCCGATGCCTGCTCAGGCTTCATCCTTGGCTTCTTGTCCTCTTTCCCTGGCCTGAAGACTTCAGCAAGTTCTGCAGACACACTGAAAAATTGCCACAAACCTGACCCCTGCTCACCTCTGCCATGCCCTTGACCCAGACCCTGTCCCTCCTACCTGGGTTCCAGGCAGCCTCCTTGCCATTTCCACACTTCATCCCGCAGCCTCCCTCCCAGGCAGAAGGGACAGTTAGAACCTCGGTGGAGTCTACCATCCTTTCACTGGGCTAGGCTCTGCTGAGGGCAGTGAGGCCCAGGCCACCCCGCCCCACCTCTGAGTCTTCCCTCTCTCCCAGCAGCAGGCAGGAGCCCATCTCAGGGCCTTTGCACACACTGCCCTCTACCTGACATGATCTCTCTTTGCTCTCCACCCCGTGCTCTCTGGCTCCCCTCAGGTGTTTGCTCAAGTGTCACCTTCAGTCTCAGTGAGAACTTCTCACTCGAATGTGCAACCTACCTAGGCTGCCAACTTCCCTCCGATGTCCCCCAGGACTGGCTCTCTCCTCTCTGGAGCTGTAGGGCTGACCACTGTCCTGGTCAGACTGACAGAGAATCCTGAGGCAGGTCTGCTCACAGTGGAGTGAGCAGAGACTAAGAACACTCAGCCTCTCCCCAGCCCACCCCCATGCGTGTGTGCGTGTGCGTGTGCGTGTGCGTGTGTGTGTGTGTCAGAGGTCAACTTCAGATGTCACTCCTCAGAAGTCACCGCATAGTGTTTTTTTAATTTTTGCTTCAGTTTTGAGATAGGGTCTCTCACTGGCCGGAACTCATTGAGTGGGCTCGGCTGACTGGCCACCAAGTTCCAGGGATCTGCATGTCTCCCCTTTCCTAGAATGGAATCACAGGCACACACAAGTCTGGCTTGTTAAGCTCAGTTCCTTACGCTTACAAGGCAGGTACTTTACTGACTAAGCCGTGCCCCAGCCCCGTGTTCAGCCTCTAAATAAAAGCCAGTGATTTCCTGGTTGAGTAATCAAGGAAAGGGTTTGGGGCATACCCTGGCTACCAAACACCTGACAGTTTGAACAACTAGGAGTTCCTAATGGGTGCAAGGCTGGCACACAGTAGGTGCTCCCAAAGGAAGACTT
Source organism: Peromyscus californicus insignis (assembly GCF_007827085.1). Lineage (NCBI taxonomy): Eukaryota > Metazoa > Chordata > Mammalia > Rodentia > Cricetidae > Peromyscus > Peromyscus californicus. Next base: position 4,067,784 of record NW_026294491.1, read on the forward strand.
CCTTGGTCCCTCTGAAGAAGAGGTAGAAAGATCCTACAAGAAGACCAGTTCCTCATCTGTAAAATGGGTTTTTAGATGGGCCTTAAGGATGAAATGCAAAACCCTAGGACAGACCTTGATGCTCAATGGATGGATGCAGGTTAAACTGGCTGTTGGGTAGCTGTGTTGCTGTTGCGGCTGCAGCCAGCACAATGGGTAACTAGCAGCTCCCCACACAGCCCCTGCCATCCCATCCCGCCCTCCCTCTGTGGACTCCCAGCCCCTGGGAGCAGCCAACAGTAAATTTTTCCTCTCTCCTCATAAACCGAGCCTTCCTCTGCTCAGCCATCACCTGGCTGGCAGCGCTGTCAAAAAGACGGATGCCACATCTGCTTTGTTTATGACTTTAATTCCCAAGCCTGCTCCGTGAGCTCCTGGGGAGGGGCTGGGCATGGAGGAGGCAGGTGGCAGGCATTGCCCTCCTGGGCCTGACAGCCACAGACTGCTCCTCTCTGTGACCCTTCTCAGTCAGTGTGGGCAGTCCACGGGCCAACAGCAAGTCAGCTCCCATCGTCCCAGGGAGGCTGTGAGGGAGGGCCATTCCCGTCCCAGGGCTCTGGAGGCTGAGCACGGTGGCCGGATGCCAGTTACAAACGAGGACCTGCTCAAGGTCACCGCGGCAAGTGCCAGCAGCATGATGCACTCCCAGGTCTACAAGCTCCCATGGCTGTGTCGGGAAACACAGTGCACACGGGTGCCTTCCTCACCCTGTCCCTGTCCTCACAGCCCTGTCCCTGTCCCTGCATGCCAGCCCTCTGTGCACACACTGTGGTGCTGAGACTTCTGGGCCCCTCAGCCCCACCACTGCAACAGACCCCAGGGAATGAGGGACGCTTCTGTCCTGCAAGGACCCAGGACTGGGCTCCACTGTCCCCAGCGTGGCCCTTCTTGCTGCCTCCTCTCCTCTTTCCTATCTCAAATAAAGCTGTCCCAGAGGACACCAGCTTCAGTCCCACTGCGAGAAGCTGAGCAGTGCCGTTGGGGAGAGGGCCGGAAGCCCGGCTCCAGTGCAGTGAGGAGGTGGGACACAAGTGTCACCAGGCTCTGGCTGCCTGGGCTGAAGATGAAAGAGGCCTGGAGTTAAAAAGGGAAGGAGAGAGGTGTGGGGCAGGGCAGGACGTCCACGTCAGCTCCAAGGCCGTGACACTTCAGTCAAACTGTGCATCCTGCCAACTCTAGCACCGTGATGCTTGGGAGTGGCCTCAGTTTTCTCTTCTACAAAATGGGTGCTATCCCTGAGACAGTCTAAACCACTCACCCTTGGGATGGTACAGTCCTGAATGTTCTACTACAGAAAATACCAAGAGACTCACGGGGGGGGGGGGGGGTTATTCCATTGTTAGCTGTCCCTCCACAACATCCTGTCCATTTGCTTGGACCTACGCCAACGACTGCCGCCCTCCCGCCCCTCTTATCCACAAAGCCCCTGTGCCTGCACAGGACAATTCCCTGCCCTGGGAATTTCTGACAAACCCTGGTGCTCTGGATACTGTGGTTTCAGTTGCAAGAAGGCTGAAGCAGAGGGATCACTGCAAGTTTGAGACTAGCCTGGGCTACAGAGTGAGACTCGGTCTCAAAAACAAACAAATAAAAAACCAGACCTGGTGGCACAAATCTACAATCCTAGTGCTTGAGAGGTGGAGGCCGAAGGGTCAAGAGTTCAAGGTCACCCTCAACTACATCAAGACTTTGAGACCAACCTAAGCAACAAGAGACCCTGTAGATGAGATAAAAGTTCTTGTGGTAGGTGCCAGACTGCCCTGGTGAAGTCAGGTATGAGTATTCACACGATTCCCCAAGTGATTCCCGTGGACTAAGCCTCAAATCCAGTGCCCCCCGCAAGTCCCCATTAAAGTCACCAAGGGAGCTTTAAAAAGCCAATCCCACCCGTGATGAGGACCCTAAGCACTCCCCAGGTGGCTTTAATGCACAGCCAGGCTGGAGAGCTTCCGTTTTTTCAGTTCAGAGAGTGCCTCCATTAGTGCCCTTACTTCCTCTTGCAGACCCATGGGCCAGCTCACATCAGCCCCATTTCTCAGAAGAGCAAGCCAAGGCCAGGGGGGTCACAGAGCTGGCCCCAGGCACCCCGCAAAGCTCCACACACTCAGAAGGCCTCTGCCTGCATGCTCCAACAGGCAGCAGGGATTGTACCTGGGCATCACCTCAGAGGTGTCCATGCTGAAGCCCGAGTCTGGGCTCAGCCTGAGAAGTCCAGACATTTATTCTGAATCCCCATAGACAGGAAGTGACTCCAGAGATCCCTGGTCCTCACCTAGACACTGGAGCAGGACGCCCCATCTCACCTCACTTCCAGACTGGCCCGCCCACCCTGGGAACCAGCTCTGGGAAACCATGATCAGGGTATCTACACAATGTTCCACCAACAGGGACACAGGAGCAAGCAGACAGGACACATGATCAGTCTGCCCATGAGGGCCCAGTCTCCATTACTAATTAGACATGCTTGTACTTCTTGTGTGTATGTGTGCATGCTTGTGGGGAGATGCACACATGTTCACGTGTGTGCAGAGGTTAGAAGACAATGTCAGTGTCATTCCATAGGTACCTTTCACCCGCTGTTTGCATCAGGGTTTCTCATTGGTCTGGGACTCAGCGAAGTGGGCCAGGCCAGCTGCGCAATAAGCCAGGGACCACCTCCTCCCATCCCCCCATGCCTCCCATCTCTCCATCCCTGGGATCACAAATGCAACCATGCCTGGCTTTTCCTTTTCTTTAGATTTATTTATGGTTTTGCTTTATGTGCATGAGGGGTTTGCCTGCATGTGTGTCTGTGCACCACGTTGTGCATGCAGTGCCTATGGAGGCCAGAAGAGGGCATCAGATGCCCTGGAACTGGAGGTACTGATAACTGTGAGCCACTCTGTAGGTGCTGGGAACTGAACCTGAGTCCTCTGCAAGAGCAATAAGTGCTCTTAACTGCCGAGCCGTCTCTTCAGTTGTGAGCTGTAGGGATCAGAACTCAAGTCCTCACACTTGTGGGGTGTGCTTTATCTCCTCAGCCCCACGTCTGTTCTCCTTGCACAGCCTGTGATTACTGTCTGAGAAGGTCTCTGACCTGCTGTCTCTCTGAATCTCCATAGCCTCTTTAACACTTGAAACGTCGGGGTTTCTAGAGTTGGGAGGGTGAAATGAGATCATGGCAGTCAGAAACCTAACGTGTGTAAGCGTGAGAGACAGACTCATGCAGGACACGTGAACCTCCACACAAGACCCGCACACACCCCAGCTCAGGCTCACACTCCTGCACACACATAGCTACACACACTGCCCCTCAACACACACACATATTCCGCAGACCAGACACCAAGGGCTTGGCTGTGACCCTGGGAGGAACCACTTCCCAGTGGCTGCTGGTCCCTGTGGGCTGCAGCCACCAGAGGGCAGCATATTTCTCACTCCCAGACCCCAGTTCCACCACTTCTAGCTCCCTCCTGCCCCACCTAGGGAACCCAATCTGCCAAAGATTCCTTGTGGAGTGTCTCCACCTCCCATCTCCCTGCCCAAGCTGCCCAGGCCACTCCAGAGGACAGAGGCCTTTCCCTCGGTGAGGTACCACATGGATGCAGCACCCAGAACCCCAGAACACCCAGGGGGCTCCTGCTGCAGAGCTGTTCAGACCCAGAGCACTCAGGACCTGGGTCCAAATACATATGAAGCAAGTGCCAGGCTGCAACCCCAGGGTGGAGGGCCTGAAGCTCAGGCCTCAGTTTTAATCCTGTCTTAGCCCCTGGCACTTGTGGGAACTAAGATCCCTTCTCAGACCTCCCCCTACGTGACCCCTTTGGGGCTCAGTTTCCCCCATAGCACATCCTGTGGCTGTGAAGGGCTGCTGCCCTCCCCCATAGTACTTCCTACTCTTTTTCAAATGGGTTTTGTTTCTACAGTGCGGCTCCCTCTGACACATCCCATGATTTATTTATCTTGTTTATCGTCTGTCTCTCCATTAGAATAAAAACTCCATGAGGATTCAGACTCTTTTGTTCTCCATTCTCCACAAGAACAGGCCCAGGCCGCCAGTCGGTGAGGCAGCCTAGCACTTGCTGAGTGACTGAGGAAGCCCCTGGTGGGTCAGGGGTACGGTGTGCTGAGCGGCAGGAATGGAACCAGCTGTGCGGGTCAGTCCAGCACGGTGAACCCCAAGGCAGTCAGACGCCTCTGTGAGACCTCGGGGCAAGCTCCTCCTCCTCCAGCTCTGCTCTCTGGAGAGAACGCAGCGCAGCCCTCCCACCCTGACCTCCCAGGCCACTGTGGGCTGCACCCTACTCTGGCTATAGCCCTGATCCTCCAGCCCTACCAATTCCACTCTCAGGCCTTGACCATCGCACGTCCACAGACGTGAGGAGCAGCTTCTGAATACCAGTCCCTAAGCCCCTCTAGCTAGGCTCTTGGCTCTCCCAGATTTGGCCCGGGGAACTGGGCTGGTGGCCACAACTGGCTGGAGTTCAGGAGCCTAGCATCCGGCCGCACAGCCAGCAGGCCCTGCCTCCACTCCCAAAGCCCCACCTTCTGCAGGCTCCGCCTCCCACAGGCCCCACCGTCATAGTCCCCACCTTCTGCAGGCTCCGCCTCCCACAGGCCCCACCGTCATAGTCCCCACCTTCTTCAGGCTCCGCCTCCCACAGGCCCCACCCCTACCGTCCCTCATTCTACAGGGTCCGCCTCCCTAAAGCCTGGACCCCCAAGGTCCCACCTGTGCAGTCCCCACCCCCACAGGCCCCACCACAGGCGCATGCTCACTGGTGCACTTCTTGATGTGGCTTCCCTTCTTGAGCGCATGGCGGCTCAACTTGCAGTGGAAGTTGTCCTCCCAGAACTCTGCAAACCAGATGTTGCGCCTGTTGTTGTCCAGCGTGCGGCTGGAGAAGTATCGGTCGAACCCTGGCAGGGAATGGAGGTGTCAGGGCCTCCTCCCTGCCCTCCCCCACCCCACACACACACCCAGACAAGGAGAGAAGCAGGGCCAGGAAGGGAAAGGGGCGTCCTCTGACCTGGGGCCAGGCAGCTAAGAAAACACAAAACACGGCATAGTTTTATGCCATGCAAAATGAAAAGAGCTTGGTCAGGTCCCAACGGAGCGCATGTGATTTAGGGCCACAGCCTGCGTGGCAGAGATGCCCTCACGGATCAGTCTGGGCACATGGAGGGAACCTGGTCAGAGAAGGCAGGGGGTCACTTAGAGCAAACAGCAAGACCTGGCCGTGCACTTGCCCCTCGGTCTAGAACATTCCCATTGTTGACAAACACCCACTCCTTGTGCCCTCTGCAAGCTGCCCAGCTCCCTTCCTGCTCAGGCAACCCTGCCTCAGGGCTGGCACAAGCAGGACAATGCCCTCTCCTCCTGCCCAGAGACCCTCTGAAGCTCACCCCATGGGGGGGCCAAATGGAAGTTAAGGGACTGTCTAAGCTGTGGGGGACAGAGGGAGATGAATTCTGGACTATAGTGGGACTGAGTAACTCTTTGTTGTGTGGACTATTATGGGATGTTTAATGGCATCCCTAGCCTCCTCCCACTAGACTCCAGGGGCATCACCTGCTTACTATGACAACCAATAGTATCTCCAGAGGAGAACCAGTGGCTGGTATATTGACCACACTTTAATCCCAGGACTTGGGAGGCAGAGGCAGGTGGATCTCTTCGAGTTCAAGGCCAGCCTGGTCTACAGAGCAAGTTTCAGAAGAGCCAGGGCTACACAGTGAGACCCTGTCTCGAAAACAAAAAACACATGAGAACCAGTGTCTTTAAAATGTCCCCAATGTTCCAGAGAGAAAGGGTACTTAAGTCTTGGGTTCAAATCCCAGCTCTGTGACTCGAGTCACAGAGCTGCTGGGAGGCTAAATGAGGACCCGGCAGGGGCCGACGTCTGCCACACCAGTCCGTCTGGGTGCTCACTGTGGCTCCGTGTGGCTGAGGTGCTGTGGAATTTTCCACTGCCTGTGCTGGCTGGGCCTCAAGGTGAAGAGAGGACACGCTAAGTGACCTTCAGCTAGTGACGGAGAGTCGGATGAAGGGGCTGACTCCTGAGGTCTTTCCAGGCCTGTCAACCCAACGTGGGCTTTCCCTGAGTGGAACGAAGGCCCTGGGAGCCATCATCCCGTCGTGAGCCTGAGTGCTGCCAAGTCAGGCTATCGCCAGGACGCTGACATCATGCCTCCCACCCGGCAAGACTCCAGCCAGAGAGGTCTATTCCTACCCAAGATGACTGTGGCCTTCGCCCCAGAGGAAGGGGTGTAGGCAAGGCAGAAAGGAGACAGACAGAGGTGCCCAGACCTAGCCGTGGGCCCTGAGCTGGCCACACCGAAACATGCTGCCACGCGTGGTTTCCCTGCTGAGCAGGGAAAGGGTCCCAAGTAGGAGAGGGGTGGGGCTGGACAGGTACAAGACACTTTCATGACCGCATGCCTCTCATATCCCACAACCCAAAGCAGCTACGCAGATCTGTCATGCTGGAGGCCTCTGCATGCAGGAGGTTATGGGCAAATGAAGAGGCAAGACAAGACAGGGAACAGCAGAGGGTGGAGGTGGACAGTAAGCCATGAGGGTTGACGGGGGGCCATGATCCCCACCTGCTGGGCCTACCTCGGACAGACGTCCTCTTGGGGAGGACGGTGACAGCACCCTCAGCCACCTCCTCCAGGCGCAGCACGGGAGCACTCTTGGAGCCCCAGCTGTCTGAGCCCATCCAGAAGAAGTGGCCCGTCTGGTTGGCCCTGCGTGCCGCCTCCAGAACCCTCCTGTGGGGACACAGCAGCCCAGCCCAGATATGTATGGCTACCCAGCTGCCCCCATCCTTCATGCCTATCTCCCAGAACCCATGGCTGCCCCTGCTCCCAGCCACAGAGGACACCCCATACACACCTGACCCCCTCACAGCCTATGCCCATCCCCAGGCTATACCTGAGCCCCTCACCCCTGATTCACAGCCCACTGTTGCCTCTGCCAGGCCTCCTGTAGCTCCCCAACTCTTCGGCCTATGCCTACCTGCATGTCTACAGTGACCTTTCTCATCCAGGCCTACCTTTGTGGGCCCACATCTGCCCCTACAAAGATCATCCATGTCTCCCCAAACCCCTGTCTGCCCCACTTGGGTTCCAGATGACATCTGCCAAACCCCTGTCCTCTCAGAGGCATGCTTTCCGGGCACCAGGGCCACCCCATAGCAAGGCAATCTTTCACATGGATGCCACAGGGTAGCTGCCCATCCACCCCCTCCTCAGCTGCTCCGGTGCAGGGTGGGGCCTCCAGTGCTCTTAGCCCTAATCCTCTCTTCCAGGCAGGGACCTTGATCAAAGGTCCCAGGACAAGCCCATCACAGGGCTGAGGGGACCACATGTCACGCCACTGATCTTGAACTGGATGGCCCTCAAGCCCAGCTCTTAAGAGGGGAGAAGAGAGGGGTGGGAGTCCCTTGACCCTGCTCTCTTGGAGAGGAGCCAGAAACTCTTATGTGGGAGCCAGGGACCCCAGAGACTGTTCCTGTGCTTCCCTGGTAAGAAGTAAGGATGCAGGTCCAGGGTCCCAGGGGTGCTAGACCTGGGCCAGCAGAAGTCTAGACGAGAGCAGGGAATGGACTGCTTAGAGAGAAAATATTCTCCCCAAGCCCCAGAACCTGCCGCCAAACCAGCCCGTGGTCACCCTGGGCCCCTGCTCTCATCTCTCTGCCAACTCCTGGCCCCTTAGCAGGCCACCACCCACCTTGGGCCACCACTAATGGTAGATGGGGCAGGCACATGGAACCGCAGCCACAATCCTGTTAATGCTTCCTGCATCTGAGAAGCCGAGGGGGGTAGAGCAATCATCCCCCACCCAGCCCGCCACCTGCATTTATTTTTACCTCAGTCCACTTCTGAAAACACAGTGGATTTCCAGAAACAGCCTGCCTCCTGCCAGACTGCCCATGTGGCTCAACAGAGTCCCATCCAGCCCCTCCCCTAGGGACAAGACCTCCACCCTTCCTCCCAACAGGAGGCTTACCTGAACTAGGGTACCCTCGGAAGCAGGGGGCCCAAAGCAACATGCACAGCTGGATGTGGGTGTGGGACTGGTTTTAGGGGTGTGAGAGAGGAGCCGGGGGCAAAGGGGACAGCCCAGGGAAGCCTGCAGCCACTAAGCAACCATTTCCCTAGGGCATGAAGAGCTCTGGCACCAATATCTGGGGGACCTGTGTGCCTTAAGGAGGTTTGTACTGTCTCTGTGCATCCTGGAGGGCATCCACTCGAGACCATATCCGCGGGGAACCCCTGCCTGGATGGGTCCTTTCTCCTCCACTCCTGCATTGTTCCTGGGCCTTCTGTGTTGCTAAAACTCAGGACTCGGGGTAAGGTGTGGGGAAGGGTTGAAAGAGGGAAGTCAGGCCAACATGGGCCTTAGAAGGTTCCAGGGAGAGGGTCACTGAGCCTGGGGCTCACTTTCCTCTGTGAGAGCAGGCCCACCCCTCCCCCAGCTCTGCTCAGATGCAGGGTTCTCTCTCAAAGGTGAACTTCAGGAACCTGACTGGTTTCTAGAAGGTGGGCCAAGCGAGAAGCAGGAGGAAAGGAGGGATGATGTGAAGGGTCTGCGGGGACAGTCCGTAGAGGGCCCTTGGGCTCGTGACCTGTGACCCCTCTGCAGGATTGGAGGACACACAGAGGGACTGGCGGGGTCTCCATAGCCCTTATACTCAGAGACACCAGAGTCTGGGGTCTAGGAAGGAACCAGCCTACCACAATGAGAACATGTCCAAGCCCTGTGCCGCACGCTCACCAAAAGCAGAGGTAGGGGCTGAGCTATGGCCTGCAGTCACCACTGAACACCCACTTCATGCCAGGCCCTGTTCCACGGCTTTGAGCACCTTCCTACTCTTGGTCCCCAATCACTCCTGGACAGGAATTGTTTGTTTGGGTTTGTTAAACAGCAAAGAGGCTCAGAGAATTGAGCAACGTGGCTGAGGTCACCCTCCAGCAGGTGAACTAGGACTGTGCAGTGCGTGCCCAAGTCCATGAAGCGCTTCCCCCAAGTGTCCTGCTTGCTATCCTTGGCTGGCAGAATGGATGAAGGAAACAGAGGGGATGGAGCCCTGTTAAGAGTAGCTGGGTCTAGCCTGGGAGTCCACCACTCTGATTCACCTGTTGCCCTTCCCCAACTCCCTGGAGAGAAGTCCTCCAGTGGGATGTTCCTGGGCTACTGTCTGCCATGGCCACCCTACCTGATGTCATCCTCATTGGCAAAGATGATGATGGCCCTGGCATTGGATGTTTCCAGTAGGCGTTTGATGATCTTGTCAAACTCCCCGGTCTTGGGCTCCCGAGGAATCTTCACCGACTGGGCAATACACACACCTCCTGTGGAGAGGCCCTGCCCATCAGCCTAAGCAGTCAAGCCTGAGCTCCCCACTCCTCCAACACACCCCAGGAGACTATGACCAGGGTCCCTCGCTTGACCCCCAGAGCCCCACGTCATGGTCACAAACACCAACCACAGCATGAATACAGACCCTGGATGTGACACGTAAGCACTCTGTGCCTCAGTTTCCCTGATGGAGGCTAGCAAGAGCCATACTGCCTATTTGAAATCTTGGTTTTACCAGTTATTGCTAGGTAACCTCAAGGCAATGGCTCAACCTCTCTGTGTCTCAGACATCACATTTATAAAGTGAGATTAGAAGGCGACCTAGTTCACTGGCTTCTTGTGGAATCTGTGAGTCAGCGTGAGCAAACCCGCTGTCTGGTGCACAGCAAGTACCTGGAAGCGCTGGCTATTTTTATCAGTTTCACCTGAGACGGTTCTTTGAAGGATTAGATCTGAGAATAGCCACCCTGGTAACTGGTGTCCCCACACCCATGTCCACACACTTCCTATCCCTGTCCCAGAGACCCTGCACCCAAAAGGTCCTGGGGGTGGGCTGCATGTGTGGCTGCTGGGGTGGGCCAGGATGCACCCCAGCTTTGCACCAGCGGACGTCCGCCAGGGAGCACCCTGAAGCCAGCCAGTTCCCAAGCCCCTCGGGAGCACAGGCAGACGGCCATGCCATTCATGGGGTCACAGTCCACCTGCACTCTCCCGAGGAGAGCAACTGAGGACCACCTGTGCTCACTACTGCATGGGACGGGCGAGGAAACTGGAGCCCAGACAGTCCGCCTGGCCCAGCCCTACCCTGCCAGGAGCGAGGAACTCTAGACCACAGCCCCTCAAGGCCCCTGGTGGAGCTGGGGAACCGTTAACGAAAAGCACATGGGGAAGAACCCAAGAAGCCAGCCCCTTGGTGGGACCTCTGCCCTTCTGTAGGTGCCGCTCGGAACAGTGTCCTCCCTGGGCCTGGCCCTAGCTCTTCAGTCGTGGCCAATCCCATACCTGCTAGCCTATGTCTGCCTGGGCTTCCACCTGGTCCGTCTATACGGCTGCAACCCTCCCAGGCATGAGGCGCCTCTACGTGGTTCTCACAGTGTGTGGTGTGAGCACCCCTTCCAGCCCCTGGCCACAGAAAGAGCCAGGGAATGGCCTGCTGCCCTTACTGGCTGGCGGCGTTCTAATGATGGCGGTACTCGGCTCCTGCCAACCGGCCATATGGTCTCTCTCCAGTTAGAAAATGGGCCAATGGCGACATGTCTTCTCCCCCATCTGGGGAGACAGATGGACAGGAGGAAGAGGCTAGTCCAGGCAGTAGGGCCGGGCCACCTGGCTCAAGGAGGAAGTGGGAAGTGGGGAGTTTATCTCCTACAGGGAGAAAGTGTGGGGTTAAGTCACACTCCTGGGCCAGCGCATGCTGTCCTGCCCTGTCCTGCCAGCTTCATTCTGCTGAAAAGGAGGTTGAGGGGGCAGTGGCCCAGCAAGATGGAACGTTAGTCACAGGAAACTGAGTGTGTGTGTGGTCTTGGAGGATGTGGTATTTACGGAGCATCCCACATAAACTGATTGTGACCTAACAAAGGCCACATGATGTCACTCCTCTGAGAAGTCACACCACATTCCCAGTAGACAGATAGGGAAACTGAGGCTCTCAGAGATGGAGAGTTAGGTGAGGAGCTGAGGTTTAAAGCCAGGCCACCAGGCTGTGGGCCACCAGCTGTCCTGTCCTGTGTGTAGCAGGGGAGTTGGCTGTGGAGGTGGGAGTGCCTGGGCACAGGAGTGTGGGCATGCCTGGGCATGGACTTAGGTGAATGTTTACTGTGCCACTGCATCACAAGAAAGCAAGTGCCCAACAGTGTCATGACTTCACTGCCCACAGTCAATATGGCAGCTGGGGGAATGGGGACAGAGAGCTGCCTCATGGGGCCTGTCTTGGGGCACATGACTCCAGGGGGTGGCAAAGCCCTGCACCCCTGCTTCACTTCTCTCCTGGTTCCCTGTCACAGCCAGAGAGAACTGGAGTGGCCCCTGCAGCCCAGCACGATTGAGGACCCACCCTGTGCTTGGCACTGGCTAGGTCTGGCCTCCAAGAGTCTGCATACTCAACCCTGGATAAATACTAATATCCACGTCTGTCAGAAACTGAGGCTCGGAGCTGCAAACAGCCTAGCAAAGGTCATGGCAAGTGAGGCAGCAATCCTGCTCAGTGCCCAGAGCCTGCATCAGACCAAGGTCCTCTCTGCTGAAGCCCTCCTTATCCAGAAAGCCCTCCCCTCCACAACTGCCTCTAGGGATGAGAGGCAGGGTTCCCACTGCCAAAGTCTCACCCATCTCTGTGGAAGGGGTGGAGATTACACACGTGTGTGCGCATAGTCAGGAGTATGCACACCAAAGAGTGTATATGTGCACAATCACACGGCCTTTCCTCGGATACTCGCACATGGTCACAGACCACGCTGCTACAGGGTACCCACGTCCAGCCCCTGTGCCCGTCACTTGGTACTCACTCCTCCACTCCCTGGGGCACTGTCTTCCCTCCCCGCTCCATTGCCCTCGGGCTCCCAGTGGACTCCATCCAGAGCCACTGTTCACACTGCAGGAGAGAGCAATGGAAGCTGGCAGACAGACAGACAGACAAGAAACAGCCAACCCCCAGCTCTAGGCAGACACAGGAGCAGGAGGGCTGGAGGAATCTGGGGTCCCCATGCCCCCTCCAAAGCCCACCTGGGTCCCCTTTAGAGATCCCTCAGGTCATTCCCCAGACCCTACCCAACCTCCTACCAGGAAACTGGCTGCCAGATCCCTGTTCAGAACCCAGCTGCCATGTGCCAGCTGCAGACCTGTGTCCTAGCCAAGTCAGGGCCTCTGTGTGCTGGCCAGAGGCAGATGCCACAGCCTCTCACCAAAGATATCTCTGATTACAATCAGCCCATGGGGCCTGAGACCCCAGTCCACACCTGGAGAACAGAGGGTCTGAGGCCAGAGAGGGACTTTGCCTTACTTGGAGACACTTAACAGCAGGGGCAAGCCTCCTCCACATGCTGTGCTGACCACTGCCTGGTGCTCTGAATGCCTGGGGCTGGGCTCTCACCTCCCACACCTGCTCAGGCTCCTCCCCACCTGCTCAGGCTCCTCCCCACCTACTCAGACTTCTCCCTACCTGATCAGGCTCCTCCCAGCCTGCTCAGGCTCCTCCCCACCTGCTCAAACTCCTCCCTGCCTGCTCAGACTCCTCCCTTCCTGCTCAGACTCCTCCCCACATGCTCAGTCTCCTCCCCACCTGCTCAGGCTCCTCCCCACCTGCTCAGGCTCCTTCTCAGTTTCTCACAGCCTGAATAGAGGCCCTGCAGGCTCCTCCTCTTCTTCTCTTTTCCCTTTTTTGAAAAAATGCTTTTAAATGTAAAAACAGAAAAAAAATAATGAAAAGACAAACCCTAGGAAGTCAAGTGGAAAAACCTATATTGCTGCAGAATATAGTAGACTGCAGAGGGGAGAGCAGGGGAGGGCAGGGGAGAGCAGGGGAGGAGAGGGAATGGCAGGGGAGGGGAGGGGAGAGCAGGGAGAGGCCCCCAGGCCATGCTAGGAAGCACGGCAGGCAGGAGGCAGTGGGGAGTCACACATACACACACACACACATACATACACACACATACACACACACGTACACACACACATACATACACACACGTACACACACACATATATACACACACGTACACACACACATACACATACATACACACACATACACATACATACACACACACACATACACACACACAGACAGACACACACACTCATACACATACATACACACACACATACACACACACACACACAGACAAGCAGACACACAGACACATACAAACATACACACACACACATGCACAAACAAGCAGACACAGACACACATACAAACATACGCACACACACGCACGCACACACACACGCACACACACGCGCGCACACACACAAATGCACACGCACACACACACGCACACACACACGTGCACGCACCCGTCACTTTCTCTTCCTCTCCTTCTTTCCTAAGTCACACTGTCAGCAATCCCAGCCTCAAACCCGCTCCCAGGAAGAGATGGAAACAGTTCCTTAGAGGGTGGGTGGCTGACAGGGTTCTGCCATGGAGCGAGGCCGTGCCTAAGTGATGGGGCTCTGATAGAGTTCAGGCAGCAGAGCAGGGGTGCGGTACTGTCTGGGGTGGGGAGCACTTCCAACCCCCACCCCAGTGATCTCATCTTCCCTGAGGCTGCTCCACGGTGAGCTATGGGGAGGGAGGGAGAGCTGGGCTTGGGTCCCCACTGCACAGAGCTCCGGGCTGGCTCACCCTACTCACCCCTGCTGAGTCCACACTATGTCCATGTGCACACACCAACATGTGTGACATCTGTGTCGCTTGCTCGGGTTTGCAGCTGCTATCTCACTACAGGCCTCCCAGGTCCTGCCTCTCTGACTGCCTCTGCCCTACAACAGGTCTTTGGGCAGGTGGCCCCCCTAGCCAGGAGCACCCCAAACCAATTGGCCAGGAATTGTCCACTCCCCACCAGCCCTTCCCTCATTGGGTTCTTGATGCCCAGGGGCCCACTGGGGATAGGCAGCTGTCCATGTTTGCTAGAGGAACAAGGGACAGGGTCAAAGGGACACTGGTGAGCATGGGTGACAGAGGCTCTGGAGGACTCTCACCTGCCCGTGCCCCTCTCAGGGGTGCCTATGCCCGCAGAGCCTGCAGTGATCTCCCCTCGGAGCTACCGCCTTACCTTACACAGGCCCTGGGCACCCTATGGTGTCTCGTGTCCACTCATGAAGAGGACAGTCTGCCCCCATGAGTTCTGGACACACTTGTGGAGACACATGCCCGTGGACGGCTCTCAATCCTGCCTTCTGCTCTGTTCGCTTTCTCCGCCCAGCTCTACTCCCCTGCAGTAAACACTGGAGGGACAGGTACACGGAACACAAACGGGCAGCCGGGCAGCAGGCTGACAGTGTCACCTGCCTGTCCCAGAGCTCAGTGTGAGACAGCTGGGCCAGAGAGGGGCAGTGACACCATCCTCCTCCTTGTCACAAATGACTCCAGCTCCTGGTGGGCAATGGGCCACCTGGGGAGAGACTCGTCGGGTCTCAGTGGACTCAGGTCTGTGCACAGGGAGAACACACTGCCTGTGTTCAGTGTTGACGCACAGGTCACCAGGCCTCTCTGACCTCCTGTAAAACAGGGACGGACATCAACTCCCCCTGGTGGGGCTAGTGGAGGTCACATCTGAGTGTTTGTGAAGGTCCACTACTGCCCACTGCAGCTGCCACCCTGAGGTGCAGCACAGCCCAGTGTGGCAGGGCTGCTTGGGCAGAAGCTCAGATGGAACTCATCACTCAGTATGTCAGGACCCAACAGTTCTGGGCCCAGTCTAAGCTATTCCTGAAACACCGTGCTGGGCAGTCCCGGGGCCACAGCTCAGAAGCACGAGGGCGGTCCGGGGCAACGCCAGCATCCCCACTGGAGGCCGTTAGCACACATGCACTCAACACACTGCTCATAGTCCTACACTCCAGGACCTCACAGAGACATACCCACAGCTCTCCCATCCCACAGAAGAGCTACCACCCCAAGGCCTACCCAGGGCCACACACCCTAAACAGCCACACCTTGCCCAGTCCACAGCTGCGCAAGCTCATGCAGGAACCACATGGTACCACAAGTGCAGGCACCGCAGCCTCCACACACCACACAGCTGTGCACACCACAAGGGGCAGGGTGAGCCCACCACACACCACACAGCTGTGCACACCACAAGGGACGGGGTGAACCCACCAGGGCGCACAGTTTGCCTATAATGACTTCAAATGGGTGCCCAAGCACAGAGCCCTATTCTCATACACAGACAACACACAGACAATGAACTGTCACATACACCACACAGACAGACACACATGTCCCCAGTCAGACAATAGACCTGCCAACCCTGGCCCCTCCCCCGGCTCACAGCCCCTCCCCCACAGCTTCCCCAGGTCCCCCATGCTCACCATCCGTGCACACTCCCTCAGGCCTGTCCCTTTCCTTGTGGGGGAGGTCTTCCTGAGTGCCTTGGCTGCAACCCCACACACTCCGGGGTCTGCTGGAAGCTGGGGGTCATGGCAGCTCTCTGGAGCCTGCCCACACTACAGGGAGCAAAGCTGGACTGCTGCACAGCACTCCAGGGACTAAAGCAAAGCCCTCATCTTCGATGTCCCCTCTCTTGGCCCTGAGCCGTGTCCCTGTGGGGTTAGAGGTGCACAGGGAGGTAGAAAGGAACTCAGGCACTAGAGAGCAGCGGGCCACTGTGACACAGGGGGCCGAGAGGGCACAGACGGTCCTGGTCCCATCTCAGACACCCACTGCTTCCCACCGACAGCCACGTCACTCAGCAGTAAGAATGTGACACATATCCACCCCGGATCAGGCCAAGGGCCCAGTATGAAGGAGGACTCATGGGTCACCATGTAAACCCTACTGTCCCTGGCTAGCCTGCAGCAGGGCTCAGAGTTTCATTATTCATGGTGTTGGGCTCTTGGGAGGAAATCCATTGAATGATTGCCCTAATATCTTAACACAGATGCATTTAGGCAAAACACCTTCAGAGCAAGGAAGCAAGAAAAAATATAGAAAAGAGAAGTGCTGGAGACAGGTGCTGGGGACAGGACTAAGGGGACAGGATGCTGGCAGAAAATTAGTGGGGGCCCTGACCAACCTTCCACCCACATCCGGCTCAGTAGTGTGGCTGTCCATTGACAGAGGAAACCCACCTGCTTCCCAGATTCGCTGCAGAGAGGGCTGGGATTCCCCGCAAGACCCTCACATGCCCATAGCTGCTGAGTGCAGTCCCAGGTCTACTGACCAGTTCACTGGTCTACCTATGGACAAGGGGGGCTCTGTGGCTAAAAGGGCCCCCAGTCTGGCCAAGGCTGTCTCCATCAGCCACACCCACAGGTACCACACACAGAACAAGACCTCCACTCCTTTCTCATCTGCCTCTGCCTCCAGAAACAGGTGGACAGAAGCTACACAAGAGCTCTCCAGCCCCTCCCACCTCCATCCCCACTTTTTAAAGAGGACCACTTCATCCAAGCCATGCACCCCCTGCCACCCCAAGTCTTTGCCACTGTGGTCCTGAAGCAAGCAGCAGCTGCCCCCTTCCTGTCTGCTGAGCCCACGAAGCCTGTGGGTCTGACCCCTCAAAAGCTTCCCAGCTCTTGGCAATGGCCCAGTCCTGCCCCTCTGCTCTCTCTAATGGCACTTGCCACCCCTGCCTTGTACTGAGTAATTTGTCTACATCAGAGAGAGGGCTGAGCCTGGGAGCCAAGGTTCAAGTCCCAGGTGCCACTTCTTAGCTCTGTAACTTTGGACAAGGTACTTAATTCTCTTTGGACTTTGTCCATCACAAAGTGTGAAGAATAGGGCATATAGGAGAGTGTGGTGGCACACACATCTATAATCCTAGCAATCAGGAGGTTGAGGCAGGAGGATTGCCTTGAATTCAAAGTCAACCAGGCCTGCATAGTGGGGAAAAAAAAAAAACCAGACAGGCTGAGCAAGAAGCATCGGTAAATGGCACAGGACGTTGCCTGGTGCACAAACACGGCAAAAGTGCCCCGTGTCCTGAGTTCGGCTTTCCTCCATGAGAGTCCCTCAAGAGATACATCATCCTTCCTCTGACTCCCTGGGTCCCAGCAGACAGGGGAGCTCAATTAGTAATAGTTCGATACAACCAGGTGGTGGTGGCACAAGACTTTAGTCCCAGCACTCAGGAGGCAGCAGCAGGTAAATCTCTGAGTTCAAGGCCAGCCTGGTCTACAGAGTGAGTTCCAGGACAGCCAGGGATACACAGAGAAACCCAGTCTGAAAAAAAAAATAGTAATAATAATCATTTCCAGTTGCTGTCTAGGAGATGGGAAGTCAGTAGGCTGGTATTGGAGATTCCTGTGTGGAGAGAGACTCCAGGTGCTCCTGGCTACCTTATAGGAGCACCATTCAGGCAGGAGAGAACCGCAGGGGTTAGGGGCAGCAGCAGCGAGCCTGTGGTCTGGCCAGAGTAGGGTGGGCCGCTGCAGACCGGGATGAAATATTTAGAAGCCCACATCCCCGGGAAGTGGAAACTGACAAGCAATGAAATGTTGAGATGTAATTACGCAGGCAGCCCAACCATGTCTCGCTGCAGGCAGTTCTGCCCTGAGCCTGTTATACCAGCCACTGGTAAGGAAGTCCTCCAGGGTCCTCCCAGCCAGCCCTGCCCTCTCTGCAAGCCAGGCTAGGAGGATGGTGGCAGCTAAGCAGTAGAAGCCGGGGCCTGGGCAGACCCTGCACCCCATTCAGCATTAGCTTCCTGGTGGAAAATGGAGCTGTTGACCCATGCCCCAGAAAGGGGACCATCAGCTGGCCTTGGTGGTGGCAATGAGGGTGACACAGGCCCAAAGCAGCAGACCCAGCTTGGGGAGAGGGGGAGCGGTGGTCCCAGAAGACCCGGCGGCCTGGGGCTCTGGTTAGTTAGAGCTGATGGACCAGGTCAGGAACTGATCCATCACAATTCCGGCAGGCCTGCAGCTGCTGGGAGGAGGCTTGGAGTCCCAAAGCTAGCCACCAGCCCTGGGAGGGAAGAGACATGCTAGGCAGGGAGGGAGGGGACTTCAGTCCTCAGTCCTCCTGGGTGGGGTGGGTGGGATCCGCCAGCTCCTCTGGTTTGGGTACGACTTTCCTGTCAGATTGGCACAAGCTACAGTACAGGGAGGGGACTTTCCCCAGAATCTGACACTGAATATTAGTTGAGAGATGAAGCTAGGGTGATTGCTCACAGCTCTGAGAACGCCAGGAACAGGAAAGGACTACCCGGCCTTGAGAGCTCCTTTCCGATCTAAACCAGGGTCCACAGAACGACTTTGGTTTGTCCCAGACTGACCAGCATGAGCTAGGAACACACATCCGGTATCCAAGGCTCACCAGGCTGCCTCAGACCCAGCCAGCTGACACTCAAGCCCCAACTACAGTGCACCCTCCCCTGTGGGCCCTAACTCACAGAAGGGCCAGCCGCCCCTCCTACCCTCCAGCTGTGCTCACTCCCCTCCCCAAGTCCACTCCAAAGTGCCCTGGCGGGGGCGACAGGGGGCTCCCTCTTGCTGCTTCCCACCCATGAAGAGAATGGATGGTCAAGAGCCCTGCCTAACTACAGCTCGGTCGTCTCCACAGTGCAGGCGGGTACTGAAGAATGAGAGAATGAGCAGGCCCAGTCCACTGGCTGACCACTGGATTACAGCTGGTCAGTGGTCCAGAAGCCCCTCCCCCACCGCCAGCCCTCCCCCCACTCTTTCTGCATTCTCTACTCACCATCTGTCTTCTGCCCCCTCCCCCTCCCTCTCTCCCTCCTACCCCGCCAGCCCTTCATGGCCACACAGCACTCCTTAGACAGCTAATACAGCCCTGTGCTGCCTCACTGGCCCCTCCCAATCAGCTCACATCCTCGGTACCACGACCATTTCAGAGGAAACTGAGCCTCCCTCCTGCCTGGCTGCCTCTGCCTACTGTCTCTGACTTAGATCCTCCCCTCTCCTCCCTCCTCCTCCCCTCCTTCCTCTCCTTTTCCCCCTTTCTCCTCCCTCTCCTTCCTCCTCCCCGCCCCCTTCCTCCATTTCACGTCTTCTGGGTGACTAGTAAGTCATCCTGCCCATCTCCCCACATCCCTAAATCTGTGGCATGGGCCAGGAAGTTCTGCTGGCGAGGGGCGGCAAGGACCTCAGGGCCCTCCCCAGCCCTCCTGTCCCCACCCCCATTCTCTCCTTCTGATTGTCACCTTGCCCTGCTGCTTCCTACACCCAAGGCTTCCCTTGGGTCCCAAGGCATCGTTAGCTTCCTTCTGGCTCGTTAAAAATTTGCATATAATTTGCATAGAATAGCCACATGATCATTCTGTCTATAGTAAAATAGAGCCAGATGTAGCACATGTAAGTCAAGGAGTGTAAAGACCCAGGAGGAGGAGAATCCTGAGTCTAGGAGGCCAATCGCTCACCCTGGGTTGGTATGCCCAGAAGCAGTCCTGAACCCTCCAGTCTCCCTGGGCCTCAGGGAGGCTGGTTTGCCTGTTTTTATCATTTCTACAGAAACAAATAAAAACTAGAATTATTTCCACTTCAGAGAAACCAAGAGCCCGAGAGGACCAGTGGTCCATCCATACAGGGAAGAACCGGGCAGGCCTGGGCCACACACTCTGCCTGGGGGCCTGCTCCATCCGGCCCGCCTTCCAGGACACCCTCTGGGCCAGGCCCAATCCTGGGCCTCCCAGAGGAAGCTCTTTCCTGGCCCAGCCTCCCCAGCCTGCAACCGCAGCCCCTCAGCCACGCACTGATTGTTGGAGACAAGCACTTCGGCCCTTTCATCTCCGCTCCTGGCGCGGCCAGATCTGCCTGGTCACAGCAGTGTCCAGGAACAAATGTGTTTGGATAAGACGGAAATTGGTAACAAAGCAGAGGGAAAGGCTTGTGTCTCCCAGACGCCTGGCGGGCTCAGTGTCCGCAGACCGGCCAGGAGCAGGCCGTTTGCTGCAGGCTGGAGCCAAAGGGCTGCCCAGGAATGCAGGTGCCACTCTCCATGGTGCTGAAGCTTGGGCTGGGCTCAACAACCTCTGTCCACGTGAATCCAGGGCCACAGCCTGTGAGTTCGTGACTAGAATACAACCCCATCTTCTCTTCTCTCCATGAACCCATGGCCCAAACCCTCATCTCTTAAAAATATATTGGGGTGTGTGGCGTGTCTGTGTGTGTGTGTGTGTGTGTGTGTGTGCATGTGAGTGTGTCTGTGTGTGTGTGTGTAGTGTGTGTGTGGTGTGTGAGTGTGTATGTGTGTATGTGTGTATGTGTGTGGTGTGTGTGTATGTGTGTATGTGTGTGGTGTATGTGTATGTGTGTGTGTGATGTGCGTGTGGTGTGTGTGTGTGTGTGTGGTGTGTGAGTGTGTATGTGTGTATGTGTGTGGTGTGTGTGTATGTGTGTATGTGTGTGGTGTATGTGTATGTGTGTGTGTGATGTGCGTGTGGTGTGTGTGTGTGTGTGTGTGTGTGTGTGTGGTATTGTGGTGTATGTATATGTGTGTGTGGTATGTGTGTGCACACAAGCAGAGGAACCATCAGGCATCCTTCCCTAGCACTCCCAGCCTTGCTCTATCACCTCACGGAGCCTGCAGTGGGGCTGGAGGCCAGCAAGTCCCTGTGTCTGTCTCCCTCGGTGTCGGCATAGGAGCCTCTTGCTACCATGCTCAACTCTTCACGTGGTTCTGGGGATTTGAGCTGGGTCTTTGTGCTTGTTTACTCACACACTGAGACAGCTCTCAAGCCCCCAAGTCCTCGTTTCCTGCCAGACTACAGGAGTGGCCTTCCCGGGGCCCAGGCCCCCAGTCTATTACCCACACAACAATCAGCACAAGCCCATTACCTTTGAGCACCTTCACATCTCTGCTCATGGTGCTCAATGGCTCCAGTCACACACCCCTCCGGGGGCCCAAGAGGCCCCAGCTGATCATTCCTCTTTTTTCCCCTCACTAATCCTGCTCCCCATCATGACTGTCCCCAAATGCCAGTCTGGCTCTATCATGGGTAGAGTCTCAGAAGTCTAGAACAGGCAGGCCGGCCGAGGGGCTGGCCGAGGGGCTGGCTGAGGCAGCAGAGTCTGTTCAGGCTCAAGTGTTCTGAAGGGAAATGGACAGAGCAACGAGGCAGAAATGCTTCAGTGCCCGCACGGCCCCTTGCTGGTCCTACACAAAAAGCACTGACCGATCCGGGAGGGGGGGTGACTAGGGTCACACGGTGTGTACCGCGCAGGAGCAGGACAAAGCTGCTGGCATGCCACACAATGCCAGGCCTAGAGCAGGGCCCCAGGGAGCCTGGCAAGGGAACTATGTCTGCAGGCTCCTCCAGCCCTTGGGACAAGGCAATGGCTCATGCTTAGCCACAACTCCAAAAGCTTAGCGGTGGCATGGGGGCCACAGGGATAGATAAGTCAACGGACAGGAGACGGTCGGCAATCTGACTGGTCTGGAGCCTCTGTCAGCTGCCGCTAAACAACCAGAAGCAGTTGGAAGGGACCCCTCCCGATTCCACCGGTGCCTGGAAGACACAATAGGTTTTTTGGGGGAAGAAGATAAAGACTTTGGGGTTCAAAGACCTGCTGGAACGATAGGAGGGTGCTGAGGGGACTCTTGACTGCAGGAGTACCTGCGACCTGGGGTCTGGGGCCGAGGATCACCATGGCACCCAGCCTCCAAACAGTGAGGTAAGATGGAAAGCTAATGGATGCAAAGAACTCAACGATGGGAGTCCAGGGGTCCCCTGCCCCAGCACTTTCACACCAGCGATAAAGCTAAGGCTCAGAGAGGTACTGTGACAGGCTCAGAGCCAGGTCTAGAACTCAGAGTGACTCTCAGTCCCGGAACCTCACAGCACTTCTGGGGAGGGATTGGGGAGGCAGCACATGCGCTATCCCCCTTCCTGTTAGACTAAAGAGGAAGTGGAAGCCTCAGGTTGAAGACAGCACAGTCGTGGATCTGAGCACAGCCTCCTGCCATAGCACTTGGGCTCTGAACCACCCAGAACTGAGTTGCACAGGCCAAAGACAAAAGGGGGTTCTTTAAACCCCCGAACATCTTCAAGTACATTCCTCGGAGCGTGCACATGGCTTCTGTGGACGACAGAGGCAGCAAATTCAGACCAGGACAGCCCAGCATGTGACAGCTTCCTCTTGCTGCTGTCAAGGTACACTCATCAGAGGCCGGCAGAGAGAACAGGGGAAGTGGCAGTACACACACACATACACACACACGCACACACACAGGGGCCTGATGACATCTAGCCCTAGGGACTCACCAACCTGAGAGGTGTCAACATCCTGCTGCAGGCCAGAGCATCAGAGAAATCAGAGCGGACAGGCAAAGTCCCCGAGGCGGGCCATGCAAGCACGGGGGTTCATCTTCGTCACACGGGATTGACCTGGCCATCACTAGCAGTCACATTAATGCCAACACCTTGCCAATCCCCAGCCTGGAGGAGACACCAGCTGGGGCCTGGTGGGCCTTGCCGCGCAGCAGGGCCCCTCACATGGTCCACTCTCAGTGTCAGGCCCCAGACACTGAATGGAAGACATGCTGGGTCTGAGGCTCGGGGCAGCCTCTGGGTTTCTGGGATGGAGTGGACAGGCATGTGGCAGAGCCCCCTCTCCTCCTTAATTCTCCAAGATGGACACAGCAGGTTAGGCCTCAGGCTACCTCCCCAAGGAGTAGGTAGTCAGTGTTTTGGGGGGTCCAGAGCTACTGAAGCCACAAATAGGAAGATACCCCAAGATAAAGCCACAACAGTCCCCTCCTGTCTCCCTCTACCCTCGACTGAACCACCCAACAGAGCAGCTAGGGCTGACCCCCAAGCACCCATATAGCCTTCCTGAGTCCAAAGATGAAGCCCTACAGCACCCCTCCGGATGCCCACTGAGCCCCTCTGGATGCCCACTCCTGTGCCCTCTGGATGCCCACTCCTGTCCCCTCTGGATGCCCACTCCTGTGCCCTCTGGATGCCCACTCCTGTGCCCTCTGGATGCCCACTCCTTCCCCCTCTGGACACCCACCCCTGCAGCCTTTGGTCCTTCCCAGCCCTCCTCCTCTGAGGGAGGTGTACCTAAGTGGTCTTCAGCCAGTGTCTATGTTTGCTTAAACAACGTGGAAGGATTTGTAACGGTCAAGGTGGGCTGGGGAAGTGACTGGTGCAGGCTGGGCTCCATCAACCATGGGGTCACCCCAAGCAGGAGTTAACAGGTGAGGGTGTCATGGGGCTGACGGGGCAACATTCTCCACCATAGGACAAAGCGGTATCCAACTCCTGTCTTGGATCCTCAATCTGGCTGTGTAGCCTTGGGAAGGACATTTGCCCTCTCTGGTCTGTCTCTTTCTCTTTGAAATGGAAAAAAAAAAAATCACACTCCTCTGCATGACCCAGAGCCACGTCCAGGGTAGAGGCCTGACATGCTCACCATCCCAATGAGAAGTCCCAGTCTGTAACAAAAGCAGAGCCTTCCCTCCCCTCCCTACTCCCCCCTCCCCTCAAGCCTCCCATCATCTCCCAAATGACTTATACTTCAGAGGACAAATCAATACAATATACGGCCAAAAACATCTTTAATCTTTCTCAGGGATTAGGCTATAAGGTGCCGCGGCCTCTTTCTCCCAGTGTTCAATTCTGATTTCAATTTGACCTGCTGAAGCAGTTCCCCCTCTTCCCTCCCTCGCTCCCTCCCTCCCTCCCTCCCTTCCTTCCTCCCTCCCTCTCTTTCTCTCTCTCTCTCTCTGCCCCCCTCCGCAAGAACTGCCCTCCAAATCAAATACCATTTAGCAACAGGGCTGGATGGGGTACCCAGTGGCGAGGTGACCTCGGGTAACGGGGAGAATCGAAGGCCGTGGTGGACAGCTGGACCTCAGAGGCACAGGATAGTACAGACAGGTGGCCATGCAAAGGGTCCCTTGCCAAACAGGAGGGTGGAGGAGCCAGGGCCCGGCAAGGAACTGGTTTTCTTGTTTTTCTAGACTTTGAGGTCCTTTCTAAGCATCTTTTGTAGATTATTCTTCCCAATTCCCAACACCTGATTAGCGCTTGAAAAAGTCATTCACACACAGTCCTGCCTTCAGCTGAGCACACCAGACACCAGCTTCTCCTGTGCCTGCAGGTCATGCACACATTCTCACACGGGTCCCTGTCACGCCCCCAGTGGCCATGACCCCAGCAGGAGAACAGCGTGGGCAGAAAACTAAGTAGGTGAGGACAGGAAGCCGCTAACACTACTTGCCCTGGAGCTTGGGGTCAAAGCCCACACCTGCCCCTCTGCACTGTGTGACAGGGTATGAGTTACTGAGTGACTCCTGAGGCTCTGCCCCTCATCTAAATGGTGGTGCTCTCCGCAGAGGCTGTGGCCACCCAGACAGCAAGTGCAGCACGTGATCTGGCACCTCCAGGTCCCCACAGCAGGTTCAACACCGTGACTAAACCGTCTGTCCTGCCCTGAGTTCCACGGAGGACAGAGTCTGTGCCTTCGATCACTCACTTGTTAAGGGCAGGAGCAGCCCTGGGATTACAGAAGCCCACAGCACAGAGTGGCACCCAGGCAGCTTTCCCACCACAATTAAAGGGCTTATCAGAGAACTGTAGCAGGATTATGCCTGCAGGGCATCACCACCACCAACCTCCGGCCACTCTGCAGTTTTAGGAAAAGCAATTAGAGGTCTGGGCCCTGCAGGTATAAATATACACTGGCCAAGGTCGAGAGCAGCATGAGCTACTTAGAGCCCACAGGATGAAGCTGCCAGGGGCACCAGGGCCACCCCTGCACTCTATCCAGGAGACCCTAGGAAGCCACAGGACACAGAGTCTTCCAGCCCAGGGGCCTGCTCCTGCGGTCACCACCACCCCTGATCGCTGGGGTCCCCATTCAGAGGTTAACCCTTGCTGTGCCAATGACTTGCCACCGGAGCCTCCCTCCACCTGCTCAATGGGTAAGGCAGTGCACCTACAATGGAGGGCTTCCCAGCAGCCTCCAGTCCTCACTCACCCATCCCTGAACACTCCTGCTGATCACCCATGAAACAGGGTCCCTGATCTCCACCTAAATACAGTCCTCTGGTTCCCCCTCTCCCTGCCCATGAAAGGACAGAGCTATCCACAGGTGCACCCATGGCGGGAGCGTACAGCGTCTTGGGGAGTTGGGGAGACAGCAAACAAACCCAGCTCAGGGAAGAGCTGAGAACCCAGATGTAGAGGACCCATCCCCACACAGGTCTCACCGTTCTCTCGGGACTTCTGGATAAAGGCCTCCACGCCGCTCTCGCCGTAGCTGCCCTCTGAGGCCAGCGTGGACACGTAGTTCCACTTGAGAGCCCGGACGATATCCACCATGGCCTGGGCCTGGTATGTGTCCGAGGGCACCACACGGGAGAAGAAGTCATAGCGGCTGTTGTCACTCAAGTCAGGGGCTGTGGAGGCGTAGCTGATCTGAGGGATCTAGGGGAACAGCGACAGGCAGATCGATGGACAGACGCATCAAAGGGGCAGCTGCTCCCCACCATCCACAACCCTGGGACCCATCAACCCAAAGCACCCTCCCATGGACACTGCCTCCCCTCCCCTCAGCCAGGGAAGACACTGTGGGATGGCAGGACAGGTCCCAGGTACTGAGAGAAGAAGGAGATGTCTAATGGTGGCCACCCTTCCCACAGAGTTCCACCTGTCTCCCTGGTAGGGGCAAGGTCTGGCCAGCAAGATACCAAGAGCTTGCCTGCGACCCCAGGATGACTCCTAGTTGGCCTCATGTGGTCTCTGACTAATGGTCTCTAGCAATACCCCAGATACATACACTTGGGTATGCACACACATGGCAGGGGGAGCGGGCACCTGGAGCCTCCGTTTCCAAGTCCCTCTAGCCACCATACAGAAGGCTTGGTCTCTGTGGTTTCCAATGACCTCTGTCTCCTTTCTCCTGCCCAGTTGGAGGACACAGCCCAGAACCCAGACCTCAGGTGCTTCTCCATCCCTACAGGAGGCCAGAGCAGCTTCCTCGAAGAGGCCCTTTTTTCCACTGTTTGGGTACAGGGCCCGGAGAGGCAAAGCCCACCTCTGGCCCTGGCCCTGCCCTAGGCCTCTGGCCCTGGCCCTACCCTCCCAGCCATGGAGTAACCTGACCCCCTACCCTTAAGTGGCACCAGCCTCCTGTAATTGTTAAAACCATCCCAAAGGACAAGAAAGGAGCCACGTGACCTCCTCCCTGTCCCCTCCTCTCCAACACTATGGAGACCACAGTCCCTGCTCCTAGGGGCTTTCAGCTGCCACACAGACAGACTAGGGATGGAGAGGCTCCTAGTAGGCTGTTTTGTGTCCTGTGGATGCCCATACCCAGTCTGTGCCCTATGGATGCCCATACCCAGTCTGTGCCCTATGGATGCCCATACCCAGTCTGTGCCCTGTGGATTTCCATACCCAGCCTGTGCCCTATGGATGTCCATACCCAGCCTGTGCCCTATGGATGCCCATACCTAGCCTGTTCCCTATGGATGCCCATACCCAGCCTGTACCCTGCAGATTTCTATACCCAGCCTGTGCCAAAAGCATCTCCCCAACAGTGACCACCAGTGTATCTCCAGACAGAGTCAGAGGTCCTGGAGGACTGACTGTCCCAGTAGAGAACCAATGTTTAGAAATTTGTGCTAAGATGCTAGAAAGGAAGCTGGGTGGTGGTGATGCACACCTTTAATCCCAGCACTCCGGAGGCAGCAGCAGATG
Source organism: Peromyscus californicus insignis (assembly GCF_007827085.1). Taxonomy (NCBI): domain Eukaryota; kingdom Metazoa; phylum Chordata; class Mammalia; order Rodentia; family Cricetidae; genus Peromyscus; species Peromyscus californicus. The sequence goes on from NW_026294491.1 coordinate 4,094,502, forward strand.
AATCTCTGTGAGTTCGAGGCCAGCTAGGGCTACACAGAGAAACCTTGTCTCAAAAAAAAAAGAAGATATGTAAAGGTGACATACAGGGTCTGCCTCACAGGACCCCATGGGGCAGGAGGAAGGACAAACCAATTAGCAGAGAGCTGACAATCATTCAGTGAGAGGCGGTGACAGGTATGTGGGGCCTTGCTGCCTGTTCTCTATGCCTTTGTGAATGTCTAAAATGTCCATTTTCCGAAAAGATTGTTACACAGAATAAAACTAAATCCCTGCAACCCCATCACCCATCCAACAAAACACCATGAATGTGGGGACAGCGGGATGGGACCATCCACCCACACTTCCTCCAGATGATCACCAAAGGCTGGGTCCCCACTCTCTCCTCAGCTAGGCTGCTACTCACTCATCTTAATCACATTCTCAAACTGTCTCTCCCTCCCAACCAGGCCATGAGCGATAGACCTCCAAGTACCCCGTGGCCAGGCTGGGAGCCCAGTTCCCCGGGAGCAGTCAGCAGCTTCACACGCAGACCCACACCCAGAGATTGGTCCAGGCACATGACCCTCTACCATACTGCATGTACCCCATTCCCACAAAGATGGGGGATCAGCATGGGGCTCCTGCATAGTATACAGCAGGAAAGCCAGGCTGTACGGCCCCAATAGTCCCTGAGGCCCTGGGAAAGACACCAACCCCCGACCAGGCCAGGTTAAGGGACAGTAGACCAGATCCTTCTCCCTGTCACATCGCAGGTTTTGAAGTGTCATGAGCTGCAGGGATGCAGTAAGAATTCAGCTGTATGCGATAAAGCTATACCTAGAAGAATCAAGGAATCCTTCTTGAGGAAGCCATATATCAAGGAATATTTGGTGTTATTCAGCTTTTAATATATCAGCTGTTTCCTGCTATCAGTTTCTTGTGCACTCATAACTCCTAGGCCATAACAACAAACAGTATAAGCTTCTCAGACCTACTGCTGATCTGAACTAAGGTAACACCCTTACGGAGACAATGCCTAGGCTTAGGAGACAGGCAGATGTGTAGATGCATAGCTGCGTTTCTCGTGCAAATGAAGCTCAGACCCTCCACCCCCTCATAGGCCAAATGGCATTCCAGAGCAATTGACTCAGAACAAAAGGGTTTTTGCATATCAGGTGAGGGAGGATTGAGGCAGAATTCCTAGGACCTAGCAGAGTTATGTGGCCAGAGAAGAGAGAACAAGGCAGAGTTTTTAATAGATGGTAGGGATTAGGTCAAGTCAGGAGAGTAGGAAAGGAAGGGACAAGCATGGATGGAGGAACTGAGGATGAAGATGAGATCAGGAGCAAAAGAGCTTAGTTAGGACAGGAGGAGAATGGACAGAGAGGAGCTAGATATAAGAATAGAATTAAAACTGTGTAGATAGCATTTAATCTCAGAGGAACAAAGTAAATGGATGAAAGCACCCGGTGTACTTAGATTATTTCCCCACAGATTACCCCCGCCATTAGTAGCGTCTCTTCTGGGCCCCTGGGAAGGAAATTAAAGAGACTCAATAATTTCCAAAACTAAAGTTCCCACTAAGAAAATTTTCAGACTGAGGTTTGGGGTTCAAGTCCGACTCTTGCTCTCTAGCAGGTAGAGCCGACCAGTTCCTTCTCCTCCCCAGGCCTCAGGCTCTGCCGCTACAGAATGGACAATTAGGAGCTGCTGGTGATATGAGGAATCCCTGGGACCTCTGAGAGCAGGCCTGCAGCTCTCTGCAGCGCTGCATGTGACCCCTCCCCTGGTCCTTGCATTCCTGCTCCCTCTGCCTTCGTTAGCCTCCCAGACACAGCCCCATCACTGTCAGGAAGACATCCTTGAATGCTTACTGCTTTCTGAGGCACCCTCCTCCCACTGCCCCAGCCTGGAGTGGAGGAGCGGCAGGGGCACTGCAGGGCAAAGAGGCCTGTGGGAGAGTCTGCCACACCAGGTGATTCAGACATGCTGATTCGTGGGGCTGTGTGCCCTCCTCGGCTCCTCTGTCTTGGCTGGAGAGGCAAAGGATGCTCAATTAGCATTCTCCTCAGAGATGTCACTTCTCAAAATGGCAGCCCAGAAGGACTCCTGCCACTTCCTCAGCATCCCCTGCCCTGGCCATACGCAAAACATCCACCAGATCTGAAGCTTGCTCTGTTCTGGGTGCTGAGGACGCAGCTCATGCCACACTCTGGGGACAGGACGAGTATCACAGCCACTGGGCTCAACAGCCTGTTTCTACTCCCAGGGTGCTGACAGAAGCTGTGACCCATGGACTGTTTCACACACCCAGCCCTTCCACATGCACTGTACAGCCTGATTTCACCTCTTCCAGTCAGCCCTCCTGGCTTCTCCAGGCTTGCCTCAGCCTGCCACAGCACCAAGTATCCCCTGTTTAAGTCACCTGTTGTGAAGTGCCACACGAAGGATGTAAAGGTGGGTGAGCATCCAGCCCTGAGCACTGGTGGACACCCCTGCTCCCTAGGAGACAGGAGAGAAGGCAGGAGGTGCTTGTGGCCAAGTGCTACTTAGCTGGGAGTGACACATAGTGTGTCTGCCGCTGGCCCCCAAGAGAGCTCTAATTTATGCAGGGGACTGAGAAGAAAGAGTGTGAAAACTCCCACTGCCCCCTCCACACTCTCAGAATGAGGAGGAGGATGTCCATGCCACAAGAAGATTCAAAGCTGCTTCTGGACTTTAGCAACAATCAAGCAGGAATCCCAATGCATCTGTGCAAGCATGCGTGTTCCAGAACACATGCGGAGTCGCCTGAGCACATGGGTATGGCACACTCCTCACACTTCCCCCTGCACACAGCCACTGCCCCCCACCCCAAGTCTCCTGCCTAGCCAAAGGAGAACAGACCAAGGGGATCTGGAGCAGGGGGAGCTGGGCATCGAGGTACTCCTGAAAACCTAGCACTTGGGAGGCAGAGGCAGGAGGATGGACATGAGTTCCAGGCTAGCCTGGGCTACATAGTGAGACCCTGTCTCAAAAGAAAATCAGAAGGCAGAAGGGAAAAGAGAAGGCAGGGTGTGAGGGGAGGAGTGGAAGGCCCCGCCAGGGTGACACAGGTGTCACGTCCTAGGGAGCCACTGCTGTGTTTGAGGGACAGTGATCTGCCTGGTGGGACCACAGGTGGCACACATGTACATGTGCCCGTGTAGGGGTGCCCGTGTCGGGGTGCCCATGTCGGGGTGCCCGTGTTGGGATGCCGGTGTCGGGGTGCCAATGTTGGGGTGCCCATGTCGGGGTGCCCGTGTTGGGATGCCCATGTTGGGGTGCCCATGTGGGGGTACTCGTGTGGGGGTGCCCTGTCGGGGTGCCTGTGTCGGGGTGCCCTGTGTCCTTGGGACTACAGGCTGCAATCTGGCTCTCCTCCAACAATCTAGGCATGCCAACCCTGGCCAGGACACAGGGAGGCTCAGCACACCACTGCTCAGGCCCAAGAGAAAGGCTCCAATGTGTCAGAATTAAGCCCAGGGAAGCAGCCATCAGTGTCCCAGAGGGTCACTGAGTACAGTCCCCATAGTCTCTGGAACCATCCAGAGCAACTGGAGTGAAATCTCCACCCAATCTCCATATGACCTGGTGTGCCAGAGCCAAATGACCAACCATGAAAGACCCTTACCACAGACCCTTCAAGGGCCACCTGACAGGAATGGCAATCTTCTGTCCCTTTCCTCCAGGCTCCAAAGGGGTCATGACCCCCATCACCAAAGACCAGTCCTGGCACTCTGGCAGTCTTTGGAAGGATTAGGATAGGTCTCAGTGGGAAGATGGACTGGACTCCCTGCCTCCAGAACTACATGCTGGGCCTTCCCCTTCAGAAGCCACACCCACCAGAGCCACCTGACGGTGAGGAACTCAGGCTGGACCAGCCTGGATGGCTCCCCACAGCCCGCCCTGTCACTCATCACTTCATAGCAGCCACCAGACAACGGCCAGCCCCAGCCTCTGGGCCTGGTTACACACCCTGCCTGCCCTGGCCTGGCCTCTATCCAAAGAGCGTCCTGTGAGTCATGCCCAGAGCACAAAGCTCCCCTGCCCAGCTCTCTCGCACAAACTCCACAGTATCCTGGGCCTGCTCTGCCCCTAGAACCATAATCTGCATCACACAGGTGCCTCTCTCTCCCCTGGGGCCTGCAGAGTATCCCCACTGTGACTGGGAGCACATGGGAGAATTTTCAAACTGCCACACTGTCACAGAAAGCAAATTTTGTCCACAAGGCCCGAGAGGTTCCTTTGCCTCTGTGGCTGCCGTGGCCACAGCTCCCACACTCTCCTCTACCTCCCTGCACACCCTGGTGGCCTCTTCATTAACTCACTCACTCAGTAATGGCTTCCTTAGCACCTGCTGTGGAGAGACCTTGGTGAAGCTGATCCCAGCACAAGAGACAGAGATAAGTGCTTAAGCAATGAACACACCGGTACCTAACACCAGGGGCTGCTGCCCCTAGTCACTGCCCACAGTGCCAGCTCTCATCTTTGCGGTACAGGTTACAACTCAGTGACCCTGTGGTTGGCAGGGTCACATGATACATCCTGCTTAGTGAGCTGGGAGCAGGGAATGTATGCTGTCTCTGGGCCAGAGCATGTCATCACAGGTGGGAGACACCCCACGGTCTATGCATCCCCTGCTACTGTTACCTGCAAGGGTCCAGCCTGACATGGGTTCCTGAGACAGGACAAAGCACTAACCAATCCACAGGATGTGTGGCTCGGCAATTGCTACGCCTATGTCCTTCACATGCTAAAGTTTGCAAAACAGTTGTTACCACAGCATTGCCTCACTTGTGCTGACTGATGCAGGGGGCAGGTCTCAGGGCTGGTTGTTACCACAGCATTGCCTCACTTGTGCTGACTGTTGCAGGGGGCAGGTCTCAGGGCTGGTTGTTACCACAGCATCGCCTCACTTGTGCTGACTGATACAGGGGGCAGGTCTGAGGGCTGTACAGTCAGGAGTGACATGATTCTCCAACTCCCAGACATCAATAATGACTCTCCACCTCAGAACTTGAATGTGTCAGGTTGACACTTACCACACTTCTCAAGCTAGAAGGGGATGTACTAAAATGAACTAGATTCATTCAGGAACACACAGCTCACAAGCACGGTCAGAACCAACCCTGATTAGATGCCTACTGTACACCTTACTGTCCTAAGTGGGTTTCCAAGCTTAACACCTTCAATATTATACTATATAAGAGGACCCATTTAATTGTCATTTATTAAAACTACTACAGAAAGGTTAAGTTACTTATCTAAGGTCACACAGCTCTTGACTGGCTGGAGCAGCATTTGAATCCAAAAAGGCTTGCTCCAGAACCCATTCCAGTAATTATTATGTGAAACCTCAGTCTCCTCTGTATATAGTGTGCCTGCACACATGTATCCATACACAGAACATGAATGCACATGTAGAATCTGAGGCTGGGGCTGGAGAGATGGCTCAGCAATTAAGAGCACTGGCTGCTCTTCCAGAGGACCCAGGTTCAATTCCCAGTACCCACATGGCAGCTCACAACTGTCTGTAACTTAGTTCCAGGGGATTTAACACTCTCTTCTGGCCTCCATGGGCACTGCACACATGTGGTCCACAGACATACATGTAGGCAAACACTCATACACATAAGAAAATAAGTAATTAAAAAATAAATAAAACAGTGCTGGGCGTGCTGGCACATGCCTTTAGCCCCAGCACTTGGGAGGCAGAGGCAGGCAGATCTCAGAGAGTTTAAGGCCAGCCTGGTCTACATAACTAGTGAGACCTTGTGTCAATAAACTAAAAAACTTAAAAATTAATTAATTAATAAAATTAAATAGAAATTGAGGGTGCCTGTAGCCTCCGGTGACACGTGACTGCCTGCGTCTCCCACAGGACAGAGAGTGGGCACCAGCAGAGAGCTGTGTCTCCTGTACTGCACACCTCTCCTGCCCATCAGTCTATGGGCTGAAGTGGTCCATCTGTCTCTAAGACAAAGGACAGGGTGAGGCTGCCCTGGGCCCCAGAGGGCTGTGCAAATGGCCTGCTTTGAGTAACAGCTAATTTCTAAACGTAATTATTAATTTCATGCTTATTGTATGCAAACCTCTGCTTCCCAGACGAGATGAAATTGATTTAATTAGAAATTCCATCATCGAGCCATTTGGATCTGAGCTTTTAATTAGGATCACCAGCAGAACCTCACCCCCAGGCTGCCAGAGGGGCTCTTGTCTGTAACTGTCCTCAAGGAGGACACGGGCCTGGCTGTGGTGTGTGGGCACCTCTACAGCTGCCAGTGTCCCACAGTCCGGGACAGCACCTGTTACAAGCACCCTGTCCCTCCCAGCACAGCCCAGGTCACGGCCGGGGCCTCTCTTTTCTCTCGGCAACCGTCCTAGTTACTCTTCTGCTGCTGTGATGAGACACCATGACCAAGGCAACTTACAGAAGAGTTTATTGGAGCTCACAGTTTCAGAGGGTGAGTCTGTAACTGTCTTAGAGTTGACACCATACATACACCTTTAATCCCAACACTTGGGAGGCAGAGAGAGGTGGATCTCTGTGAGTTGGAGGCTAGCCTGGTCTACAGAGTGAGTTCCAGGACAGCCAGGCTACATTGAGAAACTCTGTCTCGGGGAAAAAAAAAGTTGACACCATCCTGACACCAGGGTCCTGGGTGCTCCAGGTGGACCTCAAGCCCCTCATTCCAAAGAATGCCCACTGATCTTCCTCTGTGAGCCAGGCCAGGTGCCCATGCAGTGCCCTTTCCAGCTCAGTGCATGGCAGTCTACCAGAATAACTAATTTGGAGTATTTTCACATGCATGACTCTGACCCCATCACTCACCACATCTACCCTGGCCTCCCAACAGTTCCTGCAGTGCCAGCCTCTTTCTATACCTTGAGCACTGAGGTGCACTGTGCCTCAGGGCCTTTGCACTGGTCTTCTCCGCTGCTGGATACCCTTCCAGAGCAGTGCATGTGACCTTCCCTATTAATCCTCATTTACGGCAGAGTCAGTCTGCCTCTGAGTCCTCACTTTGCCCGATGCCCAGCCAGGGCCAGCTGTCATGTCTGAAGTAGGTGACCACCAGTGGCAGCACCCACACAAGGGCAATGCTACTCCCCCACCTCCAGGGCCCGCTGGAACATGTCTCTCTGATTCCACAATGACACCCTGTTCCACACCCCTACCTCCACTTCGGCTGCCTAGCATCCTATCAGGACAGGAAACTGGCACTTGGATTAATTTCCTGTTCTAAATTGTTTTCCTGAAGGGAACTAGGCAGCATAGGCAGCCGGCCCTGGACAGACACATCCCTGGAGGGCGTGTGCTCAGTCCTTGCCTGCCCTTTTAAGCAGTGCGTGTTTTCACAGGAGCCCTGCACACACCCCCACCAGGAGGCTGGGAGTTGGAGAAGAATGGGGTGCGCAGGGAGGAGGGCTCCTGGCTCGCCTGGCATCGGCTGACAAAGGAGCCACACTGGCGCGTTGGAGGCAGGGCCTGGAGACAGATAAGAGCGTTCGGGCAGGGAGCGGGCCCTGGGCCGACAGCAAACAAGATCTTCAAACCAGCTCTTGTCCTGCTTCATAAGCAAAATGGAGATCAATAAACTACACTCACTTTAGCAGGTTCACGCTGACTGTGCCACCTTGTCAGTGGCTATCTTAGGGGAGGTGGGTGGCAGCTGAGGCCTGGGTGGGGAGGGCTGGAGCCAAGCTTGGCACCCCCAGGGCCACAGCTTCTGTGCTCTGTGCAAGGAGCTAAAACCAAGCTCCCGGAGGTAAGATGCAGGTCCTTAGCTAACTGAGCCGTCTCAGGTCTCCATCTCATGGAGCCTCAGTCTCCTTGTTTGTGAAGTGGGTGTCGTGATGAGAATCGGGTATTTGTGGGGGTCACAGTGAGGGGCCTATGGAAGGGTGGGTAGGAAAGACGCTGGGGAGAGGGAAGGGACCGGATGTTGCAGCCACTGTCCTGTCTGGGTGCGGATAACAATGCAGGCCCACTCTGCTATCCTGCTTTAATCCTCAATACAAACGGAGCAAAGAAGGCCTGGCCCAGTTTAGAGGGGTGCGAGGGTTCACCCAGGTCACCAGGTCCCCAGACCAGCCCGGGGGCCTCGGGACTCCAGCACCTGCGCGAGGAGTGGGGATGAGTAAGAAGAGCGGGAGGAAGGGACTGGGAGATGATGTTGGCTGTGCCTGGCCCTGCAGCCCTGTAAAGAGGTGAGCAGTGGACAGTGTCTGTGGTGACCAAGTCTGAGGGCTTGTGACACACTGAGAGTCAACCTGTCCTGGTACCTGCCCCCCAGGGACCATCTCCTTTCTTCCTCACACAATAAGACCACTATCTGTTACTTCATTTTTCAGATGAGAAAAGATGTCCTGAGATCATACGGCAAATTCTTAGGCAGGATTTGAACCCAGGTCTGTCTGGCTTCACCTGCATTTTCTCAGCCCACAGTCCCTACCTGGCACTATTCTGTGTTCACCCACAGCTTCCAGTCCTTCACTCCCACTGTCTCTGCTGAGAGGCAGCCTGAATAAGGGTCAGGATTGCTGCCGCTGCTTCCCCTGCACCCCCAAGCAGTCGGCTTCACACCATTGCACCTGCCCTGTTTAGTGAGAATTTAATGATCTGCCTGGCTCTCGGCCAGAACAGAGGGAGGGGCTTCTACAGTAAGCAGGGACTCATGAAAACCTCTCCCAAACCTGGCGACCCTCCACAGGCTGCAGGAGTTGGGACAGGGCCAGGAGGACCTCTTGATTCAGTGCCCAGAGTGGTTGCCATTGATACCCTGAGGTCCACTTAGCAACAGAGTGCAAGTGATGGGGGCGTGGTTGGCCTCCGAGGGAATGAACCACTCCTTGCTCACCACTCACCCAAGTCAGGCCGATGTGCTCTGTGTGTGTGTGTGATGGACTGCACTATATTAATATAAGATGATATAATGGGATGTATTAACATCGTTGAACACACGAGATGATAAAAGTCACACCGCCAACACTTCCTGTGATTTATATCCACAGCCAGGCCATATTCAGACTGGCCAGGCAGCCAGGAGGAAGCCCCACTGGGGCTCTGGGGCTTGTCTGGGAGAAGGGGGGCGGCCAGAAGCAGGGGCAAACACAGCAGGCACAGCCGTGGGGTGCCTGGCCAGGCGTCCAGCTGTGCCACGGCAGCCTCACTGGAGCCCCCAGCAGCCTTCCCCACCATGACATCCGACTTGTGTGGTCCCCTCCTTGCTTGGTCCCAGTGCCCTCCTCAGCTGGCGCAGCCCCCTTTTCCTGCCTCAGCCCTGCACCCCAGGGCTCACAGCACTCACACCCTGCTGCCTGCCTCTGTGTTCACCCCTCAGATAAACACTGAAGGCCAGGATCCCACCCAGCTGACCTCCCCTGGGGACACCAGTGACTGGATGTGTCAGACTCTGTGGGTCCCGAGCAGGAACTGCCAGGCCTCAAAACAGCCTCCATGTCCTTCCTGATGCAGGCCAAGGCAGCGTCAAGACCCTGAGTCTGCCTCATGGCCCAAACTTGACTTACCATCAGGTGTTGCTGGTCTTATTCCAGAAACATCCAGAACCCATCCACCACTCACCAACTCTATCATGTGGGCTCTACCAAGCCAGGATCCCTGTCTCCTCAGCCCCATCCAACTCAACCCCTCAAACACCTGCATGTCCACCCACAGCTGGAAGGACATAACCCCAAGTTGGCTCAGTTTCTCCCTCCTCGGGAGCTCAGCAGGCCCTGCAGGATCTTCCGGGGGCCTGACCTCTCTACCATGCTCCCCAGCTCTGGGCTGTGCTTACCAACCCCAGGGCCTTTTACCTGGAGTTCCCAGTTACCCCCTTGTGACAGCACACACTTCCCACAGGTGTGTGGACTGGGTGCCTCCCGATGGAAATGCCAGACCCTGAGGAGAACCACTTTCTCTGCCTCTCTCCCCGCCTCCCATAGCCCCAGGATGTAGACTAAGGATATGAATGACTATTGAACAGGTATCTCAGAGACAATCCACTCTCACTGATTCTCCTGAGTAGGTTCCATCAAGATTCTGTCAGAGAAAACTTTATGCAGGGAGTCCATGGATGGTTTAGTAGGTAAAGGCGCCTGTTGAGGGGCTGACAACCCGAGTTTGAGCCCTGAGACCCACACAGTGGAAGAGAGAACCACCCCGTGAGTGTTCTGACCTCCATCACCGTGTGCCTTCAGGGCATCCATGCCTTTGGCCTTCCTTGCCCAGACTGACTCTGTCATCAGAACTCACTGCTGCCAGCCCTCCCTCCGGAGGAGACAGGTGCTGGCCCCATCCCTCCAAGGGGTGCAGGATCATATTTAATGTCACCCAGGTGGTGAGTGGCTGAACCACCTGCACTTTTACCCTGTGTGCCAGCAAAATCTGCCACCTCCACGGGGAATAAGCTTGAGTTTCTGTCACCTCTGAACCCCTGGGTCCCAGGGAGGAGGCGTCCACCAAGGGTCCTCGGTCCAGAAATGCCAGGGACGTTGTTTCTGCTGCTAGCAGCAGGTGTACATGGAGTGGCCGTCCCCTGCCCTTTGCTGCAGAAACCTCCACAGGTGCCACTCAGTTCTGCTGCCACACTCCACACGCCCATCATGCCCCAGGTACTGGGACTTGGTAGCGTGCCAGACCAGTGCAGGAGATGCTGCCCACAAAGGGACTTGCTCATTAAGACCTTATGCAGCCCTTTTCCACGACACTGCTCTTCACATGGGTCCAGAGGTCACCGCACAAGTAAAGCCACACAACATCACCTCAGGCCTGTCCTAGAGACCTGCCCTGCTACAGTCAGCGGGTCACTGTTACCTCCCTCATTAACTTGATAACCTCAAGGCAGGACTCAGGGAGTCCAAGACTGCCAACGGCAGCTGCTGCTGAAATCTGGGCCCACAGGCACCAAATGCAGACGCACAGTCCAGGCCACCTGGCCTCCCTCCGAGCCCATGAGGGCCACCAGCACATCCGAGTCTTGTCCACAGGCTCCACATCTAGGCCTGGCCTGTCCAGGCACCAACAACCAGTGGTATGAGGTGACGCGTCCTGCAGAGGGGGTCTTTTTCACCCTGCAGGCCCCAAAATTGCATACAGTTTGAGTGGGTCCCTGAGGCCAGCTCAAGAAGCAGAGCTTAGAGGGGTCTGCCACATACAGCAGGCACGGCAAGGCCTCCTGGGGACAGCAGACGGTGGTCATTTCAGGGAATAATCACAGAGAGCAAGAGCTGAATATAGTGACTGGAATCCTAGCACTCAGGCTGAGACAGGCACAGCATGTGCCAGTACCCATAGTCATCTCCAGGCTGAGACAGGCACAGCATGTGTTTGAGGCCAGCCTGAGCTACATAGTCATCTCCTGTCTCAAAATACAAGAGCCCTGTAGCTTAGTGGTAAGTGATTGCGCGCATGTGCAGGGCCCTGAGTTCATCCCCAGCACAGCAAAAGCAGGGGTACCCAAGGCCCTGCCCAGTCCCTTCTGCTCGTCTGAGCACCAGTCTGAAGTTCCCATCATGGCATCAGACCCACCCACGTCCCTGAAAAGACCCTCTCATTGCAGACCCTTGGCCATGGATTCCCTCCCCACTGCTGCGTCTCTAACGGGGTGGCTTTGCAGCTTCATGACAGTCCCTTCCAGACCCAGCCTCTCAGAGCCGGATCCAGCTCACATTCAGAGGTTCTGGACCTGACATTGACACTGCCAGCATAGCCGCGCCCTGGACTGACAGGCATGGTGTTCCCTGGCTCGGCTTCATGTCCCGTTCTCCCTCCAGCCTGGCCTGCCCTGTGAACCAGGCCTGTATGGGTGACACCATAGCAATGATGGGGACCTAGTGGCACCTGAGACACTAGCCCCATACATTCAAGGATACAGGTATGCAAACACAGGCACCTGAGATACCGCTTCACATACTTTCAAGAACCCAGGTACACACACACAGCACTCTCTGAGTTCCACACAGTGTACAGAGCTCACTGTGAGAGGTGAACCCGGCCATGCCAACAGTCTGTGCACACAAACATTCCTCTGCTCTGCGTGTGTGCTGCACATGTACCATGCATGCACACACGGAGACTCGGGGTAGTGAGGCAGCTGACAATCCATTTGAGGATGCACAGGCCTGTCTGTAACCTGTCATCCCATGTACTCGGGAGGCAGAGGCAGGACTGCAAGATCATGTGCCATGTGAGCAACGAACTGAGTTCAAGACCGGTCTGTGCAAATTAGTGAGACCTTGTCACAAAATAGGGTAAAAGGGGGCCTGGGGATGTAGCTCAATGATAAATGCACTTACCTAGCATGAGCAAGGTCCTGGGTTCAATTCCCAGAACTGGAGGTAGAAAGAGGCGGGGATAGTGGAAGGAGAGAAGGAGAAACAGAGATTGAGGTCCTAATTTCCCATCTCCCAGCCTGCTCTCTCCTGTGAGTACCCCAGCAGGGAACCGCAAGGGCACCCAGAGCAGAAGCAGGGAAGGATGGGTTCAAGCCGGTGGGTAGGCGAGAGTCAAGGACAGTGCTCAGGAGGCAGCAGCTTGGAAGGGAACTAAGGGTGGGCTCTGGGGCAGCCCCTGGACTGTGGACTGTGGCCTGCCTCCCCTAAACTGTGGCCTGCCTCCCCTAGACTGTGGCCTGTGGCCTGCCTCGCCTGGACTGTGGCCTGCCTCCCCTGGACTGTGGCCTGTGGCCTGCCTTGCCTGCCTCTTCTACACAAGGAACAAATGAGCTGAAGAGCCTCCTTTCCTGACTTAAGTTGCCCTTAAACAACCACGGTAGAAAAAGGAGCCGGACCCTCCCTGAGGACCACAGTCCTGCAGGGGGAGGAAGAGGACAGTAATGTCTGTAATTTGTTTAAATAATCCTGCTGAACTGGAAGAAAATTAACAAATGAGAAACCAGCTCGAAATTAATCAAACTTCTCCCTGTCCATGTCCCCCCGCCCTGCGCTTTCTATCTTAATGAAGGTTATTTATCCAGCGAGCAATAAAACAGGGAATTAAATTAAACAGGCCCTCTGTTCCTGCCTCTCCCCACCCCAGGGAGGCTGTGGCCCTTCTACAGCTTTATAACTGTGCAGGCTGCCAACTGTGGCTGACAGTGACCCCAGGCAGAAAGAGTCAGGACCCACAACTCACATATCCCCGTTTCCCATCTCTATAGCTTGGCCAAAACAAAAAACAAAAAACAAAAAAAAAGGCTCACTTAACCATGAGTCTGGTGGCAGATGGGAGGGCCCTGTTGCTGGGTCCTCAGATGCTGGTGCTCAGCAGGATCCAAGTGAGGAAGGTGTACAGAAGAACCACCCCGGGCCCCTGCTTCTCAGCTAGGTCAAGCATTCTCCTACCACAGGACCTGTGCCCCGGCTCCACCCTCACCTGAGTCTATGTTTGAATGTCCCTTCCCGGGGATTTCCCTGACAGCCTTGTTTTGTCGCCAGCAGACCCACACATCCCATCTTCCCTCATGCCCTGATGCCATGGCTTTATCTCTGTCTGGGGACAGTAGCCACCTCCTCCAGGAAGCCACCTTCATGGATCTCTCATCAGAACCGCTCTCTCCACCTCTGAGTGTCCAGGGTGCCCTCACCTGCACTTCCACCACAGCTGCCCACACACACCCCCCCCAGCACAGTGACCACCCAAGAGTATGCCACACACCCTCCTTCCAGGAAGACCAGATCCATTTACTCTGGCCACCCCCCCACCCCAACACCTGCTTCGCACCTCCCTCCAACCTGGAGCTCCATGAGATTTGCTAACTCTGAGGGGGCCAGGACATAGGCCAGAGAGTGTGCCACTAAGAGGGTCCCTGTCTCCCAGTCACTGGCATCTCAGGCTGGTCTGAGGACACAGGAGCCTTTAGGTGCCACTTAACTGCTGCACGAAGGAGCAGCTGGCCGGCTAAACTTCCTTCAAGGGCTGCCTGAAAAGAAACCACTGCTCTAAAGTTGAGAGGTGCCTGGTTAAAATGGAAATGCTCACCCTCTGGTCCAGCCAGCCACTGGCCCCTTAACAGCAGCTCTGCCCCACTCCTGGCTGTGTGTGTGTGTGTGTGTGTGTGTGTGTGTGTGTGTGTGTGTGTGTGTGTGTGTGTGTGTACTCGCTCATGTGTGGCCACCCCCATGGGCGAGGACATCAGGCACAACACAGCCACGCTTGAATTATTTATTCCGTACATTGTTAGCACAGTAGAGAGAGCAACTGTGTCTCCAGGCTTCAATTAAAATATCAAGGCACCCACACCGTCTGCCTAGCCACACGGCTCCCACTGACACAGGCAGGAGTGGGCCTCCATCCGCAGCCAGTGTCCCAGCCAGCATCCCAGCCAGGACCCCAGCCAGGACCCCAGCCAGCGTCCCAGCCAGCGTCCCAGCCAGCACCCAGCCAGCATCCCAGCCAGCACCCCAGTCAGGACCCCAGTCAGGACCCCAGCCAGCACCCAGCCAGCACCCAGCCAGCGTCCCAGCCAGCGTCCCAGCCAGGACCCCAGCCAGCACCCAGTCAGCACCCAGCCAGCGTCCCAGCCAGCACCCCAGCCAGCACCCCAGCCAGGACCCCAGCCAGCATCCCAGCCAGCACCCCAGTCAGGACCCCAGCCAGCACCCAGCCAGCACCCCAGCCAGCACCCCAGCCAGGACCCCAGCCAGTACCCAGCCAGCACCCAGCCAGCATCCTAGCACTGTGCCGAGGTCCTGCCTCTGCCTCCCAGCACAGGCTTGTCTCTGCACCATGGACAACATTTCGGGAGTTGCCCTGGACTCAGCCCACAGGGTGCCAAAACATTTCAGCCTTCTTCCTCTAGGATAGTTTAGTCAATCCATGGCCTTAAAGAGCCCTTCTCATTTCCCAAAGGCCTTGACCCAGCCTTGGTGTATGACTGATCTCTCACCTACTGAACATCCCCAAAAAACACTGCTGTGTGTGGCGTTCCTTCCACCCAAGGATGGTCACAGTCATTAGAAATTAACTTTAAAAAAAAACTAAACAAATTTTTATTTTGTAATTTAAGTGGCTCTTTTTTATGGGTCTGTACTACTCCACTAAGCATTGAGACATAATTTGGATAGTTCCTAATTTATGTATCCTCAGGCTTGTAGCCAGAATGAGCTTGGATTTCTGATTCCCCTCTTCTGAGTGTTGGGATTACAATCATGCACCACCACACGTGGCTTATGTGATGCAGGGAGGTGAGCCCTGGGCTTCATCTATGCTAAGCAACCACTGTACCAATGGAGCCACATCCCAGGCCCTTAGAAAGGGACTTTGAAAAGGTGAAAATGGGAAGATGTCAGCCACACTGGAGGAGTGGACTCACACACAGGTGGGTTTCTGCCTTCGTCACCCCCGATTCTGAGGTGGAACCGCAGATGACAAGAGCCAGGGAAACTCCGGGGGCTGTGGTCATGAGCTAACTGGGTCACCCACCAGATTCGATTCCAGCCCCCAGATTAAAACACGAGGCCCATGAAAGCAGAGTGGGTGGGCTGAGAAAGAGCAGTGCATTTGCCGCCACATGCCCAGGGAGAGAGCGCTGCAGGGAGAGTGCTGGGGGGAGAGAGCTGGGGGGAGAGAGCTGGGGGGGGGGAGAGCTGGGGGGAGAGAGCTGGGGGGGGAGAGCTGGGGGGTGCTCCAGGTAGTGCACAGGCCCCAAGGCCTCCATGAGCCCTTACCTTCTTTTTTATTTTTTCCATTTTCACATGTGTATGGTGTGTGTGTGTGTGTGTGTGTGTGTGTGTGTGTGTGTGTGTGTGTGTACATGCTTTGCATGGGGGGGAGGGGTGTACAAGCACGTGTGTGGAGACCCAAGGTTGAAGTCAAGTGTCTTCCTCCATTGCTTTTCTGCCTGTTCATTGAGGCAGGTCCTCTCAATCAAACCCAGAGTTCACCAATACGGCTATTACTAATGTGGATTTTGGGGATTTGAACTCTGATCCAAACTCTTGACTGGCTAGCACTTTAACCACTGAACCATCTCCGAGCCTTGTGATGCTTCTGTTTTAACGTATGCAGCACAGAAACCCATCTCCACTACTAAGATGCTGCTTCCCGGACACCAGCGGTGACAGTGGCAAGAACAGTGCAAAGCGGCAGACTAACTTCAGAGACCAGGGCTGCCCATTGGGATGTGGACAAGCTGGCCTCTGAGACAGGCCTCTGGGCACAGGAGAAGCTTAAACCTGTCAAGAGGGCAGCATCCCTGTGGAAAAATGATGGGCAGTTCTCCCTAAAGCTGATTGCTCATACAGCTCTGAAGCCAACATTTCCAGCAACATAACACAGTCTGGGAAAGGAACTTTAAGTCCATTGAAAGACACATTCATGGACATTTAGATCCACTTTATTCATGAGACCCAAACATTGGATTCACCCTAAATTTTCAGAAGCAGCAGACTGGACACACGAATTATGAATTATATAAATAAAGACACAGTAGAATAGCACAGAGCCATAAAACGAGGAAGATGTTTACACACTCTACCCCATGGACAGATCTCACATACAGCATAGGCACCATGGATGGATCTCACACAGCAGAGAACACCATGGATGGATCTCACATACAGAGAACATCATGGATGGATCTCACACAGCAGAGAACAGAGAACACCATGGATGGATCTCACACAGCAGAGGCACCATGGACGGATCTCACACAGCATAGAACACCATGGACGGATCTCACACACAGAGAAAACCATGGATGGATCTCACACAGCAGAGGCACCATGGATGGATCTCATACAGCAGAGGCACCATGGATGGATCTCATACACAGAGAACACCATGGACGGATCTCACACACAGAGAGCACCATGGATGGATCTCACACACAGAGAACACCATGGATGGATCTCACACAGCAGAGAACATCATGGACGGATCTCACACAGCAGAGGCACCAATCTGCATGTGCTGAGGTGAAGCCTGGAGACAAGTCCAGCAACAGATGAACATTGTGGAGAGAGACATTGGCCAGAGGGGCTACAGGGAACTTCTTGGGCACTAAAGATGCTGTGATGAAGGTCATCCACAAACCTGCCTTCAAACCTCATGGGGCATGTGTCTGGAATTCACACTTTATGATAACAAGTCACACCTTAAGGTGTAAAGGAATGGGAGAAGGTGCAGCTCTGCCTTAAGGGACCATTAGACACTGAGGCAAATGGGGACTTACAGAGAGGCCCAGGGGACAGGAACAGGGAATGGCAAGGTGGAAGGGAGGAGCTGAAGGTGGGATGCCTAAAACACATTAGCCCAGTTCAAGGCCTCCTGAGGGACTTCACCTCCTCTCCACTTCTCCTGCCAAGCAAGCCACCCTGTCCTCAGCTCATCTCCCTCACTGCCAGACTTAGGTCAGGCCCCACTTCATAAGAGGAGCTGAATATGTCCCTCACCCCAGGCATTGCCAGAGAAATCCTGCTCTACCTCCCAGGCTCCACCTGCCATTTCTACTTCCATACCACCCTCCCCAGAGCTCACCTGAGCACCTGCAAAACTAACTCTCCCATGAGAAAAGTGCCCTCCCCCAGCTACTTCCTCCAGCCACCTAGGTACCATGCTGTCACATTTCCTGCAGGAACACAGACATGGCCAAAGGAGCAGCCCCCAAACTATACATCAAGCCAACTAACTACCAGGAGGGTTTGAACCAAGAATGGCCAGGGCTCTAGTGGGTGATTATGTAGCCAGCAGACAGCATGTTTCAAAGACTGGCTAAGGACATTAGAAAATGCTCACCCCATGGTTTGTGCAAACACTAGCCACAGATGTGAACTCAACCTGCTAAATTAACAGAAGGCTGTGGGAAAATACACACAAATCAGGTTGCCACCTGGAAAGGCAACTGGCAATTTTATTTACCTTATGCATTTATGTCATGTATATGGGTGTTTTGTCTGCATAGACATCTGTACATGTCTGGCCAGAACAGGGTGATGGGTCCCCTAGTACTAGAGTTATGGATGGCTGTGAGCTGCCATATGAGTGCTGGGAATCAAGCCAGTTCCTCTGGAAGAGCAGTCAGTGCTCTTAACCACTGAGCCATCTCTCCCTTTCTTTGCCTCTTTATGTTGTTTTCGTGCATGCATGAATGTGTGCATGCATGCACTTGTCAATGTCAGAGATCAATATTATGGGTCTTTCTCAATCACTCTCTACCATATTCTTCAAGTTTTTTAAAGCTTTATTTTATCTTTATTTTATGTGTATGTGTTTGTCTGCATTAATGCATGTGCCATGTGCATGCAGTGCCCACAAAGGCCAAAAGAGGGCATCAGATCCCCTGAAACTGGAGTTATGGGGTGCTGGGACTCAAACCTGGATCCTCTGGAAGAGCAGGCAGCACTCTTAACTGCTGACCATCTCTCAGGACATTCCACCTGAGTTTTTGAGACAGGTCTTCCACTAAATCTGCAGCTCACTGATTCAGCTAAACTAGTTGGCGAGCAGCCAGGGAGCCCTGTTTCTCTGCCTCCCCAGTGCTGAGATTACAGATGTAATTACAGCTGTGCACAGCTTTTTACATGAGTGCTAGGAGCCAGGTCCTTACACTTGTGCGGCCAACTGAGGCTCCCGGCACATTCTTCTGTTTTCTTCCAAACCTACCACAAACATGGGCTTTTAAAATCCCAACGGGGGGGCTGGAGAGATGGCTCAGAGGTTAAGAGCACTGGCTGTTCTTCCAAAGGTCCTCAGTTCAATTCCCAGCAACCACATGGTGGCTCACAACCATCTATAATGAGATCTGGTGCCCTCTTCTGGCCTGCAGGCTGAACACTCACTGTATGCATGATAAATAAATAAAATCTTAAAAAAAAAAAAAAAAAAAAAAAAAACAGGAAGGAGACAGGGGACATTGGCCATGCACAGACATAGGGTTCTAAAGCTGGCTGTCCTGTCTCAGTCAGGCAGACCTACACTGAGGTGCTGGATTTGAAAGGTTCTCCTCTTAACTTTTGGACATGCAGAGGCAGAGCAGCAGGCTGGGACCTGACCCAGCCCAGCTGTGGCTCTAATAGGCTGCATGGCTTCCCTATTTTCTACAGGCCTTGGTTTTCTCATCTGTAAAATGGGACCACTGTCTCTGCAGGCTCTGCAGGTTGTATGGAGTGATCGAGAAGAGACCATGAGGGCTGAGAATGTGGCTCATCTGATAGAATGCTTGCCTGGCATATAAGAAGCCCTGGGCTCCATCCCAACACTGCATAAAGCAGATGTGAGGGGGCATGCCTGTCATTTCAGTGCACTTGGTGGTGGAAGCAGAAGAATCAGAAGGTCAGGTTTATCCTTAGCTAAACGAGTTCATCAAGGCGAGCCTGGGACATAGGAGAGCCTGTCTCAAAACAAAGAATTTCCCCAGGCATGGTGGTGCACACCCTTATCCCAGCACACTGGAGGGTCTCTGTGAATTTAAAGCTAGCCTGGTCTAATAGCAAACTCCAGGACAGCCAGGACTACATAGAGAGACCCTGTCTCGATAGATAGATAGATTGATAGATAGATAGATAGATAGATAGATAGATAGATAGATAGATAGATAGATAGATAGACAGATAGATAGATAGAAAAAAACAAAGCCTTACGTTGTCACAGACACCAACAACAGCAGCCATTAGAAATCCCTGAGCCCTGGAGAGATGGTTCAGCAATTAAGAGCACATCCTGCTCTCACTGAAGACCTGAGTTCAGTCTCCAGCACCCACAGCAGACAGCACACACAGCCTACGTATAACTCCAGTGCCCAGGGAGCCAATGCCTCTAGGTGCTTCTCTAATGTGCACACACACACACACACACACACACACACACACACACACACACACACTTAAAAGTAAAACCATAGCTCTTTAAAAAACATATTTAGTGGCTGGAGAGATGGCTCAGTGATTGAGAGCCAGCTCAATTCCCAGCACCCACATGGGGGCTTATAACCATCGTCAGTTCCTGGGAACCTGATACCTTCCTCTGGCTCCCTGGACACCAGGCACACACATGGTGCACAGATATGCAGGCATAACATTCAATCACATAAAAAATAAAATAAAAAGTAATTTTTAAAAAGGGTAAATTTTTTTCTTTACTTTTTAAAAAAAAATATAATAAAGCCCTGAACCCCAAGAGCATGTTGGATACATGTGCTGTGCCTGAACCCTCTATGACAGCAAACACAGGGTCTGGGAACAGCCTCAAAAACTTGCAAATGGGAGCAGAGAGCTAGCACCCAAAGGGAACAGGCTGCTCCTCTGCCTCGTGCTACAGGAGCTACGTGTGGCTAATGAGGCGCTTGCAGTCTGTGTTTTTGTTTTTGTTTTTTTGGAACAGGTCTTCTCTGTGTAGCCCTGGCTGACCTGGAACTCGCTCTGTAGACCAGTCTGGCCTGGAACTCACAGAGATCTGCCTGCCTCTGCCTCCCGAGTGCTGGGATTAAAGGCGTGCGCCACCACCGCCCGGATGACACCTGCAGTCTGACTGAGCTGCTCTCTGTACCCAGAATCTTCCCAGAACAGACAGGATTTCCCACGCTGGCTCTTCTGCTCAAATATCTTCCACTCTCCTCTCTAGACTCTATAAGAATCTGCAGAACACCCTGTTTCTGGCCACACAGAGGCAGGTCAGGACTGATCACAGGGCACTAATGGAAGTGCCTTGCCTGGCTGGAGGCAGAGGTGAGGCCCACCACAGGGCACCATCTGGTCCAGCCTGGGCCCTGTGTAGAGGAAACTGCCCCACAGAAATAGGCACAGCACTGGAGACAGGGTCACCATCACACACGACAGAAAATGTTGTTCAAGGAAGCCACAGAAGCCAAGAGTGTCACATGTCACACCCATGAGAGCAATGCTCAGAAACCACACAGGTGTGGGGGAGGGGGTGCCCAGTCCCCTCCAGCCCTGAGGACAAAGAAAGTCTCCATGCAATCCCCCAGAGTGCCTGAGATCTTTGAGCAAGGGTCCGTGGGCCCAGCCTCTCCTGTGGACTCTGGAATATTAAACTACAGGCAGGAGTTGAACACTGCCCTTTAAGAGAAAGCCAAGCCAGTCTGCAGCAAGCTGCCTGGTGTCTGGGTAGTCAGGAGACCCTCTAGACTACCCCAGTGGCCTGCAATGCCCCAGCTGGAAGCAGAGGCAGAGGCCAGTAGAGCTCCAGGAAGTGACGGGCCTGAGAGGGTGGAGCAGGTAAGGGTTCCCGCCAGGTCCGTTGTACCTTTCCTAATTGATTTTGTGTCTGTGTCCCCGGGTACTCAAGATACGCAGGGCCATCTTAGCCACTTAAGCAATTTAAAATAATCAAAGCACTTACAAAGTACTCAACTGGTCTCCACAGTTCAGACTCCTCCAGCCCTTGGGTAGGGGCAGGAATGCCTGTTGTGTCCCCGGTTCCCCACACATGGCTGCCAGAGTGACCCTGAGCCCACGCAGCCTCTCACAGGTGGGACAGTCAACTTCCACACGCAGGAACATCGTGTTTCCTGTGACCTTCTCCAACAGCCCCCTCAGTAAACAGGGACCTCAAGTGTCTGCTTTCATCAGCCTCCTACAGGAAGCCTCCTGTCACCGGAGCCACACATGAGGACAACTGGGCTCAAAGGAATCCAAAAGGAGCCAGGTGGTGGTGGCAGCGGTGCATACTTTTAATCCCAACACTGAGGAAGCAGAAGCAGGCAGATCTCTGTGAGTTCGAAGCCAGCCTGGTCTACAGAGTGAGTTCTAGGGCAGCCAGTGCTGTGTAGAGAGACCCTGCCCTCTGAGAGACAGAGACAGAGAGATCCAGGAGTACCCATGCCATCCCAGGCCCTGGCAGAGGTTAGTGCTGCCCCTCCCCCACCTGAGCCATCTTGGGGATGCATGCTGTCTGCAGCCCCCTAGTCCCACTAGATCCTCTCACCTCCCTCCAGGGTGAGCCTCCTGCCCCTTCAGGATGGCTGGCCTGTGATAGGTTTCAAATTCCCCCATGCCCTTGAGGAAGGCTACAGAATGGGCCATGACTGCTACCAGCCTGTGCACAGAGTATCTGCCCTTGGCCAGCACCAGAGGGAAACTGAGGTCTGGGAAGAACTGAGCTCCAGAAACTCCAGAAGGAGAGGGTCAGGGGAACCCAGCCTCTCCTGTGTACCTGGTACTGGGTTCCATTCCTTTCTAGCGCTCAGTGAGCCATGACATCCTTCCCGGCTCATGGCCCCGAAAACTGGTAGAGAGCCATGTCTGTCTCCCTCATCTGGGAAAAAGATGCCTCGGCCTCATCACCTCACAGCCCTTCAGGCAGCCCAAAAGGCACCAGCTGGGAGAAATTTCTGGAGCTACAGGAATCAGGGGGTGTCCTGAGCCACAAGAGGGGGTCCAGGTGAGCCAGGTGTTCCCCCAGGAGGGGCTTGGAACTGAGCCACTTAAGTAATGGGGGGCAGGAATAGGCATGAGGCCTGGACACATAGAGGAGGAGTGGAGTTATGGGGGTCCCTGCCCCTCCCACACCATCTCCCAGATAGTCTCAGAACTGGAGCAATGTCCTCATCTCCCTCACCCCGCCAGGCCCCCAGCGGCACATTGGGAAAGGTCAAGTATATCACGCAGATCTTGACTTCTTTTCTCCCCAGCACGTGCAGGTCATAGAAAGGCTAGTTAATGAATTGGGGACATGGAGAGTTCGTAGCTCATTAGAGGGGAGGTACTGGGCCTGACCTTGAAGACCTAGGCCAGGCACTGACCTGTCACCGAGCTCTGCACTGTGTCTCCCTGCCTGCTCACTGATCTGCTGTTCTCTGGCCAGGTGCTGGAGCATGAGAAACAGCCAGGAACAGCTGCCTGGGTCCTGCCACCTACCATGCTGGGGGTGGGAAGTCAGAAAAGTCCTAGCAAGTTGAGTTGGGCCTTGAAGAGCTCCAGCTAGTCCGTCAAATGACAAAAGGAATGTCCCAGGAGAGAACAGGAGACCCGCAAGGCTGGTTTTGGAAAACATGGACCCGGTTTAGCTAAGGTTTAGCCTAGGCTGACGCCCTCAGTTACTGATACAGCACCTGACCCACCTGAGATGCCACAGTGAGGTGGCAGCGTCACCTGGCCCTGGGCTTCACTGGCAAGGGGACCAAAAGCCTTTCCCAAGCTACCATCCCCTCACAGGGCCAGCCACTTTGGGAAGGACAGCAGGGTCCATGTCAACTGGTCCCCTTGCAGGAGCCTCAGGACACACAACAGTCACCAGCCTGCTAAGCCTCCGCCCCTCCCCCATACTACCGCTCCTCCTGTTCAGATCACATGCTCGCCTGAGCAGGAGCATCATGAAGCCCATTGGGAGCTGTCAGCAGGAGACCAAAATCCAATGTCACTAAGCCCATCCATTCTCCATCCCATCCACCAGCCTCTACTGGTATTCATCAACATCTGGGAGAGACAGGGGCCTCAGCTGGGTCATCACTGGACAGTGTGGGGCAAGATCTGGCTCCAGGGTGCAGGCTACACCCAGCCACGGCCACAGCCTGGGTGCTTCCGGTACACCCCACTTAGCCCTTCAGACAAAGGAAGTGAGGGCTAGAGCGGAACCTGCTTGGGCCTCACAGGCACAACTGGGGTACAAGCTGTGCAGGCAGTGAGGGGACAGAGGCCCTGGCATGGCCCAGGCTCACCGGACGCCTCTGCAGCAGAAAGGAGCCAACGTGGGTTTCAGAGGCATAGTACTCCTGTGGAGTCTTGGTCACCTTGCTGTCCCATGACCTTTGCACTTACCATTGCCACTCTCTAAAACACTTTCCCTCACCTGTCTACAGGAATGCCCCCTCTTGGGCTGGAGAGGTGGCTCAGTGGTTAAGAACACGGACTGCCCTTCCAGAGGACTCAGGTTCAATTCCCAGCACCCACATGGTGGCTCAGAAGCATCTGTGACTCCAGTTCCACACCTACTCCTGATCTGAGGGCACCCAGCATGCATGTGTTGCATAAATATAATGCAGACAAAACACCCATACACACTAAAACCTTTAAAAAAAAAAAAAAGGAAAGAAAAAAGAAATGTCCCCTCTCCAAAATGGCCATTCCTCCTCCAGAGCAGCTTCCATAGCACTTCTTGGCCCTGTTCTTCCAGGGGTCACACCACCCCGGCATAAGTTGCTTGAGTCGTTCATCTTTCCCTTGTCCACTTCCCCCTGCTATGGCTTCATCTGCTCGGCTCCTGCTCGGGCAACATGCTCCCCTGAGCACACGTCAGAACCACCTGGGGCACTCAGGCCCCATGTCAGACCATGGGGCAGGGCCGAGGCGTCAGGCGCCAGCCAAAGGGACAACAGGCAGCACCACATCATGTAGACGAGAGGTTATAACACAGGTATGGTGTGTGGACAAATGCTTACAGGTGAGTAAACTGAGGCCAGCCAGCCGAGAGGGAGCTGGAAGCCGGAAGCAGTGACCCTGGGCCCCTCTACTGGGCCCCACGGGGGTTCCAGGGCTTCCTCCCAGGGCTCCCCTAAGAGCTCTCCAGAAGGCCTTGCTCCCTCCTCTCTCAGTCAAACTGAGCACAGGGCAGTGGGAACTGAAACCACAGCTGCTCAATCTGCAGATGTCCACAGCACCAGGGCCTCGGGAGGAAGCTGCTGCAAGGAGAGTGCAGCCTGTCTGTCAGCTTGTGTCCGAGCTCAGGCCTGACCCTGGGCTTCAGCCTCTGGGAACCGGAGATGGAGTGTCCCTGGGTTCAGAGCGGCTGTACTATATTGCCAGGTGTCATCCCAGTGGAGCAAAGCAGCTGGGGCCCCTCAGTCCAGGCCGGGGGGGCAGGAAGGGTCTGCTAGTCCAGGGCCAGACCAAGTGTTGGCACTCTGAGGCCCTCGGGGCTGCAGCTGCACCCCAGTGCAACATCCTGTGCACCTGGCCCAGAGATTTCCCTTCCCAGACTCTCACCCCAAGTGACCGCCAGTACCTGGGGGTAAGAGAGCAACATGCACTGGAACCTTAAGAAAACAGGTAACGGTCTTCAGACGGACCGTCCCTGAACCTCATCCTCCCCTGCAGCCCTGGCATCCACTGTAGTGATTTGAATGAGATTGTCCCCCATAGACTCATATATTTGAATGCTTGGTCCCCGGTCGGTGGAACTATTTGGGAAGGATTAAGAGGTATGGCCTTTTTGGAGGTGTGTCACTGGGGTGGGTCAACTCTGAGGTTTCAAAAGCACAGTTTCACACTCGCTGCCTCCTGCTTGTGAATCAGGTGTGGACTCTCAGCTCCTGCCTGCTGCCATGCCTGAAATGATGATAATGGACTAACCCTCTAAAACTGTAAACAAGCCCCCAATTAAATGCTTTCTTTCATAAGTTGCCGTGGTCATGATGTCTCTTCATTACAATAGGAAAGTAAGCCATCCATCAAACCTGTTCTCAGGACCAGCATTCCAGACCCCTAGTAAGAGCTCTGGGCCCACCCTGCGGGTTCTGCCAGTGAGCAGCCCCATGCCCACTTCGAGGGACAGGAGATGGTGGGGAAGGAGGTGGGCTGGGTCCAGGTGCCCAGTGCATACTCAGGCCCTACCGCTCACCTGTGTGACTCTGAACACGCTCTTTAACTGTCCACACCACTGTTCCCATGTCTGTAAAAGGAGGACAGACACTGAGCACCTGCTGCTAGGGGAGCTGGGAGGGTGACCGCAGAGAAGGGCCAGGCTGAGGCTGATGTCCCTGCCACCACCATTCCACTGTCTCAGAGCTTTCTCTATTTACCTCATGCTGTAGAATATTAAAATGTGTTACATTTGTTTACACTGTGGAACGTTTGTTTAATGATACAAAGATGTGTTGCGTTCTTTTATGTTGCATTTGTTTAACTCTGTGAAGCTGTGTTACTTTGCCTGTTTAAAACACCTGATTGGTCTAATAACGAGCTAAACAACCAATAGCAAGGCAGGAGAAAGGATAGGCGGGGCTAGGCAAAGAGAATAAATAGAAGGAGGAATGAGAGGATGTAGCTTGAGTTTTCTCCAGTCCTGCCCGGGCCCACAGCTACGGAGCAAGAGTGAAAGTAAGATACACAGAAGGAAGAATAGGAAAAAGCCCAGAGGCAAAAGGTAGATGGGATCAATTAAGTTAAGGAAAGCTGGCAAGAAATAAGCCAAGCGAAGACCAGGCATTTGTAAGTAAGAATAAGACTTTGTATGTATTTATTTGGGAGCTGTGTGGAGGGCCCTCAATAAAGCAAAGAGCAAAAGAGTAAAAAACACCTAACAACAACCTCACTCACCCCAAGCTATGGCTGAGCAAACCCTATCGAAGCAAATCTCTAGAAACAGATGGTCATGAGTCCTTTTCCCAGGAACAAGGTGTTGGTGAGACACACTTAGAGCATGAAGAAAGTGTGTTCGAGGGAGGGACACATCCAGAATGAGGCACTGGTTTGACTCACTCAGAGGTGACCTCAGCTACTCCCTCCCCATGCTGGAACTTACAGGAGACTCTAGAACCTCAGCTGCAGCAGCTGCAGCAGCTGCAGCCCAGGGGACATATGTCCCCTTCTTCCAGGAACCCATGATGGTGGAGGTTCCTGGGGGCCTACTATTCTCCTGGTCTCCACCAGGAACCCTGTAGACAGTTGAACCTCAGCAGCTCTTGAAGCTGTAGGTCAACAGCAGGAAGCAGGCACGTGTGGCTGTGTCCTCACAGACTTTCTCACATCATGACACATTGTATTTTGGGGGTTCACCCCCACAGCCATAAGTTCCAGGTATACCCAAACTTCTGACATGGTAACACAACAAAATTCACACTTGATAACTGGGTAATTGAGCTTGTTTTTTTAAGCCTCATAATTAAAAAAAAAAAAATGTTAGCCGGGCAGTGGTGGCTCATGCTTTTAATCCCAACACTCGGGAGGCAGAAGCAGGGGGATCTTTGTGCGTTCGAGGCCAGCCTGGGCTACAGAGCGAGATCCAGGACAGGCTCCAAAACTACACAGAGAAACCCTGTCTGGAAAAACAATAACAACAAAAAAAGCAACATTATTTTGTGTGTATGTGTGATAGTGTGTTGTACACATAGTTTATGGGAGTCGGCTCTCTCCTTCCACCATATGGACCCTGGGGATTGACCTCAGGCCATCAGGCTTAGCAGCAGGTGCCTCTGTACCCACTGACCCGTCTCACTGGCCCAAAATAGCACAATTTTTAATGATTTTTTTATTACGTATTTATGTATCCGTGTTCATGTGTGTGTGTGTGTGTGTGTGTGTGTGTGTGTGTGTGTGTGTGTGTGTGTGTGATGTGTATGTGCCCACAGAGTCCAGAAGAGGGCACTGAGTCCCCTGGAGCTGGAGTTACAGGTTGAGCCACCCGATGTGGGTTCTGGGAATTCTGCAAGAACAACAGGTCTCTTATGCGCTGAGCCATCTCTCCAGCCCCTCAAAACGTTTAGTAAGTTTATGATTTTGTGTTTGTCTGTATTTATATCTGTCCTGGGGCACATGCAGCCTTAGGCCTGGACTGGACACATCTGGACCATAAGAACCTCCTGTAGCTCACAGACCACATGAAAACAGGAGCGGGCCGGATATGGTGTCTGGTCTAGAAGGGAGCCAAGGGTGACAGAAGACAGACAAGTCCGTGCACGTGTGGATGACAGGAACGATGGCTGCATGAGGAGAAAGTGAGGTCAGACAAGACCTCAACCTGAGACAGAGACAGGCAGACCTCTGTGAGTTTGAAGCCAGCCTGGGCTACATAGAGAGACCCTGTCTAAGTAAACAAATAAGAGTGAGAGAGAAGATTCCAGAGAGAGGTGATAATGGGGACAAAGGCCCTGGGTTGAAGAGCAGCTTGATGTCTTCAGCAACAGGAAGAAAGCAGTATGGCTGGTGTGGAATGCATCCTGAGAGACAGATGTAACTGAGGGTGTCGGTGGCCCAGGCCTCAGCAGGAGTTGACATTGCCAAGCACAACGGGAAGTCACCACCAGGTTTGAGCAGCTGAGATGGAGGTTCGTTCAACTTGGGCTCTAGAGAGACGGCTCCAGGGGCTGGGATGTGGTTCAGTGGTGGGCACTGCCTAGCACACAGAATGCCCTGGATTCCATGCCCGGTACTGCATAAAACTGGGTATGAGGGTGCGTCTTAGGTTTCCATTGCCATGAGAAAGACCGTGACCAAAAGGAACTTGGGGAGGAAAGGGTTGATTTCACCTTACACTTCCCGGTAACAGCCCATCACTGAGGGAAGCCAGGGCAGGAACTCAAGGCGAGGACTGATGCAAAGGCCAAGGAGAACTGCATCCTGTTCCCCATGGTTTTCTCAGCCCGCTTTCTGCACACCCCAGGACCAGCAGCCCAGAGGTGGCTCTGCCCACAGTGGGCTGGGCCCTCCCTCTCACACCAATCATCAATCAAGACAATGCCCCACAAACTTGCCCACGGGCCAATCTGATGGAGGTGTTTCCTCAGTTGAGGTTCCTCTTGCCAGACAACTAACTTGTGTCAAGTTTGGGGGGCGGGACAGGACATAGTGATGCCTGTCAGCACTGGGGAGGTAGAGGCACGAGAATCAGATGTTCAGCTACATAGCAAGTCTGAGGCTGGCCTGAGCTACATGAGACCTTGTTGAAGGAAAAAAGTGAGAGGCGGAAGGGAGGGCTGGGGGGAGGCTGGGAGGGAGGGCTGGGGGGAGGCTGGGAGGGAGGGCTGGGGGGAGGCTGGGAGGGAGGGCTGGGGGGAGGCTGGGAGGGAGGGCTGGGGGGAGGCTGGGAGGGAGGGCTGGGGAGAGGCCATGCCCAGGATGAGCTCACAGAGAACCCAAGCAGGTGCTCACAAGAAGGAGAGGTCCAGTGCCTGTAAGTCCCAGCTTTGGGCCTGGAAGGCAGTGTCATGCCTTCCAGGGACATGAGCTGCTATGGGGAGGTTGGGGACTCTCAGAGTTCTTCTCATCCATGACTTGAAACATGTGAAAGCACAAACCCTTTGATTCCACAGGAAATCTGGTCTCGACTCTGCCACAAAGCTTCTAGAAGTCCTGGGCAGGGGCTGAGGGCTGAGCCTTGGACCTGCTCAACAGCCTCAAGCCAGGAGGCCCCTCACAGCCCCACGGGCACTGGCAGTACCCTCGTGGCCAGGCTGGGGCAGCTCAAAGCCCCCCCTTCACTGAGCCCAACAAGAGCGCTGTCACTACCCATGGAGACACCGCTTCAGCCAGCGCTGAGCTCGAAGCCCTCACAGGAAGAACCGAGAGGCCCAGCAGATGGCGGGAACTCTCCGGGATCAGCCTCAAAGGTCACCGTCTGTCGCAGCCTGCCTGCTCCTAGCTTTTCTGCATCGATGGAGTGTCTCATGCTGACTTGAGGCCCAGCTCCAAGCTGGGTGTGACATTTCCTGTGGGCTGACTGTGTACCCGGCCCTGCGCTGACCTTGCTCACACCCCACCGACTAACTCCATCCACTTGGCTGAGGGGGTTGGGGCAACTGTCTTAAACACTCTGCAAACTAAGGCAGAATAAGACCAGCATGCCCACGTCATCGGCCTTGTTCACCAACCTCTGCCTGGCCTCTCCACCCGGCTTCAGCACTCTCGCATGCAGAAGGAAGAGGAATTCAGAGTCATCTCCTCTGAGTTCTCACCAGCGCACAGGTTGGAGCCTGTACTGTCCTGACCACCCTCGACAGCGTCTGTTCTCAGAAGATCTCACTGGCTCATTCAAACTCTGGTGTCAATGGCTGATACAGTAAGTGGGGTTCTAATGATTCTGGAGGGACAAGGATTAACGCTCAGGCTTGACCCTGCCTGGGGCTGTCACCACCACAAGGTATCCACGGCCACACCTTGTCCTCCTCAGAGACTGTGGACCCTCAGCAAGGTGTTCTCCACACACTCATCCTCCCTCCCTTGGGAGAACAGACCAAGCTAAGGCTGACTAAACAGGATGTAGGTGGTTGCTAGGCCTGTGGATCCCCAGAGTCAGGCATCTGCTCCCCAAAGATGGCCAGGTTCCCACCCCACTTTGCAGTGGTTTGTGTGAGCTGGCTGTCTAGAGGAAGCATAGGAGACCTGGCCCCTTGCATCCCAATAAGCACCCTCCAGGCAGGCTGTGCCCCTGGAGCCTCCCTCAGCAAGAAGGAAGCACTGACCACAGCAGCAGAGCCCAGGCCCCCTGGAAGAATTAGTCTCCGTTGTGGCTGGGAGGCAGAGTCAGGCAGTGACACACACACACCCCCATACACACACAGGGGAACAGACACCCACATGCCCCAGAGCTGGAGAGCCAGCTCTTGTTCTGAGTTTTCCCAGCCCACTCTCCCCAAGTTAACCTCTCGCCTCTGTAAATGGCTTCTGAGTGTCTGGTCCAGTCTCTCATCACTATCAGTTTCATTAGTGAAGAAGCCTCTTGCCCCAGCTTGGACCATTAACATCACTAAAAGGGACCCAGGGAACACAGACCACAGCCCTTCTGGTTGCTCCCCCCACACACACACTTCCTCTCTTTCCAGGCCAGCAGTCAATGCAGCCTGCCCAGCTCACAACGCACACCAATCCCTGAGCTCACATAGGCACAGACCTAGCAGCCAGGCCTCTTCACACAGGACAGGGAACATGGAGGCCTGAGCCCTGGGTCCTGTCATACAAACTGTGTCCATCCTTGGGCAGAATAGCACAGAAATACAGCCATCTCAAGGGCCTCGAGCACCTTGTCCCCCAGATATATGTGTCCCTGTGAATGTGTTTTGAAGTCTAACATCCAGACAGGCCATTCTGCGGGCTCAGCACACAGAAAGTCGGGGAGCCAGGGATCCCCCATCCCAAAGGTGAAGTGGATACTGGGAGGCTTTCACTCTTGAGCACCAGGAGAGTCTCAAGATTCCACGCGAGGCTCACTTAAAATGAGCTGGGGGCTGGGCCAACGTCACTGGGACCACAGTTGGGTGGCCCAGGCTGCCTCCTCCCAGGCCTGGCAGGGCCTGGATGACTCAGCTGTCCCAGCCATCAGTGGAGCAGGCCTGGGACAGCCAGCCCCAGTTTTCCCATTATCTCCTCCTCTCCGTGAGGCTGGAGGCATGGGAGGACCAATGCAGCATTCTGAGAACCCACGAGATGATCAGGACAACGAGGTCCCCAGGGACTCCTTGAATTGTCCATGCAGGGGCATCATTTCCTTAGGGGTTCCTGCTGCTCCTACACCCAAATCAAGTAAAACCAACCGCCCAGGAAAAGGCCATCCTGGGACCACAGCAGGTGCATACACGTGTGCACACACATTTATGATGGCTGCAGATGCAGACAGGGTATGCACTCTGCAGTGGGGTTGCCTGAGACTAGCCATGGCTAAATTCTACCCCATCGAACAAGGACTTCCTCTCTATTCATCCCCTCCTGGAGGCACAGACACCACACCATCCCCAGTACTGATGCATCCTCAGAGTTAGACGGATGAGCTCCGGGTGAGAGAGACTGGCTTCCTCTCCTCCCACCCCAAGTGGCTCAAACAGCCTTTCCCAAGCTCTGGAGACCAGGGCAAAGGGACCCAGAGGTCAGAGTTAGAGGGGACCAGTGGCCTCTTCTGGTCTCTTCCTCTTCCCTCCCCCTCTCCCCCGCCACTCACACCATAGATAGAGAAAAGGAGGCAGGCTCGGGGGTGGGGGGAGCTGGTGCATAATTATTGGTAAAATGCTTGTAACGTTTTTCCCTCTCCCCAGTAGCTTTCAGTTGTTTTAGCAGCTTAGCAAGCACTTGGCTCCAATTGAATTGCAAATCAGCAGCTCTTGCCCCGGGAAGAGAAGAAGGGAGGTGGTGGAGGGGGCAGGGAGGGGCTGGGAAGGGAGAGGAGGAGGATGTAAAGGAGGAGGGCAGAGGGCAGAGGGGAGGGTGGGAGGGAGGCCAGGGCTAGGTTCAGGTAACCAGGCTAAGGTTGGATTAGCCTGCTCCCCATTCCTCTCTTCATCCCCCCCACCTCAACCCACAACCCCGCCCCCATCCGAAAACCAGGACACTCTTCTCTAGCCGGAACTGAAGGGCGGGCTGGGAGAGCCACCAGGGGCTTCCTCAACTAACCAGAAGAAAAGGCATCTTTCTTGGGGATTGCAATTATTTGAAAACAATGTCAAAACAAAAGTCTTGCTTTATCCCCTGGCAATCCACAACGCCGTGGTTTCCAGTCTGTATTTTGTCTGTCTGCCCTTCCATCGATCCACCTGTCTTCCATTTGTCTGTCTGCCTCTCTCTGATGTTCCTTCACACTTCCAGCCCCTCCAGGTTCAGGGTCTAAAGAGCCAGCCAAGGCAGGTGCTGCTTCAGAACCACGGTCAGCAGCAAGCCCCGACCCGCAGCCCCACCCTCACTCCACCATGCCCAGGCTTCAAACACGGGATCAGGCACGAGAGCCCAGAGGGCTGCCTCCTTCCTCATACACTCTCCCACACAGTCAGGAGGAGGAGGAGGAGGAGGAGGAGGAGGAGGAGGAGGAGGAGGAGGAGGAGGAGGAGGAGGAGGAGGAGGAAGGAGTCTCAGGCCAGGCACCCTGGGCCATGGAGGGCACTCACCTTGAAGAGGCGGAGGATGTTGGCCACCATGATGGAGACCGAGCTCCCTGAAGCCCCGATGACACCCACCACTCGTTCAGGCTTGGTGATGATGGGCGGGCCGCCGCTGCCACAGCGGACCTCCGTGCCATCCTTCTCAATGAGCGCCTGTACAAAGGTCAGTGACTGCTCGAGGGCGTGGGTGTCCCTGGAGCAGGTGTCCAGAATGCGGGCGCCCAGGGTGATGTTGGGCAGTAGGTCCGGGTCATTGTTGATGCGATCCAGAGCGAAGAGCATGGCCTCCAGCCGGTGAATGCCCTTCTCCTTCTTCAGCTCCCCACAGGCTTTACCTTCTGAGCCGCGGCCATGGACAGGAAACAGGCCTCCCAGCGTGATATCCCCGTCAATGCGGATAGAGTTCATGTGGGGATGACCCTTGGGCTTCCCTAGGGATGAAGGCACCCAGGGGCCATAAAGGCTAAGGAGCAGGCAGAGGGGCAGCCGGGCCCACCACCAGCCCCAGCCTCCCTTCCCAGGCATTTCGAAAAGGCCTAGAGACCCATGAATAGTGGGCCCCACCCCTAGCCCTAGCAGGCCCTGGGTCCCACGGCCTGGGTACACATGAGCAGGACAGCTTCAGCAGCAGGGTGGCTGGTGACGGCCAATGGACTGGCCCATTCCAAAGATCTCCCCTCCTCCTCTTTGGTACTTGAATGGAGCTCAGTGGCCCACACAGGCCAAATCCACAGACGACAGAAAGTGACCGGAGCTACAGGAGGTCTCAGATCCTTGTCCCCATGTCCTGCAGGCCAGATTGCTGTGTCTGGCTGTGGAAAGGGAGGTGAGCTCCTAGCCTGGCAGGATCTTAGCATCAAGGAGAAAACAGCTCCGATCACTGCTACCAACCTGGGAAAGAGAGAGAGACTATCAGGCCAGCCCGAAGAAGACATTTACTATTCTGATTCCTCATCAGGAGCCTGGGAGAGGGAGCCCAGAGGTTATCGCCAAAGACGCCATAAATCTCAACTTGATTTTCACTGCTGCGGCCCAGCTCCTGAGGAAATGCAGAGCTGGAAGCAGAAACTGGGTCATGTTTAAAGACCTTCGCTGGCCTGGACCCATTGCCCTCAGAGGCCAGGCCTCTGACAGAGTCCTCCTGGGGACAGCAAGCATGGCTGGGGAGGAATGGGTCCCTCAGCATGCCCTCAGAAGTTATAGCAAGATACCAATCCTGTCCATCCAACCTCATGATAGAAATGAAGAAACTGAGACCCCATAGAAGTCTGTGCCAAGTTCCACAGATATTCCCCACCTTAGCTATGAGCAAGAAACCCAGCTGTTTTGGGGGGACCCAGGAGGGGAAGCCAAGACCCCAGGAGGAGAGCGGCCTGCCCAGTAAGGCTGGAGTGCTGGCTGGGCCCAGGCCAGGAGCTGCAACGCCAAAGGGTGGGAAGTGGGAATCTGGGGTTCAGAGATGGTCCCCCACTTCCACATGTACACTCCAGCCACACAAGTGCCCAAACAGCGCAAATCCAGGTTCCCTCCCCTGTCCCTCTCCCTGCCTCAGCCTCCTCTGGCCTCCCTCCATCCGATATCTGCCCCAGTGGGGCTCAGGTTGCGGCCTGGGCCTCTACATTATTATCATCATTGTTGTTATTGTTGTGATTAAATATTTATCTGCAGGGTAGAGGAGAAAACAGAG
Organism: Peromyscus californicus insignis; assembly: GCF_007827085.1. Classification (NCBI taxonomy): domain Eukaryota; kingdom Metazoa; phylum Chordata; class Mammalia; order Rodentia; family Cricetidae; genus Peromyscus; species Peromyscus californicus. The sequence continues at coordinate 4,128,663 of NW_026294491.1, forward strand.
CTCTTCCTCATTCTCACAGCTAATTTGGGCTAATTTCCCTTGGGAATTCTGTACACCCCCTAGCCTTCCCCCTGAAGCCAGCAGCCTCCCCCCACTACTTCAGAATCCACGAGGAAGATGGCTGATAGCTGAGTCAGGGCTGGGCTAAGAGGTGACCCCAAGACCCTTACTCCAAGGGTTTGTCAAGTGAAGCCAGCTAGCCATGGGGGGCACTCTGTGCCTCAGTTTCCCATGCAATCAGAAGAGGAGCTGGAGTCTAGACTGAAACTCTCCCTAGAAATGGGGTGCTTCCATCAAGGCCCAGCAGGGATCTGGGAACCCACCCCTCCTCAACTTGCCAATCCACCTACTCAAGCCCCAAGGACAGGGAATGGAAGGATGCGAGACAAGATTACAGCCTCAGCTTCTGGGCTTCTCTGGCCCTGAGGGCCTCACACTAAGTGTTGGGGGGATAGGGATTGAACCCAAGGTCAGCACATGCTAGGCAATCTCCACCACTGAGCTACAAGCCCAGACCTCAAGTCTTCCATCTGCAACAGGCCCTGGGCAGTCAAGACTCTAGCGACGACTCTACCTAGCCCTGCTCTACCAGCGAACTGGTATGGGTAGCCCAGAAGCATCCCGTAACTCTCTCAGAGTCACCTAGCAGATCAAGATGTGTCAGGGCCTAGAGACAGAGCACATAGAGGTCCTTGAAGAACCACCTTTTCCAAGACCCGGGGACCTGGGACTAGATCCACAGCCAGCATCTTGGGTGGTCTCAAGGCTACCTCTGTTCAGAGCTGTCATCTCTCGCCCCTCATGAGAAGGGCTTTATGGGATCACTCTCTGGGTGGTTGTGGGAACAGCTAGATGGGGCACTAGGCAGGTCACAAGCAGTTGGAAGGAGAATGGTGTCACCATGGGGTCCCAGAACCCTGCCCTGCCTTGCCAGGTGGGCACATCTCCTCTGGGTCTTTCTTGTGTTCATATATGGAAGTTGGGTCAGTTGGGCACCATGGTGGCCCCTTGGGCACATCTGCAGCTATCACTAAAATGGCCTGTGTGCAGACAGGGCATGGCTATGCCAGACAACTGCCAAGGGGTCACTGATCAGTTCAGACGACCACGGGGCAGCTGAAGAGCACAACACACCGCCCTGGGGGTGGACAGAGTGTCCAGCCCACCCCACGGGGGGGGGGGGCAGCTGCAGCACTGGGTGGTTCCACCACACAGAGCCCAGAGACACAGTGCACGGGCAGGGTGGCCTACGCTCTGGCCACTCCACCGCTGTGGCGGGCGGTCCCTCAGGCCTGCTGAGTTCACAGCTGTTTCCACGCGTGTCACATGGAGGGGGCTCGGCACCCTGAAAGAGTATGAGCCACATCAGGCCCAATGGATGCAGGGAGCCTGCACGACACAGCTGTAGCAGTGGCTTGGAGCCCTTTCCAGGGGTTCGCTGCAGCTCCTAGAGGCTCAGTGCGCCACCCACATGTGGGAACAATCAGGGCATGAGGGAAGGAAGCCCAACACAGCAGGGCCAGATTCAGGAGTCCTGAAGGTACTTCTTCAGCTGCCAAGCCTCCCACACGGCCTCCCTCCCAGGATAGGAGCCTCGTCCCTGGCCATAGCAGGTCCCCAGGCAGATTCCAGTTCCTCCAAGGGGATTGGTGGACACACCTCCTTCAGCCTCCCCACCATCTTTTGATGCTGTAACAGGAACAAGGGGGAAGTAAAAATACCCTGAAAGGAGGCAGAGCACAGCCCTAGGGACGTCTGTCTGCACCTGCAGGGGAAAGGGGAGTTCTTTGAAGTCCATTCCCTAAGCCGCAGACACACACACACACACACACACACACACACACACACACACACACACACACACACAAATTTCAAAATAGCCAGGGAAGCTCAAATGGGGCAAGAGGCGCCCCTCCCAGAAGGAGTCACCGGGATGGCTGCAAGGCCAGCACCTCCCTCCTCTTCCCCTTCCCTGGCTTAGTCCTCTCTACCCCCTCCCACTGGCTGCAGGGTGGACAGTGACAGCACCAGAGGGGCAGAGAGTCCTCCCCCGTACAGCATTAGCTCACAGGCCAACGGTAAAGCGTTTTCCAGAGCATTCTCTTCCGTGAATGAGGTTGTAAAGTGAACTTGGGATGGGCTGCAGTCTGGGAGGGCTGAGGACCAACCACGGGCCTCGGCCACCAGGGAGGGCTCAGGAACCTGTCTCACGGGCCGCACCAACTCCTCTCAGGCAGGTCCACCATGCCTTTCTGATCTTGATCATTCCAACCCAAGCATGGCCCGATCCAGGAGGAACCAGACCACAGGGCAGCAACCAGGCAGGGAGAACCATGATTCACCAAAACTCCAGTCATCCTTCACTGAGCTGCCTTTGACTCTTCCAAAACCCACCAAACAGAACCCAAACAGCTGACCTGAGGGCAGAGAACGGGGGTAACCCTGAACCTTGTCACAGGACAAGGTGGGAGCCACTACACTTGATCCTCTGAGGACTGCACCCCAGAAAAGATGTGGGCACTCAGGGTACGAAGCCATCCCCGGGGTGCCACAGGGAGAGCCAGAGCCCAGACCCTGCCCTCAGCCCTCCTGAGCCTTGCTCCATCGCTTCAGTGACCTGTCCCACCTTGGATACCTCTGGTTCCCACCTAACCAGGTGCTCAGAAAGCTGGAAACTGTGAATGGCTGAGTGGGGACTGCCCTCAGCTCTCTAGACATCTCTTTGGCCCAATCTCACACCCTAAAAGGCAAAATGAAAGGGAACCAGAGGCCTCTCCCCTCTTCCTGCCTGAACCCCTCTTCACCACCCCCAAGGACCCCACGACCCAGCAAAGGACTAGTTTGTGAGTCAGTACCCTCCCAAAGGGACACGGCCAGACATGGGAAGCAGGCCACTCAAAACCTCCCCTGCCCCACAGTGAGAGAGTCCACAACTCTGCCTGCCTGAGAGGGGCTTTGCGGCTCCATCAGGCACACGGCCCCCCATGAGGAGAGTAGGCTGGGTCCTCCATGGCCTCTGCACCCCGGCTCGCCAGCCTTACATTCTCAGCTGGTGTGGAGAATGGATGCTATGGAGGGGTTTGCACTGCTCCCCAGAGGCCTGCTCTGCATTTATGAGACCCTATGATACACAGTACTGGTACTTCCAAAGGTAGAACTTGGGGTAGGTTTTCAGGCTGTGAACAGGACTGACTGGCAGGGCCAAGGCACTGAGGCCACCCAACTGAGCAGAGACTTATTCTAAAGAGAAGCTCTGGGTCCCTCAGCACTTCTCCAGGTCCCTCAGCACTCCCACAGCCACGGGCTGGTGACAGAGTATCACTCTGGTGCCCAGCTCTGGAAGCCCCGCACTCAAATAGCTAAAGCTCCCAGACTGGGAACCTGCCAAGTCCTAGAACAGTCCACACCCCCAGGCATCTGTCCGTTCAGGTTCTGCAAGAGCACAGGCCTGATTCAGAGGTGACGGGCTTCTCGGCAAGCTCTGCAGAAATGTGTATGGAAGGAGAGAAGAGAACTGGTAGGAGGTGGGAAGGACACAGGAAGTAACTCCTCAGCTTAGGATCAGTGGGAATTAGGAAGAGGAAAACATGGCATCCACGGTCCTGTACTTCTGCCCTTCCGATGGCAGCCGAGAGCCCTCCTCCCCCAGGGAATCTGCCCTGACTACTCCAGTTCCTGAGACAAATATTATAGTCTCGCTCATGCTGAAGCTGATGCTGGGGGTTGATGGAGAGGCCCATGTGACCAGCTCCTTTACATCTCCTATGCTTCATCCACGGTTCAGAACACAAAATAACACGCTCAATCAATGACAGGCAGAGACAGGTCCCCTCCCGGAGCCAGCCATGCAGCTCCACTGAGGCAGAGCCCAGGACAATCAGCAGCAACATCTGCAGTCCACAGAGAAGGACTCAGCCCTTGAACCAAACTCTGGAGACCCTCATGTGTGGTCAAGCACAGACTGCTGTCCCATTTGCCATGGACATCCAGTCATTAAGGGTGGCCTTCAAATATGGGCTATGAACACCCAGTATGCCCTGCCCTGGTATGACTCAGGTACACACATCTGTGCAGCTGGCACTGGGGGTGAAGGAGGGCACAAGAGCCACACAGCTACAGGGGATCAGCGAAGGTGCCCAGATGAGCCCTTTGGGAAGAGGATCGTGACGGAAGGTTTCTCTGAGGAGTTGCATTCAAACAGAAAGTACAGTGGGAACAGGTAAGCCTGTGGGCTTCTGAAGCAGAAGCCAGAAGGGGACCACAGACAAAGCCCCCGAGGTTGGTGCTTAGCTTTTTGTGGATAAACGGCAGAAAGCCAGCGCGTCCAGAGGACAGGGAGGGAGCAGAGGGATTGCTGAGGGACAAGCCAGAGAATGACTGGCTAAGGTCAGACTCCATGGCCACTGTTCAGACAGAGAAATGGGGGCTTCGAGCTCAGTGACAAGATGAGAAAGAAACCTGAGGCCCAGAAGGATGGCCACCTGAGCAGGCCACAGCTGCCCACAGCTGCCCACAGCAGCAGAAAGTCTCATCCCATGTCCAGCCTATCACCAAAGCTCAGGGCATCAGCCATCCATCCCACCAACATCGCCCGCCTCTCTGGGGCATCAAAGTCCACACTGCCTCCTCCACCTTCAGGCCCAGTGTCCACAGCCCAGCCCTCTCATCCTTGTCTCACCTCCCCACCTCCCCGCCATGGTCCCTAGCTTCCTGCACAAGACCCAAGCCGACACCTGGCCCCCCCAAACCCAATACTCCAGGCCCAAGTACTGCCTGGAGCCAGGTGCTTAGCCCAGTCTGATCCATCTTGCCGCAGAGCGTGGACACAGCCACCTCCGAGGACAAGACTCCATCCCTTAGGCGGGCCACACAAAGGCCATGGACCAGAAGTGGCCACGATGATGTCTGTGACAGGCTGAATCCCTGACCCTCATATCTATATTTGAACCTGAAGACTCTGCATCTGGGGCAGTGGCTGTCGTTTTAACTAGAAGTCCCACCCAAACTAGTAGGTACAAGGGCTGGTTTCTGTCACCCAAGAATGTGGGGAGGTAGCCAGAGAGCCCAGAACTCTGGCCCCATCCCCTGCACACACACCCACAGGAGCAGCCACGGGTCTCTGCTAGTTTCATAGTTATCACTCCCGCCCCAATGATCGTGGCCTTGCCTTCTCCAGGAGAGTGGTAGCTTAGCTAGACTGTCTCACTAGGCCTAAAATGGCACAGGCTGTCATTATGGGCTGTCATTTCCCAATTACTGCAGATAATATCTACTTTAATTGAACAGGGTCCTGATAATGCCATTATCCACCAAGTTATCCAATTCATTTAATATATGCGCGTACACACATCTTAACACCTGGCTGCCACCATGACACTGCTCTACGGTGACATTCGGGGGTGACACTTTGATGGGAAGACTTGGCTTTCATTTAGGGGTGACTTGTACTATCCTCGGTGTGCTGGTTTTACCAAGAAACCAGGGGACAGGGACAAGCCAGAGCAGCCTCTCTTGGCCTGCAGGCTCAGGGGGCTCAGAGCAGCCTGGGGAGGGAGTGAAGGGCGGGGTCGGAGAGAGGTCTTGCTGCATAGGGAGCAGGTACAAGGGACTGGGGGGACAGCCTGCTCCCCAGGGCCCCAGGCAGAGACTTCTCTCAATCCCGCTGTGTGCATGGAGTAGGTAGCGATCTACATGTGCATGGATGGTGTACATACACGTGTATACTTGTGTACCTATGGAGACCAGAAGTGGACAGCAGCTGTCGCCCTCAGTTCCTCCCCTCCCTATTTGTTGAGATGGAGTCTTGCTAATAGGAAGCCCATGGTGAGGCTAGGCTGGCTGAGCCGTGAGCCCAGGGGCTACCTGTCTCTGCCTCCCCAGTGCGGGGTTCCAGGTACATCACCACATGGCTTTCTCACAGGTGCTGGCACCCAAACTCAGAACCTGGGGCTTGCCAAATGAGCCATCTTCCAGCTTCCTCTCAGTTCATTTCCTGGTAATCCCAGCTGACTAGGGCAGAGCTGACACTCCTGGAAACGGGGTCTTACAGGGAGTGACAGGAAGCTTTTGTCCTCACTCCAAACTCCTCTGCTTCTCCTTCTTCAGGTGGGGGCCCGCTCAGCCAGCAGATCTTCTGCCAGGCCAGGCCAGGGCTGGGGCCTGGCTGCCAGCTCCCTCACGCCTTCTCCAGGTGGCATGAGGTGCAGATCTGCAGGAGTGCACATACCTTCCAGTGGCAGGAGCTGCCAGCCCAGCTGCCCAGTCTCCCAGCAGGGCCTGCCCACTGGAAAGTTGGGTTCTGGGCCGAGAGGGGGTGGACAGCAGGGGTGGGCAGATGTCTTGGGGTGGGTGGTAATTAGGGGCTGCTGCTCTGAGCTTGGAGGAAGAGGACAGGCCTGTCAGCTGTAATTACACGGCTCTGGAGTCCATGGGTCCTGCTCCACGTCTTCCCACCAGCTGGCCCCTGCAGTGGGGTAGGGATGGCCCAGCAGCCCCAAGGTTGGGCTGTGGAGCCCTCAGGACAGGGACAAGGCTGTGCAGAGCCTTCCAGGCTCTTCTGGCCAGCAAATATTCAGTCACAGGCTGACTGCCAAGCTCCTGGAGACATCATGCCTCCAACAGAAGGATGCAGAAGCCATGATACAGGTCAGAGGAGGAGGGGAGTATCCTCAGCTGGACCAGCGACCAGGACATCTGTCCAGCTCCTGACCTGTCCCTACCTACCTGCCTGCTCAGGGCCTGTTCTATGTGAGGCTGAGACTCCCCCAAAGCCCTCTCTGAATGTGCCTGGAAATCCACCACTCACGATATGTTCCTCTAGACCAAACACTGCCAACTTCCAGGGTGAGGGATCATTTCTGGGGATGTTTGTTCCTGAGCAATGTGAGGCAGGTGAGGAGAGTCCAGGAAAACCATAGCCATCCATTCCCCAGGAGGGCAGGCATGCAGCTCAGAGCTGAGAAGAAATGGGTGGAGCACCATCCCCAAAGGTCCCACCCAGGACAAGAATCTGACCAAGGCTGGGGCTCCTTCAGGAAGGCAGTCTTCTGCTGAGGACTAATGCCCACAGCCCCCTACAGCCTGCCCAAGGCCTGTGCTGGTCCCCTGTGATGCCCCATAGTGCCTGTGCTGGTCCTCTGTGATCCCCCCATGCCCCCGTGCTGGTCCTCTGTGATCCCCACACCCCCGTGCTGGTCCTCTGTGATCCCCACACCCCCGTGCTGGTCCTCTGTGATCCCCACACCCCCGTGCTGGTCCCCTGTGATCCCCCCACACCCCCTGTGCTGGTCCTCTGTGATCCCCACACCCCCTGTGCTGGTCCTCTGCGATCCCCCACACCCCCTGTGCTGGTCCTCCGTGATCCCCCCCCACACACACACACACCCTGAGCTGGTCCTCTGTGATCACACACACACACACACACACACACACACACACACACACACACACACCATGCTGGTGCTCCGTGATCCCCCCACAGTGCCTGTGCTGGTCCCCTGTGATCCCCCACAGTGCCTGTGCTGGTCCTCTGTGATCCCCACACCCCCGTGCTGGTCCTCCGTGATCCCCCCATACCCCCTGTGCTGGTCCTCCGTGATCCCCCCACACTCCCTGTGCTGGTCCCCTGTGATCCCCCTACACCCCCTGTGCTGGTTCTCTGTGATCCCTCCACACCCCCTGTGCTGGTCCTCTGTGATCCCCGCCCCCCAGACTGAGCTCCTATAGGAGCAGCTCAGGAAAGCTCCCAAGTTCTCAGCTCCTCACCAAAGGCCTGTCACCTCCTCCCATTCACAGGGGAGCTGAGCCCAGGGGAAAGAGGGCCAGGACCAAGCCAGCCTGAGAGGTAGGGGCTGGCATGAGAAGCGAAGTCCTCTCCCTACGGCTGGTTAGATGTTAGGCTCCGCTGCAGAGACGCTCCAGTGGCCTGAGATGCTCAGAAGGGATACCCTCAGAGTACCGGCCTGCCTGCCTGCCCTAAGTCCAACCATCCAGAGTAGAGCGGGTGGCTGTGAGGACACATACACACACGCCTCCCGCCAGACTCACAGCAGGACGGCCACCACACTGCCACACATGTGGCTTGGGGTACCCTAGCCCTGAAAGCCCAGCTCAGGGGGTGTCACCAAAAGCCAGCTTTCTCCCTAGCCAGGGGCAGGGATAATGAGGAGAGCAAGAAGAAACCAGGTGCCCCCTGCGGAAAGGATTGTCTGAGTAGGGAGAGTGTCGCCCAGGGCTAGGGGCAGAGGGCGCTCGTCCTTTGGGCTCCGGACTCCCCGCCGCGGTGCTGCTGCCCCAGCTCAGCACAAACAGCCTCGCAGCGCGAGGTGCGGGGGCGCAGCGCACAGTCGGGCTTCCACCTCGGCCCCGCCCCCGCGCGGGGAGGGGACACGGCTGCCCGCGGGCACGGGGAACCGACCCCGGAGCAGGGACCTCCCCCGCCACACGAGCGCTCACAAAGATCCCTTAGAGACGCTCGGTTCACCAGGGTTTCGGGGAGGCTATGGCCCCAAGTGTTAAGAAAGCCTGACCCCAGGTCCCGGGGCTGTGGAGAGACCCCAGACCTGCAGCGCCACCGCAAACCACGGCGGCGGCTGCGGGCAGGAGGTGCTCCGGCTCCAGCCAGTGGCGAAGGTGGTGCCGGGGCCGGACTCGGTTCTCAGAGAAGGGAGCCTTAGCGCCCGGCTGGCGCTGCCCTCCGGCCGAGGACCACGGGGCAAAAGCGCATACCCCGGCCCGCGCCCCCACCACCTAGCCTTTCCGCAGAGGGGGCGCGCGGGTGTCGCCGTCCCCATCGGGTCCAACTCCACCTGTCATCAGTGCAGCCCGTCACAGCCCCCACCCCACTTTCCCCTAGATCCGCAGACAGCTGTGTCCCATCCCCGAGGGGGCATCGGAGAGGCGGCCCCAGCCCGGAGAGGAGCCCTTGCTCCTGGGTCCCGAGCCCGCCTCCCGGAACTAGGGAGCTCGCAGAGGCCACCTCCCCAAACGCCGGGGTCCCCACCGCAGCCCGCGCTCCCGGAGACCGGAGGGCATAGTCCCCTCCGCCCGTGCTCTCGGGCCACAACTCACCGCGCATCGGCGAGGTGAACGCCGCGGTCGGGGGTCGGCTGCGCCCGGGGAGCGCAGGGAGGCGGAGGCCAGCCGCGAGCTGCTGGTGCCGGGAGCCCGGGCCACGGCGGGCGGCGCTGACGCTGCGGACCAAGCCCGGCGCGGAGCCGCCGGCAGTCCCGGGCGCGGCGGGGAGGAGCTGGCGGCCGCTTTGGCCGGAGCCTCGGAGCAGCGCGCGGCGTTCGGCAGCAGCTCCCGGGAAGCTGGAGCTGGGAGCGGCCGCCTCGGTGCCGCTGCTGCTGCCGCCACTGCCGCCGCCGCCGCCGCCGCCGAGCCCGAGAGCGCGGGCGAGGCGGTGCGGGGCGCTGCGTGCGCCGAGGCTCGGGGCTGCGGAGCGAGCGCAGCCGGGCCGGGGTGCGGGCACCTGACGGCGGCAGCGGCGGCAGCGGCGGGGAGAAAACGAGAGCGTGCGAGCCAGGCACAGGGAGCCCGGCGGCGCGGGAGGGGCGCGAGCGCCGGGAGCGCGGGCCGAGGGCCGAGGGGGCCGCACCGCTCCCGGCGCCCACCGCCCTGCCGCACCGCACGCGCGAGCCCAGCCCGCAAGTTTGCGCCGCGAGTGCGGGTCGAGCGCGGCACGCTTCCGCCAGCCTTTTAAAGAGCGAGCGCCCGGGTCCCCCCCACACACACACACCTGCACCTCCACCTCCGGAAGCTGGGACTCGCCACCCCTCCACGCCCGCCCCGCCAGCGGCTCCCGCTCCCACGACACTCGGTTGTCACCCGCTCCAGGAAGCCTTCCCTCCTACCCCCTAGCCCCATGCGCGCGCCAGCTCACCACCCCTGCACCCCAAAGACGTGGCGGAGACCCCCTCCTCACCCCCACAGGTCGAGGGTCAGGGAACCCAGCTTCCCAGCGCACACCCGCCAAAGTACAGCAGAGCTCAGGGACGAAGAGGGGCGCGCTACACCCACCCGGTGCGTCACTGGAAACCCCCACCCGCAGGGCCGCTTCTCACAGCCGAGCACACACGTGGCATATGCCCCCCTGTGGCATGCTCATTTACACACTCCTGTCACAAGCATGCCGAGGAAGGAAACTGAGGCCCAGAGCCGTGACTCCACCTGTCCCAGGTCTCATGGCCTGTGGGGAAGAGCGCTCTTACCCCTGAACCTCGAGCAATCCCGTGCCCCCAGACCAAGGGAGCAATTCACCCCCGGACCCACAGAACACAGTGTAACAGGTGGCCTGGAGCTAGCCCCAGAAGCTGGCAGCTGGCTGCCCGCTTTCCCTGGGCTCTGGCGATCCCGAAAGGGTGCCTGCCTCAGAGGCCGCGGTGAGATAGCCAGGGACAGACCACGCAGTCCTTGCAAAGCTGCAAACGCTGGGCCCAGACTGCAGACTTCCTTGAGAGCCCCAAGGAGTGGCCAGCCTTGTCCTGGGGAGACAGGGTGGCTAACGGAGCTGGTGAGGGCCAGGGGCCTCCTTCACTCTGGCCCGCCTGCAGAGAGCCACCTGGTGTTTAGTGGGCCCAGGCCTGGGTGCTCAGCTACCATAGCTGCTGGAGCCCTGACTTCCAGACTCTAGAGGAATGCTAGGGAGAGGCTGGGGACAGCAGACTGAGCTGCCCTGTCCTGTCTGCTTCTCTCCCTCAAGTCCCTACCAAGGCGGGCCCTACACCTCCAGCTCTGAAGACTGTGAAGGCCAGCGCTGCATCTGGTGACCGTCTTTCATGCCGTGCCTGGCGCTGTGCCTGGACCACAGTGAGCTTAGGAGTGTTTGGTGAATGAAAAACTGTTGGCAAACTGTTACTCTCCTTGCTGCCACATGTAATGACCCAAATACATGTCTCCTTCACCCAGTCAGTCTGAAGTCTCCGACGGAAGCATCCAGGTTGTTCATTCATCTGTGCTTTGTGTGTGTGTGTGTCACTGACACCAGGGATCCTGCTTCACTCACAGTGAGGGACACCGACAGGGCCACCAGTAATCCTGCCCCTGGACAGGCACAGCCAGGGTTCCCACCTCAGCAGCATGCATCTCCAGCCGCTCCAACCACAGATGCAGAGATGGCAGATCTCCCACAGCCAAGTGTGCATGGCTCTGGTCTGTGAGGAACTGGGGTCAGTGGTTCCTCCATCCTCTGTACCCAGGCATCCCATCGCCATGCTGTGGCTGAGTAGCGTGTGGTCCAGCCCCTAGGCCCTCCTACAAAGCCAGCATAAAGGAGTTGGCTCCACAGCACTGGCCGCCTCTCTGGGCTCCTGTAAGTGGGAGCCACAGCACTTCCTATACAGAACATAACCCCAGTGTCCTTTGGTTGGATGGATGGAAGGAACTGCAAATAACACAGGCCATGGTTTATTAGAAACAGAACTACTACAATCAGCCACTCCCCTGCTCCTGCCGCTCAGTATTGCCGCCACTCTGGCCATAATCATCCCCCACCCGCCACAGCTGTGTTGCTAAAGGCTGGGCAGGCTGTGTTTTTCAGAGATTAAAAAAAGAAACTGTTGCTGGCAGATGCAGAGTCTGTGGCTGGGCCCGAGGCAGGTCCCCAGCAGAGACTACATCTGCCTGGTAGCCGTGACACCTCAGACCACCAAAGCCGAGCGCACTCCCCCATCAGCCCTTACCATGGGCCCCAGCTGGCCTGACTTGTTTGTTTTGGTGCCTATCATAGAGACAGAGAAACAGGACCTTCAGAGAACTTCCATGGTGTCTTCGGCCAGAGAGCCAGCCTCTGTGGAGGAACCACGGCCAGAAGTGACCTCCACAGAGTCATGTGGGCTCTGCCGGGCCTGCTTCCTCCACGGCCTACACTCAAACCACTGCCCCCTGAAAGTCAGCCGCAGAACCCCTGGACCTCAGAGCTGGTTCAGGCTGGAGGGGAGGGGACAGGGCTGGGTCCTCTGTGCTGAGAGCCACTGGATGTGGGGTCCCCAACCTTCCTGAGCATGGGGTTCTCCATCTGTCAGATCTATGGCTGGGCTGAGCCTCTCAAGTCTCCACAGGGAGGTAAGCCTCATCTTAATGCCTTTCCAGGAGGCAATACCTCCCCTCACGCAGTCTCAGGGACAGGAAGGGACAAGACCAGTAACCTCCTGAGGGCTGCAACTCTGCTCTGGGACATGCCAGCCTCCAGGAATCCTCTGGCCCCCAGAACCCTCCATAGCAGGACAGTGTGTCATTCCCCCCCCCCCCTACTGCTCCCAAATCCAAGCAGCTCTGCAGCAGCCACAGTCTGCCTGTTTGTTTAGGGACACTCCCAGGACACCAGAACCTGGCTACAGGCCCCTCTAGAGGCTCTCTGACTGTATACCAGGAGTGCCATCACCATGGGGCGCATACTGCCCACAGGTCTTCCACAGACTGTGTCACCGTGTTGAAGCCTTCCAGCTTCCTGCCCCATCTGGTCCCCGTAAATGCCCGCGTACCCTTAACATACCATCCAGGGCTCCCAGTGTGCCCCGACACTCAGACCACGTCTTCCATCTGCTCTGACTGGCCAACAGGACAAGGTGGTACAGGTAGGTTGAGGGCGGGTGTCAAGCACACCTCTCCGAAGCCGAGCCCCCCGGAACCACAGTGCTGTGCCCACCACAGGAGGACCAGGATGGGCTGCATTCCGCAGTGCGCCAGGCGCCCCTTAGCACCTGCAGCATGGGGAGGGGGTGCAGGACAAGAGGTCAGGGGTGACAATGGCCTGTGCCCATTGGCACTAACATGAAGGCCGCACACAGGGGCCAGGACAGGAGGAGCATTGGGCAGGGAGGCAGAGGGGAGCGATGGGGCCCCCAGGCCAACGTTACTGCCCAACTGCTGCTCCAGAGTTTCCTGGTCTGAAAGAGAAGCATCTACTTCCTTCCTCAGCCTTGGTTTCCCTCTGATGAGGAAGGAGGAGCAGGGGAGGCTGGGAGCAGGGGAGGCTGGGAGCAGGGGCGGCACAGCGGCCTAGAGAAGACAGGATGCCCCCGAGCTAGAGAGGGGGCAGCGGTCCTCATGGCTCCCAAGGACCTAGACCCTCTAGTTCACGCAGCATCTGATGCTTCACACCCTAGGATGGCTGGGAACGGGGACTGCCAAGACAGAGAGAGACCTCCAGAGCAGGAAGCTTTGGAATGAGGCCTTGGAAGATGCAAAGGTTTAAAAAAAAAACAAAAAACTAACAGCTCCAGATGTGGGGTGTGGCAAACACAGCTGGACACAATCTGAGTCCTCCAGAGGCCTTTGACTCTGCCAGCATACAGTGGATGCTCAGTGCATACAGCTGGTGATTAGCGGTGAGCGGCTGCCTCCTACCCTGTTCCTCTCTCCTCTCTCTCCTCCGCCCTCCCTCTCTCTTTTTTCTTAAGACTCAGGATTTTTCAGCCTCTTTGCCACTCTGCAATTTAAAACTACTTATCATCGCTCTCGCTCCCCACATGTCCAGGGGCTGTCAGCCGCGAGCCAAATGTCATTAGGATGGATGTCACAAGCCCAGATGTCAAAATACAATTAACATTTAAAAGCTCCTCCCGCCCTCAGCCTGGTGGCCAGCCATTCCGTGGCTCCTTCGGCTGAGTGGCAGGGCCCCAGACACCAAGGAGCACTACCAGGTGACAGGCACAGCAGAGGACCATCCAGTCGTCTAGCTGGCCTGATGCACAGGCCTGCCAGATGAGGCGGGGGGGGGGGGGGGGGGGGGAGCCTGGCAGCTGTGCCGGGCTTCCCTGAGCTCCTGGGAGCCCCCTCCATCCAGTCTTCCCTCTGGAGCTTTCTTGGACTGCCCGCCACTCATACCTTAGGACGCTCGGCGTCTGTCCCGGCCCGGCACTGTCATAGGCCGGCTGCCCTAACTGGTGCTGTCCCAGCCTTGGCGATCAACCGTGAATCATAATGTAGCCTGCCACTCACTCGACTGCATGGGGAGAAAAGGGAGGAACAGGCATAAGGGACCCCCGTGATTGGGCCTGGTGGCCCATGTCCTCCAGCCACACAGCCTCACCAATGGATGGTTGGGGGCCCCCTCTGTCAACTGCCCCCACCACACTGCAGCCCTGGCCTATTTAGGAAGCCGCTGGACAGCGGCCATGGACTTCTAACAGTAGCTCCCTTCGTGTGGAGGACCAGGATGGACAGAGAGCTGGAAATGCCCCTGGGACAGCTCACTGCCAGAGCCTGGAGGAGGCCATCGATCCAGACTTATCTGGAGCTCTCCACCCTGCTCTGAGGTTATCTTCAGCATGGAGTACAGAACACTGAAACACTGGACTGACCCAGAAAAAGATCCCCACGGAGGTGAGCAGAGGGGGATTGTGCCCTGGCAGGGGGCAGTGCTGAGGTCACAGCTGCCAGGACACACCCCCACCCCCACCAGTCCCAGATTACCTCTCTCCTCCCCTCCTCCTCCAGGTGCTGACACTCGGCCACGGCTCCCTTCTTCCTCCAGGTGCTGCCTCTCGGCCACCCCGCCACGGTGCAGACCCCCAAAACAAAGCAGTCTGGGGAAGAAAAGCTCGCACCGCACCGCCAGCTCCTACCCTCGTGGGCTGCATTCTAATGGCGTTTGATTGGATCGGATGCGCTCTTAATTCCCTCCTGGGACATCAGAAGGAGGGTAGGGAAGAATCTTTAATTCATCAAACTGAAATATTAATAGACTTCCAACCAGCTGGAGAGGGGCATGAGGCCCCCACAATGGAAAAAGAGGGGGACAGGAAGGAGAAGGTGGGGACGTGGCTGAGGAGGAAGGGAGCTGACTTGGGACAGGATTGTGTCACTGGGTATGGGGAGAGAAAGTTGGCATGCCTTCAGGTGTGCTGCTGAGACCACGTGAGTCAGCCACTCCCCTGACAACCTGCGACAGGGGGATAGATTGGGATAAGGACCCACTCTAAGATACAGATGCTCTGGAGCCTAAGTCACTAGGCCAGCGCGGCATGCAGACCCACCCTGGGTCCTAGGGAAGGGATCCACTGAGCACTGGGTCCTTCCCACACCACACCCCCAGCTCATGCCTGACTCCCACACCTGAGCTAGCCACAGCTCTCCCTGGCTCTGAGATGGCACTACCTCTCCTGGTTCAGAAGAATGATTGGACCCATGGAAGCCAAGCCAGGCAGCCATTTAGCAGAGTGCTGCCCAGCACCCTGGGGCTGCAGGAGTCTTGGAGACCTCAAGGCAGAATCCCAGGCTTTGCCCCACCTGGTTCCCACCTGACCTCAAAGTAAGATTGCCTTCTCAGAGGTAGCTGCTCTCCCTACAGATTGCCCAGGTGCAGGCTTTCTCCAAGAGCAGAACAACCATGAGCCTGAGAACACAGCCCAAGGGGCCTGGGATACTCATCTGGGTAGGGCTACTTATGCATACCTCTGTGGTCTCAGGGCTCAGGAGAGACTGAGGAGTACCTAATCTGAGGCCAGCCTGGGCTACGTATGGAGACCCTATCTTAAGCCACAATCATACTTACACTCAGCCACCTACCATGTCTCCTCCATCCCTCTCTGGCCTTGGTCTCCTGTTTGAGGAGGAGGAGGAGTGCTCCACAGCCCAGGCTGGGCTGATCCAGAGGCAGCACCCAGGGACTCCCACACTCTCACAGTCCTCCAGCCCCACATGGGCTCCCTCTCACCCTCTGTCTGGATCCCTTCTCCATCCCAAATTTCTCCCCAACTTTAAAGGCCCAAGTGGAAATGTTTAGGGTACCCAGATCCATGGTCCTCCTCTTTGACTTGTAGTGGGTAATTAAGATTATCTGAGTGCATGGTGGGTGGGTTAACGCCTCTACCCGTCAAGTTTAGACTTCAGAAAGTGTGGAGATGGACCAAAAGCAGCAGTCAGAGGGTGAACATAGAGGCCTGGGGGGAGACTGCAGGGCCCCAACCCTCTCCTGTGTCTGTCGCATCATATGTGAATTGCCCTAAGCGTCCTCTACAGGATGAAGTCCCATTTGGACACACCACCACCCTCAAATAAGAGGCCATCTCTCCTTAGGTGTCGGCGAGCAGAGCCTGGATGCTCTCCCATCGCGGGCCTGCAGCGCCGCCCCGTGGCCAAGCGCCCTTACTGCACGCGCTGGCCGGCCTCTGGTGCGTCCACAGTTCTGAGCAGGACCCAGGCCCAGGTGTGAGCTGCGGGCAGGAGCGGGAGGAGGGGAGACACCCGGATGGAGAGAGTTGTTTTCACCTGAACAGATTCCGGGAGGAGGCAGCGGGGGCGGCAGGGGGCCTATTTCAGGACGTTTCCCAGCTGGGCCGCCGCCCTCAGATTCGTGCGCAGCCGCTCACCTGCAATGACGACAGAGAGCTTTTTCTAAGCCACATGCGCCCTTTGAAAAGGACCCACGTGGGTGGCCACAGGTGAAGGGGTCCCCGGTTTCTTGAGTGGGATGTGTTGCCGAGGTGTGGAAGCCGGCAAGGACAGGCAGAAAGTTGCAACCTTCGGCCCTTCCAATCACCCTTGCGGCACATTTGAGCTACAAGGACTCTTACTAAACTCCAGGCTGCACCCTGAACCAGCTAACTCAGATCTGTGCAAAAGGCCAGTGCTTAATTTCTGTAAACTTGACACAAGCTACAGTCATTTGGTGGTGCATGCCTTTAATCCCAGCAGAGGCAGGTGTATCTCTGTGAGTTCAAGGCCAGATTGAGCAAGTCCCAGAACAGCCAGGGCTATATAGAGAAACACTGTGTGGTGGTTTGAGTAGGTCCGACACCCATAGAGTCATGTATGTTTGAATGATGGGCCCACAAGGAGTGGCACTATTAGGTGTGGCCTCGGTGGAGTGGGTGTGGCTGTGGTGGAGGAAATGTGTCACCGTGGCGGCGAACTTTGAGGTCTCCTATGCTCAAGCTATACCCTGTGTGGGACTCAGTTCACTTCTTGTTGCTGCAGATCAAGATCTAGAACTCTCAGCGACCTCTCCAGCATCATGTCTGCCTGCATGCTGCCATGCTTCCCTCCATGGCAATAATGGACTAAACCTCTGAAACCATAAGCCAGCCCCAATTAAATGTTTTCCTTATGAGTTGCTGTGGGCATGGTGTCTCTTCACAGCAATAGAAACCCTAAGACATCCTGTCTCAAAGACCCAAAAAAGCCAGGCAGTGGTGACACCTTTAATCCCAGCACTTGGGAGGCAGGCAGATCTCTGCGAGTTTGAGGTCAGCCTGGTCTACAAAGCAAGTTCCAGGACATCCAGGGCTACAAAGAGGGACCCTGTCTTGAAAGAACAAAAACAAAAAAACAAGGAAACT
This sequence comes from Peromyscus californicus insignis, assembly GCF_007827085.1. NCBI lineage: Eukaryota > Metazoa > Chordata > Mammalia > Rodentia > Cricetidae > Peromyscus > Peromyscus californicus. Next base: position 4,145,945 of record NW_026294491.1, read on the forward strand.
CAATTGAGAAAATAACTATCATCAAATTGGCCTGTAGGAAAGGCTGTGGGGGTGATTTCTTGATTAACGATTGGTGTGGAGGGCCTGGCAGTTCCATCCCAAGGCACGTGTTCCCAGGTGTGTACAAAGGCAGGCTGGAGCAGGTGGCTAGCCAGGGCTACACAGTGAGTGAGGCCTGTCTAAGGACTGAGAAGCTGTGACTGTGGCAGGCTGGGCCAGCCATGGCAAGCAAGCCAGTAAGCAATGCTCCTCTGCTGTCCCTGTTCTGGTTCCTGCCACAGGCTCCTGCTGTCTTCCGTCCCTGCCTTGGCTTCCGTCAGTGACAGACTGTGATCAGGGCATGTAAGCCTAATAAGCCCTCTCTCCTCCAAGGTGCTTTTGGTCATCACCTTTATCAAAGCAGTAGACAGCCAATTTGTACAAGGCCCCAGGCTCCAGCTGTCCCTGGGGCACACAGTATGGCAGGGACCTGGTGCACATGGGTGTGCTCTCAGTGCCGTGAAGACAGACTGTCCTGGGGAAGCCGGCCTCAGCAACCAGAGAGAGGCATGGCTGACAGGGGAGGGTGACAGAGAAATCAGCCTCCTGAGCTTGTCAGTCCCAGCAAGGCAAGGCCCCACACCCCAAAGAAAGGCTCTCACTAATAGGCACCTGAGTGTGGAAAGATGTGTAAACCACACAAAGTTGTCCTCCAAGCTCACGGCAGGTGTGTGTCCACAGGCATGTGCATAATGTACATGCCCAACAGTAATCAAGTGACACAGAAACATCGAACCTGCAAAAACCCGCGACATTCACTTCAGACCACAGCTTTAGAAGTGTGGTTCCTCCATTGGACAGCATGAAAAGCAAGAGCTGGTGGAGGAGGGGGGGGAGGGAAAGAAGGAGGGGGGGAGGGAAAGGAGGAGGGGGGGAGGAGGAGGGGGAGGGGGAGGGGGAGGGGGAGGGGGAGGGGGGAGTGAATAGGAGAAAGGGAAGAGAAGGAGGAAAAGGAAGAAGGAGATGAAGGGAGGAGGGAGAAGAAAGAGGGCTTTGAGAAGGGAGGAGGGAGAAGAAGATTCAAGAAGGGAGGAGGGAGGTGGGGGAGGGCAGGAAGAAGAGGTAGACTGATGGTTATTCCCATTGTCAGTTTGATAAGATTGAGAATCACCATGGAAACAGACCTCTGGGCAAGTTTGTGAAGGAGTTTCTAGGTTGGGTTAAGGAAGACGGGAAGACCTACCCTAAATATGGGCAGTACCATTCCTCCGGGGCAGGGGAGCCCTGGACTGGAAAGAGGAGAAGAGTGTACTGGCATTCCTCCCCCAGCTGGGGACACCAGGAGACCAGTCCCCCAAACTCCTGCTGCCAGGATGTCCCCACCACAGGGGACTGTGCCCTCAAATTGTGGCACAGAATAAACGCTTGTTTGTTGTTTGTTGTTGTTTTGTTTTTCAAGACAGGGTCTCTCTGTGTAGCCCTGGCCGTCCTGGAAATTGCTCTGTAGACCAGGCTGGCTTCGAACTCACAGAGCTCTGTCTGCCTCTGCCTCCTGAGTGCTGGGATTAAAGGCGTGCACCACCACGTCCAGCAACCCTTCCTTCTTGAGGTTGTTTCTGTCCAGCATTTTGTCACAGCAACAAGAGTGACTGATTCAGGGGAGTGACTGATGCAGAAGGCCATGGGGGAGACTGCTGAGGCCCAGGAGTCCCAGGAGCTGGAGAGCAGTGAGCAACAGAGTGAGGCCCTAGCTGAGGAGAGGAGGAAGGTGGTGGTGTTTGTATTTGATCTTTTTAAGGGCTCATCACCCAGCTCCCAAATAAATCACACACGGACGCTTACTCTTACTTATGAATGCCCGGCCTTAGCTTGGCTTAATTTCTAGCCAGCCTTTTCTTAAATTATCTTAAATTATCCCCTCTACCTTTTGCCTCTGGGCTTTTGCCTCTTCTATTCCTGTATACCTTTCTTTGTTACTCCGTGGCTGGCTGGTTGTGCGAGCTGGATGGCTGACCCCTGATGCCCTCCTCCTTCTCTGGCTGTTAGCTTCTTTTTTCTCCCAGTTTTCTCCTTCTGTATATTCTCTCTGCGTGCCAGCCCCGCCTGTCCTTTCTCCTGGCTCCCTATTGGCCGTTCAGTTCTCTATTAGACCATCAGGTGTTTTACACAGGCACAGTAACACAGCTTCACAGAGTTAAACAAATACAACATAAAAGTAACCCACCTTAATATTCTACTACAGGAAGGGGAGAGGAAGGACAAGACGGGGGAGTTCCTGGACCACAGACCCCAGCAAGTCCTCACCTCCCACACCAGTCTCCTGCATTCATGGCTGACCGAGCAGGACAGCCGGAGTCAGGCAGCAGTCCTCTCATCCCACTACAGGGCGGAACAGAAGAGTGGGCACTCGGGGCTGGAGAGATGGCTGAGCGGTTAAGAGTACCAGAGGACCCAGGTTCAATCCCCAGCACCCACATGGCAGCTCACAGCTGTTTTTAATTCCAGTTACAGGGGATCTGGCACCCTCACACAGACATACATGCAGGCAAAATACCAATGCACATAAAAATAAATCTTTAAAAAGAAAAGAAAATTCTTCCCGCAGTAAAGACTAAACATGGCAGTCTGACCTGGGCTGAGTCCTCTCAGGCATCTGTTTCAGATGTGACTTTGTGATGGTTAATATTAGCATCAACTTGACAGCATCCAGAATCTCCTAGGAGACAGCCGGCATGCCTGTGAGGGGTCATCTAGATTAGGCTCGATCAGGAGGCATCAGCCCTTGGGCTGAGGCCCTGGACTGGTCCTGATCACCTCTCCGTTTCCTCAGACACAATGTTAGCCTCACACGGCGGCCGCCACACCTTCCTGCCATGGTGGGATGACCCACTGTGCTTGGATCTTCTGTCGTGACTGTGAGGCTAGCCATGAGCAGCTGAGTATCTCTCCAGGCCTGAGTATTCTGTCATAGCAACCTGAGAAGTAACTACAGACTTCCACCGGGAGACGGTGCTATGTATGTGGTGCAGGGGCCAAGCCGGACTCCGCATGTCTCACAGGCACATTGCCCTTGAGCCACATCCCAGCCCTCCGTGGTTTCTTTTCAAGTGTAAGGGTGTTTTGCATGCATGTATCTCTGTGTACCAAGTGCCACCCTGGTGCCCTTGGAGGCCAGAAGATGGCGCTGGATCCCCTGGAATTGGAGTTATAGGCTGTTGTGAGTCACCATATGGGTACTAGGAACCGAACCCAGGTCTTCTGCCACAGCAGCCAGTGCGCTTAACCACCTAGCCACCTCTCCAGCACCACCACCCTCTTTTTGAAACAGGCTCTCACTCTGTAGACCAGGCTGACCTCAAACTCACAGCGATCCACCTGCCTCTTCTTCCCCAGTGCTGGGTTTAAAGGGTGTGCCACCAACCACCCAACTGCAGCATGCACCCCTAACCACTCAGCCGTCTTTCCAGCCCAAACCTGGATCTTAAATAATTATAAAGAATGTTATTGAAACAACTTTCAGGATGAAAAGTTGTTACTATCTTTTCAGTAACACAGCCTCAGTCTTAAATGTGGACCAAGGAGATGGCTCACTGGGTAAAGTTCCTCCTGTGCAGTCGTGAAGACCTGAGTCTGGATTCCACACCCACATAAAGAGCGCGGTGTGACTGCTCATGCCTGTAATGGATTCCTGCAGCTCGCCGGCTGCCAGCCTAGCTGGGAAATAGTGAGTTTTCATGAGAGATTCTGTCTTAGACTAAGGCAGGGACCGCCGGTTAGTGGTGGCGCGCCTTTAATCCCAGCACTTGGGAGGCAGAGGCAGATGGATCTCTGTGAGTTTGGGGCCAGCCTGGTCTACAGAGCGAGTTCCAGGGCAGCCAGGGCTACACAGAGAAGCCCTGTCTCAAACAACGACGAGAAGAGTGAGGGGGAGAGCAATAGAGAAAATGCCCGACGCTCCCCCAGGGACTCCACACCCACACACACACACACCCCACACACAACCCCACACACATACACACACACCCCACACACATGATGATGATGATGATACAAATCTTGTAATACACATATGGAGCATATGGCAATTTTTGATATATCTCTTGAGCAGTGAGGCCCCAGCCACCTTGACTCCTTATATACAAACTCCCAGGGGAAGGTCTGATTGGCAGCTGAGGGGGCTGGGTCCCTGACTCTGGGCTCTATGGCTGTTCTATGTATGGACACAAGGTCTCCATGCCAGTGCTAGGGGCCAGGCCTGAAGAACGGAAGAACGGACACTTCCCCTTCCTGCTTCTTGGAATGCAGCTGCGAGCTGGGAGGAAGTCCAGGCCACGTGGAGAGTGACTCAGACATGCTCTGGCCAACAGCCAGCTATAGCCCCAGATCACAGGCAGCCATGGCATGTCAAAGAGGAAAACAAATAGGAGACAGAGGGGTCCCGGCCATCTGACTACAGCCTTGGAGACCCCGGGCGGAGCTACCAGCTAAGCCTTAGAACGGAAATACCGCCGGCCTGCTGGGGACTTGGGCAACATGACGGTTGTGGGAAGCAGCCCTACTTCTCCGGAGAATCTGCTAAAAGACTCGGGGGTGAGGTATTGTTTACACATAACTCAGAGAAGTTAAAAAGCTCCGTGTGTGTGTGTGTGTGTGTGTGTGTGTGTGTGTGTGTGTGTGTGTGTGTGTGTGTATCAGTGGCAAGCTTGGGAGGGCATCCCTGATAGTGTTTGCTATACCCTCCTTCCAGCAGCTGCCACCACAGAAACTGCAAGGGTGAGGAGCCCCAGTCATGCATCTCAGTCTATTCCTGGGCAGATTGCAAGCTCTCAGGGAAGGCTGTGACTGGCCAACCCAGATGATAAACACGCTCTAGCATCCACCAGTCCTATGCAAGGAAGAGACGAGACAGGACCCTGCCCAAAAGCTATCTGGAGGCTGCCACTTAAACATGGGGCAGCTGCCACAGGCGTCCTGCAGCCACGTGCCGAGTGTTCTTTAAATCGCACGGCTTGTTGGCCCAGTCACTTACGCTGCCTGAAAACAGCTCACTGGAAGGCTGAAGGAATGGCAGGAGGCGGTGGAGCTGGACCTCAGGCTCCCTGTGTCTGGCTCCAGCCTCGGCCCTTCCTGCCACATCTGGGCCCAGCGCTGGTGGAGACCCTAGGTGCAGGAGTGTTGAGTTTGGGAGGTGGCTTTGCCGTGTCACATGCATACAGGCGGCTATGAAATCCTCCCCCACGCAGACGGGGTCGTCCCTCCTTCCTGGGTGATCCAACAGTTCTGCGCCCACAGTGGGTACTGCCCACATGGAGATAGATGGTCCACAGGGCCTAAACTCCACTGGCCAGCAGAGGGCGCTCCCGCACCCTTCGGGTCATGGCTTGGCTTCTCTCCTTTCCCCGACCTGACTGTCCATTGAGACTGGAAACCTTCCTCCAGGCAAGATGGTGTGGAGAGAAGAGAAAGAGAGGGTGGAGGAGAAACAAGAGGAGAGAGAGGAAGAGGAGTACAGAAAGGGGGAGGGCCCCCCACAGTCCTGTCCCATCGCGTTCCCCTACCAGGATGGGGGCAGAGGGTGGGGGGCTGAGGCCTGTGAAGGCTGTCTAGGAACATCTCCCCACCACCCCACCCCCGCCTGGGCAGTTCCTGGGAAAGAAGCCACCTCCACCCATTCTGCAAACCAGAGGCCTTGGAAAACAAGATGTGCGCCTGGCCTGGTGGTGCACCTCTAATCCCAGCAGAGGCAAGCGCATCTCTGAGTTGGAAGCTACCTGGTCTACAAGAGAAAGAAAACAGAGCAGCAAGCCACCCAAACCAAAGAGCCACGAGGGACAGAAGCTCCTCACACGGCCTGCTGCCACAGGGCTCTGGCCAGAGCCTGTGGGGATTCTGCTCGGGACTTGGGCCTGGTCCCCTCTCAGACCCATCGGCTTAGCCCTCTCTCGAGCACACTGTTGCCTCCGGTCCAGTGCCCTCCGCCTGGGAAAAGAGTCACCGGGGGGAGCTGCTGTGGTAGCCCCCGCCTGCTCTGGCCTCTGCTGTAAGCTATTGCACTCTGCTCTCTGGGTCACCAAGGCCTGAACCCCGCAACTGAACTTGGCCCTCCAGACCCCTCCAGAGGGAGAATGTAGGGCAGGCTGGCCCCTGTCCAAGCCCGGCTGGTTCTGTTTAGTGGCTTCCTTCCAGCCCCGCGTCACAGTAGGGCTGCTGAGTGGCACTGCCCTGAGTCACAGCTGGAATGGGGTCAAGACATGATCTGGACTCTGTTCTGTAGTTGTTTTTTGTTTTGTTTTTTACTCTTTGGGGGCCCGCCACCTAGCTCCCAAATAAATACATGGAGACTTATTCTCACTTATGAATGCCCAGCCTTAGCTTGGCTTGTTTCTAGCCAGCTTTTCTAACTTAAATTATCCTGTTTCTCTTTAACTACGTTTTGCCTCTGGGCTTTTTACCTTTCTTTATTCTATATCTCTTTCTTTCTTACTTCATGGCTGGCTGTGTGGCTGGGCAGCTTACCCTGGGTGTCCTCTCCTCCTTTTCTCACTCCTCCTCTTCTCTTGAGCCTAGATTTCTTCTATGTATTCTCTCTGCCTGGCAGCCCCGCCTATCCCTCTCCTGCCTTGCTATTGGCCACTCAGCTCTTTATTAGACCAATCAGGTGTTTTAGACAGGCAGAGTAACACAGCTTCACAGAGTTAAACAAATGCAACATAAAAGAACGCAACCCATCTTTGCATCATTAAACAAATGTTCCACAGCACAAAAGAATGTAACACATCTTAAACTAATATTCCACAACACTGTCCTTCAGAGCCCAGGGCACATCCAGCTAGGGCAGGAGACTGAGCCTCACCCCAGGGTCTTCACCCCTATTCACTGTGCCCCCTGGAGGCTGAGCACCCAGGATACAGGATGTAACAAAAAGAACCATGGAGACGGAGAGATGGCTCAACTCTTGCAGAGGACCAAGGTTTGATTTCCAGCTCCTATGTAATTTCAGCTCCGGGGTACCCAACGCTCTCTTCTGACCTCTGAGGACATTCACATACACATGGTATACAGACATAGACATACACATACATAAAAATAATAATAAAAATAAATAGAGAGAGAGAGTGTGTGTGTTCTGGTCTGCCTCAAGGAAGCTGCCCCCGCCACTGGCCATTGTCACATACACAAAAGCCTGTCTATCCTAGCAGGGCCAGTTCTGGCTCTGTGTCCAGCCAAACACACCGCCTCCCACCACCGCCCCAGCTGACACCTGTGCCAGCCCTGAGTCCACACTGGGAGGAGCCAGGAAAGGACTGAGGTCCTGACATTCCTCCTGTCCCACGTGGCCTGGGGTTCCTGCGGCTGTTGGTTCTCCTGCAGTCCTCTGAGGCCCTGGTCCCAGGGCCTTGCTCCTCCCAGTCAGGGACTTGCCGTCTGCCCCTGCTGCCCCACCCACCCACCTTCTCTTCTGTACTTCAGCTCAGCTGGGCTTGCTCCAAGATGGAAGGAGCCGGCAGTGGAGGGGAGAGAGGAGCTGCTGCTGTGCCCCAGGCCCGTGACTCCAGCAGATTTCCTAACTCTTGCTCATGAACAGGGAGGGGATAGGGGTGATGGGCATGTCAACAGTACCCTCCTTACAGTAGTGACCAGATCCCAGTGTTCCCACAGCAGTACAGCTACAATGCCCTCTCTGCGGGCCGGACACCTGCCAGTACCTGCCACCCTGTGGCATCCTCATCCCTGGGTCACGTCTCAGCACTTCTTCCTCAAAGCAACCCCTAAGTGGCAGGAGAGGTCTCATCCAACATCTTATCCGCCATCCAGCATCCACACTAGCTGCTCATCTTTGCTCTCCCCACAATAGGTCAGGGAATGCCCATGCTGTGTCACAGAGAGGATCTGTTCTCAGGCCCATCTCACAGGAGAGGAAAAGCTCATTGCTCAGGAACGCGCAGCTTGGTAGTGTCAGAAGCTTCCAGAAAGGACACGGAAGCCCAGCTCACCATCAGGCACAACTCACTCCGTTAGAGCCGGTTCTCCCCAGTTCAGCACTAGAAACACCAGGTCACTGTCGACGTTCCTCACCCGGTGCAGCTGTGCCAGGCGGGATGGGGCTGGCATCAGCGCCACCGTGACACACCCCTTCGGGAGAAGGCACACCTCCCTGGCACGAGGACGCCAGACTGAGTCCTCCGCTTTCCCAGGCCTGTTGGGTCAGATCTAAGCCTGTTAGGTGACTTGCTCCACCTTAGATATTAAGGAAGATCTTTCTTCACTTTTTGTCTTTTCCAAACAGGGTCTCAGGTAGCCCAGGCTGGCCTCCAAACCACTATGTAGCCCAGGATGACCTTGGACTTCTGATTCTCCTGCATGCACCTCTCAAGGACTGGGATTACAGGCGTGCAGCACCCTCCGTTTATGCAGTGCTGGGGACTGAACCGAGTTCAAGCATTCTAGGCGGGTATTCTGCCGACTAAGCTACAGCCTCAGCCTGAGGCAGAGACATTTTAATGCTATACTTGTATTTGCTTAGTATACCCAGGTGTGGTGGCGCATGCCTTTAATCACAGCACTAGGGAGGCAGAGAGAGGCAGAATCTCTGAGTTGGAGGCCAGCCTGGTCTACAGAGCTCAAGTTCCAAGCCAGCCAAGACTACACAATGAGACCCTGTCTCAAAAAAATTATATAGGACTGGAGAGATGGCTCAGCAGTTAAGAGTACTGGTAGCTGAGGAGTTGGTGAGAACATGGAGATTAAGAGCTTGGAGCAGGGACGCCTTTAATCCCAACACTCGGGGAAGGAGCCGTCTCTGTGGGACGTGACCAGAACGGACCCAAACATTCTGCCCGAGGCCAACCCAGGACCCAGCTGCCGATCCTGCGAAACTCAACAACTTGGAGGTGCTGGTGAGATTGCCCTACTGATCAACCTGCTCAGCTGAGATCCATTCGGGAGAGGTTTCAGAAGCCTACAACCTGCAGTCTGAGGAAACAAGATCAGTTGAAGAGTTAACGAGCGAGCAAAACACGACCTGAGAACGCCCAGCTACCGAACCAGATCACCAGAATCATAAGCCCACCCTGCACTGACTGGGAATAGGTAAGACCCCATCTTGGGTCCTGCAGACCAGGTCTCTAGGCCCTAGGCCCCAGCCATCTGAGCCCCAGGGACCAGACAGCTACCTTTCCCTGCTCCCTCACAAAAAAAAAAACAAAAAACCCAGCCCCTGTGAACCCAACAACCACTGGAGCCATAAGCCCACCCTGCACCAATTGGGAACAACTGCTCCCTGAGACAGAACCCACTAACACTAATTGGACTAAGCTGCTCCCGGAGAAACAGAGCCCAACAGCACCAATTCGACAAAGAATTCCTAGTGAATCAAGACTCAATTAGAACAAGAGAGGCACCTCCAGACACAGACACCGCCTACACCGAGCGGAGGAAGAGATGAGTAGACGCCAGTGCAAAAATACAGGCATAACATAAAGACCTATATGACACCATCAGAACCTAGTGATTCTACACCTGCAAGACCTGAACATACCAAGGCAGAAGAAGCAGAAAAAATCAATCCTAAAAATGACTTTAAGAAGAAGATAGAGGCCCTTAAAGAAGAAATGAAAAACTCCTTTAAAGAAATGGAAGAAAAAACAAACAAAAAATTGGAAGAAATCAAAGAAAGCCAAGAAAAAGAAATTAAACAGATGAAGGAAACAGTTCAAGATTTGAAAATTGAAATTGAGACAATAAAGAAGACACATCTGAGGTAATAATGGAAATTCTGACTAAACGAACAGGAACTACAGATGCAAGCATAACCAACTGAATGCAAGAGATGGAACAGAGACTCTCTGACGTTGAAGACACAATAGAGAAAATAGATTCATCAGTCAAAGAAAATCAAAAAAGTCATAACACAAAATGTCCAAGAAATCTGGGACACATGAAAAGACCAAACCTAAGAATCATAGGGATAGAAGGAGAAGAATAGCAACTCAAAGGCACAGAAAATATATTCAACAAAATCATAGAAGAAAACTTTCATAACCTAAAGAAAGAAATACCTATGAAGATACAAGAAGCTTACAGAACACCAAATAGGCTGGATCCAAAAAAAAAAAAAAAAAAAGTCCCCTCGCCACATAATAATCAAAACACTAAACATACAGAACAAAAAAAAAAATATTAAGAGCCTCGAAGGAAAAAGAACAAGCAACATACAAAGGCAGACCCATCAGAATAACACCAGACTTCTCAATAGAGACTATGAAAGTGAGAAGGTCCTGGACAAATGTTATACAGACACTAAGAGATCACGGATGCCAACCTAGATTATTATACCCAGCAAAACTCTCAATCACCATAGACGGAGTAAACACAATATTCCATGATAAAACCAGATTTAAACAATACCTATCCACAAATTCAGCCCTACAGAAAGCACTAAAAGGAAAAATCCAACCTAAGGAAATTAAACACACCCATGAAAACTCAGGCAATAGATAATCCCACACCAACAAATACCAAAGAAGGGAAACACAACACTACCACCAAAAAATAACCGGAATTAACAATCACTGGTCATTAACAACCATCAATATCAATAGTCTCAACTCACCTATAAAAAGACACAGGCTAACAGAATGGATACAGAAACAGGATCCATCCTTCTGCTGCATACAAGAAACACACCTCAACTTCAAAGACAGTAACCACCTCAGAGTAAAAGACTGGGAAAAGGCTTTCCAATCAAATGGACTTAAGAAGCAAGCTGGTGTAGCTATCCTAATATCTAATAAAATAAATTTCAAACTAAAATCAGTCGAAAGAGATCGGGAAGAACATTACATATTTATCACAGGGAAAATCCACCAAGATGAAGTCTCAGTTCTGAACAATTATGCCCCAAATACAAAGGCACCCACATTTATAAAAGAAATGTTACTAAAGCTTAAATCACACATCAAACCCCACACACTAGTAGTGGGATATTTCAACACACCACTCTCACCAATGGACAGATCTACAAGACTGACACTTAACAAAGAAATAAAGGACCTAACAGATGTTATGACTCAAATGGACTTAATAGATATCTACAGAGCATTCCATCCTAACACAAAAGAATGTACTCTCTTCTCAGCACCCCATGGAACCTTCTCAAAAATTGACCACATGCTCGGTCACAAAGCAAATCTCAACAGACACAAAAACATTGGAATAACCTCATGTATCTTATCAGACCACCATGCCTTAAAGTTAGATTTCAACAACAACAAAAATTACAGAAAGCCTACAATCTCATGGAAACTGAATAATGCCCACCTGAAGCACCAATGGGTCAAGGAAGAAATAATGAAAAAAATTAAAGATTTCCTAGAATTCAACAAAAATGAAAGTACAACATACCCAAACTTATGGGACACTATGAAAGCAGTGCTAAGAGGAAAATTCATAGCACTAAATGCACACATAAAGAAGATGGAGAAATCCCATACCAATGACTTAACAGCACACCTGAAAGCTCTAGAACAAAAAGAAACAAACTCACCCAGGAGGAATAGATGCCAGGAAATAATCAAATTGAGGGCTGAAATCAATGAAATAGAAACCAAGAGAACAATACAAAGAATCAATGAAACAAAGAGTTGGTTCTTTGAAAAAAAATCAACAAGATAGACAAACCCCTATCCAAATTAACAAAATCAGAAATGAAAAGGGAGACATAACAACAGACAACGAGGAAATCCAAAGAATCATCAGGTCATACTTCAAAACCCTGTACTCCACAAAAATGGAAAATCTGGAAGAAATGAACAATTTTCTGGATAGATACTACATACCAAAATTAAATCAAGACCAGATAAACCATTTAAATAGATCAATAACCCCTAAGGAAATAGAAACAATCATTAAAAGTCTCTCAACCAAAAAAAAGCCAGGACCAGATGGTTTCAGTGCAGAATTCTACCAGAATTTCAAAGAAGAGCTCATTCCAATACTCTTCAAATTGTTCCACACAATAGAAACAGAAGGAACATTACCAAACTCTTTTTATGAGGCTGCAGTTACCCTGATACCCAAACCACACAAAGATGCAACAAAGAAAGAGAATTACAGGCCAATCTCCCTCATGAACATTGATGCAAAAATACTCAACAAAATATTGGCAAACGGAATCCAAGAACACAGCAAAAAAATTATCCACCATGACCAAGTAGGTTTCATCCCAGGGATGCAAGGATGGTTCAACATACGAAAATCTGTCAATGTAATGCACCATATAAACAAACTGAAAGAAAAAAAAACACATGATCATCTCATTAGATGCAAAAAAAGTCTTTGACAAAATCCAACACCCCTTCATGATAAAGGTCTTAGAGCGATCAGGAATACAAGGAACATTCCTAAACATAATAAAGGCAATTTACAGCAAGCCAACAGCCAACATCAAATTAAATGGAGAGAAACTCAAAGCGATTCCACTAAAATCAGGAACAAGACATGACTGTCCACTCTCTCCATATTTATTCAATATAGTACTTGAAGTTCAAACTAGAGCAATATGACAATATAAGGAGATCAAGGGGATACAAATTGGAAAGGAAGAAGTCAAACTTTCACTATTTGCAGACAATATGATAGTATACATAAGTGACCCCAAAAGTTCTACCAGGGAACTCCTACAGCTGATAAACTCCTTCAGTAAAGTGGCAGGATACAAGATCAACTCAAAAAAAATCAGTAGCCCTCCTATACACAAATGATAATAGGGCTGAGAAAGAAGTCAGAGAAACATCACCCTTTACAATAGCCACAAATAATATAAAATAACTTGGATAACACTAACTAAACAAGTGAAGGATCTGAATGATAAGAACTTTAAGTCTCTAAAGAAAGAAATTGAGCCGGGCGGTGGTGGCGCACGCCTTTAATCCCAGCACTCGGGAGGCAGAGCCAGGTGGATCTCTGTGAGTTCGAGGCCAGCCTGGTCTCCAAAGCGAGTTCCAGGAAAGGCGCAAAGCTACACAGAGAAACCCTGTCTCGAAAAACCAAAAAAAAAAAAAAGAAAGAAATTGAAGAAGATATCAGAAAATGGAAAGATATCCCATGCTCATGGATAGGCAGGATTAACATAGTAAAAATGGCAATCTTACCAAAAGCAATCTACAAATTCAATGCAATCCCCATCATAATCCCAACACAATTCTTCACAGACTTGGAAAGAACAATACTCAACTTCATATGGAAAAACAAAAAACCCAGGATAGCTAAAAGAATCCTGAATAATAAAGCAACCTCTGGAGGCATTACCATCCCTGACCTCAAGCTCTACTATAGAGCTATAGTAATAAAAACAGCTTGGTACTGGCATAAAAACTGACATACAGACCAATGGAATCAAATTGAAGACCCTGACATTAATCCACGCACCTATGAACACCTGATTTTTGACAAAGAAGCAAAAACTATACAATGGAAAAAAGAAAGCATCTTCAGCAAATGGTGCTGGCATAACTGGATGTCAACATGTGAAAGATTACAAATAGATCCACATCTGTCACCATGCACAAAACTCAAGTCCAGTGGATCAAAGACCTCAACATAAATCCAGTTACACTGAACTTGATAGAAGAGAAAGTAGGAAGTACTCTTGAACGCATTGGCACAGGAGACCACTTCCTAAATATAACACTAGTAGCACAGACACTGACAGCAACAATTAATAAATGGGACCTCTTGAAACTGAAAAGCTTTTATAGGGCAAAAGACACGGTCAATAAGACAAAAAGACAGCCGACAGAATGGGAAAAGACCTTTACCAACCCCACATCTGACAGAGGACTGATCTCCAAAGTATATAAAGAACTCAAGAAACTAGACATCAAAATACTGAACAATCCAATTAAAAAATGGGCTATATAGGGTTGGGGATTTAGCTCAGTGGTAGAGCGCTTGCTGGGTTCAATCCTCAGCTCAAAAAAAAAAAAAAAGGGCTATAGAGCTAAACAAAGAATTCTCAAAAGAAGAATCACAAATGGCTGAAAGACATTTAAAGAAATGCTCAACATCCTTAGTCATCAGAGAAATGCAAATCAAAATGACTCTGAGATACCACCTTACACCTGTCAGAATGGCTATGATCAAAAACACTGATGACAGTCTATGTTGGAGAGGATTCGGAGCAAAGGGAACACTCCTCCACTGTTGGTGGGAGTGCAAATTTGTACAACCACTGTGGAAATCAGTATGGCGGTTTCTCAGAAAATTGGGAATCGATCTACCTCAAGACCCAGCCATACCACTCTTGGGCATAAACCCAAGGAATACTCAATCATACCACAAAGATACATGCTCAACTATGTTCATAGCAGCATTATTCATAATACCCAGAACCTGGAAACAACCTAGATGTCCATCAACTGAAGAATGGATTAAGAAAATGTGGTACATATACGCAACGGAGTACTGGTAGCTCTTCCAGAGGGTCTGAGTTCAATTCCCAGCAACCACATGGTGGCTCACAACCATCTGCAATAGGATCTGATGCTTTCTTCTGGCATGCAGACATACATGCACATGGAGCACTCATACCAAAAAAAAAAAATTTCCTGGGTGGAGGTGGCACACACCCTTAATCCCAGCACTTGGGAGGCAGAGGCAGGTGGATCTCCGTGAGTTTGAGGCCAGTCTGGTCTACAGAGTGAGTTACAGGACAGTCAGGACTATCATACAGAGAAACGCTGTCTCAAAAAAAAAGTTATGTACATGAATAGTGTGTGTGTGGATGAGCTGGGTATGGTGGTGCATGACTGTAGCCCTAATCCCAGCACTCATCAAATAAAGCAGGAGGAATAAGTACAGTCTAGAGACTCTAATACCAAAAACAAACTATATATGTGTGTGTACAAACTGTAGGTGTATGTGTGAGAGCCAAAACATACACACATGATATATGTAAATGGATGTTTCCTGTCCCGACCACCCAGTCCCAAATAACCAACTCAGAGGCTGAATATGAATTATAAGTGCTTAGCCGATAGCTCAGGCTTATTACTAACTAGCTCTTACAATTTAAACTAACCCATTTCTATTAATCTTACGTATTGCCATGTGGCCCATGGCTTTACCTGTCCTTTAGCATGTCTTGCTTCCTGAGCGGCTGGCTGGCACCTCTCCTGACTCCGCCCTCCTCCTTCCCATCATTCAGTTTGGTTTTCCTGCCTAACTTCCTGCTCAGCTACTGGGCTGTCAGCTTTTTATTAACCAATGAGAGTAATACATATTCATAGAGCAGAAGAGGATTCTTCCACAACAGATACATATGTTTTTCCAGACAGGGTTTCTCTGCATAGCCCTGGCTGTCCTGGAACTCACTCTGTAGACCAGGCTGGCCTCAAACTCACAGAGATCTCCCTGCCTCTGCCTCCCAAGTGCTGGGATTAAGGGTGTGTGCCACCCACACCCAGAAATAAAGTATTTTTTATACACCTTTTTATCATCTAACTGACAAGAATGCAAAAGAGAGCAGGATATACGGCTCAGTGGTCAAGAGCGCTGGTTGATCCCAAATCCAGAGACCTGGGTTCGATTCCCAGCACCCACATGACAGATAACTGTTTTTAACTCCAGTTCCAGGGCATCCATAACACACATAGTGCAAACATATATTCAGACAAAATACTCATATATAATGGAAGTCATATATTTAAAGGGAAGGAAGGGAGGGAGGGAGGGAAGGAGGGAGGGAGGGAGGGAGGGAGGGAGGGAGGGAAGGGAGCGAGGGAGGGAGGGAGGGAGGGAGGGAATGAGGGAGGGAGGGAGGGAGGGAGGGAGGGAGGGAGGGAGGGAGGGAGGGAGGTTAGAGAGATGGCTCAATGTTTAAGAGCTGCTCTTGCAGAGGACACAGGTTTGATTACCAGCATCCACATGTGGCTCACAACCCTCTCTAACTCCAACTTCAGAGAATCTGATGACCTCTTCGGACCTCTGCAGGCACCAGGGGCACATGCAGACAAAATACTCATAGATACAAAATAGAATAACTTTTTTTTTTTTTCAAGACAGGGTTGGGTTTTTTTTTTTGTTTTGGTTTGGGTTTGTTTTTTTTTTTTTCAGAGCTGAGGACCGAACCCAGGGCCTTGCACTTGCTAGGCAAGCGCTCAACCACTGAGCTAAATCCCCAACGCCCCTAATTCACTTTCTATCCTAACTTGTATTACCAACTGAAAACTATCTTTAGATGTCGTTCAAACTTATACACTTTATACCTCTTTAGTGAGTTTCTGTTCTGAATTTGCTAACAAGGAAAACTATCACCATCTAATCTTCAACTCCCTCGGAGACGGGAGAAGGAAATAATATTACCTAGTTAAACAGGAAGTGCAAACAAGCGACTTCCAAAAAAATGTGAGGGATGACCGAAACAGCTGGCTGCCTGGACAGTCACCCGAGGTTTTTCTGCAATGTTGGGGCACCCATCTTCAGCCTACAGAGGTGCCTGCCTGCTTGGCGCTTCTCGGGGCTGAACTCAGAGGAGCTGGCTGCAGGAGGCTTCCTTCCCCTCCGCTTTCCCTGCCAGCCTGTCCACCGCAGTCTCTTCCCCCTGCAAGCTGTAATGAGTGGTAGCCACCCTGTGAATGCCTCAATGGCCTGAGAACCCACAGATGGACTTGCTGACCGCCATCCCTACCTCCCCTACACCCCTTTTCTTCCTCCCCAGCTTGTGACCCCTGGTTCATCCCAAGATTCCAGTTGGCCCAACAAACCCATCGATAGGCATCTCCTGTGATCGCACTTTCAGAACAGACACTGCAACTCCAGCCATGACCATGAGGTGGCGATGGCGTTCCGCGCTGGAACCAGAGCCAGCAGCCTCCGAGCCTCGTTCAAACACGACCCGGGTGGGCACCGCAAAGAGGCCGCGGGGGAAACTGGACGACACTGCGGTGCCTGTGCATCCTCTCACCGCACGGCCCGCTGCGACCCAGCTCTCCCAGACTGTAAGAGACAGGCTGGAACATGGACAGAAGTCATAGAAAAACACTGTCTGGCAGGTCTCCCTGTGGATGACCCCTAATCAATACTTCTGATGGCTATGGGGCTATATGCCCATCCGTAGAAGGAAGCCAAATCCATTGGTGCCATCTTTTCAGCCTCCAGTCCACCTTCGACCCGAGGGTCTCCCCCACACTCCACACTCTTTTCCTGGGAAGAAAAATGACGTTAATTACTCTAAGGATGGGGACATGGGATCTTCATAATTGGGCTACAGCTGGCCCTTGAAAGTATTAGCTGTGTGACTTTGGACAAACCACTTAGCTTTCCTCCTCCCCAGTGACGCGAGTGAGATGGCTCAGCAGATAAGGGTGCTTGCTGCCAAGCCTGCCCCCTGAGGGAAGGTGAGCGCTGACTCCTGCAACCTGCCCTCTGACCACCACCCACGAGTCCTGACAACACATGTAGGTAAACGCGATATCTGAGGGCGGGGTTTCGAAACAGGGTTTCTCTGTGTACCACTGGCTGTCCTGGAACTCGAGCTGTAGACCAGGCTGGCCTCTAACTCCCAAGTTTTGGGAGTTCTGCCTGCTTCTGCCTCCCAAGTGCTGGGATTAAAGGTGTGTGCCACCACGCCTAATATTTTTTTTTTCTTAAATCAGCAACAACAGCTAAAGCAGCTGCGCACACAATCCCAGTATCCTGGAGAGTTCGAGGGCAGCCTGTTTATTGGGCCCGTCTCAAAAACCAAACAGAAAAAGAATGAGAAGCCTCCTGATCCTCATTAACGCAAACATCATACTCCCCCAACAACTTTCAATAATGCACATGTCCGGTTCAAATTAACACATTTTTATGACGAGCCCTTTAATAAACCCTACACTCTTTTAGAAAGCTAATTGGAAGCTGGGTGGTGGTGGTGGCCTTTAATCCCAGCACTTGGGAAGCAGAGCCAGGCGGATCTCTGTGAGTTGGAGGCCAGCCTGGCCTACAGAGTGAGATCCAGGACAACCAGGCCTATGATCCCAGCAGTCAGGATGTGGAGGCAGGAGGTTCAGGAGTTCAAGTCCATCCTTGGCTAAAAACCAAAAAAAGAAAAGAAGAGGGCTGGAGAGATGGCTCAGAGGTTAAGAGCACTGACTGCTCTTCCAGAGGTCCTGAGTTCAATTCCCAGCACCCACATGCTGGCTCACAACCATCTGTAATGAGATCTGTTTTGGGGTCTTTTGTTTGTTTGTTTTTTTTTTTTTTTTTTTTTTTTTTTTTTTTTTTTTTTTGGTTTTTCGAGACAGGGTTTCTCTGTGTAGCTTTGCGCCTTTCCTGGAACTCACTTGGTAGTCCAGGCTGGTGTTTGTTTGTTTTTTGAGACAGGGTTTCTCTGTGTAGCTTTGCACCTTTTCTGGAACTCGATTTGTAGACCAGGCCGGCCTGGAACTCACAGAGATCCGCCTGCCTCTGCCTCCCGAGTGCTGGGATTAAAGGCGTGAGCCTTCTGGCCTGCAGGGATACATGCAAACAGAACACTGTATACATAATAAATAAATAAATCTTTTTAAATTTTTTTTTAAAAAGAAAAGGAGAGAGAGAAAGAGATATGAAGGAAGGAAAAAAAGGAAGGGAGGGAGGGAGAGAGAAAGAGAGAAAGAAAGAAAGAAGGAAAGAAAGAAAGAAAGAAATGTAAGGTTGATTGCTGAAGCCATTGACAAGGCCCGGAGCCTGGGAAGCGGAGTACAGTTAGCATTCCACCCACAAGAGAGCAGCTGCGCTTTCTCTTGCTAGTTATGGAGTTCTCCCTTTGCTTTTGAGATGGTCTCCCTGGGTTCTGCAGGCTAGCCTCCAGCTCCTGGCTCACCCCTCCTCCCACCTCCGCCTCCCATGGCCAGAGGCATTAGCCACTACACCTGGCTCCTGTTTTATATTTTTACTATGATGACTATATATGTGAAATTCATTATTTAATTATTGCACTATTATTGGCCATAATGATTGATGTCGTGAGCATTATTCAACTTACAAATTAATGATGTATAGAGGAAGAGAGTTTAAGAAATGTATCTTCTAGGTGCTGGAGCACTGACTGCTCTTACAGAGGCTCTAGCTCCGGGCACCTTCATGGTGGCTCATAACCATTGGCAACTCCAGTGACCTCTTGTGGCCTCTGTGGGAACTGCATGCGTGTACACACAGGCAAGCAACCCTCACACCCATAAAGTAAAAGACCCTTTTGAAGAAAGAAGAGAATGAGCAAACCAACTAGAAAAGGCAGAAGAAACCCACACACCCATGTCGGAGTGTGCACCCCCCCCACACACCCCCCGCGCCTCGGGCCCTTAGCCACACGGTTGGGTACCTGGCCCCACCTGGTTAGGAAGGAAGGTAGGAAATACATCTTTCTTAAATAGCATCATGCCCGACTACACGAGGCAGTTTTCCTAAAAGAGAGACATGATGTCTTAGTCAGTGTCCTACTACTGCAGAGACACCATGCCATGGCAACTCCTATAAAAGAATGCATTTAATTAGAGGCTGCTGACAGTCTCAGAGGCTTAGTCCATTATCAGCATGGCAGGGAGGGTGGCGCCAGAGCAGTAACTCAGAGAGAGAGAGAGGGAGAGAGAGAGACACAGAGAGAGAGAGACTGGCTGGCGTTGGCCTTTGTGTTGGGGAATATTTGTTTACAGTGTAAAGATGTGTCTTTGCCAAGGTGCCTTCTGATTGGTTTGATAAAGAGCTGAATGGCCAATAGCTAGGCAGGAGGTATAGGGGGGACTTCTGGGCAGAGAGAGAGAAATCAGGAGATGCAGAATGAGGCAGAGATACAGAATGAGAGGAAGGCACAAAGCCATGCGGTAGAAAGCAGACTTAAAAACACGGGTTAACTTAAGTTATAAGAGCTAGTTAGGAACAAGCCTAAGCTAGAGGCCGAGCCCTCACAACTAATATAAGTCTCTGTGTCATTATTTGGGATCTAGCTGATGGGCAGTGACAGGCTCAATACATCTTTGCAACCTCAAAGCCTACCCCCAGTGACACACTTCCTCCAACAAGGCCACACCTCCTAACCCTTCTAATCCTTTTCAAATATTGCCACCCCCTGGTGACTAAGCATTCAAATACGTGAGGCTGTGGGAGCCATTTTTATTCAGGGCACCACAGATGGGCACCAGGGAGGACAACTGATCTAAGGAGTCTTGGTCCTCCCTCCATTCCATGGAGATGGGTTTGTTGGTGTTTGGTTTTTTTAATACAATGAGGCATTTTTTAAAGATGTTCTGCTGGAGTATATGCCTGCAGGCCAGAAGAGGGCACCAGATCTCATTATAGATGGTTGTGAGCCACCATGTGTTTGCTGAGAATTGAACTCAGGACCTCTGGAAGAATAGCCAGTGTTCTTAACCTCTGAGCCATCTCTCCAGCCGAGATGGGGTTTTGCTGTGTGTCTAACTGACCCTTGACTCACTATGTAGCTCAGGCTGACCTGGATCTTTCAGAGAGTCTCCTGCCTCTGCCTCTGGAGTACCGAGATTAAAGAAGTGGGCCACCACACTTGGCACCAGAGAATTTTAAGAACAAGAAAGGTGTGACCTGTGGGTGCATGTTGAAAAGACAGGAAGGACCACATGGGCCTAGTGGCTGCAGATGAGGCTACGGACCAATGTGGAGGGATGTAGAGGAAGAAGGTGGGAAGAGCAGAGAAGCCAGGCTGGAATGTGGCCGCAGCTGAGATTGGCAAGAATAGACTGGAAGAAGCTTGTGCTGATGACCTGAGTGCCAGACATGTGAATATCCCAGGGCAGTGGAGGGTGAAGTGGCAGTTGGTTTCCAGTCCAAGGACAGACAGTTGTGGGGTGGTGAGAAGAAGGCTCACTACGGGAATGGAGCAGCATCGGGGCTGGGGAGAGAAGAGAGCAGAGGAGACTGAGAAAGGCCCAAAGTCCAGAGACAGCTGCATGGAGGCTGAGCCTAGGAACAGGACGTGGGGAGACTGGGGAGCTT
This sequence comes from Peromyscus californicus insignis, assembly GCF_007827085.1. Taxonomy (NCBI): domain Eukaryota; kingdom Metazoa; phylum Chordata; class Mammalia; order Rodentia; family Cricetidae; genus Peromyscus; species Peromyscus californicus. Next base: position 4,166,912 of record NW_026294491.1, read on the forward strand.
TTGCACTGCCTCCCCTGGTAAGGCGGGAAAGGCTTGAGTCCACAGACCGGGAATGAGTAAGCTGCATTCTGTACCTGGACCAGTCCCTGCCTCTTGGGATCTCTATCATTTCTCTGTAAAACAGGGCAGCAGGCACCCTGCCTCTCCAACACTGTTCTCCACATCCCTCAGCAGCACTCTGAATTACCTGGGGGGAGTGTGCCAAAGGTCACGTGACCCTTCCTATTTCATAGAAACAGGAATAGCCAAGCATGTGGCTGTCTAGCTAAAGACTACATTTCCCAGTCTCCTTTGCAATCACATACTTGCAGGAGAGGCATCCAGATATTTGGGAACCTAATAAGACCTAGGCAAATCCACCTCCTGACCTGGAAGAAATGCCACCTTCCCAGGCTGCTGGCTCCACGGGCTCCCTGGAAAGAATCTGAAGCAGAGAGGAGACAGTGCCCTGTTCACAGGGTGCACAGACACACCCCGGGAGAATTGCTTGTGAATGAGCAGGATGAATGAGGCCCTGGCTAGGGGCGTGGCTCGGTGGCCAAGAGCTTCCTCTGCCTGTACAAGCCTCGGACGCCATGGCCAGAAGGTGGGGGTGGGGACACGACAACACAGGACACACTGTTGGCTGCTCCTAGGGAGTTTTTTTCCTTCGTGCACTGTGACTTGTCATGTTTGGACATCGTGTTTGGTGGTTAGCAGCCATCTTGTGGCCTTCAGGAAAACACGGCTGTGCCCTTGGCAATGACAGAGACGAAGCTTAAAAACGACCTTGGTTCTCAATAATGCTGTGGGGCTCCTTGATTAACCAGACAGGAGGGCTTCACCTCGGGCCTCATCATGGAGGAGGATAAATCGCCTCATGGCTGAAGTCATTTGCCTAAGGACAGTAACACAGGCAGCCTGAGCCTTGCTAGGAGACACTGTGGCCCTCCCTACCAGACATGGCTCTCCCAGCTCCTGGCTCCGAGCTGGTGTCTGCATGACCCCTGACCTATGTCCCACACAGAAGCCAAGAGAGGGCACTGTCCCTGAGGCCTGCCTGTGGTGCTGAAAGAAGTTAGGCTTTATGCCTCAGCCCAGGCAGGAAGGCTCAGGGAGAGCTTGCATGGAAGACTCCCAGAGGAACAGCATGCTTGGGGCTTGCTCAGGGAACCTGGACCCCCCAAGGTCCAGGCTGCGAAAGTAAGAAGCTTGGTGACGTTCAGTAGACTCACTCTCTTGTCTTTGGGCTGTGGTGACAGGTGACTTGATGGGCCATTGTTCCGCTCACAGGTGCAGGCTGGGAGGCCATACTATGCTGACCCCAAAGTGGGCCTCCAGGGAGGGATCCGAGCACCTTGAGCAAGCTAGTAAGAGTATTTGGACTAAGGCAGAATTTCTTTACCCCTTAATACCTCAAATTATCCTTCTCCCATTTAAATTCAGATTTGGACTATTGAACCCCTAGGATATGGGGATGCAGGTGGCCAGTGAGTGTAGCTTGCCAGTCACCTTGCTGGCCTAGCAAGATCCCAGCCAAAGTTCCATTCCCAACACCACAAAATAGATAATGCATGCCTTAGCAGAGCACGGAGACGGGACTTGCACCTCTGTTGAGGGACCTGGAGGTGATGCCACAGACCCTTCTCGATTCTTCCTGAACAGTACCCAGAGCAGCACAGGTCTAGTGTGCCTGGCTAGTTGGCTGTTCCCCACCTGTCCCCCATCTCCGAGCGGGCAGCTCACCTGTATAGAGCCTTTTACTGGTTGTATCCATATGTTGTGAGCACAAGGCTGGGTCAGCAGCATGCCTGAGAGCTGGGCTGACCTGGGAGATCCTGACACAGGTATGCCAAGTATCAGAAGTCTGTCACAGAAGCTACAGGGCAGGACACCCCCATTCCCAGGAGCTCTGAGTGGGGAAAAGGCCTCTAAGCTTCATATGAGTCACTGCAGGGACCAGGGGGAAGGGGGGGAGGGCTATGTGAGCACCTGCAATGTGTATCCCCTGTCAACCCTGTCAATCACATCACAACCCTGTGTGTTACCCAGAGTGGCAGAACACAGGGCTGACCAGCCTGTGGTGAGCTGCCTGAGAGATACCGTGTCTCCCGATCCTCATACTCTACCAGCTGGAGCAGTTCACAGGCTCCTTGCAGACAGAGCTAACCATTCAGCAACCCTGTCCTCGCCCTGATCTGGAACTGGCTTTCTCCCTCTTGTGAAGTGTTAGGCACTGGGCAGCCAGCCAAGGCTCCCACACTGGCCTGCCCCATATGGGGCATCTAGGGCTGTGAGGCAGCAGCTTCCACAGGGATGCTGCCTCATCTGCTGAATCCTTGTTCCCACCACACACACTACGACCCCTGGAACCAACCAGATGTTGCAGGCCAACAGTGCGAAGATCCCTGAGGTCCTAACAGGCCTCCCTGCGCCTGCCTTGCTCTGTATCTAGGAGCGTTCGCTCTGGAGGACAAAGGTCACCTCGTGAGGACACCCAGTCATAAAACAACATCTCACCTCTCAGTGCTGACCCTCTGCCTCAGCTCTCTGCTGGACGTTCATGCTATCAGCAGCGTGGGAGGGTGCCTCTGGCCCTGGGAACTCAGACAATGCCCCACTTCCCACTGTGACCCAGGCCTCAAGTCTCTCCCTTTTTTGTGGGGGTGGGGAGGGGAGGTTTCAAGTAACAGTCCTGGCTGTCCTGGAACTCACTCTGTAGCCCAGGCTGGCCTCAAACTCAGAGATCCGCCTGCCTCTGCCTCCTGAGTGCTGGGATTAAAGGCGTGCTCCGCCGCCCCGGCTAAGTCTCTCCCATCAGCCTCCATGATGATTTCCCTCCCTGAATGACGCTGGGAAAAACAAAGGGATCCCACCTGAGGGAAGTCACTTCTCTCTCATGTTCAACAAGATACAGGCAGCCAGAGCTGCCATAACCACGGTGTGCCACAGGGCCAGGGACCCAGGCTCTGGCCACGTGAAGCTTTCCTCCCATACCACTGTCCTGAGTTTGAAATAGCTGCGTCTCCTGCAGCCACAACCCCGTTCTAGCCACTAGAGAGGAATTACTGCAGAAAACGTTTCTCTCTCTTAGAAACATTTTGCTGATTTCCAACTGACCATATCTAGCAAGGGAAGGCAAGGAAACAATCTATTTTGAGGGCCAAAATGTGCCATGTGCTCAGCTAAAAATACAAGAGGGTTAGTACTCAGAGGAGGGAGACTGGGCACGTGGGACAAAGGCAGTCTCTGCCACACTGTTGCCCAGTAACAGGCCTTCCTTCCTCTTGTTTATTCTGCAGCATAAAATAGTGTAGTTTAGAAAGTCAAGGCCCAGCCGGGCGGTGGTGGCGCACACTTTTGATCCCAGCCCTCGGGAGGCAGAGGCAGGCAGATCTCTGGGAGTTCAAGGTCAGCCTGGTCTACAAAGCAAGTTCCAGGAGAGCCAAGGCTACACAGAGAAACTCTGTCTCAGAAAAACAAAATAAATAAATAAACAGACAGACAGATAGATAGATAAACAAACAAACAAATAAATAAATAAATAGTAGAAGCCACGGGCTGGGGATGTGGCTCAGTTGGCAGAGCACTTGTATAGCATTCATTAAGACTCTGGATTCCATCCCCAGTACTACATAAAGCTGGGTGTGACACAGGCAGGCCTATGATCCCAGCACTCAGGATGTGTGGAGGCAGGAGGTTCAGGAGTTCAAGCCCATCCTTGGCTAAAAACCAAGTTTGAACCAGCTTGGGCTACATGAGACTCTTTCTCAAAAGTCATTAAATTAGTAAATGAATAGTGACAGAAGCCAAGCACGTTGGCTCATGAGTGCGATCCCACCACTCAGGAGGCTAAGGCATGAGAACTGCCGTAAACTCCAGGCCACTCTAGGCTCCAAAGAGAGACTCTTTTCCCACTGTCGCTTCCCCTAGCTGGCCGCTAACACCCGGGCATGCCCTTGACTTTGCAGTGGCTCTCGGACCCCAGGCCTGTGAGGAACCGTAATTCTAGGTTCCGGATGCACAGCTCATTTCTGATAGAATTTTCTCTGAAAAGTCACGTCAGTCTTATGAAGCATTCCTTCACAGTACTGCCTCACATCAGCCACTCTCTGTGGGCCTTGTTTTACTGTGATGGGACAAGGTTCAGACTCTGGGACACAAGTCCCTAACCCTTCTGAATCCTGCCAGAGAAAGAGCCTAGAAACCAGAAGGGCACTCCAGGCTCTTCCCAGCTCTGCCCACACCTCTATGCCTTCCAGAAGTCACAGCAGTCCTCAGCAGCTGGGAGACTGGCTTCTTTATTGAAGTACTGGGCATGGAAGCTGGCTTCCTGCTGGGCCAGCCTCTCACCAGCGAGCCACACCCAGTTCCAGGAAAGGCTCAGAGTGGCAGATTTGGAACCAGGTAGGTAGGTCGGAGTCCCACGATCTGCATGGCCTTGAGAAAGTTACTTCCCCTCCCTGTTCCTGTCTCGTAGGGCCGCTACAAGGAAAGCAGGTGCTTCATCAGATGGCTGCACTGCCCAGTCAGGCCCCTGCCTGACCCTGGGGAAGCTGCTCCCACTGGGCCCCCTCCCTGGCCTGGCTGGGATCCTCAGGGAACGGCTTGCTGCTGCGGCTGCTTCTGTCCCATGTCGTTCCTGTTTCTGGTCTCAAGCCGGTATTCCCACACCTCCTTTCCAGGCTCAAGAGTCCACGCTTCCCAAAGTGGCCAGGGCCTGGCAGGAAACGAAGCAGAACCATCCCAGCGTTCCAGGGCCCTAACGGAAGGGCTGCTTGCAGGGAGGCTGGCAGGGTCAGTGAGGGTGGTGAGGACTGGGACTGGCAGGATTTGAAGCTGCCGGACTCCTCCAGTTGAAGGGACAATGGAGAGATGCTGTGTTCTGCAGCGGCTCTAATGGAGGGAGGCAGCGGCAGCCAGGCTAAGGACCAGAACAGAACTGCAGGTTCAGTTCCTCGGCAGTCTCTCTTCCCCAGGGCTCCATCCATTCTGCAGATGGCAAGACTGAGTCCCAAAAGACAGTTGGGAAAGCAGCTGGGAGAAAGCAAGGTTCTCAGCTGGGGTCCCTGGACAATCTCCCTGGAGCCAGTAGGAGGCAGGGGCAGCATAGCCTGGATCTGCCTTCGCTCACACCTCACATTGCCCACCTCTTCAATCCTCACAGCCCCTGCCTCTGTGAAGGATGGACGCCCTCTCCTGAGACCGTTCCCATGTGCTGGCCCCTGTTCTCCCGGGTTTTCACTTGGGACTTCCTCTCTCTGTCTGCCTCCTCGCTGTGATTGGTTATTCCCTGAGGAGGATTCTTTCCCCGATGGCTGCGTGCCTCCTAGAGTTCAAGCTCTCCATATTCTCTTTCATTTTTTCATTTGTTTTTGAGATGGGGGTCTCTTTGTGTTCCCTGGCTGGTTTGGAACCCATATTGTAGAGCAAGTCTTGAGCTTGCAGGGACCCTCTTACCTGTCTCCTGAGTGCTGGGATAGCAAGTCCGCACCGTCACACCCAGCCTTGGTTTTTGTCTTAGTTTTTTTGTTTTGTTTTGTTTTGTTTTGTTTTACAGTTTTGTGTTTTTACTCTCTGAGACAGGGTCTAATGCATCCCAGGCTGGCCTTGAACTTGACGTAAAGCCTAGGACAACCTTGAACTCTTGATCCTCCTGCCTGAGGGCTGGGATCACAGACGTGCATCACTGTCCAGGCTTGTGGCTGAATGTCTCTCCGTGGGCTCCACTCGGGGGAGCCCCTCCTACCAGCTCCTATCCTTGGCTCAGGCCGCCTGGCCTGGGCTGTGCAGGGGGTGGGGCAGAGCTGGCGAGGGGCCTGCAGCCTGAGTCACCCGCATGAGGCAGCCTGAGTCAGGCTGGAGGGAAGTCCCTGCGGAAGGGGCTTTCATAGTGTGATGGAATCACAGGGAAAGAGAAAGTGTGTGACATGCCCCTTTGACACAGTGACCTTGAACAAGCCTCAGCCTCTTGTACCCTGCCTCTTCCTCCCTGCACACTACATCTAGGGACGAAGCCTTGGGGCTCCAGATGCCCCAGGCCAGGCAGTGCAGCACCGGGTCAGTCAGCCCAGCCTCCTCAGCACTCAGCCAGGGCCCCCACTACACCTCCACAGGGTGGCAGTAAGGAAGGACTCTTGGCCGTCTTCAGAGCTACCTTATAGTTCTTTGTGTGCCAGGGCAGACTGTGAAAGCCCCTCCTCTGCTCCCCCCAGGTCGTCCCCAAATGAACCTTTCCCCTCAATGATGGGAATTCTGAACATCTACACGGCGCCAGATTTTCAAAACCTGAGCTAAGACGGTGAACAAAGCCTGTCTACGCCTGCCTTGCCAAGATCACGCGTTTTGATACAGTGGCAGTTTCCACACTCAGGAGGCAGAGGCAGGAAGATCTCTGTGAGTTCAAGGCTAGCCAGAGCTATATAGTGAGACCCTGTCTCAAGAAGAAAAGCAGGTTGGGGCCTCAGGACAATACAAATAAATCACGTGAGAAGTATAAGGGGCAGCTACTGTACCATGGAGTGGGACTCTCCAAAAGAATGCTGAATGTTCTTTTTTAGTTTGTTTTGCTTTTAGAAAATTTGCTTATTTTGTGTGCATGAGTATTTTGCCTGCTTGGATGTCTCTAAGTACACAATGTAGCCCTGGCTGGCCTGGAACTCACTATGTAGACCAGGTTGGCCTTGTATACTCACAGACCGGCTGGCTGTGCCCACCTCAGGTGTGCTGGCATGAAAGATGTACCAGGCCTGGCCTACTGCTTTTAGATTTGATTTTTTTTTTTTTTTTTTTGGTTTTTCGAGACAGGGTTTCTCTGTGTAGCTTTGCGCCTTTTCCTGGAACTCACTTGGTAGCCCAGGCTGGCCTCGAACTCACAGAGATCCACCTGGCTCTGCCTCCCAAGTGCTGGGATTAAAGGCGTGTGCCACCACTACCCGGCTTGATTTATTTTTGAGACAAGGTGTCACTATGTAGCCCTGGCTAGCCTCAAACTTGTCACAATCCTCTTTCCTCAGCCCCCTGAAGTGTTAGGATTGTATATGGCACATTTGCTAAACATTCTAATAGTCACATTAAAATGTAAGAAAAATGCATGAAATTGACCATAATTGTGTACTCAAGGGCCAGGGAGGTAACTTAGCTGGTGAAGGCACTTGCCAACAAGCCCAACAAGCCGAGTTCGATCGTGGACCTCACACGGTAGGAGAGAATGAACCAGAACCCACTGTATTAGCTAGAGGCTACACTCAGGAGCAGCTCCCTCTTCGGGTAAGATAAAGGATCACAGAACCGTGTGAGGGCTGCCCCTGTGTACTGGCCAGGGTGATGGGGGCAGGGAGCACAGGATTGCTGGTGCCCCACAGAACCACAAGCCCGCTTCTTGCTGGGCCCATTTCCTTCCCTGAGTGGTTGGCAGTTCCCAAAGGGCCACAGTCCCCAGAAGACATGTCCCACCTACCTACCTGCTGCTCACTGATGACTGACACTCACACACTGACGCCAGAGGGGGCTCAGCCTTCACTCTACCATGGCCCCTGAATCTTTTACCCAGTCCTTAGATGTCAGTCTGAGTATATAAGTGAGTGCTCCGAGTTCTTGGGAAGCAGGTACATTTCCAGGGAGGCCACTCTCTTAAGACATTGTGAGTGGGGACATCAGGTGGCAACCTCTGCCCATCTCCGGTGGAAACTGTTAGAAAAGTTAGCTTTCTCTTTCTGTTTTGTCTTCCAGGAGCAGATCCTCTGGCAGACCCAGGAACAGGGTGGAGGAGCAGCCCTGTGCCAAGAGAGGTTGTTGTCTGTAGGGCTTTCTACATCCGCTCTACCAAGGGACTCTCAGGTGGTCGGCACCTAACTCCTCCCTGGGGGCCCCTGAGCCCAGGACTGAGGCTGCTGCCAGGCTGAAGGCGAAGGATGAGAACACGCCCCAAAGGACAAGGACAAAGGCAGCAGAGGGCCATGGGCTTCAGAAGCAGAGCGCACGTGCTCCTCACCCAGGCCTGGGAACTGGCAGGGCACCCTGGATGGTGACCCAGAAACCTGGCAGTCAGCAGCTCTTGCCTAGCACTACCCACAAGAACTGGAGTGGCTGGCCACCATCAGCAGGGCAACCTCTGGGTTCTCTGTTCACCAACCCATCCCTCGAGACTCCATCCCAGACCTTAGGCCTGTGGGGGATCCCCAGCGTGGGTTAACCAACCCACACAGCACACTGCCACTTCCAGGTGGTTTTGCCTTGACAAGTCACCCATCTATGGCGCTGTGGCTAGGTTCCTGGAAAGGAGAATGCGAAGAGGCTGCTGACCAGTCTCGGGGACACTAGGTCCTGGAAGTCACCCTGACCCCTGGGGGTGGGAAAGGCCTGGAAAGCACAGGGGAGATGGAGGCCAGGATGGTGGGAAGGTGGGGCTCTGTGCCACCATCTCCAAGCCAGATTCCCGGCCAGTAGACTGCCCAGCTCCAGGCCCCGCCTCCATCTCCTACCACGAGCCTCCGCCCTCCCCCACTCTTCCTCCCAGGTCCTCGATCTCTAGTCCTCAGGCCGCCTTTCCTTCACCCATCCATTCACCAAACTTTCACTCAGCCAAGGTCGCCCTGGGCAGGCGGGGTTTAAAGGAAAGAAACCTCCAAAGACTGTCCTGGAGAGTGCTCACTGCCCAGCCCCGCACAAGCCGCCACCTCTCCACTCTGCTCAACTCTTAACACTTCCCTCAGGTTTGATTAACACTCAGACCCCAGACAACCTTGTGCTTCTGATTGGCAGAACCTCTCAGACCAAACAGAACCCAGACGGACCAGGACTACTTCCTCAACCCTAAGAAAGGTTCAGGATGAGGAGGACTCAAGGTGGCCTGGGGTCCCCTGTCTAGGAAATACACCAGCTCTGAATTCACTAGGTAGCTGGTACTTCATTGTGAGGCGGAGGGCTCAGGAAAGGGGCTCTCCCCACAGCCGAGGCTCAGGCTTGCAGCAGCCATTGTTCCATCTACCTCTCCCTGTCCCACATCTGGTGGGCTTTTGTTTGAGTCCTGGCTTTTGGCCTGGAACTACAGAGATGTCTCTGCTCACCAAGTGCTAGGATTAAAGCCTGCACCATCACACCTACCCTCCAACCAGGTCTTAGAGAGCAGACAAGAAAAAAGAAACAAGGTTAAGACCTTGTGAGACTCACCTGTACCCTCAAGGCCTGTTCCCAAATTAGTGTCACAGGAGCAGAAGCAGGTGGCTGAAAAGAGACATCACTTTCAGAGCCAGCTGATGAGCCAAGTGTGGTCTGGGAAGGCAAGCCCAGGGCCTCAAACTAGAATCCTGACTGCTCTTAGCACTCAGAAGGTCCCCGGCTTATGGTCACTGCCCGAACTCAAACTGCTAGCTCCTGCGGGTGCTATGGGAGGGGACTCTCAAGGGCCCCACAGACACCCTGGGTAGGAGGGGTTGGTATTCCACCTGCCTCTATTTTACCTGTTGAGTCTGCCACGCTGGATGGGCTCTGCAAGCTCCTTAGACCCAAAGGAAAGGTTTGGGTTTTGTTTCTGTTTTAAATCTTCCTATTACGAAGACCTCACACAGCTGGGTGAGGTGGCACATACCTTTAATCCCAGCACTCAGGGAACAGAAGCAGGAGCAGTTCAAGGCCAGCCTGGTTGGTCTACAGAGCAATTTCAGGACAGCCAGGACTACACAAAGATCTAGAAAACCAAAACAACAATAACAAAACCCCAAAACCTGACAGTTCCCCAGCCCAGCTCACCTTGAATGCCAAAGACATCAGTGAGCTGCTGCTGTTTTTGCCCTTTTGGGGGCCCGCCACCCAGCTCCCAAGTAAATCACATGGGGACTTTTTTTTTGTTTTTCGAGACAGGGTTTCTCTGTGTAGTTCTGGCTGTCCTGGAACTCGCTCCGTAGACCAGGCTGGCCTTGAACTCGCAAAGATCTGCCTGCCCCTGCCCTGCTTCGCAAGTGCTGGGATTAAAGGCATGTGCCACCACCACCCAGCTCAAATACTTATTCTTAGTTATGAATTCTTAATTATGCCTGGCCCTAGCTTGGCTTGTTTCTTGCCAGCTTTCCTTAATTTAAATTATCCCATCTACCTTTTGCCTCTGGGCTTCTCCTGTTCTCTTACTTCTGTAAATCTTACTCTTACTCTGTGGCTTGCTGTGTGGCTGGGTGGCTGACCCCTGATGCCCTCCTCCTTCTCTGGCTACTTCTTTTTCTTCCCAGATTTCTCCTATACAGTCTCTCTGCCTGCCAGCCCCGCCTATCCTTTCTCCTGCCTTGCTACTGGCTGTTCAGGTCTTCATTAGACCATCAGGTGTTTTACACAGGCACAGTAACACAGCTTCACAGAGTTAAACCAATGCCACATAAACAAAGGTAACACACCTTAAAATAATATTCTATGACAGCACCGGGAAGTAAGGTCGGTACAGAGAGATCTGGCTCCTGAGGGTGCAGGAGCCCTATCATGTCCTGCCATGCCATGGCAGGTACGGTCTCCTGCCCTCAGCTTCCCTGGAGGTCTGGGGACAGGTACTCTGGTGATAGATGCCTGTGGCCAGCAGACACTGAACACTGCTAGGTCCTGGGCACACTGCACAAACGGAAGATACAAGGGTGTGACTCTGTGACTCGAGGGGCTGGCTTTCCAGACAAGAAGAATGCACGAGCCATGTACCGCGGCGGCGTTAAACAGATAAGGAGGCAAGAGGTAGACAGACGGGTAGGCTCTTTGTTTCAGACAGTCTCACTATGAAGCCCTGGCTGTCCTGGAACTTGCTATGTAGATCAGTCTGGCCTTTGGCTCACAGAGATCTGCTATCTTCTGCCTCCGCAGCTCTGGGATTAATTAAAGACGTGTTGCTACCACACCAATGAGACACTCTGTTATCAGGAGTATAGGGAAACAATGCTGGACACAGACCCCCAGGCACCGAGCAGAGAGGCCCTTAAGAAAACAGCATGCCAGGCAGAGAGAGCAACCCGAAGTAAACTCAAACCTAGCAAGGCCAATGGCACAGGAAGGGGCAGATTACAGGGCTGTGGACTCTAAGGAAGGACCCTGTCTGGGATGGGAGTCCGCCAACACCCACACCCCCTGAGGGTTTTAAGCTAGGAGGACAGGACTTGCGTTTCAGGTGGAAAGAGATTTAACACTGATGCTTACAAAGATGTTGTTAAACTGGAGGAGCGGGACCCAGCACGGGCCTCCTAGAACAACAGGCCTGAGCTGCTGGCCTCTGCCCTGGTGAGCAAGGAGTAGGAGGACCCGCCCGAAGGACAGGGACAGGAAGCCTGGCTGCCACCATACCCCACAAACACTGGCCACCGGGTATTCCTCAGAGCTCCTGGGGGAATGCTGCAGAGCCCTTTCCTCTTACCCTTCCGCCTTTTTTGTTGTTGTTGTTGGTTTGTTTTGTTTTCCGAGACAGGGTTTCTCTGTGTAGCCCTGGCTGTCCAGGAACCCGCTCTGTAGACCAGGCTGCCTCAAACTCAAGAGATTCCCCTGCCTCTGCCTCCCAGTGCTTCTCCACCACCACCTGCTTCTCCTTCTGTCATTCTTTGTTACTGAGGCTTCACATCTGAATTAGTGGCTTCAAAGGTGTGGGGGGAACATGATTGAATGCCAGCCCGCCAAGTCTGTCCCCTACCCAGGCCCTGGATCCCTGCACTGTGTGTACTCAGCATGGACAACATCACTGATGTTGCCCATGTCCTTCTGTCCCCCACCCTCCGAACCAATGTAAGTGCCTTGATACACACAAGTAGCTACCCTGTTCAAGGCTGGTGCTGATCAGGATACCTCAAGAGATGCCTCTGGCTATACTAAAAGGAGCAATATTGAGTAAAAAGAGGCAGAAGCCCAAGACCCAGTTTTGTCTGTGTTTATGAGACAAGGGCTTCACTGTGTAGCCCTGGCTGGCCTTGAACAGAGAGAGATCTGCCTGCTTCTGCCTCTCCAGTGCTGGATCTTAAAGCCTGTGCCCCATGCCGGGCCCTCTCCTTAGGACTGGGGCAGGAACACTGCTCACTGGTCGGGAGACTGAAGGACTGAAAGAGCTTCTTCACAGCTCCGGTCTTGCTCACCACGCCACCTCTTCCTCAGGTTTTTTCTGAGGTTGTGTGTGTTTGTGTGTTCAAGTGTGTGCTGGATCTCCATCTCCTCTGTGTGTGTGTCCATCCTGGATCTCACAGCAGGGAGGAAGGCGGAGAGGTGTTCCCCCCGGTCTGTCCTCTCCTCATTACAGTTTTTCCCTCGAAAGTTGGAACCAGAAGAGGCCTTCCCTCCCACTCTAGCCTGCCAGGTTTCCTGGCAGTGGAGCTTGTGGTCAGCAGGGTTCAGAGGCCTGATCCTGCCAGAGGACCAGAGACACTGGTAGCTGGGTGACTCCAGAGGAGTTTGCAAGTACCTTGTGTCAGGGTGGCTCCAACTGTGGCTGGCATGGATCAGCCCTGGTTGGTATGGCCCAGGGCCAGCACTGTGTGCCAACCTAACACTGGCTGGTATGGGTCAGTCTTGGCTGGTTTGGGCTAGGTCGGGTTGATGCCTGCTGTCAGCTCACGGCTATGGTGAGCGGCGCTGTTACTCTGCCATGTCCAGTGTGCCTGCTGAAGCCCAGCACACTCCTCCTGGGGTCCAGCAGTTCCTCTCCTAGGCATGTACCCAACAGAAGTGTGCAGATCTGCTCACTTAAGAATCCTGAAAACGGCCGGGCGGTGGTGGCGCACGCCTTTAATCCCAGCACTCGGGAGGCAGAGCCAGGTGGATCTCTGTGAGTTCAAGGCCAGCCTGGGCTACCAAGTGAGTCCCAGGAAAGGCGCAAAGCTACACAGAGAAACCCTGTCTCGAAAAACCAAAAAAAAAAAAAAAAAAAAGAATCCTGAAAACGACCATGGCAGCGCTCCCTGTAACAGCCGGAAAAAGCAACCATCCAGAAGCCCTTCAACCGGATGGGGTAAACAGTGAGACATTCACACTCCGTAAGTACAGAGCCTTGAGAGCGAACTCGGCAGCCAATTGTGATGGCATGGATGAGTCCACCTGGCAGAAGGCTTGAGGAACACAGTCCAGGGAATCCACGCTGCCCAGCCAACTGCCACCGTGCATGCATGCATGGACACATATAGGTGAGGTGCCGGCTCTACCGAGGGGAGGCAGAGCCATGCCTTGGTCTTGGCATAGATGCGTCAAAGGTGTTCACTTCGTAAAAACCATTATGCAAAACACTGAAAACACACGATGTACTGATTTATTTATTTATTATCTCATGCTGCAGTGGCAAGAACTTGCCACACAGTGCAGCCTGGCTCCCAGGCTTGAGATCTTCCCGTCCCAGTTCCCCAGTGCACACATAATTATCAATAAAAGGTTATTTCATTTTTTACTTGTCTCTTATGTGTATATGTGGGGGCACATGAGAAACTCAAGAGATAACTTGGGGCTGTCTCTCCCTTTTTACCATCTGGGACACCAGGATGCAACTCAGGCAATCAGACTTAACCACAAGCACCTTTCCGGAGCTGAGCCTTCCACAGCTTTTTCTGTTCCCTCAGGCAGGGTCTCACTGTATAGCTCCGGCGGTCCTGAACTCAGTATGTAGACCAGGCTGCCTTGAACTCAGAATCACCTGCCTTGGCCTCCTGGGTGCTGGGAGTCAAAGCACACCTCCACATTCTATTATTTATGTATTTATTTAGAGACAGGGTCTTCCTGGTTGGCCAGGAACACCCATCCTGCTTCAGCCCTTGGAGTAGAACCACACTCATTTCCCCCTTTTCCTGAGACAGGGTCTTTCTACATAGCCCTGGCTGTCGGGAACTGCCTCTGCCTCCACACTGGCCCTCAGTCACTTTTGTTGTTTTCGAGACAGGGTTTCTCTGTGTAGCTCTGGCTGTCCTGGAACTCACTCTGTAGACCAGGCTGGCCTCAAACTCACAGGGATCCGCCAGGCTCTACCTCCCGAGTGCTGGGATTAAAGGCGTGCGCCACCACCGCCTGGCAGGTCACTTTTTTAAATTGAAGTTTGAGGTGCAAACCCAGGACCTCACACTCTAGGCTTTCCATTTTCTTTTTTGGGGGTGGTGGTGGTGGTGGTTTGTTGTTGTTTTTTCCAGACAGGGTTTCTCTGTGGAGTTTTGGTGACTGTCCTGGATCTCGCTCTGTAGATCAGGCTGGCCTCAAACTCACAGAGATCTGCCTGGCTCTGCCTCCCGAGTGCTGGGATTAAAGGTGTACACCACCCCTCGGCTTTCCATTTTCAAAGTATCCGGGTTTGGTCTGGAAGTGAGACAATGCCTTATCTTTCCCTCTTCGGTCTATCTTGTGTAGGGTGACAGTACACCAGCATGCCACGCCCTTCAGGGAACAACTGGCCCCAAACTAAGAGGAACTATCTATACCAGTCCTTCCATGTACTCTAACCTGAGTCGGCTGTCCTGGGACACAGATGGGCTCTTTGAAGGTCACTGCACTGTCCTTGAGAAAACTGGAAGACAACTCAGATTCATGCCCAGAAGGCACCCACCTCCTGGCCCGGGGTACCTGTCCCACCCACTCTCCAGATCCAAGGAAGGCCTGCTCAGGCCACTAACTACCACTTCTCAGGCAGCTTCCTGGAGCTCCCACTAAGTCTTTAAGTACCCACCGCAAGTCCAAACTTCAAAAGCACACAGAACTTTGTTCATTCACTGTACCTCAAGAGCTTGGAAGTCAAAAGGTTTTCAACCTCATGCCTTCTTTGTTTGGCTAGATGTGAAGTTAGCTAGGACTCCTTATCTCCCCACACTTCACTCTTGTGCTTAAATCTTAATACTACAAAGGGAATGGAATCCAGGGCACGTGCAACCCAGAAAGCATGGAGGTGTGTGCATGGGGGTCAGTGGGCAGAAATGTCTGTGTTTCAGGAGTGGATAAGCCGGAAGGGGGACAAACTAAGGCATTTATTTGGTAGACATTTACTTATACCTGCCTCCTTCTAGAGAGGATCTTAAATTGCCTACAAAAAAACACACAAGAAACAAATAAGGCGGTGAGGAAATCAGGACCAAGAGAAATAAGCGGAAAAAGAAGATCACGCCAGTTTACTAGAAGTGGGCCAAGCAACTGGCCGAATTTTCCCAAAGCCCACTCCGTCAGGCTATCCCTTTCTCCTCTCCATGTCTTCACCCAGGGATGGCCACAGGTCACAGGCGTTACACACGGAGGCGTCACCACTGAGTTGGGGGAAGGCGCCTGCAGGACCATTCCCCCACGTTCCCCCTTCAACACCACGGCAAGGGCCTCGTGCCCTAGGCTGCTGGTGGTGGCGGGAGCTGATGGCTTGCTCAACCCCACCTCGACAGGAAGGATCCCGGAGCGCGCCGCCACTCCGTGCCCCTCCAGCCAACTCTGCGCGCGCGGGGCACCAAGATGGAGGGCGCGGCGCGCTTCCACCCCGCCCCGCCCCCACGGCGGCTGCACACAAAGGGGCAGCCGCTCCTCCCCCAGACTGCCCGGGCGCCCTAGGCTCCCCTGCACCCGAGGGCCCGCCCTTCCGTGACTGCCCCCCCTCCGGGGGCACCTCGGGAGTTGAGGGTCACCTAGACCTCGGTCGGGGACCCGCCACAGGTCCACCGCCTGCCCGGGCCTCCCGGGCCGGCCCGCCGCGCCCCGCCCCCGCCGAGCACGTGCTGCCCCGCGCCCGGGGCTCCATCCCACGGCCCGTGGGGGGCTGGGCCCGCCGCGCTCCCCACCCCCCACCGGAAACATTCCGGAGGCATTCCTGAAACTTGGGAGGCCCGCCTCCCCCCCCCCCCAACCCCAGCTCCCACCCCGCCTCCAGCCGGGCGCACGCCGGGCCCCGCGTCCCCACCTCCACCGCCCGGGCGCCCCCCGAGGAGAGGGCTGAGCGCGGAGGCAGGGGAGCCGAGCTATGAGTCACGGTCGTGTGTCACTGGGCCGGCATTGCAACTCTCTGCATCACGAGAGGTGTGGAAAGGCCGCCTCGGGGACCGAGGTGGGGAGCTGCGGCCGGCGCCCGCTCCCCCGCGCGCCATCTTCCCACTTGGGCTTTCTCCCCGGGCCCAGCAACAAGTCTTTTGTTGGGCCAGGCGCCCGGAGGCGGGAAACTCGAACCCCTGCCCTCAAGGCGCTTCCAGGCACCCCTGGCCTTTGTAACTCTTGAGTCACGGCGGGGGGGGGGGGATCACACCGGTGGGACCGCGTGCTCCCCGAACACCGCGCAGCAGGTCACCTCAGGGCTCCTCCCTCCGGTGTGTACCTGCGAACCAGCCAATCGCCCGGCTCCCTCGAAGCCAGCACCTGGGTGCCAGCCGTTACTACGCTTAAACCGTTGGCATCTGCCAAGTTGCACGTTTGAGTTGCACGACTGGGGTTTGCGCGGGGGCCGTGTGGCCCGCAGACACGCACGTGCCATCCCCGGGCTGGCCGGAGGGATTCGGGAGCGGCCGTCGTCGACGTGGGGGCAGAGAGGGGCGACGCGCGCGTGGACCCCCCAACCCCACCCCACCCCACCCCACGCAGGCACCAGCGCCAGCCCACCCACGCCCCACCAACGGCTCCCGGAGGTGTGTTCCTGGCACCCCCACGGCGACGGCAGGGGCGGCTGCCACCTCCGTTGGCTCCTCCCCCGCCCGCCCGGGGACTGTGAGAAACGAGGGCCGTCGGCGCGCGCCCCCGCGCAGGCCGCGCGCGCAGCCTCCGCGGCATCGGCAACCTACACGCGCGCGGCGGCAGCGGCAGCGGCGGCTGGCCGCCCGTTTAAATCCCCGGGCTCATTTGCATGGCCCCGCCCCCCGGTGACACGGCTGGCGCGGGCGGGCCCGTCCCCCCTGCCCCTGGGTCGCTCTTTTTAAGCTCCCCTGAGCCGGGGCTGCGCTCTTCTAATTGGGACTCCGAGTCGGGGCTATTTCTGGTGTTGGCGCGGCTCCAAGAAGGCGTGAGTTCGCCGCCGCTCGGGTGGCTTCTTTTTTTTTCCTCTCGGTCTAGAATCTAATCACATTATTATTTATTGAGGCCGCGCACGGGCCGTGCCCAGCTTCCTGCCCCTCGCCATCCTCCCGGGGAGCGGGATCCGTCCGTGTTCCCTCGCCCCAGCTCGGATGTGACACACACATCCCCGGCGGGGGCCCCGGGCGGCGCGCACGCAGCGGTCTCAGCGCCTCTGCCCTCTCTCCCGGTTTCAGATCCGCATTTGCGACCGGCGGCGGCGGCGGCGGCGGCGGCGGCGGCGGCGGAGCAGCCCAGGCCGGTCCCCTGCGCCCAGCCCCGCCGCGCCCGGCAGCCCCGAGCGCGCCCCGCCGGCGGCCTGCCGAGCTCGCGGTGAGTGTCCGCGGCGCGCCCGGGGGGCCTGCAGCGCGCGCTGCCCGCTTTATTCCCAGGCCCCGGGCTGGCGCGGGCCGCGGGAAAGGGGAGGCCGCACTGTGCGCGCGGGCGGGCGGCCGGGCGGCGGGGCCGGGGTGGGTACTCCGCACAGCGCCGCGTCCTCCGGCCCCCCCAGGCCGAGGGCGTCCCGCGCGCGCCCGTGGGGTGCGGGGACCCCCGGGGGGGACGACGCGCGGAGGGGGAGGGGGCGCGCGGCTGCGGCGAGCGTCGCTTGTTGCACCCGGCGGCGCCCGTGCACCTCGCGCTCGGCGAGCCCGGCCTCGGGGAGGGGCGCGCGCTGCGCAGCGGCGGGAGGTGGGCGAGCACCCCCCGCAGCCAGGGAAGTTCTAGAAGTGCGGGGGAGGGGCCCGGTGCCCCGCGATTCCTCTCTGGCCTTTCCTCGGCCTTTCCCAGGGTAGTGCTCTGCGTGGACGAGGCCGGATCGTGAGGGCCTGGGTTTCGGGGCTTCACCCACACACACCTTTGGCCCTGCCCCGCGCCTCTTCAGCCCCCAGGGCCGGGCCTGCCCTCCGCCCCTACAAACTGGTTCCTCTGCTTTGCTGGGTTCTGTTAGAACTAGTCCCTTTGACTCCCCATTTCTGTTTTTTTTTTCCCCCTCTGGGGTTTTGGTTTTCGGGTTGGGAGGAGGGGGTTTTCTTCCTCCAACTCGCACCAGGTTTCCTGCCCCCAAGGCGGGCTTGGGTGCCCCCTCTGGCAGGAAGTGGGGCCGGGCGCACCCGCGTGGCGGTGCATGTGGTCGGGGTGCGCCGTTTCCCGCGCCTGCAGGGCCTGCGCCCCTCCCCCTCGCCCTAGCGCTTAGACCGCCGGCCTACAACCGCCAGGCCGGGACACTGGCGGGGGCACCCTCAGTCTGGAGGGGAGGGCGCCAGGGCCTTAACCTGCTTCTCCTCAGTAAACAAAGTGTCGGTTTGTAAGCACTCCGCAAGGACCCACTCCATTTAACCAAGTTGCTGTGTGACCTTGGGCCACTCCTGGATCTTTTCTGAGCTATTGAAAAAAAAAAAAAAACTAGCCATGAACCTGCCAGGATATTATTCCGCTGGTTATTCCTGCATAGTTCCGTAAACATTGAAGGGCCACAGTGTGTGCACCCTTGTGAGAAGACGGGCTGGAGACCCTAAGTGTGGCTTGTGCAAGCCACCTCCCTGATGTTCAGAAACAGGTGGAAGAGATGAGTGTTTTCTTGACCTCACTGGACAGCGACTCTGAACTCTTAATTCAGTGGGGGGGCGGGGGGGGGGGAGCAGGTGGTTTAAAGAGTCCCTAACGGTAAGGATTGGGGAGGCACCAGGTGGCATTAACAGTGTCCAGGGAGACTGGCCAGGATCTCCAGGCAAGCTGGGCCCATGGTCTCGGGATTGGGACTGGCTTTCCCCCGTGACCCCCCTCTGAAGGGCCTCCAGCAGACCTCTGTGAGGTCAGTGCTCATTTAGCTGATTAATTTTGATGTTTGGTTTGAAGGAGACCTGTGGGGCAATGTAAGATTCTAATCACGGCCTGTAATTAGAGAACAGACCAAGCCACTAATGATGGAGCTGGCCCAGCCACCCTGTTTAAAGGGGTCTCAAGTTTGAGATATTGTAATAGAATAATTAGCAGAGTTCTACCATCTGGAGAGTCTCCTCTTGATGCTTGAGGATTAGGAACCGTTAAGTGTTTTCAAAATCACAAGTTTCCAAAATGTTTTCCTGTCATTGGGTCAAAATTAGCAGTTGCCTCAAAAATCTGAAAAGAGAGTTGGGGGCACAGCTTCCATGGTAAGAGCACACTGCCCAGCAAGCATAGGCACTAGGAGCAACCTCAGTGAACTCAGAAGGAAGAAGCCTGGTCCTCACAGCGCCAGTGTGGTACTGAGGCTGACGCCTGGTCCCTGTTCCTTCACTGGTTTCTGCCCTCGTCGAGGACAGGCTGTGTGGTCCCTGCAGAAGTACAGAGTGGAGTGTCCTGGGCCAGTGACTGAAACTTGGTCGTGACTAGAAGACGTAGCATTGCTGGCTGTCTTGTTTGACCCTAAGTACAGGCTGCAGGCCCTCTTTGTGGCTCTGGCTCTCTCTCTCACAGGCACGCACGCACGCACGCACATGGGGTGTCGTCCTGGACCTGGGGAGTCAGGCTTTGGAAGGGTCTATTTGAGAATCTGCCCTTCCCCAAGTTGCTGTCAGAGCAAGTCCAGGAACTCAAGGACACCCTCAGCTCCTCCCTCTACCTCCGTCCATTGCCACCATCTCTGGATCTTGGGGATGGGATGGGCTCTGGCATTTGTTCCAGTTCTCAGGCTTGGACCTGCAGGATGGTGGGCTGGGGGTGGGGGTGACTGCGAGGAGCCACCTCAGCTTGCCCCGGGCAGGGTGCTGGAGAGGGGCCTTCTCTGCCACCATGGCTTCGCACCTGCAGTGTGCCTTGGGATGGTGACGGGTAGGGTGGGGCAGTGGTGGGAGCCCTTGTGTTAACTGACAGCACTTTGTCTCCCAGCATCACAGCCAGTCCCCCTTACTGCCCCGTAGAGAGGGAAGATGAGCGAGTCCAGCTCAAAGTCCAGCCAGCCTCTGGCCTCCAAGCAGGAGAAGGACGGGACTGAGAAGCGAGGCCGGGGCAGGCCGCGCAAGCAGCCTCCGGTGAGTCCTGGGACGGCGCTGGTAGGGAGTCAGGTGGGTGACTAAAAGCCTTGCTTTCTTTCCTCTCTTGGGCTAGGGAGGCACCTGGCGCCGCAGCAGGGTGTGACCGTGCAGGGAGGGTACCCAACTGCGCGTCTCCCATCCCCGTGTGCTCATTGCCCAAAGCATCGAGGTGGCCCTGGAGAACTGTCCAAGGAATCGGGGTCAAGAGTCACAGTATGGCGGGCCACCCGTCCTAACATCCTTAACATCCACCCCGAAGAGGGTCAGGAAGGTCAGGCCCTGCCTTAAAAATATTTGGGTATTTGTGCCCTGCCCAGAATGGAGACAGGAGCCCGGCTCCTCCACTGGCCTGTAGCTGGACACAGTTTTAAACACAATCGCACACTTGTCGGGTTTCTGCATCCTTACTCTCCATTTCTGTCAGCTGGGAAAGGGTGGGGGGTTGTTTGTCTGTGTATGGGCATTGAACCCCTGTGTGAGGTCCCTGGGAGGGTGGCCAGCAGGCTGTGGGCTATGCCACCTGCCTGGCTCTGCATTCGATCTCTCGCTGTCTCCCAGTAGAGGTGGGTGAGTCTCCAGAGCAAGCGTGGGGGGGGGGGGGGGACGGGACTAGGCCTGTGAGGCCAGCACCCGGCCTCACCCTCTGCTTTGCATCTGAGTGCTGGACCAAGGCTGGCTTTGGTGTTGTCTGAGGCAGTTTGGTGGCCCAGGATGGCCTCATTCACTGGACTCCTGGCTCAGATTCTTGGGTGCTGATATTGATTATAAGTGGGAGCCCCCATGCCTGGCTTAAAGCACGACCTTTTATTCTGGCTTGGGCTGACCAGAGGTCAGGTCTGGGTGTGGCTTGTCTCCTGGAGAGGGCTTTTCTGTCTAAGACAGGAGGGGTGGTAATAGCAATGGTGGCCAGTGCTGGACACTGGCTTTCCTGTTGGCTGGAGTTACCTGACGATGCTAGGCGGCAACGCTCCATGTACAGGTGAGACGGGCCTGGCGTTAGGCATTTCGCAAAAATCAGTAGCATGATAGAGTTGAGGCCACGGCGGCTTCCCTGCTCTGCTGACATCTTTCCCAAAGGCCTCTGGTTTCTTATCTTTCTTTGATCTGAAAACTTGAGAGGGTGGGGGCCAGGGACTTGGCGACGGTCAGGCAAGTTTGGAGTCCTAGGGGCTTCTGGGACCGCTAGGCTGGGGTGACGTCTTAGGGGCACAGCTTGGCCGTTAGCATGTCCCTGACGGCCTCACGTCTTTGCAGAAGGAGCCCAGCGAAGTGCCAACACCGAAGAGACCTCGGGGCCGACCAAAGGGAAGCAAAAATAAGGGGGCCGCCAAGACGCGGGTGAGGCTCTTCTCCACGGCGGCATCTGTGTCCGCGGCGGGGCTGTCTGTGGAGAAAGTGGGGTGCCCAGGACTGGGGGGAAACCAAG
The DNA here is from genome assembly GCF_007827085.1 of Peromyscus californicus insignis. Lineage (NCBI taxonomy): Eukaryota > Metazoa > Chordata > Mammalia > Rodentia > Cricetidae > Peromyscus > Peromyscus californicus. The sequence continues at coordinate 4,188,317 of NW_026294491.1, forward strand.
TTAGGAGGTCTGGAGAAATCAAGACAGTGAGAGTGAAGGTCTGTGCCAGCTCTGGGCTGGGACTGTCCCCATCGTTCATCCTGAGGACACAAGCATGCAGGGGGCCAGAGTCACAGTGGCATCGGGCTTTCCAAAAAGTTGTCTTTGTTTTTATTTCATTATTTTTTTAACACACGACTCATATCCTCTGAGTCACTTGTGGAGGAGGGAGTAGGGGGGTGTGTACGTTGGATGTGGGGGCGTGGGTTGGCCAGTCATCCACAGCTGGACTTGGGTGGACCTGCTGGTGGTCCTGGGCTGCCCGGAGCCGCTGCCATCACCCTCATACACAGGGCTCTGGAGTCTGTTGAATACTTGGGACTTAGAGTTGTTTTTTCTGATTCCAGAAAACTACCACAGCTCCGGGGAGGAAACCAAGGGGCAGACCCAAGAAACTGGTAGGTTCTCCGTGGGGCCTGGGGGGGTGGGGGGCCTTGTTAAGAATGTCCCCGGTGTGGCCAGGGGTGTTGGTGAGCGTGCATGAAACCTGTTACATGAGTTTGGGTCATCTTCTGCATTAGAAGATCCCTTGTCTCCAGAAAATAATTCCTGATTTCGGGTACCCACTGTGGGAGGTGTGCTTTGGCCCTCAGAAAGTGCCCTGTCCCACATTACCCTCCCTTATTGGGACCCTCAGGGAAAGACCAGGAAGTGCAGATCTGGACAGGGAAGCATGTCCTGTGGGCCCCTTCCTAAGTGGGGGTTACTTCAGGGGACCCCTGCCTCTAGGATGCTATGTTCTTTGCCCTGTTTCCAAGCTGTCCAAGACAAGGTCATTCCTTGAGCAGAGCCACCCCTTAGTGGAGGGGCTGGGGGGCCCTGCTGGCTAGACCCCAGGAATGAGTAACAGGAAACTAGTTGTTTTGGAGTTTGCCTGGCACTGTGGGCCCTGTGGTGTCCCAACATTCCGGTCCAGTGAGTGAGCCCCTGGGGTACACACTTCCTTCCCGCCCTGGCTCACAGACAGGGTCAGCCATTGGCTACCCCAGGCCTTGCCTGCAACAGCCCCACACCTGCCCAATGCCACCTAGTGGCTCGCTCCCTGTCTTTTGTCTCTTGCCCTTCAGCCTCCTCCCTGGAGAGCTTGCCACTTCCTCAGCCCAGGCCTGGGCTGGGTGCCTGGGCTGGCCTGTGTGAGAGAGCGCAACTGTGGTTTTTTTCCTCCCTTTAAATGCTTCATTTTTATGAATGAAAGCAGCGTGGAGGTTGCTGAGTCACCCACACACTCAGCCCTGACTCATCCCCTTCTGCAGAGGAGAGCCTGGGAGGGAGGGGTGTTGGCGGAGAAGGAGGGCCAGGCCCAGAGTTGTTCTGCCCTCCCACAGGAGAAGGAGGAAGAGGGGGGCATCTCCCAGGAGTCCTCGGAGGAGGAGCAGTGACCACGCACAGTGCCGCCTGCTCCCTGGCCATCAGAGGAGCAGCCTTCCCCTGGGACTGGAAGCCCCGCTTCCGGGCCCCTCCCCACCCCCACTGCACACTACCGCACCAGCTGCAGGCTCTGCGGCACCCACGGGAGCAGGATTTGGCTCAGTCCCTGTGCCCTCCTCCCCAGCACACCTGCCCTCTCCCGACAAGGCTAACTTCCCACTTAGCCGCAGCCTGTCCTGCTGCACATCTCCCTTAGGGACACCGCTCTCTAGGCTGTCTTGCAGGTCCCCTCTGCTCTGCTCCTCCTGGCTTTCTTGTAGAGGGTCCTGGGAGCATTCCCTGGCCTTAAAGGGCCCCAGCCCCACCTCACTTCTGACAAGCCCCACTGGCTGACCTGGCAGCAGTAGGTGCGGTCAGTGCAGGGATGCCTAGATCCCAGCATGCCCCACCAAACTGTCACAGGTGGGTTTCTCAGTCGCTTCTGCTCCACCTTACCTAGACCCTGCACTAGGTTGGCTAAAGCCCCTTGAACTACAGGAAGTAGGACGTGATGGCCCCACCCACCTTGTTCTCACCTGGGACCCAATGCAGTGACGGATGGGAGTCCCCACCCATCTCCAGGGTGGGGTTCTATTCTCTGGCATCCACTTAAGGCAGATGGGGCGCTAACTCACCTCCCCCACCCCACTCTGGGCTGTTCCCCTCCCTCCAGTAGGGCACTAAGGAGCCAGCCTTGCCCCCCCCCCATTTGCTCCTCCCTGCCCCCCAAGGTTCTGGTTCCATCTTTTCCTCTGTTCACAAACTACCTCTGGACAGCTGTGTTGTTTTTTTCGTTCAATGTTCATTCTTAGACACCCACCATTGCTGCTACCAGCACCAAAAGTTCATCCTCCCGTTCTGACTGCATTCTCCCCAAGACACTCTAGGGGGAAGGGGGGCTGGGGCGCAGCAGGCTGGTTACCAACCACCCCACACCAGGGAAAATGGGGCCCTGCTGCCCCTTGGATGCTGCAGCTGAGTGAGGAGGGGGCCCATTTTGATGGGAAAAGGGTGTAGGCCGGCCTTCTCCCCTTGTTCTGTGGGGGAGGGGTGGCCAGTATTGTCCCGGCCTGGGGCTCCCCTCTGGTTTCCTATTTGCAGTTACTTGAATAAAAAAATAGCCTTTTCTGGACTGAGTTTCTGGTGTGTGGGGCAAGCAGGGCATAAAGCAATCGGGGTAACATGCTACAAGCAGCGACCCTACCCACACTCAGCAAGGGTAACTGGGAGCCACAAAAGTTTATTTACAAAATATATACACTGGATACTATACAGCTGGGCCTGTCGCCATGGGAATGACTCCAGAGGCCTCTTGGGTTGTGCCCAAGGTCCAAGCGGACTAGAGAAAACAAAGCTGTCACCCAGCCATCCCCTCTACAAGGAAGAACCCATCTGTGCTTGGTAGGCTGAGGGCGTTGTTAGAATGCACATCCCTGTACCTATCTGGGTGGACAGCAAGTCACGTCTTGATGTCCAGCAGGGGCATTCGCTTGTGCTGGTAGCTGCTCTGCCAGCCATGTACCACCTGTGGGGAAGAGAAGAGCATGCAGCTCCAGCCACCCTGTGCCGAGCATGTTAGAGGTATCTGGCTGGTCCATTGAGGGCAGAATGGTCTCCAGCTGCAGTATGGTGCTTGATCCAGAATTCTCACCTTGGGGTCACCCACATCACACAGCAGCTCCTGCTCAGCCTCATGGAGCTCTTCTGCGGGGTCATAGCTGTACATGGGAAGCAGGTGATGGCGAAGCCGGTCCACACTGGGAAATGGGAGGGCAAGGCTCAGCCCAGGCCCCAACCCTGCTCTGACACTTGAATTTGGTGTCTGCTCCCCAGAGATACTACTGGGCCATAAAAGGGCCTCTCCAGTGACTAAGCCTGGAAAGGGGAAGCTAGGGTAGAGGGCATAGCGTGGGGTGGGGGTTAGGACACTCACCGCTTTTTCTTCTGCACATACATTACCTGTAACAGAGACACGGGACTGTGGAAGCTGGGGAGGAGGTCAGTATGGCCCATCCTGAGGACCCACTTCCACACCCTTAAAGAACAGCTGAGATGCTGTGGGCACCAGGCCAGGCCCACCCAGAAGTTGCTTTAGCCACGTCTGATGTGGGGGCTCCTTACCACAGCCACCACCACCCCGACCAGGGTGATGAGGAAGAAAGGCCCCAACACATAGCCCACCATGGAGTCGCTGTTGGCCTGGGGGGCATTGGGCACTGTCGTGTTACTCATGACATCGGCAGCCAGATGGCTGAGTGGTCTGCATGAGCAACGGTGGCCTCGGGAGGGCGCCTCCCCTGGGCTCCCTGGGGAGAAAGAAGGGAGGTTATCAGTTATACCTATAGTGACAAGCAGGTTTGTATCCCTCCCCGAAGCTGGAGTGGAAGTCAGGGAACACTTAAGGCCAAACACTAGGATGATGAGACACCCAGGTATCCAAGGCTCTGAGCACCAAGGGTAGGGCCCAGATCCCAGCCAGGCCAGCATGCTTCCTGCCCAGCGCTTATGCACACATGAGGGTGTGGCCCAGCTCAGATGCCTGCTAGACATTTGTAGTTGCAAGGCTAAATGGACGAGAAATAGGAGGGCCCTGCACCGCGGTGACGGGGTCCTGGTTCTGTCCCCACGCTACAGGCTCCTAAGCTTCAGACCTGGGTTCTACACGGTCTCAGGTACTAGTGTGGACACGGTAGAGATGGACATTATCTTCTAGATGATGTCACCTGCCTCTAGTACACCCGGGGCTCCTCCCACGTCCCTCCCCTCCCTGCCAGGGCTGACAGGCAGAGGTGGAAAGGATGGCCCCCATCGACAGAAACAAGATAATCCTGGGGCGGCGGCACTGAGATGGCCCAAGTTCCTGTCCCGGAAGAGGTACGGGCTAACTGCCCCAGATCCGTGGGCCAGTTCTACCAGTTCCCAGTCGCGAGCCTCAGGCCGAGGGGGCCAGAGCCGGAAGGGTATGAGGCCGATCTTAGGATGCTGGCCTGCCACGGGGGGCAGAAGGTGGTTCCCACGGCGCTGGGAGGCTCGGGGCTTGGGGTGGGGGGGACCTGGAGCATGCCGAGGGGTCGCTGCCCGCCTGGGCACCTTAGAACCCCGGCACCCCGAGCTGCCGGGTGCTGGCGCGCTGCAGCCCATCCAGCCCGGCCATGCCTTACCTCCCGCCGTGCAGCCCTGACAGCAACACCGTGGGTTGGCTCCGGCCCCGGAAGAGCCCTCCGGCGCGTGATCAAAGGACCCGGAGAGGAGGCGGGGCCTCGACGCCCGGAGACATGTAGTGGCCAATCCGGAGGCGGGTGGGCGGGCCTGCAGTGTCTACGCCACGGCGGCAGGGGGCGGCAGAGGGCCGCGCAGCGGGAAGGTTGCCGGGCGGCGCGCTTTGCGGGCTGCACCCGGGCGCCCTGTGGTCACGGCAGGATCCCGGTGACCCGGTCTCTGCGAGAGCTGGCGTGCCGGGCTGTGTCCGGGTGTCCCCACGTCTGCGAGGCAGGTGGTGTGAAGCTGAAATGATGGCGTGGGACTGGAGTTAAGCTCCTCTGAGCTCTTTCCGGCTGAGGGGGGGGGGGGGCGGGAAACGGGTGGAGCCGCGAGGTGCCACTTGTTTGAGTCACGGGCACCTTGGTAAGCTTGGGTCCATACTGTCATGGTCTGATCATTAAAGTTACTCAGATTGGAGAAATCTGAGTAAGATTAAGTTTGGGCTGGAGAGATGGCTCAGGGGTTAAGAGCACGTACCGCTCTTACAGAGGACCCCAGTTAGGTTCCCAGCACCCATGAGAGGCACACAACCATTTCCAGAGGATCCAGCGCCCTCGTCTAACCTCCGCGAACAAGCGGGTGGTACAGGCAAAACACATAGAAATCAAATCTTTTTAAAAATGGATGGGATTCAACTTTCTTTTCTTTGGGGGGTGATCTGTGACAAAATCTCACTATGTATCATCCCTGGCTGGCTTGAAACTCCCTGTGTAGCTCAGGACAACCATGTGCTTTTTGTGAGCCGCCCAGGTGCTGGGTGGGCATGTGTTGCCATGCCCAGGGAGATTAGCACCGTCTGTTTCATGCAGCCCAGGCTAGTCCTGAACTCCTGATCCTCTTGCCTTCAGGTCACCACCTGAATGCTGGAACTACAGGCTTCCGGAATGCTAGCCAAGCATTCTACCAACTGAGCTAGCTCTCCTGCTCCCTCTCCCACCACTTCTCCCCTCCCTCCCTCCTTCTCATCTCCCTCTCCCCCACCTCCTTCCCACCTGCCAGCATTGGGATTAAAGGCCTCTGCCATCACACCAACAGGATGTGTGTTTACTGTGTGCGAACCTACACTTATTCTGTGTGTATTACAGTTTATGTATGTATGCATACAGTTCTGCATTAGACCTCTTCCCCCACTCAGAGTGGCAGGTGATTGGAAGACTCCGGCCTGGGTTGGAAGCCATCTAAAACTAGTGGCAGTCAAACAGGCTGAAGCCTCCTGGATCATCAGGTGGTAATGAGGACAAGGGACAGCCTAGGTGCCTTTTTGTTTGTTTTTGGTTTTGGGTTTTTTTGTTTTGTTTTGTTTTGTTTTTGTTTTTCAAGACAAGGTTTCTCTGTAGTTTTTGGTGCCTGTCATGGATCTCACTCTGTAGACCAGGCTAGCCTCGAACTCACAGAGATCCGCCTGGCTCTCTGCCTCCTGAGTGCTGGGATTAAAGGCGTGAACCACCACCGCCCGGCTAGGTGCCCTATTCTTGCAGAGGAACCCCAAGGGCAGCTGTGGGGTGCCCAGAAGTAGGTTCACTTCCTACTTCCTGCCTGGCAAGGGTGTTGTGAGTGAGTTGCTCTGGCTCGCTGGGCCTGGATTTCCTCTGACCCTCCCTTCTAGAGAAGACTGCATGAGGAGGGCAGGTCCAGCGCAGAGGCTGACCCAACAGGGAAGCATGGAGTAGATGGGAACCTGGACAAGCTCTTGCCTCAGACACCACCCCGACTGGGGATGATCAAGCAAAGGGAAAGACTCAAAGAAATCCCTCAGTCTGGAGGTCCCAGGCATCTGCTGCCACCTTCAGCAAAGAGACAAGACACCTTAGGCTTCTGTCAGACCTTCAGGGATGTCAGAGCAAGCACGAGATTAGAGGCCCCCTTGGTCGCCCACATACCCAGTTTGTCGACCCTTGGGAGGTTTCACTGAGGCTGTTAGCCTCAAAATCTCCAGCCTTCTGCATCCACCTACAGAATACTATGATTATAGCCATGCCCCACAATGCCCAACTGCAGTTAAACATCCAGATGTCTGGAAATCTAGTTTGTGAGTGTGTACAAAGGGCCAGGGTCTCAGGACCTGGCCTCATTCCTAGGACAGAAACCCTGATAAGCTAGGAAGGGCAGGGGAGCAGCCTGAGGCCCTGAGCAGTGTGTTGGACAGCCCCTGGCAAAGGACATGGAATGTGGTGGCCATTGAGTCTCTTCCTGGACAGCTCTGTGCTGGCAGTTGCTCCAGAGCTGCATTTACAATGTTAAATTCTGTTTTGTGTGTGTGTGTGTGTGTGTGTGTGTGTGTGTGTGTGTGTGTGTGTGTGTGTGTCTTAGTTAGGGTTTCTATCGCTATGATGAAACACCATGACCAAAAAACAAGTTGTGTAGGAAAGGGTTTATGTGACTTACACTTCCACATCACTGTTCATCACTGAAGGAAGTCAGGACAGGAACGCGCACAGGGCAGGAACCTGGAGGCAGGAGCTGATGCAGAGGTCATGGAGGGGTGCTGCTTACTGGATTGCTCCTCATGGATTGTTCAGCCTGCTTTCTTGTAGAACCCAGGACCACCAGCCCAGGGATGGCACCATCCACAATGGGCTGGGCCCTCCACCATCAATCACTAATGAAGAAAATGCCCTAAAGGCTTGCCTATAACCTGATCTTTTTGTTTGCTTGCTTGGTTGGTTTTTCAAGACAAGATTTCTCTGTGTAGCCCTGGCTGTCCTGGAACTTGTTCTGTAGACCAGGCTGGCCTCGAACCCACAGAGTTCCATCTGCCTCTGCCTCCTGAGTGCTGGGATTAAAGGTGTGTGCCACCACTGCCTGGCCTACGACCTGATCTTATGAAGGTATTTTCTTAGTTGAGGCTCCCTCCTCTCAGATGACTTTAGCCTGGGTCAAGCTGTCACAAAGCTAGCCAGCACAATGTGTATGGTGTTGCTAAGGATCAAACCAGGCTTGATGCATGCTTCAGGTACCTCCCATGAGCACCCTGCCACTGAGGGACATCCCAGCCCTGCTCCCTACCCAGGCTGCCATCTGAGGTCAGTGTTGGGATTTGTATGACCACATCCAAGGCCCTACCCACTCTGTGCCCTTTTGTACCATACTTGCCAAATAAACCAGAAAGCCAGGAAGGCTGGGCTGTTACCAGGAGACATCACTGCACTCCACAACAAAGCTCGGCAAGGCCCAGGCCAGGAAGGCAGAGGTGGTGAGCGCTAGGCATCCCTTACATGCGCTTTAGGGGCCGGGGCTGAAGCTCAGTACGTGGTACTTTCTTAGGGTACATGAGGTCCTGTGTTCCATCATCCCCAGCAGCCCCCCAAAACCATTTAAAAATACTTGGAGGAGCCAGGCATGTTGGCATACATATTTAGTCCCCAGCTTTCAGGAGGCAGAGGCAGAGCCAGGCGGATCTCTGTGAGTTCGAGGCCAGCCTGGGCTACAGCGCGAGATCCAGGAAAGGCGCAAAGCTACACAGAGAAACCCTGTCTCGAAAAACCAAAAAAAAAAAAAAAAAAAAAAAAAGCAAACAAACAAACAAAACAAAAACAAAATGAAATTAGGATTGCATGTAGCCCAGGCTAGCCTCAAACTCATTATGTAGCCAAAGATGGCCTTGAACACCCATCTTCCTGAATGAATTCCCAGTGTGTGCATCCATGTCTGGCTGGCCACCCCTTCATCCTATCATCGGTTGTTTTAGAGTTAGGAGCTCCAATATTACAAAACACTGAGCAAATTGTAGCCCTGCTGGGGAATAGTACCGTCTAGACGCAAGGGTTGGCTTCAGGTCTTTACCCCACTCTGGGGGTAAAGGGTCGGTGGGCTAAAGCCCATCTATGTGGTCTAGACATCTACCTACCCCTGGGCTTGTAGCCATGTTGCCCCAGTTCCTTCAGCTAAGGAGGCTGCGTGGGTCTATGGTGTCCTTACCCCAACCCTGCTCCACCCTCCCATAGTGGAGGCCTCTTACTCCACAGTCTCCTCCCTTCTCCCAGGGCAGCTTGTTCTGCACCAAGGTGCTGGGAAAAGTGTGTGTGTGTGTGTGTGTGTGTGTGTGTGTGTGTGTGTACTGGGAGGCACTAAGAGGGATAGGGTGACTGTTGCTGGGCACACATCCCATCGACTGCATTTTCAAGATACCATTTGGTGCCCGGTGGTGGTGGTGGTGGTGGTGGTGGTGGTGGTGGTGGTGGTGGTGGTGGTGGTGGTGGTGCAGCACACCTTTAATCCCAGGACTCCAGGAGGCAGAGGCAGGTGGATCTCTGAGTTTCAGGACAGCCAGGGCTACACAGAGAAACCCTGTCTCCGAAAAAAAAAAAAGAAAAGAAAAACAAAACAAACAAACAAACAAACAAAACGATGCCATTTGGCTTTGTATTCTCTAGCCCAAATTTCCCAAGAACCAACTTTGCAACATTCAGCTATGGGGAGGGACTCTGTTCTCTGAAAGCACCTTCAGAATGGGGTCATGTCCAAGGGGACACAGTCCAGTTTAGAGGCAAAGATCTGAGAGGGTTCCCGAAGTGGAGCATTGACATGTCGGCGGCAGGAGCACTGCGCTGGAGCCCAGTGCACTTGGAGAACTGCACGAGTCCCGGGACGCAGACAGCATCAACCAGGCGCCAGAGCCCAGGCCACCTGCAATTCCCTATGTAGCCCAGGCTGGCCTCAAACTTGAGACCCTCCTGCCTCTGCTCCCTGAGTGCTAGGGTTACAGCCCTAAGTACTACACCTGGTTACTGTGCCTTGTGGCCCTCACATGTGACAACCACCTCAGTGGCTGCCGAAGGCTGGACGGTCTCTGCAGACACTTGTCAAGGTCTGGGTACCACTGGCGCCTGCTCAGGTGGATCTGGACTGTCCTCTAGGACCTAGGTGCTGAAGGCTTGGTAGGTGGTCTCACACCACTAGATGGTGGAGGATTGCCATGGGCTTCCTAAGTCAATTTGAGGCTAGTGTGGACTGAAAAGTGAGACATGGTCTCAAAAACAAAACAAACCCCAGAAAGAAGCTGGGTATGGTGGTGCATGTCTTTAATTCCAGCATTCTGGAGGCAGAGATGTATCTCTGTGAGTTGGAGGCCAGCAAGCCAGGACTACACGGAGAAACCTGCCTCAAAAAATAAATAAAAATAAATAAATAAATAAAATAAAAGACTAGCAGATAGCCAGGCAGTGGTGGCACACACCTTTAATCCCAGCACTCGGGAGGCAGAGACAGGCGGATCTCTGTGAGTTCGAGGCCAGCCTGGGCTACAGAGTGAGTTCCAGGACAGGCACCAACACTACACAGAGAAACCCTGTCTCAAAAAAACAAAAAACAAAAAACAAAAACAAAAAAAAAAGAGCAGCAGATCAACTCCGTAGGCTCAACCTTCTGAAAGGGAGCACTAAAATAAACTAAGTCATCAGATGTTTGTTACAGCAATGGACGGATAGCCAACTGCCTCTCCTGTTGGCTGAGCTCCCATGGGGGGTGACGACTAGACAGAGTCCCAGTCTTCCCTCCCTCACCGCCTTCTAACGTCAGTCTTTGCGTGCCTGGCCACATTACAGCCAAGAGTGTTGCCCAGTGGTGGGGACAGCAGGCAGCAGGTCAGGGGGCGGACTCTGCAGGCTTGCTGCACTGCTACCTGGGATATTCTCTACTACTTATTTCTTTAGACATGGTCTCGCTATGTAGCCCTGGCCGGCCTGGAACTGGCCATGTAGACCAGGCCAGCCTGGGATTTACAGAGCTCCATCTGCCTCAGCCTCCTGTGTGCTGGGACTACAGACATGCCCCACCATGCCTGGCCCTGGGTTAAGTCTTGGCGAAGGGCAGGGCTCCCTGCACTCGTTTCTCTGAGCATTTCAGACTGTCTTAGCTGCCCTTGGAGGTCACTCTATTAGCTTTCAGAATGAGGTTTCCCAGTTCCTTTAAAGGTGCCGGCCTCCCCGGCTCCGACCCAGGGCTGCAGGAACCAAATGTGGGCAGGCCTGGAGCCCTGAGGGCTCTGCTCACGAGGGGCAGTGTGCAGCCCCACTGCAGTCACTGCTGCTGTGACGTCCTAGCTGGCCTCCCTGCCAGGCCACCCGACCCAGCTTACCTCTCCCACAGCACTGCCCACCATTGCCTCCATGTTCTAGACCAGCAAACTCACCGCCACCAAGCCTAGCCTAGCCAAAGTTGGTCCTTCAGTCAGGGATACCTCATCCTCAGGGGAGTCTCTCCTTTGGGAAGGATCCACTTCACCCCCGAGTCTTTCCTGCCCATACGGGGACTAAACCCAGGCCCCTGCACCCACTAGGCAAGCTCTGTGCCCGCCTGCTTTTCACTTTTTTTTTTTTTTTTTTTTTTGAGACAGGGTCTCACTGTGTAGCCCTTTCTGGCCTGAAACTATGCAGGCCAGTCTGGCTTGATTGAACTCAGAGATCTGCCTGTCCCTACCTCCCGAGTGCTGGGATTAAAGGCATGTGCCACTATACCTGGCTTAAATTTTTTATTTTTCACGCCTGTGTGTGCATGTGCACGCGCTTGCATGCCACAGTGAATGTGGAGAGGCTAGAGGACACCTTGTAGCGATTGGCTCTCTCCTTCCGTCATGTGGGGCCTGGGGATCAAACTCAGGTCATCAGGCTTGGTGGCATATGCTTTTACTGGCCAAGCCATCTCATCAGCCCTTTGCTGTATGTATGTGTGTAGTCTACATGTTCCTGGCTATATTCATGGAACTCGTATGTAACTAGCCTGGCTTCAAACTGGCAGGGATTCAGTGTTACGATTGAAGGCATGCACTGCCAGGCCCGGTTGGTTTTTATTTTTGAGACAAGGTTTCACTAAGTTGCCCAGGCAGGTCTTGAAGTCACTCTGCAGTCTGGGCTACCCTTAAACCTTCCAACATTCTGTTTTGGCTTCCTGGGTCTTGTTTCACTGCACCGACTGCTTGCCATGTTACTGCTCGTCTGCTGCATTATCACTGAGCTGAGTACAGTTCTGTGTAGCTGTCACAAATACCCGACAGGAACAACAGAGACGGGAATGGCAGCTCCTTCTCAGTTTCAGAGGCCTGTGCGTGTGCATAGCTGTTCAGGCCATGGTGGACAAGAAACAGAGCAAGTCCCCAAGGTGCCAGGGACAGGAGAGCCCCAAGAAACCGCCCCCAAGGGATCTACTTCCTCCGGCTAAGTTTCCAGGTTTCCAGATCCTCCCAAAGCACTGCCACTAGCTTGGGCCCTGGGCTTTTATCATGAATCTGTGGGGGATATTTCATAATCACACCGTAGTACCCCCCAGCTCTGGTGCCATACGTTTTGTTTATGAATACAGTAACAGGTTGGTAAATGGTCCAAAATCACAGAGGCCATCAACAGCAGGGCTGCACCCTGGTCTGACTCCTGAGCTCACAGCTCCGCCACACCAGCAGCCTGCCTTTCCCACACCCGCCCTCCTGTCCCGACTCCAATGGCTTGCTCTCTCCACATTGCCATCTGTCACCCTAACAGGTGCCTGCATGAGGACTGTGTGCCCCATGTTTCGCACACTGCTGGTATTCAGGACGCTGGACATGGGGGCTCGTGGCTGTAGCCTCAGATGCTGAGGTATTAGCTGGGTGTCATAAGACCATGACGAGAAAACAAATCCTTCACAAGCCAAACTGGCCTGAAACCAGAAAGGCCGTGGCTTCTAACAACAGGCTTTTCCAGGCACAATAATCAGATCTTTGGGGATGGAAACCAAACTTGGACATGTGTGAGCAGAGCTACCTACCACGCCGAATGTCAACAGATGGAGACATGAGGAGGGTTTTTATGAGCGAGAATTGTTGAGACCAAGGTTGGATAAAGCACAGGGACAAGTAGCCAAAGGAATGGAAACACATGAACAAATAGCTGAGGAGCCCCCAACTGGATCAGGCCCTCTGGATAAGTGAGACAGTTGATTAGCTTGATCTGTTTGGGAGGCATCCAGGCAGTGGGACCGGGTCCTGTACTCAGTGAACCTGGGGCTTATACAGGGACACTTGGTTCAGCCTGGGAGGAGGGGACTGGACCTGCCTTGACTGAATCTACCAGGTTGAACTCAATCCTCAGGGGAGTCTTTGCCCTGGAGGAGATGGGAATGGGGGGTGGGCTGGGGGGAAGGCGGGGCGGGGGGAGAACAAGGGAATCCGTGGCTGATATGTAAAATTAAATTAAATTATAAAATAAAATAAAATGAATACATGAATACAGAGCCTGCCCATGTCAGGAGCCATACTGCTTTGTCTTTGGGGTGACTTCCCTCCCATAACCCAGGCTTCTCTGTGAGCCTTTTAATGTTTCTCTCTTTTCTAGAGACAAATCCTGGAGATTGCTAGATCAATCTGCAGGAAGACAACCCTACAATTTGCATTTACGCTGAGAATGATCTCAGTGGCTGATGGGACAGGAGAGTCCTGGGCAGCCTGATGACTGGCCCATAGTGATCATTGTAATGTGGGTCAGAGGAAGTCTTTTTTTAAACCCCAAGTACAACCACAGGACAGCTGGCTCATCCCTCTAATGGGGGGAGAGGAACTAGGCCAGGGATTCAAAACTGTAATGCCAGCTAAGGAGGCTGAGGCAAGAGGATCACGAGTTCAAGGCCAGCCTGTGACACAAGATCCTGTCTCAAAAACAAAAACAGGTACTGGGAGATACGCTTGATCCCTGGTGCGCACATAAGAGTTGGGCACCGTGCTACATGCCTGTAATCTCAGTGCTGGGAAGGTGGAGACAGGAGGATCTCTAGGGCTTGCTGGCCACCCAGTCTAGTTGAATCAGCTCCAGGTTTAGCGAGGCTCAGTTAAAAAAAAAAAAAAACAAGGCAGAGCCGGGCGGTGGTGGCGCACGCCTTTAAATTCCAGCACTCGGGAGGCAGAGGCAGGTAGATTCCTGTGAGTTTGAGGCCAGCCTGGGCTACAAAGGGGTACCAGGACAGGCTCCAAAAGCTACACAGAGAAACCCTGTCATGAAAAATGGAAAAAAAAAAAAAAGGTGGTAATTTGAAAGGGAGCAAGGAAGGGCATTTGGAAGGATTTAGAGGGTAGAGAGAAATGATACAATTATAATCTCAAAAATAAAATGAAGGCTGGAGAGACGGCTTAGGAGTTAAGAGTATTGGCTGTTCTTCCAGAGGACCCGGGTTCAATTCCCAGCACCCACATGGCAGCTCACAACTGTCTGTAACCCCAGGATCCCTCACACAGACTTACACTTAGGCAAAAATCCAATACACACAAAATCAAGTTTAAAAAAATAAAATGAAAAAAAAAAAAGTGGAACGTGATGGAGGAAGGTCCAGCGCTGACCTCTGGCCTCTACACGTACAAAATGGAGGAGGAAGGGACAACGGAAGCATACAGATCTGAACTCAGGAGCAGGGTGACTGAGGATGCTACAGGCACCATCACTGTGAGGTTCATCATTACCTCTCAGAGACCGCCCTTCTGCCACGGACAGTGGGGATGCTGGCCACTCACCTGGGCATTCACATCAGCCTCTGCTCCAGGCTCTCCTGACTCCGTCCTGGAAGCCTCACTTCCACTGACCAGTCTTGGGGGGGGGGGGGCGCACGTTTATCTGACCATGGTGTGCTGTCCCATCTATTCATAGGCCTTCTCCCTAGTCCACATGGTGCAGCTTCCAGGCTCCTCTCCAGGCTCTCAGGACATTCTTCAGGGGCAGCTGCCACAGGATCCCCACTGGTTCAGGAATGCACCATGTGTATGAGGTCATTATTCTCCAGCCTGGTTTTATTTAGGGGTGTGTGTGTGTGTGTGTGTGTGTGTGTGTGTGTGTGTGTGTGTGTGGTTTTCTACAAACTGACCTCACTATACTGTTGCTCATTAGAATAAAACTGCTCTTCAAGCTCAGTATGGTGGTCTGACCTTTAAACCTGGAATTGGGAGGCCGAGGCAGGAGAATCTAACTGAGTTTGAGGTCAGCCTGGTCTACACAGCAAGACCCTCATCTCAAAAGGCAAACAATGAAGGCCCTTTTCCACGTTGGGGCCAGGAGGACATAGCCTGCTGAATGTCATTTCACCTCTGACACTGCCAACCTGTTTGGTTGCCTTCTGCCTTTAAATCCTGTCCTTCCTCTCAACTCCACCCCACCCAGCCACTCTGCCGTGCTCCCTGTCCTGGCCGGGTCGGGAGCACTGGAGTCCACTGCCTTCTGCAGACAGAAGGACCCCGACACAGACCCCAGCCGCTCTGGCTCCTCTTACCTTCTCCAATTCTCTGAATGGTCATTTCATGGCCACCTTTGACCTCTAGAACTATTTCCAAGATCCCTGTAAGGGGCGGGGGTGGGGTGGGGAGACACACCAGCACATGAAATCAAAGGATTAACACAGGACTGGTCAGGTGACTCGGTGTCACATGCGTGTGCATTCCCTTCCACCATAATAATAACAAAAACAATAACGTTTTTAAAAAGATGGCAAAAAGGACTCCAGGAAGCCCCGGGGAAAGAAGAGACCAGGCGCGAGAGACAGACAGACAGACAGACAGACAGACAGACGTGTCAAATACCGGCTTTATTGGTTGACACTAGCTTACAGTCTACAGTTCCAGTGTCCTTGCTGCATGGCTCGGGCAGCAGAGCGAGGGCGCCCTCACAGAAGTGGGCTGTGGAGGGGTGCCATGGGGATGGTAGGCAAGCGCCAAAGCGCTCTCTGGACCAGGGGAGGGGTCAGCATGAGACTCGCGCAGGGCTCCTTCCCGACTGCTGTGAAGAGGGTCCCTGTCTAGTGCCAACCTTTGCTCCTCTCCTCCACAGCCCAGGGAGAGGTATGAGAACTGGCGAACACTGCACCCAGAAATGCAGAGGAAAACTCAGCTTCCTGCTTTTTCAGGAGAGGATTCCATTTCTCACAGTGCCTGAGATCACTGCCAAGACCTCCTCAGCAGAGCTGTAAGGACACTGGACAGGGGCCAGGCTGGGTTGGTGGCAAGAGTAAGCAAGAAGAAACGCTGGACTTGCCATGGAGTGCCAGGCAAGGCTGTCGGGGAAAATGGAAACCACGATCATGCCCTGCAGGCTGTGGAGCTCCAGGCCCGAGCCCACTCAGCTCAGAGGAAGGGTGCCATCACCCACGTCCCCACTCTCATGACAAGTGCTAAGAGCTCCAGGTCTACACCAGCCTTCCTTCTCTCCTCCAGATCACTTGGCATCACCTTGGCATGTCGGTCATACCCTGCGTAACCTATGACGCCCTGGGTACCTGGCCTCACTCTGTCTCAGCTTTGGAGACGCGGCTAAACTTGACCATTCCACCTTAGCTAAAAGGTCTAACAGGACAAAAAGAGTCAAACTCAGCGTGTCTTGGCAACTTTGCCCCCCCTCTGGTGGGCCCCCTGGATGAGGAGAGCACGTGTGGACAGCACACACACCAGGAGACGCACACCAGGTCATCTTCTAAATGGAATGTCCTGGCCACCATAACCTCTGCTGCTGAGTGGAGCAGGGCTGTACCTGTGGTGGAGGCACATTCTGTAGCAGCGGTCACCACCCAGAACGAGGGCCTTGCTACCTCAGATCCATCCCCACGGAGTTCTGGACGGGAAGAAGGCAAGATCCCTGAGCCAGGCAGAGCCAGAAAGGCAGACACAAGATGCTCCTGCTTGGCCTCAACGAGGCAGATAGGGCAGCACTTGGCTTTCATTTCACAGGGGCTTCTGACACCTTCAAGCGCTCCGACTTCTTTAAGCAGTCACCCAACTGGGAGCCATCTGTGCTAACTAAAATGTTACTTCGAACCACCACCCTTTTCTTTGATTATTACCAGCTGCAAGTGTTCAGACCCTAAGAACAGGGGAACACAGCCAACACACACAGAACCATTCCACAGGCTGTTCTTTTACAACAGACCGGCCCAGTGAGCTCTCTCACTGGGAGAACCACATTCTGCTCTTCTACAGAGCACACCACGTCTGTTTGCTGAGGCCCAAGAGCCTAAGCTATGCAGGTTTTTGCTTTTCAGGACTGGGGACAGAACCCAGGGCCTCATGCATGCTGGGCAAGCATTCAACCAAGAGAGCCACCTCCTCAGCCCTCTGTTACAGTTCTTAGAAGCCCCTTGAGAAGTTCTGAGACCAAGGCTCCCAGCCACAGGTACAGACGGTCTGTGGGCTGCAGTCTGGAAGGCTACCCTCCCTCTCTCAGGAGGACATGGCCTCTGGCTCCCTGGAACGGCTTCCTCACCAGTGTTCTCTCAAGCCTCACCCCAGACCTGCTCCTGGGTGGTCCTGTCCTGTTCCTGGCTTTCCCATGGGAAAGTCAGGTCTCTTAAACTATAGGCAAAGAATAACCGACACTACTGTCTTCTCATAAATGGTGCGTCTCTCCATCCCAAAGGGACGGATAACCAAGGCTCAGTTATCCCTCAAGAGCTTCTCACTGTACAGAGGAGGCTATTGATCCATTACTAGCTTAGGAGATTGCTTAACTCAGGGCCAAAGAGCCAGGATCACAGCTCAAATGAAGAAATGGCCAGCAGGAGTTTGCAGGCAAAAAGATTTCCTATGAGCAACCACTTCATAGGATCCCGAAGGCCCAACAGCCAGACTGAGGCCCCTCATCCTTTTCCCTACTCGGTTAGAAAGACTGCTCTGAACAGGAACAGCGATGCTTGTCCTTAATCCCAGCACTCAGGAGGCATAGGCAGGCCTCTGTGAGTTTAAGGACAGCCTTGTCTACAAAGAGAGTTCCAGGACAGCCAGAACTACACAGAGAAACCCTGTCTGGAAAAAACAAAATAAATAAAACATGGGGCCTTTTCCAGTGTTGTCTAATAAGTCAGATAAGTGTTAGGGCTCAAAACTGGTTCTTCGTTAAGTGAGGAAAAACCTGGGTTGACAGCTGACCACAAGGGAAGAAGCAGTGACTTCACCTTGTAGAGGGCCCCTCACCACGACTTCCTCCTTCCCAGCAGAGGCCCTCTGGCTTGTGAAAGAGCAGTCTTCCTACTATGCTCCCCGAGTCATCACGGCATGGGGACAGGAGCAACTCTAACAAAGCTTCATGTCACAGACAGCCAAACTGCTGGACTCAACTCAAGGAGTGTACCCAAATATCACAAGTGAGAAGGAAGGGGTCAGGACAAGCTGGTTGACACAGGAAGGCGAGGCATCACTCTCGGGCCCTTGATCAAGCTTCTTAGATCCTTCCAGCACTCGGCTAAGAAGTCTCTGGGCTAGCGAAATACCCCGGTCACAGCACAAAGCTGCGGAGATTGGGTAAGGGGATCTGGGGGCCCAGAGTAAGGAGCATCCTCAGACGGCAGTCAACCTGTCTCAGTGTTATACTGTGATGGGGAAACAGAGCTCCCTGGACACTGGACTCCGCTTCTGCACACTCCAATGACAGGTGGGTCACTGCTGGGCCATCACTGCACAGAGAGACAGGCTCCACACAGGTGGAGGAGAGAGCACACCCCGCTCTCGGCAGCAGGCAGAAGTACCTTTCCAAAGAGCCAAATGGCTTCCCTGCACCCCCACGCTGTCTGGCTGCCCCATCCTGTCCCCACCCCGCTTTGTCAAGAAGAGGACTGTTTTCTGAAACGCAGTCGGAAGCACTGTCAGTTATAGCCATTTCTCCTTTTTCTTGAAAAAAAATTCTTCAGGTATTTCCCCTTTAATTCTAAATCTTATCTCAACTAGGACACACTGAGAGTACACTTCAAAAATAGCAAAATCAGCCCACTGCAACACAAACCACATTGCTTAGCTGGGAGTGATGGCACACGCCTTTAGTCTCAGCACTCGGGAGGCAGAGGCAGCCTGGTCTACAGAGTGAGTTCCAGGACAGCGAAGGCTACACAGAGAAACCCTGTGTGTGTGTGGGGGGGGGGGGTGGGGGGGGAATCACAGTGCTCCTTCAGGCCTTTCTGTGACCCGGGAGGGGCATGTGGTTCAGGCTGAGCTATTTTTAAGATGAAGATGGGACTCTAGGCGTGTGCCAGCATGGGACAGAAATGAGAAATGAATGAAGGACAGCATGCCAAACACACAACAGGGTGACCGCAGGCCCCGCCCAGCTGAGCTGCAGAACCAGCCTCCAGCGAGAATGGAGGGACGAGAAAGGGCAGGACAGAGGGGCAGCTGCAAGCTTTCCTGAGAGCTGGCCTTTCCTCCTCAGCAAGCCCAGAGGCTCGTAGGGCAGCTCCTAATGCACACACAGTATTTCTTTTCCACTAAGGAACCTGGCTATGTAACAGCTGTACACCACCACTCTGACCCACTCCTGGGTGCAGTAACCCACCATGGTCCCTGGGGCTGCAGGAAGCAAGACCTCTAGTGGCCTCCCTGTTCTCAGGACTGTGCAGCACAAGGCAGAGGACAGAAGTCCTCTGTACCCGGATTCTAGGCTTTCAGCAGCCTTCTGGACGGGGACGGAGCTTTCTCCACACAGCACTGACAGGGCCGGAGCACCCCTGTGGAAACTGTCAGGACTCTTATTAGACTGGCTGCAGAGTCTGGAACACTACAGAAAATATAACATGGCTGATTCATTTCTCTCCCCACTCCTCAGAAAAAGACTATGGAGCCCAGGCTAGCCTTAACCTGCTTTAGCCTCCCAAATGTTGAGATTATAAGCATTACTCTGGATTAAACTGTGCCTGGCTTCTGGTCTCTGGCCTGTTCTATCACGTATGCACAGAGTTAATTCCTGGCTTAAAAAGAGCACATGACCTCACTGGTGTTTCTCCAATGTCTAAAATAATAAACAGACAAAGCAGTTTTTTGTTTTTTTTTTTTTTTAATTTAAAAACACTCGGGGGGACTGGAGAAATGGCTCAGAGGTTAAGAGCAACAGCAGCTCTTCCAGAGGTCCTGAGTTCAATTCCCAGCACCCACATGATGGCTCACAGCCATCTATGATGAGATCTGGTTCCTTCTTCTGGGGTGTAGGAATATATGCAGACAGAACATTGTAAACATAATAAATAAATCTTTAAAAAGAAATGTAAAAACCACTCTATGCTATCTTTTTCTACCCCAGTATGGGGGACTCTAATGGGGATTTCAGCAGCAACAGAATCTAGGACATGCAAATTTACTGTGAGTCAGAGACTGAGCACAGGAATCTGTTCGATGATGGGCTGGATTTCTTTTTACTTTCTTCTCTCGACCTTCTTCACCAAGTTAAAGGCTGTGGCCCTAACCAATCCATCACAAGGTCTCCAACTATGCCAGCAGCCACAGCCAGCACACTGACTGTGCCAGGAGGGAAAAACACCAGCCCTACTCCTGGGGCCCAGGAAAGCACCAGACCCTGACTATAGTGGGGCTATTCCGAGCTGGCTTGTCAGTGAATGTGGTGGCCCAGTTACTGCTGCTGACTGCTGGAACAGGACCACTGGTGCCACTGAAGGGGACTCAGCACCGTTCACTTTCTTGACCCAGTGACTCCAAGAACAATCAAAATTGGCCTTTGGGGGCCGGTTATCAAAACAGCAGCCCAGCCAGCACACCTGCAGAGTGCAGTTCCCAGCAGAGCACCATCGCTGTGTGCTCAAGCAGAGCTGCTCCAAAACAATGTGGCTTGGGATTAAGTTTCCTCTGTGTGTGCAGGCAGGACTCTAGAATGCTCTAAGCCAGGCAACAAGCAGCAGTGTTTGTCTACAAGCTTGACCCACAAAGAGAGCAAGTTGGTCTCTGGACGCAAATCCCATGGTGCTGCTTCTTCTTCTTCTTCTTTTTTTTTTTTTTTAAGATTTATTTATTTATTATGTACACAGAAGAGGGTGCTAGACCTCATTACAAATGGTTGTGAGCCACCATGTGGTTGCTGGGAATTGAACTCAGGACCTCTGGAAGAGCAGCCAGTCAGTGCTCTTAACCTCTGAGCCATCTCTCCAGCCCCCATGGTGCTTCTTCTACCCATTGCGCCCCTACCCTGGGAGGCCATTCCTGTCCCAGAGGTCTGAGAGAGTCCACGACCCCATCACCCACACTGAGTTGGGATCTGTGTGTCAACACTGGGAGACAAAATGCAAATGAGATACATGTAAAATTTAAAGTTCATCAGCTGATACCCCAAAAGTCTTGAATATTGATGACTCAGTATCACATATATTCCTTAAGTGGAGTGAAGAGCAAAAACTTTTCAAAGTTCGAGTATTTATTAGTTTTTAAATAAAGAGAAGTACTATTTTAATTTCACATCTTGGCTACGTTTCAACACAGGCAATGCCACAGAGTACCAAGCCCCACACTAAGCCAGGAATCAGCTCCCTCCCACCCTCCTTGATCAAGGCCCTGTCCAAGCCCCTTTAAGTCCCAACTAAACACCACAACTGGCAGATGAGTTCAGCACAAAACACCAACAGGAGTCTGCAGCAAGCCAGAGGGTTGTAAGTGAGCCCCTCCTACAGATGACCTTTCACACAGGGCAGACAGCAAGCTAATGTTCTGAGCATGCTCTTGGTGCAACCTTGGCACATGCTCAGACCTCAGAGACACAGGCACACACTTTCCCCATGGACTTCTCAGGACCTCAGCGGGGCCTCTCAGTGTGGGGATAGGACTGTGCAGGATAGCTTCAGAGCATGGGGCCATATGCAGGTCAGTGTGGTGTAAGGCATACAAGGGTAAGAGAGGCCATGTCAGCAATGAATAGCGTTATGGAAAAAATTCCCAGCCAGCAGGATAGACATGGTGCTTGATGGTCCAGTTTCTGAGACAGTGAAGGTATCCAGTTTAAAGCCTACTGTGAACGTATCGGGCAGAATTCAATTTATATCACTGTTTCTTTGGCTCTGGGCTGAGGCCATTTGCTCCAGGCTTGGGAACAGAAAACAGGTTCCTTGGCATGGAAACAGCCTAGAGAAGACTAGGGTCCCGGGTGCACGAGGAAGATGGCTAAGCTCACCGTAGCTGGGGGAATACAGGACAGGAAAACCCACCTAGTCACAGCATTGGAACAAACATGTCAAGTGTGAGGGGCCTTAAACTAGAAATACCTGGAATAAAAAATAAAATAAAATAAAAATGAAAAACAAAAAGCAAAACTGAAAAACTGAACAGTCAAGATCCTCTTTCTAAATCACTCATTTACATATCAGGTCAGGGTATAATGTACAGACGAATGCATCCTGAAGGGAACACAGCCGACCCATGGGACTCAACAGCACATCACAGGACAGATTCCTACAAAGTTTCATCTCACCATGGGTGTCTTTTAATGGAAAAAAAAAAAAAATCAGAGAAAATACCTGGCCAGGCTGGGATGAGGCAAATGGGAACGCTTGAGAACCCAGGGAGGGGAGAACGGGTTCCCTCTCTGAGGGCAGGGCGAGCAAGGGAGGACGGAGCATGCAGGAAAGTACTCGTGAGTTACATCCCAGTCCCCACCTCAGGAAAAAGAGAAAGAGAAAAGTTCCCACCACGCCACACCCCACCCACATCACACCACACCCCACAGCAGCACCTCAGTGTACCCTCTGCTGCCCACCATGCCCGGGTCAAAGAGGAGCTGTGAGGAGGGTGAGGGGTGATGAGGAGAGCCACACTGAGTCTGGTTTCCACTCTCCGGCTCTTACAGGAAGTCTGCAGTCATCTGATGCCCGACACAGAGCTGGAGTAGGTGGCGGCCACGACAGGGGTGCCATTGTTGGCAGAGTAGCCTTGCCTCAACGTCTCAAAGTACGACGCCTGCACGGGCTTGTGACACTGCAGCACTTTTATGGCATCTTCTATTTTAAACCACTCTCTCTTCCTTCCTGTGGAGGGAGGCAGAGGGGAGAGATGAAGACAGGCTGGGGGCCGTGAGGACAGTTCTGAGAGGGTCGGGAGAACACGCAGGCCAGGCTTCAGGGCTGCTGCAGTGCCTGTGATTCCAGCACTCTGGAGGGAAAGCAGGAGGATCAGGAACGGAAGGTCACCCTTGGCTACACGGGGAACCCAAGGCCAGCCTAGGCTACCCGAGAGCCCATCTCAACCCCACGTCCCAAAGCAATGCTTGTCACTACTTTTATTTCCTTACGATAGTAAAGCCAGCGCCCTGTCCAATTCAAATGTTCTACAGAGCCAACTGTGGGGACAGATGGTCTGGGCCCCAAAACCAAGAACTGCTTGCTCTGCTCTTCACGCCACCCTTTCCAGGGCTCTGAGCGCAGTCAGCCTGCACCTCCAAGGAGGGGTCCAACCTCCCCATCTTTGGCAAACATTAACACCAGCATCAGCTGCCAGGATCCTCATGATAGTTGACTTATAATCTGCTACCACACTCCTTTTATTTAAAAAACTCTGCAAGTGATGGATCTGCCACAGAAAAAAGGGGCTGCTGAGACGACTCAGAGCGATGGTGCTTGCTGTGTAGGCCTGGTGACCCGAGTTCAAGCTCTGAAACCACATAAAATAGACAAGAACTGATCCCAGAGCTCCTCGCTGACCCCATGGGCGTGCCATGGCAAGAGTGCAAGCGCACCCACAGCAGGCGGCGGCGGCGCACGCCTGCAATCCCAGCACTCGGGAGGCAGAGGCGGGCGGATCTCTGTGAGTTCAAGGCCAGCCTGGGCTACAGAGCAAGTTCCAGGCCATCCAGGACTACAGAGAAACCCTGCCTGAGGGGAAAAAAACACAAGAGTGCACCCACATGTACATACAACATACATGCTAATTTAGAAAAAGAAAACAAATGAATAAAAAACCACCCAACTTAACAAATTACTATTTTGAGCCTACTTTTATTAAAATTTATGGGTTTTTTTTTTTTTTTTTTTTTTTGAGGCATGGTCTTTCGATATAGCCCCAGTGTCTGTCTGGAACTTGCTATATAGACCAGGATGGCCCTAAACTCACAAAGATCCTCCTGCCTCTGCCTCCAAAGTTCTGGGACTAAAGGTGTAAGCCACCACAACTGGCTTGCTTTTCTCTTATAAACACCCTCTTCTGGCTCTGTGGGCAGAAAATAGGATTGCTTCAAAATGGAGAAGCAGAGATGGAGTGACCTCAGTGACTGGACACTAGTCTAAAGTGTGAGGCCTAGGCTTCCGCTTCCAACAGTGCAGAAAAATACAAGTAGATAAAATACAACTGGCCTGCCCAGGAGCAAGGCCATGAAGTCAGTGTGCTGGACCCCAGAACATCACTGGCTCCAACTGGGGAGCCCTGGTCAAGTCACGGACCCCTCAGTGCCCCATTTTCCTTGTCTATAAGGTAGATAATAAATAGGACTCACCTCCTAGACTGCTTTCAAGATCAGTTACAGAAAGCTCCTCAATGCTATCAGCACCCAGTACCTGACAGGAGTAGTCTGCTTTTTTTCCTTTTCAGATTTACTTATTTATGTGTGTGAGTGTTCTGTCTGAATATGTATGTATACCACATGCGTACCTGGTGTCCACAAAGTCCAGAAGAGGGAATCAGAAACCCTGAAACTGGAGCCAGAGAGAGTTGTGAGGTACCACGTGGGTGCTGGGAATCTGACCCGGGTCCTCTGGAAGAGCAGCCAGTGCTCTTAACCACAGAGCCATCTCTCCGGCCCCCAAGGGTTAAACTTTTTTTTTTATTGTAGTTTGTTCTTTTATTTTTTTGCTTTTGTTTTTGGAGACAGGGTTACACTGTGTAAACCTGGCCGTCCTGGAACTGACTCTATAGACCAGGCTGACCTCAAACTTACAGAGACCCACCTGCCTCTGCCTCCCCAAGTGCTGGGATTAAAGGTGTGTGTGCCAGCACCAACTGGCGGCATGATTTTTCATTTATATCTACCTCTACACACACGTCTATATATATAGAGAAAGACAGGTTGTGTGTGTGTGTGGATGGAACCCGGGCCTTATGTACCGGGTGAAGAAAAGACACTCATCTGTTGTTTTCACTTCTCCAGGAGAGGATCCAGGGCCTGAGGACTACCCCAAGCAACACCAGCCTTCCAAAGTTCTGCTGCTGGAGTGCTTCCCAGAACTGCGTCCACTGCCAGCCCCGCTCAGGCACAGGGAAGAGAACCCAGGACCTCTACACCTAGGCTAGCACTCTAGCACACAGCCACAGCTCTAGTCTTACTCAGACAGGGCAGCCCAGGTGTGAGGCACCACATCTACTGTCTACTTCCCATTCCGAGGAGGCTCCAATTAGTGCACATGCTCTCTACCCCAACTTCTGCAGCATCAGCCACTTTCCCGTGATAGCACCGTGGAGGTATTTAACATTTCAAAAGATGAATGCAGCTTTGCTCACTTGTGATCTACACTGAAGACTCAACTTTTCACTAGCCGAGTCACCGGGAGCTGGGTGGGATGGTATACAGTTGTGCCTTCAGCATTCAAGGCTAGACAGCAGAGTCAGAAGTAAGTGCACCCCGGGGCCTAGAGTGATGGCTAAGTGATTAAAAGCACTGGCTGCTCTTCCAGAGGTGTTGAGTTCAATTCCCAGCACCCACGTGGTGGCTCACAGCCATCTAGAATGGGATCTGGTGCCCTCTTCTGGCCTGCAGGTGTTCATGCAGGCAGAACACTGTATACAAAATAAATAAGCCTCACTGGCTCATTCCTTGTGCACTAGATGCCTTCACTGGAGTTAACACCGAGCAATGCTAAGAACTGAGGAAAAGGTTTGTCTGGGTACTAACAAGCAATGGTACCTTAAACCTGGGTGTGGCTCCTGCCAGGCTGAATGGCAAGAACAGGCACACAACATGCCCATCTTGGTCTTCTTTTCGTCCCTGCACATGCTCACAGGGACCCTGCTTCTGCACGCCCCAACCCAGTATATGAATGAGAGCCTACGACAAGACCACATCTCACTCTCATCTTTGGTCCTGATGGCCAACAGTGGCCCAGCATGGCAGAGGCCCCAGGTCAGTATCTGTTCAAAAGTTAGAGCAGTATAGCCCTTTTGAGGAGGATCCAATCTTACTTTAGAAACATTTCTAAATTTTATGGGACATGTTTCTACTTGTTGGCTCTATTCTCAAACTCAAGCTCTACTCTCAAACTGCTTCTTCTTCTTTTTGTTTTTTTTGTTTTTCGAGACAGGGTTTCTCTGTGTAGTCCTGGCTGTCCTGGAACTCACTCTGTAGCCCAGGCTGGCCTCAAACTCACAGAGATCCGCCTGCCTCTGCCTCCCGAGTGCTGGGATTAAAGGCGTGCGCCACCACCGCCGGCCCCAGCTTCTCTTTAGACACCTTAAACCCTAACTCCCTCAGCTTCAAGCTGAAGCCGCTTGTTCATTTAGTACGCCGCGCTAGCATTTCTCCAGCCAGCAGGACAGTGCCTGCCTGGCTGGACAGGACGCCGGTGTGAGAGCTGGCCCGAGTCCTGCGGTGACTTACCAATGTTCACTGAGTCTTCCCAGTCCTCCAGCACTTCTGTGACAATGAGCACGTACACGTACGTCCTGTGCTTCCTCTCCCGGTTCTGAAGGCACAGAAAGGACAGAGGGGAGGCTTGCCTCAGTGGGGTGAGATGCTTGAACAAACATTGCTATACGCTGCCCAGAAGTATGATGCCCTCTGATTTTGCTGTTTTGTCTGAAGAGGGTTCTACCAGAACAGAGAGCGCACCCTTTGAAGAGACCTCCTCCCCCCCAGACAGGGCTTCTCTGTGTAGTTTTGGAGCTTGTCCTGGAGCTCACTCTGTAGCCCAGGCTGGCCTTGAACTCACAGAGATCCGCCTGGCTCTGCCTCCCGAGTGCTGGGATTAAAAGTGTGCACCACCACTGCCCAGCTTTTAAGGTTTTCTTAGTGTATGTATGTGTGTGTGGCCCTGGCTGGCCTGGAAATTGCTATGTAGACCAGACTGGCCTTGAACTCACAGAGATCCTCTTGCCTCTGTCTCCCTGGGGGTGTGGGGATTAAAGGGGATGCCACCATGCCCAAACAGCAAGCACTTCTTTTTCTCCTCCTCCTCCTTCTTCTTTTTTGACATAGGGTCTCTCTACATAGTTCTGGCTGTCCTGGAACTCACTCTGTAGACCAGGCTGGCCTTGAACTCATAGAGATCCACAGGCCTTTGGCTCATGAGTGCTGGGATTAAAGGTGTGCACCACCATGCCTGGCTGGCAAGCACTCTTAATGTGCTGAGCCATCTGTCTAGCCTGTGTCCAGACTCTTCAAGTCCAATCTTCACACTCCTCCTTCTTCTCCTACCCACAACTTCACAGGAATGCTGTGATCTGGAAAAAAAGGGAGTGTCCAGACTATGGGTGTGCAGAGCCACTGCGCAAACGAGCTGAGTTCCGCATCCTCTCTCCCGATTGTACCAACCCTGCTCCTCTCTGTTCCCATTCCTCACGTCCTGACACCTCCTTTCCCACCCAGTCTGTCTCCCTGTCTTCTCTTCTCCTCTCACCTTGGAAGAAAAGGAGCAGCAGGAAGGGGATAAACACTTCTCTGCACATGCTTGGGGCCTGAGTTAACTCCAGAACCCAGAAAAGAAGCTGGGCATAGAGGTTAATTAAGCCTGTGATCTCAGCCTGGGGAGGTGAGAACAAGGGGATCCCTGGGACTCAACCCAACCTATCTGATGAGCTCCAGTCCAGTGAGAGGCCCTTTCCATGAATGAATGAATGAATGAAAAAAGTTAGATGGCTCCTAAGGAATGACATGTGAAGTTGTCCTCAGGCCTCCACAGACACATACACATATGTATACACATAAATACAAAACAGTAAAAGGAAAAAGCAGAGAATACTCGTCTGCTGTGCTGTGTGCTCTGACACTCAGTGAGACACAGAAGGCCCTTTCCAAAGTCAGGACAATGTGGTTAATTAATGACTCTAGAGCAAAGGTATTAACAGACTTACCTCAAAAATTCCAACCAGTCTTCCCAGTGTCCCTTTCACTCCAGCCTGAAGGAGAGAAGGAAGAGTGAACACAGTGACACCCGCTGCGCTCCCAGAGGACCTGCGTCTGGGGCTCAGCACCCATGGCAGGTGACTCACGACTGCCTGCAACTCCAGTTCCAAAGGGTCCAAAACCCTCTCCTGGCCTCCACCGTCTCAGGCGCACGCACACACACATACACATACACACACAAAAAAAAACCAAAACAAACAAAAATCATGAATTTGCAGCAGCTTGGGAAGACTCGGGTCTGTGAGCTCATTTATACCTAGATTTACTGCATGTCACAGAGTGGTCACAGCAAGACACACTAGAGGAAGACAGTCCTTTCACATCTCTTGTCTTTCTCCCTGCGGAAGAGTTTGCCAAATAGCTACACCAAACATTCCAAAGTGTTAATTCACTTATTCATTCATGTAACAAATAGCCACGAAACAAGGCGAGTGCCAGAGGGGTAGGTAGCTATGCCCAGGCTGGGGCACAAGCATGATCCATGACAGCAAGAGCCTTAACTGACATGCCCGTGGCTGTCTGGCTGTGTACAAATGACTGCAGCAGAGCTCAGACGCCTACAGGATCCACAGACAGTAAGCCATGAAACCATCAATACAGGGTTGTCCTAGTGACCTGTCATGACACAAATCAACAGTGCGGAGCAATGGGGAGGCGTCAGTGTGGTTGCCCCACTGTCCTAACGCACCTTCTTTCTGTCCAAGGCCTGTCTGGTTGCTGGTGTGCCTCCTGTGCCCCCTCCAACAGCTGCCAGCGAGCTAATGTGCACCTTTCCTCATGAAGTCAAAAATTGGGTAACGGAAATGATCTCCAACATTAAAACTACAAATTAGCCTGTGATTAAGATATTTTTATGGCTTATTTATCTATTTTTATGTATATGAATATCTGCCTGCATTTTGAACCACATGCATGCCTAGTGCCTGCAGAGGTCAGAAGAAGCATCAGATCCCCTGGAACTAGAGCTGTAATAGAGATGGTTGTGCGCTGCCATATGGGTACTTGGAACCCGAAACCTGGCTTTCTCTGCAAGCCCAACAGTGCTCTTAACGCCAGAGCCACCTCCCCAGCCCCTCAACGTATGATTTTGACAAGGCAAATAATAACAACTTCTTTTTCCCCCCTTTTCAGTCAAGGACTCATATAGCCCAGGCTGGTCTTTAACTCCCTCTAGAGTTGAGATAACCTTGAACTCTAACCCTCCTGCCTTCACCTCCAAAATGCTGGGGTTATAGGCATGATCTTCCAGTTTGTGTGGTGAGGGGATGGAACCCAGGGTCTCATGCATGCTACAGGAGCACTGGTCGCCTGAGCCACCCTCGATAGTAACCACGGTAGTTTGTGCATTGAGCAACAATATAAATGACTTGCGCTGTCAGAAGAGGCTGGAAATAGTATAAAGGCATTTTCCAGAATGATGTAGATGTATTCTTGCAAAGTTTAGTGTATTTCAAATAATGTTGTTGCCTGTACTTTTAAATTAATAGGGTATCCATCCACTTTACAGAAGTCTATCTAAAGTGAGCTCACCATCATTCTACAACTAAAAGCAGAGACATGCCAGGCATGGTGGGTCATGCCATCAATCCCAGCACATCTCTGTGAGCTTGAGGCCAGCCTGGTCTACATAGTGTGTTTCAGGCCAGCCAGGGCTACATGGTGAAATTTTATCTCAAACAAGCAAGCAATAAACCCAAACAAATAATAAATATAAAACATTCCTTTATATACCAGCTTTAAAAATTGGGACTTAGGGGCTGGAGAGATGGCTCAGTGGTTAAGAGCACTGGCTACTCTTCCAGAGGTCCTGAGTTCAATTCCCAGCAACCATATGGTGGCTCACTACCATCTGTAGTGAGATCTGGTGCCCTCTTCTGGCCTGCAGGCATACATACAGGCAGAATATTATGTACATAATAAATCTTAAAAGGGGGGGGGGGAGTCGGGGGGGGGGGGCTTAGTAGTTTCTTAGAGAAAATGCCCTTGAAGAAATTTCAGAAGCCAAGCATAGTGACTCATGCCTGTAATTCCAGCACTCAAGAGACTGAGGCAGAGCCGGGCGGTGGTGGCACACGCCTTTAATCCCAGCACTCAGGAGGCAGAGCCAGGTGGATGAGTTAGAGGCCAGCCTGGTCTACAGAGCGAGTTCCAGGATAGGCTCCAAAGCTACACAGAGAAACCCTGTCTTGAAAAAAACAAAAAGAAAGAAAGAAAAAAAAAAAAGGACTATCATGAGTTTGAGGACAACCTGGGTCATCCTGTCCAAAATTACAGTGAGGAAAATAAAGAGAATTTCGGGGCTGAAGAGCAGCTCAGGTGGGGCGTCTGCCTAGCATGGAGGCTGGGTCTGATCTCCAGCATCACATACAATGATACAGAACAGACGGACTTCAGTCCAGCCTAATGCCAGTGGAGGAAGGCTCTTCATGGAGCGATCCTCTGGGTCCACTCCTTTAAACTATCTGATGTTTTCACAGTTTTCAGAAGCCAACCCTCAACTGTGCAGTCTCAAATGCTGGCAGCAGTGTGAACTCGGGTATTTTTACCACTCACATGACTGCGGATGCAGATCTGGACAGGCGTCAGCACAGCATCTGACAGCCGCCTGGCTCAGACATTTGACTCGGACACGTGTAAGTTGAGTGCAGTCAGGCACTGATGTGGACTTGCTCAGTCATCTCCATGTCAAACCCTAATCTGGAAGGAGCCTTTCCTTTAACACTGGTGAGAACTTGTCCGTCACCACCCATGAAGCAGAGACAGAGCTTCCCTCTCTTCAGGACAGAACTTCACCAGCAGGCGGTACAGCGCTGGGACACAGTTCAGGGTTACAGCGCTGGTCCAGCAGGCAGCAGGCCTGCAGTTTAACTCCCAACAGTGCGAAAGCAGCCAGACACAAACCCACCCCAATATACTGTGCCCGTTGGAGTATTTTCTATCTAGTTAACAAAATAAACAATTGTCTTTTAATTTTATTTATTATGATTATGATTATTTGTTTGTTTGTTTGAGGCAGGTTCTCTATGTAGTAGTCCTTGTTGTCCTGAAACTTGCTATATAGACCAGGATAGCCTTGAACTCACAGAGATCCTCTTGCCCCTGCCTCTCAGTGTTAGGATGAAAGGTGTGTACCATCACACCCAACTTAAGGGTGTCAGATCTTGGAGTTACAGACAGCTGTGAGGGGCCATGTGGGTGCTGGGAATTGAGCTCAGGTCCTCTGGAAGAGCAGTCAGTGTGCCTGACTGCTGAGCCATCTCTCCAGCCCCGTAATATATCATTAATACAATATAAATATATAAGATGAAATATAATTACATTATATATATATATATATATAAATATATATATAAAAACAAACTGTGTCTTTTTTCCTTGAGAGTGTTTTGTACTCATTCGGAAGGGTTTGAAAAGGCTGGGCCTGTTTCTCCCACGTGGGTACACAGCTCAGGCAAAGCACAAACAGGTAGGGCCCCACAGACCTATGACCACAAGGAACCCTGCTTGACCACTCAGGTGGGCCAGCTCTTTCTGAAGTAGGTTTCCCTCAGGGTAGGTGTCTGGTAGGCACAGATGCCACCTTACCCTCACTATCAGGGCACCCAGATTCTGCTCAGTTTCAAAGTGTTCAATTGGGGAAGGCATGCCTGAGCAAGGTACTCAGCGAACATGGGTTTAGGGGTGCTCCATGGGACCCATTTCAGAACACTAGCTCCTAGGAGGATCACTTGGGGACTTGTGGGAAAGATTTCTCACCATCATAGGGAGACTGGACAAAAAGAAACACTACCTTCACATCAGTCAGGGACCTAAAACCTGAAGCTACTGCAGATATCTTGTGACCCTAAAGCGAAGGACAAAAAAAACCCAGTGAGATGCCGACCTAAAGCCGGAACCAGTGCTGCCAATACCCAAGCAGCCAACCTTGGACAACTCAGGGTGGGAGTGAGCTCTAGTCAGGCATGTTCATCTGTGGCTGACAGCTTCTGCTACCTCTTTCTTGATTCAAAAAGCAGTTTTCCAGCCAGGCGGTGATGGCACACACCTTTCATCCCAAAACTCAGGAGGCAAAGGTAGGCAGATCTCTGAGTCAGAGATCAGCCTGGTCTACAGAGTGAGTTCCAGGACAGCCAGAGCTGTATGTAACACAGAGAAATTCTCTCTCAAAAAACCAGAAAAGATGCGGAAGATGAAGTACTCTAAAGACAAAAGTGGGAACAATGAAGCTTCCTGTGGAAGGCAGAAAGCTTAGTCCCCAAGGAGCTTCTGGAGACAATTCTTTTCACATGCCTGCACGACACCCAGAGACAGTGCGTGCACATCAGCACACCTGACTGTCTGCAGGTGCATCACTGGCAGCTACAGAGGAAAAGGACCACACTGAGGGCAGCCAGAAAGAAAAAGACCACACTGAGGGCAGCCAGAAAGAAAAGGCCAGCAGAGGGCCAGGGAAGCAACCCACAGGGTTTTAAGCATCAAAAAGGGGATGGGGCTGGAGAGTTGCTCAGGTGTTAGCAGCCCACTCGGCTCATGCAGAGGATCTGGGTTTGTTTCCAGCACCCACATCAGGGAGCTCACTACTGCCTGTAACTCCAGTTTTAAGGCAGTGCATGCCTCCTGGCACCTGTAGATACTTAAACTCATTATGACACACACACACATTCATGTAGTAACACCCACATAAATAAAAAATAAATATCTTTAAGAAAGAGAAATCAGGGGGACTGGAGAGATGGCTCAGAGGTTAAGAGCACTGACTGCTCTTCAGAGGTCCTGAGTTCAATTCCCAGCACCCACATGGTGGCTCACAACCATCAATAATGAGATCTGGCGCCCTCTTCTGGTGTGAAGGCATTTATGCAGGCAGAACACTGTATACATAATAAAAAAAAATAACATCCATGTGAAGACTGTTTTAAAAAAGAGAGAGAGAAATTAGTAAAATATTCCTATTGTCACTAGCCAGACATTATCAAATAATAAAATGAAATTTGAAGGTTTAAAAAACTTATTTCTTATTTATTTGTGTATGTGCCAAGCCACAGCATGTGTGGACATGGAACAACTTTTGGGAGTAGGTTCTCTTTCCAACATGTGCATCCAAGGTGTTGAACACAGGATGTCAGACTTGGTAGCAAGCAGGTGCCTTTGAGCACTGAGCCATCTTGCTGGCCCCAGGAGTAATAAAGATATCATTACTACTATTAAAGCCAAGTCTCTGGTGCCACTGCTCTGCAGCGGGAAAGCGCCCTGCCTGACAGGGAGCTCACTGTTCTGCTTACTGTGTTCTACTGCTCAAGCCTACACCTGCTAGTAACAGTACATGGCATTTTCTGCAGGTCTCTCTCTCTCTCTCTCTCTCTCTCTCTCTCTCTCTCTCTCTCTCTCTCTCTATATATATATATATATATATATATATATATATATATATATATATATATATATATATACATACACACACACATATATATGCACACATATTATATACACATACACATACATTTTGTATGTATGTATTAGAGAGATTTGGTTATGCTGATGCACACAGCTCTAGTTAATTTAATACTCTTTTTTTTTTTTGGTTTTTCGAGACAGGGTTTCTCTGTGTAGCTTTGCGCCTTTCCTGGAACTCACTTGGTAGTCCAGGCTGGCCTCGAACTCACAGAGATCCGCCTGGCTCTGCCTCCCGAGTGCTGGGATTAAAGGCGTGCGCCACCACCGCCCGGCCTAATTTAATACTCTTGACCTGCTTTAGGAAATGACCATTATCTGTTTAGTTCCATTATAAGATACTGCAAAGGGTTGAAGAGATGGCTCAGTGGTTATGAGGATTGGCTGCTCTTGCAAAGAATCCAGGTTCAGTTCCCAGCACCCACATAGTAGTTCACAGCTATCAATAACTCCAGTTTCAAGGGAATCCAACACCCATTTCTGGCCTCTGTATATAATTCACGAATGTGATGCACTTACATACATGTGGGGAAAACACTCATAAAAACAAAAACTGCTGTCAAAGCCCCTTCTCTTCAATGGTCACGGAGTTTCTGCAGGACTGAAGGTCACGCTTCTCCCTCCTGGGAGTGAGCACTTGCCATCAACTTGCCCACTGCAGTAGAAAGACTGCAGGTCAGCTCCCAATCCCAGCTCTCCCTGGGCCCACACCCTCGACCGACAAGCAATGTGCAGCTCTTCCTACAGAGAGAGTCTGCTGCCCTGATCTAGCCTCCCATGGGATTTACTCTGGCCAAGTAGCACAGGGGTTCCAAACTGAGGCCTCAGCGGGCTTTTCGATGTTTTTCCTGGAATCCTGCCATGGTCATGTGACCATGCCTTTGCTAGACTCCCAAGGATGGAGAACCACCGTTTCTCAGGTCTATGTCTTGTTATCACTAACCTGGAGAGGGAAGCTGGATCAAAAGCTAATACCACAAGTGAGCCACAGGAACTCCTACTACGTCAAGCCACTGACTGGGGATGGTTTGTGCGACAGCAACTGAACACACGTGCCCTCCTGTGAGCGGCCATCACTGCTATTCCTCCTCCATACTCGGTGCTCACTGTCAGTCGATCCCCAACTCCCGAGTCAGTCAAGGTATCACATCACTTCTTCTTTTCTTTACTTTGTGGTACTGTGGATGGACCCTGGACCCAAGAGCTTGTGCCCTTTAGCCTTTAACCGCTGGACTGGCTAAAACCCAGCCCTTGATTTTTTTGAGTCAGGGGCTTGCTACGTAGCTCAGGCTGTCCTTGCACTCATGATCCTCCAACCTCTACCTCCCTGGTGCTAGGATCACAAATGCACACCACCACACTCTGTTGTTTTCAATTGAAATTACACACCTTTTTGTACATTCGACACACACTCAGTTGGTTTTGTGTGTGTGGTGCTGGGGCTTGAACTCGGGGCTTCATCCGTTGTAGAAAGCACTGTGCTACTAAGCTTTGCCAAGCTGCCCTTGAAATTGCATGGGCTGTGAAGGATGACCTTGAGTATCTGAACCCCTTGCCTTCACCTCCCAAGTGCTAGAATGACGGGTGTGCACTGCCATGTCTGCTCAGCATTTGTGCTGTGATGTGAGAATTCAGTGCTCTTTCCCGATTGTTTCAGCTTTTATTGAAAAGTTTTATTTTAGTGTGTGTGCACTGATGTGTTTATATGAATGAGGGCAGGTGCATGCCACAGCGCCCACGTGGAGGTCGAAGGCTATCTTTGTGCAGCCAGTTCTCTCTTTCTACCTTTATTTTTCTTTTGAGACAAGGTTTCTCTGTGAAGCCCTGTCTGTCCTGGAACCCAATCTGTAGACTAGGCTGGCCTTGAACTCACAGAGATCGGTCTGCCTCAGCCTTCCAACTTCTGGGATTAAAGGAGTGTGTCACCATGCCTGGTTCTCTCCTTCTACCTTTATGGAGCTCCTGGGAACTCAGGTGGCCAGTTTCCAATAGAATGCATCTTTGCCCACCATCTGGGCTTTAAGACAGGATCTTGCTTGCTCAGACTACAGGTCTCGGTGAGATACTTTTCAAAACACAAAGTAGAGAGCCTAGGAACACACCCTCCCCTACCCTACACACACACACCCTGTAAGAGATCGCTAATGACATGAGATATATCCAGACTCTAGACTGACTTTCTGTGCATAAGCTCTGCTAGGCAGCTGGCCTCTTTCACTTCAGGGAGCAGCGAAGAGGAAGCTGCTGACACTGCTTTTCAGGCAGATGGAAACCCTTATCCAAGTCCAGTGTCCTGGTCGTGGAGGATCTGGAGGCAAGGGCTGCAGCCAGTATTTGCTGAAGTCGCTGTGAACCCATACACTCCCTTCCTAGTGACTCAAGATCCGTCCTGGAATGTGGAGCTGGACAGGAAAGCAAACACAACTGTTCTGGAAGACTCTGCTGGACTCATTTCACTCCACAGGAGCCTGGCTGTTATCCCAGTAATTCAACCTCTATTCAACAGGGTTCCAACACAAGCTAGTCCAAACACAGTACAAGGCTCTCTCTCTAACAGCAGATTCTAATCTCTGTACTTAGCTACTGAATCAACTGCTCACCAATGAGTGGTATTCAATTATGTGTGATAAACTGAGTAAAAAGATGTTTTTTTTTTTTCTTTCCTTATTTTTTGTTTTTCGAAACAGGGTTTCCCTGTGTAGTTTTGGAGCCTGTCCTAGAACTCACTCTGTAGACCAGGCTGGCCTCGAACTCACAGAGATCCGCCTGGCTCTGCCTCCTGAGTGCTGGGATTAAAGGCCTGCACCGCCTGGCCTCTTTCCTTATTTTTTATTTAGTTTTTGATTCAGAGTTTTGAGACAGCCCAGGATAACTTTGAACTCTGATCCTCCTGCCTCACTGTCCCAAATGCTGGGAATACAGGGGTGGACAACCTTCCCAGCTCAAATATTGTTTTATTTCTGTTTTTGGTCAGTTGGTTTTATTTTTTGTACAAGGTCTCTCTATGCAGGTCTGGCTGTTCTGGACCTTGCGGTATAGACTAGGTTAGCCTTAAACTCAGAGATCCTCCTACCTTTGCCTCCTGAGTAAAAGGATTAAAGACAGGTGCCACCACACCTGGCTATTTCAGTTGTAAAACAGCAGAAAGATAATCTGTGCAGTTATTTACACTGAAAGTGTGCTATCAGTACACCACCTTTAAATTAGGCTAATTCCATTAAATTAGTCATATCTTTGACTAAGGACCTGCTAGCCTTTACGGCAACTAACACCAAATGATCAAACTTAAAAATTCACCCTACATGTGATTGGGAGGTGGGGAAGATTTAACTATCAGCAGAAAGAAAACCCTTTTGTGTATCTTTGGTGCTTAGTTTAGAGAAACAAAATAATTACAACACTACTGTAGAGTAAGAGGAAAACAGAGAGGCTCTATCTTAAAAAAAAAAAAAAAAAAGGAAGTGATAGGTCAGGAGGGCTGGAGAGGTGGCTCTGTGGTTAAGAGTCCTTGCTGCTCTACAGAGGACCTGAGTTTGGTTTCATTGTTGTTGTTTATTTGTCTGGAGACAAATAAGAGTTTCTTTTGCTGTGATGAAACATCACCACCAAAAGCAACTTGGGGAGGAGAGGGTCTATTTGTTTACAGGTTACAGTCCATCACCAGAAGCCAGTGCAGGAACTCGAGACAGGCTTGGGTGGCAAGTTCTTTTACCTGCTTAGCAACCTCTTCATCCCAGAAGAATTTCTTAACAAACCACACATACACACCCTGAATAAAGGCTGTTGGAGGAATAGGTCTGGAAGAAGGAAGTGAAATGGGGGTGTCTATGTACAGAGCCCACTGGTCTTGCAAATGGCAGCTCTGAGTGGGCAGGTGATGTGAAGGGAAGCTATGGCTAAAGAGTGAGGACCCATCCACCCACCCATCACCTCACAAAATCACCAAGGAAAAACGAGAAGCATATAAGAAAATAAAGAAAAGATGGCTTTTAATTTTTTTTTTTTTTTTTAAAGCCAAAAGCTTATCATGTAGCCCTGGCTGACCTGCAATTTACTATGTAGACCAGGCTGGCCTCATATTCACAGAGATCCACCTGCCTCTGAGTATGGGGTGGAAGATGTACACTGTTA
This sequence comes from Peromyscus californicus insignis, assembly GCF_007827085.1. Classification (NCBI taxonomy): domain Eukaryota; kingdom Metazoa; phylum Chordata; class Mammalia; order Rodentia; family Cricetidae; genus Peromyscus; species Peromyscus californicus. The sequence continues at coordinate 4,225,402 of NW_026294491.1, forward strand.
TGCTGGGCCTGGCTTTTTACATTTTTATTTATTACTTCAAGAGTGCATGTGCACACACCCATAAATAACCCTGAGAATATAGAGTTAGAAAACAACTCGCAAATTTTGATTCTTTCTTTCCATCATGTGGGTCTGGGAGCTGAACGTCAGGCTTGGCAGTGACTACCCTTACTTGCCGATACCCTTTTCTTTGAGACAGGGTCTCATGCAGCCCAGACAAGCAACTCTTCTACCTGGAACTTGCTGTGTAAGCCAGGCTGGCCTCAACCTTGCAGACGCCTGCTTCTGCCCACTTTTCATTACAGTTACTAATCTGTGGGTGCGCACCACGGCTCCTACGCTGGGGTCAGAGGACAACGTGCAGGAGAACTGCCGCTCCTCTTCCCACCATTGGCTCTGGGGATGGAACTCAGGCTGCAGTCCTGACGACAGGGGCCCCAGCGCCGAGCCCTCTTCCCACCTCATCATTTATGTATTTCTAACCACCTTCTCTGTTCTCTCTGATTCTGTTATTGGAGAACAGCCCCGGGAAGCCTACAGTGGAGAAGGAAGTCTACGGCAGGAAAAAACAGAAGGAAACAGACAAGTGCTACTGATGGCGTAAAAAAAGGTATTTCCCTTTTAATTTTCTGTTTCCAAATGTCCACATTCAAAACAAAGGCTTGGCCGGGCCAGCGGTGGCGCACGCCTTTGATCCCAGCACTTGGGAGGCAGAGGCAAGCAGATCTCTTTGAGTTCGAGGCCAGCCTGGTCTACAGAATGAGATCCAGGACAGGCACCAAAACTACACAAAGAAACCCTGTCTCGAAAAACCAAAACAACAACAAAATAATAATAATAATTAAAAAAATAAAAAATAGAAACAAAGGCTTGGCCAGGTGTGATGGCACATGCCTTTAGTCCCAGAACCTGGAAGGCAGAGGCAGGTGGATCTCTGCAGGTTCAAGGCCAAACTGGTCTACACAGTCAATCCTAGACTTAACAAGGAGACCTTGTCTCAGAAAATAAAAACAAAAACATTTTAGCTGGGCATGCTGGAATTGGGGCCTTTAACCCCAATGTGGGGGAGAAGCAGGTGGAGACAGAGGCAGGTATAGAATAGCCTTATCTACAGAGTGAGCCCCTGCCTCTGCACACCCTGGCAGACCAGTCCTCCAAGTGTGGCGATGTGTCGGGGTATTGATGCTTTCTGTGACGATGGTACTATGGGGGTGGTGACTGGCAAACAGGAGGAAGGGACCGAGACGGACCGAGACCGCTAGATGCAACACAAAGACAGTCTGAGACCAAGAACGGCTCTTTCTGAAGTCCTGCCACACATTTTGTGTGGGTGGGAAATCTGGTTTCAACTCTCAAAGCCGAGAATACAACGCTATTCTAGTGTGTGCAGATTAGCACTGAGAATACACGAGTATTTATTTAGATAGTACACGTTTCCCCCAGAGAAGGTGAGTTAGGTCATCAGTTAACACTGGGTGGGGTGGGGAGGAGTGGAGGACCGCAGTGTACATGCAGAGGCCCACGGTGCAGGCCCTCTTTCCTTGCCTCCTGGCCTCTGTGTGTCCACGTGATCTGTGCACGAGTGTAGTGGTCAGATCCCACCAGGCGCCTTCCTCAATCCTCCTTTTTTAGTGTGAGTTTCCTCTGCTGTTTTTTTGTTCTTTTTTTAAAAGACAGAGAAAGGACCATGACACTCCCACTCAGACAATGCCCTTCCGACATGCGACATTCACAAATGAACGGGAGGTCTAAAGCCATCCAGACCTCGCCCTAGAGGAAGGCCCACAGCATGTCATACTAACTACTCTCTCAAATCTTCAAATTTTCAGATTATAGTCACTAAGGGCAAAACTCAAACATGTTGTATGTATCTCTGTATTTCTGGCAGGCGGCTCAGGCTTGTTCAAGACAGAAAGGCATGCTGCCTTCTTGCTGAATAGGCAGACAACATTCAGTTGGTAAAGAGCTTAAAGGAGGTGCAGATCTGCAGTGAATTCTGTCCTATTTCCACAACCCATGGACTCAAGCCCATCTGATTATCACACACAATGGCTCTCTCAGGAGCTGATGTGTATCCCCTCAGCTAGAGGAAGACACTCGGCCCCACATCTCACTCCCCCGCAGGACAGCAGGGCCCAGCAGGGAAAGGGAGTAGACACAACTACAGTGATCATTGCTCACAGGACTCGGGACCTGCTCGGGGCAGACGCCAGCCAGATTAGGTTGAGAGAAGGATTTGCTAAGGGATAAGAACAGCTCTCAGAATCACCGGGACATATAAGGAAACAGACCCGCAGGCCAAGGTTCCAGAAGCAATTCCCTAAAACACACTTTACAACTGGGCTGCCAAGGGGGCTGCTGCCTCGAGGATGGGCCAGATAAAATAAAAGCCAAAGAAACCAGGCAGCTCAGGGAGCGGACAGAGTAGCTGCCAACTGCTCAATCCTATCTCCTTTCCCAAAACACAGGCCACCAAGACAGGCCAGCTCCCTTCCTTGCCCCCTGGCTTCTGGCCCATGAACAAGACAGTCTATGCAAGGCTTTATTTATACTAGAACCTGTTTCCCAAGGAAACTGAGCTGCATCTACTCTAAGAGTCTGGAAAAAGCATTCTCTGGCCTTCTGGTTCCTTATGCACTGAGGGGACTAGAATGGATGTGGAGCTGGCCTACCTAGAGTCAAGCCCTCCAGAGCACTTTCCTGCCCTGTCAGAAAGCTTAGAACACCACTTCATACACATCAACAAAGGGGGGTTTCAGTCACCAGGACCCTATGCACACCAGTCTGCAGAGCAGGGATGGACTGGGGCTGGAACTCCCCATTTCTAACCGATGCTGGCCAATGCTGAGGTGCTAGTCTCCTAACCACACTCTTAGCAGCAGGGATTATGACCCAATCCTGTCTTTACAGGTACTGCCTTGTTGACACACAGGCCCATATGCTTACACACTGCACCCTCTATGGCCACTTCTACAACAGAGGTTGGTTGTGTGACACCTGTGCGGTGCTTCTGTCTAACTGACTGAAGTTACAGATTATCAGAGTCTCTAGACTTGAGCAGTCAACCTCAGGCAGAAGCTAGTTTGAGCATGATGTGAGAAACGGCTCTGCAACACCAAACAGCCTGCTGGGGTCCTGGGGAGGACCCTTTCCCTCCAAAGAGAGACCTGAGGAGAACATGCTCAGACCCCGTGTTTGAAGGGTGTGAGGACGGAACAGTGATGGCCAAGCTGCCACCACAAGGAGACAAGCCAAGGCAAACGCCCAAGTGAGAGCAGTGGGAAAGAAGGGCAGGGCGGACTCAGAGGGCCGGCCACTGCCGCAGGAGCCCCAGTCCAGCTGTAACTTTAGCAGCCCAGGTATGCGGAGACAGGCAGGACAAGAGTGACGGAGCCGGAAGTGGAGAAAGAATGTTCTGGGTAAGAAAACTCAGGGGGCTGAGAGATGGCTCAGAGGTTAAGAGCACTGACTGCTCTTCAGAGGTCCTGAGTTCAACTCCCAGCACCCACATGCTGGCTCACAACCATCTGTAGTGGAATCTGATGCCCCCTTCTGGCATGAAGGTATACATGCAGAACACTCATACATAAAATATAAATAAATTAAAAAATTAAAAAAAAAAAACCCCTCAGATGGCAGCCAGGTGATGGTGGTGCACGCCTTTAATCCCAGCACTCGGGAGACAGTCAGGCTGATCTCTGTGAGTTCAAGGCCAGCCTGGTCTACAGAGTGAGATCCAGAACAGGCTCCCAAACTACAGAGAAACCCTGTCTCGAAAACAAACAACAACAACAACAACAACAAAAAAAAAAAAAAAAAAAAAAGGAGGAGGAGGAAGAAGAGGAGGAGGAGGAGGAGGAGGAGGAGGAGGAGGAGGAGGAGGAGGAGGACTCACATGGCTTCAGCAAGAGCTCCACCAATAGGAACGCCAGGCAGGTTTCTGCTGTCGTCTGACATGGGCTCTTGTTGCTCAGGCTGCCTCCTACCTGATTCACTATGCTGCTGAAGAGGGCCTTGAACTTCTGATTCTCCTGCCTGTACCTTGTTAGTGCTAGGATTATAGGCACGGACCAGGATCCCAGCTTATACAGTGCTGGGACTGAACTCAGGGCTTCAGGCATGCTAAGTAACCACTCTGCAAACCGAGCCACGTCCCCAGCTGACAGAATCTTTCTGCTTGGTTTTGGTAGTGTTAGGAGTTGATCCTTGCATGTGCTAGGCAAGCACTTAACCACTGAACTGTATTTCCAGGCCTGGTATGTCCTGAGTGATACTTTATATGCCCATAAAATCAGGCTTAACTCCCTCTAGAACAAGCAAATAGAATTAAAGAATACTATGTGTGGCAAGGAAGTACATGGGGTCATGAACTCACACGCTGCATCATCCCAGGTCCTAAGTGAGGCGACACATGAAGAGCTGAGCTGGTGTTGCCACCACAGGCTGTGGAGAAACACCAGCTCCTTCCTCTTGGCTCGCTCCCCCCCCCCCCCCCCAGACTGTGAGCTTGTCTGGAGAGGGAAGAACTGCTGGGGGTTGAACTGGGTCTCACACATACTAGGAAAGCACTCTTCCACTGAGCCACACCCCAGCCCTCCTAGGTTTAAGTTCTCAAACTGAGGGAGTTCAGGACTCACATCTGGATTTTGTCCATCCCGTCATATTTAGGAAGGTGGAGAGGTGTGCTCAAGGAAATCAGCCTGTGTATGCTGCACACAATTTGACTAAAATCCGATCATCTCTCAAGCTGGACCATCCCCCAGCACTAGCTCACTAGCCATGGTGACAGGCACAGAAGCCAGGGCCTCATCCTCCTGTGGGTAACAGAATGAGCTACACTGACCAGCTGGCTCCTGTCTGCACTGATATTTGATCTATGACAAGTACCAGAGATGACGCTGGAAGAGAGCCACAAGAGGTCACAAAGTCCTGGCAGATATCACTCTACAGTCACTACCGACAGCCTTCCTCCTGCAGAGCACGCTGACCCTCCCTCCCATGTCACCACACGGCAGCAGCGAGGCTGTGGTGACCACGAATGCCATCTCTGTGCTCATGAGCACACTACTCAGTGGGTACCGACAGGACAGGCCCTCTACACATACCTCCTCACAGACTTCCCGGACCGCTGCCACACTGGGCTCCTCCTCGGGCTCCATGCCTCCTCCGGGGACAATCCATCGGTCTGGATGGCGGCTACTGCTCACAAGCAGCACCTGGAGTCAGAGGTCACAGGGAGGATTAAACATTCAAGAAAACACTCACAAATCAGTCCAGATAAAACAAACACCACAGTAACTACGAACCAGCTCTTGTTTCCACCTCCAAATAACTTTTTACGAGGCAGTGTCTTGTGTTGGGAACAGCAGGCACTCTGCCCGGTACATGCCAAGGGCATCTGCTGGGAACCACGGCGGGCTGTGGTCTGTACCCTTCCTCCACACTCCCCTCCCCTCCCCTCTCCTTGTTCTGAAGCCCTCAGAACACAGCCCTGCTGAGGTGAAAGTAAACAGGCACAACTGACAGCCTGGAAACGCTGCCGCCGAGGAGGACCGTGGAGGCACCACAGGGCTGAGCTCGCTCCTGGCTCTGGAGCAGCAGTCCTTCCACTACTGACCCGACACAACGACAGTGACGGGGGGGGGGGGGGGGCTCTGGTGATCTAGTTTATCTTTAAATGTTAACATTTCATACGATCATCTCGGGCAGAGTACAGCTGTGCACAGAGGCCAGAAGAGGACGGTGGATCCCTTATAGCTCTTTTTACAAACAGCTGTGAGCTGCCGTGTGGTGCTGGGAAATGAACCAGGGCACTCTGGAAGAGCAGCCAATAATCTTAACTGCTGAGTTATCTCTCCAGCCCTGGAGTTCTTTTATATTCTTTTTTTAAAAATTTAATTTATTTATATTCTTTTTTAAGGTATGGGTGCTCTGTCTGCATGTATACCTGCAGGCCAGAAGAGGGCATCAGATCTCATTACGGATGGTTGTGAGCCATCATGCGGTTGCTAGGAATTGAACTCAGGACCTCTGGAAGAGCAGCCAGTGCTCTTAACCACTGAGCCATTCTTTTTTAATGCATTCTAAATTCTGGGTGGCTGACACAATTAATTCCAGCACTCAGGTGGCAGAGGGAGTTGGATCTCTGAAAGTTCGAGGCCAGCCTGGTCTATGCGGCTGTGGTGATATATTATATACCCTAATAAAAATTGCCTGAAGATCAGAGAACAGAAGAAGCCACTAGATAAAACATAGAGGCCAGGCAGTGGTGGCACACACCCTTAATCCTAGCACTCGGGAGGCAGAGATCCGTCTGGATTTCTGTGAGTTCAAAGCCACCCTGGACTATATGAGATTGATTCAGTCTAGGAGAGAAACAGAGCCAGGCAGTGGTGGCACACACCTTTAATCACAATACTTGTGAGTCACACACCTTTAATCCCAGTGTCTGGGAAGCACACGTGCCATCCCAGCACTAGGAAGGAAGTGAAACGGCTGGGCAGAGAAAGGTACATAAGGCGCGAGGAGACGGGAACTAGAAGGCTTTTTGGCTGAAGGTTTTGTTTTTTTTTTTTTTTTCTGAGACAGGGTTTCTCTGTGTAGCTTTGCGCCTTTTCCTGGAACTCACTCTGTAGTCCAGGCTGGCCTCGAACTCACAGAGATCCGCCTGCCTCTGCCTCCCGAGTGCTGGGATTAAAGGCGTGCGCCACCACCGCCGCCCGGCTTGGCTGAAGACTCAGAGGCGTTCAGTCAGAGGATCTGTGGAGTTGTCGAGGTGAGACGTGGCAGTGGCTTGTCCCTTTGTCTCTTTGATCTTTGAGCAAATTTTATTAGAGTACACAACATATCACTGCACAGGGCGAGTTCCAGGACAGCCAAGCCTACAGAGAAGAAACCCTGTCTCAAAAAACCAAAGGAAGGAAGGAAGGAGGGAGGGAGGGAGAAAAGAAGAGGAGGAGGAGAACAGAAAGATGACACAGTGAGTTCCAAGACAGCTAGGGCTCTAGAGAAAGACCCTGTCTGGAAAAGAAAAAGAATGGGAAGACATGGCTGGACAGACGGCCCAGCACCTAAGTGGGCTTGCTGTTCTCAGAGGACTCAGTTTGGTTGCCAGCACTCACACTGGGTAGCTCATAACCACCTGTAACTCAGGGAATCTAACACCTTCCTCATGTGTACACACCCACACATACATACACAGAGTTTTTAAAAACTAATAAAAATAAACCTTTAAGGATTATAGTTTTACTAATTCTGACTTAACCAGCATTCTGATGATGGCTGAAATCAAAATGTTAATTCCTCCAGTTCCTCCACCATGCACTCTCTGGGACTCCCAGGTGAAGTTGCAGAAGAACTGCCATTATTTCTAAAGCTAAAGTAACGCCAACTGTCCTCGCACCTCACGTTCTGGTGACGACTGACCTCGCCCTGTTCTACATGCCTCTCCACCCAGCAGCCATCCTTGTTGCTGCAATGTGCTTCTGCCTTTGTGGCCCTCACAGATGTCACAAGGCCTTCTGGGTACTGACCTTCCAGCCCCCTTCCTTTCCTCCTGGGGGCTCTTGGAAACTCATCCTTGAATTCCCCTTTCCCTGTCATGAGAGAGTCTCCTGACATTCATCTATAAAATCTGTCATGTGCAGACAACGAGGAGGCAGGAATTGGGAAGGGGTCCACAGGCTCACATGCAGCACCGAGGAAGAGTCCATACTAACATCATGTACTTACAAAGCACTATCTGGAAAATGTGAGTTCTGACTTGAGTAGTATGATGTACTCCTCTGGTAATGAAAACACTGCAGGATCCTGCTAGTTCTAGCTGTGTGCACAGACTGCTCTGCTTCCTTGTTGTCATGGCCGAATACTCAACAAGAAAAGCAGGGCTTGTTTTCCTGCTTACAGTTGGAGGGACAAGTTCATCATGGCAGGGAAGCGTGGCTGTGGGGTGGTCCCACACCAGTGCAAGCAAAAGGCACCAGTTCACATCTCTGTGGGCCAGGAAGCAGAGACAAACTGAGCCCAGTATCTGCCAATTAGACCCAGGTCCAAAAGGGTTCCACAACCTTCCACAACAGTCCCACCAGCTAGGGCCAAATGTCAAACACAGCCTGTGAGGAACAGTTTGCATTCCAATCATATCCTTTATATGTAGTTTAAAAAAAAAAAAAAGCAACATGGACCATGAAATTTATCATTAAAAACAGAAGTTCTCATTGGACTCCTCCCTTAAATTAACATACAAACACTAACTCGAAATGGACTAGTAACCTAAATATAATTGCTAAAACCATGATGCACTGAGAAAAAAAAGAGGAAATCTCTGTAATTTCAGATGTAACAAGATACACCAAATTCTTCCTTTTTTTTGTTTTTTGTTTTTTGTTTGTTTTTTTAAGTTTCTTGAGACAAGGTCTCTCTGTGTAACCACTGTGGCTCTCCGGGAGCTCTGTAGACCAGCCTGGCCTTGAACTCATGGAGATCCACCTGCCTCTGCCTACTGAAAGCTGTGATTAAAGGACCTCAAAAGCACAAAATAAAAATAAGCTTGACTCCAAAATCCAAAAGCTCTATGTATCAAAGGACCTTATCAAGAAGGTAACAGCTGGGGGATAGAGAGACGGCTCAGAGGTTAAGAGCGCTGGTTGCTCTTAGTGGACCTGGGGGCAGGTCTCCACTTCCACTGCCAAGGGTGTCATGGGGTGGGGTGAGGGGAAGGGAGGAGAGGCAGGGAGAGGTTGTGGGTGCTCTAGAAATGTTTTCCCTAAAGAAATAAAATTTTACTTCATGTGTATGAGTGTTAGTGTACCATGTGCATGCCTGGTGCCCATGGAAGCCAGAAGAGTGCATCAGATCACCTATGACAGTTAAGAGCTAGGAATGGACGCAGGCTCCTCTTCCTCTGGAAGAGCAGGCAACAATGTAACCACTGAGCCATCTCTCCAGCACTAAAGAATGTTGTAAAGAACAGCTACCACACCTCTGCATAATTAATGACCCCTACAATGTTATGAGATGCTTAAAGCTGAAAAGGAAGGAAAATAAGTTGTTGAAAGTCAATCAATGATCACAGGCAATTCCTAGGATTTTAATGCTATTTTTCCTTCAAAAGTATCTACTTTAAAATTCTAAAGTTATTTTTCAGTCTAGAGGAGCTTAAAAAACCCTGCAGACGGCAGGACTGTCTAGTACAGCAGGTAACTCCCACCACTTCTACCTTGGGAGCAATAGTGTGTTTTAGAAACAATATGGAGAATCATTCTTCAGCATAGCCCACCCAGAGTATGTATGGGTGTAAAGGACACAATGGCTGACTCCATGGCCTGGGGAATTTGGAAAAAGCACTAGGGATGACCTAGCAGGCCAAGAAGAACTCTAAGCTCAACCTTCTAAGCAATGTCTGCTGGGAGAATTAAATATATTGGATACTCTGGTTTCTCAACATCACTGAAACAAATAAACAACAGCATTCCTGACCTCCACAATAGGGTACTCCCCGTCAGGGCTGAGCTGTAAGAGTGCACGGGAAAAGCCCTGCTGTGCACGGCCGAGTGTGCCTGGCCATATTCTCTATGTTCTCGGAAAGACAAGTTCACTGGAAACAAAGGCAAGCATCAATCAACTGTTCATGCTTCAACCTACCTTAAGATGTGAAAATTAAACCACAGGCGTGGTGCTTTCTTATTTACACAACAGGACAGGACATGGCCTTGTGTCACCAGACTGCTACTAACACATCAGTCCCACAAATGAAAAGAAAAATGTTCATCCCTCCCTCCAGACTTTTTCAGGCTTTTTTTTTTTCTTTTCTTTTTTTGAGACAGGGTTTCTCTGTGTAGCTTTGGCTGTCCTGTAAACTCCTGTAGACCAGGCTGGCCTCAAACTCACAGAGATCTGCCTGCCTCTGCCTCCCGAGTGCTGGGATTAAAGGTGTGTGCCACCACTGCCTGGCTTCTAAACCACTTGTAATTTTTTGTGTGTGTGTGTGTGCACGCGCGCGTGCTTGTGTATGTAGTTTTTTTAAAAATATATTTTATTTTTTATGTGCACTGGTGTAGGGGCGTCAGATCCCCTAGAACTAGAGTTACAGACAGCTGTGAGTGTTGGGAATTGAACCTGGGTCCTCTGAAAGAACATCCAGTGCTATTAACCACTAAGCCATCTCTTCAGTCCCCATTTGTAATTTTTAATTTACAGAAAAATTTCAAATATACTTAAAAGTATAGAAAAATACGATTCCCAAGTAACTTCCACCCAGCTTCAATAATCATTAAGGCTTTGCCAATCTCATTTAACTCGTCTACAGCCCCTACTAGTGAGTATTCAAAGCAAACCCCGAACATTAATAGATTCTTATTACTGAATACTTTGGTTTTCCTTCTCTAATTGACAAGTTAGCACAATACTCATAATGTCGTTCATGCACAGAGCAAAGCGGACAGTTCCTTACGAGCTAAGAACGGGACCACACTCAGATTTCTGGGGTGGGAACACAAATGTTAGTTATAATGCCTGTTTACAGACTGGGTTATTATCAGGATTTCCACGGGGTGCAAGCAGCACTGAGTAGCCCTGTGTCCCTCTCTTTCTAAATCCTAGTTAGCTGAAATCAGCTTCAGTTCCCTAACACAGTAAAGGCAAGAGAAGCTGCCACACTTATGCACTAATTTGCAAAATACTGATGATGCTTAAGTAACCACTGCAGTTTTGTGGTTACCAATCATTTTATTTAGTTAGCTAGTGCGGCGGCGGCGGCGGCGGCGGCGGCGGCGGCGGCGGCGGCCACCTTTAATCCCAGCACACTCAGGAGGCAGGGGCAGGTGAATCTGAGTTTGAGGCCAGCCTGGTTCCTGAGAGTTCCAGGACAGTCAGGGATACACAGTGAAACCCTGCCTCGAGAAAACAAAATAAGTAAGTAAATAGTTAGCTAGTTTGAGACATGGTTTTACACAACCCAGGCTAGCCTCCAAATTGCTATGTAGCTGAAGATGAGCAAGAACTCTTGGTTTTCCCCTGCCTCTACCTCCGAAGCTCTGGGATTATAGACATGTTCCACCATGCCTGTTATGCAATTATTAACTAATAGATTTTTAAATTTCATGTGCACCAATCAAATGCAGTTGTTCATTTACTAAATGATTTATTTATTTAATCATTTATTAAAGATTTTTAAACATATCTATTTTTTACTTATATGAGTGTTTGCCTGCAAGTCTGTAGGTGTATCACATGCACACCCAGTGCCTGCAGAGGTCAGGAAAGAGCACTGGATCCCTCGGAACTAGGATTACAGATGGTTGTGGTCCCCATGTAGGTGCTGGGATCTGAGCTTGAGATCCTCTGCAAGAGCAACAAGTGCTTTTAACCACTGAGCCATTTCTCCAACCCATTATTATTTTTTATTTCTTTGAGACAGGGTTTCTCTGTGTAGCCCTGGCTGTCCTGGAATTCACTCTGTAGACCAGGGTGACCTTGAACTCAGAGATCTGCCTACTTTGTCTCCCAAATGCTGGGATCAAAGGTGTCTGCCATCGCCACCTGGCTAATGTGTATCTTTTACCCGGAAAAGACTGCTTCATTATAAAAATTCTGAATAAACATCTAAGATGGAACATGTCACCCCTATACCTACCAGCACTTAAATTCTACCAGTCATTTTTCACAAGCCTTGAACCGTGTGTGTGTGTGTGTGTGTGTGTGTGTGTGTGTTGAGATGAGGTTTCCTACAGGACCTGGAGCTTGCTTACTGGCAGGCCAGCTCCTGGCATCCACCCTCCTGTCTCTGACTCCTCAGTGCTCCAATGACAAATGTGGCTTTTTAGGTGGGCAGAGGGACTGAACTTGGGTTTTGTATGTCTGCATGGAAAATGCTTTAACAACAGAGACATCTCCTCAGCCATAAACCTTGCATCTTTCTGACACACATCTTCAGTTCTGAATGGCTGCTTGTCTGGTTTTGGTCATTGTAAGACAGCCAGGCTCACTGCAGGCGCCGCTGACCCAGATCTGCATCCAGCTTTTCTCCAAGGAGCGCCTGGCTCCTTTCAGGGAGAAGTGGTGTTTACAGACCGCCATTGGGATACCGGCTGGTGGCGTGTCGTTACTGCTTCTAACAACTTTACACTGCTTTAATACACACTCACTGTCAGCAAACACGTACCAGAAAAGAAGCCAGGACTTGGGCACACGTTCTCACCCCTGGGCTTGATACTTATCCTTCCCATTACACTGAAAATTTTACTAATCTAATTACTTGATTTACTCCATAAAATCATTCAATAGTTTGGAATTACCTGTACTATTATCCATAAAACAAGTAAGCGCAGCTTAATATGGCTTTGTAGTTCCTAGTTCAAAGCTAGATACCAGAGACAGTGTATCAAATACTTTTTCAAGGTTACATAAAAGATACTATGTGGAAAGCCTGTCCCCCTGCCCCCCAATCAAACTCATTTGTATTGTTTTACATTTTTAAGGGCCACATTTTGTTGAGACTGGAATGTAATTTGCGTATTCTGAAGTGAGAATTGTCAACGCAAGTGTGGAGCCTGATGAGAGCATCCACCTGAGCCTTCAGCCATGACCAAGCTCCAGCTCCCTCTTTTTCAGTGTTGTTTTTTAGTGCTGAGACAGTGTCTCACAATGGAGCCTTGGCTATCCTCGAATTCACTGTGCAGCTCTGGCTGTTTAGAACTTTTGATGGCACTTACAGACTGGCTTCAAACTCACAGAGATCCACCTGCCTCTGCCTTCCCAGCACTGGTACTAAAAGTGTGCATCACCTTCTTGTACCTCTTTCCTACCTATGTCCCATGAAGGTAAACCTTGGGCAATCCAACTAGACTTGGGATTACCTGAGTGTGTCTTTGAAAAGATTTCCAGAAGTTTCACCGAGGTGGAAACACCCACCTTGGATAATGGGCAGCACATCCCATGAGCTGGGTTCCCAGCTAAACTAAGAGGGAAAGGAGGCAGCCAGCTGAGCAGCAGCACACAGCTCTCAGTCACCTGACCCACGACAACGTGACCAGCTGCCTGCCATGCTACCTCCAGGCTTCCCACAGTGAACTGTCCAACAAGCCCTTGGTCTGCAAACCTTTCCTTCCGCTGCTCCTGTCAGGGACTCTGTTCCAGCAAGGATGACTTCCGCTTGTTCCAGAGCTACACTGATTACATGTGAGTGTTCTTTCTGCCTGCACGTATGTGTGTGTATCACATGGGTACCTGGTGCCAGCAGAGTCTGGAAAAGGGTGCCACTGAGCAGGAGACACGGCTCAGCAATTAAGGGCACTGCTCCTCCTGAGCACCTCTTCCAGAGGACCCTGGTTCAATTCCCAGCGTTCACACGGCAGCCCACAACAGCCTGTAACTCTAGGGGATCTAAAACCCTCTTCTGGCCTCTGTGGGCACTGCATGAATATACATGCAGGTAAAATGCCTATTCACATAAAATAAAAATAAATAAATTTTTAAAGGCGGGAGGCATCAGATCCCCTGGAGTAACAAACAGTTACTCCATGTGGGTTCTGGGAACTGAATCCAGCAACTCTGGAAGAACAGCAAGAACTCCAGGCCCTTTGAGGATTTTATTAATACATACCACAGCTTACTTAACCAGTCTTCTGTTTTTGTTTTCTATTTTTCAGCATTGGAGTCCAAAACCAAGATCTTCTGCATGCTAGATGAGCACTCTATCACTGAGCCAACCCTGGCCTTCTTAACGGAGACCTTGGGCATTTCCAATTGCTGCTGTTAAAACCAAGTTGCAATTTACACCAACCATTTCCCGCATGTGAATACTCTAGTAGACTCCACAATTTACTCAACTAATTCTTACTGACAGTGAAAAGCTTACTGGGCATTAAGGTGTTTTGGCTACTTTTCCACTGCTGTGAAGAGACACCATGATCAAGAAAGCATTCAATTTCAGGCTCATGACTGCAGAGAGGGACAGAGAGAGCTCCTGAGCATACTAACTGGGAGTGGCCTGGACTTTTTAAACCTCAAAGCCCACCCCCAGTGTCATACCTATTCCAGCAAGGCCACACTTCCTGATCCTTCCCCAGCAGTCCACCAGCTGAAGAAAGTACACCTTCAGACAGATAGCCTACAGTAGCCATTCCTACCCAAACCCCCGTATCCGATCTGACTAGAACGGCCCCCAGAATCTATACTGCACAGTACTTGGTCCCCTGCTTGTGTCATTTCTTCACATTTCTGCACCATGGACTGAAATCCTTATGGGACCATGAACCATCATGACATTTCCACCTGGGAGTAACTTCTGCCAAGTACATGGTCGAGAAATGCTAACACAACTAATACAGAAAACTGGTTCCAGGAGACAAGTCGAAGCAGCAACTAAACACGATCATGGTGGTTCTCAGGCCTCTGGTTTGTGGGAAGAAAGTGGAAGAGGCTGGACGTGCAGGCTAGAAATCCTGGACCACTGTAAGCTGTTATTTTTAACTAAATATCAATTCTTCAATTTAACCAATAAAAATTCAGGAGCCAGCTGCTGGGTGAAAGCCCGCCAACTCAGAGGGCCAGAGAGAGCACCCTCTGACCCTCCTCCTCTGCCAACATCCCAGAGAAAGAGCTCTCTCCTCCATCATCTCAAACAAAACTCCTCAAACTCAATGTCCCTCCCTTCTACTTCCTGTGTCTCTCTATCCATCCTCCTTACTCCCTCTTACTCTCTATGGTTTTTTTTCCTGTCATCTGGTTCCGTGCTCTGCCTCTTGACCTATGGCTGACTTTATTTCATCTTGTTTATAATATTCAAGCAGAAAGCTCTAGGATTAAAGGTGTGTGTTAGGGCTGAGTAACACCACAACTAGAAGCAGGTTTTTCCAGCAAATAACACAACCCCAGGGTTCACTTTGTGATCAAATATCCTGCAGCAGGATTACCCTCACTTTTGTGAGTTAAGAAGACTTACATGTCAAAAGATGTGTGGACAGTGAAAACTATGCTCATCAGGTCTCAGTGGGAACAGGATACCACTGGGAACTCAGCTAGACAATCTTCTCACGTTACTTTTTGACAAATAATCTAGCTAAGTTTTGTTCAAATCCCCAAAATGAGGTTGAATTTAAAAAGCAATGGAGGGCTGATGATATGGCCCAGTTGGCTTCATTTGCCCACCATGTGTGAAGTACTGAATTTGGTCCCAGCACACGCTCCTCATCCCAGCTCCAGCACTTGGATGCAGGAGGATCAGAAGTTCAAGAAGTGCAGCTACATAGGAAGTGGGAAGCCAGCCTGGCCTGGGCTGCCCGAGAGATCTTGTTTCAATGCCCTCCCACCCTGTGGAGGCCAGCTCCCACCTTTTACAGGGTTCCTATGAGGAGGAGAGAGGCATAAGGAATTTGTAGATAGAAAGATAGTGGAGATGAGACAGACAGAAACACGAGATAGCTTCCGGAGGACCTGGGTCAAAATCCACCGGCCCCTTCTGTCTCTTCAAAGGGGCTTTTTATAACAATGCCAAGGGGCGGGGCAAAAGAACTCCCCCTTGCTAGATCAAAGCACGTTGCACAGCCAAGTGCAGACCCTTCCAAACACCTGGTAACCACACCTGTGGTCAAATCATCCCCTTATGCAGTCCTGCCAGGTAAAGCAAGCTCAGATCTCACTAGGAAACCTTTGTGGGCCCCCCCCCCAAAAAAACCCAAATTTGTTTAGTAGAGGAAATTCTAGACAGTACACATCAGTCTACGGCTCTGCCACTGCTTGCTGCTTTTAGCTTTCAATGTGAATGTGGAGCAAAAAGATAAGCAGGAAGCTGTGGAATACAGTCTGGGAGCACAGACTTAAGGCTCTAGGTGAAACAAGCCTCCTCACATTTTGCACTGGGACAAAAGGACATGTTGTCTGCTGTGGAACAATCTTTATATACTGTAAATATGTACTACTCTCACTGGTTAATAAAGAGCTGACTGGCCTATAGATGGGCAGGAAGAGACTGGGCAGGAGAGCCAGACTAGGAGGGCGCTGGGAAGAAGGACACAGTCTGAGGCGTCTCGAGCCAGACACAGAGGAAGTAGGATATGTAGAAAATGAGGTAATGGGGCTGGAGAGATGGCTCAGAGGTTAAAAGCATTGACTGCTCTTCCAGAGGTCCTGAGGTCCTGAGTTCAATTCCCAGCAACCACATGGTGACTCACAACCATCTAAAATGAGATCTAACACCCTCTTCTGGCCATCAGGCATACATGCAGGCAGAACATTTTATACATAATAAATTTAAAAAAAAAGAAAAGAAAAGAAAATGAGGTAACAAGCCATGAGCCACATGGTAAAACTTAGGTAAGAAATACAGCCTAATTTGAGTTATAAGAGCTAGTTAGTAACAAGTCTAAGCTATCAGCTGAGCATTTATAATTAATTAATATTAAGTCTCTGTGTGTTTATTTGGGAGCTGGCCAGTGGTCCTGATGAACAACTCTGCCTACAGTTGTTTAAAAGGTGAGAGTTCAGCTGGAGAGATGGCTCAGCGGTTAAGAGCACTGGCTGCTCTTCCAGAGGACCTGGGTTCAATTCCCAGCACCCACATGGCAGCTCACAACTGTCTGTAACTCCAGTCCTAGGGTACTAAAACACCAAAGTACATCAAATAAAGAAATTACATAAAAAATAAACAAACAAGCCGGGCGGTGGTGGTGCACGCCTTTAATCCCAGCACTCGGGGGGCAGAGCCAGGCGGATCTCTGTGAGTTCGAGGCCAGCCTGGGCTACCAAGTGAGTTCCAGGAGAGGCACAAAGCTACACAGAGAAACCCTGTCTCGAAAAACCAAAAAAAAAAAAAAAAAAAAAAACAAACAAACAAATAAAAGGTGAGAGTTCTGAATGAAGGCCCCTGGGTATAAAAATACAAACCAATTTCAAAGACTTTTTTTTTTTCCCACTTAGAAAAGGCCATGGTAAGCCAGACAGCACTAATGACACAAGCCTTTAATTCCAGCACTTGGCGGATCTCTATGAGTTCAAGGCCAGCCTGGTCTACAGAGAGTTCCAGGACAGCCAGAGCTACACAGAGAAACCTTGTTTCAAAAAACCAAAAAAAGAAAAGGAAAGAGAAAAAAAAAAAATGGCTGGGGCTGGAGAGATGGCTCAGTGGGTAAGAGCACTGACTGCTCTTCCAGAGGACCTGGGTTCAACTCCCAGCAACCACACAGTAGCTCACAACTGTCTGTAACTCCAAGATCTGACATCCTCACACAGACACACATGCAGGCAAAATACCAATGCAAATAAAAAAATAAATGAAAAGAAAAGACCATAATAGTACATACCCG
This sequence comes from Peromyscus californicus insignis, assembly GCF_007827085.1. Classification (NCBI taxonomy): domain Eukaryota; kingdom Metazoa; phylum Chordata; class Mammalia; order Rodentia; family Cricetidae; genus Peromyscus; species Peromyscus californicus. Next base: position 4,242,702 of record NW_026294491.1, read on the forward strand.
TAATTCTAGCACTCAGGGGGCTGAAGCAAAAGAATTCTAACCCAGGTTAACATACAAAGACCCTGTCTCAATCAATCAATCAGAGTCAGCAAAGGGGTACACTGATAGAATGGGGTTGCCTAGAAAATGTTGTCATACAAGCTCTGAGGACACTGCAGCCACAGTTCACAAGGCCAACTACATCTTTAGCTGACAGAACGTGACACTATCCATGTGGTGCTAGCTTGCAGGTTGGCAAAATTAAAGAGTGATGGGGTGATGAAGGCTTATACTATGGTTCAAATGAAAAGCAGGTAAGGCCAAGCAACACACTGCAGGGTGGATCCCACTTAGTGGATCCCACTTAGGCTGTGAGTGAAGCTGTGGTCGTTATCACTTAAGTCACAATGGAGATTTTATGGTGCTGGAGATGCCAGGAATGTAGGATGTCTGCTGAGGAAGCTGCAAGTGACACTGGTCCAGGCTACTGTGCTGTAAATGGCAGAGCCAAGGATGTGGGACTGCCCACCACCTGCCCCAGATGCTGCCCGGAGCTGGCTGGCTCTGCTGTGCAGTCTCTCCAGCCACTCCTCCTGTGGTCTGCCCTGGGAATGTCTACTCTGTGTCCTCCTATACTCAAGTTCGTAACATTCTTTCCCCGTCTTCCCCGGAGCCTCAGGGGACACCCTGGACTTGAGTGCTCTGTTTTGTTCTCAGCCCTCGGGGATCAAGTCGGCAGCCTTGCTCAGAACAGGCAACTGCTCTATCACTGAACCACAGCTTTCCGCTGAGACGGGACCTCACAGCAGTGTTTGGAACTGTTAAGGCTGGAGACATCAGGAGGAACTAAGTTCATTTGCATTAGAAGATGGCTATGACAAGCATTTGGGGGACATGGGCAAATAGAGTTTGAATCTGAATGTCCTCCATAAGCTCACGCTTTCAACACTTGGTTCCCGGCTTTGTGTTAATATACTGAAGGCTGGGAGGGCCTGTAGGTTCCAACTGGGGCCTGGCCTTCAGCATAAGTCATAAAAGGCAGGCCTTTTGAGTTTTAACCTGTCTCTGATTCCTGTACTCTGCTTCTTGGGCCATGGTAGTGTGAGGACCAAAAACTCCTGTCACCACACATAGCCCCTAAGCTTCTCACTATGACCCACTGAAATCTCTCTGAAACCATGAACAAAGCAAGCCTTCCCTTCCAGAAGCTATTTCTGTGGGGTGAGGCGCTATATTCACCAAGGGTCACTGGGTTCCAGGACACACCTCACCACTAGAAAATTATCCAGTTGGCAGGATGTGGTGGAGCACCTCTCAGTTGGAGGACAGTCTGGTCTACAGGAGTTCCCGGACAGCCAGGGCTACTGCTACTTGGGTCCTTTCCCAGTTAACTCTGTTTACTGACTTTCCATCATTACTGGCCTTTAATAAGACAGCTATACCAAAGAGATCCCCCAAGTGTCAAAGAGCCAGCAGGAAGGGAACAAAGGGAAGATTTACCATGCACCTGCAGCACTAAGACAACCACCCCATGTGCCAGCGAGGATGGAGAAGGGAGCCGCTGGTCACACGGGGTGAGAAGCACACTCAGCAGCTGTGGGAGGTCAGGGTGTCTTGGCAGTGGGAAGGGCCCCAAATAGACTGCACTAAGTACAGCTGGGGGGGGGGGGGGAGCTGAGCAGCGTGTATTTTTAGTAATGGAATACGTACGATTTGTACATGTCCAGGTGCAAACTACTCCAGCCAACAGCTTTCAGAAATGACAGACGCGCCCACATCACTGTCAGAGCGCAACCCACCTCCAAACAGTACCCTGTAACCTGCTTTAGCTGGACATCAGAATTAGGGAAGAGAGGCTGGTGGGGTGGCTTGACTCTGGAATCCCAGCTCCCACACTGTGATGGAATAGAAAGACAGCAGAACTGACTAGAACAGAGCTTCACCAGACACACAGCTGCTGTTCACAGGGTAGCAGCAGAAAGAGAGAGAATGCATGCACTATGGCATACACACACCACATATACACACGTACATGCAATAAAAAATAAATACATACATATACATACATAAATACATAAAAAATAAAATTTTTCAAGACCTGTTCTCTAGCTGGCCTGGAATTTGCTACATAGACATGCTAGATCCAAATGCACAGAGATTCACCTGCCTCTGCCTCCCAAATGCTGGGACTTAAGATATGCACCACCATTCCTGGTACAATAAAAAATCTGAAAAAAAAAATGGAGTTTTTCTAAAGACAGGATTTATGTGTTGCCCTGGCTGTCCTTGAACTCAAGAGATCCGCCTGCCCCCCTGCCTCCAAGTGTTGGGATTAAAGGCGACCTCTACAACCTCCCAGATAAATAAAAATTAAAAAAAAAAAAAAAAAAAAGGAATTGAAGCTGGATGAGAAACATGTTTCAGCTTACTGCAGTTATAACTGAACTTGGAGGAACTTACTAAGGTCTGGCCTCGTCTAGCAACTACACTTGTTTGTTTTTTAGCATTAGAAAAACTCCAAGTCACTTCCAATAAAAGCTCACTGAGTTGTTTCCCTGCTGTCCATTGTAATTTGTGGTTATTTTTTAATAACGCATATGAATGTGTGTCTATGTAGTGGACGGGTTTATACACATGACTGCAAGCATCCTCAGAGGCCAGGAAGAGAGCATCAACCCTGGAGCTGAAATTACAGGTGGTCATAAAGTATATCCTCTCCCCAGCCATGGGTGCTGGGAATGAACCTGACTCTGGAAGAGCAGCAAGCTCTTAGCTGCTTAGCCATCTGTGTGTGCCCTTGTACACGTATGTGCACTGTGTGTGTGCCCTTGTCCATGTATGTGTACTGTGTGTGTGCCCTTGTACACGTATGTGCACTGTGTGTGTGCCCTTGTCCATGTATGTGCACTGTGTGTGCCTTTGTCCATGTATGTGCACTGTGTGTGCCCTTGTTCATATATGTGCACTGTGTGTGCCCTTGTCCATGTATGTGCACTGTGTGTGTGCCTTTGTCCATGTATGTGCACTGTGTGTGTGCCCTTGTCCATGTATGTGCACTGTGTGTGCCCTTGTCCATGTATGTGCACTGTGTGTGCCCTTGTCCATGTATGTGTACTGTGTGTGTGCCCTTGTACACGTATGTGCACTGTGTGTGCCTTTGTACATGCATGTGCACTGTGTGTACCCTTGTACACGTATGTGCACTGTGTGTGTGCCCTTGTCCATGTATGTGCACTGTGTGTGTGCCCTTGTCCATGTATGTGCACTGTGTGTGCCCTTGTTCATGTATGTGCACTGTGTGTGTGCCTTTGTCCATGTATGTGCACTGTGTGTGTGCCTTTGTCCATGTATGTGCACTGTGTGTGCTTGGGGCCTGAGGAGGCCAAAGGAGGGTGTCAGATCCCTGGAACTGTAGTTATGGGTGACCGGGAACCATCATGGAGGTGCTAGGAATCAAAACCAGGTCTTCCTCAAGAGCGGCCTATGCTCTTAACCACTGAGCCTCTCTCCCCATTACATCACGAGCCTCTCCAGGCGGGGCTCGAGTCGCTCTGTAGGGCCTCAAAGTGCATCTGAAACACACTCACTACTCTCGTCAAATCAATCACTAAGGACAGGACTGACAGGCCACAGTGCTGACAAATGACCTCCAGACTTTTACACTGGCAGGAAGGTAAGCAAGGGCCAGAACATAAGCTTGAGAACGAAGGGAAACTCTGACGCTGTAACATGGACAAGCCCAGAAGCTACTAGCTACATGCAATAAGCCAACTGAAAGAATAAAGTGGCCTGACTCACTTCTGAGAGGAACCCCCAGCAGTCACACTCAAGGAGAGAGGTGGCTGCCCAGGGTTCTGAAATGAAGGAAGGGACATTTACTGGGAGAGGACACAAAGTTCCAGCATGGAGATGGGAAGGATCTGAAGATGGATGGGAATGAGGCTACAGAACTGTTAAAATAACATTTTTTTTTTTTTTTAAGATTTATTTATTATGTATACAGTGTTCTGTCTGCACATACACCTGCAGGCCAGAAGAGGGCACCAGATTTCATTACAGAAGGCTGTGAGCCACCATGTGGTTGCTGGGAATTGAACTCAGGACCTCTGGAAGAACAGACAGTGCTCTTAACCGCTGAGCCATCTCTCCAGCCCAAAATAACACTTTTATGTTGTGCACATTTCGCCACAATTTTAAAATAGTCTAAAGAGCTGGGCAGTGGTGGTGCACGCCTTTAATTCCAACACTCAGGAGGCAGAGGCAGGTGAATCTCTGAGAGTTCAAGGTCAGCCTGGACTACAAAGTGAGCTCCAGGACAAGCTCCAAAAGCCATACAGTGAAACCCTGTCTCGAAAAACCAAAAAAAAAAAAAAAAAAACCTAAAGAAATTAGAAATAGTTTGCACTGATATGCTTTACCAAATAAATAACAAGATTAAGCATAAGTAGCATCCAGAATGACCTAGTTTTAAGCGCCTAGCAAGTGGGAGGCCCTTATGTACTCCAGTGCCACAAAAGTAAATTAACTGAATAAAAACAAGACAAACTTGACTTCATTGTTTGTTTGGGGGTGTGTGCTGTTTTGAGACAGGGTCTTACTTTGTAACTCAGCTCTAAAGGATCTAATGCCCGGTGCCCACCCCAGCTTCTGCTGGCACCCACACACACTGGCACACTAGATAAAATAAAGCCGATAAGGATTTCAGATCACCAGCACTGGGAAGGCCATGGTCTGCAATGGGAGTTCTAGACCAGTCAAGGCTAAAGCCTTACAATGAGACTCTGTCTCTTTAAAAAAACAACAACCACCAGATTACCTGAGGGCGAAACTACCTGGCTTCTTTTTCCTGTGCTGGGTCCTCACACTGAAGCTTACCACCACCCCGCTGCTCAAGTCATGAACCCACGAGTCACTCCTCTTCCTACTTGACCTCTTCCCTCGTTCAGAAAACCTCCCTCTGAATCCGACAGCTGTCAGCTTTCTTCTGCTCACCACCACTAATATGACTCAAGTCATCCACTTGCCTGAACAACCATAATAAACTGACTAACTGGTCTCCACCCAGTACATGTCCTGTCTCCTCCGAGCTCTTCTGCAGCCTGAAGCAGCTTTCAAAGCGAGTCTATGCTTACCGCCTCAACCACTCTGGCCTCTGCTAAAACCTTTCAAATATCTCCTTTACCTTTCTTCCTTCTAAAGTATTTTTATTACATTTATTTATTCATAGAGTGTGAGAACATAGCACAGCACACAATCAGAAAACAGGGATGGAGTTGAGAGTGGGCACCCTCCTTCTACCATGGGGGTCCCTCAGAATGAACCCGGGTTGGCAGGCTTGGTGACAGTGACTTCACCAGTTGGCCCATCTCACCCCCCATTTCCCTCTATTTCCATTTCTCTCTCTCTTTGAGACTACATGGCCCTGCCTGGCCTGGAACTTGTAGAGACTGACTCAAGTTTCGGCCTCCTGAAGCTAGGGTTACAGATGTGTACCCCATGCCCTGCCCTCCACTGTCAGGAGGACAACCAGATGGTTGAGAACACAGATACAGTTACAGAAAAGATCAGCACGACCCTGTGCAAGGATGACACCAATATTTGTTTGTTTGTTTGGTTTTTTTGTTTTGGTTTTTGTTTTTTCTTTTTTTTTTTTGGTTTTTTGAGACAGGGTTTCTCTGTGTAGCTTTGCGCCTTTCCTGGAACTCGCTTTGGAGACCAGGCTGGCCTCGAACTCACAGAGATCCGCCTGGCTCTGCCTCCCGAGTGCTGGGATTAAAGGCGTGTGCCACCACATCTGGCAACAACTAGTTTTAAATCACCTGCTTCTTGTCGGGCCTTTATGAAAAAAACAAGACAAACTCAGAAACATTGTCACAGACTGAGATGATACTGTCTAGAAAAAGACCCATCCATGGATTTCATAGATGTGGTTAGGTGACCTTCCCTTGTCTTTGAGGCATGAGCAAGAAAGCGCTAGCTGGTTTCTCAGAGTAACTCACAGTGGATCTGTGAGTTCAAGGCCAGCTTGGTCTACAGAGAGGTCCACCATGGCAGGATTCTATGGAAAGACCCTGTCTCAAAACAAGACAAAATGAAAAGCTGTTTAATAATCTACTACCATCTAAGACTTCCAAAAGAAGCCATAACACACCAATATAGCTACATCAGGCTGAGAAACGGCTCAGCAGGAATAGTGTTTGCCACGCACACGTGAAGACCTGAGTTCAAGCTCCAACACCTTTAAAAAAAAAAAAAAGGCAAAGAACTAAAAAAGCATGGTTGGGGATCAGGGGTTCAGAGCACTGGCTGCTCTTCCACAGCAGGTTCTAATCCCAGCAACCACATGGTGGCTCACAAACATCTGTAGATCCCGTTACAGGGGATCCAATACCCTCTTCTAGCCTCCATGGGTACCAAGCAAGCAAGTGGAACACAGATACATCTTCAGGCAAGACACTCACTAAGTCTTAAAAAATAAAAAATTATAAATGTGCCGGGTGGTGGTGGTGGCGGCGGCGGCGGCGGCGGCGGCGGCGGCGGCGGCGGCGGCGGCGGCGGCGGCGGCGGCGCACGCCTTTAATCCCAGCACTCAGGAGGCAGAGCCAGGAGGATCTCTGTGAGTTCGAGGCCAGCCTGGGCTACCAAGTGAGTTCCAGGAAAGGCGCAAAGCTACATACAGAAACCCTGTCTCGAAAAAACAAACAAACAAAAATTATAAATGCATAGTGGCCAGAGTTTGTAATCTCAGAGCTGGGAAGACAGAGAGGTGGAGCCCTAGACTCCCAGACTAGCCAGTCTTGACTCAATGGTGAATTCCAGGGACGTGAAAGACCTTTGTTTTTTGTTGTTGTTTTAAAAAAAAAATGGGGTAGGGCTAGGGACATGGTTCAGGAATAAAGTACCTGCTACACTACTGTGAGGAGCAGAATTGGGATCCCCAGAACCCACATTAAAAATCTATGTGGTAATGAGTATCTGTAACACGAGCGTGCGTACAGTGAGATGAGGCAGAAACAGGTGAGTCCCTGGAAGCTTGTGGGCCAGGAAACGTGGCATATGCAGTGCTGACCAAAAGACCTTGCTCAGAACAGAGTGGAAGGTGAGGAAGAACACCCAAGGCCGAGTTCGAGTGCCCCGTGCTCCACATGAGGATTTCACTACAGCACCATTACCATGGGTCCAATCCCACGGCTGGAGAGGTCACGAGCCCTGGTGGGGAAGCCGCTGCTGGTCTGCCACGGGACAAGATGCGTTCTTTCCACGTAACTGTTGGTGCTCACAGAGCAGTGCTGCCCTCAGCTGTGATCAAAGAAGCCTCTTTCTGCAATAGGCAGTGATGACTGCAGAGATCATAAACGGTCCAAGTACTGACAACACAGCTGTTCATCTCCGTCCTGAGTGGGATGCCTATTCACCCCTCCGGGGCTCGAGGGACACCGCCCAAATGTCTCCTACAACTCTACACAATGCTTCAACACTCAAGACAGAACAGGTGAGAAGAGACGTTCTCCTGAGTCACACAGTCATTCTCAACTACAGAGAAATCTCGGAGGTACTCTGTGGGAAGACGGCAGGGCCAAGAGCAGTCTGCTATTTCAGGACCTGAGTTCTGTTCTCAGCACCGATACTGGACAGCTCGCAACTCCAAGAGACCCTAGACCTTTGGCCTCCATGGATACCTAAAAACTATAAAAACAGCCAGACATAATGATGCACGCCTTTAATCCCAGCACTCAGGAGGCAGAGGCAGGCAGATCTCTCTGAGTTTGAGGCCAGCCTGGTTTACATAGTTTCAGGACAGCCAGAGCTACATAGTGAGACCCTGTCTTGAAAAACACAAACAAAATAAATAAATAATAAATTCTTTTTAAAAAATATCTATTAATGTGCTGAGGATATAGCTCAGTGATAGAAGGCATGCATAGCCTGCATAAGACCCTAGGTTCAATCCCAGCACTCAGGTAAGTCCATTACCACTGTTCTATGTCTTCAAAGAACATTTATGACTGCTCCAAGTCTGGCCATACCCAGCAGGTACTGAGGCAACACAGGGACAATCTACCAGATTGCTATTGGTTTTCTATTGTAAAAAACCTATGCCAGGTCCTTTCTGAAATCATTATAGCTGGCTTTCACCTAGTAAATCCTACTGACATGTAGTAATGACATCTGATACCCTTTCTCTATCAGCTTACACTGAACACTGACCAAATGAAAACCAGACTTCTTACGAGAAGTGAGGAAGAAGATGGAAGGCAGAGAATAGTTATTTTTGTTTGTTTTCTTAATTATTTTTAAGACGGTGTCTCACTATGTAGCCCAGGTGGCCTTGAACTCATGATCCCACTGCCTCAGTCTCCCGAGTTTTAGAATTACAAGTATATACCCACCATGCCTAGCGTGGTGAATGGAACGGTAAATTTATGGTTTCTCTGAGACAGGGTCTCAAGTAGCTCAAGCTAGCTTCAAACTCACTATGGACCTTGAATTACTGATCCTCCCAAGTGCTGGGATTACAGGTGTTCACTGCATGCTCAGTTTTTTATCCAGTATGGGGATCCAACCCAGGGTGTTGTGCATTAATAGGCAAGCATTTTACTGACCTAGCTCTACTTCCAGCCCAGACGACAGCAATTTTCAAAGATAATTTGTTAAGTGTCACATAAATTTTAAAAAATGTACAATTGGTGAGATGGAAAAATAGTAATTAGCAACACTACCATATTTTGTGATGTAATGATATTATCCACAACAGGGAGAAAGGCTGAGTTATTCATTTAAGATGTTCACTTATCCCCTTATTTTCAATTTCTCATTATTTATTTTATTTAATTTTGAGGCAGAGTCTTACTTTGCAGCCCAGGCTGCCCTGGAACTTACTGTGTAGCTCAGGGTGGCCTTAAACTCACAGCAATGCTTCTGACTCAGGCTCTTGGGTTCTGGGAAGACAGAACTAAGTCACCACAACCAAATCCAAAGAACAGGTAAATCGGATTTTTTAAACATTTTATTTTATGTATATGGGTATTTTTCCTACATGTATGTCTGTGTACTACCTGTGTGCCTGATGCCCGTGAAGGCCAGAAGAGGACAGACGTTACAGGCAGTTGTGAGCCTCCATGTGGGTACTGGGAATCAAACCCAGATCCTCTGGAAGAGCAACCAGTGCTCTTAACTGCTGAGCCATCTCTATATCCCTATAAATCAGATGTTCACCTATTTAATGAGCACAAAGCCATTAAAAGCAAGTACAGAATTTAGACTAGAAAAATGTTTATTATATGTACCGAGACATCATAAAAATACACATAAATCATTCACGATGTAAAACGAATCTACTGACTACAAAAAGGACTATCTTTCATATGCACTAGAGGATGTTATTTGGAGACTGAATAGTATGGACCTGATGGAAGAGGGTACCACACAATGCCACAAAGGACAAACCACATGCAAGGAACATTTTAGAACCCAAGTAAGTCACAATCCGGTGGACTCATAAAACGATATTTTCTGAGCCAGTACTCCAGAAGCAGAGGCAGGGAGATCTCTGTGACTTAAGGCCACACTGGTCTGCATAATTAGACTCTGTCTCAAAAATAAAAAGAGGGGTTAGAGAGACAGCTCAGCAGTCAACAGCACTGGCTGCTCTTGCAAAGGACCACGGTTTGGTTCCCAGCACCCACATTGTGGCTCACAACTGTTTGTAACCATGGTTCCGGAGGATCTGACACCCTCTTCTGGCCTTCAAGAGCACCAGGCACACACATGGTACACAGATATACACGCGAACAAAATAGCCATACACATAAAATAAAAATGTTAATAAAAAATAATTTGTATAACAAATGTGAAATATCAAAACTAATAGTAAAGTGGACTTCAAATCTGTTTTGAAACTTGCCCAAAATAGCTATGTTTCTGACAGACTAAGCTCCTGCCCACAACTCGCATGCACCGGTGCCAGGATTCGTGATCAGCTGTAGGTAGCTATGGTAACAGCAGCAGAGGCTGCTGCTGGACCTGGTCTAGGATCTGCACAATCTCAGTCTTTAGGGCAGTTCTAAAGAGAGACACTGAGTACCAAGTATGGAGGACAAGCTATGCTGGTAAGCCTCATTCCGGACCTTTGCAGGACTATCTATCTGCTCGGCCTCTCCTGGACCTGGGCTCCCAGCACACAACTGTGGCACCTCTGTCCACATCTACATGTGCACACAAAAGAAGGGAGCCAGCGGGCCCACACCTTTAATCCCAGCACTCGGGAGGCAGAGCCAGGTGGATCTCTGTGAGTTCGAGGCCAGTCTGGGCTACAGAGTGAGTTCCAGGACAGGCACCAAAGCTACACAGAGAAACCCTGTCTCGAAAAACAAAAAAAAAAGAGAGAGAGAGAGAGAGAGAGAGAGAGAGAGAGAGAGAGAGAGCGCGTTAGCTACTGGCCAGTCTACTATATGACCTGGGGAGGGGGGCTTCTTTGTTCCCAAATGGACTTCCTCCAAAAGGAAGAGAAGGGCACTCTGAAGAAAGGGTTGGCCAGAGATACCAGACATCATAAATGTCCGCTGGGCGGTGGTGGCTCACGCCTTTAATCCCAGCACTAGGGAGGCAGAGCCAGGCGGATCTCTGTGAGTTCGAGGGCAGCCTGGGCTACAGAGTGAGTTCCAGGAAAGGCGCAAAGCTACACAGAGAAACCCTGTCTTGAAAAATAGATAGATAGATAGACAGATAGATAGATAGATAGACAGACAGATAGACAGATGTCCCTCTCCCCACAGTCACAGAGACTTCTAAAATTACCCACTGAACAACCATTCTATGCTTTGATTTTGTGCCCCCCAACTCAATCATTCAATGCACACTTGCACATAGTTAGCTACCCCAGCTTTTCTCAAGGCACCCACATGGACACGTGGGGGTAGGAAGGTGCAAGAGCTCAGGGCCCTGAGTCCAGAAGAGCGTGTCAGACGGACCCCTAGAGCTAGAGTTACAGACAGCTGTGAGCTGCCTTATTGAGTGCTGGGAACCAAATTCAGTCCTCTGCAAGAACAGAGCATGCTCTGAAGCCACTGAGCCATCTCTCCAGTACCCACAGGGACCACTGTAAATAATAAAATCTTTAAACAGTTGCTGTGTGGAAGTCAAGGTACATACATAATTTTTAAAAATAAAAATTAACAAATCGCCAGACGGTGGTGGCGCACGCCTTTAATCCCAGCACTCGGGAGGCAGAGCCAGGCGGATCTCTGTGAGTTCGAGGCCAGCCTGGGCTACCAAGTGAGTCCCAGGAAAGGTGCAAAGCTACACAGAGAAACCCTGTCTTGAAACACCAAAAAAAAAAAAAAAAAAAAAAAAATTAACAAATCTTCTAGTTTAAAAAAAAAGACAAAAAAACAACCTTTATTTATGTGTATGCATGTGTCTGTCCTCAGAGGCCAGAAGAAGGTGTTAGGCCCCTGGAGCTGGAGTTACAGGCAGATGTGAACTGCCCAATGTGGTTGCTGAGAAGCACTCTCAGGTGCCTTAGCAGAGCAGCAAACGCTCCCTCATAACAGCTCAGTCATCTCTCCAGCTCCCCACCTCTGCCCCAGGTAACTTTTATAATGAAAAAATTAAAAGCTAGGAATAGAGTGCTGTAAAAGTAGAAAGAGGGAAGATGCCCACTGTCTGAGGGTTTCTACCGCTGTGATGGGACAGCATGACCAAAGAGCAAGTTGGAGAGGAAAGGGTTGATTTGGCTTACGCTTCCACATTGCTGAAGAAGTCAGGACAGGACTCAGGCAGGGCAGGAACCAGGAGGCAGAAGTTGATGCAGAGGCCATGGAGGAGTGCTGCTTACTGGCTTGCTCCTCATGACTTGCTCAGTCTGCTTTCTTACAGAACCCAGGACCACCAGCCCAGGAATGGCACCACCTACAGTGGGCTGGGCCCATCAATCACTAATTAAGAAAATGCCCCACAGCCAGATCTGAAGGGGGCATTTTCTCAATACAGGTTCCTCCTTTCCGATGACTCCAGCTTGTGTCAAGTTGATATAAGGGCAGTCAGCACACCTTCCTGTGTTAGATGATGTGATTAGGGATGTAACTGAGGAAGAGCTGGCAGAGAACTTGACTAGGAGCTCACAGAAGGGTGTGCTGTGACCAGATGAGGCATCAAAGGCCACAGACAGTAGCAGCAATGGCTTTCACGGAGGTGCCTCTTGAGAAAAGCTTGGGTAGTTATGGCGGCAGTGTGTATTTAATAACTGAGTTCTGAGGGCATAAAGTCAAAACATAGAATGTTGTTTCTTGAGGGTTGTTTTATGGGCAATTTTAGGAGTGTCTATGTGCTGGGTGGTGGTGGAGCATGCCTTTAATCCCAGCACTCAGGAGGCAGAGGCTGAACTCTCTGTGAGTGCAAGGCTAGCCTGGTCTACAGAGGGAGTTCCAGGACAGCCAGGGCTACACACAGAGAAACTCTGTTGAGGGTGGTGGTGGGGGTGCTGTGGCTGTGGGGAGAAGGATGTTTATCATGTCCAGTACCTCTGGTCAACCCTTTTCTCAGAGCACCCTTCCCTTCTTTTTGAAGAAAGTCCACTGCGAGGAGGAAGGGCCCACCCACCCTCTAGCCTAGACACCCTGTCTTTCGCTCAGCACAGATGGAGCTACTGGGCAAGCAGGAGACAAGTTTTCTTTACCATCAACACTTTGACACAAACAGGCTTCTAAGAAGTAGGTATCCAGACCTGTGGATTTCCATGACCTGGCTAGCCTAAGATTTTCTGCCTGGAATGCTCTATTTTATCACAGTTCAATTTTCTTTATTACGTTTTTATTTATGTCATGGGTGCTGGCCCAAGCATGCACACAGTGTGCACATATGAAGAAACTGCCTGTGTGTGGAGGTCAGAGGGCAAGTGAATGAGTTAGTTCTGTCCTAGGGACCCAACTCAGAGCAGCAGACAGCAGTGATTGTAACCATTGAGCCACCTCACCAGACCAGGCTCAGCTGTCTCCAGTTAATGGTGGCTGAATGCAAGTCCAGCAACTGAGTCATCTTGGTAAAGGAACATCAAATGAAAGTATTTAATAACCACATAAACTTCCCAGGGCGAGCACCATGGCCAGAGTTCACATTAAGTCACACACAAAAAGCACATCATAAAAGCTAACTGCTTCTTGGGGCTGGAGAAATAGCTCAGCAGATAACAGGCTGACTCCTGAAAGTTATCCTGACATGCATGCATATGCCCCTACCCAACACAGAAGAAATGTATGTTTTTTTTAAAAATATTTCTTTTTCTGGGCATAGTGCCACACGCCTTTAATCCCAAGAACTCAGGAAGCAGAGGCAGGTGGATCTTGAGTTCAAGGCCAGCCTGGTCTATAGCTCGAGTTCCAGAACAGCCAGGGATACACACAGAAACCCTGTCTTGAAAACAAATTAAAAAAATGAAACAAACAAAAGATTCTCGGATGTCAGCACAAAAAAAAAATCCTCTGGCCTTAGGTACTACACTACTAGGCTTGGCGTCGAGCATATGACATGTCAATCACCTCACACAGATCCTTTCAGATGGCACAGTTCAATGTCTAAAGAAATCCTGTGTGTTCTTCCAGAAGATTCTCCAGTAAGATTCCGAGAAGAGGCTAAGCCTGGTGGCAAATGTCTGTAATCCCAGCACTCAGGAGGCTAAGAGCAGAAAACTGACAGGTGGAAGGCCAGCCTAGGCTCCATGAGTTTGAGGACAGGCTAGGTTTCAGAGCAACGCCCTGTCTCAAAACCTCCTTCCTGGGGTTAGAGATGGCTCAGCAGTTAAGAGTGTGTACTGTTCTTCCAGAAGACCCAAGACTGATTTTCAACACCCACGTCTGTAGCTAGAGTTTTCCTGCCTGTCCCACAGTCAGGACAAATCTCTGTCACCCGCCAGTCCCACAGCCACTCAGACCCGACCAAGTAAACACAGAGACTTATATTGGTTACAAACTGTATGGCCGTGGCAGGCTTCTTGCTAACTGTTCTTACAGCTTAAATTAATCCATTTTCATTAATCTATACCTTGCCACATGGCTCGTGGCTTACCGGCATCTTCACATGCTGTTTGTCATCGTGGCGGCTGGCAGTGTCTCTCTGACTCAGCCTTCCACTTCCCAGCTTTATTCTCCTCCTTGTCCTGCCTATACTTCCTGCCTGGCCACTGGCCAATCAGTGATTTATTTATTGACCAATCAGCAACACACTTGACATACAGACCATCCCACAGCACACGTCAGGCAGTTTACAACTACCTGAAACTTGGTTCCAGAGCGAGTTGCTGCCTCTATCCACTGTTAGCACCTGTACTCACATGCACAAACCTGCACACAAACACGTAACTAAAAATAATAAAGATAAAAATGTTTAAATTTCTTCTCTCCCCCTAAAAAGTTTACAACATAAGGAACATAAACTCTATTGGGCTGATACTCAACACTACCAAACACTTTCTCACTAAGAGTATGGAATTATGGGAAGATGGAAGATTTCTCAGGACACACTCATTAAATACTAGCATTTCCTGAGTTTTGGTTATTAATGCTTCCTTTACACATTAGTTTGATGGCCAAGACTGACTCTTCAGGGCTCATCCATCCATTCCCAGATTTAACAAACAATACTCAGCATCTCTCATTCTAAGTACACAGGACAGAGAAGCAATTGTTAAAATAAATCGGTAGATAAGAAAGACAAAGCCCCCATCCTAAGGCCTTGCTTGCACTCCAGAGCAAGCGTGCGATCCACAGATACACACGCTAGTTAGTGGTGACCGTGCCATCAAGAGAAAAGCAGCAGCAAAGCCTGCAACGACAGCAGGCCGACCAGTGAATCCGCTGCAGCTTTTGACTTTCCAAGACAGTCTCTCTCTGTGTAGCTTTGCGCCTTTCCTGGATCTCGCTCTGTAGACCAGGCTGGCCTCAAACTCAAAGAGATCCACCTGCCTCTGCCTCCCAAGTGCTGGGACTAAAGGCGTGCGCCACCACTGCCTAGCTTAATAGGCTTCGTAAAAATGGTCTAACGATTGAGCAAAGGATTAGGCATGAGGGGTGAGCCTGGCAGGCAACAAGCGAGAGAAAGAACACCGAGGCCATGAACGTGAAAACAGGAACAAGGAAGGGGAAGAGAGGGAGATGATGTGAGAGCCAGAGCAGGGCTACTGGACTTACTCTGCAAGGGACAGGATCTGACTTCTGGGTTAGAAGGGCAGAGCAGGGGGACAGGTTACGAAGCCATGGCAACAGTCTAGGAAGGAAGGGGAATGGGCTAGGCTGGAACAGCACAGCGAGGGTTGGCGAGAACGGCTACAGTTGGGATTCCAGCCGGATTAGGTATGAGGACAAAATAGGAAAAGCCAAGAGTGGCCCCGAGGTCTCCAACCTGAGCTACACAGCAAGGAAAAGGAAACTATACAACAGAAAAGGAGACTTCGTCTCCTGCGTGCTCGGAGTCTGGTCATGCTATAGGAGAAGCGGGTTTTTGTAGCTGGATGTTTGGGGGTTTTCAGTATGGAATAAAAATCTCAGTTTGAAGGCTGAGGGTACATTATAGCCAGAAAAGTGAATGCTTAGCTAGCATGCATGAAGCCTAAATTCAATTTCCAACCCACCCGCCCTCGCTAAAGAGAAAAAAAGCAGGGTTCATTAGGCATGTCTATAATCCCAGCACTTGGAAGACTGAAGCAGGAGGATCACAAGTTCCAAAATAGCCTGGACTACACAGTGAAACGCTGTCAAAAAAAAAAAAAAAAAAACCAAAATCATTCCGGTATCTGACACTTGAGATGTCTATCAGGTTCCCAAATGGAACTATGGAGTAGACTGCTGGCCATTAGTCTTGATTTCAGGAGAGTTCAGAGCTAAAAATAGATTTCTGAAAGTAATCAGTGTAAAGTCCCAACTACTTAGGAGAAGCGTCCAAGACTGTGCCTCACACACTGCAACCGAGTCAGAAAACTGAAGGAATTTATAAGAAGGACCATGGGAGAGAGATACCACAGAAGTATGGTGAAGAAGAGGTTCACAGCAGCTGGACGGTGGTGATGCACACCTTTAATCCCAGCAGAGGCAGGCAGAACTCTGTGAGTTCTGGGCCAGCCTGGTCTACAGAACAAGTTCCTGGACAACCAGGGCTGTTAACACAGAAAAACCCTGTCTTGAAAAACAAAAAAGGAAGGAAAGGAAAGAGGGAGGGAGAGAAGGGGAGCGAGGGAGGGAGGGTGGAAGGAAAGGTTCACGATGATGGCGGAAGGGAGATGGAGACGGGCTGGATGTGGCAGTCTCTGCAGCACTAGCATTTGGGAAGGCTCAAAATCACCTGGCGTTCCAGGCCAGCATGAGCTACATAAAAAAAAGATCAAGTAACATGAGGACTTCAAATTGGTCCCTGGATCTGAAAACTTTTGGACTACCTACCAGAGTGCTTCAGTAAACGTTACTAGAAAAGTACCTGACTGGAGAGTCCAGGAGAGAATGGTAGAAGAGGGGGAGGTTGTGAGCTGGGAATTGAACCTAGGTCCTCTAGAGGAGCAGCCAGTGCTCTTAACTGCCGGGCCATCTGTCCAACATCTTCACTTTTCTTAACATAATAACCTTCTCCTCGGAGAATAATCAAGTGAGAGACAGAAAAGCAATGGTGGCCAGGCATGGTGGCATACGCCTTTAATCCTGGCAATGGGGAGACAGAGGAGGGAAGAGCCCTGTGAGTTTGGGGCTAGCCTGGTGTAAACAGAGAGTTCCAGGCCAGTCAGAGCTGCACAGTGAGACCCTGTCTCAATCTCCACTTCCCAAAAAGAAAAGTGATGGTGTAGGAGACAGAGAGCATCACTGCAGGAGACAGACAGAGAGAGAGAGAGAGAGAGAGAGAGAGAGAGAGAGAGAGAAAGGGCATCACTGCAGGAGACAGAGAGAGAGAGAGCGCGCATCACTGCAGGAGACAGAGAGAGAGAGAGAGAGAGAGAGAGAGAGAGAGCGCATCACTGCAGGAGGGAGAGAGAGAGCGAGCCTCACTGCAGAAGTTAGCTCACTGGATACAGCAGGAAAAGACAGACACAGGAAGGGCTGGTTGACTTTGTGAATGACCACAGAGAGTAATCCATAGCAAAGTTCCCAAAAATAGACTTTTAGCTTGGCATGGTGATGTGCCCCTATAACTTTAGCCCAGAGCAGCTAAGGCAGGAAGGTTATCTGAGTTTGAGGCTAGCCTGGACTACATAGCAAGACCTGGTTTTAAACACACACATACACACCCACTATGTGTGTATACACATGTCTGCGCGCGTGCGCGCATTCCTGGGGAGTTAGCTTAACTGGCAAAATACTTGCTAAACAGCTATGAGGACCTGAGTTCAATATCCAGAATCCATGTTTTTTGTTTTTTAATTTATTTATTTATTTATTTTTTAGAATCCATGTTTTTTGTTTTTTGTTTTTTGTTTTAAAGAACATCATGTCCATGCTTATAATCCTAGTACTGAGGAAGTGGAGACAGGTGGATTTGAGGCTCACTGGCAGGACAGCTTAACCTTTATCACTGAGCTCCAGGCCAATGGGAGGCCCTATCTTAAAAACAAAGAAAATATAAGGTGGGCAGCCAATGACAATGGCAGGCTGAGCCGTGGCCTCCACGGGCGTAGTTACACACGTGCACACACACGGAAGAAATACAGATGGTAAGTGTGTTCCCACAGAGAGATCCTCCTCACTTGCAGCAGGTGCTGAAGAATAATACAGGCTGCACACAGTAGATGTGTAACTTGTGACAGAGAAATAAGAGTCATCTAAAAGCAAAAAGCAGGGCTAGGGCAAGGAACAGCTTTTAAGTGGAACAGAAGGGCAGCTGGTTGTGGGGGTAAGTGCCTATAATCCCAGTACTTGGGAGGCTGAACAAGGCAAGAGGAATCAGAGTTCAAGGCCATCCTGGCCTACGAAGTGAGTTAGAGGCCTCCCTAGACAACATAGTTGAGATGTGAGAAGAAATTAAAAAACAAAACAAAACAAGAAAGGAGATACAGTATGACCACAGATCAGACCAAACCCGCAGCCTCGGAAGGAGGGGGATTAGATAAAAGCCACCATAACCAATTTAGAGAGATGAAAAGCAGAAATGCCCCAGTGTAACCTTCGAACAAAGTAATGCTGGACCACAGCCAAGACACCCAGCACAAGGATTCCCCTCCAGCCTGAGATCTGCTGAAGCCCTCTGCCAGGGTTATGGCCCCACCGGAGAGAGACTGCCACCAGTGCTCTCCTGCCCTCTCCTGAGCTTGCTGGAGGGTGTGATCTGCAGTGACGTCCTTCTACCGATATCCCTGAGGACTTTCAGAGACAAACACTCAGGCCACCAGAGTCCCTCTACCCACTGAGGATCTCCAGAGTCAGTCCACTCCCCATCGACTTGGTGAGCTCAAGGATCTGAGAAAACACAAACAGCAATCTGCCAGGCAAACCTAACACCTCACCATAGAAAGCCATTAGGTGGTAACCTGTCTTTGAAGAAATAGGCAGGGCTGGGGAGATGGAGTGGATAATGCACCTGGGGAGCTAGCCATCCCTCAAACTCACATAAAGCCAGATGGGGTGGCACACATCTGCAATGCTAGCACTCCTGCAGTCACACAGGAGGCGGAGACCAGCTAGCCGGGCTTGCTTAGCATCAAAGAAACATGCCTCAAAAAGGTGAAAATAAGGATTGATACTTGTCCTTTGGCCTCTACAGAGAGTCATGGCGGACACAGGCCCCATGCTCACATACATTCACACTTACAACATACACATTAAACACATGGAGGGAAATCTAACTGACTCACTATTAAGACTTACTGGGCCGGGCGGTGGTGGCGCACGCCTTTAATCCCAGCACTCGGGAGGCAGAGCCAGGCGGATCTCTGTGAATTTGAGGCCAGCCTGGGCTACCAAGTGAGTTCCAGGAGAGGTGTAAAGCTACACAGAGAAACCCTGTCTCAAAAAACCAAAAAAAAAAAAAAAAAAAAAAAAGACTTACTGGGCTGTGCCGGGCAGTGGTGGTGCATACCTTTAAATACAGCATTTGGGAGGCAGAGGCAGATGAATCGCTTGAGTTCGAGGCCAGCCTGGTCTACAGAATGAGTTCTAGGAAGGTCAGGGCTATTCAGAGAAACCTTGTCTTGAAAAACAAAACAAGGGGGCTGGAGAGATGGTTCGGAGGTTTAGAGCACTGGCTGCTCTTCCACAGGACCCAGGTTCAATTCCCAGCACCCACATGGCAGCTCATAACTGCCTATAACTCCAGTTTCAGGCGATGTGACACCTTCACACACATACATGTAGGCAAAACAAGCAAACACATGAAATAAAAATAAACTATTTAAAAAAGAAAGAAAGAAAAACAAAACAACAACAACATAAAGATTCACTGGGCTAATGCAGACCTTCAGGTGACTGCTGCCCTGACTCTCCCAAGCACTAGAATGTCACCTGGTGCCAACTCAGCATCACTGACCTCACAGGTTTGGGTCCATCATTGTTTATTCCAAGAGATTTCAACTGTTTGAAAAGCCAGAGCCACACTCCTCAGCCCTTCTACTAAGGGTATAGAGCACAAACAAATCCTCCCCTACCAAGGCTCCAAAAGAGAAGAGTGAGGAAGAGCTATCTCTCGGGATGGCTCTAAGAGTCAAGTGACTGCATTACCCAATTCATTCAAAAATCATAAAAGTATATTTATTTACTGATCTTTGTAAAGACAAGATTTCAGTATAAAAACAGAACTGTGAGTTGTGGATGTGACTTAGTGGTAGAGCACTTGCATAGCAGCATGCAAGAGGTTCTGGGTTCAATCCTCAGCACTGAAGGGGGAGGAGGAGAAGGAGGAGGAGAAGAAGAAGAAGTATCTTAAGTATTTCAGCTGGGCATGTGTTCCCACCACTTAAGAGGTAGAGGCAGGAAGAACAGGAGTTCAAGGCCAGCCTGGGCTCCAATGTGTCTCAAACCAAAACAAACAAAAAGAAGTATGGAACTACAAGCTGACTTGTTTCCTATGCCACCCACACAATGACTGACCTAGTCTTAGGTCTCGCTTCTAAATAGGATAAAAATCTGAAAGCACCGGGAGGTATCTATGTGCAAAGTCCTACAGTAAGTAGCTGTTTAGCCCTTTCCAGTTGGCCTGTGCACATAACTAAGCAGTGACTTCTTCCATGACACGCATTTGCGGTCTTTCTAAAGTATCTGAAAGGCTTCTCTCCCTCCCACACACATATACAAAGCAATCCTTTTTGAACCGGCGCTCCATAGTGAATTAAGTTCCACAAAGACAAGAATGACAAACCTACACCAACACAGAACTAAGTACAACCGAGTCTTCATGAGCACACACTTCAAGCTCAGGGAGCCCAGGGCTGGGAACCCCAGGGCACAGCATCACAACAACTATGTCCGCTCTATCAAATACCCATTTATAGAAATGCCAGCAATAGCCAGTAGTGCCCACAAGCAGGGGACTTTTTTCCCCCTGTTAACTTCAATTTATCAACAAGAAAAACGGCCAGAGATTGGCAGAAAGAGCTCAGCAGCGCGATGTTGTTGGGGAGGTTTTTCTGTTTCCCACTTAGCTCTAAGCTCACTCCTACCGACCTCTCCCATTACTGTACAGAGAACTTCACCTTCGTGAACGCTCAATAACTGCTAAGTACACTCCCATCCCGACCCGGACCGTTTCTGCTGCTCTCAGCGCTGGGCCTGTAACTGTAGCTTCCTGGGGCTGAGGGATTTTTGGTCAAATTATTTTTTAATGTTTTAATCTCTTTCTTCACATCGTATGTATGTTTCTTGACACTGGCTAATTAGATTTAAAAATCAAGGTCCTGTTTACACTTACATTAGTGTTGCACTGTGCTAATAATATTCTGTAAACAATTCTCTTTTGAGTAAAGCCATTAGTGCCAATTAAAAAAAATAAAATTGGGCTGAATGCCCTCTCAAGTGTGAATTTTCCCTTTCCCCACAATGGTGGCAGTTAACAATTCCAGTCTCTGGCACATCTACTGAGAACATGAAAGTTTCCCTGGAACTAACCAATCACTTCCCTCCCAACACAATTATATAATGTGAGAGTGAAACAGTACTCTAGAGATTGCTTTGTGGTCTAAAACCCCTCCGAACTAAGAGACTATCAAAAATCCCTCTGGGCAGAGACAGATCTGTACACTCTCACAGAGTGTTGATCTGTAAATCCCACCTACCAGAGTCTCTTAACACCGGCCTGTGTCCATTAACATTATTGTTCTTACCAAACTATGACTATAGTACCCACTGAATCAATAATTCATGATTAACATGATTGTTCTGCTCATTAACCAACGTGCAAAAAGAAATTCAATGAAGGAAACTCCACCATTAAGCAAATACTTTAATTCTTCTTTTGACATTAAAATTTTAAGCTCCTAAAAATCAAGTCCTATGCCTGGTCTGACCTGCACAAGGGCACAGGGGGCCAAAACAAATAAGCATGGACAACAAAGCTGCTGTCAGTCCATCATAAAACTTTTAACCAAAAAAGGCAAACTTGGTTGTTCCTTTGCTTAGGATCTTAAGTTTTCAGTATTTATCCAAAATACTCACGTTTTTCAACCTCTCAGATGATCTTTTTAAAACAGAAAGTCTTGCTGCATTCATGTGAGTACATTACACAGCCTTCTACTCTAACACTGGGGTACAGACTTAACACAGTACTGTAGTAAGGTATGTTATTATGCTAATTAGTTGTCCCTCCAGTTAGCAGTCCCAGATCCCATCTGACTTCCCATGTGATAACGGAGAGAACAAAGCCTCTGAACAGTCATCACCAATGACAGTTTTACCTTACTGAAGATAAGAATGTATTCTAAAACGCGCTCATCCTTTACAACGGAGCATCTCTTTGAGGACCTTTGTAATAAAAGCAAAGTAACAAACTATACACTTCCGAACTGTTTTGCTGAAAGCATATCACAGGCAATCCCTCAACACAATGAACGCTTTCGCTGATTTTCTTTCCCTCCTCCTCCTAAATATCTCCGGACAGTGACTCCTGGCAATCCATCTGTTTGTTTCCTCACAGCTTTTCAAAACTAACGGGTCAAGTTCCTTTCCCTCCCCATTTCAACACGGTGCCCTGCACAGTCGCCTTGCCACCGCAGCCCACCGCTGAAGGCCGGAATAAAGCATATTCAATTTCACTGTCCTTCATTGTTAGCAAGCTAACTGCCATTTTACCACCATGCACACGGCAGAAATGTGTTCTCACGGGCATCTTATGAATTTCCAAAGCAGCTATTCTTTGTGGATTTACAAAACATGCGCCTTTTCTGAGTTCCCTTCATCACCACAGAAACGGCTTTGTGAAGCTGAGATTTTTTTTTTTAAAGTTGCTTAAGCAAAAAGAAACAGATTCTAAAATTCTCTATTTTCCTAGCATATCCTACAGGTTATCCTATAGGGCACAACAGAAAAGTGTCAGGATAAAGACCTTAATAAATACAGCTTTTGATGGCTGTGAAATTTTTCGGTCCACACACACACACACACAAGTGTATCGAGTGTCCTTTCTTTTCAGGCTCCACCATACGGCCTCATCAACTCAACGTTAGAATCAAACGGCTGGCTCTGGCTTGTGCACAGCGCCCAGGAACTTGCCCAGGAGCTTGCTGTCCCTGCCCGGGCTCGCCGGCAGCCACGACGCCTCGGTCCACCCCAAACCTGCCCCGGCGGCCCTCGGCTCCGCCACAAAGGCCGGCCTGCGCCTCGTGCACGTGTGCCGTGCTGCCAGGCGCCGAGCTGCCAAGCGCCGGGCCGCCCTTCCTGGGTCAGAGCTGCTGCCCGGGGGAACGGCGGCCGGCCCCCCCGACGCCCGGGCCGCAGAGTGCCATCCCCCTGCCGCAGGCCCGCGTCCCCCTCCGCTCCCCGCGCCTCTTCTCTTCGGGAAATCCCGTCGGAAGCCCTCGGGGCCGCACCCCGCACTCCCCCGCCCCCCGCCCCGCCGCCTCACCTCCTCCTCGCTCTCGCTGCGGAAGCACAGGCACGCGGCCCGCTTCTTGTAGCCGTCGCCGTCGTAGGTGCGGGTCTGGTTCGACTTGAGCTTCATCATCCTCCGGGCCCGGGTGGGGGGTGCCGTGCGGGGCCTCGGAGTCCGGAGAGGGGAGCCTGCTGCGGACGGTCGCGCGCGCGCGCGCCCCCGGCCTGGCCGAGGCGGGGAGGAGGGTCTGTGTGTCCGCTACACGGCTCCGCGGCGGGCCAGCCTCATTGCCCCCGGCCCGGGACCTGCGCCGCAGTCACGGCCGCCGTCGCCACCGCCACCGCCCCCTCTACCGCCGCCGCCCCCGACGACGACCGCGCCGCCATTTTGGGCGCGCTGCGTCAGCGGCGTAAGGGCACGCGGGCCCGCGGGCCCGTCGCGCGTGCGCGGCGCAGGCGGCGTTCGGGAATCGCGCCCGCCCCGGGCGCTGGGCGCAAAAGAGCCTCTGCACCGAGGGGCGGCGGGAGCCGGCGCGGCCGCTACGCCGACAGCGTAGGACCGCAGACGGCGGAAGCCGGGCGAGTCCCGGCGCGTGGGCACCGCTCGAGACCCCACGGTCCGCGGCGCCGCTGGACAGAAAGTTAAGGCGCGCGCGCACACACACCACGGTCCGCGGCGCCGCTGGACAGAAAGCAAAGCAAAGCACACACACACACAGTCAATCGGTCAGCCTGACCCAAGGTCGCGCCGCTCAGCTGACATGAGTGAATGTGACGGCGCAGGTTTGCTGAAAACCGGGTGCTGCGTCTCGCCGTAGACCGGCAACCCTAGTTGCTGGGAATCAGGAGTGGGGCGAGGCGTTTGTTTGCTCTTTGCAGTCAGTCGGTGGCCATCACAACGTATAACTTCCTGCAGTTATTTATTTGTACAAAAAAGGCAAAAGCCGTTCGGGGTGAAGCTTAAGGGGCAGACCACTTGCCTGGCATGGTTGAGGACTGGGTTCGACCCGCAGCACTACTAAAGGGAGAGAAAAGCAAACGCAACCTCCCAGGGTAAACCGGAAGAGAAGAGAAAAAGAGAAACCCTGTGTATGTGTGTGTGTGTGCGCGCGCGCGCAGCACACGTACATAAATTATGAAACATCCTTCCTGGCAGTGAGTATATATTGGGATGACCCTCTTGGAGGACGTGATAGTGAGATTCACCTTTCCTACACTGAACCCAGCACCTTTACCATCCACTAAATGTTTAGAAAATACTGTCAGGATATGAAGATTTGTCAGTAAGAATGACGGTGGTGACACCTTTAATCCCAGCACTCTAGGATATTCCAGTATTCCAAGACTACACGGAGAAGCCCTGTCTCAAAAAACAAAAGCAGAGCCGGGTGTGTGTCGCATCACTCGGGAGGCAGAGGCAGGCAGATCTCTGTGAGTTTGAGGCCAGCCTGGTCTGCAGAGCGAGTTCTAGGATAGGCTCCTAAAGCTACACAGAGAAACCCTGTCTCGTAAAAACAACACACACACACACACACACACAGATTTATCAGTAAGTCCCAAAATAGTTGTGTGTGTGTGTTTGTGCCATGATGCTTGTGTGAATTCTTTATTTCCCACCATGTAGTACCAGGAGACTGAACTCAAGTGGTCAGGCCTGGCTGCAAATAACCTTACTGGGCCATCTGGCTGGCCTTTTTTGTTTGTTTGTTTTGTTTTGTTTTTTTCGAGACAGGGTTTCTCTGTGTAGTTTTGGTGCCTGTCCTGGACCTCGCTATGCAGACCAGGCTGGCCTCGAACTCACAGAGATCCACCTGGCTCTGCCTCCAGAGTGCTGGGATTAAAGGCGTGTGCCACCGCCGCCCAGCCTGGCTGGCACTCATTACATAGTCAGCTGTATTGACTACACTCGTTAATAGTCTAGAGGGTTCAGAGAGTAAAGGCGCTCCCCACGAAGCCTGACAACCGAGTTAGACCCTAGACCCACACAGTGAAAACGAAGAACTGTCATTTCCACATGCACTCTGACCTATGTGTCCACATACATAGTAACCTTTTTGGTTTGTTTTTTTAGAGACAAGGTCTCTCTGTGTAGATATGGCTGTCCTGGAACGTGCTCTGTAGACCAGGCAGAACTGGAACCCACAGAGATCCCCCTGAACTTTTTTTCTTCAGTCTGATTAAAAAATAAAGGGGCTGGAGAAATGGCTCAGTGGTTAAGAGCACTGTCAGCTCTTCCATAGGACCCCGGTTCAATTCCCAGCACCTGCATGGAGCTTACAACTGTCTGTGGCTTCAGTTCCAAAGGATCTGATACCATCGCACAGACATACATACATGCAGGCAAAACACCAATAAAATAAAATTAAGTAAATAAAAAGGTCTGGCTGGAGAGGTGACTTGGGTTTTGGAGCATTCTTTGCTCTTGGAGAGGACCAGATTGCATTTCCAGGACCTACGTGTGGTGGTTTACAACCATCTGTAATTCCAGTTTCAAGGGATCCCATGCTCTCCTCTAACTTCTCTGGGCACCAAGCACATATGTGGTGAACATACAAGCAAAGCACCCGTAAGGTAAGATGGATAAATCTGAGCTGGGCGGCAGTGGCACACGCCTTTAATCCAAGCACTGGGAGGGAGAGCCAGGTGGATCTCTGTGAGTTCAAGGCCACACTGGGAACACAGCCAGGTGTGGTGGCACATGCCTTTTAATCCCAGCACTAGGAAGGAAGATGGCTGGACACAGAAAGGTATAAAAGGCGTGAGTCAACAGGAAGTCTCTCTATTGAAGCTGAGGATTTCGTAGAGATTAGAACTTTGTGGCTGGCTTGTTCTGTTTCTCTTCCTTCCACCTTTCACCCCCGTATCTGGCTCCGGGTTTTCTATTAATGAGACCGTTTACCAATGTGTGTTACACAGTCCAGAGGGCTGGGGATTTGTCTACCATGTACAGTGGACTCAGTCCCCAGCACTGCATAAAAAATTTACAGATGAGCTGGCACATTCCTGAATCCCAGCACTGGGGAAGCAGAGGCAGGTGGATCTCTGTGAGTTCTAGAACCACCTGATCTACATAGCAAGTTCCAGGACAGCCAGGGCTACACACACACACACACACACACACACACACACACAGACAAAGTAGTTAAATAGATATTTTACAAGAAAATATACAAGTGACCAGTAGGTTTAAAGCACTGGACATTATCAGTAACAGCAAAATACAGATTAACAAGAGCTGGGAACGTCGATTATTTGGCAGTGTTTGCCAAGTATACATGGAGCTCTAGGTTCCATCCTAAACACCATATAAACTGAGTAACAGCACAAGTCTGTAATTCAAGCACTCAGGAGGTAGAGGCTGGAAGATGAGGAACTCAAGGCCATTCTCGGCTACACAGCAAGTTCGAGGCCAGTCTAGGCTCCATGAAACCATGTTCCAAAGGGAAAGGGGTAGGAGAGGGGCAATGGAGAGATGGCTCAGCAGTTACCACTTAACCGTCTTGCAGAAGACCCTGGTCTTGTCCCCAGCACCCATAGCAGGTGGCTCAGTTCCAGGGGATCTAACATCTGGATTCTGTAGGCACTGCACACATGTGATGCTGCATACAGGCATACACACATACCCAGAAAATAAAGACAAATCCTTAAAATCCTTAACTGTCTGTTGCTGCTTCTGGGCGCTCATCGTAATTTTGAAGTCCCACTTGATTTCTAGCTTCCATAAACTTTGCTTCATTTTGAGGTCCTCTTATTCCCTCACCTTGGTATCCTCCCTCTCCTATTTCATATTTCATTCTTTAAAGATGCCCTTTTCTTCACAATGGCCTCTTTGATGTGTCAGTCAACCAGGCAGGGCTTATTTCTCAAGTGGCTGTTCCTCTGGACCTGAGCCATGCATTTATCACAGGCTTCCAATGAAGCAGCTCGGAACAGCAGTGGCCTCTGGGCTTCCATGCCCTGGAACTTCCAAACAATCCTCCTCATCCCCCTCCCCAGCAATGACCTCATTCTGTCCTGGCTTCCTTTTCTAACCCTGAGAAAATGATGGATTTCCCTTCCTCTCTTGCTAACAGCTTCACAGCGCTGCAGCCACTAGTGACCTCGTGTCTTATGGTGCCCAGAGCAGGGACTGAGCGACCCAGAGCTTTGCTCCCTGGATTCTGGAGTGAGGGCTTCAATGTTTTGAGATCCCCTGTGCATCTGTGAGTTCCCACCTCTCACTCCTGGCCTGGTAGCCCAGGCTGAACTCCCAGCACTTGGGAGGAAGGCAGGCATCAAGTTCAAGGTAAGCCTATTAGTATGGGGTCTAAAAAAAAAAAATTCTCACTCCATATTATTGAAGGTCTTTATTTATTTATTTTTTAAGTGATCTATTGGCCAGAGGCCAGCCTGGTCTGCACAGTGAATTGTCTTAAAACACACACATATGCAAAGCCCAAAAAAACCCACAAGGGCTGGAGAGATGGCTCAGTGGTTAAGAGCACTGGCTGCTCTTCCTGAGGTCCCGAGTTCAATTCCCAGCAACCACATGGTGGCTCACAACCATCTGTAATGAGATCTGGTGCCCTCTTCTGGCCTGAAGGAATACATGCAAGCAGAACACTGTATACATAAATAAATAAATCTTTAAAAAAATACATAGCTTAAAAAAAAAAAAGAGAAAAAAAAAAGAGAAAGAAAATTACTAGTCAGGGACAAGACAATCACCAACACAAGAACAGACTGCTTTGTGGAGTCCTTGAAGCTTCTCCCAGCCTATGGGTGACCTTGGGCATTGTCTTAGTTGGGCCCAATGGCAGATGCACAGGGAAGAGGCTGAGAAGAGACAGAGGGTGATCTGGGGTACAAAGCAAAAACTCTGGTTTGGTTGTGGGTTTTTTTTGTTGTTTTGTTTTTTCAAGACAGGGTTTCTTCTGTGTAGTTTCAGTGCCTGTCCTGGATCTCGCTCTGTAGACCAGGCTGGCCTCGAACTCAGGTTATCAGCCTGCCTCTGCCTCTCGAGTGCTGGGATTAAATGGTGTGCGCCACCACTGCCCGGCCGGTTGTGGGGTTTTTTTGAAAAAACAGGGTTTCACTATATAGACTAAAACTCAAGAGATCCATCTACTTCTGCCTCTCTAGTGCTGGGATTAAGGGTGTGCACATTGTTTTGAAAGGGGGTGGGGGGAGGCAAGGCCCTTCTACCAAGCACATCTGAGTTAGAGTAGGACCTCAAAATAAACCCACAACTAATCTAAATCACGAGGTTTGCCAAGCACCATAAGAAAAATGAAGGCTGTGGAAGAAACCCATTTACAGGCTGGCTTAGGTAGGACACAAGGGAATGAGGTGCTGACTTCCCTGAAGTCTTAATTAAAGAATCCCAGGAGTGAGAACTGCAGAAGGCCCAGATTCCCCCAAGCACCACTGAGAGCCACACACTTGAGCCACCAAACTGCCACCTAGTGGTCCACACTACCAAGGACTACCAGGACTCTGCCCTGCCTCTGCAGTTCTGAACCTATAGATAGGGTGTGCTATGCCAACCTCCCCAGCCCAGCCCCAACCTAGAACTACGGGTGGTCATTGACTGACCTGCAGGACCGTGAAAATAGGCCTTTTACCTGGTGTTCAAACCAAATAACTTTCCTCTACCCAGAAAACTGTACTTGTCACCACTACTCAGGGCCCCCCAGAAAAACTGCCATTCATTTTCTTCCCAGGGTGCCCAGAGTAACAGCTCCCCCAGCTTATTCTCCAATTCTGGAAATAGAACAGCCCAGCCTTCACAAGCCTGGGCAGGCACTTCCAAGTTCTTTGTCAATGTCAGGGTTTGAATCCCAGGCCTCTCATTCTAGGCAAACTCTACTACAGAGCCGTACCCGCAGCATTAAAAAAAGAAAAGAAAAAGCAGCTAGGTCATTCCTACTCTAGCCCAAACCAGGTGTGACACTTGGGGAGGTGTCAAGGTCACATCCATTCACAATGACCCTTAAACCAGTCCCTTTTAGGCTACACAACAAAGCAGATGCATTTTTCTTCAAAGTTTAATCAAAACATTACAATCTTCAAGTTCACTGGGGTGGCTGCCCACGTCCACGACCAAAGCCTCCTCTCTGCAAGACAAAGCACATACAGTTAGCAGCAGGCCCAGGTCTGCCTGGCTGGAGACACTCACAAAACTAAACAGCCAGATGAGCACATCCCAGCCTCACCCCTTATGGGCCGTGGGGCCTTGTTTGACTCCTGTTAGAATGGGGCCAAGGCTACAAACTCAGTGTTTGGAGATATGAAGTCCTGCCACAGGACTCCATGCCAAGCAAGCAACCTGGATTAGCTCGTCTATGAGAGCCTTTATTATTGTCCCATTTCAGAGAAACCAAGGGAGGAGGGAACCAAGACCGCATCTGAAGGTATTCTGATTCTAGAGCAATTCTATTCTGGGACCCACAGGATCTCCAGTGTTTAGTTCTATCTCAAACTTCATAAAATTAATTCAGAGACTGGATCAAAAGCATCAGTAATACCAGCATGTCACAGGTACTGACATGAGATCAGCAAAGCACATATTCACCAAGGTTTGCACAGTGTTTCACTGCAAGACTGATCCTAATCTGGGGAAGGAGGGTATGAGACATCACACACCAGCACCCACTAACCCACTAGGCTAGGACACTACAGGGACTACGGAACGTAAACAAGGAGATACTCACAAACTGGAATTCGGTGGCTGAGCCAGCCCCAGCCTCAGCTTTCTTGTCGGCACCAGCTGGAAAGAGGACAATTTGGATGTTTAAGATCTCATCTCTGGGAAGCAAGGACGACAAGCCACAGAGCCCACCCATGCAGGGAAGGTCACCCCACCAAGCACATCACCCTGATGGTGGAAACACATGACTCGACCCTACTCCCTCCCTTCCCAGATCCTTCCAAACTCACTGACCACCCCCCCTCCTCTAGGTAGGCTGCTCCGATGACAAAGGACCAAGCTGGTAAGGAAACTCAGCCAAGGGAAGCATGAAGGGCAGTAAAGAGCCCTGCGAGCCAAGTCCAACTTCCATTACGAGAAAGCAGCAGGCACGAGGGCACCAGGGCACATGCCTGGAACCCAAAAACCCAGAAGCAGGATGCCTGGACTACATGGCAAGACCCGTTCAAAAAAGCAGCCCCAGTTCAAATTGCAATGTGCACATTTCAGAGTGAAGGGAAAAGTGATGTAAAATATCTCAGTGTTTTAAGGAGGCTAGATTTTTTAAATGACAGGTTAGGACTAACAGCCAAATAACATTTCCATTAAATGTAGGTTTTACACTCAAATTCAGTTCCTACAGATTGGGTGATCCAGGGCCAGGAGAACACACGGCTTCGGTAAGTACTACAATTAAGAGACTTCTCGGCCGGGCGGTGGTGGTGCACGCCTTTAATCCCAGCACTCGGGAGGCAGAGCCAGGCGGATCTCTGTGAGTTCGAGGCCAGCCTGGTCTCCAAAGCGAGTTCCAGGAAAGGCGCAAAGCTACACAGAGAAACCCTGTCTCGAAAAACCAAAAAAAAAAAAAAAAAAACATATATATTTAAGCCGGGCGGTGGTGGCGCACGCCTTTAATCCCAGCACTCGGGAGGCAGAGCCAGGCGGATCTCTGTGAGTTCGAGGCCAGCCTGGGCTACCAAGTGAGTTCCAGGAAAGGCGCAAAGCTACACAGAGAAACCCTGTCTCGAAAAACCAAAAAAAAAAAAAAAAAAAAGAGACTTCTCTGCCCCTTCACAGCACAGGCTGCTGCTGGCCACTTCCTGCCCTCAACCAAGTCTGTTCTCCCATCAATGTGCAGACTTACCTGTGTCATCCTCACAGGCCCCACCCTCTGAGTGGGAAGGTGTTCAGGGCAGTCTTCACTTCCAAGTACACAGAAGACACAAAGTGGGTAAGGAAGAGAAGAGAGCCTGGCCTCACCTTTACCTCCCAGGCTCCCCTGTATTCCTCTAAGGTCTCAGCTGGGGATGTTCTTCCCTTGAGAGCCCAACTGGCTCTTCCAGATGCTTGCTTAATCCTCCTCACTTCTGTAAAGCTTTCTCTACACACCTGAAAATTACAGTACCCTCCCCACACACATTTTCCACTAGATGAAAGCTCAGTGCCAAGACCCGCACTCAGCTCCTCAAAAAGTGCCTGGCACACAGCAGGCACCCAACACACACCCGTGAGTGAACAGACAACTGCTACTCTGGCTCAAGGCAAGCATTTCCTCTACTCAAAAACTAAACCCCACTGTTCTTTTTTTTTTTTTTAAAGATTTATTTATTACGTATACAGCATGTGTCCCTGCAGGCCAGAAGAGGGCACCAGATCTCATTACAGATGGTTGTGAGCCACCATGTGGTTGCTGGGAATTGAACTCGGGACCTCTGGAAGAACAGTAAGTGCTCTTAACCTCTGAGCCATCTCTCCAGCCCCCAACCCCACTGTTCTTAAGGAGAGTCAGGCCACACAAGGACAACAGAAAGCATGCTGTTCTCACTCTCTTAAGAGGTCAGCTTTGCTCTGAGGACAGGTCGTCAGTGTTCCAACACTGGCCTTCCTCCAATTCCCACACCAAGGACCTTTCCTGGCCACCTTAGCAACAAGGACTGCAGTCCACCCAGGGTAACTGAAATCTGGGTTTGAACCCAGGTAGAGACATGATACTTACGGGGCACAGCACTCCTCCTG
Source organism: Peromyscus californicus insignis (assembly GCF_007827085.1). Lineage (NCBI taxonomy): Eukaryota > Metazoa > Chordata > Mammalia > Rodentia > Cricetidae > Peromyscus > Peromyscus californicus. The sequence goes on from NW_026294491.1 coordinate 4,274,346, forward strand.
TAGGTGTCTCTGTCTGCCTCCCCTCTGGTGAACCTTGCGGGTCGCTCACCCTCTGGACCTACAGAAACCAAAGTGCACTGTGATCACGAGGCAGCCAATGACCAGAGAACAGGAAAAGTGGGCAACAGTGTGCTTCCAGCCATCACTGGCAGCCACAAACTTGGATGTCGCTTAGAGAACTTGTCACTGTAACTATTTTGGTTCTTCCTATCTTGATTAAAACAAACAGGCCAGACAGTGGTGGTGCACATCTTTAATCCCAGCTCTTGTGGGGCAGAGGCAGGCAAACTCTGGGCCAGCCTGGTCTACAGAGAATCCCAAAACAAACAAGAAACCAGAACCAAGAAGCCCAGTGATAGTTCAGCCCACAAAAGATGCTTTATGAAATCTGGGGACCTGATCTTGATCTTCAGGTTCCATGGAAAAAAGACCCAACTTTCAAAGTTGTCCCCACATGCCACACATGTCAAAGTACTCACACACCTTCTGCTGCCTCTTGTATATTTCCGCTAAGGGACTGACTTAGCACATACTCACTGGAAACACAATTTTTTGGAGACAAGAGTCTTGCTATATAGACCCAGCTGACCGGCTTGCCTCCCCTTCCTGGGTGCTAGAGGATTAAAGTTGTTGTTCCCAAACCCAACCAACAAACTTCATTTCTTGGTTTTTGTGAGGCTCCCTGGCTGACCTGGAATTCCAACAGTTTTCTCTTCCTCACAAGTGCTGGGATGAAAGGCATGTGCCACCACTGGCTCCTAAATAAACTTTTAGGGCTACATACAATTCTGTAGCAAGCAGTAAACATGGATGCCAGACCCTGGTTTTTCCCCAGGTGGTTCTGAAGGTTCAGAGAACCCCTTTTGGCTCTGAGGATACAACCCTACCTAAACACTAGAATCCTTTAGGCCTTTCTGTACTAAGTTCGTGTGCTGAGGTCCCTCTCCAGACAAACCCAATCCTGTTCAGGAATCTCTTTACCCTATCACCTCAGCCTGTGGCTTCTACAAAGTTCAAGAGTGTGCGTCAGCAGGGATGAGCTAGGAGTCAGCAGTTTCAGACTCAATACAGAATCTTATCCTCTCAGACTATGATTATACACAGCTGGCTTCTTCTACTCCTAATTTCTGTTCCCTTTGCAAGGAAATACACCAAAGAGTTCATTTCTTCCACACACAGTGAACAGCTCTGCTTTGGGATAAGGACAACCGCTCTGCTGGACAAGTCACTCTGTTGTCACAGCATCTCATCATTGTAGACAATTAGGGAAAGGTATAGACATGGAAACTATTCAAAGCTTAATACCATCTCATTCATTAAGACATTCCAAAGCTTGACCCAAGACCCTGCACTTTATGGTGTCTCTAAAACGGACACCAATGCACTCTAAGAACATTTCTGAGCTGGGAGTGGTGGCACACACCTTTAAGTCTCAGCACCCTGGAGACACAGGCAGGAGGATCAAAGTTGTTCAAGCTCATCCCCAGTTACATAAGGAGTTCAAGGCCCTTCTGAGCTTCCGGAGACCCTAACACCGCTCACTAGACAGGGTTTCTCTGTGTAGCTTTGCACCTTTCCTGGCACTCACTCCATAGCCCAGCCTGGCCTCGAACTCACAGAGATCCGCCTGGCTCTGCCTCCCGAGTGCTGGGATTAAAGGCGTGCGCCACCTGGCTACACCACTCTCTCTTTAACATAGGACCAATACTCCCACCAAGTGCTTTCCAAGCTCTTGGGGTGTGTGGAATCCGTACCTTTGGGCCGAGGTCTGCCAGTTTCAGGACGGCTGCGGCGCAGGGTGGCAGGCACGATCTCCGGAGGTAGGTGGAGGTAATCACGGAGATACTGGATGCCCTCGTTCGTAAGGTACCAATAGAAGTGTCTCCAGGCAAACTGCTCCTTCACATAGCCTCGAGATTTCAGAGACTGCAGGACAGAACCACCGTTAACACATGACTGGCAGGCCGACATGGAACACAGCAGTCATGCAGCAGGCTGAGAAGTCCCTGGAGGTCAAGGGTTCCAATCCTAAAGGGTCCTTTGGGGCAAGTAGATCAGGAAAAGGAACTGTCCTCTGCTCTTGCCCCGAGGAGACACATTTCAGCGTGGATCTGCCTCACCTCCCTCCACAGCAGTAAGCAGTCCAGCCCAACAGGAGAGGCAAACACCTCCTTCCCTGTCCACTTCATACCTGCATCGCCTTCATTACATGAAGGTTGGGCACGTTCTTGTCGGCCAGCTCGGGGTGTTTGGGCATGTGAACATCCTTCTTGGCAACCATCACTCCTTCCTTAAAAAGGAGTTCATAGATGGCAATCCGGTTCTTCTTGGGCATCAACATCTACAAAAGAGAAGTGATCATGAACAGACATCTCTGGGCCAGGTTAATCCCAGCACTCAGAAGGCAGAGGGAGGTGGATCTCTGAGTTTGAGACCAGCCTGGTCCAGGTCTGGTCTAGGCCTACACAGAGACATTCTGTCTCTTAAAAACAAAACAAAAAAAGAAAAAGCACTTCATCAGCACTGTGGCCAGAAGTTCCAAGTTCACAACCACCACGTCCACAGTGAGAACTGGTGAGACAACATGGTAAATTCACAGGTATAAATACCCCAAATTACAAAACGACCTGTCCAGGGACCAGAGCCCTCCTCCAACTGCTACAATTTAGCTAAAAACTGCCAGGTCGTTAAACAAACGGCAAGCAGCGGGACACGTCTGCGGCGCTGTCAAAGCTCTCCCAGCAAGTGTCAGGGGAGGAGGGCGGGCACACCGGGGGCCATCGGAACCAGCGGGCATTCTCGGGGTGGAATCGGGGGGCTGCTCCTCAAGGAACACAGCGAAGACCCGAAATGGGGGCTCCGCTTCCCGCCAGGCAGAGGACCCCAGGGCAAGACTCGGTGCTCCCCTTAACCCCTCCCCGGGGGACCGAGACTGGGGACGGGCCGGCGAGGGGCACGGGGCCTGCCGTGAAAACCCGCGCGGGCGGGCGGCGGCCCCCCCCCCCCGGCCCGGGCGCTCCCCGCCACACGTGGCCTTCAGGTCCCGCTCCTCCGCTCCCCGCCACCGGGACGGACGCCGGTCCTCGTCAGCCCGCGTCCCTACGGCCGCAGAACTGCGTCCGCAGCCCTCTGGCCGGGGACAGACGGGCTGTGGGGAGGGCGAGGGAGGCCTCTGTCTGCCCCGGAGGACGCAGGCCCGCCACGGCTGCGCCAGGGCCCGGATGGCGCCCGATAGCGGCCAAACCCAGGGGAACTCACCGCGGCGGCGGCTGCAGGACCCGAGACGGAGGCTGGAAAGGAAGGGGCATGCGCGGCGCAGCGTCTCTTCCGGGCCGCGTGGCCCCGCCCCCCCCGCAGGACCCGCGCGCCGTCTTGGGTGGCCTCCGCAGTGCCTGAGGATGGCGCAGCCACGCATGCGCGAGCCCCCCCCCCCCCCCCCCCCCCCCCCCGGTGCAGGTTCGAGTGGAGGCGTCGTCCGGAACCCCCTGCTGGCAGTTGATGCAGAGAAGCCTGTGCTTACAGCGCAGGGGTGGGATGCAAGCAGAGAGGGCTGTGAGTTCAGGGCTAGACTCAGCTGCATAGTGAGCCCTAGGCCAGCCTGAGCTACCTGAGACCTTGTCTCAAAAGGACAAAAAGAAAGCAGATGTGGCTAGGTTACTTTTTACACGTGCCGGATTTATTCGCCAGGGAGAAACTATCATAGCCTTGCAGCCGTAACTGGGGCTCACTGCCCATTAACCCTGCTTAGACCAAAGGGAATTTTACCTAAGCTCTTTAGTCTCTCAGGTAAGAAACGTTAACCATCAGGCAAGGTGACGTCCAGGCCAGCAGCATCCGTGTATGACCCTCCCTAAAATAGATTATAAAAATATTAAAAGGCGGACTGGAGAGATGGCTCAGCAGTTAAGAGCACTGACTGCTCTTCCAGAGGACCCGGATTCAATACCCAGCACCAACATGGCAGCTCACAACTGTCTGTAACTCCAGTTCCAGCGGTCCTGACACCGTTACACAGACACACAGCCAGGCAAAACACTAATGCACATAAAGTAAAAATAAATGAAATTTTAAAAATATTAAAAGACAGGGCATGATGTGTGCACTATGGTGGCAGAAGCAAGCGGATTTCTGTGAGTCCAAGCCCACCCTAGTATACATAGTGAGTTTCAGTCTAGCTAGAGGTGCAGACTGAGGTCCCTTCTCAAAAAACAAAACCAACAACACCAAAGAAATGTTATTCACGCTGGGCGGAGGTGGCGCATGCCTTTAATCCCAGCACTCGGGAGGCAGAGGCAGGCGGATCTCTGTGAGTTCGAGGCCAGCCTGGTCTACAGAGCGAGCTCCAGGAAAGGCGCAAAGCTACACAGAGAAAAACCCTGTCTTGAAAAACAAAAACAAAAAAGAAATGTTATTCACACTGTTGTTTTTAGTCTATATTTCTCCTTTACCAATCTGACTAAACATTTATTTATTGATTTTGAGACAAGGGTTCATTCTGTAGCCCACACACTGTCCTTGAACTCCCAGCAAATCCTCCGGCCTCTGCCTCACGATCGATCCTGGGATTACTGGCATGCACCACCATGCCTGGTGGGTAAGCTGGCTTCTCAACACCACTTCCTCAGTAAGCCAAGTCCCTGGCTGGTAGAGTGCCTGCCTGGCATGCACAAGGCCTTGGGTTTGATGCCCAGCACCACATCAGCTGGGCATGGTGGCACACTAAAGGAAGTGGAGACAAGAGAGTCAGGAGTCCTCTTCCCCACAGACTGTCTGGGCTGGGGAGGGCTGCTCAGGAATACTTATTAGAGACGGTTTTGGCTTTCTCAGTTGTGCTGACGTTTGTCCTCTGCCAACCAGCAGGAAAGGTAAAGTGTACGCTTAGGGAAGGAGGAGCCCTTCTCCTGCCCAGGCTGCTTTAGGCTCTCCGTCTTTCCACCCACCACAGGTCTACAGATGTCTGACGGGTGACTGAAAGGAGATGCCAGGGTCTCACTCTGTAGCCTGGGCTGGTCTGGAACTGCCCACATAGACAGGGGTGGCATCAGGCAGCTTGATGACTACCCTCCTGAGCCCCTCCCAGGAGACCCATAAAAGCCTTCTGTTCATAGAGTCTCCTGGTCTCCTCTATGATCTTTGCAGGCTCCACGTGAATCTTCCCCAGGAAAACAGTCTGTGCCCCCCCCCCCCCCCCGCTCTCCCCCCCCCCCCCCCCCCCCCCCCGGGTTTGGCTCCATCTCAGGTGTCTTGCTTTGGGGCAAGAGCCCCCAGATTTCTTTTTGATTTGCTTTTCGAGACAAGGTTTCTCTGTGTAGCTGTGGAGCCTGTCCTCAAACTCATTATGTAGACCAGGCTGGCCTGGAACTCAGAGATCTGCCTGTCTGTGCCTCCCTGGTTGCTGGGATTAAAAGGCATGTGCCACCACCGCCAGACTAGAGCACCCAAATTTCTAGTGGCATGATAAGCATCATGGGGTTAATTGGCACCCTTGCAGTCTCAGGGCACTCAGGCCCCAACACTGGGCCTAAATGGAGTTTAGGCTAAAATGGATGGGAGGAACATGCATTCCACATCAGGCGATACATAGACCTGTTATATGCTGAGAGCATATGGGGAAATGACTGGAGCTTTGGAGGACTGGATGGGGATGAGGGGGAGAGGGGAAAAGTTGGCTGAAAGTAAAATAAACAAATAAAATATATACAAAAAAGAGAATATATTTATAGTTTCAGGTCAGTAAGTTTATACAGATAAACCTGTCTCGAAAAAACCAAAAATAAAAAATAAAATAACTATTTATAAATACATAAAAGTTAAGAATTTAAAATAAGGGGGCTGGAGAGATAGCTCAGTGGTTAAGAGCACTGACTGCTCTTCCAGAGGACCTAGGTTCAATTCCCAACACCCACATGGCAACTAACAACTGTGTTTAACTCCAAGATCTGACACCTTCACACAGACATACATGCAAGTAAAATAAAAATAAATAAATTGAAAAGAATTTTTAAAAAGAGCCAGGTGGTGGCGGCTCACACCTTTAATCCAAGCACTAGAGAACCATATCTCTGAGTACTGGCCAGTCTGGTCTACAGAGCGAGTTCCAGGGCAGCCAGGGCTACACAGAGAAACCCTATCTCAAAAAAAATAAATAAATAAATAAAATAAAGAATGTATTTAAGCCAACCTGGTGCCTGGGATGGGATGTAGCAGAGCAGCTGAAGTCGGGAACCCAGGGCAGAAGCCAAGGACTGGGTTCTTGGGCCCCCTGGGGGTCTCCTCAGGTTGGAAATAAGTAAAGATGGCCTTCCAGTTTCTTGCCTTAATTCTTAGGCCTTTAAATCCAACCTGTCAGGTCAGGAGCCAAAAGCAGGCCTGGGGGAGCAGCGCCCCCTATCGGCGGCACCTTGGCAGCGCAGTTGACTGCTGGGGCTTTGGTGGCCGCGGATACATTTTTTTCCTGCAAACAATAACCCAGATAATGCTCAGCAGATGCCCTGGGCCTCACCTCTTCGCACATCGCCCTTCACACACCGAGAATAGCTTCCCAAGCCTGGAGCGCGTCGTCTCTTCCCACCCACACAGAGGCTCCCAGGAAGAGCCATCTGTGCCGCGAGGCCCCATTAAAGCTCCCCAGCACAGGAGGTTGTGGTATCGGGTAGAAGGCGGCTTAGAGGGCGCCTGACAGGCTCCCAGGACACCTGCACCTGGTGCGTGGGTGAGGCTCTGACTTCTCTGCGTGGGGTCTAGTGGTCCCCTCCGACCGGGCAAAGCACGCAGGGTTGACTCTGGAGGTGACCACACCTTTGCCTGCTTGGGGCGGCGCCTCCGCCCTCACCTGCCTGCCTGACTCTCCTCCACTACATCAGACCAGTGCCAAGCTGAGAAAAGCAGAGTTAGGAAATGGCCCCAGTTTACAGCCTGATGGATCTTTTGTCTGGAGTCCTGGATTCTGTGAGAGTGAGTGATGATGGTGTAAACAGTCTCTATTGCCTGGGTCTGTCATGGAACTCCGTATGTAGACCAGGCTGGCCTTAAACTTGCGGAGATCCATCTGCTTATGTGTCCCTAGTGCTAGGAGTAAAGGTTTGCGGCACCGTGCCCGAATCTGGTTCACTTTTTGAGACAACTATTACATGGTCCAGGCTGGTCTCAAACTCATAATCCTCCAGCCTCAGCTTCCTGAGTGTGGTTATTGCAGGCACATGAGACCACACTTGTCTTTAAAATTTTATGACCAGTGAGATGGTCCTGTGGGTAAAGGCTCTGGCAGCCAGTCCTCACACCAGGAGACTCCAGCAAATTGTCCACACACATTTTGTGTGTGTGTGTGTGTGTGTGTGTGTGTGTGTGTGTGTGTGTGTGTGTGTGAGAGAGAGAGAGAGAGAGAGAGAGAGAGAGAGAGAGAGAGAGAGAGAGAAGGGTAGGCTTATGGGGGCCTGTGGAGAGCTTGCTCCAAGGCCACCTTCAGGGTAATGTGAGAAAATCCATGAAGGCGGCAAGGGCTAGATTTTTCTATGTGAGGTTAATTAGAAACAAGTTTCAGTCTATCTATGACTGGTGAAATAAGAAACCATGCATGCTTTCTGATGTTAACTTTCTCTTTACTTCACCTTAAGAATGGTCTCTGACTCTTAAGAACGGCTCCATATCTCCACACTGCTGCATACAACTACACACCTTTACACACATACATTTTTCACATGGCTCCACATGTTTCTTTTACACATTTTACTTCTACATGTCTTTTCTATACAACTGCGTCTTCCTTTTCTCCACACAGGTACAAATCTCCACCCAACAACATCTCATTCACACAGCTCTCTCAGCATATATCACTTTACACAGTTCCTAGGCACAGCTCCTGTACGAAGCAGAAGCTCTTTCACACACACTGTCTCTCTCATACTTACACACACACACACACACACACACACACACACACACACACACACACTTCACTCACATTCTGCAGCAGTTCTCACATAGCTCTACACAGCCGTCTTTCTCCACACCACCACTGCTGTTGCCTCACACCCAAACTCTGGACAATCATAAGTTACCTTTTGGGTCCTACCCATTCTCAAAACACAAGATAAGGCATGTAGTTTCTCTTAGACTAGTAATGTCACATTGACCCATGCACATGGCTCTAAGTTGGTGAGGGGTCCCAGACATTGAACAACTGGCTGAACTTTGAGCAGTCAGGTAGGTGCGGAAAGGGAGCTACTGCAAGGACTATGTCTTGATGTAAACAGCCTGGCCTTGATTGAGCAATAGACAACACCCGGGAATTAGTCTTTGTGTATATTAGTCTGTTTTGGACTAGTTCTGAGGTCTTTGCAAAATGTGTAAAGGCTGTCTTTGAGACCGAGAATACGGCTACTTTCCTATGTCAGTAAAGAAGAATGTTCTGGTAATATTTCTGTTCATTAGAATTATACAGCTTAAACAGAAATCCACAGCTAAATGTGTTCCCAGAGATGTAAAACCCACTACCAAAGGGCTGTGAAAATCACCCCACAGCTGTTCTTATTAGGGAGGCATAGCAGTGGCACCCAAGAGAGTTACAGACAGAAAACAACTGGTTTCCACAGCCAGTGACCTCACGGCTGTGCCAGGTGGGGCTCCCCATCAGAGGGTTATCCATCTGGTGGGTTGACTGGTCAAACACTAGTTGTCACCTGCTGTATACTGCCACGGTCCTCAGCACATGCTGGTCCACAGAGGCTGTCTCTACTTCTGCTCATTTTTTAATGACCTTTTTGAGCGGCTGGAGAGATGCCTCACTGGTTAAGGGCACTTGCTGCTCTTCCAGGGAACCCAAGTTCAGTTTCCAGCATCCAGCCAGGCTGCTCACAACTGCCTATAACTCCAGCTCCAGAGGATCTGACACCTTTTCTGGCGTCCTCGGGTACCTGCACACATGTAGGAAACACACACACACACACACACACACACACATACACACACACTCATTTAAAATTACCATTTTAGACGTATAGTTCAGAGGACTAAGGACATTGATGGTCCATCTCCAGAATTTCATTTTGAAAACTGGAGCTCTGTAATATAATAGAAAGTTACAGGTTCTGGAGTTTGGAGGATGGCAGTACAGTGGTCTTCTGCCTGTAACAGTAAACCAGACATTCTTCAGCAGACACCCTGGCTTCACCTCTCCCCACATCTGCATGTAACCCCAGCACTTGACAGGTGGATGCAGGCCTGCCTCGGTTACATAGTAAGTTCCAGACCAACCTGGGTTATATGAGACCTTGTCTCAAAAATATAAAAACAAAAACCAAAAAAACCCTAAAACCAAAACAGAACTTCAGAGCATCTGGTTGTGCTGGCTAGGAACTGAGGTGAGAGAGAGAAAACTCGAAGCCAGCCAGGGTTACAAAGAGAGATGCCCCTTTATCAAAACACCAAGAAACAAACCCCAAAGGAGGCTTCTCTCCCTGTGCTGTAGCTAGGAGCAAAGCACAGCCCACTCACACTCCAGACAGACACTCATTAGGTCACTCAGGGAGAGTTGAGGCATGTGCCAGAATGCCTCCTCCTTGTGTTTTAGAAGCTGGGTCTCACTATATGGACTGACTAGACTGGCCCTGAACTCAGAGATTCATGACCTTGGCTCCCGAGAGCTGGCTTTCAAGGAATGTGCCACCACACCTGGGTACCCAGGCCCTGGGCTGTGTTTTGAGGCAGTCTCATGTGAATCAGAGCTGGCCTGAAGTCACCCAAGGACGATGACCTTGAACTGTCTTCACAGATATTTATTGCACTCACACCTGAGTGTGGCTGCACGTCTGGAGGACAGAAGACAGCTCCGCAGTCAGTTCTCTCCTCCACCACGGGACCCGAGGACCAAACTCAGACCAGATGGCTTGTGCTGCATGTGTCTCACTGGATGACACACCTCTCTCTCTCTCTCTCTCTCTCTCTCTCTCTCTCTCTGTCTCTCTCTCTCTCTCTGTCTCTCTCTCACACACACACACACACACACATACACACACACACACACACACATACACACACACACACACACACACACACACACACACACACACACACACACATTCATTTCAGACAGGATGTAATGGAACCAGGGCTGGCCTTGAGCTTAAAGATGACGCTGTTCTTCATCCTCCTGCCTCCACTTCCTAAGTGTTGGGATTTTGGACAGGAGCCACCACACCTGGTATCAATTGTCTTTTAATGTCATTATAATACCACTGAGTTTGGTTGATTTAAATCTGTTGTAGTTTTTTTTGGAGGGGGGTGTTTTCAGACAGGGTTTCTCTGTGTAGTTCTGGCTCTCCTGGAACCCATTCTGTAGTCCAGGCTGGCCTCAAACTCACAGAGATTCACCTGCCTCTGCCTCCTGAGTGCTGGGAGTAGAGGTGTTTGCCACCACTGCCTGGCTGTTGTAGTTCTTATTAAGCATGCAGAGTCCAGTGGGAGCCTGTGCAGATGGCTACCCAGTCTCCCTGGCATGATCCGTCTTCCAGAGCTTCCTTGCTAGCTGTGACATCACAGTGACCTGAATTCACCTTGTAACTTGTCGTTTTCTGACTTAGATTGTCCCGTGGAAACAGATTTATTTTTCTTTGTTTAGTTTTTGAGACAGAGTTTCTCTGTGTATCAGCTCTGACTGTCCTGGAACTAGCTTTGTAGACCAGGCTGGCCTCGAACTCTTAAAGATCTGCCTGCCTCTGCAAGTGCTTGGGATTAGAGGTGTGTGCCACCATGCAAGTTTGCTTTTTGAGACAAGAGTCTCACTGTGTGGCCCTGGCTGTCCTGGTACTCCCTGTGTACCTTGAACTCAGTAGAGATCCACCTGCCTCTGCCTGCTGGGATTAAAGGCCTGAGCTACCAGGAGACTGAGACAGGAGAATCATGAATTCAAGACCAGGCTAGCCAAGGCTACACAGAGAAACTCTGTCTCAAAATACAAACAAACAAAATAAATAATATCTTCATGTCTATTTAAAAAAAAAATAGGGGTTGGGGATTTAGCTCAGTGGTAGAGCACTTGCCTAGCAAGCTCAAGGCCCTAGGTTCAGTCCTCAGCTCTGAAAATAAACAAACAAACAAATAAATAAAGGTCTGAGCTACCACCGGCTGGCAACACACATCTTCCTTCCTTCCTTCCTTCCTTCCTTTCCTTATTTTGGGTTTTTGAGACAGGGTTTCTCTGTGTGTTTTGGTGCCTGTCTGAATCTCACTCTGTAGACCAGGCTGTCCTTGAACTCACAGAGATCCGCCTGGCTCTGCCTCCCGAGTGCTGGGATTAAGGTGTGCACCACCGCCACCCGGCCACACACCACTTTTAAAGAAAGGTTCCAGTTTAGGCTTGGCCAATCCAGAGGCATGCAGGTGCCATCTTGGTTGCTCAGGACACCTGGCCTTTGGGCAGTGAAGGCTATGGCAGTGACATCACCAAGGGATGTGTGTGTGGAGGAGTCCCAGTCTCCCAATCCTACCCATGCAGGCAGTTGCTGTGGATTCTAGGAGCTCCAGGTCTGGCAGCCAGGATGGTGGAAAGGAATTAGCTCTCATCTGCCTCCCACTCCATCATTCTCAGGCCTCCCAGGGCTGGCAGGACATATGGCCCGGCCAGAGGGAAGTCAAGCCTGGAGCTCTGCCAGTGAGGGCCAGATGGAGCAGCAAGAAATCACCAATCAGCGTGGACAGTGCCATACATAACGCTGCTGGGTGGGCAGAGCTCCAAAGACACATTTCACAGCCCTGGAGTGCTTGGCGGGCCCATCTCTGCCTTTGACCTGAAAATCCTCAAGTCCTGTCCCAACATTACCACTCTCTGCTTCGCACAGGACACCGGCTGAGGACAGATGAACGGAAGGCGAGTGAACTGGCAGGGCAGGTCACATTCTAGAGCTGGGGGTGTGGCTCAGTGGTTAAGGTGCTTGCCTGGAGTGTGTGAGGGAGGACCTGTATTTAAAGCCCCCAGAGCCACAGTGCCCAATAAACATGGCATCACACATCTGTACCTGGGAGGTAGAGGCAGGAGGATCAGAAATTCACTCTGTTTGGCTACCTATCGAGTTTATAATAATAAAAACCCAACAAAAACAACAATGTAAACAAATCCCAAAGTGGTTCTTCTGAGCCCACCTGGGGGCGCTCAGGGTGTGGTGCTGAGCCTAGGTAGCTGCACGGGCCTAGGAGGGGCCTCTCCCGAGCCGTGTCCCTGAATGGGTGAAGGGCAACGTGTTCTGCTCTCCTGCCTCAGCGTTTTTTTTCCTAAGCTGCTGCAGTGCCAGCCAGGCTGTTACCGTATGGCTGTTCTTCTCCAGCCACCGAAGTGGCTTTTTGTAAACTAGGGACAGGGCTCTATGTCTCCTCCAGCTGTCTTCTGTGCCTAGCTCTATCCCGTCAAGGTGAAGATTTCACTCTTGTTTTTGTTCCTATTTCATTTTATTTTTTTTTGAGACAGGGTTTCTCTGTGTAGTCCTGGCTGGTCTGGAGCTCGCTCTGTAGACCAGGCTGGCCTCCCTCTGCCTCTTAAGTGCTGGGATTAAAGGTATGCACCAAGATGCCCAGCTATTTATATTTATTGATTTATTTTTTGAGACAGAGTCTCACTCTGTAGTTCAGGCTAGCCTGAAACTCACAGTGTAGCCCAGGCTGGCCTTGAACTATGATGGTTCTTCCTCAGCTTCCCAAGTGCTAGGATGACAGGCATACATCTCTATGACTGGTGAAGATGTCACTTTCTGCCTCTGGTCAAGTCTCACACGCATCCTTCCTCAGTAAGCCCAAAGTGTTTGTCTGCATTCATGGCAGCCCCAGAGGGGCAGAGGCATGAAGAGGCACAGGATGAGGGAAGCCTTTGGGAACTGTGGATCGTCTGGGTACCGAGCTACACTTACCTTCATGTTCATTCCCAATTACTTCATGTCATTAAGTTTGCTTGAACTAGGAAACATGTTTGAGTTGATTCTCAATATGTAGCTAGAGCCTGGCATGACAGCACAGCCTCCATCCTAGAATGTGGGAGACTGAGGCAGGAGGGTTTAGAGTTCTAGGCCAGGCTGGGCTACATCATGAGACTCAAAGCAAAATGAAAGACACACATGCACACACACATACATATTTACATGCATCCATGCACATACATACATGCACATTCATGCACACACACACATACATGCACACATGCATATGCACATGAATGCATATGAACACATGCACATATACATGCACAAACTCATAAACACACAGGCACATACACACACACACACACACACACACACACACACACACACACACAAAGGTACCAGGTTGCTTTCTAAAATGGCAGACTTAGCCAGGTATGGTGGCACATGCCTATAATCTGTGCCCTTGGGAGGTGGAAGCAAGAGGGTCAAGGAGCTCAAGGCCAGCTTCTGGTGGACAGTGAGCTTGAGGTCACCCTGGACTGCGTGAGACTCTTGCCTTTGACCCACCCACGTGCTCACCAGTTTCCAACTTGCTTAGCTTATGAGATCAGGTGTGTTCTGGTGGTATGGTCATAGACTCAAGAACTTGTCTTAAAACTACAATGGAGCTGGGCGGTGGTGGCGCACGCCTTTAATCCCAGCACTCGGGAGGCAGAGCCAGGCGGATCTCTGTGAGTTCAAGGCCAGCCTGGACTACCAAGTGAGTTCCAGGAAAGGCGCAAAGCTACACAGAGAAACCCTGTCTCGAAAAAAACAAAAACAAAACAAAAAAAAAAAAACTACAATGGAAAATTGGCGCTGGAGGGATTGTTCAACAGTTAAGAGCACAGGCTGCTCTTCCAGAGAACCCAAATTCAATTGTCAGGATACACATGGCAGCTCACAACCACCTGTAATTCTAGTTCCTGGGTATCTGACGCCCTCTTCTGGCCTCCATGGGCACTGCACGTACATGGCGCTCATCATGTACATGCAGGCAAAATTAAAAATGGATACGCCTCAAGAACAAGTTGTTAGCCGGGTGTGGTGGCACATGCCTTTAATCCCAACACTCGGGAGGCAGAACCAGGTAGATCTCTGTGAGTTCGAGGCCAGCCTGGTCTACAGAGCGAGATACAGGACAGGCACCAAAACTACCAGAGAAACCCGGTCTCGAAAAAACAAAACAAAACAAAAAAACAAGTTGTTACTTGGGTTTGGAGTGTGCTACACAGGCAGTGGGATCCCCATCTCCTTGCTCTGTGCCTTGGGTTTGGAGTGTGCTACACAGGCAGTGGGATCCCCATCTCCTCGCTCTGTGCCTTGGGTTTGGAGTGTGCTACACAGGCAGTGGGATCCCCATCTCCTCGCTCTGTGCCTTGGGTTTGGAGTGTGCTACACAGGCAGTGGGATCCCCATCTCCTCGCTCTATGCCTCAGGGGGAATGGAAAGGCTCAGGTTGGAAAGGTCCCAGCGTGGAGGAACAGAGGAACCGGGGTTCTGCCCCTAGTGGAGTGTCAGGCTGTACATCCTGCAGGTTATTCTTGAGACCAGATGGGGCTGAGGCCCAGGCACAGAATATCTCTGCTTTGGCTGGGTTTGCAGCAGCTGGCTCTGAGACATCTGAGACCCCACTACAAATATTTACTGTTGATCTGGGACCACAAGCTGGGCATGATGGTCCACACCTGTCATCCCAGCACTTGGGAGATGGAGGCAGGAGAATCAGTTCAGGGTCATCCTTGGCTACATAGTGAGTTAAAGGCCAGCCTGGGATAGGTAAGATTATGTCTCAGAAACCAGACAAAACAAACAAACAAAACAAAACACAAAGATCTGCCGGGTGGCGGTGGCGCACACCTTTAATCCCAGCACTCGGGAGGCAGAGCCAGGTAGATCTCTGTGAGTTCGAGGCCAGCCTGGTCTACAGAGTGAGTTCCAGGAAAGGTGCAAAGCTACACAGAGAAACCCCGTCTCGAAAAACCAAACCAAAACAACAACAACAAAAAAAAAAAACCACAAAAATCTATCACGGATGATAAATGGCACCAAGACACATGGTCTGTAAGGCACTTATGTGAAATTATGTGCCACAGTGTAGACATATTTCTAAACGGTCTTATTAAATAAAAAACACGGAGCTAGATATAGGGGTGAAAACCTGAGAGAGATCAGAGGATTAGGAACAACCACAGCTAACCTCACCTCACCAACTCTGCAGCTTCCTAAGGCGAGTCACTTCCTGTCTTCCCACGCCTATATGCCTTTCTGTTCTGCCATCTGATTTGCTCTCTCCGTCCAGCTACATCACTGCCTCTTCCTGCCCAGCCCTGTCACTTCCTGTCTGTTTGTACAGACCTCCAGACCTCCATGGTTAACTAGTGTTGGAATTTAAGGCATGTGCCACCACGTCTGGCTCTGTTCCCATTGTGGCCTTGAACTCACAGAGATCCAGACAGATCCCAGCCTCCCAAGTGATAGGATTAAAGGTGTGTGCTAACAGTGCATGACTTTTGTGTTTACTTATAATGGATGGCTTTTTCCTCTCATCTCCAGGCAAGCTTTATTTATTAGAGCACAAATAAAATATCACCACACCATAGCAATGTCTCAGGCCTCGCTCTGACACCCTTTTCAAATGTCCTTACATGGTGACCCTCTCTATTCCCACAGGTGGTTCTCATTATTATGTACTGATCTATGGTGCCAAGGACCAAGGTCATCTCAGGAGCTTACTTGGTATGGTTTCCTGGTCGACAGCTGCTTCTCTAAGGTCTGTGCCAACCGGGCCAGGCAGGAAGGCTGGGGTCTCAGGTGCTGGGATGTGTTACAGTCTGACCAAGTCTTACAGCTTTGGAGGGTTGTTGGGGACTCTGTTGTCACCTCCATGGCTTTTTATCCTAGTGTGAGTTCAAGATCAGTGGAAGCACGACTAGGTGTATGACAAAATGGGGGCTGGATTCACTCTGCTCCTGCCTCTGGCCACTCTGCTTCAGGTGGGGTCCAGTGGACAGAGCGGGCTGAGGGAGACAGGGCCCCTTAGGACCACGGAAGGTATTTTGGTCAGAGACCAAGATAGATGCTGGGGATGGTGGTGGGACTCATCCTTGGTGGAAGACACCAACCACTCTTTTCCAGTGGCCCCCAACCCCACCCCTGACCGTGATCATGACCAGATCGTGAGCCTGGCCTTCAGAAGCAGGGTTCTTCAGGGAGAGCTGACCTGTCTCCACCCCTGCCTGTGAGCATCTAGTGCGCTAGCCTCACCCACAGTCCTCCGATGGCCAGCCAAGCTCCCACTGGCAAGAATTTTTGATTTTTTTCCCTGAGGTTATTTTTATATTATATTGATGGTATCCTCGGGACATCCAGTGACCTCCCTTGTGAAGAAGAGTCCGTTATTCACTCTGTTTTGTTGGTGTGGGTTTTGTTTTTGAGATGGAGTCTCACTATGTAACCTTGGCTGGACTGAACTATAGTTGGTTGTTTTTACTCTTTGAGTCTTTTTGGGGGGCCCACCACCCAGCTCCCAAATAAATCACATGGAGGCTTATTCTTTATTATGAATTCCTGGCCTTAGCTTGGCTTAGTATCTAACCAGCTTTTCTTAAATTATCCTGTCTGATGCCGGGCGGTGGTGGTGCACGCCTTTAATCCCAGCACTCGGGAGGCAGAGCCAGGCGGATCTCTGTGAGTTCGAGGCCAGCCTGGTCTCCAAAGCGAGTTCCAGGAAAGGCGCAAAGCTACACAGAGAAACCCTGTCTCGAAAAACCAAAAAATAAATAAATAAATAAATAATTATCCTGTCTGCCTTTTGCCTCTGGTCTTTTATCTTTCTCAATTCTGTATACCTTTCTTCACTTCTTACTCCGTGGCTTGCTGCGTGGCTGTGTGGCTGGCCCCTAGTGGCCTCCTCCTTTTCTTGCTCCTCGATCTCTTCCCAGATTTCTGTTCCTGTTTATTCTCTCTGCCTTCCAGCTCCACCCATCCTTTCTCCTGCCTTGCTACTGGCCATTCAGCTTTTTGTTAGACCAATCAGGTGTTTTAGACAGGCACAGTAACACAGCTTCACAGAGTTAGACAAACGCAACATAAATGAATGCAACACATTTTTGCATCATTAAACAAATATTCCACAGCACAAACAAATGTAATGTAAATGGAAGTTTCTGTCCCACCAGCAACTCCCAAATAGCCAGCAGCCACTTCCCAAATAATTGACTCGGAGGCTTAATATTACATATACGTGCTCGGCCAGTAGCTCAGGCTTTTACTAACTAGATCTTATACTAAATTAACCCATCATCCTTTTTTTTTTTTTTTTTTTTTTGGTTTTTTGAGACAGGGTTTCTCTGTGTAGCTTTGGAGCCTGTCCTGGAACTCGCTTTGTAGACCAGGCTGGCCTTGAACTCACAGAGATCTGCCTGGCTCTGCCTCTCAAGTGTTGGGATAACCCATCATTCTTATCTATGTTTAGCCACATGGCTTGGCACCTTTTCTCTGTGCGGACATTCTCATCTTGCTTCCTCTGGGCCTGGTGGCGACTCCGCCCTCCGCCCTTCCTCTTCCCAGCATTCTCCTAGTCTGCTCTCCCCACCTAAATTTCCTGCCTGGCTACGGGCCAATCAGCATTTTATTAAACCAATTCAAGTGACAAATTTTTACAGTGCACAAAAGCATTATCCCACAGCAATGTAACACACATCTTAAACTAATATTCTACAACACTGAACTGACTTTGTAGACCAGGCTGGCCTCAGACTCATAGAGATCCACCTGCTCTGCCGCCTGAGTGTTGGGATCAAAAGGGTGCACCACCACACTAGCTCTGTTTGTTTTTTGAGACAAGATCACATCCTAGGTTATACATGGTACATAGACATACATGCAGGCAAGACACCCACATACATAAAGTAAAACAATGTCCCCCAAGACCAGAGTCTGAGGAGACGGCTCAGTTAATGAGGAGCTAACTGTGTAAGCCCAGGGACTTGAATTTGCATTCCCTGCACCCATGCAAAGCTTCCAGATGTGGTGGAGCGTACTTGTAATCCCCGTGCTGAGGCATCGGAGAGGAGGAGCCAAGTGTCACTTGGCTTAGCTAACCAAACCCAATTTGTGTGTTCCAGGTGAGAGACTCCGTCACAAACCTCTGGCCTCCACTCACCAATGACACGTACATGTACTCCTATGCACACACACACACACACACACACACACACACACACACATACCCCAAAACAAAAAGCCCTAAAAAAACAGAGAGCAGAAAAGCAGAGAGCACAGGCTAAAAGGTCCTCATGAGTCCTGGACAGTGTCTCTGCATAAGCCCCGCCTTCTTCCAATGCGGTTGGATTTGGAGAAAGAAGCAGGTGACAGCCGGGATCAGAGAGAGACTGCGTTCTACAATTCAGGAGAACCTGCCTTGAGACCCATGGGTGTCCCCAGACCTGTGGGCAAGTCACCCAACCTTGCAGCCGAGGGCAAGATTGTTTGATCAAGTGTGGCCCCTACGGACACAAGATGTAGCCTTCGGAGCACTGGGCTTGGGTTCAGCATCAACACAGTCCATTTCCTTATCAAAATAAGGTGGCTTTCAAAGTAGTATTGTGGTGTGGACCACAACATGCCCACCATTGCTGCTGGACAAAGGTCCAGCATTTCAACATTGCAGACCACACTTCTCCAGTACATTGTAACTTTCATTTGTAATAATTCTCACTATTAATGCCTTTCTCTTTGGGAAATTTTGTGTAGGCTTTGGTGAAGGATGAAAATGTATACATTGGTAGCCCCTCTAAACAAAATAATTCTTTGGAAAAAAAAATCCCCACCACCTCAGAACCAGGAATCCCATGTGTCCTCCTAATTACACCAAGAATAGGGATGTTAGAGATTTACTAGATGGGGGGGGGGGGGGCAAACTTGACGTATAGCTGCCATGACAGGGTTAGGGACCCAGAAACAGCTACCATGACAGGCTTACTGGCAGGCAACACCCGGATCCAGGAAAAGCCATAAGCTGACCCCACCCTGGTACCACCAAGGGAGGACCAGCATCTAAGGGGAAGTACCTGACATTCCAACCACTAGATAAGATAAGATCGAGAGATGTCCCTGAGACCAGCAAGTGCCTATTCCCCTTTATGCCAAGACACCCCTACACAAATGTCAGCCAATCAGGGTCCTGAACCCTGGAAATCCCCTCACCCCCAATCTCTACTATGATAAAAACCCGGTCCCGCTCAGGCTCGGCACTCTTTGCTCTCATTGCTGTGTCGAGAGTCGAAGTTCACCCCTAAATAAAGGCTCTTTGCTTTTGTATACAGGATTTGGTCTCCGTGGTGGTCTTTTGGGGGTCCCTGTGATCTGGGCACAACTGGAGGAGGAGGAAGAAAAGAAAGAAAAAAAGAAAAACAAAGAGAGGCTCAGTAGTCCAGGGCTTGTATCTCCCCTGGCTGGTATGACAAACACATTCCCACCCCAGGACAGTCTGCTTGGCTTCAGACCCAAGGCAATAGATCCAGTCGACCCTGAGCTCAAACCATGAGCCAAAATAAACGCTTTCTCCTTTGAAATGGCTTCCCTCAGGTGCTTGTCACGGTGAGGAATGAGGCTAGCCTCGCCTGAAAGCCTTGGAACCCTGCAAAAGCAACACCCTGCACGGATTGCCCTTCCTCCGACTACTGTATTTTTTTGTCTGATTCTTTGAGACAAGGTGTTGCTCTGCAGCCCAAACTTATTGAAACTCTCGATCCTCCTCTCTCGGTCTTTTGAACGCTGAGATTACAGGTGTGCATCACCATGTCCGCTCGACTTATTAATGTTAAGAATAGATGGGGATGGTGTGGCTCAATGGGGACGGACGCCTGCTGCCAAGCCCAGTGACCCTAGTTTGATCCCTACGACCCATATGGTCGTGTGGGACCCAAGCAGCAGCTTGGTTACACTGCTGCCCTGACCGGATCCATAGAGACCAGCCAGAAAATAGGCCTGAGTTTCGGTTTACCCTGAGGCAACACCTGGTTCCAGGAAAGACCATAAACTGATACCACCCTGGTACCACCCAGGAACAGGCCAGCATCTAAGGGGAAGTACCTGACATTCCAAACATTCCAACTGTTAGATAAGATTAGATAAATGGCCAGATGTCCCTGAGCCCAGCACACGCCTATTCCCTCTTTTGACAAGACAGCCCTACACAAATGTCAGCCACTCAGGGTCCTGAACCCTGGAAATCCCCTCACCCCCAATCTACTATGATAAAACCCTGCCCGGCCCAGGCTTGGGCTCTCTGCTCTCACCACTGCTTCAGACAGACAGAGAGACCAAGCTCTAGCTTGAAATAAAGGCTCTTTGCTTTTGCATACAGATTCGGTCTCCAGGTCTCCGTGGTGGTCTTTTGGGGGTCCCCAAGATCTGGGCATAACAACAGAAGGAGAGAACCAGTTCCCAAAAGTTGGCTTCTGACCTCCACACATCCTACCACTCCCACCCTGACACATATAAATAAATAATAACTTGAAAAAAATAGGGTAACAAGATGGTTTAAAGGTACTTGCTGCCCAAAGATGCAAGTCTGAGGATCTGAGTTCAAATCCGGAAGACCATGTAGTGTTATGCTCCAAGTCATGAGCCCCCCCAGATACCACCAGGAGTCCAAATTCATATGCAAAAGCAAAGAGCCTTTATTGCAAGCTCAAGCTTGGGCTACCCATCCATTCTGACACACAGTTGGATCAGGGAGAGCATCGAGCTCAGTTGAGACAGGTTTTTTTTTTTTTTTTTGGTTTTTCGAGACAGGGTTTCTCTGTGTAGCTTTGCGCCTTTCCTGGATCTCGTGCTGTAGACCAGGCTGGCCTCGAACTCACAGAGATCCACCTGCCTCTGCCTCCCGAGTGCTGGGATTAAAGGCGTGCGCCACCACCGCCCAGCTACGAGACAGGGTTTTTAAGGAGTAAAGGATGTGGGGGTAGGGGAATTCTGGATTCAGAAGTCTTGTCAAACAGGGATTGGTACTAGTGTTGCTGCAAGGAAATTGGCAACTTAATGTGATGTAAGCTATCCTTAATGTTCTGGAGCATCTAGTACTTGTTTGTCGCAATTCTGATTGGCTCCCCGAAGGGTAGTTTGTGGCTTTTCCTGGTTATTGTAAGGATGAGCCCTAGTCCCAGTATTGTTACTTTGCAGTCTGTCATGGCTGCACTAATGTTAAATTAGGCCTCTTCAATAGTTAGGAAGAGGACCAATTCTAGGAAGTTGTCCTCTGACCCTCCACCACATATTGATAATAACAAAAATAATTTAAAAAAAGGAATAGATGGGCACAGTGGGACTGGTTCCTGTGATCTCAGAATTTAGGAGACTGAGGCAGGAGGATTACACTGAGTTCAAGGCCAACTTAAACTACAGTGTGAAATCTTGTCTCAGAAAACAATCGAGGGCTGGGGAGCTGGCTCAGAGGTTAAGAGCACACACTGCAGAGGACCCAGGCTCAGTTCCCAGCACCCACATGGCTGCTCACATCTGTCTGTAACAGCTCCAGCAGATTAGAGCGCCATCAATTGGGAAGTGGAGGCAGGAGGATGATAAACTTAACACCATCCCTCAAAAACCTAAACCCCAACCAACCAAACAGCACCTTCAACCCACACCAAACATACACACAGGTTGAGATGGACACTGGCTCTGCTTGGGAATTCCGCTTGTATTTGAGGTCCAGTACCACTAGGTGGCGAGAGTGTCCAGGCCATAGGCACAGGTACCACAGTGAGGGTCAACAAGCCCTAGTGGATGGAGTCAGCACCCAGGCTGCGCTTGCTCTTTCTAGGTGCAGAGCAGAATGGAGTCCTTGGAACCAGACTGCCTGGTTTGAATGGCAGCTCCAGCACTTTCCAGCTGTGTGACATCGCACACGTTACCTAATCTCTCCGGCCTCCGTATCCCTGCTGTAACATGCTGGTCAGTAACCACAGTCTCCCCACGGTTCATATGCCTCAAATTCAAAAAGAACCTGGTATGGAGAAAGTCTCTTGTCTGTCATAGTGTCTGTGTGTCTGGGGTTAACTGCCTCCAGGCCAACGCTGGGTCCTAAATCTGGGCACCTCCCAAAGGTTAAGGGTTTCCCAGACGTGAGTCACAGGGAGAGAAACCCACAGTTGCAAGGCTCCTGACACCCTGGTCTTGGGATTCAAGGCGAAGCTGGCGATAGTCTCTGTCCCCGAGGCAGGTGACAGCTCAGTCTGCAAGCCTGAGGCCAACAGGCCGGGGGATGAGGAGAGGGCAGAGGGGAGCCTGTTCCCACGTCCTGTTGCTGAAAGGGGGCTCAGAAAATAAAAGACTGCATTGAGCAGCCACGACCAGCCAGTCAGATCCCCTGCTCCGTCTTACCCAGCCTCCACACAGGTTCCACGGGGAAGTAAGGAGACCTAGGAAGCCGCAACTCGATCAGAGCACAGAGATCTGTTTTTAGCCCCAGCTCTGGCTGTCACCGACGTGCTGTGTGACCTTGAATGAGTCACTTTCACTCTCTGGGCTTCAGAATCCCCACCGACCAAAAGTGGGGTCAATCCCTGGCCTTGCACGGGGTGGTCGGGGCGGGGGGTGGGTGAGCTGGCACAGTGCCCGATGAGCATGCACAGGGCCCTGGTTATAAATCCAGGCACAGGGCTGCAGAGACAGCTCAGCAGGAAAGGTGCTTGCCACAGAAGCCTGGTGGTCCCACCTGGAGGAAGGGGTGTACTGACACCCGGAAGTTGTCCTCTGACCTCCACTCGCGCAGTGTGCCACTTGAGCGCAAACATACATGTCACCCATGCCACGCACACATACAATAAGAGTAGGTCGTTTTTAGCCACAACATGGTGGTGGCACACACCTTTAATCCCAGCAGGCAGGAGGCAGAGCCAGGCAGATTTCCGTGAGTTCAAAGCCAGACAGGTCTACAGAGTGAGTCCTAGGACAGCCAGGGATACCCTGTCTCAAAAAAAAAAAAGAAAGAAAGAAAATAATGATTTTTTAGAAATTAAAACAACAACAAAACTCCAAACTGGGCATGACAGCACATGCTTGTAATCCCAGTGCTCTAGAGGCCAGGGAAAGATCAGAAGTTGAGCCAGCAGTGGTGGCACATGCCTTTCATCCCAGCACTTAAGAGGCAGAGGCAGGCAGATCTCTGTGAGTTCAAGGCCAGCCTGGTCTACAGAATGAGTTCCAGGACAGCCAGGGCTACACAGAGGAACCTGTAGTGGGTAGCCATTCTAGCTTTGATTTGGAAGTTTTAACCCCCATTGAGGCTTCGGTAACTATCATGCCTACAAGGCAGGGCCAAGAGAGGGCCCTGAAGACCTGAGATCTGGATGCGCCGCCTTCTCTTGGTTCCTGGACCCTGGACGCTAGAGGTAGACTGAGCAGAGTTCTCCAGAGAACACCGCCGGACTGCGCTACGTCTTCCCCAGACCCTGCAACCTACCTATCCCTTCATTTGTAAGTTACGCCACTAAATAAACCTCCCTTTTAACTACGTGGAGTGGCCTTAATAATTTCATCAATATCTGGCACCCTAGAAACCCTGTCTCAAAAAACAAACAAACAAAAAAAAAACCAAAAACAACAAAAAAACCCAAAGAAGTAGAACATCACCCTCAACTGTCCAAGACTCCCCTAGGAAAATACATTCAACTGTCTCAGAGAGAGAGAAAGAAAACTCAGGCCCCCTCCTCCCTCCTCCCCCTTTCCCCCTGCCCCCCAGTCTTTTTACGGAAGAAAGAGGAACTGAGCTCTCTCATCTGCCTGTCCCTCTCCCAGTCCTAACACACAGTATCAATTACCAATCCATTATTCATTCATTGATTTATTTATTCCCACGCCAGTTCAGCACTGTCCACATGTCTTTTGTGTCTCACTGGCATCCGAAAACCCCCGAGGGACAGCTGCGCCTGGCTCCTTGCGCTGCACGGCACAAAGTCTGAGGGAGGAAGCTTTGGCCTGAGGGAGGCTAGGAGCCCCGGGAGGGAAAGACAGTTCTGTGGAAACAAAGACTGGACACCTCTCACCCGGCTGGGAAGAGTGAGGCAGGGACACTAGAGATGTGGGCAATGTGCGGCAAAGTCAAGCCCGCTGTGCAGAGGTGAGGTCGTCTAAGTGGAGGCAGAGGCACAGGACTGGAGGGAAGGCGGTGGGCCCCCCCCACCCCGGGGGAACACAGCAGGAAGGTGGATCAGGTTCACCTCGGAAAGCAGGTCTGCAATCAGGACGTCTCGGAGGAAGAGGGTCTAATTTAGGAAGCGTGGTCATTCCATGCCAGTTCCTGAAACATTCTATTTTGGGTTATACGGGGATGGAGTGTGTGGGCGTGTGTGGTGGGGTGTTCTCAGTGTTTTCAGCTTTTTTTTTTTTTCTTTTTTTTTTTTGTTTTTGTTTTTTCGAGACAGGGTTTCTCTGTGTAGCTTTGCGCCTCTCCTGGAACTCACTTGGTAGCCCAGGCTGGCCTTGAACTCACAGAGATCCGCCTGGCTCTGCCTCCCGAGTGCTGGGATTAAAGGCGTGCGCCACCACCGCCCAGCCAATAGTGAGAATTATTACAAATGAAAGTTTCAGCTTTTTGGTTGCTAAGGTCTGAATTCAGCCCCAGCCACGCCTCAGCTCTACACCCCAGCCACGCCTCAGCTCTACACACACTGCCCCTGGCTGTCTTCCCACTCACCCCTTCTCTGTTTTTGATAGTTTCCTTTTTTTGGGTTTTTTGTTTTTGTTTGTTTGGTTGGTTGGTGTTTTGTTTTGTTTTTTTGAGACAGGGTTTCTCTGTCTTGAAAACAACCCTGGCCGTCCTGGATCTCGCTCTGTAGAGCAGGCTGCCTCAAATCAGAGATCCACCTGCCTCTGCCTCCCGAGTGCTGGGGTTAAACTCAGGTACCACCCTGCCTCGCCTCCTTTTGATCTTTCAAGTGGCTCAAGCTGACCTCAAGCTCACTCCTGACCTTCTGACCCTCTACCCTTGCTTCCAGCGTGCTGGGATCACAGGCCTGCGCCACTGTACCCAGGAGACAGGTGCCAGAGCTGGAGCAACTCCTCAAGACACTTTCCCATGGTGGGTGGCCCCTGGTGGTGGTCTGATAAAAGAAGCCTTGGGGGAAAACAGTGTTGTTAGCTTGCCTGGCCTCACTTTGTGCGTGTGAACCCATCAGCCCTGTTGCCTGCTGCCACCAGACCCCCACCCCTTCCCTTTCCAATGCCTACTGTTGGCCTACGATGACTACCGTGGTTCTTTAGAAATCCTCCAGGCCTTCAGTGCCAAACTGGGACTGCCAAGGCACCCAGCCTCATGGAGCAGCCTCTCCAGCACGCAGACGGCTTGCATTGTGTAAGCCAACCTAACAAGCCCCTTGGCAATAGACATCCATTCTATCGCCGTTCCCTGACTAATCCGTCTACACACTTGACCGTCTGGTCCAACCCTGGTATGGGTTCTGCCCTGAGGCCTGCTCTAACCCTCTAGCTTGGAATCAGTGCTCAGAGAATTCTTACCAAGTGAACGAACCCTGTACTCAGACACTCTCCTGGGTCCCTGGAGTGGTGAACTTCAGGGCTCACAGTGAGGGTTCACGGCCAGGGGATTCAGGAAGTGTAGACACGTGCAGATCGGCTCAGGGGTGCAGTAAAGAGCAGTGATGTCTGCAGCAAACTGGAGTCAGCACCGCCTCATTGGAAGTCTAGTGTTCAAGGTCAGCCTCACCCACTCTGGGTCTGGCCACCATCCTGTAGTCCTCTTCTCTCCAGATCTGTTTTCAATTTTGGGCGTACCACTTCAAAATACACGCTCCTACCCTTGATGAATGCCCAGTTCTCTCATGAGCGTGAGCTAGGGAAGGACAGAGGTAGTCAGTTTTTTGTTTGTTTGTTTGTTTGGTTGGTTGGTTTGGGTTGTTTTGTTTTTCAAGACAGGGTTTCTCTGTACAGCCAGGACTCTCTCTGTAGACCAGACTGACCTCAAACTCACAGAGATCCCCCTGCCTCTGCCTCCTGAGTGCTGGGATTGAAGGTGTGGCGCCACCACCCTGGAGGTGGTCAGTTTTGTCCTACTGAAGCCCAGCTGTCTCACTGCTCAGTGCCTGACTTACAGCAGGCTCAGCAGACACACTGAATGAATCTTCGCCTTAGGCCCCACTCCCTGGGGCAGAAGTCAGGTTCCTGGAAACATGAAAGCATCTGGGGCCACTTTTTGGATCCCAAGTCTCAGACAGCCTCAGAGAAGGCCTTGAGTCGGCTTTGCTGACAATCCGCTGAACTGGAACTGTGGCCTGAGGGTCCACACGGGCCTTCTTGGCAGAGCTGAGGGTTGGGTGGGCCATGGGATAGGGTGGAGGAGAGAGGTCTCTCTCTCTTTGGGTAGACCACAGGCCCCTGTTCTGCATACACCCCCCCACACACATAGAACAGGGGCTCATCACACCTGGGCTAGACCGCAGGCCCCTGTCTGGAATGCACTACCCCCAACACATGGATAGAAGAGGGAGTCATCACGTCATGGCTAGACCGCAGGCCCCTGTCTGTCATGTACCACCGCCACCACTTGGATAGAAGAGGGAGTCATCACATCATGGCTAGACCGCAGGCCCCTGTCCTGCATGCACCCCCACACCCATGGGTAAAAGAGAGGGTCATCACACCAGGGCTAGACTGCAGGCCCCTGATCTCGGTGCATCCGCGCGCGCGCGCGCACACACACACACGGGTAGAGGAGGGGGTCATCACGCCAAGACTAGACCTAGGCAAGCAAGTCTCTATCCTGCGTGCACCCACACGTGAGACGCAGGGATTAGGAGCACGCAGGAGCCACACGTCGAGCTGGGGAGCCAGCGGCTGGGCGGGCGCGGCCTCCGGGTACCGCGGCGCGGCCACCTGCGCAGCCACCGCGCCGCCATTGGCTCGCGGAGAAGCCGCTCTAATCCGCGCCGCCTCCGCCCCCGCGCGGCGCTGCGCTCCGCGGAGTCTCTGACCTTCCTCCTTCCCGCAGCCCCGGAGAGACGCGCGGCGGTCGCGCCAGCCTCCTTCTCCTCCCCCGGGAAGCCGTCCGGGCTTGAGGCC
The DNA here is from genome assembly GCF_007827085.1 of Peromyscus californicus insignis. Taxonomy (NCBI): domain Eukaryota; kingdom Metazoa; phylum Chordata; class Mammalia; order Rodentia; family Cricetidae; genus Peromyscus; species Peromyscus californicus. The sequence continues at coordinate 4,301,372 of NW_026294491.1, forward strand.
GGGCCGCTGCCGCCCGCTTCGCCCCCCACCCCGCGCTGCCACCGCCGCGGATGGTGTCAGGCGCTCCGGCGCCCAGGTAAGGGGGTCTAAAGCGTGGAGCGAGCGCGGGGTGGAGTGGGGGGTGCGCGGAGTCCGGGGCCCCAGTGAGGGATGCAGGTCCCCAGCGTGTGATGGCGTTGGACACAGCCGAGGACAGGTACCTGGAGAGAGGTGGGCGCGCACCCGGGGATGCTCTTGGGCTTAACCCAGGCAATGCTAGGATGGCCCTGAGCTAGGCCCCTTGCGGGTGCTGAAGGGGGAAGCCCTTTACCCTGAGGAAACGGGAGGAAAAGGGTTTGTTGGGAAGCTGGGGCCTGGCCCCGGGTGTTGAGAGTGTTTTTCAGGGACCAGCTGGGATGGGTGGGCCGGTGCCAGCTTGGTGCGTATGTTATTTCTGGATCAGAGTGGGCTGGGGAGAAGACAGCCGGCGACGTCTGGTTTAGATTACAGGTACTTCCTTCTTTGCTTCCGACCCCTCCCCCCACCAGCTGGGGTGGGAGGTGGAAGGAGAGAGGAGGTGGGGATGCTGAGGCCCCCGTAGATGCAGCAGAATCCTCTCTGCGCCACACTGCCCTCCCTCTACCAACCTCAGACCGTTTGGTCACGGTTGGGGCGGCCTCCCGGCTGTGTTCACCTTTCAGGAGGCTGTGGAAAGGTTAAAGGGTCATTAACGTGTCTGGGACAGGGTGGCAAGCCCCAGAGCTTGGCTAGACCCCACTTCAAGCCCCAGCTTTTTAAGTTCCAGCTTTCCCCCACCTCCCCCAAGCCCAGCTCTGCAGCCTGGGGGGAAGTCACACACGCGGCCACCTTCTTTTTCTAGGCACAACCAGAAATAGCTACCATTGTCAGGGGCCCTGGCACAGCTGGGGTGCAGATTGCCAGTGGTTTGGGAAGCTCGGCCCCCAGCCTGGTTTTTTTAGCAGATGTATGCCTGGCTACTCAGATCACCCTCTCCAAGTAGCTTCTTGACGCCCCAGGTGAGAGGCCACCTCCCACACCCGAGTTCTTGGGCCCTGTCAGCCTTGAGGTTATTTATGTCTGGTCTGTCGCCCTCTAGACCAAAGTGTCTTCAGGCTGAAAATGTGATTTGTCTCTGTCATTGCTCCAACGTCTGAGAAGGGCTCAGCACGGAAGAAATGTTTGCAGAATAAATGAATGAATGAATGAATGAATGAAAAAATGAATATGTAAATTCTCAGCAATTGCTAGCAAGCTGAAAGATGGAAGGGAGCCCCCTCTGGTCTTTCTACTCCACCCCCCTCCCCTTCCCACCCCCCCACTCCCATCTCCCCCAGGGACCAAAGAGCCATGAAGCTCCTCTAGGCCTGGGGCTGAGGGCAGCTGTGACTATTGCAGGGCCTCCCGCCCTGCTGGCTCCTGACTGTCTTGTTGGCCCCCTAATGTCCACGGGAGTTTGGCCCGTTGTTGGGGACCTCCCTTTCTTCAAGCCACCGGCTTGGTGGTTTCTCCTGTGTTGCTATGCTCAGACCCTCTGTCCCAACTATAACCAGACAATCCAGGTCATGCTCAGGGCTGGGTGGGCTCCAGCCAGGCTGTCCTGGGTCTCCTGGCTCTCCCCAGTGAGCTCTGTGTGTGAAGGTGACATGGGCTTTTGCAGGGCCCTCTTGGCCAGCCTGTGCCACTGTGCCCAGTCAGCTGACCCCACCTCACCCCCGTTCTGCCCTCCAAGGCTCTGAGACTCTTTCAGTTCCTCAGCCAAGCCACACTGGCCTCACCTGCAAGCCTTCGGAAGTTTCCTGGGCTGTGTCCCCCACCCCATCCTCTCCCCTCCTTGGACCATCTGGTATCACACTGCCTCAGATTCTGAGCGTCGTCTTTCCCTGGGTTATGGCGTCAGAGGTTGCATGCAGGGGGTGTGTCCTGGTCCGGTGTCCCCAAGGCCTGACCCAGAGAGACTTCACTTCACTTGTGAAAGCCTGACATGGTGGCTCCACCGTGACTTCATGTAGGGCTCTCCCTCCCCAGGAGATGGAGATGCCTGCCTCCCCAGTAGGAGTGAGTGGCGGTGGGAGACCTCACCGGAGAGGTGAAACTTCTGTGGGCCTGGCGGGCCAGGACCATCAGGGAAGGAGCTTGCTGATTTGGGTGTCCCCCTGTGGAAGGAAGCAAGAGGAGGAGCTGAGACAGTGGGTGTCCTGGGTAGGAACAGGATCCAGCCAAGGGCCTGGGACTTACTATGACAAGCATGTTCTGCTGAGCCACACCCCATCCCCTCACTGGAAGATTCTAGGCAAGGGCATTCCCTCTGTGCTATGTAGATAGCCCTGGACCTTAGTTCTACATCTTTCTTACTTACGTTTCTTCTTTTTCTTCGATGATGATGATGATGATGATGATGTATTTTGAGACAAGGTCTCACTCTGTAGCCCTGGCTGTCCTGGGAACTCACTGAGTAGAGCAGGTTGGCCTCACACTCACAGAGATCTACCTGCCTCGGCCTCCCAAGTCTTTTTATTATTTTTTGTTATGTGTAGGTGTGCATGGGAGTGGAGGGGCCTGTGGAGGTCAGAGGTGTTGGATCCCTTGGAGCTGGAGTTACAGGTGGTGGGAAGCTGCCCAGTGTGGGTGCTGGGAACGGAACTGGTCCTCTTCAAGAGCAATATGATCTCTTAACTAACTGCTGAGCTTTTTTCTTTAAGAAAAACAGAACAAGAACGGCCTTCCAGGCTTGTGAGGTGACCCCGAGGGTAGAGAGGTACATGCCACCAAGCCTGATGACTTGAGTTCCATTTCTGGGACCCACATGGTGGAAGGAGAGAACTGACTCCCACAAATTGTCCTTTGACTTCCACCCATGCTGTGGCAAATAATGTAAAATAAAAGAAGAAAAAAAACTCGACTTTTCAAGCCAGGTGTGGCCGTACACATCTGTAATATCAGCGGTTGGGAGGCAGGATAATTAAGCATTCAAGGCCAGTTTTGGCTACGTATTCTGGGTGTAGCCTAGACTATATGAGACTGTTTCAAACAACACATTTTGATTTTTTGAAACAGGGTTTCCTCTGTATAACAGTCCTGGCTGTCCTGGAACTCACTCTGTAGACCAGGCTGGCCTCAAACTCACAGAGATCCTCCTGCCTCTGCCTCCTGAGTGCTGGGATCAGAGGCATGTGCCAACACCACCTGGCTTTTGGTTGTTGTTCATTTTTTCTTTCTTTTTTTTAAAAAAAAATGATTTATTTATTTGTATTTTATGTGCGTTGGTGTTTTGCCTACATGTATGTCTGTGTGAGGGTGTTAGATCCCTTGGAACAGGAGTTATAGACAGTTTTGAGCCACCACGTAGGTGTTGGGAATTGAACCTGGTTCTCCTGGAAGAGCAGCCAGTGTTCTTAACCACTGAGCCATCTCTCCAGCCCTCCATTTTTTTCTTATTATAAAGTAATTGGTGTTTGCTGTGGATAATTTAGAAATTCACATAGGACTGGAAAGCCGTTAGCCATCATTAGAAACATCTGCTTGCCATGTGTACCCTGCTGTTGGTTTTATTGTCGTCAAAGACTGGGGTGGGATGGTCAGGGTCCCAAGAGGTACCCCAACAGGAGCCACCCACCCACAGAAACAGAGCTTCAGTTCAGTGACTGGCAATCGCAGATGACCCCACAGACTCTGAACAGCTGGAGGGACTGTTTCAGAGGTGTGTCCAGTTAGGTCCCAGCATCCTTAGGTCCTGCTGCTGGGGACCCGTTCAGGGCATCTATAGATGGCAACCCAGCAGCCAGGGCAATAGATGATGCTCACTTCCAAGAAGGGTAGAGGAAGGTGGAGGTGGGCTGCAGGAGGCGGGAGCTTGGATGCCAGCCAAGTGAGTGCTGGCAGCTCAGAGGGGGAGTGGGTCTGTGGGGTTGGAGAGATGCCACACACCCTCAAACCGGGGTTCCCGAGGGCTGGGAGGACCAGAGGCCCTGGCTACTTTTTAAGCATCACTTCCTATGAAAATGTTGGTGGGACGATGGTTTATTAGTTAAGAGCACTGGCTGCTCTGGCAGAGGTCCTACCTGGGTGTGACTCCCAGCACCCACATGGCAGATCAAAACTGTGCTTCAGTCCCAGAGCATCTGGAACCTTCTTCTCGCCAGGTACCAGCTGCACTGACCTCATCAGGTACCAGGCGCACGTGGCACACAGGGATCCGTGCATGCAAAACACTTATACACATAGAATCAAATAAATATATCAAACAAAATTAAATGCTGGGATAGGCTGGGATAGGGCTGTAAGATAAAACACGGGGTGCTTGGTTAAATGGTAAAACCTGAATTTGATCGGGGATGTGGCTCAACAGTAAAGTACTTGTGTAGCGTGCCTGAGGTCCTGGGTTAAATCCCAACACTAAAAACAAAGTTCAGAGAAAACAATTTATTTGTTCATTTTTAGCATAAATAAAATCCAAGCCCATTGGTGGTGGCACACATCTTTAATCCCAGCTCTCGAGAGACAGAGGCAGGTGTGTCTCTGTGAGTTCGAAGCCAACCTGGTCTACAGAGTGAGATCCAGGACAGGCTCCAAAGCTAGCTACACAGAGAAACCTTGTCTCTAAAAAACAAACAAATGAACCAAACCAAAACAAAAAAATCCCAAATGTTGCATTACATACTTGTATTTGAAAGAGGGTTTTTCATGATATCTTGATGACAGAGCACCTGCTCCATGTTCTCCTGTGACAGTCCTCACTTAGCCCTTATAGGAACGTTTTTATCTGTGGCTGTTGCCCCTTGGAGGGTAAAGATGCTGGCTGCCAAGACTGGGGACTCGCAGGGTAGAAGAAGATAATGACTTCCACAGTCGTCCTGTGACCCCTACGAGTGTGTGCACTGTGGCACACACTCACACCCCTCCACGATAAATAAATGAGTGCAATGATTTAAGCTTGATTTGCTTTTTATCTGTAATCTGAATTGTCCCAGTGTCCTTTGGCCTCTCTAGGCTAGTTAGGGATGGAGAGGGAAAGAGGGCAGAGTCTCCTATTTGCTCCTTTTCTGTCCTGGTGGAGGGGTTCTGGGTGATTATTTGAAATGAACAGAATTAACAGATTGTGTGTGTGTGTGTGTGTGTGTGTGTGTGTGTGTGTGTGTGTGTGTAACTGTGTACAATGTGCAAGTGTGGCGGTTAGGGGACACCTCAGGCCTCGTGGGCCACCTTGCTTCAGACATGGTCTCTTGTTCTGTGCTGCTCTGTCCAGACTTCCGGGGTCCTCACGGCTCTTCTGTCTCCCTGTAGGAACACTGGGATAACACGGCCATGCCCAGCTCCAAGTGCGTTCCCAGGATTCAGACACCGGGCGGATGCTCACAGGGCAAGCCTGTTACCCACTGGGCCAGCGCCCCAGCCCACAGAGCAGTTTGAATTGTGTGTCAGTAAACTGATTCTACGCACCGCCCAGAGAGTGCTTGCCCATTCAGATGCCCAGGAGAGGTGGAGCTTCTAAATAAGGTTAATCCAGTCAGCACAAATCCTTACAGTAAGCCTTTTCCTGGCGTGGGGTGTGGAGGACAAACCCTCACATCTCTGGGGGAGAGTGCGCTGAACCCCCTTTTTTGGCAATCCCACTGCACTAAGGTGCAGTCTTAGCAAGGACAGTCTTAGTCTTGGCTGGACAGCATGGCCAGCCAGCTGCCCCCAGGAGGACCTGATACGGTCAGACTATCCCCCCATGCCAACTTCAGGGCTTCTTCCTTCTGCCGTTCAGTCATTTAGTCAGCCACCCTCTGCTATGTACCAGGCACTGTTGTGTGCGTGTGTGGCACAGGACAATGTGAAAAGATGGTTGTAACATATGGATAGGCTAGAGCAGGTGACTTCACCTCCAGCCAGGCCGGGGCTGTCACTGGTCTCAGAGCTTGGGCAGGGATGCTGAATGCTGGGTGGCCACTGTGTGAGCAGCAGATTCAGAGGAAAGGATGGTTTGTCTAAAGAGGGGAGAGGACATTCCACGCTGACTTAAAGCAGGAACAGACGTGGGGGGCTGTGGTTTGCGGGCTGGGGAGGAGATCCAGGCAGGACTGAGGGGGATAGAGCCAAGAGATTGGTGAGACAACAGGTAATAGATGATGCTGGACATTTAATTCATTCATTTGTTCGTTTGTTTGGGTTTTTCTAGACAGGGTTTCTCTGTGTAGTCTTGACTGTCCTGGAACTTGCTGTGTTGACCAGGCTGGCCTCCATCTCAGAGATCCGTCTGCCTCTGCCTCCTGAGTGCTGGGATTGAAGGTGTGCACTATCACTGCCTGGCTGCTTGTGGGTTTTTTCTGTTTGTTTGTTTTTAAATAAGGTCTCATGTAGCCCAGGCTGGCTTTGAACTTCTGATCCTCCCGCTTCCCCCTCCTCAGAGCTGGGATTATAGGCGTGTACCAGCATGCCTGGCACCGATGATAGACATTTTAAATGACTTGCTTCATTGGACCTTCTAGAACAGGTGGTCCAGGCCTCAACCAGTTCTCACAGAGCCCTGAGGAGACCCTTCATTCCTCAGCCTCATTCTGCAGCACCTGAGCCTTTCTGGGGGCTCGCACGCCATCCGTGACTTTCCTGGGTCACTGTCACCAAAGAGGTGGCTATGGCAGGGTGGGAAGATGGGCTGGAAGTCCAGGCTAAGGGCCCCACACTGACTCACTGAGGGGCTTTGGGCCACTTAGGGCCTCTCTTGGGCTGTTTTCTCTTCTGCCTTTTAAGAAATTCTTTATTTGGGGCTGGAGAGATGGTTCAGTGGTTAAGAGCACTGACTGCTCTTCCAGAGGTCCTGAGTTCAATTCCCAGCAACCACATGGTGGTTCACAAGCATCTGTAATGAGATCTGGTGCCCTCTTCTGGCTTGCAAGGACACATGCAGGCAGAACACTGTATATATAATAAATAAATCTTTAAAAAAAATTCTTTATTTATTTTGAGACAGGGTCTCACTGGGTAGCCTTGGCTGGCCTAGAACTTGCTATGTAGACCAGGCTAGTCCTACTTTATTTTGAGACAGGTTATCACTAAATTGTTTAGACTCCCTTTGAGCTTCCTCTGTAGCTGGCTTTCACCTTAGAATCCTCCTGCCTCATTCTCTTGAATATTCTCTTTTTGTTGGGGAAAGGTGGCTAGGGATTAGCTCTAGGACTTGACAAATCTCCTCTGTCTTTAATTTGTAAATTTTAATGGTTTTTCGAGACAGGGTTTCTCTGTAGCTTTGGACCCTATCCTGGAACTCACTCTGTAGACCGGGCTAGCCTCGAATTCACAGAGATCCACCTGCCTCTGCCTCCCGAGTGCAGGGATCAAAGGTGTGTGCCACCAAGCCCGGCAATTTGTAAAATTTAAATAAAGATTTATTTATTAAGGGACATGGAGGCACAAGTTCCAGGCCAGCCTGGTCTACAGAGCAAGTTCTAGGACAGCCAGGACTACACAGAGAAACACTGTCTGGAAAAACAACAGTGAAGACATATTTATTTATGTACATGGGTGTTTTGTCTGCATGTACATCTGTACTCCAGAAGAGGGCATTAGAATTCATGGGTCTATAGTTATAGATGGTTATGAGCTGCTGTGTGGGTGCTGAGAACTCAGGTCCTCTGAGCAGCCAGTACTCTTAACTGCTGAGTCATCTCTCCAACTATATTTGTAAATTTTTTTTTTTTGGTTTTTCGAGACAGGGTTTCTCTGTGTAGCTTTGCGCCTTTCCTGGAACTCACTTGGTAGTCCAGGCTGGCCTCGAACTCACAGAGATCCGCCTGGCTCTGCCTCCCGAGTGCTGGGATTAAAGGCGTGCGCCACCACCGCCCGGCTATATTTGTAAATTTTATACTGTCAAAAAACATAATTTATATGCATAGGGAAAGTGGCATTTATGTCTATCTCTCCCTTGCCTGCCTTCTCCAATAATTCGATCATTCAAACCAAATCTCAGGACACATCTCTAAAATAAGGGCTTTGAAATTTGTTTCTTTGTTTGGTTTTTCGAGACAGGGTTTCTCTGTGTAGTTTTGGCGCCTGTCCTGGAACTTGCTCTGTAGACCAGGCTGGCCTCGAACTCACAGAGATCCACCTGCTTCTGCCTCCTGAGCGCTGGGATTAAAGGCGTGTCCCACCATGCCTGGGCTTCAGGAGTTTCTTAAATGTGGCTGGAGAAATGGCTGAATAGTTAAGAACACTGGCTGCTCTTGCAGGGGATCCAGGTTCGGTTCCCAGCACCTACATGGCAGCTCACAGACATCTGTATCCCCAGATTCAGCAGATCCCATGACTTCTTCTGGCCTCCAAGGGCGCTGAATGCATGTAGTGCACGTGAACTCACACAGAGACACATATGTACACATGAAAAGATATAAACGAGTAAATAATTAAATTTTTGTTTTGTTTTGTTTTTCAAGATAGTGTTTCTCTGTGTAGCTTTGGCTGTCCCTGAACTTTTTCTGTAGACCAGGCTGGCCTTGAACTCAGAGACCCACCTGGCTCTGGCTCCCGAGTGCTGGGACTAAAGGCGTGCGCCACCACATACCTGCTACAAATAAATAATTTAAAAAATATTTTACTACTAAATATTTTAAATTTCATTTGTGTGTGCATGCATGTCAAGCACACACACACACACACACACACACACACACACACACACACACACACACTTATGTGGGGGGCAGAGAACAACTTGCTGGAGTCAGTTCTTTCTTACCATGTTGGTTTCAGTGATCAAACTCAGGTTATCAGCCTTGGCAGCAAGCACCTCTACACACTGAGCCCCGTTGTCCGCCCAAGATAAGGACTTTCTCTGGGTAATTTTCTCCGTTTTTCTCCTTCGTTCCCCCCTCCTCCTCCTCCTTTTGGCTGTAGCCCTGGAGACAGAGCCCAGGGCCTTGCACATGCTAGGAAAGGGCTTTACCAATGAGCTATACCTTCATCCCAAGAGACTTTGTCTAGCTGAATTGCCTACTATTTATTATACCTAAGAAGGAACAATTCATTAATGTCATCAGTTGTCATTCAGGACTCCCATTTCCTGTTGTCTCAGATGGATCCTCCTCCTCCTCTCCCTCCTCCCCTCTCCTCTCCCTCCTCCCCTCTCCTCTCCCTCCTTCCCTCTGTTCCTCTTCATTCTCCCCCCCTCCCCCTTCACCACCTCTCTTCCAGTTTAAGAGCTGGGTATAGTGGTGCACACCTATAATCCCAGCACCTAGGATGTGGAGGCAGGAGAATAAGGAATTTAGGTTAGCCTCCGATACATGTCAGATTTGAGGGTAGCCTGGGCTACATGAGACCCTGTCTCAAAACAACAATCCAAAGAAGGGAACAGAAGACCCAGATCAGGCCTGTGCTCTGTGATTGGCTGAGACCCTTTGTCCCTTTCCTCCGTGTCTTCTGCCTATATATGGAGACGTCTCGCACCTTGGTGAGCCATCTGCCTTGTCTGAACAGGCCACAGCCTGGGCTCTATTGACTGCAGCGCCACAGTGCTGTCCAGCAGGGCCCTCCGTCCTCTCTCTGAGTTGGTAGCTGGGTCCATCTGTCCCCTGGTGCTACCAGCTGCAGGAAACATCTCAGCTCCGCCTTCAGGACCCCCAGAATCCACACCCTACCCCGACCTCCATCGCTCTCCTCTCAGCCTCCACCAGATGCTTCCGGGCTGCTACCTCAGGACTGCCGGCTCCTCCTGAGCTGAGGAACACATCCCTGCTCTCTGCAACTCTTTAGTGACTTCCCTGCCACTCAGAATGAAACCCAAGCCCTGTAAAAAAAAAAAAAAAGAAAGGCCCCAGCCAGCACAGTGGCCCAGGCCTTTAGTCTCGGCACTCGGGAGACAGAGACAGGCGGATCTCTGTGCGTGCTAGGACAGCCTGGTCTACAGAGTGAGTTCCGTGACAGCCAGGGCTACACAGAGAAACTCTGGAAAAAAACAATTAACAAACAAACAAACACATACGTATATAAATAAATAAGCAAGCAAGCTAGGTTCCTGCTTGGGAGATGGAAATAGGAGGGTCGGGAGTTCAAGGTCCTCCTCTACTACGAGCGAGTTCCAGGCCGGCCTGGGCTGTACGAGACCCTGTCTTGAAATGTAAGGTGGGGATGTGGCTCCGTTGGTGGAGTGCTCTGCCTAGTGTGCCCTTCCAGGCCGGAGGCTGCCTGCTGCCAGCTGCGTGCTCACTGTACCAGACGCTGAATGAGTCAGTATTGAGCGTGGCCTGAGTGCTGGCTGTTCAGTAGTGAAGGACACGCTCTGTCCTTGTTACCTGGAGCTTCTGCCCAGCACCCCGGTTCCCCTGCAGGGCCTCTGCAGCCCCGCTTCCCAGTGACAGCCTCGTGCTGGGTTCCTTCACAGTTTACAGTCCCCTGGCTGCTTGGTTGGCCTTGTTTTATTTTATTTTATTTTTTATTTATTTATTTATTTATTTATTTATTTATTTTTACAGTGCTGGGATACAACCCAGAGCCCAGTATGCTGGGCAAGTGTTCTCCCACTGAGCTACAGCCCCAGGCCTCAATTTCCAGTTGCAGATGGGTAGATTGAGCCACAGAGGGGCCTCAGGCTTCCAGCCACAGTCCCTCAGGAGTGTGTGATTCCAGTGCCAGACTGTGCCGAGGCCTTTTCCTCCTGCCCCCCCCCGCCCCCCCCCCCCCCCCCCCCCCCCCGCCCCGTTCCTCCAGCAGGGGTATCTGGTGTCTCCCTATCGCCGGCCCCATCAGGCTCCAGCCCCCCTGCCCTGCCCGATCTGGGTATTGGGTGACCGGTTGCCATCTCACCTGCCCTATTTGGCGGGCTCCTCTGATGGATCCTCCCTGTGTCACGGGGTCCCGGCCTCACCTCTACCCTGTTCCCATGTTCCCATGCTCTGGTGCATGGTTGGTGCCTCTTCTCCCCTGGGCACAAGGCGGCTTGGCGAGCCCAGTGGGCTGGGCTGGACCAACAATAGGGTCCTAGATGCTGAGAATGGCTGGCAGCTGCCAGGGGCTTCAAGCCAGACTCACAGGAATCAAGTCTTGAGATACTGAGGAGGGAATGCAGGGCAGAGCCAGCCTGCCTGGGAGATGGGTGTGAGCAGGAGAAACAGGATGGGGCCTTCCCTAGAGTCTCTTCTCCAGCCCCCTTCTCTCCCTGTTCCCCCACTGTCCAGCTCCCAGGCCTCTCTGACCGCTCACGGCTCCACAAGGCCGTGGCAGTGGAGGCCGAAGCTGCCTGAGGTGTGGGGGCTCCCTCAAGGGCTCTGCCCCCTTGGCAACACTCAGGGAACCTTTTTGTGAGGGGGTTTTGTTCTTTTTTGTTGAAACGGGGTCTCATGTATCCCAGACTGGCTTCAAACTCACTGTGTAGCCAAAGATGACCTTGAACACCCGATCTTCCCGCTCCTGGCTCCTCCCACATCACCACACCCAGCTTCTCTGGTGCTCAGGACAGAATCTGGGACCTCATGCATGCTGGGCGAGACTCTACCATTTGAGGTATGTCCAAGCCCATGCCTGTTGTTTTTTTTTTTTTTAAATATAAAAGCTTTATCGCTTTTTAAAATTACATTGAATTTATTTGTATGCATGTGCACATACCCGCCATGGCATCCAGGTGGGGGTCCGAGGGATTTGAACTCAGGTCGGCAGATGAGTGTCAGCTGGTGCTGCTATCTGCTGAGCTACTCACCAACCCCTCCTTTACTTTTGAATCAAAGTCTCATGTAGCCCAGGTTGGCCTCAAACTCCCCCCCCCTGCTTCTGTCCCTCAGGGGCTGGGATTACAGGCATGGGCTGCCACACCCAGTTAAGAGTCTTCTTTACAGAAGAACTCCTGGGGCCTTAATGCGCTGTGGTGGGTTACAAATGTCAAGGAAGTGCCAGGACTTAGAAGCCATCAGGATGCCCTTAAGAAGTTAGTAAGCAGTGGGCAGTTTGTCCAGACAGTTATTTAGCACTCAAAGACTTGAGCCATTAAGGCTTGAAAGGGCAAGGCTGAAGCTCAAATGCATTTTACAGAGTTAGAGATCCACTGGGAAGGCTCCATGGCTGTATGAGGGCCAAGGGAAGGAAAAGTCTGCAGACACTAGAGGGATCAGTGGTACCAGGAGCTTAACAGGAACGGGCTGGATGGACAGACCTTTCAGAACAAGACAGCTCCTCTGTGTGGTCCTGTAACAGCAGTCATCGGCACACCTGTCGACTCTGCAGCGCCAGCGTGAACCCCAGCAGACTGTGAGGGTGGAAAGTGATGATGCCTCCGTGGGGGGTTGTCAGCTGTGACAGCTGTGCCTCCTGGGTGCAGGGTGCTCTAGATAGGGGAGACCCTGTCGGGAGAGGCTGGGGGAGCTGTCTGTGCCTTCTGATCACTTTAGCTGTGACCTTATGTGGGAGTTTGAATGTAATTGACCTCATAAGCTCATAGGGAGTGGCCTTATTAGGAGGTGTGACTTTGATGGAGTAGGTGTGGCCTTGTTGAAGGAAGTGCGTCACTGTGGAGGCGGGCTTTGAGGTCTCCTATGCTCAAGCTATGCTCGATGTAGACACAGTTTACTTCCTGTTGCCTGTGGATCAAGATGTAGAACTCTCAGCTCCTTCTCCAGCACCACGTCTGCCTGCATGCAGCCATGATGATAATGGACTAAACCTCTGAAACTGTCAGCCAGCCTCAATTAAATGTTTTCCCTTTTAAGAGTTGCCGTGGTCATGGTGTCTCATCACAGCAATAGACACCCTAACTAAGCCACCCTAACACTGTCTTAAAAATAAAAGGAGGCTGCAGAGGTGTCTCCACGGCTTAGAGCACTTGTTACTTTTGATTTTCAGCACCCACAGAGTGGCTCAGAACAGTCCCTTACTTAAGTTCCCAGGGATCTGATGCTCTCTTTTGGCCTCCTTGGGCAAAACATGAGTTGTGTGTGTGTGTGTGTGTGTGTGTGTGTGTGTGTGTGTGTGTGTGTGTGTGGTGTGTGTGGTGTGTGTGTGTGTATGTGTGTGTGTGTGTGGTGTGTGGTGTGTGGTGTATGTGGTGTGTGTGTGTATGTGTGTGGTGTGTGTGTGTGTGTATGGTTGTGTGTGTGTATGTGTGGTGTGTGTGTGTGTGTGTGTGTGTGTCTGTGTGTCTGTGTGTCTGTGTGTCTGTGTGTCTGTGTCTGTTGTGTCTACATGTGGTTTAAGGCCTAAAACACCATCCCTAGTCCCTTTTTCTTTTACATGGGAGAAAGGATAGTGTCTCTAATGGGGGACAGAAGAAACATCTTTTGTTTGTGGCAAAAGGCAGAGCATGGTGGGACAGGGACCAGAAAGCAGGGAGCAATGTGGGGCACTGTCTTTGGCTGCTCCCCTTTTCTCAAAATAAGTAGCATAGTTGTCAGAGTGGGTGAGAAAGGTGCTGTGGAGGCATCTTCCACGACTCCCACAGCCACCGAGTGACGTGGGTACCACCGTCCCTGCTCTGCAGATGAGAAAACAATAGGGAGGGGGTAACTGGCCAGGAGGGCAGGACTGGTGTTTGGAGGGGTCTCGGGATGGGACACATGCCCTGTGTGGCGGTCTGTCCCCTCCAACCTCACAGTTAAAGCTAGTCACCAGTGTGCAGATACTAAAATGTTAAGGTCTTAGCTGAGTCAGTGCCTGGTGGCACACATCTTTAACCCCAGCACTCGGGAGGCAGAGGCAGACAGATCTTTGTGAGTTCAGGGCCAACCTGGTCTATAGAGCTAGTTCCAGGATAGCCAGGGCTACACAGAGAAACCCTGCCTGGAGGAGTGGGGGTGGGGGAAGAAGGTCTTAGCTGGACTTTGGGTGAAGAAGGTTTGGATACAGGAGCTCTAGCTACAGGAAGTTGCTCATAGGACCTAGTGAGATTGGATTGTGTTGAAGCAGAAGCCACAGTAGAAGGCCTCAGTTGACCCAGGCCAATCCTGAGAGTTGTCCCATATTGAGAAGGGGGCCAGGTCTTTATACCTCCTCACTGGCCAGTCACAGGGCACAGGCTGTCCCCAGGGAGAAGGGATAACCATGGGCCAGGCTCTTCCCTTTAGCCAAGGGCAATACCCAGAGGAAGGACTGAGCTGTGACCCCACATCTACCAGGTGTACTAAAAGTGCCCAAGCCCTGGCAGCATCCCCTGCAGTCCTTCTCTAGCTGTGGGAAGTCTCTGCTCTGGTAACAGTTCATTCTGCTTGGGGAAGCTTCCAAGGGCCGGGCCAATGACAAGCTACAGCACCGTGGTGGCGCTGTCTCTCCCTGTCAGCACAGGGTAGGGAGGGGATACCAGAGACACCCACACACAGACTTCTGCCCAGTCATAGCAGCCCTTCCTCAGAAACCTCTGTAGACAGTGAGGCTTTGCTTCAGGCTCGCTCTGTGGAGACTGGGGGCGGTTATTCCAGCAGCAGGATGAGCCCTGTTCGGCTGGCCACGGGCACCTGAGGAAGTGGGGCAGCCATAGCTGAAGTCATGGAGTTTACGGGCTCCGGTGGGATCGTGAGGCCTGATGTGTAAACCCACAACACTCTGGCCTATCACCGGGTGTGGCAGTGGGTGGTTCTGGAGGAGATGGGTCCCCCCTGGGGAGTGGGGCTGAGCACCACACAGTGGCCAGTCTTCAAGTGTAAACTTTTCCACAGATGGCTCTCCAGCCTTGGAGGTACTTCATGGTACTTCAACTGCATATTTTTATGGCCTTTATTATTATTTTACCTTATTGTTAGTTAATTAACTAACTTATTTTTAAGAGAGGGTCTTACCATGTAGCTCTGGCTGCTCTTGAACTCAGAGATCTGTCTGTCTCCACTTCCAGAATACTAGAATCAAAGGTGTGCATTATGACAGTTGGCCTTTTTATTTATTTATTTTTACTTTTTTAAAGGTTTATTTATTTCATTTTATGTGTGTGAGTGTTTTGCCTGCATGTATGTCTGTGCACCACGTGCCCATGGAGAGCCAGAAGGTTGGCTCCCTTGGACCTGGAGTTATGGGTGGTCAGGAGCCACCATGTGGGTGCAAGCCTTTTGTTCCAGCACTTGGGAGAGAGACACAGGAGGAACAGGGGTTCAAGGCCAGCCTGAGCTACAAGTAAAAAGAGCATGCAGTTAGACTCTGGGGACCCAGGCCTGGTGAGGCTTGGGAGCCCCCAGTACATTGGGGTGCAGAAGCTCTGACCTCGCTAACCACAGGCACTCTGCTGTCTAGTCCAGCTTCTGAACAGAGCCTTGAAATAGAAAGGGGTGGGTTCTGGAAGTGGGCAGAGCCAGTCCTGAGGCGTTTCTGGAAGATGGAGGCTGAGGTAAACCATTTCGTCCTGGATTGCAATCCATATTTCAGTCAGAGGGTCTCTGTTGCTAACTCACCATTTCACACAGGAGACTGGCCTGTTTCCCTTTCTGTAAATCTGATGCTATGTTCTCTTGTACCTTGGGGGGCTGCTGGGAGGACAAAGGAAACTGTCCCTCTGAGGCTGTGCAGGAGGCTGGCAGGGTGAGTCACCGCTGCAGCCGGTGTCCTCCTGAGCTCTACAGGAGCCAGCCTCACAGGCAGCAACATCACTCCTCACAGCAGGCTGGATGTGCCAGGCCACCTGGGGTTCTATCTAGTTGTGTGATGATGTGTCTCTACTGGGGCTGGATGAGGGTGCTGGGATCACACCCCTGCTGCAGACATTTCCCTGGAGACCCCCAGGTTCCCCAGATCCCACAGAGCAGTGGGTCTCCGACATGTTGTGTGGCAGAATCAGCAACATCCAGACCACAGTTCCCTGGGTCAAGTGGATATAACGTGGACAGGCCCTCCAGAAAACACCTAAGCAATCCCTACTAAAGTCACACACAAACACACACATATGTGCGCGCGCGTGCGCGTGCACACACGCGTGCGTACAGGCAACACACTCATACACACAAAATAAATAAATCGTTAAAAGTGAAATATTAGGAAAGTACACTAAAAGCAGAAACACAGCTGGGGCCCCCGAGATGACTCAGCGCTTGCAGACAAGCCTGAAGACTTTGCCCCCAGGACCCACACGCTAGAAGGAGAGAACTGACCTGGGCACATTGTCTGCTGTGGCACTCACTGGGTTGTCTAGGCTGACCTTGAATTTTTTATCCTCCAGCCTTCGCTGTGTGCTGGTGTTACAGACGTGAGCCGCTGTGCCCAGCTATACAGAACGTACGTGATTCAACAACAGTTTAAAGCAGGCGTGTAGCCGGGTATGAGGCATGGTGGCTCCCAGCTTTAATGCCAGCGCTCAGGAGGCAGAGGCAGGAGGATCTCTGTGAGTTCTAGGCCATCCAGGGCAACATAGTTAGACCCTGTCTCAAAACAAAACCAAGAAAATGAGCATACGGGACCGGAGAGGCGACTCAGCGGTTGAAAGCACCGGCTGCCCTTGCCAGTGATCTGTTCCCAGCCCCCACACCAGGCGGCTCCGACAGCCTGGCACTTCATCTCCAAGGGGAAATGACACTCTCCTACCCTCCCTGGACATCCACACACACTGGACATAGACACACAGAAACATAATAAAAATTAATACTTTTTAGCAGGGCTGTGATGGTGCGCACTTGGGAGGCAGAAGCAGGTGGATCTCTGAGTTCAAGGCCAGCCTGGTCTACAGAGGGAGACCCTATCTCAAAAAAAAAAAAAGGGGGGGGGGCTGGAGAGATGGCTCAGTGGTTAAGAGCACTGGCTGCTCTTCCAGATGGACCCAGGTTTAATTCCCAGCACCCACATGGCAGCTCACAACTGTCTGTGACTCCAGTTCCAGGGGATCTGGCACCCTCACACAGAATATATACAGGCAAAACTCCAGTGCACATTAAATAGCAATAAACCTTTAAAAAAATGTTTAAAAAAAAAAAAAGCATTGTAGTTGGATGGTTGGGCACTCGCAGGCCCTGGCTTTCACCCCCAGCTCTGCAAAACTAACCCAAAAACAAGCAGGAAAGGAGCTTGAATAGACAGTTCTCCTGAGAAGACATGCAGATGGCCCGTGAAACAGAGTCCAAGGTCAGTAATCGCTAGCAAAATGCAAATCCAGTCCACAACAAGATGCCACTTCACACTCACTGGTAATGGCCATTAGCCTAAAAATAGAAAATGGCCATTGTTGGAGAGGATATTGCAAAACTGGGACCCTGTGCCTTGCATGCGACTAGAAAGCCGCACAACCATCGGGGCGGGTGAGCAGCTGGTCCTCCGTGTGATCCAGGAATTTAAATCTTTGTTTTCAATTCAATTTCTGGGTACTGAAAGCTTTAAGCACCTCAAAGACTCCTTTTAAAGAGAGACTCGTAGATACTGGGCCCAAAGTGCCGTTGTTCCCAACAGCTAAAGGGTAAAAGTAGCTCTGCTGTTCCTTAGCAGATGAACGGATAAACAGAACATGGTGTGCATATAACATGGAATAGTACCGAGCCCTGACAAGGCTGATACATGTTACTGCATGGGTGACCTGGAAGACACTGTGCTAAGTGAAAGAAGCATGAGGTCCTGAGTTCACGTCCCCAGCACCCACCTTTAAAGGCCAGGCATGGCCAGGGCTCCTTGGTGAGCTGGAGAGATGGTTCAGCCATCAAGGACACTTATTCTTGTTTTGTTTAGGTTTTGGTTGTTTGTGTTTTCAGGACAGGGTTTCTCTGTGTATCCCTGGCTGTCCTGGAACTTGCTCTGTAGCCCAGGCTGGCCTCAAACTCAGAGATCCGCCTGCCTCTGCCTCCTGAGTGCTGGGATTAAAAGTGTGGGCCACCACCAGCTCAGCTTGCTTTTTTAGTTTTTGTTTTGAGACAGGGTCTCATTGAGTTAATCCAGTCTGGCTTTGATCTCTCTGTAGCCCAGGCATCAACTAGCCATCCTCCTGCCTCAGCCTCCCAAGCTGGGATGGCAGGCCTGAGCCCCAGCAGCAGCCTGTTGTTTGTGCTTTAACAAGTGCCCACTTCTGCTGAAAAGCTTTGGCCACATCAGTCTGGGATTAGTTGCTCCCAGGGAACAGTTGGCAATGTCTGCATGTTTTTAACATGCCTGTAGGTGGCTAGTTCCTGGTAGAGGGAGGCCAGAAATGTTGCTCAGGTCCCATAGTGCCAGGACGGCCCCATGTGTCAGCCAGTGCTGAGTCAAGAAACTTTTCTGGAAACCAATCTCTGTGTGCGCCCCCTGTACTCCACACTACCCGTGTGTGTGTGTGTGTGTGTGTGTGTGTGTGTGTGTGTGTGTGTGTGTGTGTGCATGTGTGTGTGTACAACCTTGCTGGAGACCAGTCTCTGTGTGTGTGCCCCCTGTACTCCCCCTATCCATGTGTGTGTGTGTGTGTGTGTGTGTGTGTGCAACCTTGCTGGAGACCAGTCTCTGTGTGTGTGCCCTCTGTACCCCCCACTACCCGTGTGTGTGTGTGTGTGTGTGTGTGTGTGTGTGTGTGTGTGTGTACAAACTTGCTGGAGACCAGTCTCTGTGTGTGTGCCCCCTGTACTCCCCCTATCCGTGTGTGTGTGTGTGTGTGTGTGTGTGTGTGTGTGTGTGTGCAACCTTACTGGAGACCAGTCTCTGTGTGTGTGCCCTCTGTACCCCCCCACTACCCGTGTGTGGGTGTGTGTGTGTACAAACTTGCTGGAGACCAGTCTCTGTGTGTGTGCCCCCTGTCACCCCAATATGTGACTTGCCCTGAAGAGGGAACCAGGCTCTCCTGCACACATGCTAAGTACATGCATACCACTGAGCCACACCTGGTGCCCTCTCCCACATGCGGTGGGGACCCTGGTCAGGAAGGCAGCAGAGGAAGGGCTGTGGGACACAGACATTTACTTCCGCGTTTGAGTTTGATGTGCTGCCTGTCTTTCCACACTGTCCCCTTGCAACAGCAGAAATAGCAGAGTAGTTGAAACAGCGGAGATAGATGTAGGAGTCGCAGGTCTCAGGGTGTCTGGGGGCGGCATGATCGAAGGCACAGCCCCCAGTCCTCTCCTCCTGGGGGCAGGCTGGGCTCAGTTTGCCTCATGTTACTGCTAATGCTGTTTTTATCGGAGCAGGGGAGTGTCATCTCTAAATATAGCACATGACCGTGGAGGCTGCTTCATCCCTAAGTGTGAGTTTTACACCGTTGGGGGATCGTGGTTGTTTTTTTGTTTTTTGTTTTCCTTTTTGTCAAAGAACTGAGTCTCTGCCCTGTCACAACAGAGGAGACTAGAGTGTGATGTGCAGGAATGTGCCTTGGGCTCCATCAGGCCCGGTATTGGACATGTTTGCACTTTCCCGTCCCTCCCCTCCCCTCCCTCCCCTTTCCTACCCTCCCCTCCCCTCCCCTCCCCTCCCTCCCCTCCCTCCCCTTTCCTCCCCTCCCCTCTCTCCCCTCCCCTCCCTCCCCTCCCCTCCTCTCTCCCTTCCTTTTCTTCTTTTGCTCTTTGGTTGTGAACTTTAGCCTTTAATGGCTGAGGCCGCCCCCCCCCCCCCCCCCCCCCCGCCTTTTTTTTTAAACTCCTTTTGAGAAAGGGTCTTATATAGCCCAGGCTAGCCTTGGACTCACTATGTAGCCAAGGATGACCTTGAATTTCTGATCCTCCTGCCTCTGTCTCCTGAGTACCCCTGTTTTGTTGGGGTGCTGGAGATGGAAGCCGGGGCTTCATGTATGCTAGGCCAGCACTTGGCCAGGTGAGCCACACCCAGGCTTGTGTCCATGTGCTCCGGTGGTTCCTCTTAGTGCTGTCCCTTTGACTTCGTGGTGCAGGAAGGTCCAGTTGGTAGCTAAAGCTGTGGTATTAAGGAAACTGGGGATTGACTTGTTTGTTTCATTATGTAACAGGTCTTATTATGTAGCCCTGGCTGTCTTAGAACTCACTATGTAGACCGGGCTGGCCTTGAACTCAGATTCTCCTGCCTCTGCCTCCCTAGTGACTTCAATGTATATTTTAATAATTAATTACTCTCTATCACTTTGGTGTCTTTATTTTTTGAGGTGAATTATAGAAAACCTACCCAGAGTCTAAAGCCCTGAATGCTGATTTAAATACCTCATATTGTGAGAAACTTGGAGACAAGGCGGTAACAACGTGATAATTGTTACTTCAACTCACAATTTAGAAAATTCCCCAGAAGCCTAGCCTGTCATCTTACCCCACATTCTTACTCTCCACCTTGCTCGGAAGCTTATCTCCTCCTGTCCCTCAGGTTCCAGGGGCCTCCTCCAGCCGCTGTCCTCGGGCAGGTCTGCTTCTGACCCTCGGTGTCCGTCACTGAGACCCGACCCTAAGTCACCGTCGGGTGGGTGGGTGGCTTTTCTTTCAGCCGGTTCTGTGGAGTCCCACAGTGTCTTCTGAGCAGCCACGGTTGTCTGTTTTCTGTTAGACAAGGTGCCGTTCACACCCCCAGTTTTCTGGTTCTCCAGAACCCGCTGAGGTGTGCTCCGTGGTGTTGGCGGTTTTATCAGTTTGGGTGTTTGTTTTGTGTCCTCTTTCTGAACGATTCTTCAGCTCTCACCTTCCTCCCTCCTTCTGGACTCAGACAACATACACTTGGATCTCTAGTGATGGTCACACAGCCTCTTGAGGTTCTGTCTATTCCCCTTCCCAAAGCCCATTTTCTGTCTGTTGTTCAGACTGAATATTTTCTTTCTTTCTTTTCTTTTTTTTAAGAGTCTCTCTCTCTTTTTAAAATTTATTTATTTAGTATACAGTGTTCTGCCTGCATGTATGTATGTATGCCTGCAGGCCAGAAGAAGGCACCAGATCTCACTACAGATGGTTGTGAGCCACTGTGTGGTTGCTGGGAATTGAACTTAGGACCTGTGGAAGATCAGCCAATGTTCTTAAGCTCTGAGCCATCTCTCGAACCCCCAGACTGAATATTTTCTGAGCTTTGAGTAATTTCCATCTCTTTGTCTTAAGTTTACTGTTTTTCTCCTCCTCTGTTATCTTTTTTTTTTTTTTTCTCGAGACAGAGTTTCTCTGTGTAGCCCTGGGCTGTTCTCGCTATGTAGACCAGGCTGGCCTCGAACTCACAGAGATCCACCTGCCTCTGCCTCCCAAGTGCTGGCATTAAAGGCGTGCACCACTAGCTCAGTTGATAGAACACGAGACTCTTAATCTCAGGGTCGTGGGTTCTTGCCCCAGTCTCAGACCTTCCGCAGGGCCGGGACTGATGAGTACTCAGCAGGCTTCCTTCCGTCGTTGGAATAAATTGGAATGTTCAGTATGGCTGACAAGGTTCTATAGGGTTGAAGCCCTGCTTCTCTCTTTTGTTACATTGCCCTTATTGCTCTCAGTCTGGGTAGTTCTTCCTGACACCCACCCACCCTTCATCCATCCATCTACTCATCTACCCATCTACTGATCCATCTATCTATCAGTTCATCTATATATCCATTTATCTATATATCCATTCATCCATTTATTAATCTACCCACCTATGCATCCATCCATCCATCCACTGATCCATCTATCAATCCATCTATCCATCCACTGATCCACCCATCAATCTGTCCATCCACTGATCCTTCCATCCATCCATCCACTGATCCATCTATTACATCAATTCATCTATATATCCATTTATCTATGTATCAATTCATCCATTCATTAATCTACCCACCTATGCATCCATCCATTAATCCATCCATCCATCCACTCACCCACCCACCCATGCATCCATTCATCTATCTAAACATTCATTCAGTCATCCACCCATCATCCATCTACCCATCCACACCTCCCCCACCAATCTACCCATCCACTGACTCACGCATCTAGTCATCCAGGCATCTACTCACCCACCCATCTACCCATCTCTCCTTTACCTATCCATCTATCTACTACTTTTTTTTTTTTTTTTTTTGAGACAGTGTCTCACTATATAGCCCTGCCTGGTTTGGAACTCACCACGTAGGCCAGGCTGGCTTTGAATTCACCTGCCTCTGCCTCACCAGTGCTGAGATTAAAGGTATGCATCTCCACACCTGGCCTATCCATCCATCCAAACATCCACCCACTGTCCCACTCCTACATCCATCTGTCCACCCATTCACTCATCCCATCCATCCATCCAATCATCACCTATCTGCCCATCCCTACACCCATCCATCCACCCATTCACCAGTTTTGGGTTCCTCCCACTTCAGGACACTCGCCTTTTCTGTTTCCTCTGCCAGAAACACTCCTCCCACAAGTCCTCACACATCTCCCTCTCTCCCTTTATTTAGGTCTGTTCAAATGTCACCTCTTCACTGAGAGGCTGTAGCCTGGGGGTGTAGCTCAATGGTAGAGTGTTTCCCGTGTGTGTGTGTGTGTGTGTGTGTGTGTGTGTGTGTGTGTGTGTACAAGGCCCTGGGCCACATCCCCAGCACTGCAAGCTCTACATGGCTTCCTACTCACACTTTCCTTTTAGCCAACATTATTCTCCTGATAACACAAACTAGCACTTGAAATGACATTATTTACTGTGTACCTCCCCTTTTGGTATGAAATGTCATTAAGTTTATGGATGGTGTCTGGCTAGTTATCTACTGGGATATCTACTGTGTGTTATCTACTACCCCTGACCCCAGGGTAGTACTGCACATAGTAGGTGTTCAGGAAATATTTGGTGAACATACTCAAGGCACTGGCCTGGGATTTTTTTTTTTTTTTTTTTTTTTAATCCTAGAACTCACTTTGTAGACCAGGCTGGCCTCAAACTCAGAGATCCACCTGCCTCTGCCTCCCAAATGCTGGGATTAAAGGCATGTGCCACCACCACCTGGCTCCTAGCCTAGGAGACACAGTTCAGTATTGGTGCCAGCTTCATCTTCCAGCTGTGTTTTGGATCGTGAGTCTCACACACAAAGTCCCAGGCTCTTGTGAAATACAGATTCTGATGTGTGATACCTGGGGTGAGGACCAGAGCCCTGCATGTCTTGATGGGTAATGCAGATGATGACTGCTCTCTCTCTGTGTCTGTCTCTCTCTCTCTGTGTGTGTGTGTGTGTGTGTGTGTGTGTGTGTGTGTGTGTGTAAACCATACCCTCATACCTACTTAGTTAGGCACATGTCTCCCACTGACCTTCACCCCCAGCCTTGGACCCAGATTGTGAGCAGTGCAGCCTAGCTGCTCTGAGACTCAGTTTCCATACCTGCAAAGTCCTGTGCCTGCTACCTGACTCAGCAGGTTGCTCAGTCGGGTCCAGTGCCCTCCTCTGGGCCTGAGGGGCTCTGGAATCTGCTTCAGTCTGTTCGCTTCCCAGTGCCCAGTGTTCAGCCTCCTATGTAGACCCCCGGGGAGCTCTGTCTGTTGTATTTCTGCAGAGCTGCTCAGGGGTTGAGGAGGGTTCTGGCATTTTGACAGTCAAGGGAACATTATGCAAATGATATGCAAAGCAGCAGCTAATGAACCCTGATTGCATTGGCCCTGGTGCTGGGGAACACGTGGATGGCTGTGCCAGGGTGGGGGCAGGAGCAGTGAATGGGGGCTGGGCAAGAAGACACAGCAGAAGTGATTGAAGCGGCTATCACAGGGCAGGGCATGAGGGCAGCTGCTTTGTGGCCTAGACGTGACACTGTCCTTGTCTATGCTGTGGGGACAAGGGCTAAGGGTTGGGGACAAGGGCTAAGTCAGTCCTGAGAGAACTAGAGCTGCAAGAGACTGGGGTCTTCCCAGCAGTAGACCGGATTGGGCCAGATTGGGATAACCTGAGGGTGGCATGGGAAGGATGCTGTCCATGGAGAGGTGACAGGAGGGGTCTGCTTCTCCCACAGGGTCCGTCTGGTAGCTGAGTGTGGGAAGGCTGGACTCGGGTCTGCCAGGCAGCAGATGGGCTGGGTCAAGCTCACTGGAGGGGGGCAGCTGTCTCAGTGTCCCTGGATGGAGCCTCTCTTTGGAAGAAACATGATCTTGGCTTGGGGACTGATGGGTGGGCAGAGGGGCTCTACTTACAGCGCCTGGGAACCCAATCCCTCCCATCCCCCAGCTGTAGCCCTCTCCAGAGAGCCTGTGCTCTGCAGCACTCAGCACCTCTACCCGCTAGGCCTGAGAACAGCTGATGGTGGGCTTATTCCAAGGCTACATGTTACCCCAAAGGTCATTTCGTGCCCACCACTCAACTGACCCACCCTTCAGACACAGTGTCTCTCTGTTTTGCCTTTGATCCGAGGACAAGGACTGAACTTGGCTATGAACCTTACAGACTTTCCGTGGCTGTTGCCATTTTTTCCAGTTAAGCCTTTCATAATGCAACCACCAAGATCATAAAGGTTGTCGGGCAGAGGGTTCAAATCCCAACCCAGCCCTTTCTTGACTTTATCACCTTGGGAAAATGACTTAGTCTCAGAACTTGTTTCCTAGAGGGCCTGTGTTCTTCTGGTGGGGCAGCCTGAGACCTCTAGTTCACGGGGGATTTGCCGCCTTGTGCCAACATCTCCAATGCTATAGTATTCCTGCAGTCTATGACTGGCAGCTGTGTTCTGGTTGAGAGGGACTTGTGTGATAAATGTGGATGAGGCTGCTGTTATCATGAAGAACCTGGGCCTGGGGATGCACACCTGTGATCCCCTCCCTCACCAGGATGGAAAGCTGAAGGCCAGCCTGGGCTACGGAGCAAGGGCAAAGCCAGACTGGACTGGGCAACTTATCGAGACCGAGACCCTGCCCCCAAATGAAAAACAAAGAGACTTGCTGGGGGTGCTGGTGAGACGACTCAGCGGGGAGAGGTGCTTGCAGCCAACTCTGGTCCCCTGAGTTTAGCCCCAGAACCCCTGTGGTGGAGGGAGAGAACTGTCTCCTGCAAGCTGCCCTATGACTTCCAGTTCACCACGGCATAGGGGTGGGCATGTGTACACGTGTGCACTTACACACACGTGAGATAAGCAAGTATGGGGCTGGAGAGATGGCTCAGAGGTTAAGAGCACTGGCTGCTCTTCCAGAGGTCCTGAGTTCAATTCCCAGCAACCACATGGTGGCTCACAACCATCTGTGATGAGATCTGGCGCCCTCTTCTGGCCTGAAGGAATACATGCAGACAAATACTGCATACATAATAAATAAAAACAAATAAACAAATAAATCTTTAAAGAAATTTATACACATAAATAAAAATAAATAAATCAAAAACAAAGCCGGGCGGTGGCGACATATGCCTTTAATCCCAGCACTCGGGAGGCAGAGGCAGGCAGATATCTGTGAGTTTGAGGTCAGCCTGGTCTACAGAGCGAGTTTCAGGACAACTAGGGCTACACAGAGAAACCCTGTCTCAAAAATAAATGAATAAATAAATAAATGAATGAATAAATCTAAAACATTAAAAATGTCAAAAAGGTTTTGTGGGGTTTTTTTTGTTTTGTTTTGTTTTTGTTTTTGTTTTTTTTCGAGACAGGGTTTCTCTGTGTAGTTTTGGTGCCTGTCCTGGATCTCACTCTGTAGACCAGGCTGGCCTCAAACTCACAGAGATCTGCCTGGCTCTGCCTCTTGAGTGCTGGGATTAAAGGCATGCACCACCATCACCCAGCGTGGTTTTGGTTTTGGTTTGGTTTGGTTTGGTTTTTCAGAATACATATGTATATATATTTTTCAATATCCTGTGTCCTTTACAAATAACTTTATTGTCTTTATAAAACTCATCCTAGGGCCAAACTCTTAGTCCATCGACTCCATGTTGTTGTTCCTTTTGAGATTGCTTTGCCCAGTGACTTCATTCTAACCACCCACTGTTGGGCTCACAAGATGGCATTCTTGTGCTCCTCCACTTGGAAAACTTGACTCCTCCCCTGTTCTCCTAGTGAAATGCTCAGGCACTCACGCCGGCCAATGAGGAAGACTGCTGGTCTTCACATGTGGTCAGGGAACACATGTGAATCTAAATTAGACCCTTTCTATTTCTACCTCCGTAGAATATATGTCTAAGGATATACCTCCAGCTTCACGGGATCCAATGCCTCCAGTCTCTGCAGGCCCGGGCACAAATAAAATAAACCTTCAAGCCAGGAATGGTGCCCCATGCCTTTAATCCCAGCACTCAGGGCAGAGTTTGAGGTCAGCCTAGTCTACAGAGTGAGTTCTAGGACAGCCAGGGCTATGAAGGGAGACCGTATCTTTAAAAAAAAAAAAAAAAAAAAAAAAAAAAATCTTAAAAAAATCTAGGGGTTGTGAAAATGGTTCAGTTGGTAAAAATGCTTGCCTCAAAAGCTTGAGGACCTGAGTTCAAATCCCCAGCACCCACATTAAAAACCAGCAACACAGCGGTATATCCCCAACACTGGGGAGGTGGAGACAAGAGCCCCCCACCCCCAGGCGCCATGACCAGCCAGTCCAGCCCAGCTGGTGAGCCCCAGGTTCAGTGGAGGACTTTGTCTCAACGTTCCTGAGGATTGGCCACTAAACTCCACACACACCTGCCTTAAAAAAGTATCCTTACTTTTGCTGGGCGGTGATGGTAAACACCTTTACCATCCCAGCACTGGGGTGGATTTCAGTGAGTTCGAAGCCAGCCTGGTTTACAGAGCGAGTTTCAGGATATCCAGGACTGTTACACGGAGAAACTTTGTCTCGAAAAAGAAAATTATACTTAACTTTTAATAAGGCTGCGTGGTGGCGCACTGCCCTTAATCCAGCGCTCCAGAGGCAGAGGCAGGAAGATCTCTATGCATCGTCTTGAACATAAATACATGAATCTGCATAATGGGTATGAACTCTTAGAGCACTGGGTTGTGTGTGGGTATTTTCGTCGACCTAGCAGGACCTGAGGGGAAGGGGGTCTGGTCACTAAGCCTGGGTGATCAAGTTTACTGAAATGTCTCGGTGAGCAGCTCAGCATGAGATGAGGTGTGAAGGCTGGAGCAGGAGCACCTCGTGCCCTGCAGGGAGGCTGGCAGCCAAGGGGGTGGTGTGCGACCGAGGGTGCTGGCAGCGAAAAGGCGAGATGCGAGATGCGGGAGTCTTCCCGGGTCACCGCGGCGTGGTGCAGAAAGAGGGCGTCCCCTGCCGTCCACCCAGGGAGGACATCTGTGCGCAGCATTACCCGGTTGCCATAGAAACGAGCAGCGGGCGGTGGGTGGCTGGGGAAGGAGGCGGGTCGGGAAGGGGGAGGCCGGCGCGTGGGGGCAGGGAGCTGGCTCCTGCAGTTCGGGCGCTGTCGCCTCCCGAGCCAGAGCGCGCCGGAGGGGACCCCGAGGACGGAGTCCCGAGCCCGGCGCCAGGCCCCCGCCCCACTGCTACCACGGAGCAGGTGACCAACCAGCTCCTCCGGCCCTGGCGTGGCCCAGCCGGGGCAGTCAGAGCCCACCTGTCCCCAGCTTGGTGCCCAGCCAGGCTCAGGTAGGCGATGGGGATCTGGAGAAGTCTGTGTGGAGAGTGGGGACCCAGCGCCCTGCTGGCTGGTCTCACCTGGTAGCAAATGCAGGTCCGAGGGGCTTCGGGGGCCAGGGACCTGCTGTCTGCACCGCATTGGGGCTGTCTGCTGTCTGTCGTCGTGTCTCTCCTCTGTACCGCCTTCCCTGTCTGCACCACAGGTGTGACTCTGTAGAGCTGTCCCACTCCCCGGAGGCAGTGGGCTCAGTGGGCTCGGGGCGGCTGACCACGGTGCTGTGCTCCCCCAGGTTGATGCCAGACAGGGAGGGGCCAGGCGTGGAGAGAAGTGCGCTTGTCTCCCACCCCCACTCTCGGGGAGCTGCTGATCTCTGGCCATTTGTCACAAACCTCCGTCTGACACCAGAACCTCTGGGATGACTCCTGGGTGGTCTTGCCCATTGGGCTCCGAGTCAGGGCAGCTCAGTCCCTCCCCCTCCGCATCCGATGGGATGACCCCGCAACTCTCAAAGGGCTCTCGACCCAACCCCAGCCAGCCAGGGGAGGGTGTGCTTGTGGCCGTCCGCCCCCCCCCACTCGCCTTCCCCCCCCCCCCCCCCCCGCCCCACTCCCGCTGTCCCTCTGCAGTGGTGCTCCCGGGGACCTGCTCACTGCTACTAGGGGAGCAGGGAGACTGCGGAGAAGCTGCCGCTGTTGTCCGGAGGAGGAGGGAGCAGAGTGGAGCACTGAGGAGGAGCTGAGCAGGGAGAGCCAGGAAACCCTACCCCCGAGAGTGGGCTAGGGCCCTACCTCTGTGCCCAGCACCCCCTGGCTGTTTGACGAGTTCTTTGCTTGGTCCTGCACGAAGTGTGGGCCCCCCTCCTTCCCCTGGGCACTCGGAGAGGCCCGGCTGCATGGTGGGAGTCTGCTGTAGGTTATGGGGGTGCTGATTTCTGCAAATGTCAAGTACACAGTCTGGGAGTGTGGGTACAGATTCACGCCTTGAAGGCAGGGGCCTGGGAGGTAGGAGAGCACAAATGGGCTGGCAAGAACGGGGTCAGGGGGTGCAGATCTCCCCCCTCCTCCCTCAGGGAAGCCTTGAGCTGGGGTGTATGCATGTCCTACCCTCTGCAGCCAAGACTGATTGGCCTCGGGGCTGTCAGCTGCCACCTTGGTCCCCCAGCAGGGCTTATTTGGAAGACAGGGTCTTTTAGCCAGCACCTGCCCATAGTCTGACCTCCACTCCCCGCTTCCTGCCCTGTCTGTGCCGCCCCCCCCACCCCCCGGTTCTTGACAGGGTTCAGTTTTTGCATGATGTTTGCTATGTACTCCATTGCCACTAGACTCAGGAAGAGTCCCCCAGGATATATTGCTCATCCCCAGTTATCTGCAGCCAAACCACCTGCTTGGACACCAGGCTGAGACCCCACTTTCCGGAGGAGCTTCTCCCACACAACAGAGAGCCCAAGGGAGGCCCTGGCACTGAAAAGCCCGAGCTGAGAGAGGCCTGGGCTCCACCCAGTCCATGTGTATGTCAGCTACCCAGCCCCCAATTCCAGAGTCACCCCTCCACTCCTCTCAGCAATATCCCAACCACTGGAACTCTTCCTGGTTCCAGTCACAGTATTTCCACACCCACCTTCTCTCCCCTACCTGTGACCCCTCTCCAAATGTCCTGCCCCCCCAGCCGTGAGCTAAGAGGCTCTGTTCTCCTTGTCCCACTGTAGGGGACCTTAGAAATAAAAGCAAGACCACACCCCACCTCTCCTCAGTCCTTGTAGTGGCTCCTACTGTCACTGGGAGGAAACTTCAGGTCTCCTGACCTGGAAGACCCAAGTCATCTGCATCCTCCACCTGGCCCCTCCATGCCTCCCGGACCCCTCCCTTCCCTCCCTGTACTCAGTCTGCTGCAACCACATAACCCATAAATGCCGTTGATTCTACCTCAGGGCCTTTGCACTGGCTGGGCCCTCTGGCTGGATCTCCTCAGAGCTCTCTTCCTTACCTCCCTTGGGTCTTTATTCAAATGTCACCTCAGAATGGCCTTCTGTGACCATCCTGCTTTGTATAGCATTGTTCCTGGCCCCCCCACCATGGTTCCCTGCCCCTTTTCAGGCCTCCTTTCTCCACAGTACTCGTCAACATACAGCCCACTTTGTCATTTACCCGTCCAACCCCTTTAGGATGTCATTCCTGCAGACTCAGTTCCCCACAGACTCAGTTCTCCACTGCAGCTTACCTCTGTCCTGAGAGCCAGAGTCCCTGCCTCAGGGGCTGGCGAGCTTCTGCGCTTTAGCAGATCTCTGGGATTTGGTCCCCATGTGGGAGGGCAGTGTCCTTACCTGGGCAGTGGTCCAAGGGCCCAGGCTGTGATGGCGATGTGACTCCCCCCAAGGGGCTGGAATGTGCAAGCTGCCCCCACCACGCTCCATCTTGCCACCAAAGACAGCCAATGCTCCCTCCTTTCTGTCGCCTGGGTTCCATCCTGTGGGAAAAACCCATCATGTCCCTACCAGGAGCGTTACCCACACCCACATAGCCAGTGGCTCTGCCTCTGCTCAAGGTGGCCGTGGATGCGTGGGCTCAGGACACACAGACTGGACAGACTGGTGCCTAGAGAGGGCACTGGCTTTTGATCACTGGTTAAGGGGATGAATTCAGAGCAGAGGCAGACGGCTGTTCCCCACCTTTCGGTACTCACTTAAGGCTCCCCACACTTTGCCTTGAGACGAGGTTGGGAAGGTAGAGACCCCAGGAACCTAAGATGAAAAGGGGAAGCTAAAATCCCTTGGGTCCCTGCGCCCCGCATGCTTGGAGCTAAGGCCTGGGGTGAAGGCTGAGCCTCACTCCTCCTGTACAGTTCTAGGCACCTGGGGCCTGGCCTTTCCATACTGTCACGTCTAACAGGAATGTGTGTACCCTAAGGCGTCGGGGCCATCTTGTGCCCTCCCATCCAGCAACAGCTTACCCAGGGAAGCTCTGTGGATCTGTGGGGCTGGACATGTTAGCTCCTTCACCAGGCTGGGAGTAGGCTGAGCACGGGGCTGTGTTTGGGGGTGATGTCCCAGAGAGGGGAGAGACGGTGCTCAGCTCGCGCGCGGCAGCTAGGGTAGGGGTAAGAACAGGTCGGAGAATGACCTCTGGGGACCTACCCTCTAACCCTTTCTGCTGGCGGAGTCCACTAAGCTTCCGGCTGCTCAGTCAATGCCCACTGGGCCCTGGGTCTCCCTGGTGCCTCCTGTTTCCTTTGGGGGCCAATGTCTGTGGATCTGTCATCTCTAAAAGAAGTCCCCTGGGGACCTCCAGGCAGATGAAATGGGGTCAGATGCATTCGTTTGTTTTATTGGAGACGAGGTCTCATGCGGGTCAGGCTGGTTTAAATTAGCTATATAGGGAAGTTCCTGATTCTCCTGCCTGCACAGTGAGTGCTGGGATAACAGGTGTGTGCCCCTGCACCAGCCCAGGGCTGATTTCTAGGCCCAGAGAGAAGAGGAAGCCAGTTCTGGGCCTGCTTTCCCACCAGGACCTGGGGGTCCTAGATAAACCCAGCAGTTCAGAAGACGTTCCAGGTGTTAGCCCCCTCGGTGGTGTTGGCCATGGAGCAAGGCCTGCCTCTGCCCACTGTGTTGGTGACCCACTGCATTCTCCATCTGCCCCAGGATAGGTGGTATGCACCCCCTCAGCTTCTCAACTGAGGAAACTGAGGCACGGGTAGTTGAAGTAACCCGCCAAGTTCCCACAGCTGAGAAGTGGCAGAGCTCTGATTTGAGCCCAGTCTTCATTCAGTCCTGTATGGCCCGTGGACAGTGCACTGCCAAGCTGGGGTGGTGACCTGACCGCGCACTGCAGGAGGGGGTGAGGAGAGGGTGGGTGAGGAGAGTTTGGTGTGAGTGACTTGAGGGAGCGTGGCCAGAGGAGGCTCGTGGACTAGAAGAGGGGCAGGGGGTGGGGCAGGGGGACACAGCACCTCACCTCTGAGCCCATGTCTTCTTACTGCATTCTGGTCCCCGCAGAGGCTTGTCTGCCCTCCCACTCTAAGGGGAGGAGGAGAATGCTGGGAGCCACTGGGCATGTGCGGAACCTGAGGCAGCTCTGGCTGACCAGGAGGTCTGAAGGGACACTGCAGTGCTAGGCTGGACCCCAGGGAGCAGGGACAGAGGAGGACCCAGCCAGCCTAGAGTCTTCTGCCCTGCTGTGTGACCTTGGCCTGCTGCATCACCTCTCTGAGCGAGACACGCGCGCGCACGCGCGCACACACACACACACACACACACAGCCTGCGCCCTCTGGCCTCATCCCTGTGTCTGGCTTCCTCCTCACCCCCTGGGGAGACGGGGCTCAGAAGGGACCAGAATAGTGGTGGGGACTGTATCCGGAGCCGGGGTTGGGCCCAGTTCCACCATTCACCACCTCAGTGGCCCTGGATGTTCCATCTCATCTGCCTCAGGCCTCAGTTTCTCCATCTTTAAGTGTGGGTGAAGTATGTGTAAAGCATGAAGACCATAGCTAGCAAAATAGTGGACACTCAGTAGCTACGAGCTGGTGACAGCCAAGACCGATGTCAACACCACTTTCACAACAGTGGCTGGGGCTGCCGCTCAGCTGAGCACGCTGGCCAGCATGCCGAAGTCCTGCTAACTATCAACGGGGTGTGGTAGCCCAGTGATCCTAGCACTGGGGAGGTGGAGGCAGGCGGATCAGAAATTCAAGATCGTCATCCGCTATGTAGTGAATTTGAGGCAGCCTGGGCTACTTAAGACCTGTCAACAACAACAATAGTAAGTGACGTAAAAGAAAATGGACTCAGATCAGGACCCTGGGCTCCCAATCCTAGGCACCCTTTCCCGTCAGGGGCTGTTAGTTAGGGTTCCCAAGAGACACAGACCAGCAGCCGAAAGGAGATGGGGGAGAAGGGGGTTTGTGAGAGAGAGGAAAGTGGGGAGCTGCTGGTGCATATCTCAGCCCCTGCATCAGGGGGCTGGGGAAGCAGGGGTTCCATGTTGCTGGGCAGGAGAGCAGCCAGCAGCCTCCCTTTCCTCTGCTCGCCTCTGCCCCACCGCTGGCTTTAGGTGCCTGTGCACACTGGTGGCCAGAGCCCCCTCAACTCTGCACAGACAGCATGCTGGGCCAGCTGTGTGTGTCCCTTCAGTCCAGCCAAGTGGACATCTGACCCCAGAGTCTCCCACCTGCTTGGTCCTTATTCCACCCCCAATCCCCCGGCTGCTGCTCAGTAGGTACCCAGCACAGGACCAGCAGCCCTGGTGTTTACTGGCTGTCCTCATGACCCCCATGGCCTGAAGCAGTGCTGGCTGCTGGGCCGCTGGTCACCTTGGAATGACTGTTCCCAGAACCCTGTCATGCTTTTCCCATGCCCCTGGAACAGACTCCTCACAGTGACGTCCCTGAGCCTGTGGGGTTTAGTCTCTATGTGGCTTGGTGATTGCCACGTGTTGATATTGGTGAGGAAAGGCCACAGGGAAACTGGGTGTGGTGGCCTTTTGCTCAGCTTAGGCGTCTGCGGGGCGTGTCCCAGGAAGTGCCAGATGCCGGTCACACCCACTTCCTGACCCCTGACAGAAACAGCCCTGTCATTAAGAAGAGCGTGGTATTTTGTAGGGGGGATCCTCCTCCTGCCTGTGTGTGTGTGTGTGTGTGTGTGTGTGTGTGTGTGTGTGTGTGTGTGTGTGTCTGGGGGCTCATCTGACATTCTTCTTCTATCGTCTTACCCTGCCTGCCTCCCTTCTAAGCACAATCCCATGTGGGTACCACCCGGAGAGGCTGGAATGCAGAGGGCCTAGAGTCTGCTGTGGACTGGGTTGCTAACTCACCTCATTCTTTTTTTTTTTTTTTTAATTAAGACTTTTTATTTTTAATCGTGCGTATTGTGTATATTTGTGTGTGGGTCTGGTGCCTGGAGTTACAGGTGGTTATCAGCCACCTGACATGGGTGCTGGGAGCTGAACTCAGGTCCCCTGGAAGGGCAGCAAACATTCCTAATGACTCTCCAGTCGCTCATCTAATTCTGAAGTCAAGTCATTCCCAGCAGGGCCCAGAGGGGCCACTGCCCAGAGTCACGGGGCTAGTTGGCACTGGACCTTCCTCATGCCACCTGCTACCTCATCTGAGCGCCCAGGAGAGTTCTGCCAGCCGTGCTGCCTGCGGCCTGTGCCCTCTTAGCCTGACACTCCAGGTCATAGCCACACTGTCCCTGCTGTGTGCTGGGAGGACATCCTCAGCCAAGCTCCCGGGCCATTGATTCTTTCCTCTCCTGGGCTGCAGGGTGAATTGTTTTTGGTTGTTGTTATTGAGACAGGGTCTCACTATGTGGACCAAACTGACCTCAAACTCAGAGAGATCCTCCTGCCTCTGCTTCCTGAGTGCTGGAATTAAAGGTTTGTACCACCACACCAACTGTTTTTTTAAATTTCTTTTACTTTGTGTGTAGGGGTGTTTTGCCTGTATGTACATCTGTGTACCACACTGCATACAGTGCCCCATGGAGGCCAGAAGAGGGCATTGGATCCCTGGGCTGGAGTTAGCTGGCTGTAAACCACCATGTGGGTGTTGGGAATTGAAGTCAGGTCCTCTGGAAGAGCAGCCAATGCTCTTAAACATCCTCTCTCTCTCTCTCTCTCTCTCTCTCTCTCTCTCTCTCTCTCTCTCTCTCTCTCTCTCTCTCTCTCTCTCTGTCTCTCTCTCTCTGTCTCTCTCTCTCTCTGTCTCTCTCTCTCTCTGTCTCTCTCTGTCTCTCTCTGTCTCTCTCTCTCTCTCTCTCTCACACACACACACACACACACACACCATTTTTGTTTTGTTTTGAAATAAATTCATGGGCTAGGGAGATGTCCCAGTGGGTAAGCGTCACATGCAGACCTGAGGACCTGCCTCCCGATCACCAAAACCCACAGGTCCTCGTTGACTTTCTACTGATGTAATGAACACCATGACCAAAAGAAGCTCAGGGAGGAAAGGGTTGTTTGACTCACACACCCCAATCACAGTTGATCGTCCAAGGAAGTCGGGCAGGAACTCAGGCAGGAAACTCGGAGGAATGCTGCTTCTGGCTTGCTCAGGCTGCTTTCCCACTGGCCCAGGACCACCTGCCCAGGTTGGCACTGCCCACCGTGGGCTGGGCCCTCCCACAGCAGCTATAAATGAAGAAAATGCTTCCGCTGAAAAGATTTTTTAAATCATGCACATTATTTAAAAGAAATCCAGTTTATTCACAAGCAGCAGTATGAAAAGCTGGGGTGGACCCGGTGTGGGAAACCCGTCCCACTCCGTTCCCAGTCACATGCTTCCTCGAAGCTGACCACTGCTCCAGTTTTGCTTCGTGGTCTTCCCAAAATAGTCCCATGTATATATATATACATATATATATGCTTTCCCAGCCAGACTGCTCTGCGTGGTGTGCATGTCACTTTGGTGGTGTGGTCTGGGATGGGGTGCAGGCTGCAGCTCTGAACTGTAACTTACTTAGCCAGTGTCCTGGGTACGTGGATCTAGGTCACCCCAGCCTTTGGTGTGGACCCCCACTGTTGCATTGAACAAGCTTGTGCGTGCTTGGCTTGCACCCTGGAGGTGAATTCCTAGAGGTAGTGTTATGGGGGAGAATTCCATCCTGTGAGACCGTGAGGAACGGGTCCCTCCGCTCTGTGTCACTCGGCTCCCCTACCATTGTGGCCGAGAGGCTTGTGGCAATTCTGATCTTCAGTGGCACAGAAGGCCATTCTGGGTCCTTACAGGAATAGGTCGCCAGGCCCTGAACCAGAGAGACCGAGGCTGGGGGAGGGGCATCCTTGACCCAGGAGCCTCATGTGTTGGTGCCACTTGCCCTGAATCTGAGGGACAGTGGTTGATGGGGTTTACCTGCCCTCTCCAGGGTGGAGCTGAAGCTTGCAGAGCCAGCCCGCCTTCACCCAGAGACCTCACTGGTCAGGGTCCAATCCCACAGCTGCATCACAAACAAGGAAGTGCCCCAGGAGCCACGGCTGCCTCTTTGAAGGCTGTTGCCTGATTATTGAGCCATTTTCAACTGGGCGACAGTGAGGCCCGGTAGGGGAGGGGTGTGCCCCCCCCCCGGCCCCTGGGGCAGAGCGTGGCCTAGATTGGACAACTGTGATGCCTGATGACAGATCCAGGGCAGACTCAGCGCCAGGGATGTTGTATAGATCACAGTGTGACCCCAGGGCCAGAGAGCCACATGCTCAGCCATGTGGGGGGAGATTTGTAAGCTGCTAATGGGGCTGTTGAGGCAGGGCTGGGACAGCCAAAAGAAGACGGACAGAGCCCAACTGGAAAAATTGGGGGAACCCTTAGCTCAGGGTATAAGTGGGAGAAAGGTGTCCCTCCTGTCAGCTCCCAGGGAGCTGCATGGCAGAAGCTGGGACTCTTGGGAACAAGCCCAGAGGTTCTGTGTTGGGGTCAGGGGAATCCAGGAGCATCTTTTGGATCTAGTGTCAGGATCCACCTGGGTCGGGTGGGGGTGCCGAGGAGAGTGGGGCTCCAGCTAGGACACCAACTGGAACTCACTGATATGTGGAGAAGGCGTGTGTAACCTGGGGGTGGGGGGGCGCTTCCTTAGGAAGATGGCTTCTGAGGAGAGGCGCTCAGCAGAATCGCGGGAGGTGGGAAGAGCCCGGGTGGGGATGGGCGCTAGGAACCACAGATTGGATCTTGGGGTTGTCCTCAGGATGGTACCCTTCCAGGAAGCCTCCACCCCAGCTTGAGGCTCATCACTGGGAACCTTCCTTCTCGTGTGAGTCAGGGACACAGGCCTGGAACAGGACATGGACCATGTCCCTCATCTCTGTGGATCTCTCCTCTGCCCCTGCAGCTTGTGAGCAGCCAAGCCTGCTGAGTGCAGATTCACACCTGCCCGGCTCCCTCCGGCTGCACCATGTCTGGCTCCTACGATGAGGCCTCGGAGGAGGTCACGGATAGCTTCTGGGAGGTGAGTGGAGGTCTAGGCTCCTGCCTGTCCCCTGACTCAACCCATGACCTCAGCCTTGCACCCCAACTCCTTGAGCCTGTCCAGAATCCCCAGTGTCAAACAGGCAGCCGAGGTCTTGAGGGTGGGGTAGGATCAATGTCCGGAAGCGGCTTCCGGAAGCTGCTCCAGAACGAGCCTGTAACATTTCACACTCGGAGATCAGGTCCTTCCAGACTGGACGATTCTTGGCCCTTCACACCAACATCTGCTATATTTCACATTTCTCAGAGCCTACCTAGCTGTTCCTGCTGTACCCTCTGTGTGGTGGGCAGGGGATGGACTTTTGAACCAGAGAGTTGGGTGAGCCCAGGGACCGCACAACCCCATAGAGGCGAGACTACAAGTTAGCATTTTCAGGAGCTTCTGAGAGTATTTGTGACCTGAAGAAAAAAAAAAAATACTGCTTTTGGCTTTGGAAACTAAAAAGGAAACTGGCAAGCCTAGATTAATAACTGCTTAATGAGATGTCCACAAAACATAATATTGTGTCAAGAAACAGTAACTCCGCTCAAGCTTATATGACTCGTATAAATATAATTGATTTAGCTCACAAGAGAAAAATGAATAATTCATTCTAGCCCAAGTCCAAATTATATAAAACTCCGTATGCTTTTTGCGGCAGTGAGGAGGTTTTGGAGGAGGAGGAGGAGGGTAGGTGGAGACCGCGGGGTCTGACGTGGAGCTCTGGGACTCCGCCGCGTGGAGGGCGGGACGAGGCGGAGGCGACCGCCCCCTGCAGGCCAGGGCCAGGATCGCAGGGGCTGCCGGTCACTTGCTGCTCCGCCGCCAGGTGGGGAACTACAAGCGGACGGTGAAGCGCATTGACGACGGCCACCGCCTCTGCAACGACCTCATGAGCTGCGTGCAGGAGCGCGCCAAGATCGAGAAAGCCTACGCGCAGCAGCTCACCGACTGGGCCAAGCGCTGGCGCCAGCTCATCGAGAAAGGTGCCCCACCCCCCGGGCTCTGACGGGTCCCCCGGGCGGGCCCCGGGTGCACCAGCATCCCAGCCACAGGGCTTTTCCCCTGGGTGTCCTGGGTGTCCTGGACCAAAGCAGGCCCCTTCATTCTCCTGCTTTGTACAACTCTAGAGCGAACGAACACACACACACACACACACACACACACTTATCACTTATTTATTTTGAAAGAAACTTCCAGAGAAGTCACATTTATAGTGCAGAGAAACCCTGGGTACCCCCCAGCCAGCTTCACCAGCTAACATTAACATTTCTTTTTCTTTTCTTTTCTTTTCTTTTTTTTTTTGATTTTTTGAGACAGGGTTTCTCTGTGTAGCTTTGGTGCCTGTCCTGGATCTCGCTCTGTAGACCAGGCTGGCCTCAAACTCACAAAGATCCACCTGCCTCTGCCTCCCAAGTGCTGGGATTAAAGGTGTGCGCCACCACCGCCCGGCAACATTAACATTTCACTGTAGCTTTCTGTTTAATTTTGAGACAGAATCTTATGTAGCCCAGGCTGGCCTCCAACTCTCTATGTGGCTAAGAATGACCCTGAAATTCTGATCTTTCTGCCTCCCTGTCTCTAAATCGAAGATTACAGGTGTAGACGACCCTGCCTACCCCCTCCCTCTCCCCCGCTTTTCTCTCCCTGCTCCCCTCTCCCCCACACTTCTCTTGTTTCTTCGAGACAGAATCTTACTCTGAAGCCCTGGCCCCTAGGATCACTCTGTAGACCAGGCTGGCAGAGGGAGCCGCCTGCCTCCGCCTCCCGGGCGCTGGGTCTGAATTGTGCACCACCATATCTGCAGAGGCTGCTGCTGCTTCCTTTTCTTCGTCTTGGTTTTGCTGTGCAACCCGAGCTGGTCTTACACTTGCGGTCTGTCAGACAGGCTTTTCCTCCACTAATCTGCACGTTTTTCTGAACGCTGTGAGGGAAATTAGAACCATCACCCTCACCCCCACTCCCAGACTCTCCACATGTCTGAGAACAGCAGCTGCTCATACCACCATCACCCAGCCGGGCGGTGGTGGCGGCGCACGCCTTTGATCCCAGCACTGGGGAGGCAGAGGCAGGTGGATCTCTGTGAGTTCAAGGCCAGCCCAGTCTACAGAGTGAGTTCCAGGACAGGGCTGTTACACAGAGAAGCCCTGTCTCAAAAAGCCAAAAACTGAAAGAAAAAAAAAGGGCCTGCTAGAAGTTTGGGGACAGTGAAGGAAGGTGCTTCTGTTGCTGTTGGAAGAGAGGGGAGGCATCGGAGATGCGGAGAGGACTGTAGGCCTTGTGTATTGGGGTCCCTGTAACTCCCTGACATCTTCCCCAGGTCCGCAGTATGGCAGCCTGGAGCGGGCCTGGGGCGCCATGATGACGGAGGCAGACAAGGTGAGTGAGCTGCATCAGGAGGTGAAGAACAGCCTGCTGAACGAGGACCTGGAGAAAGTCAAGAACTGGCAGAAGGATGCCTACCACAAGCAGATCATGGGCGGCTTCAAGGAGACCAAGGAGGCAGAGGACGGCTTCCGAAAGGCCCAGAAGCCCTGGGCCAAGAAGATGAAGGAGGTGCCTCAGACAGAGGGGGCAGGTGGCCAGCTCAGGGGTGGCGTGTCCCAGGAGCGCATCTGTGGATAGGGAGGGTCCCCACAGGGCGCGGAAAGAACTGTGCACACAGGGTCTGGTACCTGATGTGCTTTCCCCAGCACACAGCCAGCTGGCTCCACAGATCCCGTGACTGGCATGTCTGCAGAGGCCGTGAGCAGTGTCATGTGGGGCAGCAGCCCTAGATGAGGACATGGAGAAGCCTGAGAGTCAGAGCCAGCAGCAGCAGCTTGTCTCTTACAAGGGCAGCTCCGCAGGGGGGGGGGGGTCGGGGGAGGGAGGTGGAGTAGGCAGGCAGGTGTTGGTGATGGATGACCACGTGTCTACCCACCCTGGCCCTCTCTCCCCACAGCTGGAGGCGGCCAAGAAAGCCTATCATCTGGCTTGCAAAGAGGAGAAGCTGGCCATGACTCGGGAGATGAATAGTAAGACGGAGCAGTCGGTCACCCCCGAGCAGCAGAAGAAACTTCTGGACAAGGTGGACAAGTGTAGGCAGGACGTGCAGAAGGTACCTGTGGGGAGATGGGGCGGGAGCAGTGAGAGTGGTAGCTGGGAGCTGCAGGCCTGGTGAGGCCTCACCCCTCCCTCCACCCTGGTACCCACAGACTCAGGAGAAGTATGAGAAGGTGCTGGAAGATGTGGGCAAAACCACGCCGCAGTACATGGAGGGCATGGAGCAGGTGTTCGAGCAGTGCCAGCAGTTTGAGGAGAAGCGGCTGGTCTTCCTTAAGGAAGTCTTGCTGGATATCAAACGGCACCTCAACCTAGCGGAGAACAGCAGGTACCCGGGCATGGCCCGCTGAGTAACTGGAGTGCGGGCACCTCAGGCCTGGGGACAGGGGGAGAGGGAAGACTTGCAGGGAGCTGCTGCAGGGGGTGAGCCAGTGCTCACTAGTTACCCTGGAAACACAAGCTTGGGTGGTGGTGCATGGCCGTGGTGAGGACACTGGGCTGAGAGTGCAGGAGCTGGTCGGGCTGGAGGGAAGGACCTGAGCTCTGTTCACAGAACCCACACCAGGTAGCTCACAACTGTCTGTAATTCCAGTGTCAAGGGTTCTGTCACCCTCTTCTGGCTTCTGGAGACACTTGCAGTCACATGCACAGGCACACATATAAAATAAAATTAAAGACTAAATAGATCTTGGGTTGGAGAGGTGGGTGGTTCAACTGATGCACTTGCCATTTTTACAAAGGACCAGAGTTGGATTCCTTGGACCCACATCTGGTGGCTTACCATTGACCTCCAAGATAAAAATAAATCTTAAAAAAAAATCTTGCTGAATGCCTTTAATCCCAGCTCTTGGGAAACAGTGGCAAGCAGATCTGTGTGAGTTCAAAACTAGCCAAGGCTACATAGAGAGACTCCGTCTCAAAACAAAAGTTGCAGAAAAAAATAAATCTAAAATAAAAAAAACTTAAAAAGCTGGGCAGTAGTGATGCATGTCTTTAATCCCAGCACTAAGGAGGCAAAGGCAGGCGGATCTCTGTGAATTTGAGGCTAGCCTGAGCTACAGAGTGAGTTCCAGGAGAGCTGGGGCTACACAGAGAAAGCCTGTCTCAAACAACTAAAATAAAAGGAAAACAACAAGCTAAAGGTCTGGAGACATCGCTCAGCAGTTCAGCACTGAGGTTACCTGCCTGATAGCTGCAAACACCCTGGACTCCAGTTCCGGGGAATCTAGTGCTCTCTTCTGGCCTCTCAACACCGGGGACTCACATGTGCAGACACATTCCTGCAGGCAAAACACCCACACACATAAAATAAATAAATACAATGTTAAAAAGAAGGGCGGGGGTGGGGGGAGTCTTCTGCCTCCTGGCTGGGGATGTGCCCAGCATCCTGGCCTCTGGATGGGATGAGAAGAAAGCCTATGCCCCCCTCCTCCTGCGTAGCTATACCCATGTCTACCGAGAACTGGAGCAGGCCATCCGGGGAGCCGATGCCCAGGAGGACCTCAGGTGGTTCCGCAGTACCAGTGGCCCCGGGATGCCCATGAACTGGCCTCAGTTCGAGGTGAGGATGCACAGGGTGGCAAAGGGGAATCCTTTTAGCAGGTTAGGAGGGGACTGCCGCTTCAGATCCCTCTGCCTGACTTCTCTCCGCCCCCAGGAGTGGAACCCAGACCTCCCCCACACCACTGCCAAGAAGGAGAAACAGCCTAAGAAGGCAGAGGGGGCCACACTCAGCAATGCCACTGGGGCTGTGGAGTCCACATCCCAGGCTGGGGACCGTGGCAGGTGAGTACCTCCCATGGAGTTCCTGGGTAGGAGAGAGACCGACATACTGGGACAGATACATTTTATCCAAGAAGACAAGACATGGCCCCAGACCATAGCTGCTATGTGTCCTCTGAAAACCAGGTGGGTGACCCTTCAAGACTCCCGCTGGGACTCACACAGTGTGTTGGGCACTCTCCTGCATTAATGGACTCAAGCCTCCGGCCAGCCTGGAAATGTATAAAAATGTGTGCATTTTAAGGATAGGGAAAGTCGAGTCCAGAGAGACTAGGCAACATGCCCAAGGTCACACCTCAGAACCAGGGAAGGTTCTCTGCTCCACATCCTAGCTGGTACCCATTTAGGGATAGTGCCCCTTTCACAGGGTCAGTCTCCGGGGTCCTCTGCAGCCCTTCCTCCCTCTGGAGCTGAAATACTGATGCGCAGTGTTCAAGTTGTCAGAGAGACGCCGGCTCTGCCCCAGCCTGGGTAGAATTTGGACCCAGGCTCTGGTTAGGAGAGGGTATTGACAGGGGTGGGGTGGAGCCGCTGACGGAGGTCCTCCATGTGCACCTCAGTGTTAGCAGCTATGACCGAGGCCAACCGTACGCCACCGAGTGGTCAGATGATGAGAGTGGGACTCCCTTCGGGGGGAACGAGGCCAACGGCGGCGCCAACCCCTTCGAGGATGATGCCAAGGGAGTACGTGTGCGGGCACTCTATGACTACGACGGCCAGGAGCAAGATGAGCTCAGCTTCAAGGCCGGTACGGGGGCGGGGCCGAGGGGCGGGGCCGAGGGGCGGGGCTAGCGGAGAAGACTGGGCTTGGATTGGGTAGTGCAAAGCTCGGGCTTGGAGACCGGGATTTCAAGGATAGGCAGGTAAGGGGCCAGGGCAGAGGCCCGTGCGTGGAGGGTGGGGCCGAGACCCGGTTCGGTGCTGGCTGAAGCGGGTCGGGGCAGCACCTGGAGTTGAGTGGGCTGTAGCCCCGAATGCGAGTCCAGGTAAATCAGTGGGACAGAAAGGTGTGCCTTTGTGCTGAGGGACCGTCCATCTTAACCAGGTGACCCCGTGTTTCCCCTCCCCAGGAGACGAACTCACCAAACTAGGAGAAGAGGATGAGCAGGGCTGGTGCCGCGGGCGGCTGGACAGCGGGCAGCTGGGCCTCTACCCTGCCAACTACGTTGAGGCCATATAGCTACCCTGCCCACCCAAGTCCCCTCACTCCTTGTCCATCGCCTCCCGCCCTCCCCTCCCCTCACCATAGAGTTCCAGACATATTTTCCGATCAAGCTTTTATTTTTTTAAAAGTCAAAACAGAACAAAAGAAGAAATACAAAGAGACAGAGTT
The DNA here is from genome assembly GCF_007827085.1 of Peromyscus californicus insignis. Taxonomy (NCBI): domain Eukaryota; kingdom Metazoa; phylum Chordata; class Mammalia; order Rodentia; family Cricetidae; genus Peromyscus; species Peromyscus californicus. The sequence goes on from NW_026294491.1 coordinate 4,343,698, forward strand.
TGCAGCCTACCTGGAGGCCAGGGTGGTGGGGCTTAGGACGATGGCCCCAGGGTGGGCAAGGGTCTTGGGACTTTAGCCCACTGTCACATCTGCTCCACAGAGTCCACCAAAGAGTCTCCTGAGCCCTGAGGGATATCTTCTGGATCCTTCTACCCTGCCTCACTTTCCCGCCCCACCCCAGGCTGCCAGCAGCTACCCTCGTCACCCCGAGCCTGGCTTCCTCACCTCGTCCCTCCCTGTCCCTGTCTGCCACGATCCTCCTCTTAAAAGCCTCCTCCACACCCCAGGAAGGAGGCCTCCCGATCTTTAGTCTTCCACTCTGCCCTGGGGGTGCTCTTCTCCCAGCCCCGACCTTTTGGTCACCCTTCTCTGTGGAGGTTCCAGGGCCCTCTGGGCTTCCCCAGACGTGAAGGCAGGTGAGCCAGAGGAAGTGATGGTGTCCCTGGCACACGGGAGAGGGAAGGGAAGAGCAGATCCTCCGTCCAGGCCGTGCCAACCCTCCCAATGCTGGGCCCGTTTTGAGGATTGAAAACCCTGTCTGGGCCTGTGGCCGGAGGAGGGCTGATCCTCAGAGCCACTCAGCAGCTCACAGAGGCCCTGACCCTCTCCTAAGGCCTTGGTACTGGGCAAAGCGCCCCTCACCCAAGCCCAGGGCAAAGCCAGCAACAGTAGCAGCCTTCTCCCATTCCCTGGGGAAGAGGCATTGGCCACCCATCCCCCTTCCTTCATGGCCATCCAGAAATGCTCCCTCCCTCACTGTGTCAGCATCTGCCTTCGTGAAGCCAGTCTGCAAGGCTCTCAGCCTCCTTTTCGGCTTCTGTTACCTGGTCGACCTAGGAGACACATGGGCTCAGGGGGGCATCCAGGTCCCTTCTCACCTGGGGAGACACACAGCCTCGGGGGGCACCCAGCTTGGCACTGTAAGGGGAAGCCAGCAGCTCAGGCTGGCATGAGAAAGAAACTCTGGATGGTCACCGTATTTTCCTTGTCTCTTTTGGTTTTCCAACATTACCCCCTGAATGCTGGCAGCCCCCCACTCCCCTTTCTCTAAGCCTGGGTCTCCATTAAAGGACTCTGGGGGTGGGAGGGGACACAGGGCCCTTGTGGGTGGAAAGGGGATAGCAGCTCTCCTTGGGTGGGCAAGTGGGAAGCAGACAGGTTGGAAAAAACCCCAGGGGAGAATGGTCAGAGGCTGTTTATCCGGATCTTTGGGAACAAGGACCTGAGAAGTTCCATGCTCATAGCTGGTGTCTGCTAGGCCTCTGGGCCACAGACACCCTCTGCCCCCAAATCAGGTGGCCTTTTGGGCCTCCAGGGAAAGAGTATGTGACCCTGTGTTCTCTAGGACTCTTTAGCTCCCTGCTACTTCTTCTGACACTGTTAGGTCATGGACCCAAGCACTGGGGCTCTGATCCCCCTTCTCATGAGTAGGGCTGTGGCAGGGGCCTATGTTGGGCAGTCCTCCCTCAGGGCCATGAGCATGGCACCCTATGGACAGGGCTGCCAGCACCCCCCTTCCTTATCACTGTTTGCCCTAGGGGCTTCAGCTGCAGCCTAGGTTGGGTCCTGGACCCCTCAGGACCTGAAGCAGGATTCAAAGCCCTCCTTTTTCCATAGTTCCTCCTGCCTCCCCAGCTGGCAGGAGTCCTTCACCCCTTACCATCACTCACACCCCAGAAAGGCAAGAAGCCGCCATGCCTGCACCTTGGGGCCTGGGCTCCCCCTCTGCACCAGCGGCTTCCCAGCACCTGGGGAGGAGCTGCGGTCCTGTCTAGACCCCAGGCCTGCCCCTCCCCCAGTACACTAGCTGCCCACTCCTGGGCAGGGACTGGAAAATCTATCCCTTATGAAGAATCACCTTCAGTGACCCCATTTGGGACCAGACTTGGTCCTCAAGCGCCTCAGCACCACGGTGCTGAAGGGTCTCCCCCCTGGAAGTCCCTAGAGCCCTGAGCCCTGAGCCAAGCCCCACCTGTCCGTCACTGGTGTCAGGGCACTCAACCTTGGGCTGGACCATACCCCTCGCCATGTCCACACCCCTCCTGGACTCCCCAAGGGCCCCGTTGATGCTGCACGAGACCCTGCAGGGCTCGGTCAGTGACATGTTTCGTCCCCTGTTAAACCACGACCCTGTAGCCTGGTTCCGGGGAGGAGCCAAGGCTGCCCTGCCACCCGCCCGCCGCCACTGCGTCTGCCGCCCTAGGCTTCCTGACTCCATTAGTTCCAGACACTTGTGAAACTCCGAGAGTGCTGTGGCCTCAGCAATGCACCTGTTTTGTACATGATTGTGTAATTGAAAGGTCTATAAATACAAATATATATATATATATATCTATATCTCAGTTGTGACTGTATGGCTGTGGATAAAACCAGAATTCTGTCAACCTGGCTGGACTTGTCATCTGAATCGTGTGCATTTTTAGTTCTGGGGGTTTGTGTGGGTCCTTGGAAGGATCTCTGTGATGAAGCTGTCTGTCCTGGGTGGGGTGGCCCTGTGCAAGGCTAAGTGCTGACCAAGCTGGGCAGTTGAGGGCCCACGTCTTATCCAAAGGAGGTTGCTAAGGCTCTGGCCTCAGGTACAAAGTGGCAGCACTGACCGGTGGACCTGGGCATTTAAAGTCCCAGACTTGAGGCTCCAAGGCAGAGGTGTGGCCCGTTGGTTCTTGTCTAACATGTGAGGTTGTTTCCATACCAGGTACCACCACTGATAAATAAACAGCCAAATTCGTGGTTCAAGGGTGAACTGGATCTTCAAATAGTTCTGAGTTTTAACAGGGGAGTTCTAAGAAGCCATTGCTGAGGCCCCCCCATGGGGTGACAAGGTCCTCTTGCTCCTCTGCTGCTTGCCCCGCTGTGAACACATTTTGTAGGAGGCCTCCTGGGAGCATCTGCCCTGGCAGGATTCGGAGCTCAGCTTGCCACGCCCTCCCAGGCCCATCCTGGAACTCTGATGCCCACTTGCACCCCAGCTGGGTCTTTTCTGAGACCCACGCCCCCTTTCCCCTGCCTCAGCTCTCCCAGTCTGTGGGGGTATCAGAGGCTCTTCTGACCCTGGCAGTCTGATAGGGCCTCACACAAACATAACCCCTGCACCAGCAACCCACCCCAGGGTGCACACAGCACCCACCCCAGGGTGCACACAGCACTCCCCCCCCAGGGTGCACACAGCACTCCCCCCCCCAGGGTGCACACAGCACTCCCCCCCCAGGGTGCACACAGCCCTCCCCCTCCCAGGGTGCACACGGTGAGAGGAGGTGAGGCTGGCATGGCCATCATCTGCCTCGATCTCCTAAACCCATCCGTAGCTGAAGCTCTGCTCTTCCCCGACAGGACTCTTGTTGCGTATTCCTTTCATTCTCCTCCTTCATTCCTTTAAACAGTTTGTTTACATTTTTATTGAATGTGTGTGAATGTTCCAGAGACCCAGCAACCAAGAGCATGCTTTGAGCGCACATGTGCTTCCTGTGGAGGGCAGTGGACAACCTCCGGTTTCCTGGCAGGACCCTTTACAGGCTGCGCCATCTCACCGGCCTGCCTTCCTCCCCCCTCCCCCCTTTTCCCTTCTCCCTCCTCTTCTTCCCTTCCTCCACACCCCTCCCCTTTATTCATTCCTTTCTTTTCTTTCCTTTGCTGAAACTAGAGTCTCACTAGGGCTGAGGAGTTTGCTCAGTGTTTAAGAGCACTGACTGTTCTAGCAGAGGATCCAGATTCAATCCCCAGCACCCACATGGCAGTTTACAACCTTCTGTAATTCCAGTCCTGGGGATCCTACACCCTCTTCTGACCTCCGAAGGCACTGCATGAATGTGGTGTACAGACATATGTGCAGGCAAGACACCCATATGCATAAGTAAATCTAAAATAAAATGATAAAAAACAGTCTCATTTAGCTGGCCTCTAACTGGCTGTATAGCTGAGGGTGACCTTGAACTCTTGCCTCCTGTTTCCAAATGCTAGCATTACAGGCTCAGGCCTCCATGCCCAACCCAGGAATCTTAGAGTCAAAGTGGTGGCCGCTTAGCCACACAGGCTGTTACAGTTTGTTTGGGGGAGCCTTGAAATGAGGCTTCTAAAAAGGGGATAGGGGCCGGGCGGTGGTGGCACACGCCTTTAATCCCAGCACTTGGGAGGCAGAGGCAGGCGGATCTCTGTGAGTTCGAGGCCATCCTGGTCTCCAAAGCGAGTTCCAGGAAAGGCGCAAAGCTACACAGGGAAACCCTGTCTCGAAAAAACCAAAAAAAAAAAAAAAAAAAAAAAAAGGGGGATAGGAAACGTCTTGCCCAGGTGAGGTTCTAATTGGGACGCACCAACAGAGGAAGGAGAATCCATGGTTTGCTGCCAGCTCACGAGGTGTCACTGGGTGGATGCAGCTGCCTGCATGCTCCTTGATGGAAGCTGCTCCTCTGATCTCCCATACCTCCCCTAGGTGGAGCTGTTCCTGCTCCCCAATACCTCTGCCCATTTGAGAAACCCCCAGCCCTACAACTATCCGATACCCCAGCCCATTTGAGAAACCCTCAGGCCTGCCTAAGCTTTGAGCCTGGCCCAGGCACAGCTGGGACATCCAGTGTGATTTTCAGGGACTCCTGAGGGGCAGGATGGGCTGGCTGGAGACAAAACCAGTTTAACAGAGCACTGAGCCTGCCTCTGGCCAGGGTCCCAGTCTGCCTCTTCCCTGGGGATGGGAGACAGCTGGGGCCTAGCAAGGCAGAGGCCTGGGTAGATCACACACACACACACACACACACACACACACACACACACACACACACACACACACCTCCTGTCAAGTCCAATCCCGACTGACAGATGCCAAGGCGCTGTTTGCTCTCTGTCAGGGGTAAACATTCTTCAGGAGACAATAAAATTGCTGGGGGCAGAAGGCAGGGTACAAGATGCCTTTAACCCTTAGTGGTCCAACCTGGCGAGGTGGCATACACCTTTAATCCCAGCACTCAGGAGGCAGAGGCAGGTGGATCTCTGAGTTTGAGGCCAGCCTCGTCTACAGAGTGAGTTCCAGGACAGCCAGGGTGGTTACAAAGAGAAGCCCTGTCTCAAAAGACAAACACCAAAAAACCCCTTGGTGCTCTGGGTGCTGCTGGCTCCCTGACCTTTCTCCTAGAAGATTGGCCTCAGAAGCTAAGGGCTGTGGGGCTGAGGTGCCAACTTGTTTAGGAAGGAAAGGCAGGGAGACTCCTGTCCTTGGAGGGACAGTGTGAGCTCAACTCCCGGGCCTGGCATCCATAGCTGTGTGACTGTGAGCTAATTGCTCGGTCATCCTGGACTTCTGATTGGCCATGTGCAGAATAGAGAAGTGACCCTGACTTCATGATTTTGTTGAGAAAATCAATGACAAGGAGTGGGCATGGCCAGTGCATGGCAGGGCCTCAGGATGCCTGATTTGGGCAAATAAACCAGGGACATGTGATACGCTGAGTTGCTCAGGAGAATGAGCAGATGCATGCCCAGCTCCCCACACTCAGGTGGCTCTCATGCCCAGGTAAGGGACACAACTCCATGGATGGATCTTGGGAAGTCTTTGGGGGACAGAGACTGAAACCTCAGCATCCTTACAAAGCTACCGCCCCATAAACAGCCTGAATCGCCCACCGTCTCCCACTGTCCACCATGTGACTCAGCTCTCTAGGGTGGCCAGGCAAATAAAATAGCTCTGGGCCTCTTGCAGGAGAGCCAGACCCCTGGCACACCTGGTCACACCTGGCGACAAGCCCTGCCCTTCAGCAGAACAGGTGCAGAGGCTGCCTTCCTTACTTCGGGCCTGTGTACAGATGCTCTCCAGCCTGGCCCACTCCTGCTTCAGCCCTGCCCGGTTGAGGAGGGTTCAGTGGCTGGCTAGACTAGCTACTTTGGCCTGGAGAACTCTCTGCCTCTCCATGACTTCTACCAAACAGCTACCGTTTTTTCTCTTAGGCTCGGCTCCATGACACCTCCCTGGGCAAGCTTTCCTTGTGATCACCAACCTGAACACCCGTGACCACAGTCACCTTTAACCACTCCTGGCCTCTTGGCTGTGCCGTCCACAGCCAGACACTGGGGACCTGTCAGTTGTCTTGTATCTTTATTATCCATTCCTAGGGCGCCCCCGGCTCCCCAGCACGGTGCAGACATCTCTGAGCACCAGGCCAGTTATGGCACAGGGTGGTGGTAGAAACAGAAGGCAGTAACATCACCGTCCTGTGAGTTGCCTTGGTCCAGTCCCTGCTTGGTGGTTCCTCCAGGAATCTCACAGTCCAAGCCTGGGTGGGGGAATTCTCCATTTGTGAGCAACCCTAGCTCCCTTGACCCTCCAGGGGCCTGTGTACTTGAGCAGTATGACCTGAAGAGGGACCCAGAGAGCTCATGTGTATCCCAGATCAGTGACTGTCTCTCCGTGACCTTGGCTTCTGGAATGCCAGCAGCCTGGATTCATATTGGGCAGAGCCCTGGGCAGCAGAGAGCGGCCTCTGGCCTCTGTGGCTCTCAGACGGGATGTACAAACTGGTAGACGAGGCGCTGAGAGATGTCAGGTTTGCGGATGATCCCCTTCTTGTAATACTGGCGGATGGAGCGACTTAGCTTATCATAGTTCATGGCCGGCCGGTTCTTGCGCACACCCCACAGCCGGGCCACCTGGGCAGAGTCCTCAATTTTGAAGATGCCTGGGGGAAAGGAAAGTGAGAGGAGAGGGGGAGCATGTGGAGAGCGTGAGAAGAGAGACGAGATCATCAGTCACTTTTGGGGGAGGCATAAGAGACAAAAGCTGGGGCCCTCTTCAGCCCTCGGCCCCAAGGACAGGCCATGTGACTCAGCAAACATCTTCTCTCCTTTCTTTCTTTCTCTCTCTTTCTTTCTTTCTTTCTCTCTTTCTTTCTGAGACAGGGTCTCTCTATAACCTTGGCTGTTCTTGAGTTCTGAGATTAAAGGCATGTGTCACCACACCTGGCATTAGCAAATATATTTCAATAATTTTTACCTTTATTACTGGCTGAAATTCTAACTTACGTATAGTATTAGGTCAAATGCAGGTCGAGGACCCCTAATCTGACATTTGGGGTCCGCACTGCATCACAGCTTGGAGTTTTAGGATTTGGGAATATTTGACAGGCTTTCCTGGCCAGAAATCCATGACAGGGTTCTAAAGAGCTCACGTTTGGGGAGCATTTAGGAATTTTATATTAAAGGTCAGGCAATATCATTAAAGTGAAACTCACTTGTTTTTAAACATTTCGATTCTGGACCTAGAACATTTAATGTCATATATGGGACTCACATTGTGTTTCTGATAAACACCCTGAGTCTCTAGGTTGAAGCTATGATTTTTCTTGTTATTAATTTTTTACATTTATTTATTTATTGTTCATGATCATGTGAGTGTGTGTCAGCAGACACATGCCCCAGAGTGCCTGTATGTAGAAGTCAAAGACAATTTGCAGGAACTGTTTCCCTTTCCATCCCATAGGGATTGAACTCAGGTCTTCATCTTGGTGGCAAGTGCCTACCCTCACTGGGCTGTCTCACCGGCCCCCAAAACATGATGTTTTCTGGTTTTTAAGATTTTATAAAGATTTATTTTATTACATCATGTGTATGAGTGTTTTTGCTTGTGTGTCTGTAAGTGTGTGCCTGGTGCCTGCAGAGGTCGGAGGAGGGTATCAGACCCCTGGTGCTGGAGTTAGAGAGAGTCCAGAACAGCTATGTGGTTCTGGGAATTGAACCTTGGTCCTCTGCAAGACTAAAAATACTCTTAACAACTGAGGCGACTTTCCAGTCCTGTTTGTTTTTTTGAGACAAGCTCTCTCTATGTAGACTAGGGTAGGCATAAAATTCACCACCAGCCTCTGCCTGCCCAGTGCTGGCCTTAAAGGCCTGAGTCACCACGCCCTGCTGAAGCCATGTTTTCCATTGTCAGCAGCAAATACTCTCAAGTTCATACTGTGTTCCAGACACTGTGAGGTGCTGAAGGAGTCTCAGTACCAGGGTGAAGTCTGGTGGACGGGGCAACGAGGATACAAACAGCACCCTAAACCTTAGAATCCTTGGAGTTGGAGGGGTGCAGATCTCTGAGTGACATTTGGCACAGGGTGAAGGCGGAGTCAGTCTAGGCCACACCCCCAGTGCCTCTCCCTGCTGGAGCCACGCCCCAACCCCGCCTCAATCGGAGTTCCGCCCATGCTCTCCAGCCCTGCTAAAGCCCTGCGCCCATCACCTGTCGCACCTCCGCCTACAGAGGCCCCGCCCCAGCCCTGCCCACGCTCTGTGTAGGGGTTCCATCCCACAAAAACCTCACCTTTCCTGCCCTCCCCACCCTGTCCCTCATCTAGAAGCCATGCCCCAACCCCGCCCCTCCCCTCTCAGCAGTCTGAGCCCCGCCCACAAAGCCCGGAGCCCCGCCCTATATAAACCCCACCCTCCCGCTCTGGCCCCTCCCACCACAGACCTGTCCCTCTGACAGAAGTCACGCCCCCTTCCAGCCCCTCCCCGCCCTGGTGAACGTGTCCGGCGGATCGTACCTTTCTCCTTGTTGAGCCAGCGGATGAAGCGGCCGTAACTGTGGGGCTTGAGCAGCAGCTCTTTGAGGAACTGCCACAGGTGGATGGGCTGCCCGGAGCACGAGGAATCCACCTCGCCGTCTGTCCAGCCCTCCTCGCTGGTGGAGGCTGGAAGCCAGGGGGGCAGGGTGAGTGGCCGCTGCGACCACCCGCTTCCCCAGGCAGCCTCCCTCAACCCCACCAGGCCTTCCTGCACCTGCCCGGCTCACCGCAGTAGTGAAGGGCCCCAGGCAAGGTCCTCTCCTTCATCCAGGCCGCTGTGGGACAAGGAGGGGAGGTTGGATGACTCCCTGTGGCTGGGGTCCTACAGCTCCCTGCCTCTTGCCTATCTAGAGTAACAAGGTGCTAACAAGGGGGTGAGGATGTCAGAGCTGCGACCGCGTCGCCCCCATGTGCAGGGGCTTCCCTTTGCGCACTGAAATGGGACTGGGACGCCCGTTGGAGCTGTGGCCAGGCAGCAGGTGCTGAGGGAGGCCTTAGCGTTTGCACCAGGCCTATCCCTCCAGCCATCCACTAGGCCACCCCCTCTGCCCACTGCTAGGCCATCAGCCAGGGACAAAGCTCAGGTCACATCCACTGGCCAGGCACCTGGGCTGGGGCAGGCGCTGACCACTCAGAGTCCCCTGATTCATCCCAGACCTCTAAGAAAAGGGGCCTTGACCCAATGAGCAAACACAGAATCCTCCAAAGTGCCAAAGAGGAAAAAAAAAAAGCAGGCAACAGTGCTGTGTAAGTGTGTAAACACAGGTGTGCCATCACTCGTGTGGAAGTCAGAGGACAGTTTGGGAGATCCATTCTCTCCTATCATGCAGGTCCCAAGTTGTCAAGCTTGGAGACGAGCAGCTTTATCCACTGAGCCCCTGATAGTCTTCATGATTTCTTTAATAAAAAATAAAGCTAACCTTAAAAAGGGGCTCCCTTTAGAAGGAAAAATAAGAGCTGGGCGTGGTGATGTGTGCCTGTAATCTCAGCACTTGGGAGGCAGAGGCAGGAGGATTGATGCAAGTTCAAGGCCAGCCCGGTCAACATAATGGCCTGGAGCGAGGCGGGACTCGGCCTGTGCTGTTTCCTGTCTCACCTGACTTCCAGATGTCCAGGTGTGCATGCAGCACATCCCCGCCCAAGGGTGCTCGCTGACGGAACTGCTCCTCCGACATGGCGCAGAGCTCCTTGCCGCCCAGCTCCTGGAAGGCCTTGCCGGCTGGAGGCAGCCGGTACTGGTGTTCTGTCCACAGCAGCCACTTCTGCACGTTACCAGGGCTCCAGTCCCCAGGGTCTGGGCAAGAGACAGCATCTTCGCTCAGGCCCGCTGGCGGGCACCACCCCAAAGGCAACTGTCCATGGGGGGATGGAACACCCATGGGGCTTTGTTGTCCGGGACCACGCACTCCTCAGGGTGGGGACGTCCAGAGCCTTGAGGAGCCCCAGGGTGGCAGACACTTCCACAAAAAAGGAAGTGAGAAGGAAGAGCCATGGCCCTAACACAGGCTTGCGGCCTCCGTAACCCCATCATGCCCAGGTGTCTGTTCAGCCCCCCCAGGATGCCTTTCTAGAGACACTAGCTCTGAAGGGGACAGTGACATTCAGTCACAAACAGCCAGATACCTCTTGCCTTCCACAATCTTCTCAAGGGGAAAACCCACCCAGGAACCCCTCCATCCTGGAATTTTAGAGATGAAGAAACTGAGGCCCATGAGGGGAGGGGTGCATCCCTGTCCTGTGATTAGCAAACAGTCAAGTTCATAGCAGCTGCCCCAAATGGCTACGGATCAGCTAAGGGTAGAGAAGGGATTCACCAGCTGTGTGTGTCCCCTGGGAGACTGCTCTCGGGGGCACACAGCTGGAACCAGACTGGGTCACAGTGGCAGTGAGGCCTCCAGAGAACGCTGGTTCAAGTCAGTGTCCCAGGTGAGTGACCCGCAAGCGAGACCGCTCCCACCTTGTAAGGCCATTTTCCTCCTTGAGGTCAATGCAACTTGTTTCTGTCCCCATTGTTCTGAGAGTACAGCCCTCCCAAGCCGCTATGGGGGAAGAGGAGCCGTGGGAGAGCCTCCTGGGGTAGGGCTCTCCAGAGTGTGGGAAAGTGGAGAAGAGGAGCTGTGGGCAGGAGCTGCCTTGAATGGGGGACACCACCTGGGAGCATCTAAGCAGATTCATGGGGGGTGGGGGCGAGGCATGCAGGAGCTGAGTGCGAGGGGCAAGAGAAGCTCCTCCCTCCCATTAGAATGCTACAGGGTGGAGGCCAGGACTCCCTGCCCCCCAGCCATCCCACCTAGAGCACTGGCTCCATGACACACCCCAGACCAGGCAGGCGCGAGTGCGTGCACGCGTGTACACACACACACACACACACACACACACACACACACCGTCTGTTCCTTGGTATCCCCTCCTCGTCACATCCTCTTCCCTACCAATTGATTGGGCCACATTGAGCTGTTTAATTATGACCCATCATGCTGGCTCCACACACAGAGGGACCTCTATGCCCTGTTCATTGTTTAGTCCCCCAGTCCCGGAAGGGTGACGAAGTCAATCAGTGGTTGCTTACTGAAGACCTCTCACGTCCAGTGCTGTCTAGGAGCTGGGGTACCCAAATCCTTTAGTGGGGTACAGACAGCAAGCGAGGTGGGAACAAACGTGCTCTCGGACCTTTCAATTGTATCGTGAGAGCAAGAAAATGGGGGGAGCCAGAGGTGGGGTGCGGGCGACAATCTCATCCGAGGATCAGTGGTCTCATGGGGTTGCTGCCAGTTAAGACCCGAAGGCGGCCAGGGACGGGCTGAGGAGGATATCTATGGGAAAGCATTCTAGGTTGAAGGTCCAGTAGGTGCAAAGGTCCTGGGGTGAGGAGACCAAGCGGCTGGAACAGAGTGATGGGCGAGGGGAGCTGAGTCCCAGGAAAGGTGGGAGCTAAATGGAACAGCACATGAATGCTTTTTATCCACTAAGTGAGGGCAGGTGTGGTTGGGCCTGGCCCTGGCTCCAGCAGCTGTGTGTCCTGGGCTGCCCAAGGTGATCGGAGTCCATCTGGCAGATCCCCACCCTGCGAGTATCCCCGGTGGAGGTGGCAGGGAGGGTCTCACCTGCTGTGATGTTGAGCAGCTTGCACGCTGTCTCGATGTCCTTCAGGACCTCGCCCACCACCATGGACTGCACCTGCTCTAGCGAGTGTTCATCCAGGCTGCTCGCCGAGGCCTGGCTGTCGATGACCGGACACTGCTCAGGCTCCTCCAGTGGCTCCTCCCTGGCACCGGCCTCGGGGACCTTGGCTACCCAGCTGCCATCCTCAGGGTACATGTTAAAGTAGGAGAGGTAGAAAGCAGACAGGCCCTGCTCAGGGGTGGCGGGAGGGCTGGGGCTCCATTCTCGCTTCTCAGGACCCACTGCTCCTGCCTCCGCCTTCTCCACACCTGTCCGCAGTACCACATCTGGGGACAGCAGCAGGCAGCCAGGGGACACATTGCTCAGGCCTGGGCTGGCGCTGCCCATGCTGCTGCTGAGGCTTGTGGCTGTGTCTGTAGAAATCAGAGAAGAAGGAAGGTGGGTCTGATGGCTGCCCTGACTCTGTGGGGGCCACTAAGCTGGTTATAAGACTCAGGACTCAGCAGGCAGTGGGCTGGGCCTGGGAGAGGCCTGGAGGCTTCTGGGTCACTGGGCAGTGAGTCCAGGGCTGGCTGGAAGACAATAAGGTGGATGTGTGGGCAAGATCGGGCCTGGGCAGGTGGAGGGGCAATTCTTTTTAAGGTCTTAGGTAGCACAGGATGGCCTAGACCATCCATCGGTCCTCCTGCCTCTTGTAATTCCTTAGTGCTGGAATTGCAAGTGCGTAGCACCTGCGGCTGTGGGAAGGCCCGGGGCACCTTCATCCATCTCTGGTCACTCTCGAGGGCCCACTGTGCAGCTGGCTTTTGCCACCACAGGAGCAAAGGAAAAGGCCCAGACTGGAAGAACCCTTGGGATTCTTCAAGGGCTGCAGCTAACTGGTCTGAAAACGTCCCACAACTCAGGAAACGACTTCCTGTTCTTTTGGACTAGCAAAACTTGATGAATGCAGCCGAGATGAATTTCAGCTCTCTCCCCACCACCCCTGGCTCAGTACCCGCCCCCCCTTGCTCAGTGCCCACCCCCCTTGCTCAGTGCCTACCCCCCCTTGCTCAGTGCCCACCCCCTTCTCAGTGCCCACCCCCTTGCTCAGTACCCGCCCCCCCTGCTCAGTGCCCACCCCCCTGCTTAGTGCCCACCCCCCTTGCTCAGTGCCTACCCCCCTCCCCTGCTCAGTGCCCAGCTCTCCCACCCTCCAGCACAGCCCTGCAGGCTCCTGCAGGGAGAGAAAGCCAACAGAGGAGGAGAAGGTGTTGCCTCTGGTTCCAACTCTTCCTTTCAAAGAATCCTTTAAGTAACAAGGAAGAAAAGGTTAGGGTGGGTGGAGTGGGCAGGGATGGGGGGGTCTGGAGTTTCGGGGGACAGAGGGCAGGCCTGGATTAATTTCAAGTCCTTCTGTGCAAACATGCGTGTGTGCCATGGGCCCTTGGTGTTTACCAAGGCAGTGTCCACAGCCTGCTCTGCCCGAGTCCCCACCCTGGCCTGTGCCCACACCCTATACCCCAGGTGGTGACCCCACCCCAGGAGAGCCTTCTCCAATTGCCATCCCTCCTCTTTCACCCCTCGGTGGCCTCCCGCCCCATCCACATCCCCAGCAGCCCCACGGCTGCCACGTTAGGACAGTTCCTGCCAGCTCCCTGGGCCCTGTGCCCAGCCGCTAGCTTTTCCAAAGGGCAGGAGAATTCGATTCTCTGTGGCCTTGTGTTTGCCTGGCCTCAGCCACAGGTGTGTGTGGGGAGACAGGTGCTGGGGTCCAGGTACTGTGGCAAGAGGGGCCAGATGGGCCAGTGCTGGCCTGGGTACTATGTAATGCCACATCCTTACCTCATCTGTTGAGTAGGCTTTGTGGCCCTGGCACCCATATCCTCCCCAGGGGGAGGCAGCCCAAACTCCTTCTTACCCCTGTTTTACTGGTGGGGCAGTCAAGGTGTAAAGGAGGCCGGCTGGACCCTTCCTCAGCAGAGACTCCCCTCTCTGCTTTCCAATGCCCAGCGCTCCCCTGACTGAACAATGGACCAACAGCGAAGGAAAGGGCCCCTGATGCCTGGGGCCTGGTAGCTTGGCTGCAGCTGGACTGAAGCAGGAGAAAAGGCTGTCACAGAGAATGCAGACACTGGCATGCCAGGGCCTCCCCCCCCACACACACACACACACTGTGCTGGATAGTTTTATGTCAACTTTTCTTTTGGTTTTTCGAGATAGCTCGAAAAACAGGCTTTGGAGCTTGTCCTGGAACTCACTCTGTAGCCCAGGCTGGTCTCGAACTCACAGAGATCCGCCCGTTTCTGTCTCCTGAGTGCCGGGATTAAAGCCACGCGCCACCGCCCAGCAGTTTTAGGTCAACTTGACACAAGCTAAAATCATCAGAGAGAAGGAGCCTCAGTTGAGAAAATGCCTCCATAAGATCTGGCTGTAGGCAAGCCTGGAGGGCATTTTCTTAATTAGTGATTTTTGGGGGAGAGCTCAGCCCATGGTGGATGGTGCCATTTCTGGGCTGCTGGTCCTGGGTTCTATAAGAAAGTAGGCTGAGCAAGCCATGGGAAGTAAGCCAGTAAGCAGCACCCCTCCATGGCCTCTGCATCAGCTCCTGCCTCCAGGTTCCTGCCCTGCTTGAGTTCCTGTCCTGACTCCCTTTGATGATGAACAGTGATGTGGAAGTGTAAGCTGAATAAACCCTTTCCTCCCCACATTGCTTTGGTCATGGTGTTTCCTCACAGCAATAGTCACCCTAACTAGGACAGCTACCCACAGCCTTGGGGACGTGGAATAGGGTCTCCCCTCACAGGTGAAGATGGCCAGGCTCAGGAGAGTGTAACCTGCCTGTGTGTGGGCTCTGTTCCTTGGACCACAGTCTCTTTAAGACACCTGCTCTGACCACCTCCCTCTTCCGGGGTGTCTTGCCACCTCCCAGTTGGGTCCCTTCCTCCTCCAAGGTTCATCTTCTGCTCTTGGCTGCTCACCCCACCCCAGGGTCAAGTTCATTTCCTTCCGACACCCTTTTATCAGACTCCTCTGTTCAAGAACCTGGCAAGCATGGCCCCTACTGCCGGCCTGGCCCCAGGGGCTGGGATGTGGCTCGGTCGGCAGGGCACTTGCTCAGCATGCACGAAGCCAGGGGTTCTGTCTCTAGCGCTGCATAGATGAGACTCAGAACGAGGGAAGCTGTGTGGCAGCGGGAACCGCCACGCAGCACATTCTCCTCCCGTCCAGGCTCTGATGAGGCCGACACTTCTGTTCCCTGCACTGGACGCCGTCGTGGTGGTATTTTCCCTATGTTACTGTCCTCTTTCCCAAGATGTCGTGTCTTTCTCATCCCAAGCTCCCTAAGCGTCCACCCCCATGGAGTCCTTCTCATGTCCCCCTTTCTGATGGCCCACCGGTGACTGGCAACTTAGTCCGTGACTAAATCCTCAGAAAGCCATCTGCCTGTGGGAATATGAGGACTTGCAGGAGGCTGCAGGTCAGGGGGTGGCAGGGAGGGACCCAGACACACGCTGAAGAATCAGGACCTAACCAGACACCTGCTCTGTAGACCTGAGGTCCCAAAACAAGCCTGAGGTCTGCCGGGGCCTGGCGTGTTGGACAGAGTCTACTCTCTGTCTCTCTCAATTGCCCAGGGCTACAGTCTCCTGAGTGACACCTCAGGTCTCCAAACCTCGAGCTGATCTTGGGGGGTAAAGCCATGCGTCTGGATTAAGGCTCAGTGGGTCTGGCTTGCTCTTCCCCCAGAAGCCCTGGCTGCCTCTCCAGACAAAAGCAAGCTTGGTGACAGCTGGTGCAGGCCGAGTCAGTAGGCAGGGCCACACCAGAGGGTTAGCGGATAGAGCTTCATAGCTTGGAGTCCAGCCCTCAGTACCTCCTGTCCCCCAGGACGGTGAGTGAGGGGAGGCCACAGAGGGACCAGTGGTGGAGACTGAGTGCAGCTGTTTCTGGGTACCTCATTCCCTTTGGGGCTCCTTTGCCCCCATGTCCTCTGTTCATATCCAGTACTCCATCCTCAGGGAGTGAAGTTGCCCAGGAGGCCCTTATGAAATGCCTGGTGGCCGGGTGTTGGGAGCCCCTGTTCTCTATATCTTGTGGTGTTCCTTCTTCCAGACCCAGCCTCCTAGGGATGGTGGCAGAACATGGAGATGTAGCATGAAAATGCCTTAGGCCACCCCCCGTCCTGAGACCTAATCTTAGTGGCCGAGATCCCAGGACCCAGCTTCAGGCCCTGGGGAAGTAGCACTGAGGGACCTCAAGTGAGGGAGGTTACAGTCAGTCATCATCACCCCCTGCCCAGTCTCTGGTGGCCTCACAAGAGGTCTGGCCCTGGCTGTTGGCTACTCCCCAAACCCTGCCAACCTCTGAACCCCTTAAATAGGCTAGAGGCAGGGTATGGGGCAAGACTAAGACCTGTTGAAGAGCCCCACAGAGTATGTAGGTCCCTTACACCTGCACCCCAATACCCACCAGCTTGTCAGCACCTTGGAGAGAGCCAGACCAGGCTAGGCCTCAGGGAGCCTCAGGCTTGCAGGCTCCAGTCTCCCTCTGGCCTGCCACTCCCTTGCCCATCTCCGCCTTTCAAGACCTCCTCCCCGGGACCCAGCAGCCTTACTCCTCATCACAGCCCTCCAGGTGAGCTGGACTCAGGCCTTCCCCTCTGCAGCGCCCTGAGTGTTGGCCTTGACCTCTCCCCACCAAACAGAGATCCCACTACCCCAGCGTCGTCTGAGGTCGCTTTAGGCCGCATGGGACCTTGTCTTTAAAAAACGAGAGGGAAGTGAGAGGAGAGGAGAGACAGAGCTGAGTGTCCCCGGAATCTGTGTTCACAGGTTCTGAAAGGCTCCCATCCGACGGCAGTTACTGTCTGCCTGTCCCTGCTCCCCGCCGTCAGCAAGGCCGCAGCCCAGGCGAGCCTGGAAGAGAGTCCACTAACCACCCTGTCGAGTTCCATTTTGCCTGGCTGTCAGAATTTTCTAAATACTGCAGTTTATATCCTCACTTGGCCTCGTGTGTGTGTGTGTGTGTGTGTGTGTGTGTGTGTGTGTGTGTGTGCGCGCGCGCGCACCCCCAAGTGAAGCCCTTTTATTCATGGAGCTCTCGGGGTCCATTCCCTCTCTAGCAGGCACAGGTCTCCCACATTTGAGCCCAGGGACCCTCCTCAGAGGGCAGGATACAGCAGCTTCTCTCTCCCCCGACTCCTCCAGCAACCAATCCAGACCCAGAATGAACTCCCAGGGAGGCTGGGACTGGAGTGAAGAGGCACCAGTAGATACAGGCCCCTTCTGGTTGGGAGACTGCACTCACATGGGACAGGAGGCAAGCCCCTTCGGCCTGACCTCTGTCACAGCCTCTGAGCCTGAACCCAGCTTGGAAGCCACTAGCTGTCCCTTTACCCACCTCAGCCCTGGGGGGCAGGGGTGCCTCCAATCTGGAAGAACCCTGACAGGTCTCATTGGCTTTTTCTCCTGTGCTGGGAGGCCCTTGTCCCATGGCCCCTGCAGAGTGCTAGTGAGGTCCTGGGTGGCCAGGACTGATCAGAAGGAATGGTGGGAAAGGAGAGGCGGGTTCAGGCTTCTCGCTGGCAGCTGGAGCCCAGAGCGTTAAATGTCGGCAAGGGCCCAGGGCCACGGTGCCAAGGTTTGCTTTGAGAGGAGCAGTTCTACCTGCTGAGCTGCCTGGGGGGGCTCTGGGACGAGGGGAGGGTCCCTGGCGTGAGCTAGGCCCTGCCTCCTGTCCTCCAGAAAGTCTGGAGGCTTTCTTCTGAGAGAATTGTGAAGTTTGTTAATGGCTGTGGGTTGCCTGGCTTACTGACAGGAGGCATTCCTGTAGATTGTGATGGCGGAGTCTGCTTGAATGCACACCTGGGAACAGGTGAAGGGAGAGACTGGACAAGAGGGAAGGAGAGGAAGGAGGGGTGAGAACACGGACAGACTGCGGTGCTCAGTAAGTGAGGTGCTCAGAGACTTGAGGGCGGAGGCGAGGGAGGGCTGGACTCTGCCCTTCCCCCACTCCTCCCAGGTCTGGATAGCTGCTGGTCCTGTCTACACCTCCTGACTTCTGGTGGGAGCCAGAGCCAGGAATCCCTGCCCACTGTATGCTTCCTCAAGCCTAATGTGTAAGCTGGCAAGTCCAACCAGCGTCTAGCCAACTCCTATGCAGCTTTCAAAGTCCCACACCATCTAGCACGTCTCCTTCATGATGCCACCTTTCACCGAGGAGGCCAGCTCATATAACCTTCTCAGTCAGCAGGCAAGGAGCTGCAAGCACACCCAGGGACAGAGACGCCCCATGGTCCTTAACCCATCCCTTCCTGCTCTGCATCAGGGCCTTGGTCTTCCAGCCAACTAGCGCTGACCCTTTCTGGGTTCAGCACAGGCCACAGCAAGTCAGCCAGTTCAGAGTCTCCTGCTCTGGTTCCCGCCAGGCCCCGTTCTTAGCCACTGGACATCCGTGGAGTGTAACCCTTCTGTCTCGGGTGGCAGGGAGTCCCACCTGACTCACAGGGTTCTTATGAGTATGAGTGACAGGTGAAACTTGCAGGAACAGAATGTTCAACGCTCCAGCCACCCTCCATACCTGACATGAAGAGATGCTGGTCCACTCACAGCCAGGCTCCTAGACCCAGCGAGACCATCTCTACCCTTCCTCAGCCTTCCAGCCCGCTGTGTGCTGAGATGGGGGCACTCTTCCAGCAGGAAGCAGACGCTCAGCTTGCTGGAGCCATCTGCACGGTGGGCAGCACCTGCTTGCTCTGCCCTCTACCTCGGGCTGGGGGAAGCTGCAGGGCCTGTTTACTTTGTTACTCAGGGGAGCAGCTGGGATGGGACATCGCAGCTTTATTGGGGTTGTCTGGAAGCTGTTTGCTTGGTGAGGTGGGGGCAGGAAATGAGCTGAGTCTCCATCTTGTCCAGGGGGATGGGGTCAGCATGGAGGGCAGTGGCTGGACTGGAACTGTTGGACACTGCTGGGAATGGAGTCAGCGAGGTCAGGGGGCCCACATAGTGGACCTATGCATGCACATGCACTTACACACACACACACACACACACACACACACACACACACACACACACACACACACACTTTGGCCAGTCTCAGGGGACACACACACACACACACACACACACTTTGGCCAGTCTCAGGGGACACACACACACACACACACACACTCACACTTCAGCCAGTCTCAGGGGACACACACACACACACACACACACACACACACACACACACAGGCATACCTCAGCAAGCCTCAGGGGCACCTCGGGTGCTCAGGCCCTCACCCCCCACCCTATCATTCCTACCACTCACTCCCTTCTCTCCTCACTATGGGAATTTGACAGATTTTATAAATGAGTGCCTTGGGGCTGGCGCACGAAGGCAGAGCTGACTCCAAGCTGGGCGAGTTGGCACTCAGGAGGCAGAGGCAGGTGTATCTCTAAAGGACCCCAGGCCACAGGTTTTCTTCTAACCCCCACATCCACACCCCTATCCCTGGTCTCACACTCTCAAAATAAATGCAATTTTTAAAAACCTAAGCAAGCAGAAATGAGTGCCTTCAGGGTGAGGTTTAATATGAATTCAAGACCAGCCTGTACTACAGGACTGAGCGCCAGGGCTACAGAGACGTCTCAAATCCCAGCCAGTACGATGGCGCACACCTTTAATCGCAGCACTCCAAGGCAGAGGCAGATGATCTGTGAGCTGGAGACCAGCAAGGCCTACATAGTGAGTAAGGCCCCCTCAGGATAAACACCCCAAAGAACCGAAAGAAAAGAATGAGCATCTCAGGACCCCCACCCCACACACATTGCTCTTTTCCCATGTGATCTCTCTGCTTTCTGTGTGCCTAGATTTGCTCTGTGGTGACCCCCAGACTGCCGGCCTGTGCCACCATGATGGGCCAGTTTCCTGAGCTCTGGACCTGTCTCTCTTGCTCTAGTTCATGCCTTGAGCCCCCAGGTCCTGTGGGCCTCTGTCTGCCCACTGTGGCCAGGAAAACACCCATTCCTTCCCTCTGGCAGAGCAGCCAAGGTGGCATTGGCCGATTAGCTGCTTGAGTCAGGGCAAAACTGGCCAGACCCAGGGGTGCCATACACCCACATGGCTGCTTTCCCCTCAAACTGCATAGGATGGGCTCTGTGCAGGGCCCACAGACATGGGGACCCCAGGAAAAGGGGGTGCCCCCTAAGCTCTGGGTCTGACCCAGCAAGGTAAATGGGAGCATATGGAAGGAACAAGACTTTATGGGAAAGTCCCTAGTATCTGGAACATGAGCTCCAAGCTTGCAAAGTGTGCCTCCGATCTGTGTTAGTCATCAGCCTCCCCACAACAGACAGGGGACCCTCTGGAAGGGCACACTGCCTCCTGCCACACTCACCCGTTAGCCGCCTGGTGTCCAAGGAGTTGTCCTCTGTAGCGCTAACCTCAGGGACCACGAGGAGGCAGTGGGCAGCACGGACCACTGCTGCGTCTCAGCCAGACTGCATCAGTGGGGCCAGCAGGGCTGGGGCAGAGGTGGCCCTCAGGTGGGCCACCAGGGCCTATCCACCGCTGAGGAGGAGTCTGGGGTCTCAGGCCTGAGGGTCTACAGGCAGGCAGGCCCCTGTTCGAGGCTCAGGAACACCTGTTGACACCATGATGAGGCCCTAACCTGGGGTGCTTACAGGGGCAGCCGCGGGCCGGGGGACTGGGTGTGGGAGGCCCAGTGGACAGCAGACGGAGTGCAGGAATTCGCTGGAAGGAAGTCAGAAGTAAGATAGAGAGTTGGTCTGCCAGCTTTCCCATTATAAGTAATCCTTCCTTATTTACCTGAACAAATACGCTCCCTGCCTACCTCAGACCGCAGGCGGGCTCCTGGTTAACCCTTGAGGGCCTTGCCTCCCGAGGGATAGAGGACTGAGGCCCTCACTCACTCACTCCTTTAAGTGTCCATGACCAGCACGCTCACTTCACAAACACAAAGCACAAAGGACGCACCCAGTGGGACCAGGCTCTGGATCCAGAGTGGTCATTCAAGGACTGGGAACAAGCTAGCAGGAGTGCTGACGGTTCGGTACCACTCACTCCCGTGGGGATCACCGTGACTGGACAGAGAAGTCAGTGAGGGCTCCCAGGAGGTGGTGCTGTCTGCCGCCCTGAGCCCTGGGAGGGCTTCAAGCCCATCTGCTGGCAGGAGCTGTGTTCTCTATACCCCACACCTGCCTGCAGGCCCGTTACCCGGTGACGCAAAGGACCTAGAGCAGGCTCCACCAGTGACAGAACGTTCTCTCCAGCCCCTGAAGGGAAGCAGCAGGTAGGCTGCGCAGGATGGGAGTTTGCAGCCCAGGCCCCCACTGCCCAGGTTCCTTCACCTGCTCAAGAAGCCACACATCGGGCACTCAGCTTACTCTTCATGCCACAGCGGGCAGAGCTGAGTGAGGCCTATGTCTGAATCATCCCAGAATGCATCTCTCCTCATGTCAGCAGAATGACAGGGTCTCACTCTGTAGCCCAGGCTGGCCTAGAACTCACAGAGCTCCACCTGCCTCTGCCTCCTGAGTGTTGGGATTAAAGACAGGTGCCACCACACCTGGCTATCATTACATTTTTTTAATTAAATATTTTAGTGTGTGTGTGTGTGTGTGTGTGTGTGTGTGTGTGTATGTGTGTGTGTGTGCACCATGTGCAAGCAATGCCAGTGGAGGTAGGAAGAGGGCATTGGGCTTCCTGGAACTGAAGTTATAGGAGTTGTGAGCCACCTTGTGGGTACTGGGAACTGAGCCCTGGTCCTCTGCAAGAGCAGCCAGTGTCTAAACCACGGAGCCATCTCTCCAGTCCCATTAGTGTTCACCACTGCTTTCTGACTCCCTAAGTAGTTGTGTGACCTCCCACAGCCCGGCTTCCTTTGGGCTAGCCTCTCACCTTGATGCACACCAACACCTTCCAGCAGAGCCTGGGCTTTCTGTGCAGCCCTGAGCACAGCTACTGTCTTCACTGGCCACTTAGTGAAGAAGGCAGAGAGGGCGAGGAGGTAATTCTAAGTTTGGAAATGGCTGCAAGCAACCACTCTTGATCCCCAGGGGTCCGGTCCTCCAGGGCCAGTGAGCAAAAGGCTGCTACCTTCCCCAGTGACTCCTTCACCTTCCTGCTCCCTGTTCCTCTACTGGACAGGTACCCCTTGTCCCCACTCTCACAGACAATGGTGCTCCCAGAACAGTGCTCTGATGCCTGAGTACTCAGCTGCTGCACAAATGTACCTGAGTGGATGGGTGCTAGGAAAAGCTAGTGATCCCCATGCCCACTCTCCTCCTTTGCTCAATAAATGGATCTAGGTTGTTTTTGATGTTCCATTTTGAGGGATTACTGCATGCTCCAAAGTGTTCTCGTAGGGAGCTCCTCCTACTCCCGTCCCTAGCTGGTGATTTTTAGCTGGGCACACAGCCACTTGGAGTGAATGGAGTCCAGACTCCCTTGCAGCTAGGTATGATGATGATGCCAGATGGAAGGGAGGACCAGCTGGGTCCCATCCTTAACCCCAGGGGTCCCTGGGGACTCTTTATCTTGATCCATTAGTGTGATGTCAGGGCACCTACTTTGGTTTTAATCCAATACATGCTGGGGGTAGGGACGCTTTCTTAGCATGAATGGGTACTGAGGAAGTGGAGGAGTTGTTCAAGGTCAACCTTGGGTACATAGTCAGTTGGAGGCCAGCCTGGGCTACACGAAACCTATCTCAAAAGACATAGCTCTGCTCGGGTTACCAGGGAACAGAAATTGATGGTCACCCCCCAACTCCCACCACCCCCAGCAGAACTCAGGGCTTCTGTGAGGGGAGATCACCTGGGAGTGCTTCCTCCAGGAAGGTGGTGCTAGGCCCACTTCTCAGGAGCACTTTGAATGTCATGTCCAAGGTCACAGCTATGTGGCAGACTCAAACCCCAGGCTCCTGACCAGTCCATGTTGCCCTTCCACTCCTCAGGATCCAGCCTCAGGTCCCTTGCACGGGCTCGTGAACACTCCAGGCCTCCTGCCTCCTGCTCGGCTCCCCCGAGGCAGGCCACTCTTTAGTCCTCCTTGGCCACCACAGCAGATGAACATGCCAGAGCCTACCCTCTACCCAGACCTCGGGAGGCTCTGAGTTCTACCCTCCACACAAGGGTCCCTCGTTGTCCCCGTGTGTGTCTGTCTTGGGACTGTTCTTCAGCCTCCAGAAGCAGCATGTGCTCTCTCCATCTGGGCTCTGTGAGCCTTCAAGATGTTGAAGAACACAGACAAATGGAAGGATCACACCTTGGTTTTTCTTTGTTTTTGAGATGGGGGTCCCACTATGCAGCTGGTTGGCCGGGAACTCTATGTAGACCAGGCTGGCCTTGAACTCACAGAGATCTTGCTTCTGCATCCTGAGTGCTGAGCCTAAAGGTAAGCAGCAGCGTGTGCAGCATACTTTCATCTTTGCCGGTCTCAGATTGCCCAGGCTAGCCCTGTACTTGTAGGAGAGGATAACATTGGACATTCTCCAGTACTGGGGCTGCAGGGGTGTGCCACCTGCCTGGCTTCCCTCCACTTAAGATTTTATTATCACATTTTTTGTTTGTTTTTGTTTTTTGACACAGTTTCTCTGTGTAGCCCTGGCTGTCCTGGAACTCACTCAGTAGAGCAGGCTGGCCTCAAACTCAGAGATCTGTCGGATTCTGCCTCCTGAGTGCTGGGACTAAAAGTGTGCACCACCATACCTGGTCTTTCCTCTACTTCATTGGCTCCTCATCTCAGAGACTGTGCCCTAAGCTCCCCCGCCCCAGGCCAGTCTTTATTCTTTATCTCCTGGCCTTTCTTTTCTCTTATGCCCCTGTATGTGTTTTCCTGAGACATAGTTTCATGTTGTAGCCCAGGTTGGTCTTGATCTTGGCAATCCTCCCACCTGTGGGCATACCCACCTCCTGCCTACTGCCTTAGGGAGCTATTAAACCCAGGATGACAAGGTCTGGGGCAGCTGCCTGGCATACCCTCTCCACCTTGACTCCACAGACTCCCATTCTGTGGAGCTCTTAAGCTGGGACTTGAGGTCCAGGGCAGGGTGTCAGTGACATTGTGGGGCAGTGACGAGTCCCATGTGTTCTGTGAGTGAAGGTGAGACCCACCCTGCCCAAACTTAAAGGCTGTGCACACATCTTGGGAAAGACTGTCTGTCCATCTGTTGGCGGACAGCTGTCGTTCTGGCTTGCTCTCTGTCTTATCTCCTAGAACTTCCATCCTTTGTGTTTGGCTTTCTGAAGAACTTCAGTCTGTGATAACAGCAGAGAAGTCTGAGTCCATTCCAGAACCAGAGGGATAGGATTGCCACATCCTGAGTCCCAGGCTCTGGCTTTAAGGAGGCAGAAACACTGGGGGCCTGGGGCTTCTTCCTTTGACATGATGTTCTCACGTTGATGGGACCATGGCGGAAAGATGGCATGATCAGGAAGCCTGGTTCACGAGATTCCAGGCAGTATCCAGTGGATGTGGCAGAGACAAATATCCTGAGCCCAGAGAGGCTGGAGAATAGGCCTAAGAACACACAGCGAGCTTGAGATCTGAACCCAGATCCCAGTTTGTGCTCCCACAAGTGGTCACTCAGGTAACTGATGCCAATAAG
The DNA here is from genome assembly GCF_007827085.1 of Peromyscus californicus insignis. NCBI lineage: Eukaryota > Metazoa > Chordata > Mammalia > Rodentia > Cricetidae > Peromyscus > Peromyscus californicus. The sequence continues at coordinate 4,367,950 of NW_026294491.1, forward strand.
CCTGCTCACTGGGGGTCACTGCCCATGTGGCTCATTCACAGGTGCCAGGCAGAGGTTTACTGGGTTGACCAGGGTCAGGGCTAAGATGTGGCAGGGCAGGACTTAGGCTGTGCCTGGGTAGGGAAGATAGGGACCAGCAAGTGGCTATTTTCATAGCTGGGACATGCCACCGCGTGTCCCAGGCATACCTGGTTCCTTGCTTATTCCAGATTAGCGTGTGTTCTGCTGTGCTTGCTCTAGCAGCCAAAGTCCCTCTGTGTCTGCCTCAGAGGGCACAGACAGCCCCCAGCATCTGGTCCAAGGGTAGCCACCTGTGGGCCTCCTGGTTCTGCGAAGTTACAAAAAGCCACAATTCCTGTCCTTGGCCAGTCCTGGATTCAGCTCCCCAAGCCCAGGGTCTCCCCACGTGTCCTCCCCGCCTGCAGATGCACCCTGGAGACACTCCATGAGGAAGGCCCTTGTTCCCTGCACCCAGGCCTCACTGCCCACCCCATCCCCCGCCCCACACACAGTTTCCCCCACTCATTCAATGCCACTGCCTGCTTACTCCCAAGACGGCCTCTGGAGGGGTGACCCTCGGGGTCCAGGCAAGCCTGTAGTCAGAGATGAAAGCTTTGGGCCGGTTGGAGGGACAGACACACAGGACATCTGCACATGTGTATGCACACACAGACAGACAGCATCCTCTTCACCCATCCTCCCATGTCAGGAAGCACAGCTGCCCCTGGCCCGGTCTTGGTCCTCAGGAATCGCTTCACTCCGTCAGGTCAGGCATGGCCCCCAGGTCCTAGATGCCCACAGCAAAAGAGGACAATGGCTAAGAGGGATTTTGTTTGTGACGGAAGAAGTGGTAGGCAAGCCGGGGAAGGTGAGTGTGGTGGGCAGCAGGCTGAGGAGGTGGGGGAACTGCTTGGGTCTCCTTGAGGTTGGGAGCTGAAGGGGTTAGCTTTAAGCACTCAGGTGGAGAAGGAAGGCTGGGGGGCCACATTGTACAACCTCGAGGCCCAGCCCCAGGTGCCCCAGGTTGTCCTTCTAAACCTGTCACTCACCAGACCTGGCTGCGAGCCAGCTGCTGGGCCGGGGCTTCCAGGCACTTAGACGAGCCTCTTCAATGGTCTCAACGGTTCCTTGGAAGGACACTGTTGTCACAGGCTTCCTGTTACTCTCAGTGGGGAAACTGAGGCACAGGGCTTGTGCTGAGAGGTGGGGAGCCAGGCATGGAACACAGCCAACTCTCAGCCACCAGCAGGGCCTCCCTGCTTGGGGTGTGGTATCAGTTGTTCTTTCCCTGCCCCAGCACCAGGTGGACCCCAGGCCTCCGCAGGGGGTGGAGGTGGTGGCCCACGTCATGCCCTCACCCAGGGAGCTGGCTACTGCCTTTCCCCTACTGACGCAGAGCCAGCCGGCCTGCTGGGCCTTACAAAACCACAGGTCCGATAAGAATACAATCAAGCCTGTTTTGCTCCATTGGAGGGGCTGGGCCATGAGGCCACCGCGGTGGAGGGACTGCCGGCAGCCCGGGTGCCGCTATCAGCAGCCTTGTGTCCCGTCCCCCCCGCCCCCAGCAGCCCCTTTGAAATTTACCCACCTTATCAAAGCCCCAGGCTTCCCCTAAACTCCAGGGACAGCTGCCCTTTGTGTGCGCTCTGACTTCTACCTGGGCCCAGGGACTACCTCGGGGGTGTGTGGTGGGGGTGGGGTGGGTTCCTGGGAAAGAGCACCTGGGCTGCACACCCCGAGAGGCCCCCAGTCTCACACACAAACCGGGTTTGTCACTGCCAGCTGCACACCCTTCTCTCTGAACATTCCCCTTCACCTCCATCCTCAGCATCCTGCCCACCCTCCTCTGGCCAGCACTCCTCCACAGGTGCCAGGTGGGGAGGAGTGCTTCCTTCCTCCTCGGGCACTTCCTCAGCCACAGAGACCTGCTTCACGCCTGGTCCCCCAGCCGCACCTTCTGCAAATGTTTATTGAACATCTACTACACGCCAAGTCCCGGGGGCCATGGAGGTGATGAAGGACCCTAGCCTCACTCTCCCCTCCCTTGGAGTTGGCATTCTTGCTGTGGAAACAGGTGACAAACACAGGCGCTTCGTGTCAGAGGGTGCTCTGTGCTGCAGGGGGCGGAGGTAAGACAGGGAAGGAAGACAGGAAGCGCTGGGGACAGGTTTACGTGTATGGGGTTAGCGGAAGTGCCCTTGCAGGTGGCTCAGGAATGGAGATCTAGGCTAGCCTCTCCCTCCACACACTCAGAATCACAAACACAGGAGGGGAAAGCCAGGAGAGAAGTAGAGACCCACACTGGGTGTGGGGATCATGGTTGTGAGCCCAGCACTGGGAGACACAGGTAGGCAGATCGCCAGTTCAAAGCCAGCTGGGCTACACAGGGAGTTCCTGTTTGTAATCACAAAATAAAAGGACCCCAGGATTGAAAATTGTTTGGTTTTTGCTTTCTCCTTCCTTCTTCCTTCCTTCCTTCCTTCCTTCCTTCCTTCCTTCCTTCCTTCCTTCCTTTCCTTCCTTTTTTTCTTTCTTCCAGAGACAGGGTTTCTCTGTGTAGCCCTGGTTGTCCAGGAACTCACTTTATAGACCAGGCTGGCCTTGAACTCACAGAGATCCACCTGCCTCTGCCTCCTTAGTGCTGGGATTAAAGGCGTGCACCACCACCGCCTGCCCAGGATTGAAAATGATAAACGGGCCTGGATTTAATCCCTAGGATTGTCCAAGCAGAACCAGGCAGTGGCCCGTCAGCACATCAAGTTCTTATTTTAATGAGGCCACACAGCACAATGACAGCAGGGCAAAGGTTGGACCCCAGCAGCCCTGCGGTGCACTCAGGACTCCATTCCTGCTACTCCGCTGGCAGGGCCCTGGGCAAGAGACGGAACGCTGAGCGTGGATGGGGATGCAGGTGTTCACTGCCGAGGTGCTGGCCAGGCTAGTTTGGAGCTGAGAGCTGGCAGACTGTGGAGAGGTATGGGGGGCATTTTGACTCTAAAGAGCTGTCAGCAACCCAGGCTCTCTTGGGACGCCTAGTGCCCCTTCCAAGGGTCACTGTCCTCTGGGTGGCAAGGGCTGCCATCCCAGCACTCAGGAGGTGGAGGCAGAAGGCTCAGAAGTTCAAAGTCATCCTCAGTTACACAGTGAATTTGAGGCCAGCCTGGAACACACGAGAGAGACCCTGTCTCTGAAAACAAAAACAACAAAACACCACAAAAAACGGGGCGGCGCTGTCATATTGTCAGAGCAGGTGGGATGGAAGTGCCCGGATGTAGCGGTTCAGCACGCAGTCCGTGCTAAGCACTTCAGAGGCTTCTCCTAGGTCCTCGGGTACACACCAGACTAACCCATCCACACCCTTCTTTTAGGACACATACTCATGGGGGTCAGAGCCCAATCTTTTTTTGGGAGTCTTACTATATGGCTAGGGCTTGCATGGGACTCAGGATCCTCCTGCCTCAGCCTCCGGGTGCTGGGACGACAGGCCTGTGTCACCATGCCTGGCCCCTCTTTAGTGTTCAGTAGCATAATAAACCCGACTACCAACCCCGTATCAAGGTCATCGTGTACAACACTACACGTTAGCGCCCCTGCTGCCCATGTGACTCCTGTACTCGGGCTATACACCGAACTGCTGGCACTGATGAAGAAATGGAAACCCACTGAAGACGTCAGAACCTTCTCCATGATGGTTCTGACAACACTGGGTATTTTCTCCCTTTGACAGAACCCTGGACAACGGGGTCGCCTCACAACCTCATGAGCCCCTAGCCAAGTTCTGTGACTTTAGCTGAGAAATCAGAGCCACATGCTCAGTCACTCAGCCCCACAGTCGGTGCCTCTCTAGCAGGGCCCACAGTCCACAGTCCTGCACCTGGGGGCTCAGGGACAGCCTGCCTGGCTGGCTCCTGGATCCCTTCAGTGCAAGAGACAAAGTCTGGTATGGCAGCCACTCTCCAGTGAGGAAGATGAGGGGGTAAGACTGGGGATGTGATAGAGTACTGTGCCTAGAAAGTTTGAGGCCATCTACGCCATCTCCCGTACCACAGAAAAGGAGGGGAAAGCAAGGCAGTTTTGGCTGGACTTAGTCACACACCTGTAACACAGGCATCACTTTCCATGCTCCCTTAAGTCTGTCTGCAGAGCCAGCCCAGCACAGACAGCCTTCTGGATCCTGCCATCCTCTGGACTCTGATCACCCTACTCTATAAGTTCTCCGGCCTGTCCGCTTTGGGCCAGGAGCCCATGGAGACGGGCTGTGTCCTAATTGCTTGGTGTCCTTGGACTCTAGAAAAGGACAAGAAGAATGGGTGGGTGGGTGAGTGGACAGGGGGATGGATGGATGTGTAGACTGATGAACGGGTGGACAGATGTGCGTGGACAGATGGGTGAATGAGTCTGTGCATGGGTAGATGTGGACGGGTGAAGAGGTGAATCTGGAGATGGATGGGTAGGGGGTAGATGGATTGACAGACGGACAGGTAGATGGATGAGTCACTGAATGGGTGGGTGGATGACGGGATGGGGTGAGGATGGTAGATGGGTAGCTGGCGGGTGGGTGAATGAGTACATGGGTGGATGGGCGAGCTGGTGAATGGGTCGACAGATGGACAGATTGGTGGATGGGGTGGAAGGACAGGTTTTGTCAGTGGGAAAGCGAGGAGCTGGCGCTGAGGCAGGTGTGGGCTTTCCTCTGGATGGACAGGGCTATGGGACATGGTTTTCTCCCTGCGGCTGTGGCAAGACCTGCCCAGTGTGGCCAGGGTCATGGGTGTGCAGGAAGAGGAGGGTCAGGGCAAGGTGACAGCAACAAGGCCTGCTTCCGGGTGTGGGGTTCTCACCTTTCACCACACCCAGGGACTCCCCTGAAGTGACTCAAGTCCTAGCAGGTGTAGGGTACAGGACAAGCCACACAGACCACTGAGTCAGGTCCCTGGGGAGGAACTTCGTCACTAGCTCAAGAGGGGCTGTGAATGCCTGGTCCTGTGTTCAGGCCCCGAGACAGGCTCAGGGTCAGGAAAGGTCGACCCTAAGTCAAGTATGGTGTCCTCTTCCTTAGGGCACCTGCTCTAGCTGGCTGCAGAGGAGCTGAGGCTTCTCTGGAGATCCCGATGGAGGAGCAGGACAGGCCTGCCTCTGAAGGCTCCGGCCTAGCTGTCCAGTTGAGGGTCTTAGCGGGTAGGGCACTCAGGGAGAAGCTGGCTGGAGGAATCCAGCGCCCCCCCTCCCCCACAGTTCTCACCTGCCCCTTCAGGTAGTGTGCCCCTCCCCCAGCTTAAGAAGGGGAAAGGGGAGGAGGTGGGCTAAACAAGGCGTGGGGGGCTGTCAAAAGGGGAGCACTTGCAGGAACTTCCCAGAACTACAGACCACGGAGCTGGAAGGAGCACTAGCTGGGCTAATCTGAGGATTCATTTTGTAAGGATATGGAGGAAGCTCAGAGAGGCAAAGAGCATGCTCAGAGTCACACAGCACTAACTGCTGGGCTTCCCAGCCCTCTTAGCAGCAGCCCCCTGAGGCAGGGGAACTACTGCAATCTATGGTATGTAGAAGAGATGTTAAGGAAGTTGCCGGTGGTCACACAGGTTGTGAGTGGAGGTTCTGAAAAGCCAGCCCCAGGGGGCCTGGCTCCAGAGCCGCAAACTGGGTACTTTGTTACAGCTGGCCTGGGACCTCTAGCTCCGCAGCTCAGCTCTCCTTCCTGAGCCCTGGTGACAACACACTGGACAATGATGTCACCAGTTCACTGTATTGACCCCTTCTGGTCACTGGACGGATGTGGACGGATACTTTCCTATGCAACCCGGCTTTCACACTTTCACACTCTGGGGGGCAGATGAGGAGGTGAGCACACCCACGCTTGGCCACCGACCCAGAGACAACCAGCTAGGAGGGAGCAGCCAGAACGCACAGCCAACCAGTCCAGGCTCTGTCTGTACCTGGGGCTGACCAAGGGGCCACAGGGCCAGTGGGCGCCGGGGGAGTTTTGTCCTGTGTCTCCCTCGGCCTCTTGTTACCTGTGGTCTGCCTTGGACCGAGCAGCCCAGGTGGTTCCCAGAAACGACCCCAGTCCACCAATGACCCTCGCCAACCACCCCAGTCCACCAGTGACCCTTGCCAACCACCCCAGCCCACCAGTGACCCTCGCCAACTACCCCAGTCCACCAGTGACCCTCGCCAACCACCCCAGTCCACCAGTGACCCTCGTCAACCACCCCAGTCCACCAGTGACCCTCGCCAACCACCCCAGCCCACCAGTGACCCTCGCCAACCACCCCAGTCCACCAGTGACCCTTACCAACCACCCCAGTCCACCAGTGACCCTTGCCAACCACCCCAGCCCACCAGTGACCCTTGCCAACCACCCCAGCCCACCAGTGACCCTTGCCAACCACCCCAGTCCACCAGTGACCCTTGCGCTACTCTGCCCCTGACAAGGCTCCCACGTCACGTCAGAGAAGCCAGGATCCGAGTGTCGTGTCTATCACACACTTGGCAGCTGCTTCAGGAAGTGGGACCCACCCAGCGTCTCGGGTGTCACTGCCCAGCGGGCAGGGAGACCCACACCCCCAGCTTCCCCATTGCCCGCTCCCTGGCTTGCCCACTCAGGCCTTCAGAGCTCATGGGAACCCAAACCACACCTGGGATTGTGGGTCACTGGGCAGAGATGGGGACGCCAGGATTTAGGGACGTAAGGGCTGAAGTGGGGCAGGACCCCCGTGGTGCAGGGCTGGACCCTGCTCACCCATGAGAGCAGGGCTGACTGGGATAGGGCACAGGCGACTTACCTGACCTTGGGTGTAGAGGTAATGGGAGGAACATTTTTTGGGGTAGGCAGGGACTCGCTGTGTAGCCCTGGCCGGCCGAGAACTGGCTATTTACCCCAGGCTGTCCTCAGATTCAGAGACCCACTTGTCTCTGCCTCCTAGTTCTGGGATTCAACGGGGCACCACTAACTCAAAGGGGCAGAGAATGCACAGCACAGCTGTGGGGCTTGGATCATCTTCCAGCCCATTTTAGAGACACACAAACTGAGGCAGGCAGCAGAGGGAGGCAACATCAGAGACAGCAGCAGAGCTGATCTGAGTGTAGGCCTGCTTAGCCACATGGTCCCAGGCATGGAGGGAGTCAGCAGCCAGAGAGGTGCCAGCCAGAGCCAGATGAAGATTTTCTCTGGGCCACCTTCACTGCGGATGGGCTCAGAACCTGGACCAGTGGGTTCAAGACCAGGCTCTTTCTCCGACTTGCTGTGCAATATATTCTAAGTTCCTTGCCCTCTCTGGGCCTCAGCCCGATCTTCTAAAAAAAGCCAAGAGGATCCAGACATGGTCGTAGTACCTGAACTTGGGAGGCTGAGGTAGGAGGATCCCGAAAGCCCGTGAGTTCAAAGTCAGCCTGGGCAACGTAGCATGACCCCACCCCTAAAATAAAAATAAAACAACCAACTAATCAGGCATGGGAGCGGTAAGGTTGGGTCAGACGCTGTCACTGGCTGTCACTGGCCCTCAGTTGGCTCTCCTGGACACGCCCACAGACCCTGCCTCATGGAAGGAAGGGCCTTGGTTGTTTCAGAGCCCACTTCACGTGATACTCCAGTGACATCTTGCTTACACCAGCTCTTCATGTGTGTTCGTTTTCATACTTCCCTGTGAGGAAGATCTCTGTCACTTACAGATGGGAAAGCCGAGACCCGGAGATGGCGAACAGTGGCCATGGCCCCACCCTAACCGGCCATGCCTCTGCCTCGCCTCCAGGGTAGGGCCATCTCCAGTCTCATAGGAGCCCCCCATCCCTGGCTGCCTCTCACCCTGCCTGGGGAGGCCTGACAGACCAGCCCACAGCTGGCTGGAATCCCGAGGCCCCCGGTACCATCTTCCACGGCCCACCCTTTTCTTTTTCACGAAGCATAGTTTTATAGAAATGGATTAATTTAAGCTGTAAGAACAGTTAGCAAGAAGCCTGCCACGGCCATACAGTTTGTAACCAATATAAGTCTCTGTGTTTACTTGGTCGGGTCTGAGCGACTGTGGGACTGGCAGGTGATAGAGATTTGTCCTGACTGTGGGCCAGGCAGGAAAACTCTAGCTACAAATGGCGCCCAACGTGGGGCTCGAACCCACGACCCTGGGATTAAGAGTCCCATGCTCTACTGACTGAGCTAGCCGGGCCCTCTAGCACAAGGCAATGATGAGATTGATAAATTATTGATAGGAAATGTGCTGGAGGCCTCAGAATTTCATAAAAAACATCATGTAAATAGTAAAGGTTTAAAAAAGGATTTTTCCATAACCTGGCAACAAGCCAAAGAAATAGTAAAGAAATGTCCTACTTGTTCCTTCTACAATCAAACACCATTACCAGCAGGATGTAACCCAAAGGGTACTCAGAGGAATGAAATCTGGCAGATGGACGTGTTTCACTTTGCAGAATTTGGAAAACTGAAATATGTACACCACACTATTGATACTTATTCAGGATTTCAATGGGCAACTGCTTTGAGTTCTGAAAAAGCTGATTCTGTAATCACTCATTTGCTAGAAGTTATGGCCATTATGGGTATACCTGCACAAATCATACCAGCCGCCATGATGAGAAACAGCATGTGAAGATGCCGGTAAGCCACGAGCCATGTGGCAAGGCATAGTTTTATAGAAATGGATTAATTTAAGCTGTAAGAACAGTTAGCAAGAAGCCTGCCACGGCCATACAGTTTGTAACCAATATAATCTCTGTGTTTACTTGGTCGGGTCTGAGCGACTGTGGGACTGGCAGGTGATAGAGATTTGTCCTGACTGTGGGCCAGGCAGGAAAACTCTAGCTACAGTTGGGGGTGGTGCCATGAGTCCCTGCAGCCTTTCCCTTCCTAGGTGGAACTTGACCTCACTCCGACCCCACAGGGCCAGTGCCATCTCATTTCGCAGGTCAGGAAACTGAGGCAGAGAAGCCAGGCAGGAAGTATTGGGTGGGAGCTCTGGCTTAGCCCAAGTCAACTCCCTGTGTAGGTTCCCCTTCTGCAGCCACGACAGGCAGGTGACGGAGCTGAGTCATCTGGCCTCGGGTGTAACGAACAGGCTGTCGGTGAGGAGAGGATGGAAGGCCTAGTCTGTAACTGGCTGCGGGTTGGCAGGGGTAGGGCAGAGCTGAGTACGAGGCTCTGGTCCAGATGCCCTGGGAGCTGGCACTCTTCACATCCTGCCTCCTTGCCTTTCTGCCCAGGTTGGGAAACTGGGGCTCAGGCTCTCAAGCAAGGCCTTCAAAGGGACACTTGGACCCTCAGCTTGCCAGTGCCCTCTGGCTGGCACACCCTCCTCACTCACACTGTAGAGGGAATGGGGATAGACCAGAGGGGGCTGGACCCGGCCTTCTCAAGCAGGCTTTAAGAAAGCTCAGAGGTGAACTGGCCCAAGGCCCGAGGGCTGAGGGGAGGTAGGTTGGTGGCTGTCTCCAGAAGAGGAGGAATTGAGATCTGAGATCAAAAGGGGGGGGGGAGGGAGTCCAGTGTCCCCCACCCCACCCAGGCCTGACGCATGTCCTGCACCCTCACCTCACACCAGGAGAGCTACTGATGTGGTCTCTACTGGGTGAGGCCTCCTAGGAGGGGCTGTTTGCTCTCAGGGCCCAGGTTCCAAGATGGCTTTATGGTGCCATCTGGAAGATGTGGCATGGGCGGGCCTGGCTGGCACAAGGCCAGGGCAGAGTGGGGGACCTGTGACATGGTGAGGACCTGCCCCCCAGCTGTTGTCCAGCCCCAGAAGAGGGAGGGGCTGGGTGAGTGGGGGTCCGGCCCAGAGATCCAGCTGACCAGTGGCCAGCCCCACGTCACACTTGCCCAGGTACGAGTGACGTTGGAGCCAGGGGACCAAGGCAAGGGTGGAACAGAAGGCTTGACCCACGTACCTCAGACCTGGGGCAAGGCCTCGACCTCCCTGAGACTCAGTTTCCTGTACTATAAAGTGGGAAGAACTTATACCTTCTTTCTGTGTGTGGGTGCTCACGGAGGCCAGAGGCCAGGTGTGTTCCTCGGGCAGCGAGTCCCGGGGGTCCATCTGTCCCCACCTCACCAGTGCACGCGCATGTGTGGGTCAGAGGTCAATGTTGGGTGGTGTCTTCCTCAGTGGTTCCCCACCTTACTTTTTAAGACGGGGACTCACCTCCAACCCTGACCTTAATTCAGCTAGACTGGCCGACCAGTCTCCACATCCCGGTGCTGGGCTACACGGTCCTCCAACAAGTGCTCATCTACCGAGCACTATCATCTCTCCAGCCCCGATTGTTTTTCTTTCTTTAGACAGGGTCTCATGTAGCTCAGGCTGGCCTCAAACTCACTGTGTGATTAAGAATGACTGTCAACTCCTGACCCTCCTGCCTGTCTTCCCAGTCTGGGGTTACAGGTGTGTGCCACCATGCCCAGTTCATGTGGTTCAAACCCAGGGCCTTGTGCAGGCTAGGTGAATACCCAGTGTTCTTTTGTCTTTTTTCCCCCAAGACAGGGTTTCTCTGTGTAGCTTTGTGCCTTTCCTGGAACTCACTCTGTAGCCCAGGCTGGCCTCAAACTCACAGAGATTCACTGGCCTCTGAGTGCTGGGACTAAAGGCATGCACCCGGACCGCCTGGCTTTGTTGCTACTTCATAACTGTAATCTTGCTACTGTTAAGAATTGTAAACCACTGGGTTAATCCCAGCACTTGGGAGCACTTGGGAGTTTGAGGCCAGCCTGGGCTACAGAGCGAGATCCAGGTACCAAAACTACACTGAGAAACCCTATCTCTTAAAAAAAAAAAAAAGAAGAATCGTAATGTGGGCTGGAGAGATGGTTCAATGGTTAAGAGCACTTACTTCTCTTCAGAGGACCTGAGTTCAATTCCTAGCACTCACATCAGGCAATTCACAAACGCCTGTAACTCCAGCTCCAGGAGATTTGATACCTTCTTCTGGCCTCCAAAAGCACCTGTATACATGTGGCATACACACACACACATACTCCTAAATAAAAATAAATTTACACATATATAAAAGCATCATGATGTAAGCTGGGTTGTAGTGGCACACACCTTTAATCCCAGCACTTTCGAGGCAGAGGCAGGTGGATCTCTGAGTTCTAGGACAGCCCAGGCTACACAAAGAAACCTTGTCTAAAACAAACAAACAACAAAACACAAACAAAGAAGTAGCAAGGACATAATTTTATGGCTGGAGTCGCCACCACATGAGGAACTGTGTTAAGGGGTCACATTAGGAAGGCTGAGAAGCACTGGTTTGTGGGCCACCTCACAGCAAGCAGGTCCTAACCCGCCAATTCTGCCTCTGATGCCTGGTCATCCTTGGTGACCTTAACCCACTGATCTGGGACATGCTAGGTGCTCAGGCCCAAACTTCAGGAATTGTCAACTAGTATCTGATCCTGCCACAGTGGCCTTCTTTTCCTCTACTATGTAGCTGAGGCTGGCTCTGAACTCCTGATCCTCCTGCCTCCACCTCCCCAATGCTGGGATGGCAGGCTTGTGCCACTACACCTGACTCTGACTCATCTTTGTGGCTATCTGGCTTTCCCCGCCAAGTTCTTTCTCAATGTGGGCGGGGGCAGGGATCCTGTAAGGTTTTTCTGGGTGGCTCACACCTCACCCTGGTTGGACATTTCAGTCACATCACCTGAGTCCACCTCCCTTAGCGCTTGCGCTTCTCTCCGCCTCGAGTGACCCCACAGAGATTCACACAAGGCTTCCCCAACCGTCCTGAAGGAATGACAATCTTGTTTCTTCAGCTCTGGGCACCTCGTGACACATGACATCTGTGTCTGCCTCATCCAAGCGGAACGCAGCTCTGCAAGCTGAGAAGCGTGCTTGGCGGGGTCTTTACGTAAAAACGGCTCGGCTGGTACTTACTGGTAGAGCTGAACCACCATGGGGACCTGAGTCCGGACCCCGAGCACCCTGTACCTGCAATCCTAACTCTGGGGAGGCAGAGACAAGTGGGTCCCCGGTCTAACTAGATCAGTGAGCTCCAGCTTCACTGACCCTGTCCCCAAACATAGGTAGAGAGCAACTGAGGTGGGCACCTGCTGCCAACCTCTGGCCTCCGCACCCACATGTGCCCCAGATCCCCGCATCTCAGGACTAAGGCATCAGAGAGACAAAAACGTGTGGTCCTCGTCTCTAAAGCACGTTCATCTTGACCGTCAGTCTGGACACCCCACCCCCACGCTAACACAGCCCTCTCTTGAGCAATCTTGTCTGCCCCCTTCCCATCTGGGGCCCAGGGCTGTCGTGAGAGCCTTTAGTCTTGCTCTCCCAGCTGGTCAAGGCTGGACTCCAGGTGAGGTCTGGGAAATGGCTGGGTCACAGAGGCCAGGTAGGGAGGGGCCTTCTCAGGAACAGAGCGGGAGGTCCAAGAACAACCTGAACCTGGCAGGGAGGCAGCACCAGTGCTTGTTTTGTGAGGAGGGCCGGTTCCCCAACCAGACCACTGTAGCCGCTTCCCCATCTCCCAGGCTCAGCTGAGAGCCCCCTCCCTGTCACCTAGCCTGCGTGGGAATGGCTCACGCTAGGAGCTACCACTGAACTTGCTCCTTTCTCCCAGGGCCCAGTGACTTCTTGACAGGTTACAGCCCCAAAGATAAACAGATTCTGCCAAGCAAATAACTGTTCAGGAGCAGGGGTGTTGGGGGTGGGGGGGGGATGACCCAGGTGACAGGGTGGGGTCCCTTCCCTGCAAAGAGCAAACAGCTGTAGGCACCGGGGAGGAAGCAGGGTACAGGTGTACTGTCATGGGTGAGGACACCTGTGGGGGTCCCTGGGTAATATATTAGGTGCTTCCTGGGTAGTCTTGCATCAGCTCTTGGCACAGGGGATCAGTTCTTTGAGAGGCCCCATCTCCCACCAAGTCTGTGTTTAGAGGTTCCCCAGGCTGCCTGCAGGGACACAGCTAGACGGTCCTCTCCCCCAATCAGGCTCATGAGCATCACTTGAATACACACAGCTTTGCCAGGCAGGGGGAGGGCCCATGCATGGTCTGCAGCTCCAAGTTGGCTCTTCAGTTAGTGAAAATGCCTCAGACACCTGGGAGGTCCCAGTCCTGGGACCTGGGGTCCCAGCCTGCCCCGTCCAGAGCTGTGAGACACAGGAAGCTCCCTTTCCCCTCTCCTTTCCCTCTGAGTGTGCTCTCTACAGCCCAGGCAGTGATGCTGGGAACTTTGAGACAGAGTCTCATGTAGCTAAGGATGACCTACAACCTTTGATCCTCCTGCCTCCACTTCCCAAGTACTAGGATTCTTCCCAGACAGATTCCAGTTCTGAGCTCTGAAGACAAGCTTTGGCGGCATTAAACCCATCTGCTTTAATATCGGCCTCTGAAACCTTTCTGGCTGCCTCAGTGCTCTTGAACCTCTGTGAGCCCCAAGGTCACAAAGCTGGCTCCTCGCTCATTTGCCAACTGCCTGCAGTGTGTTCCTAGCTCTCAGGTTTCCAGGCTGAGAGGAACACCCAGGAAAGACACCTGGTTCCCATGGTGGCTGGGAAGCGCTCTGTCCCTGGCCTGTTTTCCACAGCAGACAGAAGCCAAGGTGCTCTGCCTTCTACACTGCCCCACGGCCAACTCATCAGCAGGTGTGGTACTCCAATGACACACAGACCATTTGGAGTCTACCATTTTGGTTACTGGGTATCAGAAGATACAAGTGTATACCAAAGCTGACTTCCTGTTAATCACTCTTACCTAGCGATTGTCTCCCAGCTGTGACACTATTTTTGGGAGGCTGTGGAACCCTTAGGGGCTGGGGTCAAGCCAGCTGAAACCTCTCATTAGTCATGAGCCTTTGGAAGGGACAGCTCGGCGCCTGTTCCTTGGTCGGCCAGCACGTGAGCAGCCTCCACCTTCCACTCCTACCACCCATCAGAGACTGAGCATCCCAGCCACACCTCAAGTCCTCCGAAGCTTCCAATCTGTCCTCCCTTGTGGGGCACTGTTACGGCTATCATACAGTGACTAATACTTTCCAAAACGTGGATCTCAGTGTTTCAGTTCTGTCTGCAAGCGTGCACTGGAGCTACTGTGGGGTGATCCAGATAAACAGGCAGCTCAGAGTGCAATAAAACTCACATGCACACATGAGAAAGGTGGGATTTTTTTTGTGTTAATTTAATCATACAAATATTCATTTACATGGTAAGGAAAACCTCATCTTCATCTCCTCCTAGGCACCACAAGGCCCCACCAGACACCCATCACTGTCCAGATGGGAGGGGCAGCAGGTCGCCCCACATTCACCCAAGGAAACAAAGGATAACGGGCAAGGGTGGGGACAGCACATTAGTTTGCATTTGTGAGCCCTGGCAACCCTCTCATCCTATCCTGCTGGGAGCTCAGGCTAAATTTGGGGGGGTCTTTACATCATGCCCACTTCCCACCTTGGCCACCTGCTGTATTTGTGAAAGTGACTGGCTTATGGTTACAGCCAGTTTACAGGGGAGAGGAGGCTGTTTTTATAGAAAAATGCCCCAAATTCAATTGTCCCCATGGCAAAAAGAAAACAGGCATGCACACGTGCACACACCTACACACACACACCTCACTCCACACACAGAGTCTTCCCAAGCCTGCACCCACCCATTCTCCCAACTGGGCTCAGGTTCTTTACCACCTGAAACTTGGTGTCTGCCTCACCTCGTGAGTGCCGGACTGGGGGTCCTGCCAGAAAGTGGCCTGATGCATGTGAAGGCTCCAAGGAGCTGCAGAAAGACCCAGGAAGCTGTGGGTCAAGGATTGCACCTGCTCTGGCCTTCTGAACAAACTACCTCTCAAGGATGCACAGACAGGACTTGTTTCTGGGAAGGAAGCCAGGGTACCTGAGCCGTTACATTTGCCAAGTGAGGTTGCTACAGAGGGAAGGGGCTCAGGACGGGAAGGACACTCAGTGACAGTGGCCCACGAGGTCCCTGCTAGGAAACTGAGGAAGTATGGTACCTAGTAGGGGATAGATGGGGAAGCCAGTGAGGCAGGGTTGAAGCCTCTCATGATTCCAAGAGGGCAGCTGGAGACACGCTGCTTGCTCCAAGGCCAGGAAGCAGGAAGAATGGCTGGGCATGCATGTGTTCTAGGGGGCAGTGTCCTCAGAGACTGGCCCTGAGGAGTCCCTCTGACAAAAGCCCCCTGAGATTTGTGGCTTGGGCACCTGTTAGGGACTGCCTTTGGCTCAAGGGTCCAAGTGTGCAGAGGAAGTAAGGGTCCCAGGGAAGCCCCCATTTAGCTGGAGATCCAGCTGCTTGCTCTTCTCCATGGCCTTTTCCACTTGCCCAGGGGACTTCCTCAACAAAACAGAGCTTATTGTGGTTGCTTTTACAGGACATGGAAAGGTGAGGGAGATTTTCATACAAGCTTCTTTCACAATCAACTGTTTAAAAATCAATCGTTTCAGAAGAGAATGAGGAGGAACAAACACCACACACTTTTGGAACTCAAACATCCAGAGACAGACAGGCAGGCAGGCAGACCTGCACCCACACCCAGGCTAGAGGACCTCTTACAGCCATTCATACCCTGGTCTCCCCGCTCTGCTCACAACCCTGGAACACATGGGGGCTGGAGACAGCAGGGGGACCCTACAGCCATACCAAATCCACATCCCCGGCTCTCAAACCACTGACTTAGGGAAGGAGGGGTTAAGAAGAGGGACTTTGCATATTCTTGTATCTTTGGCAGACAGCTGTTCTAGCCTGGTTTAAGATTCCCATGGAGACATCCATATTTCAACCTGCTTGGAGTCCATGGGACACTAGTGGGCACTGCACCCCACCCAGGGAGCAAATGCCTGCACTCCAGCTGGGCTGCAACTTGCCACCCCACACTAAGCAGCCCCTGCCGGAGGAGGTCTTTTCATTTCCATCTGACTGTGGCCTCTCAGGCAGTGGTCAGCAGTGGGGCTCCCAGCTGGGGCTGTATCATCATTCTGTAACAGCTCGAGCTCCACTAATAGGTTGTGAGAATGCCACGAGGACATGGGGGGGGCAGGGAGGAGAGCTGTGTGGTAAGAGAAGCAGGGCACAGTTCACACTTGCTGAGTTACAGCCCTGTGTGCATTTAGCACACGCACCCACCCAGCGAGAGCCAAGGGAAGACAGGCCACTGCATGAAGGGTCCAGTATTGCGTATTCGTGGCCACACTCCCTTTGCCAAGGGAAACATGGGAGGAAGCGGTCCCAGCTGTCACAAGCGTGCAAAAGGCCACCTCTCAGACTATCCTCCAGGCTTCTGCTGGCCATACAGGAAGTCTGGACTTGAGAGCGTGCTGATGCTAAGAAGCCCTGGGCTGACAGACACAAATGTCAAAGGTATAAATCAACAAGAGACTGAAAAGAGGGGAAGGTGATATATCATTGGCAGAAGCCACTAAGAACCATCGAGGTCAGACTGCGGTCAGGTGGGCGCGAGCCCAGGACACTGACTGGCAGAGTCCCCAAACATGCCATGCCAGCCTCATCTCACTGTGACGGCTTCCAGAGCAAGCACCACTCTGTAGAGCACGCCGTCCCTTACTTAACAGAAACATCGGGAAGAGGGAAAAACTAACATGTGCTCAAAACTACAACCTCTCTGTAGGTAAAATAATTTTTGTTTAAAAAGATGGCTTATTTTCCCCCATTTTAAATTTCTGCCCCTTCCCGAATGACCTAACAACTCATTAGACTGACGTCATCACCTAAACCCAAGGTGGATTTCTGCGTGGATTTCTTCTTGGTTGCCTCAACACCATTCCTGCAGTTCAGCATTCACACATGCATACTGAGTTCACTCAAAACCAGTCTTTCTTCTTCTTCTTCCGTGATTGGGGGTAGGTGGGGGTCTGAGCCAGGGGTCCGTGCGATGTGGTCTGCAATCCAGAGGAACCCCTTGCCCTCTCCCCCCAAAGTCAGGCCTTCTGTCTTTTGTTAATTTTTCTTCTTGCTGACACCCGTTTAAGACTGTCCGAAGGGGTAAGGCCCGTGGAGCCCCTGCAAGAGAGTGAAGACAGTCAGTGAAGTGCACACCAGTGCTGCCTGAAGCAAATCCAGCCCCAGTCACAGAGGTGTGAGGCTCACTGCCCTGGCCACACAGCACCTCATCAGACCGAGGATCAGGATGTGCCCAGATGCCGAGTTTCCCACTGAATCCCACCAGCCTAGAGAGGAGAGGTGGGAGAGATACTGCTCTGCCTGGACAGGCGGTTCGGCTGATGCCCACTTTCTTCCAGCCAGGGCGCAAAACTTTTGCATGTCCTTGACAACAGGTTCTCAAACTCTCCACTGCAAGATGACGCAGTGGATGTCAGCTGCTGCCAAGTCTGAGGACCCAAACTCCATCCCTGGAATCCCCGTGGTGGAAGGAGAACTGACTCCCACAAGGTGTCCCGACTGTGACATGCATGCTGTGGCACACACAAAGTGAACACAACCAAAACAGGTTGAGCTGCTGCTGCTGTTTACCCAGCACCAGGCACCATACGTGGTACCAGACCTGCCCCAGTCCACCCTCAGGGCTATCTTCCTGCAGACCGAGGCCTTCCAGGGGGCAGCTGCTAAGAGGTGGAGCTCACAAGCACGTCTGAGGACCAGAGTGAGCTGCCCCTCCTACCACATTTCAAATGCGCTCAGACGCTTACTTTCCTTGTCGTTTGTTTTGCTTAAGACAGGGTCTCACTATGTAGCCCAGACGGACTGGAATTGTTTTTTTTTTTTTTTTTTTTTTTTTTTTGTTTGGTTTTTCGAGACAGGGTTTCTCTGTGTAGCTTTGCGCCTTTCCTGGAACTCACTTGGTAGTCCAGGCTGGCCTCGAACTCACAGAGATCCGCCTGGCTCTGCCTCCCGAGTGCTGGGATTAAAGGCGTGCGCCACCACCGCCCGGCTGGAATTGTTTTTAAGATTTATTATGGGTATGTGTGTCCACGAGCTTATGCACACCACATGCAGGCAGGAGCCCATGGAGCCCAGAAGCAGGCACTGGGTCCCTTGGAACTCAAGTTATAGGCGAGTGCTCGCAAGCGAAGTGTTCTTCACGCTGAGCCATCTGGCCAGCCCTCGGACTGGAATCCTTGTTTTGTTGTGTTTTTGTTTTTTCGAGACAGGGTTTCTGTGTAGTTTTGGTGCCTGTCCTAGATCTCACTCCGTAGACCAGGCTGGCCTCGAACTCACAGAGATCCACCTGGCTCTGCCTCCCAAGTGCTGGGATTAAAGGTGTGCGCCACTACCACCCCACCGAGACTGGAATCCTTGATCCTCTCCCTCAGCCTCCCAAGTACTGGGATTACAGGCCCCACCCCAAAGGTACTTTCTATGCTCGTTGGCTGAGTGGTAAAGACTTCCATCTTACCGCCCCCTACATTGAAAATGAAACTCTACTGGCTGGGGGTGGCACACAGCTTTAATCCCAGCACTCAGGAAGCAGAGGCAGGCGGATCTCTGAGTTTACAGAGAAAGAATTCCAGCACAGCCAGGGCTACAGAGAAACCCTGTCTTGGAGGATGAGGAGGAAACTCCACAGTAAGCCAGCACCAGAACCACCACGGGACTGGGCTGAAGTGTGAAACGTGTCTCCCTTGTCCTTGGGTGGACCTCACTCAAAGCAAAGGCCTAAAAGGGCAAAGGTAACCAGTGACCAGCTATACCAGGCTCCTGTACACCACCATGGGCTAGCAGCAACAGGCCTCCATGGAGAACACTCGAGCCCCAGTCATCCCATGAGTGGTCAGAGGGAGCTGACCTGTGCTTGATGTCCATCCAAAGAACCCCAAATCTATCAGAGGGAGCTGACCTGTGCTTGATGTCCATCCAAAGAACCCCAAATCTAGGCACAACCCACAGCAGGAAGAAATGGACACCCCCATCAGTCTGATGGAATGTGGGCAAAGTCAGAGTGCTTTCAAAAATTAGCACAGTTCTTTAAACAGAATTATGTGGTTATAACGGAGCCAGGATGACAACTTTATGTCCCAGTGTAGTGCCTGGGCCTCAGAGGTGTGCTAAATTGGTACCCGAACAAGGACAGGTGCTACTCAGAACACCTGGAGCGTAAGACCCCGGGAAGTCAGGCCCCTTCCAAAGTCGGTTTGTTGTGGTTCATTAGTTTGAGGGGACACAAGTGCCTGGGCCACCAATCAGTCGGGCCCCAGCTGTGGAAGATGCCAGTGGTGCTCCAAGACCTGGGAGAGCTGGGTCTGCTCCCCACTTTGCATGTTTACATGACCCCGGAGGGTATTTCCCACACACACCTGACTCCTCCATATAGCTACTCACTTTCCAGGTTCTGGGAGCTGACACACAGTGCCTCGTTCAGGAGGCTGAAAACCAGTATCCCAAGGAAAATACCACCTGAGGCCAAAGCTTCTAAGAATGGGAACATGAGGTTTTGAGTTTCCCCCCAGTGGAAAGTACTGAAGAACAGAAGTATGGTATGTCTTTAGCTGTTTGGTAGTATCACTGGAGGTGGTGGCGGCGTGCGTGCGTGCGCGCGTGTGTAACCAACAGAGAAGAACTGGGAGGAAGGGAAGGCAGTAGCACATAACAGTCTACTTAAGTCTGGGGTCCACAGAAATATGTGATTTTCCAACCCATCAAGAGCACAGCACTGGAGAGCCAAATTGGTGTTTAGGATGCCACATGCCTGCGGGCCCTTGCACCAGCCACGTCTCTGGTAGGCAAATGAAAGCTGCAACCACCTTGGCAGTCACAGCTGCAGCCCTCGGTGACTCTGCCAAGCGTGAACTCTCAGATCCCATCTCATGGGCTTCAGTGGAAGGTGCCCGTGCACCAGCAAGGACACAGCAGCTGAAGATAAGCCTTGACTCAGCACCGCCCAGCAGCAGCTACTTACCCAAAGCGACCCACAGAGGCAGCTCAGACTGGGAACAAGCACAACGCTCAAAGGTCTGAGGGGGGGGGGACGGGGGGGGGGGGGACGGGGACGGGGACGGACACAGGGGGACAAAGAGAGCAAGCAATGAAGTACCGCCCCCTCAGGCCTTTCTCAGTGCATGCAGCCCTCCCAGGCCTGTGGCTTGTCTGGGAATACTTAGATAGGGAGTATGACTTCCAGACCCCCCAATTAATAGAAAAGATGAGATCTACGCGCTGGGCAGGGACAGGGATAAAGACGTGCACTCTTGGATTCCCACCTGCTGTGGGACCCTCAGACCATCTAACTGGCTTAATTTATGGTTCTCCTTGGTTCTCTAATAACTGAGGCCCTATGTCTTCTGGAAAGAATGGCCCATGAAATTCTCTTTCAAACGAAGAGTAGCATACTGAAGAGCTGATGATTAACTGGTGCAGAAAGGTGGCTTGAGGAACAAGACATTTTCCTTCCCCTAAGTTTATTTTTTCTAGGCAGGGTTTCTCTGTGTAGTTTTGGTGCCTGTCCTGGAACTCATTCTGTAGACTAGGCTGGCCTCAAACCCACAGAGATCCGCCTGCCTCTGCCTCCTGAGTGCTGGGATTAAGGGCGTCATGCACCACCACCGCCCAGCCTTCCCCCAAGTTTTAACTACCATCACTTCAAGGAGGAAGGAAGGAAGGAAGGAAGGAAGGAGGCAACTGACAGAGACGTCCCACATGCAGGACTGTACGTGTCACGAGCAGGTCACGGAACCCAGGCAACACTACACCGGCTGCAGAGGGAGAGACTGCCGAAGGGTCCAAGCAGTGCGTCGAGCAGCCTGTGGCAGGAGGCCATATGGGAAGTGTTTTTCCTACCTGAGGCATGGAGAGAGAGAAAATCCTGATGCAAGGCTTATCCACAGTTCAGGTTCTGATACAGCTCTACAAGCCAGTGGAACAGGTTCTGGTGGTCACCACCAAGCCTGGCCTGGTAGGGTCTGCGGCACAGCAATCTCTGCTGACATCTAGTAACACACCCTGCATCTCACCCTGGTCTGGAAGCCCTAGGGATGGATCTGTGTCTCCACCTCCCCATCACCTGGACTTGGCACACCACTGCAACTTCTATATTGGTGCCAGGGATACCAACTTAGCTCCGCATGCCCCCGCAGTGTGCATTTACCCACCAAGTTGCCTCCTGAACCCTAGCTTTTGCTTGAAAGAAGAGCAGAAGCCAGACCCTGCCCGACCTTATTTTCTGTAGTAGCGCACCGCTGGTAAGGGACATATCAAGGGACGATGTTGCAGCAGATGGTACCGGAGAGCTCAGAACTCAACTCTGACCCAAACAAAAACGAACCCTCCTGATAAAGGTGGGTGTAGAAGGCCACCCACCTTTATCAGGATCTATGACCCATCCAACCAAAGCTGCCAGGACACCAATCCAGTAGGATCTAAAGGCCAATTCCTCCTAGAGCTTACTCTGCAGGAAAAGGTTTCTCCTGGCAGCTCTCATTACACCTGCCAGGGAAGGAGCACCCAGGCCTGCAGTAGCCGAGTGGACTCTTCCCAACTTCAGTCTTCCCAGGCTCTGGAAAGAACCGCTGTCAAGGTTGTGAGCAGCCCAAGTACACACGGGCCAGAGAAGCAGGGGCTGAGGCGCTCCAGCCAGCCCACACAGAACACAGCTGGTTGTCCCTGAGGGAAGAGACCACTGTGCCTCAATGATGTGAAGGAACACAGCAGGTGTATCAGGTCCTGATCATCTGTCCAGAACGCAATGTTAACTACTGCAAACCCCAAACTGGCTATTTTCCTAAAATACTTCATTGTGTGTAAACTTAAGTTCACTCCTACTCACCCTTATCTTTTCTGAGAACAGTGTAAGATCTAGCACTTGTATTCGGAAGGTGGGGCACAGCGGTGGCATGCTCCACAGGTGCTGGCCAGGGTCAAGCCCTAGTAATAACCGGGGAAAAGATCTAGTACATCCAATGGAGTCCACAGAGCAAACCCAACATCAACAACTGTCTCGGACAGTCTTCATGACGCTGACCCTGGGGAGCAGCAAGAGTCAGGGCATGACCGTGAGCTTCTGTGCGGGGTCCCGGTAAATACAGGAGGAGTGCCTGAAATATGGTGTCCAAAAAAACACCAAACCTTTCCCCAAAGGGGTGTACACTGAGGACCCGAATGTGAACTGCTTCTGTCAGAAGTGTTTGGGACCCCACCCCCACCAGACTTTGGAATATCTGCATGTGCCGGCTTAGGGGTGGAACCCAAGACTAAACACCATTTACTTATGTCTCATGCATGGTTTGCTCTTAAAGAAAATTATATGTAGCAATTTGACATTTTTTGTAGGAAACAAAGGTTCCTGACACAGAACTTCCCACTTGAGGAATCCTGTAGCGTTCAGAAGTTTCCTGCTTTGTACTTCGGGATTAAAGATCCTTGAACTTACACCAACAGTCCCCGGGAAAAGCACTTCAGCTGTGCCGTGACACACGAGAACCAGGTCTGCTCCTTCTGCTTCTCGGTCTAGTCCCCATTTCACAGCAGCCACACCACACTCTGCCCACAGGGCGGAGCCCACCAACCCTTCTCATCTCGCACTAAAAATGAATAAAGGGATGGCTGTGCTGGGGACTCAGCTCGTGTCTTTTATCTGGGGGAGGGGTCAAGAAGAGGCCAAAATTCCTTTTAAAAAGGACATTTCACTGAGACCTTTTGGGATTAGTCCTTTCCCGCACATGAAAACTTGCTTAGATAAACCACCACAACACAGAGACTTTCATACACCTGTCTTTATTTTGCTTTAGTTGTGATTTAGTTTAAATAAATAAAGGCTGGGCAGTGGTGGCTCATACCTTTAATCCCGGCACTCGGGAAGCAGAGGCAGGTGGCCTGGTCTACAGAGTGAGTTCCAGGACAGCCAGGGCTGCACTGAGAAACCCTGTCTTGAAAATCCAAAAGGAAAAAGGGAAAAAGGCCCACATAGGTTCATAAACAAGAGCGTTGGCTGCACGCAAGAAAACAGCCCTCCCCCATGCACCAAAGGCGGCAGCAGGTAACACCAGGAGGCCCTCCTTGATGTGCCTGCCCAGTGCTCCTGTGTGTCACTTAACACACTGAACACAAGCCCAGGAGAGTGCAAGGTTTGGCAGGAAGTTCTGCCCTGACCCTGGACTGCACATACAAATGCACAGGATGCACTGGCCACCCAAGGTCAGGGACTAACCGGCATGACGAGAAATGGACTTCCATGTTGGAGTAATGAGGACAACCAGCAAGGTCAGAGTACTTAAGCCCTTCTGCTGGCTGCTCAGGGGGCTTGTTGATGGTGTGGCAGGGCCACTTCACGCAGGCAGGAACTTCTGAAGGTACCACACCACTGCAGTCTGGCCACTTTCAAATAAAGTGTCCCAAAGTTGAAAGATGTACCTACGTGCTGGCCAAGGGTAAGTGCAGGAAGCCTGCTTTAGGCATGAGGACTATGGTAGCCTCAGGTCATGGCCTTCTGATCCTGTCAAACTGCTTAAAAGGTTAACTCAGTTATGAGAGTGTTCTCTTTTTTTTTTTTTTAATTTTTCTTATTTTATGTGCATTAGTGAGGTGTTAGATCCCCCAGAACTGGGGTTACAGACAGTTTGAGCTGCCATGTGGGTGCTGGGAATTGAACCTGGGTCCTCTGGAAGAGCAGCTGACGCTCTTAACCACTAAGCTATCTCTCCAGCCCATGTTCTCTGTCTTTTAAAAGCCTTGTAAGCCAGGCGGAGGTGGCGCACACCTTTAATCCCAGCACTGGGGAGGCAGAGGCAGGCGGATCTCTGTGAGTCTGAGGCCAGCCTGGTCTACAAAGTCCTGGTCTACAAAGTGAGTTCCAGGACAGGCTCCAAAGCTACACAGAAAAACCCTGTTTTGAAAAAACAAACAAACAAACAAACAGCCTTGTAAAACCACTTTTTATTCTTATCTCTATAATAACAATTTTCCCAGCCAGTTTTAACTTCTGTTGCTGCCAAGGAACCTGTCTGTCCACCCTAGCCTATCTGCCTGTCACCCACATAGTTCTGTCCACCCTCCTCAATCCAGTCAGCATCCACCCCTGTACCCTCCCTCTCCTTTTCACCTATACACCTATCTTTTCTCCTCTGCCCACCCAGTGCCCATGACCAACCACAGCGGCTAGCCTTCAACCTTCCCCTGATCTAAGAGCGTTGCCTTGAGGAGTCAGACTCAAAACACAACTGCAGCTTCAGCACCATTTGAGGGCCTGTGGAGCCGACATAAAGCAGCCTTGGGCTAGAAACCCTGCTCCCCACACATCAACAAACCAAACCACTAACTGAACTCCCCTCAGTAAAGACTTCAGAACACTTTTTGGATTTATGGCCAGGACCTCAGCTAACTTTAAGTATGCTAAAATCCAGATGAGATAGATTCTGGGGAACAGAGCTCTCTTTGGCCATCTCCTAGAGTAAGAAGGAAGGAAATCAATCAGGAGAAGCGCTCTTGCAAGTGTCTAGTCCTGTAGACACTGGCTCTCAGCTGAGAGCTCTAAACACCGCTGAGCCTCTGCCTGCTTCCTCTAGAACTGCACTCAGGTTCCACTGTCGTCTGTCAACTCCCTGTCCCTACAAGCCCTCCATTCTAACTGAGAAGAAAGTAAGCTGTTCCTCTTCTGTCCCAGTCAGCCATGCTGGTTCAGTCTTGCTGTTACCAAGCACTTGGGGACTGCTTTGCTGGTGCTGTTGGCTGTCACATTAAAAGTGACCCTCCTCTGACAGATCTCAAAGACCATCTTTGGAAATTCCCCTCACCCTTTAAAGCACACCTCACTTACCAGAGCTGGGTGGCTGCCCAACGTCCTCTGGGCTTTCTTGCAAGCAATTTTCCCTCTAATTCATTCCAAATTCACTACCCACCAAGACGCCACTTTCTTTCTTTTTGGTTTTTCGAGACAGGGTTTCTTTGTGTAGACCTGGCTGTCCTCGAACTCAGAGATCCGCCTGCCTCTGCCTCTCAAGTGCTGGGGTTAAAGGCATGAGCCACCACCACCAATCAAGACAACACTATTGTAAAGGTTTTCTCTTCCCCAACACCTATGGGCACTTAAAAGTCAACTGGAGGGCAGGAGAGTTGGTGCAGTGGTTAGGAGCATCTGCAAATCTTCCAGAGGACTCAAACTTGGTTCCCAGAATCCACACAGACAGGGCTGCACATAACTCCAACACACACACACACACACACACACACACACACACACACACACACACACAAAATCTTAAAAGGGTGGGCTGGGCAAGGGAGTGACTGCCTTTAATTGTAGCATCTGGGAGGCAGAGGCAGGCAGATTTCTGTTAGTTTCAGGACAACCAGGGTGTGGTGGTTTGAAAGAATATGCCTACCAAAGAGAGTGGCACTATTAGGAGGTGTGACTTTGTTGAAGTAGGTGTGGCCTTGGTGGAGAAAGTGTGTCACTGTGGGGGTGGGCTTTGAGGTCTCATAAGTTCAAGCTATGTGCAGTGGCAGTTTATTTCCTGTTGCCTGCAGATCAAGATGTAGAACGCTCAGCTCCCTCTCCAGCACAATATCTGCCTGCTTGCGGCCATGCTTCCTGCCATGATGATAATGGACTAAACCTCTGAACTGTAAGCCACCCTAACTGAATGTTTTGCTCTATACACTGCCATAGTCATGGCGTCTCTTCACAGCAATAGACAGCCTGAGACACAGTGCTATACAGTAAGACCCTGCACCTTACCCACCACCACCACACCACCCATCCACCTACCACCCACCCCATCCACCTACCACCCACCAAGAGAAGCCAACTGGAGTGCAATCACATCCTATCCTTGCAGGCAGGAGGCTGAAGCAGAAGGATTAGGCTAGCATGGGCTACCTGTAAGAACAAACAAAAATTTAAAAATGCTCAGTGGGCAAAGGCCTTACCACCAAGCTTGGCAACCAGTTCAATTTTCAAGTCACCCTGACTTTTACATGAGTGGCAGCATGCACACCCACATTCATACACAAATAAACAAATGTTCAACATTTTTTAAAAAACTTGAAAGGAAGAGGAGCTGGAGAGATAGCTCAGCAGTTGAGAATGTTTCCTGCTCTCCTAGAGGACCAGTATTCATTCAGTTCCCAACATCCCCATCAGGCAGCTCACAACTGCCTATAACTCAAGTTCCAGAGGTTATAACGCCCTCTTCTGTGTGGGCACCTGCACACACCTGCCATACACATACACACACATACACGTCAAAAATAAATAAATCTTTAAAAAATTTATTGTAGCACATTAAAATAAAATTTTCTGAAAGAAAACAGAAAAACTAACAAACAAAATCAATCTCCCCAAATCCTATTTTCTCTTTTCTGGCTCACATCCCTTCCCACAGCAAAGCACACCTGTGATCAACCAACACCTTTGGAGACAGGGATTAGCAGCAACTGAGCACAGAGGAGACTCATGACCGACTGAGCAACATCAATATGATGCGTAAAGCAGATGATTGTAACTGGTTCTTAGGCAACACATCACAAGCAAAAAGCCCGAGTCCCTCAGGCCCCTGCAGAGGAGGAGGCCCACTTCTGCCACCCGGGCAGCAGAATTCATGCTCACACTTTGTACAGCCTGTTGGAGGCCAGTCAGTGCAGACTGCTAGAGAAACAGGGCTGAAAGCTCAGCACCTACACCAACAGATTCTCACCTGTGAGTCACACTTTTTGTTCACTGACTTTAGAACCCCACCAGAAATTAAAATGCTGAATTCGGAGAAGAGAGTTGTAACAACCAACACGAAATGAGCTGGTGTTTCTGCTGCAGGTCTGCCTGGCCTGAGCAGCCTGAAACAGTGCCCAGAGCCCCAAAACAAACAAAGGAGCTGGGCACCGTTGGCACTGTGGAGGAACAAAGGAGTGTTCCTGGATATACTTCTCAGCCTCAGTCAATCAGCAATGCTACATAACAAAAGATATTTCTAAGGCCCACACTGTTTGCTTAAATTATTTTAAAACGCACACACAGCCCATGCCAATGCAAACACCGGCAGAGCGGAGCGGAGAGGCCTTTACTGGCTCTTCTGAGTTTTCAGGAGATAGAGTCATTGTAACAGCATCAAACCCAGAATCTCCTGTCAAGCGCTTTCTGGTACAGAATGTGCTGGGCTGCCAGAGCATGGGTGGGTCCCTTGCTGCTCTGTCTTGTTTCCTCCTCGGCCACGGGTTCTACAGCTCCCACAGGTGAGTGAGGGAGTCTCCACACCCGACACAAGTGCACAGACTGCCTGAGGAGACAACCGATTCTACTCCCCAGCAGCCTTCATCACAACGTGGTCTAGAGTGCTGGACTCAAACTGGGTTCTGGTCACGGCCTCCTATTAACTGCTGTGGGAGTGTGAAGGGCACTGGTAACTACTGTTCTATCTCCTGTAACTACGGAAGTCCTAGAGTAGTGTGTATTAGGAAGAGCACTAAGGAGTCAGAGAGCTGGCTCGGCTGTTAAGAGTACTTGTTGCTCTTGAGAAGGAACCAAGTTCGATTCCTAGCATACACATGGCAGCTCACAACCATCTCTAATCCAGTGTCAGGGGATCCAGTGCTCTTTTTCTGACCTCTTCAGGCACCAGGCAGACATAAACTTAAACTCAGGCAAAACACTCATACATATGAAATAATAAAGTAAGTAAATCTAAAAGAAAGATCACTAAGAACATTAGGGAAGGGGCAGGCATCATGGATGCAGACCTCTAATCCCAGCTGAGGTAGATGGAGCTGCATGAGGTGGAAAACAGCCTGGTATATAGCAAGTTCCAGGCCAGTCAGGCTACACAGTGAAACTTTGTCTCCAACAACAAAAAGCCAGATATGGTAGGGTAGCCTGGCCAGCTGAGGCAGGACAACTGCTTGAGCCCAGGAGTTCAGGTACTCACAACCATCAGACACAATGACAATCACCACCAAACCAAACCAAGAAAAAAAAAAAAAAAGTAGGGCGGCTGGGAGGAAGAACACACCCAAGGCTCTGGGTTCAAGTACCTGAACCACAAAGAAAGCAGGAAGAACTCTAACAATGATGCTCTGGACACATTTGAGAGCAGAGTTTAGTCCTAGACCTTCTCTATATGATGGAGGATTTTGTCCCCAGAGACATTGGTGCTGTTCTTACGTATCAACAGCTGCAAGTCATCATTAGAAAGTGGTAACCCTGTTAAAAATTAGACATCATCCATGGGGCACAATGCCCAGAGGTACAGCCCCACCCCCATACTCCAACGTGAGGCTGCCTGCCCCTCTGTCTGGGTTTTTTTTTTTTTTTTTTTTTTGGTTTTTCGAGACAGGGTTTCTCTGTGTAGCTTTGCGCCTTTCCTGGGACTCACTTGGTAGCCCAGGCTGGCCTCGAACTCACAGAGATCCGCCTGGCTCTGCCTCCCGAGTGCTGGGATTAAAGGCGTGCGCTACCACCGCCCGGCTCTGTCTGGGTTTTACAGATATCTCCACACACCCAACTCCTGACCACAGCCCTGCTCTACCACAGCCCTTCACCTCCAGTATGTCCACTCCACCCTTCTAAACTGCTCTATCATCCTCTACTCTGATGACATCCCTCCAGCTACCAACAGACTCTTGAGGGTCCACTTCTACCTCCTCTGTGCTACTCCAGCTGCCATGGTATACCTGCCTATACTGTGTCCTGTATTCCGTATGTGACGGTGAACACATCTCTCCAGGCTCTAAGCCTTTGGGTGGTTCTTTCCCTCAGAACAAAAGCTTCACAGGGGTCCTTAAAGACCCCAGGATCTGATATCTGCCCTCTGACTTCACGTCTGCTCATCCCCCTTGATCTCATTCCTCGAAACCACCAGGCACATTCCTACCTTGGGACTTGGATTGCTGTATCTGTGCCTAAAATTCTAGGCACCTTCTGCAGAATGGAACATGCCAAGAGTAGCAGGTCAGCTGCCCTCCTCACTCTAAAATATTATGTTCAGGGAAAACTGAAAAACATAGACTATATCTTTTGAAGGACCATCACGGAATGTAGGACAGTTTCTTCTGTGACTTCAAGAACTATAGGTGTTTCTGTCACAAGGATAGAAACTTTAGGGACTGGAGAGATGGCTCTGGGGTTAAGAGCACTGACTGTTCTTCCAGGAGGACCTGGGTTCAATTCCCAGCACCCACATGGTAGCTCACAACTATCTGTAACTCTAGTTCTAGAGATGTGAGACACTCACACACATGCAGGCAAAACACCAATGCACTTACAAAATAAAAATAAATAAAAAAAAAAGAACCAACAAAATCTGAACCCAAGAGATCGAGGAGGTTCCTCAGGAGGAGATGTTTAGCAGGGCAGGGGCAGTAGCTGCCTGGCCCATCTGAAATGCAGTTGGGAAGCTAGAATATGGCATTCATAGCTTTCTAGAACATCTTGGTTACTAAAACTAGACAGGAGTTACAGAGGCATGAAATCATTAGTCCAGGTGGTGACAACCACCATTTTTGGTCAAACTGTTGAATTTGGTTTTAATTAAACTGAGACCTGGACCTCCCCAGCCACTCCCTTATTACTATGTTAAATTTGCTTTCTTTGTGAGGTAGGGTCTCTCTACATAGCCTTGGCTGGCCTTGAACTTGCTATGTAGATCAGATTGGTCTTGTATACACAGAGATCTTCCTGCCTCTGCTTCCAGAGTGCAGGGATTAAAAGTGTGCATCACTACTCTAGGCTTACTACATTAAATCTGTGGCCACTTCAAAACAGGTAAGATGACCCAGAAGTCACTGCATCTTTATCCCACAGAGTAAAAGATTAGCTTTTTCCAGGGTGGAGAGTGCCGCTCAGCAGCAGAGGGCTGGCCTACTCTGCATGCAGCCCTGGAAAAGCAAAGTCAGGTGTGGGGCCCATGCCTGCAGTCCCAGATTCAGGAAGGTAGACAGCCCAAGCCAGCTTGGGTTACAGAGAAACCTTACTTCAAAACCAAAAAACAACCCCCATAAACAAACAAACAAACAAACAAACAAACAAACAAACAAGGTTTATTTTACCCCAATCCTTCCAGCACCCTGATCTGAGAGAAATTAACTTCTTTATGCTTTAGTCAACAAGACAGCCCCGGGTAGAGGCAGGCCAGGAGGCTCATGAGGTAAGGGTGCTTACTGCCAGGCCTGACAACTTCAGTCTGATTCCTGGGGCCTAAATGGTTGAAGACAGACCAACGCTGGAAGGTTGACCTCTGACCTTCAGACAAGCACTATGGTGCCCAAGCCCTCGTGTGGACACACACACACACACACACACACACACACACTTTACACGAAGATAATCACATGTTCTCCCTCTACCCAGGGCCTGGTGGAAGTAATGACAGTAGCTCAGGCGGTGATCCAGTGGGAGGTAGGAGCACATGACAAACACCAGCCTGCTCCTTCCCAGGGCCAGAACAAGATATCCACAGTCCAAGTAACAAATCAAACCCTGGGCTCAGCCTGCCTGGCGCAAAGGCTCCTTACTGCAGAACGGAAGACAGCATCTGTTGTCCACAGCCCCACATTCATTCCACCTGTCCCGAGTCACTATTGTGTCTGAACTGTTCTGGAAGGCTTCAGAAAGCATTTGGAAATCAATCCTGGCCATAAGATGGCCTCTTTGACTTTAATAGGTCCACTCCCTTCCCTTTCTCCACACTCCTGGACATTTTCCACTAACCAACTGCCCAAACAGAGGCTCCTCGGCCCTAGAGCTGAATCATGGGGCGGGAATGCACTGTCCAGAGTGTATCCTGTCTTCTGTAACCCCAAGGAATGCAGGTTCTGTTGCTTTCACAGTGACAGAGTCACTGAAACAGCTCTCATCAGGACATGGGACAAATCTGCCACACCTGAGCTGACAATGAGGCCAGTCAACTCCCGACAAAAGCAAGGACCCAGCTTTAAAAATCTTTGGAGCGGGTCGGTCTCCACTCCCCTGTTGATTCCCTTGAAGCTCTCCCAGGGAGGGTCAACCTTTGTGGGTTGTGAGATGCAGCTGGGGCACACTTTCCCACCCAAAGATTCCCCTTGAGAATCGGGCATCAAGAGCTTAAGACTGTTCGTTCACAGCCGCCAGGGAAGGGTTCCAGGGTCTCCAGCTCCCAACCCTGACAGATGTGCAATACTGTTGACATAATCACCCAGCGCCCACGGAGCGGGGGGCCTCCACAGATCTTTGCACTCTGTCCTCCCAACTTTAACAAGTTAAACTCTGCTCAGAGGCAGCAGGAAAGCATCTACAAAGACCATGCATGAGCTCCCAAGAGCATCCTGTTCTTCCCCAGCCTCCATGGCTGGTGGGAATCTCTCTGGGTATCCCTTTCCTCGTCCACTCACTCAGTGTTCCGACAGCAGCCCATCAGGCGCTGAAGATGGCACCCGCTGGACTGCAGACACTTCTCTACTCTGGGATCCCAGGATCTCATTCTCCCTTTCTGCTCATCCATTATAAACACCACATGGTTTGTGTGTCAGGCTACTTTACATTAGAATGTCTTGTCACACGTCAACGTTGCCTCTTTCCTGCCTTGACAGTCACTTCAATCCACGCTGGCACTCAACATAGTTCATTCAGCCAAAAGAGGAACTAGGGAAGCAAGCACACCAACCTAGAGGCAGAGACTTCTCAGTCATGAGTCACTGCACTCGAGTTCTAGCTCTGTGTGACACTGGGCAAGGCACCCAGCCCCTCAGCTTTTGTTTTTTCAACTACAGGCAAAGTAACTAACAGCATGTCTGGGCTCTTAGGAACAACACACTTCATAACTTCAAGCACCAACCAATCCTGTGTTCTCAAGTCAAATATAAATGCTTTATTTATATACTTATGCTTTATTTACTTAATTTTGTGTGTGTGCACGTATGTGTATCTGAGTATGATGTCTGTGTACATGTGTACAAGTGTCCTAGAAGAACAGAAGAGGGTATTGGATTCCCTAGAAATGGAGGTACAGGTGAGTGTGAGCTGCCCGATATGGGGCCCTCAACAAGAGCAGCAAGTGCTCTTAACCACTGAGCCATCTTCTCCAGTCCCCTTACCTATGCTTTTCACACCTTTAATCCCAGCACTCGGAAAGGGGAGGCAGGCGGATCTTTGAGTTTCAGGCCAGCCTGGTCTACAGAGTAAGTTCCAGGATAATCAGGACTATACAGAGAAACCCTGTCTCAAAAAACCAAACATAAAAAAAAAATTGAAAAGTAAAATAAATTACATGGTGTACATGTGGAGGTCAGAGAACAACATGGAAGTTGGTTCTATCCTTCTATTATGTGGGTCCTGGGATGGAACTCACTTGTCAGGATTGGCAGCAAAAAACTTTAACCACCAAGTGTCTCACTGCCATACACATGGCCCTTTAAGTCTCATCACTAGATGTCCACTTGTGTTCATTTCAGTTTCTCATACATACACATATATTTGTGTGTGTATGTATATATTAATTTATTGTTATATGTATAGGTGTTTCGTCTGTACACCATGTGCATGCAGTGCCTACAGAGGCCACAAGAGGGAGTCAGATCTCCAGGGACTGAAGTTAAGGATGGCCATGAGCTGTTATGTGGGAGCTGAGACTTGCACCTGGTCCTCTAGAAGAGCAGTCACTGCTCTCAATCCCTAAGCCATCTCTTCAGCGCCTTAGTATCAATATTTTCAAAGCCATCTGTGATTGTTTCAACCACTCCTCTTCAAAGGGACACACTAGGAACAACTGACCCTGCCTCCACTGCCCACACCTCAGCACTTACAGCTCTCCACAGCACTGTCCACGCTGTGTATCCATCTCGGTTTCCAAACCTCACCTACCTTTGTGAATACCCATCCTTCACTCCAACTTCACTACCTCCTATTGCCAATACTCGCTTCCCCACTGTGAATCCCACAGCTGACTGCTCTGCTGACGGCTCCAAACTTGACTCTGAACTGCTCCCCACTCTATGCACAGCAAACATGTGGGCACAGGTCCAACTGCACAGTGAACTGTCCTACCGAGGGCAGGTGTGTCATGACTCACTGACCACTGCCTGTGTCATCCAAAGGAGGTGGGGTCAAGAGATCTAGCTGGACACAGAAAAATCAGCCAGACGCTTCATATTGTTTTCTGAGTAAAATTTTGCTTGGATTAAAAACAACAGAGGCCCCAATTTCTCTAAAGATTAAAGCTTCACACTATTCATAAACTCTATCCAAGTCTCCCTAGATACAATCTCTACTGGGAAGCTGTTTTCTAATGAATACATTATTTAGTGTGTGTACGACATGGTGCGCGTGTGAAAGTCAGAAGACAACTGCAGTGAAACTCCTTCCACCATGTGGGTCTCAGGTTTATCAGACCCTTCCCTGAGTCATCTCACTAGCTGCTTTTATTTGTATTTTTTTTTCCCCCCCGAGACAGGGTTTCTCTGTGTAGCTTTGGAACCTGTCCTGGAACTCACTCTGTAGCCCAGGCTGGCCTCGAACTCACAGAGATCCGCCTGGCTCTGCCTCCCGAGTGCTGGGAATAAAGGCCTGCACCACCACCGCCTGGCTTATTTGTATTTTTGAAAAATGATTAAAAAATGTATGTGTGAGCCAGGCAAGCTAATGCAAGCCTTTAATTCCAGCACTTGGGAGACAGAGGCAGACAGATCTCTGAATTCAAGGTCAGCCTCGTCTACAGAGTGAGATCTAGGATAGCCAGGGCTGCAGAGAAACCCTGTCCTGAAAAACCAATAAATAAATAAGTAAGCAAATGTATGTGCATGCCTGGTGCCTATGGAGGTCAGAAGAAGGTTCTGGATCTCCTGGAACTATAGTTACAGATGATTGTGAGTTGCCATGTGGGTGCTGGGTCCTTTTCAAGAGCAGCCAGTGCTCTTAATTACTGAGCCATCTCTTCAGCCCTGAAAACTTACTTTTAAATGGGAGGGGGGAGTAAAATCGTATAAGCTCATCAATGAAATAAGTTCAATGTCTTCACCACTGTGCAGCCCTTAAAAAGCAACAGGGCCGTGCCGGGGGGGTGGTGGCGCACGCCTTTAATCCCAGCACTCGGGAGGCAGAGCCAGGCGGATCTCTGTGAGTTCGAGGCCAGCCTGGGCTACCAAGTGAGTCCCAGGAAAGGCGCAAAGCTACACAGAGAAACCCTGTCTCGAAAAACCAAAAAAAAAAAAAAAAAAGAAAAAGAAAAAAAAAAAGAAAAAGAAAAACCAAAAAAAAAAAAAAAAAAAAAAAGCAACAGAGCCTAGTAGGATTTTTAGGCTGGCAGGAGGTTCAGCCCTCTACCTGTCTTGTGAATGTGTCAATAACCACTGGAACTGGTTAAGACGCATCAATCCCTGAAGAAGATGCTCCACAGCTAGAAATGACTTTACTTCCTTAGCCAGAAATATCCTAAGAACAATCATGCTCAGTATAAGGCCCAGCTGGGAAAACAGCATCCTGTCCTGAAAACAATGGATGCCTGAGCTGCTTCTGCCAACTCTCATCTTCCCACTGACCTCGGCTGCATCATTTCACTACAACAAGGCACACTTGGCAGGGACAGCTGCTCTACCTGCCGTAACAGGCAGAGACTCTGCAGGGGTCAAATTTAAGGGGAGAGAGGGCAGAGACAATATTCTGGGTTCAGGATGTGGCTCAGTTGGTAGGGTGCTTGCCTAGTGTGCAGGAGACCTTCTATCCCCAGCACAGCATGGAAGGAGGCTTGCTGGCTGTCTGTGAGCTCGGCATTTGCAGACACTGGAAAACATGAAGTTCAAGGTCATCCTCCTCAGCTATATAGCAAGTTTGAGGCTCATCTAGGCTATGAGATCTCAAAAATAAAAATGAAAAAGAAAATCTGTTTGAACACTAAGATGTGGGGTCTTGGCTAGCTTCCTTGAACCAGGCCTGCAACCCCAGTACTTGGGAGGCAGACAGGAGGACCCTGCCCCTCAAAAACAGAAAGTGGAATCTTCCCTTCATCAGGCAAGTCACTGGCCAATTTCCTTTTCTTATATAGAAACAGCCCACATGCAGTCTCTGCAATGACTACCCTATCAATCAACAAATCAATTCTGCATCCTCTCAAGTGAACCAAGCTCTCCTATGAGACTGATCACACAGTACCACTCTTATAGCAGGCTACCCTGACCGCCAACACACAAGTGCATTTTAAACCCCGAGGTTGAATGTCGGCTCTCAGCACAGGTGGACTTGGGACCGTACTGGACACAGAGGCTCTAGCAGTCATGGGAGGAGTGCGCACACATGGCTGAGCCGTGACAACAACCCTAGCTGTGGGCTCAGATCAAACCAGCAGTCAGGAGCCACCCTCACCTCAACGGTGGGAGACACTGCTGACAACCAGACTCTGAAACTGCAATCACTTCCCTTATTTATCTCCCACATGTGCAAAGTAAAAACATCCCTCGGAGCCACTCTAGGCTGTGGGGGAGGAAGTCATGAGCCAAAGCAAACAGAAAAGACATCAGCAAGAGATATGTGACAGAAGAGTCAAAGCCAACAACTTTGTAGGAGAAAATAATCGAGCCTGGCTTTTTACTCAGAGGGAAAAACCCACCTAAAGCAAGACAACGCATCAGGAGCCCGTGGCAGACGGGTGCTGCGATGACGTAAGCTCAGTACACACCTGCCCTGAAAGCACTCCTAATGATGTTTTGTCAGTTTTAAAAATAATAAAGGTAAAGAGCCTCAGTTTTCAACACCCAATCAGAGCAGGCAGAAGTAAACTACACACGTGGGTGAAGCAGCAGGCCACAGACACGCGGGAAGGAGGAGAAGGCTTTTGTCAAGGCGATGCTATTGACAGCCGCCACGTCTGCTCTGGGCAGGGGTGGTCTAGCGTTCTAGGTTTGCCAGGAAGGAGCATCACGGATCCCAAGGCCCACCACCTGCCCCTTCTCCGAGGGCACCTACCTTACTGTAAGTCACTACTGATAGGTTGTTTGCGTGACTGCTGGGGGACAGATTTACAGAGTTCTGTGACAGTCTATCCTGATCTTGCTCGGTTTGGTCAGGAGCAGGAGCCCATGTATTTTTGCCGATCGAGTCGAACCCGGAACCCCCAGGGTCTTTTAAGTTGTTCTCATCTGATTGCCGGCTCTTTTGGGGAGAGGCAAACGGGTTGAAGCTTCCTTCTACCTTGCGATGTGGCTGTGTGTTGAATTCCGTTTCAAAAGAT
Organism: Peromyscus californicus insignis; assembly: GCF_007827085.1. NCBI lineage: Eukaryota > Metazoa > Chordata > Mammalia > Rodentia > Cricetidae > Peromyscus > Peromyscus californicus. The sequence goes on from NW_026294491.1 coordinate 4,403,996, forward strand.
GACAGCTGCTGCGTTACTCCTAAAAGTCCACCCACCTCCACACTGAGAATCACCCAGATGACATCTGAAACAAAAAGGCAGCTCGTATCAATGCCAGGCATACCCTTGGCCCAGGGTGATTGATCACCACCGAAAACCCAAATACTATCGAACCACTGAGAAAACCATTCTCCACATCCAGCTCTTTGAAAGCTGCCGAGACATGTGCACAGCCTTCAATAACGTCAAGGGCAAGCTCTGGTACAGTTCTGTGGTGGGACCCACGAAGCTGCAAGGAAGCTGCATGGAGAGATCTGGAAACCATTACCAGGAGAGCAAGCAGAACCAGAAAGCTCCAGTTCACAGGATGCTCTGTGTGGTTTCACTTCACTTTGCATGTGCTTAACTCTGAAAATTCCACGAAGGCAGAATTCTTAAAGCTAAAAATGCTTACTTTTTGTTATGACTAGACTCACAACCTATTTAACTTTACCCCACTTGGGAGGCAATTTAGAATGACCATATGCTGTCCAAAAAGAGAAGCTACAGCAAAAGGCATTATAAATAATTAAATAAGGACGCCATGTAAAGCAGCACTAACCAGATCCGGGATATCATGCTTTCTAAGCAAGTACACTGAAGGTTCAGAACAACCTGGTTTTCTAGGGTAACCCAATCCATCACCAGCTCTGTTCTTCTGTAACACAGGGATAACCATTAAGTTATTTCTTTAAAAAAGATTTATTTATTTTGATTTTGTGTATATGAGTGTTTTGCCTTTATATCTGTGTACCACATGTGTGCAGTGCTCTCAGAGGCCAGAAGAGGGTGCTATATTCCCTGGAACTGGAGTTCCAGACGGTTGTGAACTGTGAGTGCTGAGAATCCAGCCTGTTTCCTCTTCAAGCAGCCAGTGCTCTTAACCACTAAGCCGTATCTCCAGCCCTTAAGTTCTGTTTTAGGAAAGATGTACAGGCAGGGCGCAGTAGTGGATGCCTGTAATCACAAGCCAGCGTGAAAACCGGAACCTATATACATCAATACCAAAAGATACGACCTGGTCATAATTTCACTTCAGATTTCTTTATTGTCAGAGTAAAAGAGCTGTCCCCTTTGATGTTGAAACAAATATGAAGAGCGACACTGGCTGCTACACAGCTGCTGAAAGGTTAAGGAAGGCAAACCCATGCTACAGTTCAGCTATGCAGAATGTGGTAAGGGAGTCTATTAGAACAGAGCCCTGAAAGGACAGACAGAGAGGCACTGAGGCCCATGCCCAGTTTTTCAATGGGGTCCCGTAAGAAGAGTCTCTTCCAGTGCCACACAGCCATAATCCCTTAGTTTAGTGGTTTGGGAGCTGTACTGAGAACTGGCCAGCTAAGAGCTGGGCAGAGGAGGCAGAGCTGCAGTGACACCCGCTGTTCAGGTCTGGAATGGCAATTTTTTTCTGAGAAAAGGAAGCAGCATCCACCAACCATACACACTTGCAAAACTCCAATTCACAGTATCCCAGGCAAACATTCCCGACACATAAAGAAACTGTATGCTTTTAACTCTCGCACTCGGGAGGCAGATGCAGGTGGGTCTCTGGGGGTTTGAGGCCAGCCTGGTGTACATAGTGAACTCCATGACAGTCAGGGCTATGTAGAGAGACCTTGTCTCAAAATAAAACAATAACAAACCACACATCCTCATGCCAACTACTACCACAAAATGTGTTTCTGAGATGGGGGTCTCACTATGTATATCCGACTGGGCTCAAATTCATGACAATTCTCCTACCCAGGAGACTGAGTCATGTTCAGTTAAGACATCTTGAATATGTGCTGTGGGATGTTCTGTATGTCAAGTGTGTTGCTGATTGGTCAATAAATAAATCACTGATTGGCCAGTGGCTTGGCAGGAAGTATAGGCGGGACAAGGAGGAGAATAAAGCTGGGAAGTGGAAGGCTGAGTCAGAGAGACACTGCCAGCCACCACGATGACAAACAGCATGTGAAGATGCCGGTAAGCCACGAGCCATGTGGCAAGGTATAGATTAATGGAAATGGATTAATTTAAGCTGTAAGAACAGTTAGCAAGAAGCCTGCCACAGCCATACAGTTTGTAACCAATATAAGTCTCTGTGTTTACGGTTGGGTCTGAGGCTGTGGGGACTGGCAGGTGAGAGAGATTTGTCCTGACTGTGGGCCAGGCAGGAAAACTCTAGCTACAAATATGGCATGCCACTTTATTATAAGGTCAGAAGACTAGAGTTCTAGACTGAGTTAATCTTGTAAAACAGTGAGATATGGGCCTTAAGCAAGAGCAAGCTGGCAGCAGGCCCTGCGGAAGTCACTCTACATCTTCCTATATTAGCTTTCTAGCTGAAGAGAATGTGTCCTGTCTGTGTGTCTAAATGGGTATATAAGCCTGTGGGAAAATACGTGGAGGCCAGAGAGGGATGCCAGGTATCTTCCTTTTATCACTCCCATTTCTTCAGTCAGGGTGGCATTTAAAATGTTTAAGTTGTCTGCTGTGAATAATGAATATTTAAGCAACGACCTTGGAGGTCTCCAAACTGCTCAAGCAACTTCAAAGCAGGTAGCTGAGAGGGTCCAATCTCACAGACTACTCCAGCCAGGACCTCAGTTAAGCCCTGCACTCTCCCATCACACAGAGACTGGACAACAAATGATACAGCTAGCTCTCCCAGGACTTGACCATTATCCAAATTTTCTCAGGGTCCACTAAAGATGCCATTGCCCTGAGACAGCAGGAAGTAATTTTAAGAACACGACACTCACATTCCCAAGAGGTGAGGTGGGTGGTTTTTGGTCGTTCGGTGGGTTATGGATGTTTGTCATTGTTTAGGGGAGTTAGTTACAAGTTGTTATTGGTCATGGTCAGGGAGAAAACTAAACAAAGGAGGTTAGATTATGGGATTTCTTTTACTTTCCTCTATCCTTCCTTCTCTCTTATCTAGTGAAAAAAAAAAAGGGGGGGTACAGGAATGACAGGGTAAAAGGGTAGATTATTGACTCTACTTTTAAACTGAAACCACCAGTCTCAAATATTTTACATTGGCATGGATTTTTATATATTGATACAAATTTAAGGTTATTTTTGTTATAACATACTGTATATATATATGTTTCTACTCATTTAAGGTATTGTACCTATGCAGATTACTTAAAAATGTAAAGTGCTAGTCCTACAAACTGCTTAGGAAAATTAAGAAATGCGAGTTACTAGTTAGTCATATATAACAATCAAACTTGTAGTCATGTTACGTATGTTTTCAAGGTTAAACAGATATATTTTAGACAGATAGGTGGTCTTCAAACACTACAGAGATCTATAGAATATGACATTTAAAATGTTTTGATAACATAAGGCTTTTCATGACAGTGAGTTATGTCTGCTCCTGACAGTACCTATCTACTTCAGAGAAGATGACTGGCATCCAAGAACCTCCATATGGAGTTTGCTTTCAATGTGGCAAAGCTGGCCACTGGGCAAGAAACTACCCTTGCCTCAACTGCTGACAGTATGCTATCCAAATTGGACACAAAGGAAGTCAACTTGCCAAGACAGGGTAGGACAGTCCTTCAAAATTCCTGCTACATACAAAAGTCTGTCAGCTATTCTAGGCCTATAAGGCAAAGATAGATGCCCTAATATTGCAGAGGAACCTTGGGTGATTGTCCAGGCAGCCAGCTGTCTCTTTGAAAAACTTTCCATAGTTTTCAAAGTTGTTTGCTCTGCACTTCCTGTTAACTCAGGTAATACCTTATCCTTCTCAGGTCTCTGATGAGGTTGAAGACTAGATAGTTATAGTTTTACAGTTTTCCTTGTTACCAAATTCAGAAAAGAAACTTACAAAAGAGATGTAAAGTTTATAAGACTGAGAAACATAAAAGCTTAAGTTGTTTATCTAAGAAAATGTTTTAAGGTCTAAAAAGGTATTTTTAGGTTAGTAATACAAGTTATGATAGAAAGTGGTTTAGATATAAAACTTTGGACTTACCAAGATAGGATATAGATAATAGAGTGATGTCCCTGAATCTGCCAAATACAAATGGACTGGACATTATGAATGTAATTTTTACCTGATTAATTGTTCTTACTGTTTATAGTTTTACTATGTTAGAGTTAAAACCCTTTCCTTTTTATTTAGACAAAAAGGAGGAAATGTTGTGGTGTATTTGATCACACTGTGTGAAGATGTCTCTGTTTTACCTCACCTGCCTAAGGCACCTTCTGATTGGTTTAGTAAAGAGCTGAATGGCCAACAGCTAGGCAAGAGAGGATAGGTGGGACTTCCAGAGAGAGAAGGAACTGGGGGGGAGGTCTGAGAAGTGGGGGATTTGCCAGACACAGAGGAAGTTGCAGAAGAAGTCAGACATATGGTACTGAGGAAAGGTAATGAGCCACATGGCAAAACAGATTAATATAAATGGTTAACTTAAGTTTTTTTTTTTTTTCTTTTTTTTTTTTTGGTTTTTTCAAGACAGGGTTTCTCTGTGTAGCTTTGCGCTTTTCCTGGAACTCGCTTTGGAGACCAGGCTGGCCTTGAACTCACAGAGATCCGCCTGCCTCTGCCTCCCGAGTGCTGGGATTAAAGGCGTGCGCCACCACCGCCCTGGTTAACTTAAGTTTTAAGAGCAAGTTGGGAACAAGGCTAAGCTAGGCCAAGCTTTCATAATTAATAAGAAGTCTCCATGTCATTACTCAGGAGCTGGTGATCCAAAGAAAGTCCAGCTACAAGGGTCTCTCACTGAACCTGGAGCTCACCGATTGGCTAGAATGATCAGTCAGCACACTCCATGATCCTTCTGTCTCCACCCACCACTGCTGGGATCATAGCCACAAGCCACCACACCTGGCTTCTTTTACCTGGTCACAGCAACAACTTTACCTGCTCAGCCATCTCCCCAGCCTCCCGTGCTCCATCTTACAGTAGAGTTGTTCCTGCTTCCTCTCAGATGCAGGCCACACGCCTCTCTCTCACAGCTCAGGAGACAAAATGCTTATGAGAATGAAGGTCAGCAGCAGCAGGAGACTAATGACACTTCTTCTGCCTTGAGAACTAAAGCTTCTTTGATATAATTACTGTTCACACCTGTGTCACCTCTTTGCCTTGGCTACTGGTCTGATTCTGCAAATAGCTGTGAAAGGAAAGCCCTCTGAGATGCAAATAACGGAAACAGTTCTGATGCCCACCGTGGGTGGTATGGACAGTACGCCTTTGTGGAACAATCTCATTGTCTGGGTACAGCATCTGGGCCTCATGATTCAGAATGAGTTCATTTCTGCACAAAGTACATGGGAATTATTTTAAAATAACAGAAAGATTCCAATAAGCTGACCATTCCCACGTCTTGTCTGAATGTCTTGATCACTGACCTAAGAATTAACTGGCTGGAAATGTAGTTCAGTAGGTAGTGTCTGCCTAGCATGCATGAGGCCCTGAGTTAATTCCCAGTACCATTAAAAAATAATTAAAATAGGATAAAAGTTGAATCTTTGTTTTTTTAAGGAACTACAAACCAGAGTTTGTATTGATAATATCAAAACCAAACTATTTACTGGAAGATCATCAAATAAACTACTATAGTGAAAAGACATCACTTTGAGGACCTGGGGTCTAGAGGTGAGAGTGAGTGACAGCCAAGGGCAGACCTGGAGCCTGAGACTGAATGGGACCTCTAGTACGAAGCATACAGGCAGCTCTTCCAACTCGGAGCAGGATGCTGTGAACCCAGCACTAAGGGAACTAAAGCTAGAGTTAAATCAGTTCCACTTCAGGCCTTTGTATCTTTACCCACCAACATGGGAGCTTTGATACCAATAACTACAATAACTAGAATAAATCAAGATGAACTGGAAAATAGTCAAGAAGATAAATTCAATTGCTAAGTAGCCAGGACTCAGTAACCTATGGGGAAAAATGGCTTGCAAATATCTGGTTTGAAGGCAATTTTCTTGGAGGATCTGAGTCAGAACTTCCAGATGGATGATGTTGTAGGTACATTTCTCCAGGAAACAAATTGCCTCAGTGGCAAATGTTACTAGTAAAGTATAAACTTTCTTCTGTAGAAATACTTAACAAATTAGTAAAGAAATAATGTAACTGACCAGGAACCAAGGCAGGGGCATCAATCACATGTTCAACACTAGCCTGGGCTACATAGCAGACTGTAAAAAAGAGTAAAGGAAATGCTCTGCTTGGAGCTCACTGTGCTAATGATTTCACCAACACAAAAAGACATGTAGATCACAGAAACAATGTTTAAAACAAGTGCCTACACTCTGTCCAGTAAAAGGGAACTGTTAAACAAGCCCAAGGCAACATATCCAAGCTACAAGTTTCTTTCTCCATGAGATGATGTGGGATCACTCTGAAAGCTGCTGTGCTGGGGAAATGAGGGTTAAGCAAAAAGTCAGGGAGTGGCAGATGAGAGCACAGTGTCTCACTGTTGAGGGACCCTTCACATAAGAAAGAGCTTCCAAAGCAAGCCTGTGGCATTGCACTGTAGTCAGAAACACCACACGAAGTCTACTAGCTTGACACACACAAATGAAGAAGCACAGAGACAAGTACAGACTGGTTGGACATCGGTCCAGTGTCTTGCTAAAAGGACCACTAGGAACAACACTCCTGCAGCATGAACATAGCCAGTGTCCAGAGTTTGGTTTCTCAATAAAAGAGAACAAAAAAAGAGAAATGGCCAGCTCCAGGGCTATGGCATGGGAAACACAAGACAAACCAGAGTATCAGAAAGGAAGCCATTAAAGAACAGAAGACAGAGGTATGTAATAGGCACAAGAGCCAACTTGCGAGTACCCCCTATGGCTAAAGCTAGAGTAATTATGAGCAACAAGAACTGCAGCACTAGGTAACTCCAGAGATCAATATACATGAGACCACAATGTTACACACCAATGACTCACTACACGAGCAAGAAACAAACCTGCTTGCAAAGAATTCCGGGAGATATTAATCCTATATCTTCTATCCCACTTAAGGATGAACAGTGGTTCTCAACCTTCCTAAGCTGCAACCCTTTAATACAGTTCTTCATGTTGTGGTGCCCTCCAACCATAAAATTATTTCTTTGCTACTTCACAACTGTAATTTTGTTACTGTTATGAATTATAATGTAAATATCTGATTTGCAGGATACCCGATATGTAACCCTTGTATGACTTGAGAACCCAGATTTGAAAGCTGAACAGAAAAAAGGAAAAACAGTAACTCTACAGCAGATAAACCTGACACACACTGCTGAGCCATGGGGCCAGGGTTCACAGAAGGAGTGGTGCTGGCTGAGTACAATGTGCACAATGACACAGCAGCTCATATCTGAAGTATTTGTCCTGGAGCATGTAATACCAGTATAATCACAAGATCATCAGGCAGTTCTGACAAGGTAGGTTTTAAGATAACACACAGAACTCTTCAAGACCATCCAGGGTCATGAAAGTGAGACAAAGAAAGTCATAGATAAAAGGAGATTGGAGGTCACAAAAACTAATTAAGCAGCCTCAGGTGGAGTCCGGAATAAAGAGATCAACTGATGAAACCAAATAAAGCTTGGCATTTAGGGTCCAGCTGCATTCCAATACTGATGTCTTTGACAAGTGAACACATAATATAGGAAGCTAAAAATGGAGGGCAGGACAGTGACAGTATAGCAAGCAGACGGAGCACAAGTCCTCCCAGACCTGTACACAAGTGAGTCCTATCTGTCTAGGACTTCCTCCCTTCCCCAGAAGAGCAGCAGCTGGACCTAGGCATCCAACTGAACTGGACCACCACCATCTTGGATGTGGATACCGGGCTGAGGCGAGCACATATGAAATAGGAGCGCACACACACACCAAACAGTACACTGCTGCTCTGATGACAGGAGCGTGCGTGCACACACACACACACACACACACACACCAAACAGTACACTGCTGCCCCGATGACAGGAGCACACACACACACACACACACACACACACACACACACACACACACACCAAACAGTACACTGCTGCCCCGATGACAGGAGCGCACGCGCACGCGTGCACACACACACACGCACACGCACACGCACACACCAAACAGTACACTGCTGCCCCATGACAGGAGCGCGCGCACGCACGCACACGCACACGCACACGCACACGCACACGCGCACACACACACACACACCCCAAACAGTACCCTGCTGCACCGACACGTTCCATCAGCTCTGGCTACAAAGAAAAAGGTCAGGAGACTTGGCAAAGGATTTTTTTTTTTAAAGCAAATTTTAATTTAAAGCTGTGTGGTAACCTAAGCCTGTAATTTTAGCATTTGGGAGGTTGGAGGAGGTGGACTGCCATGAGTTTGAAGCTACCCTTGGCTAAGTAGTAAGAATCACGGTAGCCAAGATGGAGTCAAATTGAAGAAGGAAGGCCTGGGGAGTTGAAGGCTCTTCCAAGAGGACCCAAGTTTGGATGCCGGGACCTATGTCAGGCAGCTGGAGGCCAGCTGTAAGGGATCTGATGCCTCTTCTGGCTTCCATGAGTGTGCACTAACACAAACATGTAAATTCTCTTAATTTAAACAACTAGCCAGGTATGGTGGTGTTCACTTGCAATACGAGCACTCAGGAGGCTGAGGCAAGTGACTGCCACAAGTTCAAGGTCAGCTCGAGCTACAACACAAGGTACTAAAACAAACAGAAATGCATAGCAAGAGCCTGTCTCAAAAGAACCCAACAGTAGACACCTTGAGAACATAATCCAGGCACCAAGGGACAGCTCAGTCAGCAAGGCACCTGCACTGCAGACCTGAGTTCCATCTATAGAACCTGTGTGAAAAGCTGGGAAGGGGAAGACAGGCAAACCCTTGTGTGGTTTTTATCTAGGTTGTTTTGTTTATCAATACAGACTCAAGTCAGATGTTAGGGTAAAAGCCTGCTAGACCAGAGAAGCCGAGAAGCAATCAGCTGACCTTCCTTTTCGGCCAGAAACCCAGCAAGAGAAGCATCTCTCCTGTCCCAAACCAAACATGCCTGCCAATCTCTAAGTCCCTCCCTACTCCTTCCTGTGTGTCTCTCTATCCATCTTCCCAGGTCCTCCTTACTCTCTTTGGCTAATTCTTGTCAACAAGTTGCTGGCTCTGCCTCCTGATCCAAGGTAAATTGTATAATACAGTCTTGGAGTTTCACAGTGCCATCAGATATCCCACAACACCCCCAGGAGTTCACTGGCTAGCCAACTATCCTAGTTGCTGAGTGCCAGGTCAGTGGGAGAACTTGTCTAAAAAAGTAATGTGGAAGGGATGGAGAAACAGATTAGCAGTCAAGACTGCATATGGTTCTTCCTGAGGACCTGAGTTCACAGCACCCAAGTCAGGTGGCTCACAAAGCCTGAAACTCCAGTTCCAAGTGATCTTATGCTCTCTTCTGGCCTCCACAGACACCCAACACACAAGGTATACACTCACACATCCCACTCCCACCCTACACTCTTAAAAATCTACAGTGGAGAGTAACTGAGGAAGGCACCCAACACGGGACTTCTGACCTCCACACATACATACCACAACATAAGCAAAACAACTTCTAAGCTATAAACTTCAAAGTACAACTATGTTTAATGGTAACATAAGCTGTAATGTGTATTAAGAGCCAGATGTTTGGGGGCTGGAGAGATTGATCAGTGGTCAAGAGCTCTTCCAGAGGACCGAGGTTCAAGACCCAGCACCCACATGGCAGCTAACAACTGTCTCTAATTCCAAGATCTGATTAAGAGAGGCACTTACTTTTTTTTTCCCCGTTTTTCGAGACAGGGTTTCTCTGTGTAGTTTTTGGTGCCTGTCCTGGATCTCGCTCTGTAGACCAGGCTAGCCTCGAACTCACAGATATCCCCCTGCCTCTGCCTCCTGAGTGCTGGGATTAAAGGCGTGAGCCACCACTGTCAGGCAAAACTTTTTTTTTTTTTAATGTTCACAGGTGTTTTGCCTGCATGTATGTCTGAGTGAGGGCCTCAGATGCCCTGGGACTGGGGTTACAGACAGCTGTGAGCTGCCATGTGGTGCTGGGAAGTGAACCCGGGTCCTCTGGAAGAGAACCACTGCTCTCAACCACTGAGTAACCTCTCCAGCCACAAGGGCTTAAATTTTTAATTGCCATTTTATACACAAATGAGAAGAAAAGATAGTTTCAAACTTCCAACTGAATTTCTCAAGAGTGAAGGGGCACACCTAGAGAATCTTGGTATCTTATAGAATTTTCAACAAAAAGCAATTTAAAATAAAACGCTCAAGGGGCTGGAAAGATGGCTCAGTGGGCAGCACTGGCTGCCCTTCCAGAGGTCTGAGTTCAATTCTCAGTAACCACATGGTGGCTCACTCCATCTGTGATGGGATCTGATTCCTTCTTCTGGTGTGCATGAAGACACAGCACTCATACACATAAAATGCATAAATAAATATTTGAGAGAGAGACAGAGACAGAGAGAAAACAATGGCCGCTTTTGCAGAAGGCAGGGGTTCAATTCCCAGCACCTATATGGTGACTCAGAACCATCCGTGACTTCAGTTTAGGAGATCCAACACCCTCTTCTGGCCTCTGTCGGCACTGCATGCAGGTAGTTCACACACATTCAGGCCAAACACTATGTACAAAACAAGTAAATCTTAAAAACAAAAAAACCTACATGGCAAGCATGAAGACCTCAGTTTAGATTCAGCACCCATGTAAAAGCTAGGTGTGGGCTGTATCTAAAAGTCCAGTGCTCAGAGGTGGAGACAGGTGGGTCCCTGGGGCCTGCTGGTTGTCTTGGTGAGCTCCAGATTCAGTGAGAGATCCTCTATCTCAAAACATAAAATGGGCTGAGCGAGGTGCTGTATGGCTTCACCTAATCCCAGAATTCCAAAAGCAGAGGCAGGCAGATCTCTGTGAGTTCAAGGCCAGCCTGGTCTACAGAGCAAGTTCCAGGACAGCCAGGACTGCTATATACAGAAACCTTGTCTTGGGGGTAAAAAAGGAAAAAAAAAAAACCAAAAACCTCAAAACAAACTAAAAAAACAAAACAAGCAAACCAACAAAACCTCATAAGAAAAAACGCAACAGAAGAAAACACTTGAAATAGACCTCTGGCCTCTGTACATGCAGGTATGCACACACATGTACTCACACATACACATACACAAATCAGAAAAAAAATTAAACACCCAGGGGGCTGGAGAGATGGCTCAGAGGTTAAGAGCACTGGCTGCTCTTCCAGAGGTCCTGAGTTCAATTCCCAGCAACCACATGGTGGCTCTCAACCATCTGTAATGAGATCTGGTGCCCTCTTCTGGTTTGCAGACATACATGTAGGCAGAACACTATATACATAATAAATAAATCTTTAAAAAAAAAAAAAATTAAACACCCAAATCATCCCTCTAGTCCACATTATTTCCTTTCCTTTCCTTCCTTCCTGCGAGCGCTCTCTCTCTCTCTCTCTCTCTCCTCTCTCCCTCCTCCCTCCTCTCTCTCTCTCTCCTCTCTCTCTCTCTCTCTCTCTCTCTTTTTTTTTTTGTTTTTTTGAGACAGGGTTTCTCTGTGTAGCTTTGCGCCTTTCCTGGAACTCGCTTTGAAGACCAGGCTAGCCTCGAACTCACAGGGATCCGCCTGCCTCTGCCTCCCGAGTGCTGGGATTAACGGCGTGCGCCACCACCGCCTGGCTCTCTATTTTCAAGACAGGGTTTCTCTGTCCGGAACCAGCTCTGTAGACCAGGCTGGCTTTGAACTCAGAGATCCGGCTGCCTGCCTCCCGAGTGCTAGGATTAAAGGGGTGTGCCACCATGGGCACCAAAGGGCAGTCCACATATTTCTATGTGATGGGTTTAACTTCTACAGAGCTACCGACTGTTTTGAATAGTTATAAGCAAAATGATTAGACATGAGCCCCACTAGTCTGAGACCTGTTGATGGCTGAAGATATAATCCGTTGCATGGTGGCAGTCTGGAGCTGTCCTTGGTGAAGGCTTTGGCTCCCCAGTGACTGCACAGAACACAGTGCTGGCTATGCCTGCCCTTCCCCCTCTTCAGAGAGAACCTGCTTTGTCTCAGGCTTAAAGGAAAACTGTTCTCAATCCACATCACAACCCTAGCTGGACTAACACACGAACCAACACCATAAAGAAAGGAGTAACTCCGCCTCTCGACAGTCTCTCCGAAGAGAACCACATCCTCTCCCGAGGCACCAAATCCGCGGACAAACTCAAAGGGAAAGACAGCAGTGACGCAGACCCTTTGCATTGTCCTGTCTCCTCAGTTTCTCTTGCTGGCTTTATCCAACTCCATCACGGGGCCTAAACTGGACCAAACATGTTCTCCAGCTCAGCAGTGAGAAGAGATTTGGGGGCCCAATCAGTACTGGTGTGCTGCAGGTCTGGGCTCCTCCTAGGCATCTGGCTGGGCCTCTTCTAAAAAGGCACTCAGCTCCACTGCTCACCCACTGTCATCTGCAGTGCAGAACTAAGGATGCCCCTCCTGGCCAGATAGACTGGAGCGAACATCTCAGAACGGTCATCGGCTCTCCTCTCCTCTAGGGGACACAAAGAACATGGTCTCCAGCTTATCATACAGTCTTGACACACCAAAACCCTACTCACAACAAACCACACTTGTCACAGCTCACAAACTAATCATCCCATTTCAGTCTGAAGTGCTCTCTCCCTGTCACCACTCCGACACTACCTGTCGATAACGTCTGACAGCAGGGCAGTGGTGGCACGCACCTTTGACCCTAGTACTAAAGAGGCAGAGGCAGGTGGATCTCTGAGTTCAAGGTCAGCCTGGTCTCAGATTGAGTTCCAGGACAGCCAGGGCTACAGAGAGAAACCGTCTTGAAAAACACACACACACACCCCGTATTTGTTTGGGTGAGCCCTTTATGCCCATTCTACTTACATGGTTACTATTTCACAATACCCACTCACTGTCTTCCTGCCTGCTCCTGCACTGGTGGCCACATCACTGTGCCAGTTTGTTAAACTGATGAAGTCGTGAGGCCCTGACACCACCCTGGGGCCACAGCTTATCCTGTTCATTTTGGTGCTGTATGTTTTATACATGCAGATGTGGACTAACGTATATATCGCTGTGCAACATTCACATCCTGCCACCGAATGAAACATCTTCCTTTCCAAGCCAGTTCGTCCCTCCCCAGCCCTGGCCAATGAGTACCTTTACCACTCCAGCTCTGCCTTTCCCAGAATGTCACACAGTGGGGAACAGCATACACGAGTAAGTTCCCAGCCTGTACTGATTCTGTTCGTTCTTTGTTTTTGTTTTGTTTTTCGAGACAGAATCTCTGTGTAGCAGCCCTGGCTGTCCTGGATCTCACTCTGTAGACCAGAGATCCACCTGCCTCTGCCTCACGAGTAACAAGGTTAAAGGTGAGCACCACCACCACCCAGCTTCTGATTCTTTTCCACCTTGTCTGACTGGCACATAGTCCCTTTTTTGTTTTTAAAGATATATTATGTAGAGGGGTTGTGGTGATACAAGTCAACTTGAACTGCTCTGTCCCTCTGAGCCCTTCATCTGAAAACGTGAGCCTAAAGGGTCACAGATACGGCGGTCTTTAGCGTGGGAAGTTGACAACCATGCCCGCACATCTGTTATATGCATCTATAAACGTACACTTGGTCAAAGAGGAGGAACCCAAAAAGCAGCTAGTGAGGCCAGAACAGAGCCCTATATATACTGCACCACCTCTCCATTCTAAATATGCTGAAGGACAGCCTGTTATTTACAAATAGACTTTGCGTCCATCTGAACTACAAATGTTTGTTATATTGGCTGATCCAAGGGTGTTTATGTCTTTATGAAGAATGGGATAATGGATACAGCACAATTTGGAAAAGATGCATATGTCTAGCTGAAGAATCCTTAAGGTTTTCTTCCCCAAATGGGAGTGACTACAGCTTTAGGACTGGTGGGTTTGGTTTCAGGAAAAAAAAAAAAAAAAAAGGTTCTAGGTTTAAGAAAACGGCCGGGCGGTGGTGGCGTACGCCTTTAATCCCAGCACTCGGGAGGCAGAGCCAGGCGGATCTCTGTGAGTTCGAGGCCAGCCTGGGCTACCAAGTGAGTTCCAGGAAAGGCGCAAAGCTACACAGAGAAACCCTGTCTTGAAACACCAAAAAAAAAAAAAAAAAAAAAAAAAAAAAAAAAAAAAGAAAAAAGAAAAAAGAAAAAAAAAAAAAAAGAAAACTGCTTATCCACTAGGACTGACCCGCTAGGAGCAACTGTTTGCTACCCAGCTCAGTCAGTAATAATTGCAAACAGAACTGGGAAAAAAGGCATGTACCACAAGGCGGCAGATTTATCAAGCCCTTAACTCACTGTAAGTCATTTAAGACAAAAGCAATGAAAGAGAGCCACTCCCTGCAGCAGAGATAGGAAGACCTGATGGGATCTTTGCAAAAAAAAAGTCTGTCCTGAACATTCAGTGTCTACCAAAACAACTTGCCTCTGCGACAAAAATGAAATCTCCCCTCAGGCACTACACAGTTTACACCTGACACAAGCTCTCAGATCACAGGCAGTCTCATCCAGAAGATAAAGATATGTCAGCACTAGAAGCTGCAACAGATTGAAGGTTGTTCTTCAGCATATTTAGAATCCTAGAGGGAGCATAGAGAACTGCAAGATGTACCAAGTTGTAAACAATGGTGAAAAATCACTTAACAAATGGTGACTGACAGAGCAGGACTTAGAATGTTTTCCATGACATTTTCAAATAAACACGTTGGCCAATGTAGGGGGTGGAGATTATGTATTTGTGTGTATTGAACATGCCCGTGTGACTTCAGAGGTTGAGGGCGTACAAGAAACCCTGGAACTGACATAACAGGCTGTTGTGAGTGCTGGGAACTGAACCTGGGTCTTCAGGGGGTGTGGCAAGTGGTCTTTACTGCTAAGGGACTTCTTCAGCCCTCCTCCTCTTTCCTCTTTACTTTATGGTTCCAGAATTTTGATGAACCCAGCATCCAGCTCAGGTAATTTTCCCAGTTGTGTCCCTTATACATACTTTCTTACTCACTCTTTCGAGTCTCTGCTCACATTACTCAGCTAGTACACACAGCATGCGTGAATACTCTGAGAAATTCTTGGTCTGAGCTAGGCATGGTGGAACACACCTACAATCCCAGCATCTGGAAATCCGAGGCAGGAGGATTGCCACAAGGTCAACTTGAGATATACAATGAGACTCAGTCTCACACAAAATAAAATATACCAAAATCATTTCCTTGTCCAGTGATGCCAGCGTTTCTGCTGGGTCATGGTCCCTTCAGAACGCGGGTCTCTCCGCAGTGCGGTGAAGAAGGCTGTGGTGAAGGGGTACGGTGGGTGAGAGGGAAGCATCTGCAGTCCTACGGGCAGGTCCATCTCTGGGAGTACTGCCCCTGGCTCTGGGCTCCACCAGCACTCCTCAGTTTCTCCTGTACAACTGGCTATCTCCCTGTGTCTATAAAGAAAGCTGAGCCAGGCGGTGGTGGCGCACGCCTTTAATCCCAGCACTCGGGAGGCAGAGCCAGGCGGATCTCTGTGAGTTCGAGGCCAGCCTGGTCTCCAAAGCGAGTTCCAGGAAAGGCGCAAAGCTACACAGAGAAACCCTGTCTCGAAAAACCAAAAAAAAAAAAAAAAAAAAAAAACTGGGATAGCTAGGCATGGTTGCATACACTTTAATCCCAGCACTTGGGAGGTAGGTGGATCTGTGAGAGTTTGAGGTCAGTCCAGTATGTACTGAGTTGTCCAGGTCAGCCAGGGCTACATAGATAGACCCTATCTCAAAACAAAACCAAAAACAACCCCTAAAACCCAAAATCAGTAACTAGTACAGGCGTGTGAATCTTCTGAGAAGTAGCTTTCCAGGGCCTTTCCTGTGACTGTCTCTCAGGCCTCCCTACCCCAACAGATGACCACACCCTGCGACCCACAAGCCTTGAGGTTTAGCGGCCATCTTTTCTCCATGCTGCCCGGACACCTTATCCAGCCACAGCTCCTGGGGAGGCACACTAAGTATTCTGTGGGTGTTATGCTCCACTATCCAGGTATCCTGAAGGCCCACCGTAGGCAATGGTGGACCTGTTTCTTCTTTAGGAAGTCCATTCTCTCATGGCCACAGGACTGAAGTCCTCAGCCTTCAGCAATGTGGTCACTTGTGGCCTGGCTCCTGAGACTATGAGGAAGCAGCCAGCCCAGCAAGCCAATATCAGGCCTATCCTGCCAAGGCAGAACACCAGGCCAGGCTTCTGTGGGCTAGACTAGAGTCCCGCCTACCTACTCCACCCTGCGACCTCTGCAAGCAACAGGCACCAGCAAGGCTGGGATGAGCTCCCTCCCTCCTCATCACATCACCACACTGAGCTATCCTGACCTCAGAACTGTGTCCTGCACCAAGTGGAAAATGAACTCCTAGAGGCTATCCTCCCCAACAAAACAACTGGTAGAACGGATTAGGGACGGCGGCGGTGGTGGTGGTGGTGGTGGTGGCGGCGGCGGCAGCGGCGGCGGCGGCGGCAGCTCTGTCCTACATAGCCCATAGCCCATCACACAGTGAATGATACTATGCTGAAATAAACAGAATGCATTACTAAGCATGTTTTCAATTACATCTTAAAACCCATTTATTCTATGTATGTAGGAGTGTGTGCATGCCACGGTGTGCACGTGGAAATTAGAGGACAACCTGCAGGAACCAGTTCTCTCTTTCCATGGAGGATCCAGGGGATGAAACTCAGGGTATCAGGCAAGCTTGGTGATAAAGGCCTTTACTCACGAGGCCATCTCACCGGCCCAGGAGAACATTAAAAAAAAAAATCCTCAAGTAATTTCTAGATATAAAAAAGAGAAACAACAAAAGGAAAAAGGAAAAACTGACTTTAAGTGCTATTATGCCAACGCCTAACTCATGCCTTCTGGACCATGTCAAAATAAAAGGTAGGTATAACTCCCCAAGCAGCCTGATGAGGAACAGGGCATGGCATTCCTGCTGAGGGCCAAAGCTTGATCTTGGCATTTCCTTTGCAGAGGCAGGAAAGCATAAGCTCTTTCAAGACAAAAAGAGAAGCGCAGAGCTCCAGACAGAGCAAAGCCAGGTGTGATACATGCTTCTAATCCCAGCAGAGGCAGGCAGATCTCTATACCTTTGAGGCCAACCTGGCCTACATACTGGGTTCTGGGACACCAGGGCTACATAGAGGAAAAAAAATCAAGCAATGAAAAAAGACAAAGCAGGGACTTAACTGATTTCTAGTGCTTTGTAGGTGGGGACTGTGGTATAGTGAAAGCCATCACAAAAGAAATGATGTTAACAACATCAATTGAGGCTGCTCAGCTCAGTGACAGGCTTTTGAGGATTCAAACTCAGACACACAAGTATGTTGTCAGTCACTGCCCCATACAGAAGCATCACTGCTTCATACAACTTGCCTTTCCATAGTCACAGATGTTCAGAACACATCCATCTGCATTTCTGAATGCAGATTTGTCTGAAAAATGCAGTGATTTCTGTTTTTTAACTTTAATATCCTTCATTTTTGAGACTGTAATATAATTACATCCTTTCCTCCCTCCTACCCTCCCTGTACTCTCTTAAGAGTGCAGCCACTTCACACACTGTCTCCGACTCAGCAGATCTGGCCAGCCCTCACCACACGGCAACAGATAGTCTCAGAAAAAGACTCAAAAATTTAAAAGTTCATTTATAACTTTAAATGTCTCTTCTAAAACACTTTTCAGACAGCCCATATCTGTTTATAGTATTATTTCTACCAAAAACAAAACTTTGTGTTTTCAATTCAAGAGTTGCTCATACTTGATACTGGACACTGAGTATCTTACAGGGAAGATGTCTAAAGAACACTGTGGAGAGTTTTCAGGGCCTGAAGAGACAGCTCAGAGGCTAAGAGCACTGGCTGCTTTTCCAGAGGACCTAGGTTCGGTCCCCAGCATCACACTTAAGCTCACAACCACCTGTAACTCCAGTTCCATGGAGATCTGGTATCATCTTCTGGCCTCTCAGAGTACCAGGCACACATACACACACAAAATGCACTTACACACATGCAGGCAAGACACTCACATACATAAAAAATAATTTTTTTTGGGGGGGGGGTTGCAGTGGAGCACACCAAAATAAGGGAGGCTGTATTGCTGAGTTCAGGGCCAGCCTGGTCTACATACTGAGTACCAGGACAGTCAAGACTACACACTGAGACCCTGTCTCAAAAAAACCAAACCAAAAAGAATGCTTATATACTTTTCTCCCCAAAAGAAAAGTTCTACTTCTTCAGTGTATGCGTGTGGTGCACACATGCTGCAGTAGTGCAGCCTGCATGCGAGGGCAAAGGACTATGCACAATAGCATAGTATGTGCGGGTTCTGCTATGAAAACCAGCTCCCGGGCTGCAAGCACTTTCCCCACTGGGCCATTCCACTGGCTCACAAAGAAGAATGTTCTAAAGGAGGGTTAACCTAGGATGGCGGCCCGTACATAGTTCAAGCACTCCGCAGGCAAATGGACGAATTCAAAGCTACCTTGTGTACAGTGAGAAAGGGGCTCTAAAGAGCCAGAGGAGTGCCAGGTAGAACAGCCGGTGGCTGGGGACTGGAGACTCAGACAGCTGTGCGGATGCAGGGCATTTAAAACCTCGGCCATCGAAAACACAGGTGAGGGAAGAGGAGGCGAAGTCTCGCTCGTGACTAATGGAGCCACATGGCTCCAGAGCGGAAGAACTGGGAGAAGAGTGGTAGTGGCTCAGACACCGGCACGTAAACCACAAAGGGTGGGCCTTTGAGGGTCAGTCTGCTTCTCCTGTTTCCTGATGAGCCAAGACAGAACAAGATGGACCAAAAGCACCAACACCATGGACAGAATGGCCCAGTTGCCATGCCTTTCCTACCGTCACCAACTGGCACCTCTGAAACAGTAAGGAAACTTACATCATGTTGTTCTCATCCAAGAACAGTGATGTCTGTCTTAAACTTCACTAAGCTGCAGCATGTGTGAGCGAAAACAAGACAAATCAAAGCCCAGGATACGGCAGGCATGGCGACACACACCTGTAACTGCAGTATTTGGAAGGTACAAGTAGAAGGATCACTACAGACCAAGGCAAGCCTGGGCTACATCGAGAAACCCTGTTGCAAAACGAAACAAAATTTAAAAAGTAAAAGCTTTACTGAAAAAGGCATGGGGCACACATCTGTAATCCTAATATTTGGTAGTCTGAGGCAGGAGGATCTTTGAGTTCAATGCTGGAGCTGAGAGATGGCTCAGTGGTTTAGAGTATATGTTGCTCTTACAGAGAATTTGGATTTGATTCCCAGCACCCACACTGAAGCTCACAACCACCTGTAACTACAGTCCTAGGAGATCTGACACCTCTTTCTAACCTCCAAGGGCTCTTGCATGCATATCGTATCACATACACATACATATACACTCAGGCACACATACATACACATAAAATTAAATATATTTTTAAGAATGAGTTTAGTGCCAGCCTGGGTTATATGCAGAGTTATAGGAGCCTTGATCTAGGGTCTTGATACATATGTAATTAAAACAGATAGTATCTGAGGAGGGCTGAGGATACAGTTCACTGGTAGAGGCCCTGGGTTTATCCACAACACAGGAAGAGGAGGAGGAACGGAAGGACAAAACCGGCAGGGGTGGTGCCACATGCTTGTCGTCAGAGCCCTTGGAGCTGGAGGCAGAAGGCTTGGAAGGTGACTGGCCACTCTTACCTATGTAGGGATCTCAGAATGCCTGGGCAAACCATACCCTGTCTCAAAAGGGGGTGGTGCTGGAGTGGTGGCTTGCTACCATCTGTAACTCCAGTTCTTGGGATCCAATGCCCTCTTCTGGTCTCCAAAGGCACTGCATGCTGGTAGTGTACAGACAGACATTCAGGCAAAACACCCCCCCACAGAAAATTAAAATAATGTAAAAGGGAGGGACTGGGAAGGGACCTGTGAATTTTCCTGGGGCAGTAAGGAAAGTAGGAAGGGGCAAGGAATGACGGACGGTGATGGTGTTAGGTCGTGGAAAGAAAGATTTCAAACAACAAGACTGTGAGTGAGGACACAGAAAAACAATCGTGAGGCATCTTCGGGGACTGGCAGTGGGAATCTGCCACATTACAGGAGACACAAGTAGGGCAATGATGTCATGTAAGCACTATGAAACCTTCTTTCTACTATTAAATCTTCCGACTGTAGAAATATCTAAAGTTTCCATGGGCTAACTGTGAGGACTTACTTCAAGGATGAATGACGTAACACCAAAGGTCCCAATCACTCCCAGATCAGTCTGGGCATAGGATATAATGGAACCAACAGGAATTGGCTTGTAATTAAGAAAGGTGGAGAGAACAAATGACCAATCCAGGGTTTGAGCCTAATTACCACAGGATGTTGCTGGTGGAAAATTTTAAAATCCAAATCTATAGAACATCCAGGTGTTCTGCCCATAATCAGTTAAAACAAAGACCTGAAGCTCTGAAAACAGGCCCTGGCCACAGAGGTGATATGCGCATCCTGTGCAGACAACCGGGAACAGCTGACCCACACGGTGGATGAGGTCAGCAGGCCCGAGTGGAACTCCACTCACAAGGCAGTCATTTCGGGGTAAAGATGCAACTGAACAGAGAGGAAGAACAACAGGACGGGCCAAAGACACTACCTTGAAGAACTAACTATGTTCAGTGCAGCACCTAAGGACAGATGATAAGGCTGGGCGGTGTGAAGACTGTAATGGCTGCTCCATTTGGCAATTGGACAGTTGCTGTTAACTACTCACTGTAGAGTGCAGAGGGTAAAGAACAGCCTGGGTTGGAGAGTGACTGGAAAATGTAGAGAGTATGCACCACTGTTTAAAAAGTGAGGCAATAAAGGGAGGGCTAAGAGAATTAGCAGTAGGACAAGTCCTGGGACTTGAAGAACACCCACATTTTGTGTACTCTTTGATCTACATGACTTACAGACATCTATAGGTCTGGGGTGGTCACAGGCCTGCAGCCAGTATTCTGACAGCACTATGAGATTACACAGTAAATTTAGTCAGCATCCCCAGTAAACGATTTACAATGCAAGTATATCTCACACACTCCACTGAAGCTGACATTTCTAGGGTAAAAGAAAGTGAACTAGACTGGACCAACGTGTCATTAACTTCAAGGCATTTACCTGCACAGCTAACAAGAGGCCACTCTGGTACTGTTACACATTCATTAGCTTTGTAAACAACGCTGTGAAGCTTGCTGGTACTGCCTTAATTCCTTCGCCCTGGTCTGCATGAGGAAATACTCACCTCCATAGTAGAGTCCTGTAGCAGTGCACATCCGCCACTGTCCCTGATACATTCCTGCTCTGCTGGGGCTGCACATCTGGACGCTGACATCTGCAATCTCTTGGGGCTCGAGCGATCTCACCATCACCATGTTCACATGTCCAAATTGGTCTCCCCCGACATACTTAAGACAAACCCCTGGAGGCCAGGCCTCTGCCCCTGAGTTCAAGCAAAAGAAAACCATGTTAGGAAATCAGTGGTCCTGTGCTGGAGTTCTTATTGAACTGAGGAAAAGGCCTTCATATATACATGGAAGTCTACCCACATATCCCTGAGCAACACCACGTCTCATACCACTCGGCAAAGGGAACTCTGAGGGTGAGAGAAACAGGTCAGTGGGTAAAAGGCACTTACAGCAAAGCCTGGTGAACTCAATCTGACCCCAGAACTCACATAATAGGAGAAATCAACTCCCTTCAGCTGTCCTTTGGCATCCACATACATGCATGTGCATGTACATACACACACAGCATTTCTCAACCTGGGGGTTAAACAAACCTTTCACAGGAGTTGCCTAAGACCATTGGAAATACCAGATATTCACATTACAATTCATAACAGTGTCAAAATTAAAGTAGCAATGAAAATTTTATGGTTGAGGACCTCTATTACGGATCTCAGCATCAAGAAGGTTAAGGACCACTGGCCTAGAGATCTGTTTACTATTGTTCTGTTATCTCACGTACATGAATAGGTCTTTCTAGAACAAAAGGATGGCTCACATGTGCTTTATGACTTTGGAAATTAGGTTCCATATATGATTAAGGCAGTAATGCTCTCTTATCAGAGAATATCACTTTATTAAAAAAAATATTACCCTGTCATGTACCAATTTTAAGATAATAGCATCAGAAAAATCAAAAGGAAGTCATCCAGTAGCTCCAGAAAGCCTGGACTCATATGACCATAGGTCGGTCTGTGGCTACAGAAGTCTGGAGATGCAGAAGACGAACCCCATGGAGGGCTCCCCAATCAGGCTGGTGTATGGAGGCTGCTCCATGGAGACAATCCCAAGTTCCTTCCCACATCTAACAAGACAATTACAAAATGCTAAAACATGGTAAGTGAGCTCAGTGAAATCTCCTCTCTACAGCCAGCCTGAAAAGAGGGTAAAGTCTGCCAGGTGGCCGTGGCCCATGCCTTTAATCCCAGTACTCGGGAGGCAGAGCCAGGTGGAGTTCGAGGCCAGCCTGGTCTACAGAGTGAGTTCCAGGAAAGGCACCAAAACTACACAGAGAAAAAAAAGGGTAAAGTTGTCTATCTTAGTGCTCTGGAGAAGAGAATGGGGGGGGGGGGCGGGGCAGCACAGGACAATCTCAGTTACATGGTGACACTTTGTCTCAGGAGGGAGGGGGGGGAACAGTTGTTCTTTTTCAACTTCCTTTCCAAGGTCTACTTTCATTTTCATTTCTATGATGCATAAAACATACAAACGACAGTGAGGAGCATGCTCAGGCCACTCTCGTGTGAGAACCACAGCTGTAACACCCAAGAGAAACTGTTCGCAAGTGTAGTTTAACCCTCACTGGAAGTTGATGACAAAGAAAATTCTGTCTATTTACATTTCATGTGTGTGTGTGTGTGTGTGTGTGTGTGAACCCAGGCCTTGTGCATTCAAGGTGAATTCTACCAGCCAAGCTACATGGGTACCCAGTCTGCTTACATCTTGTTTTTGTTTGTTTGTTTGTTTAATGATTTATTTGTATTTTATGTGTATAGGTGTTTGCCTGCGTGTGTGTCTGTGTGAGGGTGTTCAAGCCCTTGGAACTGGAGCTACAGACAGGTGTGAACTGCCATGTGGGTGCTGGGAATTGAACTCAGGTCCTCTGGAAGAGCAGATAGTGCTCTTAAATGCTAAGCCATCTCATCAACCCCCCTACTTACATCTTTACAGAGAATATTTTTTATTTTTATTTTTATTTTATTGGTGTTTTGCCTGTATGTATGTTTGTGTGAGGGTGTTAGATCCTAGAGTTACAGACAGTTGTGAGCTGCCATGTAGGTGCTGGGAATTGAACCCAGGTCCTCTGGAAGAGCAGTCAGTGCTCTTAACCACTGAGCCATCTCTCCAGCCCTACAGAGAATATTTCTAGTTTAAACTCTAACCTCTGTATTTGTAAGGCTTCCAAAGCTTCTATAGCAAAAAAGAAAAAGAAAAGAAAAAGTCTCAATTCTACCAGTATGCATCTACACAGCTAAATATCAAAGGGCTGACTCCAAGTATATGACAAACTCTGGGGAAGTTACTGGGACAGCTCCATGCAGTTATTGTGTATCTCATCTGTTGTGCATTAATTAGTCTATTACCTAAAACAAGAAGTGCCACCACAATTACTATGCACTTAACTCTCTCAGTGAACACTTTTCTCCAAAAGCAGGCTATGAATGAGAGTCAGAGGCCAGAAGTGGCAGGTGCCTACCCTACTTCTACACCAGTATCTATTTCCTGAAGATGTCGGCAGTATTAGGACAATGCTGAGGAACCAGAACACGCCCGCGTCCTCTGATAACTTACCCCTACTCAGTTCCCTAGTCATATGGAAAGCATTCAGGTTGCAGGTATAGCTTGAACTACTTTCAAAAGATCAAAAACCTTTTTGTGCACAGTACCTTGAAGGATAAAATCTCAAGCAATTGCTGTCCAACTTTTCAAGAGGAATTAAGATACAAGAACTGACTTTCACACACAGAAGTGCTGAGAGACAACAGCAGTTACCCCAAACAGTGTTTTGGGTCAAGGCGAAGGCAGTATGGAGTTCTGACTGGGTACTCTGACCATCACAGACAACCTCCCCGACTCCTCCATCATCTGCAGAGCTATCTCCTGAGTAAATGATAGACATCAGGCTTTATAGAAAGCAGAACAGCTATTCTATAACAAATCAGGTTTTGTTGTTGTCTTGAGACACTGCCTGTCTCTCTGTCTTTCTGCCTGCCTATTTTCTTTCCCTCCTCCCTCTCTCTCTCCCTCCCTCCCTCCCTCTCTCCATCCTTCTCTAGCTCAGGCTGGCCTGGTTGTCAACCTCTTCCCACCTTCAGTTTCCCAAGTATTGGAATTAACAACACACCCAGCTTCCTCAGCCTCTTAAATAAAGCCTTGTAGCAGGCTGTGGTAGCCCAAACTATAACCCAAGTCTATAACCCAAACTAAGGAGGCTGAGGCAGGGAGATGGCATGCTCGAAGCTAGTCTGAGCAGTAAGACCCTGTCTCAAAACAAAGTCAAAGCCCAAATAAACAGCTGGGCAGGCAAATTCCAAGTTGTAGGACAGGCAAGGCTACAGAGTAAGACCTTGTTTCCAAACAAAAGAGCAAATGGCTGGTGCGATGGCCAAGTGAGTAGAAAGTGCCTGCTCCATGCCTGAAAATCAAAGTCAGTCCCCAGGACCCACGGGAGGAGAGCAGAGGACTGACTCCACATGTGTATGGCACTCGTGCACACCCATAATACGAAATAAATGGAATAAAAACAGATTTGCGGGGCGGTGGTGGCACACACCTTTGATCTCAACACTCAAGAGGCAGAGGCAGGAGGATCTCTGTGATTTCTAGGCCAGCCTGGTCTACAGAGTGAGTTCCAGGACAGCCAGAGATACACAGAGAAACCCTGTCTCAGAAAAAAAAAAAGAAGAAGAAGAAGAAGAATAAGAAGAAGAAGAAGAAGAAGAAGAAGAAGAAGAAGAAGAAGAAGAAGAAGAAGAAGAAGAAAATGAACCAATAGAAAAGCACATGTATGTCTGAAAAACATTTTTAGTTTACAATATCAAGTTTGCATAATTCTGAGAAATATGAAGAGACGCTGAACTAGAGAGATTTTTGATGTACAGGAAAACAGGAAATTTTTAAGGTGAAAAAGAAACTAAGCAAAGTAAAAAACAAACAAACAAACAAAAAAACCAAAAAAACCAAATCCAGACTTTGGCTGAGAACTGAAAGAAAAAACAAAACCCAGAAAATATGAGCATTTTCCTGTGTCACCACAGGCCTCCAAACAATGCACTGCGGTGACAACTGGGAGCAAGGGCTCACAGGACATCACCTATCCTGGCTGCTCCATTTCAAACAAAACAAAACAGGTTAGCTCAGCCAGAGTTTCCCCATCACAACAAACTAAACTGCCAAGAACTCAAAAAGAAACTGAGCCCAAAAAAGTAATTTATTTTTTATTTTTTTATTTTTTTAAGATTTATTTATTTGGTATACAGAAGAAGGCACCAGATCTCATTACATGTGAGCCACCATGTGGTTGCTGGGAATTGAACTCAGGACCTCTGGAAGAACAGTCAGTGCTCTTAACTTCTGAGCCATCTCTCTAGCCCCAAAAAAGTAATTTTTTAAAAGTCTGCTTGGGTCCCCTGAGTTTTATGTCATCTCACATCAAATCACCATGATAGAGAGGGCACTCACAAACTACTACCGTCTTAGCTAAATACCACTCTGCCTCGCTCGCTCGCTCGCTCGCTCGCTTTCCATAGCTCAGGTTTTCTCTTCATTTCTAAGCATGTTAAGGCATCTCAGCCAGGAAGCACAAACCTCCACTAGATGGGACAGAAATACAAACTCAAAGAAGTTAGCAAGCAAGAGGTGGTAACAGACACTGCATCTATCACACCATGAACAGGTCTGTCCACTGACAAGGAACTATGGTCAACTCACCAACGAGTCAAAACAACATGCTTTACTTAGTCCCCTGCCAGTATTCGTTTTTGTCCGAGACTGGGTCTCACTATGTAGTTCTGGCTGATCTGGAGTTCATTACATAGCCCAGGCTGGCCACAAACTAGCAGCAATCCTCTAGCCTCTGCCCTAGAGTCCTGGGATTACAGTTGTGTGGCACTGTGCTGAGTTACAATGTGCTTTACTAAAATGACTCACTCTTCTGAACAAATTTCCACACTCCTTACCCCATTTTCAGTGTGGTCTTAATCCCCATAGACATTCCAGTGCAATCTGAGTCCTGTGGCTGCACGGAAATGAACTTGCAGGGAGCAGATGACCACAGCTCTTCCCAACTACCCCACTCCAGTCAAGGAGGCACCTTCTCCGGCTGCCAGGGAGGATGAGTATTAATGAGATCACAAGTGGAATTATGGAGAACTCTAGGTGGAGACAATACTCTACCACACACAAGCCTAGTTTCTAGTAGCAAATGAGTATTAGATTGTGTCTGGATGTAGCAACAGACTAAGCCTTCTCCCTATTCTAAGATAGTTTACTGGTGTCTGGTCACTGTGCCAGTATAAGATAATACTGTGGATAAGAAAAAGCTCAGTCAGGACATCATAGCCAGTCCTTTCTCATTCTAACTATTAAAAACCCATCAATATAGAAATTCCCGGTATACACTTACCAGAATTCTGGATCCGCCATGTTTTTATAAACTGAGTATCAGGAGGTATAGATTCCCCTTCTCCTATGGTGACGTCTTCAACGAAGGACATGGAGGGCACACTGATATTTGGGCTCTCGAAGTCATAATAAGCGCCAATTGCTGCTTGTAAGTTCCTATAGATAAAAAGACAAAAAACTTCAGTGCTGTCTAAAGGGTATTAAATGAACTGTCAAAACAAAGGAAAATCCTTCCTAAGGGTTGGTCACAGAGCCCAAGGCTCTCACTATCCAAGCCTTCATTGATCACTGCTGAGAAACAATTGGAAAAGCAGGACCAACAAACTTATGTGCCACTTTCCCCAGAAGACACTGCACAAGGGTAACAGACCACTACTGCTGTGGAGGATTACTTTAACTAGGCAAAGATGTTTCTGCTGCATTTGTTTGACTGTGTAAAGATGGGTTGCTTTGCCTGCTTAAGGCACCTGACTGGGCTAATAAAAAAGCTAGGCAGCAGAGGGACAACTGAGGCTGGTAGGCAGAGAGAGTGAGGAGGAGGAGGAATCTAGACTCAACAGGAGAGAGGAGAGGGAGACACCCAGGGCCAGCCAGGCAGGCAGGCAGTCACCAGCTGACTAGACATGGAGGAAGCAGGAAAGTAGACATACAAAATGACAGAAAGGTAAAAAGGCCCGAGGCAGAACAGGAGAGAAGAAACGGGTTCATTTAAGTTCTAAGAGCTAGTGGGACACGCATAAGGTAATAAGTCTCCATGTCACAATTGGAAAGCTGGCTGGTGGCACAAGAAAGCCTGCTACACTTCCACTCTTGCACGCCTAAGTGCAGGCGTGTGCCCGCCACGGTGCACACGTGGAGACGAGAGGACAGCCTGTGGGAACCAGTTTTCTCGCTTGACCACGTGATTCCTGGAGCTCAGGCTCAGGTCATAAAGCTCAGAGGCAGGCGTCCCTACCCACTGAGCCATCTTGACGGCCTAGTTCCACTTTTAAAGTACTCTATTGACTTAATTTTTCGGGAAAGCAATCCACGCAAATGGGACAAAATCTGCAATGTACAGTGGGACTAAAGCATGCTACCTCTTCCCTCAATACTTGTACACCAGGACAGAGTTTCTCCCAGAGTGTCCGTATGCACACAATGCACATACAGTGTGCTCTTACTTCCCACAGCAGATAGCATCTTATACTGCCCTTGCTTTATTACGTTGACACTGGGTCTTAAAGACATTTCTGTCTGTCAGTGATGAGTAGTCTCACTGTCTGTCATAGCTGTAGTCATTAACAATCAACTAAGCGTTTCTAGCCAACTTTTCCAGTTTAAACATATCACCTTGTATACAAGCATACTATAGAATAAATTCCTTTATGTGATAAGTCTTAGAGGATATATCTGTATTTTCATTGTTGGATACAAACTTCCTTCAATACAAAGATGCAGTGCAATGCTCAAACTGCATGTGTGACAGCACCTGCTTCCCTGATGACTGATGGTCAGTGCTTCTTCACTGTGCTGGATTTCTGCCAACCTGTTAAGTAAAATATTTCACTGACATTTTTAAATGCTTTTCTCTTTGCTGGGTGTGGTGGTTCAAGCCTATAAGCACCCAAGAGGATGAGGTCAGAGGATTACAGTTTGAAGCCAGTCTTAGCTAAATATGGAGACTGTTTTTAAAAAAACAGTAAGAGAAGGGACCAGCTGGGCAGTGGTGGCACACACTTTTAGCCCCAGCAGTAGGGAGGCAGAGGCAAGTAATCTCTGTGAGGCCAGCCTGGTCTACAAAGCTAGTTCCAGGACAGCCAACACTACACAAAGAAACCTTGTCTTGAAAAACCAAAAATAAGTAAGTAAATAAATAATGAGAAATGACTACTTCTTTACATGTTTAAGAGCTACTAGGGTGGGGTGAGGTGCTGGAGAAAGTGGTCAGCAGTTAACAGCACTTCTTGCTCTTACAGAGAACTGGGGTTCAATTCCCAGCAACCACATGGCATCTCATAACCATCTGTAACTCTAGTTCCAGGGGATCCAACACCCTCTTCTGATCTCTGAAAACACCATTTATGCATGTGGTGCACATATGGACATACAGGCAAAACACTCATGCACATAAAATAATCTGGATAAGTGAGATAGTTGATTAACTTGAACAGTTTGGGAGGCCCCCAGGCAGTGGGACCGGGACCTGTCCTTAGTGCATGAGCTGGCTGTTTGGAACCTGGGGCCTATGCAGGGACACTTTGCTCAGCCTGAGTGAAGGGAGGAGGGGACTGGACCTGCCTCGACTGAATCTACCAGACTGAGCTGAATCGCCAGGGGAGTCCTTGCCCTGGGAATGGGGGGTGGGCTGGGGGGAGGGCAGGGGGGGAGCGGGAGGACAGAGGAATCCGTGGCTGATATGTAAAATTAAATTATGAAATAAAATAAAAAAATAATCTTTACATTTTAATCAGAGCTATTTGTGGGACTGAAGAGATGGCGAAGTGAGTCAAGTTCTTGGTGTGCACGCATGAGGATGTGAATCTGGGTCCCTAGCACCCACATGCAAAGCTAGGCATGGAAGGCAGAGACAGGAGGATCTCAGGGTTCATGGGTCAGGATTCTAGCCATCTGGTGAACTCAAAGTGAGAGACCCTATCGCTAAAAGCAAACTGGGGAGGCCTGGGTATGGTACCACAAATCTTTAATCTCGGCACTTTGGAAGCAGAGGCAGGAAGATCTCTGTGAGTTCAAGACCAGCCTGGCCTACAGAGCGAATTTCAGACCATCTAGGGCTACACAGTAAGACCATACCTCAAAACAAAACAAAAGCTGGAGAGCCACCAGCCATCCTACCACCTCTGGTTTCCACACAAACCAGTACACATACACTCATCCTCAACTGTTTTTAAGCTGGGATGGTACACAGGCCTGTAAACTGTTTCAAAACAAAAAAGGAACAGGGAGAAGGCAAACGCCATTTGCAATTTTTTTTCGGAAGAGCCACCTGGTTAAGTACTCCTAAGTAGCCAAGCACACAATCCAGAGCCCTCACCAACCGAACAGCATCCCATCATGGCTGGCTCAGTTCTCCAGTGTCAGAAACCAAAGACTACAAGGCTGTTTAAATAAGCTATGTCCATTACAGAGATCAAAGGCACTTCTGGAATGATATTAAGGTATTCTTCTGGTCTATCAGTGAGCTCATCACCAGTTCTCATAGCAGACAACAGACCAACCTGTAAGCTTCTCAGCATACCCCAATTGTGAGCCGAAGAGCCAGTGGGCTGCTTCTACCCTTTACAAAAACAGCAGGAAACAAGCTTGACAGTCACAACTGCACAACGAACACCTAGGAGAAGCAAATACTTTCTGGCTAGGGCCTCCGTGCCTGCTTCTCCAGGTGTTTGCAGCTGCCAGAAAGGCAGGCTATACTTAGAGTAAGCATCATGTGATGGTGGCCGGTCATACTAATCAGTAAGGACTGGAATTACAACACCAGCTGCACGCCTGTCCCGTGTGCCTGATGAAATTTACATGGAGCAGAGCTGGGCCAGGAGCCAAACTGCACCTGTTCACTCACTATTGCATACAAAGGCTTGGACTTGAGTCTTTCCAGTGGTTTCCTTTGTAGATAACAATGATCAAAGCCATAAATATGTGGCTAGTTAAACCTGAGGTGGCCCATAGGCAGACTCAAAAGCACATGGCAATCAGCCCTACCCTTAAAGACTGAAGAGAAAGTGAAAGAAAAAGAAGCTTCGTTTTCACTTTGTTCATTTGAAGCATTTTATATAAGCTGTGTCCATTTTTTGAGAAGACGGATTTTCTGCCTCACTCTCTTACAAGCAACTTGCACTGTGTCTTCTGCGATAAAACCCAACTGGGAGGGATAAAGGAAAAAAGAAATGTAAAGAATTTTAAAAAATACTTTTATTGGGCTGAGTGCTCAATATGCATGCAGCCCTACATTTAACCCCAGTACTGCAAACACACACACCAAACCATCAAGCATAAAGGAGATCCATGTCATCACACTGAGTACAATCAGCAACTCTCAGGGCAGTTTGTGTCCTATCTTACCCGAGTGTGCCATCAGGTCAGACCTCCCTGACCCGGAGAAGGACACCAAGAGCAATCCAGGCCAAGCCACTTACTAGGCAGACACTCCCCTTCATCAAACCCCTCCCATGCATCCCAATTCAGTCCACAGCCAAAACTACATGGGCTACATGAGACCCTACCCACCATCCATGAAAAGGGAACATTAGATCTACTAAAGCAAAAGGAAACAGACAGACATAAGGTTAATGCCTATAGTCACTGCTCAAAAGGCTAAGGTAGGAGGACTGTCAGGAGTTTGAGGCCAGCCTGGGCTACATAGTAGTTCTAGATTACTAGCCTGAGCCACAGTATGAGACCCTGATCCCAAAAGAGGAGGGGATGGAGGACTGAAAAGATGGCTCACTGGGTAAAGGTGCTTGCTGCCAGGCCTGACAACTTGAGTTCCATCATCAGAACCCACACTGTGGGCAGGAGGACCCACCCCAGACAAGCTCTCCTCAGCTTCCCCATGCAGTTGTGGCTACCACGTATGCACACACAGTAAATGCAGGAGGGAGGCAGGAAAGAAAAAAGAAACGTAAAGAATTTTAAAAAATACTTTTATTGGGCTGAGTGCTCAATATGCATGCAGCCCTACATTTAACCCCAGTACTGCAAACACACACACCAAACCATCAAGCATAAAGGAGATCCATGTCATCACACATTTTACAACTCTACAGTCACAGACCGGGTGGTGTCACCAGGCTGTGGAGCACCTGCCGCTGTGCTTCATATCCGTTATCCCCAGCCTGTCCTCGGCCCTCAGACCCACATGCCAAAGTACACTGTAAAGGAAATTAAAATGACTCATCAGCAGACCTTCAAACAGAAACCACCCGGGGTTGTAGGGCCACACCCCATGTTCGCTTTCACTCGAGTAAACAGGGAGTTTGAGGAGAAAATCCGACAGATGGCAGGAGGATGGAGAAGTGGAGCCCCAGCTGACAATGCCAGTGGCTTTGGAAGCAGGATCCCTAGAAGGAACCCCTCCACTCCAGCTCTGTCAGACCAGGTTCAGGCTGCTGGAGACCTACAGAACTGCTCAGATGAATTCGCACATGGAAGCCACATTGTTATACTAATCTACTGCAGTGCAAAAAGCTAATGCAAGGTCTGCTGCGGTGTGCTTCACTGCACATGCAAAGGCTCCCTCAGAACACTAGGGCCTCCAAGGCAAACTGCACACTCCCGACATGAGGCTGCTCTCTGCTGAGTCACTTCCATCACAGACTTCTGCTTCCAAGAACTCACGTTTCCATCAAAAATGAATGTTTAGAGTAACTTCATGTTGTGGTCCCTGGATCTGATTTCCTGAAATGATTTACAATCGCTGTGTCTATGGTGATTATAGTTTCTGGAAATGCTGAGACACTGACCCATGGGAGACATGAAAATGTGGACTGCCCCAAATGCCCCAGGACAACAGCACAGAGCAGGGTTCAGACACAGAGCTCCCCACAGTTTTGGGTTTTTCATAAAATGCAGACTGTTTAAAATAGAGTTATATGCCAAGCAGTGGTGGTGCACACCTTTAATCCCAGCACTGGGGAGGCAGAGGCAGGTGGATCTCTGGGAGTTTGAGGCCAGCCTGGTCTACAGAGTGAGTTTCAAAAAACCAAAACAAAGAGAGTTATGGTATGATAAGGTACATCTGCAATTAAGCAGAGTTTAAAACTAACCTGATCCCAAGCCTGTCAAAGAGCTGTTTTCTAAATAAAAAATATAAAGAGATTTTGGGTTTAATTTTTTTTTTTTTTTTTTTTTTTTTTTTTTTTTTTTTTTTGGTTTTTCGAGACAGGGTTTCTCTGTAGTTTTGCGCCTTTCCTGGAACTCACTTTGTAGACCAGGCTGGCCTCGAACTCACAGAGATCCGCCTGGCTCTGCCTCCCGAGTGCTGGGATTAAAGGCGTGCGCCACCATCGCCCGGCTAATTTTTTTTTAAATTGCCAAAAATATCTGAACACACATTCTATCCTATAATCTAGCTCCTATTGCTGTACAAATAGGAAACATGATAAAGGAAGATTTTATGGTCTTAGCTGAGAAATACCATACATCTTTTACACAAAGTCTGATTACAATGTTTCTCTCCTGTCTAAGATTTCCTGCCTCTGAGGTCCCTAGACACTGTGCTACCAACAGGCACCAGCCTCAAAGTAGCTTTGATTTCATTTCCCTTAAGGAACATGCTGGCCATACCATCTTTGGAAATGACAAGAAAGCAAGTCTTGTCACACTATGTCCTGAGTATACACTACCAGGCACACTTAAGAGAACATTTACAGCTGGGGTAACCAATAATATGCTCTTCTCTCAGCAAAATGATAAATCAAATTATATAGAGCAGTGGCTCTCCAACTTCTTAATGCTGTGACCCCTAACTATAAAATTATTTCATTGTTACTTCACAACCATAATTTTGCTACTGTTATGAGTCGTAATGTAAATATCTGATATGCAGGCTATCCAGTATGGAACACTCATGGAGGTCACGACCCACTGCTGTGGTGACAACGGCAACCCAGTGTTACCGACCCCCAACAAACCATGACACAGGCACTCCACTCTGACCTCTTCACTCTGCAGCAATTGCAACTTCAAGTCCTAGTCTGAAGATACATGGCTGCTGTGTGATGGCTATGAAGCAGGAACTTTTAAAAAGCTATAAACAGGCTGGGAGTAGTAATACAGGATGTTAATCCTAGCACTCGGGAGGCACAGGCAGGGGGAGCTCTGTGAATCTGAACCCAGACTGGTTTTACGTAGCAAGCTACAGACCAGCCAGGACTATATAAAAACTGTCTCAAAATACAAAAATCAAAAACAAAAAAAAGCTACACACAGGGCTGGACAGATATCCCAGAAGTTAAGAGCACTTGCTGATCTTGCCAAAGATAGGTTCAATCCTATCACCCACAGGGTGTGGCTCACCACCATCTGTAACTACAGTCTCAAAGGCTCTAACACCCTCTTCTGGCTTCCTAGGGTACTGTATGTACATGATGCACAGACATACACGTAGACAAAACACCACAGCCAACAACAGGTGACTCCAGTGCCAAGGGTGTCCTATTCCCTTCTTCTGGCCTCCACGTCACCAGCACTCATGTGCTCATGTCAACAAGTAGACACACACATACACATCAATAGAAAGCTACCCACTGGGATCAAGATGACTTAGCAGGTAAAGACACTTGTTGCCAAACATGATGAGCAAATACATGAAACCCAGGTGGTGAAGGGAGAGAAACAGGCTGTCCTCTGATTTCCACATGAGAGCCTTGGTACACATGTGTACATACAAATAAATAAATGCAATAAAACAAAAAAAAATTCAAACCCATATACTCAACCCAGAGAGAGGCACACTGGATAAGGCACACGCCACCAACCCCTTCAACCTGGATCCCACTGTGGAAGTAGAGAACCAACTCCTGGAAAGTTGTCCCTGATCACCAAACACACTGTGGCATGCCCTCCACCAATAGTAACATCTTTTCTCTAAAAATAAAGATTAGGGTTATTATAACTCAGTGGACCCCATTCTCAGCACCTCAAATGCAACGAAGAGCTGCTCCTGCAAAGGCCTGCTATGTACACAGACCTAACACCGTCACACCCCAGGTAGCACATCCTTCAGATGACGGGGGGGGGGGGGGGTGGGGGGGGGGGGGAATAGTGCATGCTTTTTTTTTTTTTTAAAGATTTATTTACTATGTATACTGTGTTCTGCCTGTATGTATACCTACATACCAGAAGAGGGCACCAGATCTTCTTACAGATGATTGTGAGCCACCATGTGGGTGCTGGTAATTGAACTTGGGACCCCTGGAAGAGCAGCCAGTACTCTTAACCTCTGAGTCATCTCTCCAGCCCTGGTAGTATGTCTTTATCCCAGCACTTGGGAGGCAGAGGCATGCAGAGCAGATCTCTTGAGTTCAAGGCTAGCCTGGTCCACAAAGCCTTCCAAGACAGCCAGGGCTACAGAGAGAAAGAAACCCTGTCTCAAACACTCCCACCCCCAAAAAATACAAAAACAAAAAGAAACAAAAAAAGTGCAACTTAAAGAAGACAGCACCAAAGAGATTACCCAGACAACAAGAACAAAAATAAATAAATAATTTTATCAAGAAGTAAAAGTAGCCAGGCCAGGTGGCACAGGCCTGTAATACTCCTAGCACTTAGGAAATGGACCCAGGAAAGATGACCAAAGTTCAAGACCAGTCTGGTCTCCAATGCCAAGCAACTCAGGGCTACATTCTGAGAAACTGACTGAAACCATCTCCCCAAGCCCACCTCCACAAAAAACAAAACAAAACAACAACAACCCAAACAAACAAAACCCATCATTTTCTAGGATAGAAGCTAGGTGACATGGCAGTACATGCCCACTAGCCCAGCATTTGGGAGGCCTTGTGGCAGGAGGATCACAAACTGAAGGTCGGCTTGGCTACAATGTAAGACTTGTCTCAAATAGGAAATTTTCCAAGGCTAAAAAGAGGGAGTGTCTATATACTGGCAGGGCCCACCTCGCTGAGCACAGTGACTGAAAACACGCTAAGGGGAACTGCAGTGCAGTCCAACCCCAGGGCTCTAGAGTCAGAGCAGCTATCTCAAAGAAGAATCCAAACAATTACAATATATCAACAACCAGACCAGACCTTCACAATCCAGAGAAAAACAGTGCCAGCCTTCAAATAGATGGCACAGCCAAATGTCTTATCAACTATGGGTCAGAGTATGAAAAAAGTTTATTCAGAATGCCAGAGTCTCAAATATTTCCAATGCATTATCAAAAAGTCTAATTTTAAGGGCGTAGAGGATTTTCAAAGGCTCTCAATCACAGAAATTAAACACCAGGCTGAGAACCATGCAACAGGCCTATAACTCAACTAGGAAAACCAGTATGGAACTAAGGCTCTAGAATCTTTTATTTTATTTTATTTTATTTTTTAAAAGACAGGGTCTCGCCGGGCGGTGGTGGCGCACGCCTTTAATCCCAGCACTCGGGAGGCAGAGCCAGGAGGATCTCTGTGAGTTCGAGGCCAGCCTGGGCTACCAAGTGAGTTCCAGGAAAGGCGCAAAGCTACATAGAGAAACCCTGTCTCGAAAAACCAAAAAAAAAAAAAAAAAAAAAAAAAAAAAAAAGACAGGGTCTCCCTACATGGCCCTGGCTGCCTTGGAACTCACTCTGTAGACAAGGCTGGCCTTGAACTTAGAGATCCATCTGCCTCTACCTCCCAAGTGCTGAAATTAAAGGCATATGCCACAATGTCTGGTATAGAAAACTTCTTAAATATTTATTTTTATTTTATGTATATGGATGTTTTCTCTCATGTATATGTGTGTACCACAAAGCCAGAAGAGAGCATCAGATACCCTGGAACTGGAATTATAGAAGGTTGTGAGTCATGTGGGTGCTGGGAATCCAATCTGGGTCTTCTGCAAGAATAGCCAATGCTCTTAACCACTGAACAATCTCTCCAATTCCTTAGAATACTACTTTTTTATTTTTTTATTTTTAAATAAAAAATAATGGTTTTTAAATAAAAAATCTGGTTTCTCTTCAGATCGTATAAATCTTTCACCTTTTACTTTTTTTTTTTTTTAAGAGAAAAAAAGTGCTGTCAGAACACTTGAGTATCTGATAATACTGAAAAGAAATTACACACCTGGAAGAAATGAGACTAATTTAATTTGAAAACAAAAATAAAAAAACAATTCAACAAAAGCACCTAGAAGACCAAGCATTCAAAGACTGGAAAAACCACCATCTCCAGGAAGGACAGCAAAAGACTGTGCAGAAAAGCCAGTGCTGGGGCAGCAGCTCGCTCACACCTGTAATCTCAGCACCTGAGGGATGGAACAGCAGGACTAACAAATTGAAGGCCAACCTGGAGTTACAGGGTCAGCCCCTTTCTTGGAAATGGGGGTGGGGCATGTGTGCAGGGTTAATGAAAGGATTTAGGGATATAGCATTCACCAAGTCCTAGAAGAAAAGTAATCCCAATACACTAATGGCTCAAGAATCAACACGCAGTTAAATGGCTGTTAACACACTAAAGCCAGGCTACCCAGACATCCAACTCTGTCATCGCAGCACTAGAGGCAAGAAGACTGAGCAAGGTCAAGGCCAGCCTAATCTACACAAGCTAACGGTTCTTCAGTATGGTCTTTTCAAAGTTCTTTTTTG
This sequence comes from Peromyscus californicus insignis, assembly GCF_007827085.1. Classification (NCBI taxonomy): domain Eukaryota; kingdom Metazoa; phylum Chordata; class Mammalia; order Rodentia; family Cricetidae; genus Peromyscus; species Peromyscus californicus. Next base: position 4,440,981 of record NW_026294491.1, read on the forward strand.
GGAACAGAAGGGACTGGAGGTTTCCCTTTATCAACCAGGACAATGTGGAATGTCTCAACCTAACCTAGAAATCCCTCCAAGGTGTGCCTGCATGATCATCTCTTAGGTGATTTTTATATCCTGTCAAATGAACAGTATCAACCATCTCACTGCCTAATCACTAAAAGTCACATCACATTGACTTGCCAGGTTTCTAAATACATACCAGATATTATAAAAGCTTTATTTGGGGATACAGCTCAGTTGAGTGCTGTGGGATGTTCTGTATGGCAAATGTGCTGCTCTGATTGGTTGGTAAATAAAACACTGATGGGCCAGTAGTCAGGTAGGAGGAAGTATAGATGGGACAAGGAGGAGAATAAAGCTGGGAAGTGGAAGGCTGAGTCAGAGACACTGCCAGCCGCCATGATGACAAGCAGCATGTGAAGATGCCGGTAAGCCACGAGCCACGTGGCAAGGCACAGATTTATGGAAATGGATTAATTTAAGCTATAAGAACAGTTAGCAAGAAGCCTGCCATGGCCATACAGTTTGTAAGCAATATAAGTCTCTGTGTTTACTTGGTTGGGTCTGAGCGGCTATGGGACTGGCGGGTGAGAGAGATTTGTCCTGACTGTGGGCCAGGCAGGAAAACTCTAGCTACAGTTGAGTTCTTGCCTAGCATGCACAAAACCCTGGGTTCCATCCCCAGCACTACATAAAACCCCCGTGTGTTGGTGCATGATTGTAATCCCAGGCAGGGGGTTCAGAAGCTCCAAAGCCATTCTTGATTAGAGTTAGTTCAAGGCCAGCTTGGGGTATGTGGGTATTTGTTTATATAACTCTTAGGTGAGGATGGACATAGGGCTTAAGCATGAAAGGAAAAGCAAAGAATCAAAAAAAGACTAGATTTCTTTCCCAGCACTGAACCAAAAGAGGGCAAGGAAGGGAACAGATGGATTATACATCATTAAAGAAAAATCTATACAGAGGGCTATGTAAGTAAAAGCAAAGGTGTCATAAACAAAGCTAAAAGACACACTCAACAGAAGGAAAAACTTCTAATACTGACAACTTTTAATGTCAACTTCATGGGAATTGAACCCAGGCCTCGTTTGTGCATGTGGAGAATACTCTAATAATGAACTACAAATCCAGTGCTAACAGAGTACTCCAGAATTACCTTGATGAGGATCATGAAAGTTCCCAACAAGAAATAAGCATCCGAGTGTGCTAGGCATGAGCTGATCACTACACACAGTACAAACCCATGGAATGTCACACCATGCCCTAGAAACACAAGTTAACTACTGTATCTATTGAAATGGATAAATTAAAGGATGGGAGTGTAGCTCAGCGGTACAGCATTTACCTAACAAGGTCCTGGCTTAGTCTTCCCAGCTCCCCAAAAAAACATTTCATTTTTTCGATTTTGATGCTAGAAACTGATTTGAGGGATACAAGATACAGCTATTTTCCTTACTATGCAAACACCTCACATAAATCAAGGGAAAAAATAACTACCTCACACAAGTCACAGAAAATACAAATGACCGATGAAAACAGAAAGATGTACAATCTCCCAGATCAAGCAGCTCAGATACTTATAACTCCAGCCACAGCCAGAGCTTCTGAGGCTTTGTGGCCTCCTCTGACACCCTGGGATACATTCATACATTCATATGCGCGCGCGCGCGCGCGCGCGCGCGCACATGCGCGCGCACACACACACACACACACACACACACACACACACACACACACACACCATACACACAAAAAATACATTTTTTTTAAATAAAAGAACACATGGGTACACAGACAGATACACAAACAAAACACCCATATACATTAAATTTAATAACATTGAAAAAACAAATAATAGCAGGGTAGTGGTGGCACATGCCTTTAATCCTAGCACTAGGGGAGGCAGAGCCAGGCGGATCTCTGTGAGTTCGGGAGGCCAGCCTGGTCCACAGAGCGAGATCCAGCACAGGCACCAAAACTACACAGAAAAACCCTGTCTCAAAAACAAACAAACAAGCCGGGCGGTGGTGGCGCACGCCTTTAATCCCAGCACTCGGGAGGCAGAGCCAGGCGGATCTCTGTGAGTTCGAGGCCAGCCTGGACTACCAAGTGAGTTCCAGGAAAGGCGCAAAGCTACACAGAGAAACCCTGTCTCGAAAAACAAAAAAAACAAAACAAAACAAAACAAAACAAAAAAAAAAACAAACAAAACAAAAACAAAAACAAAAAGAAAGAAAAAACAAGTAATAGAACAACAAAAAGTTCTGGTGGTAAAAAAAAAAAAAAAAAGCAAAATCTTAATGATTTTGAAATCCAGGTGGCCAGTACATAAACAGGGTTCATTACGTATTTTTTCTGAGCATATAAGAAAGTCAACTACATGTGACAGAACACACTGGAGGCAGCAGAGGACAAGAGGAACAGGAGCTCCAAGCCAGCCCCAGGCTACATAAGACTGACTCAAAAGGGGTGCTGGGAAGAGGGGGGAATGAAAGAGTAAAGAAAACAAATAGCCACCCTGCCTATAAGCAAAGCACTGAACCACACCAACAATCAAGGAAATGCAAAAACAGTTAACACCTTTTACCTGACAGATACACACACCGCAAAGGTGAAAGCTTGACACTTCACAGAAAGCAGGCTCTCTACTGCCTCATTATCAAGATGAATTGCAACATCCTTCAAGGAGGTAATCTGGAACATTCTTGAGACCTTCTAAAATAATGAGCCAGATATGGTGGCACACATGTGTAATCCCAGGGCTGTAAACTGAGGCAGTATGATCAGTATTAGTTGAAGGCCAGTCTTGGATACATGAAAACTTGACCACCCCTACAAACATGGAGGGATTTGATGTGGCTATACACATCTGTAACCCCAGCACTGAGGAAGCAACTACGGGCAAATTACTGCCAATTCCAGACCAGCCTCTACACAGTGATTCTGCACAGTGCCCACTGTGAGTTCTAGGCCAGCCAGGAATACACAGGGAGACTCTCAAAGCAAGTGTCTATGGGGAAGGGGTGCCTATCTTTTCTGTCCTAAACAAATGAACTTGTTGTCAGTCATAAGTTACAATAAGAGAGAGAGAGATTAGGCAAGTTGGCATACTTTATAATAGTTATATATACTTTATAATATACTTTATGATAGTTAAAAACTAAAAAATTCTTCTGGATTGTAGTTGTGCACACCTTTAATCCCAGCACTCAGGAGGCAGGATCTTAGTTTGAGGACAGCCTGGTCTACAGAGTTAAGTTCCAGGACGGCTAGGGCTACACAGAGAAACAGTCAAAAAAACATATCTATTTTATTTTCTGTGTGTTTGAGTGTGTTTGGCCTGAATGTGTATGTCTGGTGCTCTAGGAGGCCAGAAGAGGGTACTGGATCCCCTGAGACTGGGGCTACAGATGGCTGTGAGTTGCTGTGGGTCCTGGGAACTGAACCCAGGTTCTCTGTAAGAATAGTCAGTGCTTTTAACCGCTGAGTCATCTCCAATCTCCCATCTGTGCAGAGTTTACAATATACTTTAACATCTGTTTCTCACCATGTCAGTGATCTAGAAGGGAGGATGGATGAGGCTGTCCATAGCAGTAGAAGTACTGTGCCACTTTCTATAAGAACTTGAGGAGCCTGGTGGCACAGGCCTTTAGTCCCAGCACTCGGGAGGCAGAGGACAGGCTCCAAAGCTACACAGAGAAACCCTGTCTTGAAAAAAAACAAAACAAAAAAAAAAAAAAAAAAAAAAAAAAAGCTGTAATAAACAACAATTTAAAGACCCAATGGCTGTCTTATTTTGGAGGATGCTTGCTAGCTGGAGTTTAAAGATTTTAGAGAAAAAGCGTGTGTTGCTGTTCCCATTGAAAAAGAAAAATGTTGAGGCAACTTGAAGATCCAGAAGTGTGAGTCTATGTATACCCTTCCGCACCTAAACCTTCCCAGCACCAACAATGTAGGCATAAGAGGACTAGCCTGGGCACACATTTTTACTCCAATCCCTGCTAACAAACTGAAGGTCTATGATGTAAGTTCAAAAGGGAAGCAGAAAAAAAAACACAAACTTCCTGAATATGAGAGATGACTCAGCAGTTAAGAGCACTGGCTGCTCTTGCAGAGGACCTGGGTTCAGTTCTAACACCATGTGGTATAGCTCAACTGCCTGTAGCTCCAGTTTCAGAAGATCTGATGACTTCTTCTGGCCTACATGAGTACCAGGCATACACCTGGTGCACATACCAGGCAGGCAAAACACTCATACATAAAATATAATAATATAAATAAATTTAAAAAACACTAAGATGTTTCCACAAATGGAAAAAAAGAAAAACAAAAAAACTTCAAAAAAAGAGACTTTGGCTGGCTCAGCTGGTAGAATTCCTGCCTAGCAACCCCAGCATCACACAAACTGGACACGGGGTGAACATCTGTGATCCCAGCACAAGGGACGTAGAGACCAGAGCACCAGGAAGTTTGAGGTTAGTATGGGCTATGAGAGATAATGAAAACAAACAAACAAAAAACCCAAGAACCAGCTGTGGCGGCTCATACCTGTAATTCCTAAGCTCCAGAGGAAGGAGGGTCACCTGAGGTGAGGGCCAGTCTGTCCTACAGAATGAGACCCAACCAGAGGGTACTGGCCAATCATTAGAGTGGATGGTCTGTAGGAGTCCATGAGTTGATGACCACAGAAGAGTAACTCACGTGTGAACGCTCAGCACACCTCCCACGTATTAGAATCACAGGCATGTGCCATCAAATCTGGCTTTTTTATGTGTAGGTAGGGCACACCTATAAAGCAGCAGTAGGAAGACTGAGGCAGAAAGGTTCCATGTCACTAAAAGATAGGGTTTTAATTGAGCTCTGGTCTAAATGCAGGAGGTCCTGTGTTCAATTCTAAGGAATAAAAAGAGAGAAAAAAAGAAAAAGTGGGTCCTGCCAGTTAGCTCAGCAGATAAATACATGCTTTAAAAACCTGATAACTAGCCGGGCAGTGGTGGCGCACGCCTTTAATCCCAGCACTCGGGAGGCAGAAGCAGGTGGATCTCTGTGAGTTTGAGGCCAGCCTGGGCTACAGAGTGAGTTTCAGGTAAGGCGCAAAGCTACCCTGAGAAATCTTGTCTCGAACCCCCCCCCCCCCAAAAAAAAAAGAAGAAAGAAAGAAAGAAAGAAAAACAAAACAAAACCCTGATGACTTGGATGACCTGGAACCCACAGAAGGAGGAGAAATGACTCCCAAAAGTTGTCCTCCGACCCCTATATGAGCATCATGGAATGTGTACTGCTCTTCTAACACAACAGTAATAATAAAAAGAAATACAGACTGCCATAAAAATTAAGCTTTTAGCTGGGCAGTGGTAGCACACGCCTTTAATCCCAGCACTTGGGAAGCAGAAGCAGGCAGATCTCTGTGAGTTCGAGGCCAGCCTGGTCTACAGAGTGAGATCCAGGACAGACACAAAGCTACACAGAGAAACCCTGTCAGAGGGTGGGGGGAATTAAGCCTTTCCACTTGCTGAGGCAGGGGATCAAGTGTTCGAGGCTCCATAGTGAGATGAGGTCTATAACAGTAAACATTTTCTCCTATCTCCTCTCATGTCTAAAACATTGCAGAAGATGCTCAGGAGCACACAGGCCCTTAGGGACATTGTCCCTGAGTAAGTCTGTGTGCATGCTAATGCTATATAGATGTATGAGTTCAAAGGAGAGCTTTCTAAGAATGGTGCTCAGTGTGACAATTCCAGAAAACCCTGTGAGTTCCTAAGCCAGAAAGAAAGGAGAGCACATTCTAAGGAGAAGAAAGGAGCTTACCGTTGGAAAAGCAAAGCTGGGTGTGAGAAGTGAGCACAAGTAAGTGAAAAGGCCTCCACCAAAGAAGACACACAGAGGAGGGGGAAACATTTACAAGCCATGTGTCTACCACCCAGAACACATAAAGACCTCTCACAACTTCACAGAAAACCTATAAACCCAACTGAAAAGGGTCAGAGGACTAGAAGAGAGATTTGCGCAGAGAAGAGGTACAAATGGTCAACAAACATAAAAGATACGATATTAGAACTAGGAGAAGGGGAGTCCAAACCATAAGGAAGGTGCTGGCAAGATGGCTCAGCAGACAGAGGTGCTCACTGTAAAAGCCTACTGACCTCAGTTCATCCAAAGTCATTCTGACTTCTACACACTCACTGTGGCATCCACACCCACATCCGCCACACAGGCACACAATGAAACATTGGAAAAATCATGGAGTAGTATTTAACATTCACTAGGATGATTTTGGTTTTGTTTTTAAAGAAGTAGCTGTACGCGGGAGGCAGAGGCAGGTGGGTCTCTGTGAGTCTGAGACCAGAGTGAGTTCCACAACAGCCAGAGCTGTTACACAGAGTGACCCTGTCTCAAAAGGACAAGCACAAAACAAAACAGGTTTTGGTGAAGATGTGGAGAAACTAGGACAGGCTCTCATTCATCTCTTGCAGAAGTGTAAAATCAGTCACTGAAAATTATTAGCAGTTCTTCAAAGACCGCAGGACCTAGCAATCCCACTGGAAGCTCTCTACACAAGTGAAACAGTGCTCAAACACAGTTACACACTCAGAACAGCACTATGCACAGCAGCCGGGAACAGAAGCACCGAGATTTCCTTCAGCAGGTGAGAGATGCACACACTGTGCTATGCACATACAGTGGAATATTACTCAGCCACAAAACGGAACCATGTACTGACATAACATGGCTGCCCTGAAAACAGCGTACTAAATCAAAGAGCTAGACACAGGGCTGGGATGAGCTCAGAGACTCAGCGCTAACTTAGCATGTGTGAAGCTCTGGAGGAAAGGAAAGGGGAAGGAAAAGAGAAAGACGGGACAAGCAGAGATGGGAGAAAGGAAGAAAGAAGCCAGACACAAAAGGTCAAATAGTTTATCATTCTATTTATAGCCTAGTTCCATCTGAGGTAACAGAACTGAGGGCAGTTGCCAATGATGGTGGTGGGGGCCTGGACAGGAGGGAGTGGGGACAATTACGTAAAGATTGCAGCTGCCTCTGGGGTAACTGCTGCAAAGCACTGTGAGCACACTGGGGTGATTTAACCAGGCCTGCCGGCTCACACCTGTGACCTCAGCAAGCTAAGAGGTAGAGAGAGGCAGGAGGGGCCAGGTGAGCTTCAGGCCAGCTGGGGTCACACAGCAGGATCGCCTCAAAACAAGACAGTTAATTTTGTGACAGCAATTTTCTCCCCCTCCCCCCAAGCTGAGAACTGAACCCAGGGCCTTACGCTTGCTAGGCAAGCGCTCTACCACTGAGCTAAATCCCCAACCCCAATTTTTCTCATTCTTAACACCACCACCATACTAATATTCTATACCAAAAACAATCAACTCCACACTTGTCACTCATGATCTCATCATCCCTATCCAAATAAAACTCCAGAATAGACAAATCTTTGCACAACCTCAACTGTACTCTGAGACTTTACTGGTATCTTAAGTGTAGACACAAGAATCTTCCTGAGTATCACGCAACTTTCCTCCAATGGCTTCAGGTACAGAATTTACTATCAGAGAGCAAATCATAAAATCCTAACAGGAGCAACTGTCTCCTCATCTTTTACACTGCGGCTAGCACCCACCCAAAACACACTTGTTTGTGACTGGGGCTGGAGAGACAGCTCAGTGGTTAAATAAAGAACTTACTTCTCTTTCAGAGGACCCAAGTTCAGTTCCCAGCACCCACAATGGATGACTCATAACTCTAGTCCAGGAATCAAATGCCTCTGGCCTCCATGGGCACCTGCACTCACGTGTACATACGACAACATAGATACACAAACATGCACATAATTTAAAATAATAAAAGTACTTAAAAAATACTTCTTGGTAGGTAGTTTTTGCTATTGCATAGTAGATGAACTCTGGGTTGGTGGTGGATGGGAGGTGATAAAGAAACTACTCTTGGGACTGAAAAGATGGCTTAGTGGGTAATGCATTTGTGATCAAACCTGATGACCTGAGTTCAAAACCAAGACCTACACTGCAGGAGTGAACCCAATTCCCACAAGTTGTCTCTGGTCTCCACTGTCAATTTGGGATACACACTTCCCCCTCCCCACAAAAATTAATAAAAAAGAAAAATAATAAAAAAAGAAATAAATACGCCTATGCCCACACTGACTGTAATGCTAATCCTTACTATCTGTGACTGGAAATGCAAGCCCTGTGGTAACAGCACAGTGTAAACGTTTTCAGAGAGACAGCAATGTACTTTTTCTGTTCCTTTAAACCAAGATGACACTCAGGGAGCAAAAACAGGAGGATCAAGCTCAAGGCCAACCTGAGCTATTTAGCAATAACTCAAAAGAAAAGGGAAGAGGTTGGGAGGCCTTGCCACTCCCCCAGGGCTTGGTTCCCAGCACTCATATCAGTCAGTTCACAACCACCTGCAATGACAGTTTCTGGAGACCCAGAGACTTTTGTCCTTCCAGGGCAGGTTAGAGCACACAAGAACCCACACAAACAATTTTTTTAAAAAAGAAAACCCTACAGAAAGAAAAAAAAAAAAAGAAAGAAAGAAACCCCTAATCCAGGCAGTGGTGGCACACACCTTTACGCCCAGCACTCAGGAGGCAGAGGCAGGTGGATCTCTGAGTTCAAGGCCAGCCTGGTCTATAGAACCACTTCCAGGACAGTCAGAGCTACACAGAGAAACCCTGTCTCAGAAAAACCAAAACCAAACAAGCAAAACCCTAAAATGAACATGTTCTATTTCTATATCAAGAGTCCCACATTCTATGTGCTACTTAAGAAGAACCGTAACAGAAAACCTAGAGTAAGAACTCCCAATCTTCTCAGAAAACAGTGGAGAATAACCTCAGGCATCCAGCTAGCCCCAGCCCTCTCAGGTTCTTTTCTCATGTTAGTGTTAGCACACTTTCTCTTGGTGCTGGGAGTTGAACTCAGGACCTCACAAATGTTAAGTACACACTATCAGTGAATGACTCCCTCACCCCAACATGCATTTTGTGTGTGTGTGTGGGGGGGGGGGTTGAAGCAAGTCTCAAACAGCTGAGGATGACCTTCATCTCCTAACCTTCCATCTCCAGGGATCTCAGGTATGCCCCACTGAGCCCGACAGCCTGACTCACACACACTTTTAAAGACGACTACTGAAATACCAAGTTTTATCTTTAAACCAGAGACTAGATCAGAACTCATGGGTGATCATACAAGTAAATGTTGGGATAATCTTTTTGAACACTGTGTGAAGATGTGCCTATGTCCTTCCTCATTTGCTGAAGCACCTTCTCATTGGTTTAATAAAGAGCTGAATGGCCAATAGCTAGGCAAGAGAGGATAGGCAGAACTTCCAGGCAGAGATAGGAACTCTGGAAAAGAATCTGAGGCAAATAGACTTGGAAAAAGTCAGATATCCGGTACTGAGAAGTAACAAGCCATGTGGCAGAACATAGATTACTATAAATGCATTTTTTTATTTACAAGAGCTAGCTAAAAACAAGCCTAAGCTAAGGCCAAGCTTTCATAATAGTAAGTCTCCGTGTCATTATTTGGGAGCTGGTATTCCAAGGAAAGTCCAACTACAGATAAAACTGATTTTCACCCCAGATTTCAGCTCCATTACTCTGGTTCCACCTTCACTTAACAGGGAGCTTCCAACGCTTATACAGGAGAGCATTACTGCACAAGAATGTTTCCCTTAGCCAGGAGTGGCAGCCCACTCCTTTGATCAGAGAGTTCCAGGGCAACCAGAAACCCTGTCTTAAAAATCGAAAACAAAAAAGAATGCTTTCCTCAGCTTTTTCTAAAAAACACCTGTTCCAAACCATTACTATTGCCCAGCATCCACAAAATCTTAGCATGGTATATACTAGGTGTGGCGCTGTTCACCTATAATCCCAGTACTCCAGTAGAGACAGCACAATCAAAAGTTCAAGGTCATCCTAAACTGCACAACAAACTCAAGACCAGCCTGGTGTACCAGAAACCCTTTCTCAGACATTAGAAAAATACCTGCTTATACCCCTGGTAGATGCAGGCAATGAGCCAAAACATAACCCACTGCTCCATGAAGACCCTAGTGACAGCCTATAAGGTTTTAACACCTAAACTGCACAGCATGAACCTAAGAATGGCCAACACTGGGGGCTGGAGAGATGGCTTGGTGGTTAAGAGCACTGACTGATCTTCCAGAGGTGCTGAGCTCCATTTCCAGCAACCACATGGTGCCTCACAAATATCTATAGTGGGATCTGATACCCTCTTCTGATATAAAGATGTACATGCAGATAGAGTGCTCATATACATAAAATAAATTAATTTTAAAAAATAGCCAACACTATCCTCTAACTGTTAGTAAGGGAAAAGCTACAGCCACACTCACATATCAGCCCAAGGCTAACTCCTAGCTTAAGGTTCTCTAAAATAAAGTGCTGCCAAGAGTGATGGTGCACACCTTTAATCCCAGCACTTGGGAGGCAGAGGCAGGTGGATTTCTGTGAGTTAGAGGCCAGCCTGGGCTACATAGAGAATCCTGTCTCAAAAAAAAAAAGGAAAAAAGAAAAAAGGTATTTATACTGAGAACTTCATCTGAACACATAGAGAGAATGGGTTAGAGAATTCGAAGTGAGTTTAAAGGCTATTTAACAATTATACACTTAAAACTAGTTCAAGATGGTAAATTTCATTGAGTGTATGCTGTGGAATGTCGTTCTGTATGCTCTGAATATGTGTGGCTGGTTGGTGGATAAATAAAACAGATTGGCCAGTAGCCAGGCAGGAAGTATAGACAGGGTAAGCAGACAAGGAGAATTCTGGGAACAGGAAGGCTGAGTCAGGAGATGCCAGCCCACCATCCAGGGAGCAGCATGTAATGGCACACAGGTAAAGCCACGGAACACATATAGATTAACAGAAGTGGGCTGAGTTTAAGTGTAAGAGGTAGTCAGTAATAAGCCTGAGCTAATGGCCAAGCAGTTATAATTAATGTAAGCCTCTGTGTGTTCATTTGGGTCTGAGCGGCTGTGGGACCAGGAAAACTCCAACTACAAGTGTATCTTTTTTTTTTTTTTTAATATTTTAATACAGGACAAGGATTCATTTAGCCCAAACTGACCTAAAATTGGTAAGCATCCTCAATCTTCCACATGATAGATTACAGGCAACTGATCACCCACAAATTCTTTTATTTTTTATTTTATTTGTTTGTTTATTTATTTATTTATTTATTTATTTTGAGACAGGGTCTTGTTATGTAGCTCTGGCTGTCCTGGAACTTCCTATGTAGTCCAGGCTGGCCTGGAACTCACATAGATCCGCCCGGCTCTGCCTCTTAAGTGCTGGGATTACAGGTGTGTGCCACCACCACCTGGCCAAATTCTTTATTCATAGCCCAGTAGCATGTCTGAAAAAAGTTCCACTAATAGGAAATTATACTAATCTATAAAACATTACATTTAGCTTTTTCGGTGCTGGAGATTCAATCTAGAAGATCATGGATGGCTGGCAACTGCTCTAACCACTGAGCACATCCCAGCCTCCAGTTTGGCTTTGGATACTGCGTTTACTCACGTAGGACACAGTCACTGGTGACCTTTGTGAAGAAGTTGTTCTGCTGATCCCAGCGCCATTTCTGGCAGCTAAAGTAAGTGCTAGAAAGATGTTCTGTAAGAACAATAATTAAAAAGAAATCTTTAAAAAAAAGCTCAGAGTGGTGGTGAATACCTTTAATTCCAGCACTGGGGCGGCAGAGGCAAAAGAAATCTCTGAGTTCCAGGCCAGTCAGGTCTACAAAGTGAGACCCTGTTTCAAAAAAATAACCAGAACTTCTTGGACAGAAAGGGGACACACCTGAACCCCAGCACCTGGGATGTGGAAGCAGGAAGACCAGGGGTTCTAGTCCAGCCTAGACTATGTAAGATCTTGTATGAACAAAAAAAGAGGAGTCGATAGATGATAAATATGTAAGGGCCAAAATGTTCCATTAGTTTGTTGATACTAACAACAAAAATACTTACTTTTGAAAACAACAGTGTAATCTTTTCAGTTTGGGTTTCATTTTAGAAGACTTGGGATGTTCATTTTAAAATAATGGTTCACTGCCACTGTATTGTTTTAGTTGCTTATTATCTAAGCTCTGCTTCATGCTGCCTTCTGTCCGTATTTCAAATCTCACACGCTGATGTCATTTTGAAGACTTGAATGACACATTGTTTCTCACCTTCCATCTGCTCAGAGTTAAATGTTAAAGAATGTTGTGTGGTATTTATTTAATAAAGTCTTTGAGACAGGGTTTCTCTGGGTAGCCCTGGCTGTTCTGGAACTGGCTCTGTAGACCAGGCTGGCCTTGACCTCAGAGATCTGCCTGTCTCTACCCGCCAAGTGCTAGGATTAAAGGTGTGCATAACGACCCTGGCTCCAGGTACAGATCTTAAGTACACAGTTTGGTGGTATGGTCTTTGGCTTTGTTTTGTTTTTGTGGGGTTTTGTTTTGAGAACTTTAATTTTTTTTTAATTAAAAAATATGAGATGGGTGATGGTGGCACAAGCCTTTAATCCCAGCATTTGGGAGGCAGAGGCAGGCAGATCTCTTGTAAGTTAGAGGCCAGCCTTGTCTACACAGGAAAATTCCAGGACAGTCAGAGTTACATAATAGAGACCCTGTCTCAAAAACAAAAACTCACCTTTATTATTACTTTGTGTGAATACTGCATGCAGGTGTATTGAAGTCAGAGGTCAACTTTTGAGAGTCAGTTTTTTTTTTTCCCTCCCAAGACAAGGCTTTTCTCTGTGTAACAACCCTAGCAGTCCTGGAACTCACTCTGTAGACCAGGCTGGCCTCAAACTCACAGAGATCCGCCTGCCTCTGCCTCCTAAAAGCTGGGATTAAAGGCGTGCGCCGCTACTGGCTGGCTAGGGCAGTCAGGTTCTTAAGTTACTTTTTCTTAGCCACAGAGACTCAGATGTTCCTCACTTTTCACAAACCCCAAAACAATCTTAGATAGCACATACCCCTCAAGCATATAAAATTAAGTTGGTTTTATAATCAGAATAACTCTAGTAATAAACACTGGCAGCAAAAAAATAAAATAAAATAAAAACAAACACTGGCAGCACTAAAAATGTAGCTGGGCCTGATAGCCCACATCTGTAATCCGAGCACTCAAGAGACTAAGGATCAATGCATGTTTGAGGCTAACCTGGGATACACTGGAGGCTCTGTCTCAAACAAACCAAAAACCAATGAGCGAACTAAAAACTTACTTCAGTACTTAAATGGTCAGTCAGGAGAAACTGGAGAGAAATAATGTTCTTTTCCTACCAAACTGGCAACAACATACCAAGCTTCCTACTGTAAATAGGAGGGAAAAGCTGGGAGGCGGGAAGCAGGCAGGCAAAAGAACTTGACACAAGATAGAGCGCCTAGGAACAACACTAGAACAATAGCCCTTCTTTCTCTAGTCAATCACCTGTCATTCTGTTTCAGTCAGAGGTTTGCTGTTTGAGACAGCATCTTGGTGTGCACCTCTTGGTTGGCCTGGAACTTGCTATGTAGACCACCAGGCTGGCTTCAACTCACAGATATCTGCCTGCTTCTGTCTCCAGAGTGCAGGGACTAAAGGTATGTGTCCACCAAACTCAGCAAGTTGGTGCCTGGAAAGTTAACTACAATCCTTGCATCAGATCATCTGGACCTAAGGTACAAGCGGAGGAGCTAGATTTAGCTCGGCAGCTAAGAAAGCACACTGCTCTTGCAGAGGGCCTGAGTTGAGTTCCCAGCACGCACTACTGAGCAGTTCACAACTCCCCTAACTCCAGCCCAAGTGTATCTGATGCCTCGAGCCTCCAAAAGAACCTGCACACACATGCACATACTAACACGTAATTACAAAATAATAAAGATAAACCTCTAAGGTTTTTTTTTTGATACAGCAGAAGTTACAAGTGCTTATTTAACTCTAAAGGCTGTATCCTGCATTCAATGCCTCCAGAGTTTACCAAACTCTAAAAATTCAGCCCCACTCTTGCTGTTAACGATTGGCTTTTAAAGACCAATAATAAAAACGTACCCTCCACCCATGGGTCTCATCTACAAATAAGCGTCATGGGGGAGGGGGGACTAGGCAAGGAGTGGGATAAAGATCTAAGCTTACAAAGTCTTTTCAGGCATTGCTTGAGGCATTTGGTGGACATGGAAATAAACGCGAGTTTGTTCGAGGGGTGCCAAGAGAAACAAAACTCCACAAGTCAGGGCACCAAACGCGGAACACAGGGCAAAGGGCATGCACCTCCTTGCTTTTCGCCCAAATCCCGATTAGTTGCTTCACCTGGAGCCTTTTCAAAGGCAGTCTATAATGGTCTCCGGCTCCTCCCTCCTCCTGAGCGAACTCAACAATCCCTACTACCTGGAGACCAGGACAAAGTCGTGCTTACCAAAAACAGGGCAGCTGTCAGAGCCAACAAACACGTCGGTACCATACCATAGTCTTTTGCCCCATTTCAGTCTGCACAACTCAACAACTACAAGCCAAAACACTTGGTCCCCAGCCTAAGTTACCGTTCTCCATTTTTCCAGTGGTGTTCGGTCAAATAAGCCGGCCGGTCTCCACTCCCTCTATTTCGTGTATTCAGTAGGCTTGTCAAAGTTCCCAACGCCAACCAACCCCCTGCCAGGACTCCAGCGTCTTCACTACGTTCCCGCCCCCAAGATCGGCTCCTTTCCTTCACTTTCTGAGGACTTTTCCTAGATGTTGCCCCAGGTCTGACACTCCAGGTCCTCCATCAGATCTCACCTCTCCCTGGCACAACTCTTCCTTGCTCATACGCAGCTGATTATCATTTGTGTCGTTCCTCCCCCGTGCCCCCCCCCAAAAGTTGTTTTTTCCTTATCTCTACTCAGAGGGAGACACACACACGATCTACTCTCAGCTCCAAGATCTCTCCCGTGCCCAGGCAGGGTTCGACCTCTGCACCTAACACACTCCCTCCGAGTTCCCTCACAGCCCTGCCATCCTCAGTTCCTTCACACCTATTTAAAAGACAAATACTCCACAACGCTCATTTCCTGTGCTTTTTTTTTTTTACGTCCAGAACACACGCTTTTCGTCCCAGATCAACTGCCTTGGCGTCGATCCCCACGACTTCTCCCCTCTTCCCACGTTCGTCGGGCTCGGACTCCCCCAGGCACCTCCCGGCCTGGGCCCGGCCCTGCCCTGCCCTGTCCCGCCAGCGGGCTCGGGTGTTCCTTCCCTCGGGGCCGCGAGGCCGCTGCCAGCAGGGCTGGCTCCGCGTGGGGCCGGCTCACCAGTTGGTCATGTCCAGGAAGAAGGCGCAGCCGGCCGGGTTGAGCTGGAAGCCGAGGAGCCGCTGGAACTCGGAGATGAGCACGTCCTTGTCGGTGGTGCCCAGGCAGCTGAACTTCTGCATGAGCTCGGGGTCCAGGTCCACGTCCATGCCCTCCATGGCGGGGGGCCCGGACGCCCAGCTTCCTTCGCCCTGGCCTGCTTCCCCACGGGCGGCCGCCGCGCCCGGGCCCGGGCCCCACGAAGGGCGGCCCGCTGCTGGCCGGCGCCGCGCGCGCTGCTCCGAGGCAGGCCCCAGGCCTCTCACCGCCTCCTGGGCTGCGCGCGCCGCGCCGCGCCGCACCGCTCGCTCCCTCTCCGGCTAGCTTTTGGGCTCGCGCTGCCCCCCCCTCCCACCCCCCCCAGCGCCCGCCTCCACCGCCGCCGCCGCCGCCGCCGCCGCCGCCGCTGTTTGCAGCACGGCCGCCTCCGCCTCCTCACGCGCCGCGCCCAATGCGCACGCGCGCGCGTGGAGGGGGGGGGGGGGTCACCTGGGCCCCGCCCCTTCCTCTCCCGGAGGCCCGCCCTTAGTGACGTCATAACCCGGTGACGTCTCTCGCGTGACCTCACCCCGGCGGAGCGCAGGGGGCGGGAGGTGGGACGCAGGGAAAGGACGGCCTGGGGCGGGTCTCTGTCCTCCGCGCGAGTCCCCACGCTGCGTGGGAGGAGTCTCGAGCGTGGGATGTGCGGCTGTGACAAGCAACCCCACCCCTGTGCTGATTGGGAGCCAGAAGTCGCCTCAGGGACAGAGAACGAGGCAAGGTCAAAGTGCAAAGGGCACCATAGAGCCGGCTCTTGTTCCTGAGCTCTGAAAGGACTTCTTCAAAAAGACACTTTCAAAAAGCCGTGAACGCTTGGTCCCGGGCCTCTGACTTGAGTTTATCATGACGGCTTATGTAATTATGCAACCTTAGCACGGCGTCTCCGGGAAATAAAGGCAGCCTCACACAAGCATCAGTCACAGGTCCAGATGCACACTGCCCTCGCTGCCAGAACCGATCCTCTGCGAATGCAGGTCAACACCTGAGAATTCAGCAAATCTAGTTCTGTCTTTAAAACAAGACAAAAACATGACTGTATACTGTATGCAGTGTATCTACCTCTTTGAGGTCCCGTTTGAAGATGAAGGATTAGAAAGATGTGGAGAAACCCATTTGCCCATTCTGTTACCAGATGTGTTTTCAGTATCTCCTGTTGCCAGATATAACTAGGTATGGAGAAGGGGGTGGGTAAGAAATGACCTGCAACCGGGGCCATGGCTTAATAAACTGTTTGCCTGTGAGCATGAAGACCTGAGTTCCTGAGACCTACTGCTCAGCCCCCGCTTATAAGGTCTGGCTGACGGCCAAGGGTGGTGACGCTGGTCTCACCCAGCACTCTAGAGGCAAAGGCAGGCGGGTCTCTGAGAGCTCGACGCCAGCCTGGTCTACATAGTGAGTTACAGGTCAGCCACGCCTGCATAGTCAGATACTTACTCCCCCTCTGCCTCCCCGCCCCAACAAGGTTTCTCTGTATAATACCCCTGGCTGTCCTGGATCTCATTCTGTAGACCAGGCTGGCCTCGAACTCACAGAATGCCTCCCGAGTACTGGAATTAAAGGCTAAAGGCGTATGCCACCACCGCCTGGTATAAGACACTTTATTAAAAAAAAAAAAAGCGAGATGGTGGTGGCACACGCCTTTAATCCCAGCAGACATGTGCACACAATAGTCTTCAGCCAGGGTGGTGGCACTGGCCTGTAATGCCTGCACTTGGGAGCGAGAGGCAAGAGGATCAATGGTTTAAGGCTAGAATCCGCTACATAGGTCAGTCGGGGCTGCATGAGATCCTTTTGGAGGCAGGAGGGTAGCTTTGGGTCATATACATTTGGGATTTAAATTTTCATTCTGCCAACTATTTGTAACAACAGGATCCATCCAGTAAACTGATTTATATAATGAGCTGAGCCACCTCTCTCCTTGATTTATGTAATGAAGTAACAATATATAAGCACAATGCATTGCTCAATAGGATTGACATTAGTATGGGCATTCAGAATATAACTGTTATTGTACAAGGCAGTAGATGTGAGGAGATGGCTTTGGGATTAGACGTTGGCCAAAGTACCAACGTATGCAGGGATTGTCTCTTCATTTGGCCTATCTTAGAGTTCATTTTTCTCACGTGCTGACCCTCTATGAAAACATGAGCTAGGAGGCTGGGAAGATGGCTGCTCTATGCAAGCATGAGGATCTGAGTTTGAATCCCCAGCACTCACTTAAAAAGCTAAGGATGGGTGCTTGTGTCTGTCATCCCAACCCTGGGGCACAGAGACAGGCAGATCCTGAGAGATGGCAGACGAGCCAGTTTAGCCCCAAAGGCAAACCTCAGGTTCAGTGAGAAAGCCTGTCTTAGCCAAGTGAGGCAGAGAGTCATAGAGGAAGACCTTGGACATCAACCTCTGGCCATCACGTGCTTAGCTCCAGAGAGTCCAGGTTTCGTTCCCACCACCAAAGGTAGCAGCCACTGAGATGGCAGTGGTGACAGGCCATGCCACCAAGACTAACTGCCTGCATTTAATCCTGACATGGTGAAAGGAAAACACTGACTCCACCTACTCATGCAACCGCACTAATAAATACATGTAATATAGGTGTAATATTATATTTAATAGGTTAAATGTAATATATATATTTAAAGAGAAGGTGACAGTGCAAGACAACTTGTATTCAACTGCTGGCTGTGGGACTTTGGAAGAGGGAACAGGCAAGGGATGGAGTTTCCTGAGGCTCCTTCTAGGAGCCCTGACCCCAGCCCAGCTGATTGTCCACAGGGTTGGAGGCAGTGAAGGCTTTTAGAAGTGTTGTGCAGCTGTAAGACCTTGCCTGTTCTTTGGAGACTCCTTAATTTTTTCCCCTTCCTGATAACCATGGAAAACACAGGTAAGGGGGCTGGAGAGGTGGCACAGTGGTTAAGGGTACTTGCTGCTCTTGCAGAGGACCCAGGTTCAATTTCCAGCACCTGCATCAGCCAGCTCACAACTGCCTGTAACTTTTATTTCCAGGGAACTGAATATTCTTTTCTAGACTCTGCAGGCACCTGCACACATGTGCACATACTAACACACACATACAAAATAATAAAAGTAAATCTTAACAAAATTGCATACATAATTTTTAAATAATAATAACAACAATAATTAATCATTAAAAGTCACTGGCTTTTCTCTTGTAACAAACAAACCTGAAAGAGAAGAAAACCAAAATTTAAAAAGGCAAAAACAAAACCCCAAGGAATTTCTGATTTAGTATGATATTTTCCTTCATTCTTTTCGCCAAGTCTATTCCAATCTGCCCCACATCCCGCAGCCCCACTCCATCTCCAGATGGTGAAATCGGAGAAGAGGAAGGGTATGGGAGGGTGGATATAAGGAACCTGGTATCAGGGAGTGCTCACCCACATGTTGACTGACTCACTCCATTCTCACAACCAAATCACACCAATATTATTACTATTACCATTTTGAGACAGGGAAATAAAAGTCAGTGGTGTAAGTACTTTGTTCAAAGAGATATACATTGAAAAAGCCAAACATAAGCTGAATTTCAGGAAAAAAAAACCTGTGTCCATCTCTCTGCTGGGATTACAGGCATGAATTACAATGCCCAGGTTCTGGGAATTCTTGTTTGTTTGTTTGTTTGTTTGTTTGTTTGTTTGTTTTTGAGTCAGGGTTTCTCTGTGTAGCCCTGGCAGTTCTGGAACTCACTATGTAGACCAGGCTGGCCTCAAACTCATAAAGATCCACCTGCTTGTGCCTCCTGAGTGCTGGGATTAAAGGCATGGGCCACTATTACCCATCTGGTTAGTTTAGTTTTTGTTTTGTTTTTGTTTTCTTATTATGAAGTTAAGCCAGTACTCACGAGGCAGAAGCAGGCAGATCTTTATGAGTTCCAGGAAAGCCAGAGCTACACAGAGATACCCTGTCTCAGAAAACCACAAAAGGAGCAGCTGAAGTTGACTTTGAACTCCTGATCCTCCTGCCTCTACCTGCTAATTGCTGAGATTACAGGGGTTACCATGAGGACTACTGAAAAGAGGCTCTTGTTAAAATTCCTCCGTCCAGGAGCCCAACTGAAGTCAGCATGTCTGGGCTGGAGCTCAGGAGTCACCTGGTGATTTTTATCCTATTCAAGTTTGAAGATCGGGACCATCTGTTGCTGCAAATAGTTTGCCCAACAGTTCAATTTGATTAAAGATTAGCAAGTTAAACTTACTTTTACTGCTATGTTTGACTTGCATCTGTCTCACAAAAAGCAACTGTGAGGTCCTGAGGGACAAAACTCAGGATGATCAGAATGAAGATCTGTGCATTTTTGAAGTTGGCAGTGCAGCTGATTCTTCCAAACAATCTGCTCCAGGTTTTCCACTCCTTCCTCATGCTTTCCTGAGGACATAAATTACCAAGTTAACACACAGGATGATGACCTGGGTATCATGTCACATGGTGTAATCCCAGTATTTAAGAGGCAGAGGATCAGGATTTAAGGCCAGCCTTCACTGCGTAGCAAGGTCAAGGTGAGCCTGGGCTACAAGAGGTCTTGTCTCAAAAAAGCCCAAAGAGAGAGAGACTCGTGTGGTGACTCACACCTGTAATCTCAGCATTTGGGAGGCAAAGGGCTGGAGAATCAGGAATTGAAGGCCAGCCTCAGCTACATAGTGAATTTGAAACCAGCCTGGGTGACATGGAACTCTGGCTCAAACAAAACAAAAATGTATCATTAGAGCCAGACTGGATGGTTTACATCTGTAATCCCAGCACCAGGGGACTGAGCTGGGAACACTGCTATTTGTTCAAGGACAGTCTGGCTACATAGTGAGTTTAAAGACATTTAGAGCAACATAAGATTCTGTCTCAGTGAAAACAAGGAGCTGAGAAAATGCAATCTCCAGGTTGAGAGAGACAGAGACAGACAGACAGAACCTGCCTCTCAAAAGTAGGTGGAGAAGTGATAAAAGAGAACACCAGTCACCATCATCTGGCCTCTGAGAGCATGCGCAGATACACACACCCTGGTATACCTACACATGCTCATGCACTCACACAGACACATACACATAAAAACAAATATTTTTTCCTATGTTGTGTGATTGTGTGTGTGTGTGTGTGTGTGTGTGTGTGGTGCATGTGTGGATGTCAGAGGACAGCTTTTGGGAACTGGTTTTCTCCTTCAGCTGTGGAATCTGAGGCTCGAACTCAGGATTTCAGGCTTTCATAGCAAATGCTTTTTACCCACGGACCCATCCAACCAGCCCAATAAATCTTTAAATGGGAAAAAAAGCAATTTGAGAAGATAAATTACATGTTAACCATACCTCTTTCTGGGTGGTAAGGTTACTTTTGTTTTTGAGGCAAGGTCTCACTATGTAACTGCTGTGGGATGTTCTGTATGTTAAATGTGTTGCTCTGATTGGTTAATAAATAAAACACTGATTGGCCAGTAGCCAGGCAGGAAGTATAGGCAGGACGAGGAGAGAGGAGAATTCTGGGAAGTGGAAGGCTGAGTCAGAGAGATGCTGCCAGCCGCCGCCTTGAGTACCAGCATGTAAGATACTGGTAAGCCATGAGCCATGTGGCAAGGTATAAATTTATAGAAATGGGTTAATCTAAGATATAAGAACTAGATAACAAGAAGCCTGCCACGGCCATACAGTTTGTAAGCAATGTAAGTTTCTGTGTTTACTTGGTTGGGTCCGAGCAGCTGTGGGACTGGCGGGTGAGAGAGATTTGTCCTGACCGTGGGCCAGGCAGGACCAGGAAAACTCTAGCTACATGTAACCCTGGCTGGCTTGGATCTCTTTACATAGACCAAGCTGGTCATAAACTCACATGTAGCCAAGGATGACCTTTAACCTTTGTCCTCTGGTCTCCACCCTCCAAGTGCCAGAATTACAGACCACACCTGGCTTACAGCATCTTTTTTATTTAAGGTTCATTTGCCCAGTTTTTGAGGGTGAGAGATAGCAGCCCCCATCCTTAATTTATCAAATCATTTTTCTTGTGATAAAACTAGTTTGACCTCTCCAGGGAAATCCCCAAGGTCAAAGAACCACACCTGGCTTGAGCAGAGCTGTGTGTACAACCCCTGCAGTCATTCTCTTCCAGGAACACATCTTCCTGCCACAGAGTTCCCCAGGGGTTTTTCTCTATATGTTTGTTTACTCTGACCTCAAGATCTTTTGGATCACGAGCAAGTCAGCAAGAAGATTACAGATGGAGAGGAACTACATCAACAGCCTCAGACGTGGGTGAACCCCTAATGCTGAGTTGGAAAAAGCCCCAGTGTTTCTCTGCTCTGACGTTCGTTCTAAATTGCAGAAGTCCAGGTAGAAAATTATTCAGTGACTGTCCCCATCCTTGGAGCCAGAGAGAAACTAGATTCTCAAGTCCTGACACTCACTATACCATTGCCTTGGTAGAGTTCTCAAATTATTCCCAACCAAAGGCGGCCCCTAGGAAGTTCTACTTGTATCTTATGCTGCTTTAGAAAAAATTATTGGTTTAAATTTTACTTTTAAAAATTGTTTATGCCGGGCGGTGGTGGCGCACGCCTTTAATCCCAGCACTCGGGAGGCAGAGGCAGGCGGATCTCTGTGAGTTCGAGGCCAGCTTGGTCCAGAGAGCGAGATCCAGGAAAGGCACAAAGCTACACAGAGAAACCCTGTCTCAAAAATCCAAAAAAAAATTAAAAAAATTGTTTATGACCTAGTGCATGAAGTCAGTGGCTGCCAAATCTCATGACCCGAGTTCATTCTCTGGATCCAGATGGAAAAGGAAAGAACTGATTCCTGAAATACATGCACATGCGTGCTCTAGCATTTACAAAATGGAGACTGTACAGCTTTAACCACAAAGGGTTTGGAAATGACAGCACTTGTCAGTCTCTATGATTGGCACTGCAGAAGGGAGACTGTCTGTAGGAAAGGGACTGGATGTGGTCTGAGTGTCCAGACCAAGTCTGTGGGACCGGAGCTCATCAGACACTAGTGATGTTCGAAGGTCAGTTTGCACACTCTCTTTGTGTGTGTGTGTGTGTGTGTGTGTGTGTGTGTGTGTGTGTGTGTGTGTGTGCTCTGATTTACAGTGGCTTCCCAGGTGTATTTTAAGTATTTGGAACCAGTGTTACTCCATTATGATTTTCCTTCCCTGGCTGTGCTCGGCCGGGTGTTTCCCTCAGCAACCTTGAGAAAGAAGTTTTAGGTTTGCTTTTGAACTTGTCAGCTTTCAGTCTCCTCTGCCTTTTTTTTTCTGAGGTGGGGGAGGGGTTTCAAGAAGGAGTTTCTCTGTATAGCCGTGGCTGTCTTGGAACTTGCTGTGTAGACCAGGCTGGCCTTGAATTCAGAGATCCGCCTGCCTCTGCCTACCAAGTTTTGGGATTAAAGGTGTACGCCACCACCACTGGGCCTCTCTGCCTTTTAAAAAAAAGTTTTATTTTGGACTGGAGAGACGGCTCAGTGGCTGCTCTTTCAGAGGATATGGGTTCAATTTTCAGCACCCACGTGGCAGTTCACAACTGTCCACATCATAGCTCCAGTTCCAGGGAGTCTGATATCCTCCAAGAGTAACAACCAAACAAATGGTACATTAACATACCTGCCAGCAAAACATCCATCACATAAAATAAAGATTAATTTTTACACTTTTGTTTTTATTAGTTGTGTGTGCGTGTGCGTGTGTGCGCGCGCGTGTGAGTACGGATAGATGAAGAGTTCATAATAGATCCCTGGAGCTGGACTTAGAGGTGATTGTGAGCTATCTGATGTGTGTGCTTGGAACTGAACTCTGGTCCTCTGCATGAGGACAGGTGTAGCAGGCTTTCCTTTGGGCCACCAACCAGCTCCCAGATCATGACACAGACACTTACTATTAGTTATGAGTGCTCGGCCTTAGCTCATGCCTGTCCAATAGCTCTTAGAACTTAATTTAACCTGTTTCTCTTCATCTACATTACGCCTCAGGGCTTTTTAACTTTCTTTTATTCTGTAGTCCTACTCAGTACCTAGCTGGCTGGCAGCTGCCTGGCCTTGGCCCCTGTTTATTCTCTGCCCACCAGCCCTGCCTAGCCCTCCTCTGCCTAACTATTGGCTGTTCAGCTTTTTATCAGACCAATCAGGTGCCTTAGGCAGGCAAGGTGAAACAGCAACACATCTTTACATAGTTACACAAATGCAGCATAAATGAATATAACACATCTTTACATAGTAAAAGTAATATTCTACAACATAGAGGATGTTAGAACTCTTGTGAGCCATCTCTTCAGCCACCCTGCCCCCATTTTTAAAGACAGAGCCCAGAGTCTTATGTAGCCCAGAATGGCCTTGAAATTCTTCTGATCCTCCTCCTTCTGCCTCCCAATTGCTGGGATTACATGTGTACCCTATTGTTCCAGGTTTGTATGATGCTGGGACTAGAACCCAGAGCCCTGTGTGCAGAGCAGGCTCTCTTAAGGAGACACTGTCTTGAGACATACTCGACACAGATGAAAGTTGTGAAGAAAAATGGGGAAGTTGGAACAAAACATTTCATTTGAAATGATTCGTCAGGTTCCCCCAGAGGTTTACAGGAAACTCCAATAAGCCCTGAACTTTGGTTCAACAAAAAAAATACCTCTGCAAAACAAAACACTCACTGTACCTGCTGATCTCGGGGTGTGACAATGTGATGGCCAGGGTGGCTCCTCACACAAACCAGGAGACTCAGAAAAAAGAGGTTAGTGATTTCACAGGGTCTGGCGCTGCTGGGACAGCTGGGTCACCCAGCTGATGGCCCAGCCATACCGTCTTCTTCTGGGAGACTCTATCTCAAGTTGTGATGAGTCATCAGCCCGCAGAACCCATGGGTGGTGGCGGTGGTTATGCCTATGCATGTAGATCTACTTCTGGAAAATCCTTCCCTCCCTCTCCCCCTCACCTCCAGTTTTCCTTTCAGTCTCACTTCTGCTGTATCACATGAGTTTTCAGAAGACGTTAGTGCCGGGCTGGAGCGACGGCTCAGAGGTTAAGAGCACTGCCGGCTCTTCCAGAGGACCCGGGTTCAGTTCCCAGCACCCACATGGCAGCTCACAGCCGTCTGTAACTCCAGTTCCCGGGGACTGACACCCTCACACAGACATATGTGCAGGCAAAACACCAATGCATGTAAAATAACAATAAATCTTAAAAAAAAAAAGTAAGAAAAAAAGATGCTGGTGGAAACTGTGAACTGTCATTGCCTTTTGTTAGAGAGAGGAGGGGTGGGTTCAGGAAAGAAGAAGACATGAGTCTACCCTTCAGAAATGAGCTTTATTAGCGGAGGGACCTCATGACCATGGTGGGCAGGGATGGGCAGGGCCTGGGGATAGGACAGCAGCTTAGAGACAGGCGACATAAGGAGGCTTTAATGAAAAAGCAGGCTTCTCTTTAAAACCTGAGGAGCAGCTGGCAGTGTGATCACACCTTTACTCCTAGCCCTTTTCGGAGCAGAGGCAGGTGGATCTCTGAGAGTTCCAGGCCAGCCAGGGCTACACAATGAGACCCTGTCTCAAAAACAAACACAAATGAACAGACGAATGAAAAACAGCCTGAAGAGGAGCATCAGTAAGAGAGAAAGCTGTAAGGAAGAGGAAAAGAGATGGATGTGTGGCCGTGGAGGGGCAGGGGTGTGGGGAGCCATGGCGAAGAGGCTCAGCAGAAAGAACTCAGAGAAATCTCCTGATCAACGGGAAATATCTGACCTAGGCTTTTATATGCATTCAGGAGGTGTCGGGAAGTTCCCCTCCATGTGATTCAGTCTGGGAAGCCTATGTGACTGGAGGCATGGGAGAGCCAGGTACAGGGTAGGGTTGCACATCAGAGGCTGTAAAAGACAGCACAGCACAGTTCCTGAACTCTCTGTCCAGGGGTGGGGTGGGTGTGGCCTGATTTCTTCAGGCTAAGCTCTGACTGCTTAAGTAGCAGACCTATGATCTGATGCTCTTTTTGATTGTTTGTTTTGGTTTTGGTTAAGTTTTATGTAATAGTTTTTATGAAAATCAGTTCAAATGGAGGGCAAGCGGTGGGGGAATGAGGGCTTAGGGGATCGGGAGGTTTGAGCTGGAACAGAAACAGAGTGGGAGAGCAAGGAATGAGATACTATGATAAATGAAGACACCTTGGGAATAGGGAGAAGCAGAGTGCTAGGGAGGTTCCCAGCAATCCACAAGGATGACTCCACCATAGACTACTGGCAATAGTCCAGAAGGTGCCTGAGCTGGCCTACTCTGGTGATCGGATGGCCGAATACCCTAACTGTCATCATAGAACCCTCATCCAGTGACTGATGATGGAAGCAGATGCAGAGATCCATGGCCGGGTCCCAGGCGGAGCTCCAGGAGTCCAATTGATGAGAGAGAGGAGGGATTCTATGAGCAAGGGATATCGAGACCATGATTGGAAAAAGTACAGAATCAACTAGCCAAACTAGTGGAAACGCATGAACTGTGGACCAATAGCTGAGGAGCCTCCATGGTACTGGACCAGGCCCTCTGGATAAGTGAGACAGTTGTTTAGCTTGTACTGTTTAGGGGGCCCCCAGGCAGTGGGACAGTGCATGAGCTGGCTTTTTGGAGCCTAGTGCCTATGGTGAGATACTTTGCACAGCCTTGGTAGAGGGAAGAGGGGCTTGGACCTGCCTCAACGGAATATACCAGGCTCTGCTGACTCCCCATGGCAGACCTTGCCTTGGAGGAGGTGGGAATGGGGGGTGGGTTCGGGGGAAGGCTGGAGGGGGGGAGCGGGAGGAGGGAGGACAGGGAAATATGTGGTTGGTATGTAAAATTAATAGAAAAATCTCTTAATAAAAAAAAGAAAATCTGCCGGGCGGTGGTGGCACACGCCTTTAATCCCAGCACTCGGGAGGCAGAGCCAGGCGGATCTCTGTGAGTTCGAGGCCAGCCTGGACTACCAAGTGAGTTCCAGGAAAGGCGCAAAGCTACACAGAGAAACCCTGTCTCGAAAAACCAAAAAAAAAAAAAAAAAAAAACAAAAAAAAAAAAAAAGAAAATCTCCCAGCACTCGGGAGGCAGAGGCAGGCGGATCTCTGTGAGTTTGAGGCCAGCCTGGACTACAGAGTGAGTTCCAGGAAAGGCGCAAAACTACACAGAGAAACCCTGTCTCGAAAAACAAAACAAAACAAAACAAAACAAAAAAAAAGAAAATCAGTTCAACACATAGCTACTTCCTATACCAGATGCATTTCTGCAGTAACTTTTAAAGTTCCTATTGTTGGTATTTGAATATATTTGGTACTATTTTGCCATCTAAGTTAAAAAATGTTTTTCATTCATATTTTGAAATTATAATTGCATCATTTTCTCCTTCCCTTTCCTCCCTCTAAACCAGTGGTTCTTAATCTGTGGGTCACCACCCCTTTGGCAAAACCTCTATCTCCAAAAATATTGACATTACGATTCATAAAGGTAGCAAAATTGCAGTTATGAAGTAGTAATGAAAATAATTTTATGGTTGGGGTCACCACAACATAAGGTATTAAAGGATTGCAGAATTAGAAAGGTTGAGAACCACTGCTTTTTTTTTTTTTTTTTTTTTTTTTTTTTTGGTTTTTTTGAGACAGGGTTTCTCTGTGTAGCTTTGCGCCTTTCCTGGAACTCGCTTTGGAGACCAGGCTGGCCTCGAACTCACAGAGATCCGCCCGGCTCTGCCTCCCAAGTGCTGGGATTAAAGGTGTGTGCCACCACCACCCGGCTTTTTTTTTTTTTTTAAGATTTATTTATTTGTATACATGTATCCCTGCAGGCCAGAAGAGGGCGCCAGATCTCATTACAGATGGTTGTGAGCCTCCATGTGGTTGCTGGGAATTGAACTCAGGACCTTTGGAAGAGTAAGCAGTGCTCTTAACCTCTGAGCCATCTCTCCAGCCCTCGAGAACCACTGCTCTTTTAAACCCTTCAACACACCCCTATTTGGCCTCTTTCAAATTGGTGGCCTTTTTTCATTAATCATTGCCACATACATAAATGTACATGTATGTACATATATATTCCTAAATACGAAAGTACACCTAGGATGTGGTGATATTTTATTTGTGCTCTAACAAATAAAACTTATCTGGGGATCAGAGGACAGAGCCAGCCACTAGATTAGACATAGAGGCCAGACAGTGGTGGCACACGCCTTTAACCCTAGCAGTCCTGCTGTGGGATGTTCTGTATGCTCTGATTAGATGATAAATAAACGCTGATTGGCCAGTAGCCAGGCAGGAAGTATAGTATAGTATAGGCGGGATAAGCAGAGAGGAGAATTCTGGGGAGTGGAAAGCTGAGTCAGGAGACGCTGCCAGCCGCCGCCACCACCATGAAAAGTAAGATGTAAAGTACCGGTAAGCCACAAGCCACGTGGCAACTTATAGATTAATAGAAATGGGTTAATTTAAGATGTAAGATCTAGCTAGCAAGAAGCCTGAGCCATTAGGCCAAACAGTTTTAATCAATATAAGCATCTGTGTGTTTATTTGGGTCTGAGCAGCTGCGAGCCATGTGGGACCAGGAAAACTCTAGTTACATAGTCGGGAGGCAGAGACCATTTAGATCTCTGTGAGTTCAAGGCCGCATTGGAAACAGAGCCAGGCAGTGATGGCACACGCCGTTAATCCCAGCACTTGAGATCTCCTGCCTTTGCTACCAAGTGTTTGGGAAGCACACACGCCCTTAATCCCTGGAAGTGACATGGCTGGGTGGAGAGTGGTGTACAAGTCCTGAGGAGACAGGAACTAAGAGCAATCCAACTGAGACTCTCAGGGGTGAGGACTCAGAGACTTTCAGTCTGAGGATTCCTGGAAGCAGGATCGGCTGAGAAGTTGGCGAGGCGAGGATGGCTTTGGCTTGTTCTGTTTCTCTGATCTTTCAGCTTTCACCCCAATATTTGACTCTGGGTTTTTTGTTTTTGTTTTGTTTTGTTTTTCAAGACAGGGTTTCTCTGTATAGTTTTTGGTACCTGTTCTGGATCTTGCTCTGTAGAGCAGGCTGGCCTCAAACTCACAGAGATCTGCCTGGCTCTGCCTCCTGAGTGCTGGGATTAAAGGCATGCGCCACCACTGCCTGGCCACTCTTGATTTTTTAATGTTTTTTATTTGTTTGTTTTTTTGTTTGGAGACAGACTCACTCTGTACACTATGCTCAGAAATCCACCTGCCTCTACCTCCCAAGTGCTTGGATTAAAGGTGTGTGTCACTATAGCCTGGAACTTTTCTTTCCAACATTTTTTTTCTCCACATATTTATTGCCATGCCAGGTTGTAGTATGTGGAAATCCTGGCACCAAGGGGAGAGCTGCAGGCTCCCTACCCTTTGCTGCTGGGCCACTTAGATATGCACACTGCTTACATGAAAATAACACCGCATATGTGGAACTTCATAGCCATTCCCTGGCTTTCAATGTCCCCAGTAGTCATAACTCTGGGGGTCCCAGAAGTATAAGGTAATGGATTCCCTGGGAATTATACTGTGAAGGGGACCCGCTTAAGGTCCTTCCAGAGAGACTAGGGCTCTTGAGGCAGGGCTTCCTGGACCTACCAGCAGAAAAGGGACCACAGAGATCACTGGGGTAAGGGTGAAGTGGAACCAGACCAGAAGTTGAGACAGGCATAATCAGATCTAGAGTCCAAGAGGTCAGAGTCCGTCAACAAATGCAGCACAACAAATGCAGAGTCTGACATTGACCATGGGCACAGGCTGCCTAGACTTGGGTCTGACAGAGAAGGGATTTCTGACCCCACCCGCCTTGACTTGACCACAGCTGGGGCTGTCAGCGGACTTCTTACTCAGAAGCTGCCCTTGTTTCTGCCGTGATGGGGCAGACCTCAGGGAAGTGAGGAGCACACTTTAAGACTTCAGGACTGACATCGGGTCAGCCGGTACATGCCACTGTGGCTGGCGGTCCCTGGCTGATCTCTTGATCTCTGGAACCCACAGGGTGGAAGGAAGTGCAGACTCCCTTAACTTGTCCTCTGATCCTCACACGTGCGCGTGCGCGTGCGCGCGCACACTCCCCAGATAAATGTAAAAAACTGGGACATCTAATTTAGACAACACCAACAACATAACAATTGTGTACGAAGTTTTTGTTTTGTTTGGGGATTGGTGAGTATGTAATCACGCAGACGATGACAGAAGGATATCCGGTGACCCCCTCAGTTGTTCTCCACCTTATTTTTTATTTTATTTATTTTTTTGACTGATAGTGGTGGTGCACATCTTTAATCCCAGCACTCAGGAGGCAGAGGCAGGTGGATCTCTGTGAGTTTGAGGCCAGCCTGGTCTACAAATCGATTTCCAGGACAGCCAGGGCTACACAGAGAAACCTTATGTCAAAAAACAAACAAACAAAAACCCAATACCAACAACAACTAAAACAATGCACAGCAGGTGAGAAGGCTTCCTATGTAAAAGCTCTTGCTTCCAAACTCGACTACCCGAGTTCGACCCTGGGGGCTCACAGTGTGGAAGCGAGCAGACATCCACAGGTTGTCCTCTGACTGCCACATGAATGCTTGTGACATGTCTCTGCTTGCACACTCACTGTGTTTGTGACATGTGTGCTTGCACATACACTGTGCTGTGGCATATGTGCTTGTACACTCTGCTGGTTAGTTTTTATTCTCAATTTGGCACAACCTAGAGTCACCTGGTTGATGGCAACTTTATTACATCTGGAATCTGGAATTAACTAAAGCATCATAAAAATGGCTGGGCACACGTATGAGGGATTTTTGATTAATTAAATCATTTGAAGTGGTAAGATCCACTTATTTTTATTTAAAACTGGAAAATATTTTCTCTGAAGAAAATAGTAAAAATAGTAACTTTCCCAATAAGCCCTTTTAAGACAAATAATAGCTGAATCATACATATAAATACTGATTAGATTCTGGGATACAGAAGAAACCTGTCTTCATCTGTTCAGAGAGCTGTGTTTTACTTAAGTTGTGTAAGTGAGATTCCTATTCATCTTCCCCTTCACTGTTTGATTTTTTGACATTTTTCTATAGGCTAATCCATAATCTAAAAAGATTTTAGCGTCCCCTCCTGAAAGTACAGTCAGCATATTCTTTCATCAGCTTGATACAGTACATATTCTTATTCTAATAGTGAAATGTTTCACTAAAGCTTGCCCAGTGATTGGGCAAAACCAAAACTTATTATAAGTCACAGTCATCCTAGGGTCCCCCCTGCTATGTAGCCTCCCTGGATCTGTGGGTTGCAATCTGATTATTCTTTGCTTTATATCTAAAGATGACTTTGAACTCCTGATCCTCTTGCCTTAGCCTCCCAGTTAGTGGGGGTACAATTAGCACCTTGCTGGCAGAAATACTTTTTTTTTTTTTTTTTTTGGTTTTTCGAGACAGGGTTTCTCTGTGTAGCTTTGCGCCTTTTCCTGGAACTCACTTGGTAGCCCAGGCTGGCCTCGAACTCACAGAGATCCGCCTGCCTCTGCCTCCCGAGTGCTGGGATTAAAGGCATGCACACCACCACCCGGCTTGGTTTTCGTTTTTTTGAGACAAGGTTTCACTGTGTATCCCTAGCTGTTCTGGAACTCACTTTGTAGATCAGGCTGGCCTTGAACTCACAGAGATCCGCCTGCCTCAGTCTCCCGAGTTCTGATATTAAAGGCGTGCACCACCACCACCACCCGGCGTTATTTTACTTTTTTTTTTCCCCTTGGGAGAGAACAGCTGTCACTGTCAATTATCACAAAATATGCACGTGAGTTTCCCATATTCCAGGAAATCACAGGGACCAGCATGGCTGGAAAGCAATCATTACGCCTTGCTGTGGGAACATTCCTTTGTGATCCTGGTATCTTCTCTGCCAGGTAATTACTACTGTGCTTAAGATCTTCACATACTTGGAACAATGCTTTGTACGCTCTTATGCCTGGATTCTTTCATCTAGCTTGTTTACTGAAGTTCATTCATAAGAGCTGTGCAAGATGGGCTACACTTGGAATCCCAGCATTTGGGAGATGGAGGCAAGAGATCAAGAGTCCAAGGCCATCTTGGACTCCCTAGAAAGCCTGAGGCCAGCCTGGGCTACATGGAACACTGTCTCAAAAACAAATTCATCACTGGGTGGTGGTGGTGCACATTTTTAATTCTAGCACTTGGGAGGCAGGCAGCTCAGGAGGTTTTCTGTGAGTTCAAGGTCAGCCCAGTCTACATAGTTTTACAAGCCAAGTTAGGGCTACATAGAGAGCTGTCTGAAACAAAATCCCATAAAAACAAAACAGAGGATCACACTGCCAAACTATGTACTTAAGATCTGTGCTCTAAACTGGATGATTTTGTAATTGCCTTTAATCCCAGCACTTGGGAGGCAGAGACAGACAGTTCTCTTGAGTTCAGAGCCACCCTTGTCTATGGAGCAAGTTCCAGGACTGCCAGGGCTACACAGAGAAATGAAGCGTGATTCTAATTAGTTTTAACAGTAAAAACCTGGAGTCAGATATGGAGGGTGAAAGCTGAAAGATCACAGAAGCAGAGCAGCAGCCACCGGAAACTTCTTACCTCTACGGAACCTCAGACCAAATGGGTGAGAGATCCTGTCTCTGCTTTATATTCCTGTCTTCACCTCCTAGTGCTGGGATTAAAGGTGTGGACCAACAGCCACCCTGCTCCATTTCTCTTTTAGATTGGTTCAGTCTTGTGTAGCCCAGGGTGATCTTCCTGCTTCCTTCTCCCAAGTGCTGGGATTAAAAGTGTGATCCACCACTGCCTGGCCTCTATGGTTAACTAGTGGCTAGCTCCACCCTTTGATCTCCAGGCAAGTTTATTTGTTAGAACACAAACAAAATATCATAAACAGAGAAACCCTGTCAAAAGACCACAAAGCAAGCAAACAAACCAAATTCATTTTTTCCTGGCAGAGTGTGGGAGCCTATTCTCGGGTTCCTCGTGGCTTTACCCAGCAGGTCCACATAGAGGATGATTAGACCACGGGCCTGAGTGCAGGTGTCTGGGATGGTCTGCACTTGGCCGTGCTGGGGGAGGAGGTCTTTTGCTCCACCCCTTGGCATCTCTATAAAAACCCTGGGGCAGAGACAGTCGGGGCCTGTTGGAATAGGTTCCAGGCCCTCTCGAGGCTATTCTTTATTTTCTATCTGTTTATCTCCGCGATATTCTCCGCAATAAATCCTTCTATCTAATATTTCCTGCTGCTCGCACTCAAGAAAACTCTGGGGAACTGTGGGGGTGGTTGGGTAAACACCCCACAGCAGAGCAGTTGCTGTTGAGTAGAGTTCTGTTGTGGGATTTTTGTTTGCCCTCCCACAGGGATAGAAGTTGTAGTTTTTAGTTTGGTGTTATGAGAAAGTTTCTTTGAATGTTCTCAGGCAAGTCTTCACATAGAATCTGTTTCATTTCTCTTGGGTGGCTTGAGAGTGGAATACTTTGGCCTTGGATAGCTGTGTTCACTGTTCGCAGAACTGTCCAATCTTTTCCAAAGCGGTTGTAGCAGCGTTCACTCCTGTGGACAGACAGAAGTCCATTTGCTCCACTCCCCAATTAAAAAACTTACTTTTTTCCAGGAGAGGCGCAAAGCTACACAGAGAAACCCTGTCTCGAAAAACCAAAAAAAAAAAAAAAAAAAAAAAAAAAACCGTACTTTTTAAAGATATACTTTAATTTTATTTTATATGTATCCAAGTGTATTATGTGAGCTCATTCGTGTAGGTGTTTATGGAGCCAGCAAAGGATGTTAGATGCCCTGGAACTGAGTTACAGTGTGGGCCACTGATGTGGGTTCTGGGAACTGAATTGGGTCCTTTGCAAGAGCAACCAGTGCTCTTTAACCACTGAGCCATCTCTCCAGCCTGTTAAGTGAAAAAAGATTTTATTTGTATGTGTGTGGGTAAAGGTCAAATGACGACTTGTGGTCCACAGTTCTCCCCTTGTACCATGTTAGTCCAGGGGTCAAACTCAGAGCATCAGGCTTTTGGTGCAAACGCCTTTACCCATTGGGTCATCTTTCAGGGCCATGAGCAAAAATGTTGAACCCCCCCCCCCCATTTTAGTCAGAGTCTTGCTACATAGTCCAGGCTGTCTTTCAACTTACACTAACCTTCCTGCCTCTTTCCTCCTGAGTGTTGGGATTACAGCTATGTACTGTAGCATGAATCTTAAACGGTCTTATTAATAAGATCAAACTCGGAGCCAGATAATGGGGTGAACGTTAGAAGATCAGAGAAGCAGAACAAGCCACAACCACCTCACCTTGCCAATTCCTCATCTGATCCTGTTTCCTCAGACTGGAAGCTTCTGAGTCCTCATCCAGAATGAATCTCAGCTGAACTGTTGCTCAGAAGCCTGAATGCTTAACCAGCCAAAAGCTTCCAGTTTCTGGTCTCATGCCTTATATATCTTTCTGCTTTCTGCCATCACTCCCTGGGATTAAAGGCATGAGTCACCATGCCTGGCTGTTTCTAATGTGGCCTTGAACTCACAGAGATCCAGAGGCATTTCTGCCTCTGGAATGCTAGGATTAAAGGTGTGAGTGCCACCATTTTCTAGCCTCTGTATCTAGTGGGTGTTCCGTTCTCTGACCCCAGATAAGTTTATTAAGGTGCATAATATTTCAGGGAACACAATACCACCACATTTCCCCTTTTCTTGTCTAAAATTAAAAAAGCTTATAACTAATACAAGAAAAACTATATTGTGGGGCGTTTACCCAACCACCCCCACAGTTCCCCAGAGTTTTCTTGAGTGCGAGCAGCAGGAAATATTAGATGGAAGGATTTATTGCGGAGAATATCGCGGAGATAAACAGATAGAAAATAAAGGATAGCCTCGAGAGGGCCTGGAACCTATTCCAACGGGCCCCGACTGTCTCTGCCCCAGGGTTTTTATAGAGATGCCAAGGGGTGGAGCAAAAGACCTCCTCCCCCAGCACAGCCAAGTGCAGACCATCTCAGACACCTGCACTCAGGCCCGTGGTCCTAATCATCCTCTATGTGGACCTGCTGGGTAAAGCCACGAGGAACCCGAGAACGGGCTCCCACACTATATCCAATAAATATATACATTCAAGAATTACATTAACGATATCTAGTCCATTAACATTTGACAGATTCAGATAAAAACTCCATTATATATATATTAGCAATGTCCAGTCCAGTAACAATGTACCACTATACCTGATTATTAAACTTTTTTTTTTAATACTGGGTTTCTCTGTGTAATAGTCCTGGCTATACTGGAACTCACTTTGTAGACCAGGCTGGCCTTGAACTCAGGGATCCACCTGCCTCTGCCGCCCAAGTGCTGGGATTAAATGCATGCTTCCTGATATATTTAAACATTTTAATTTAATTTAATTCTGTATGTTAGTATGCACACATTAGTGCCAAGATGTTCCTGTGGAGGTCAGAAGACCATGTGTGGGAATCAGTTTTCACTTTCTACACATGTTATTTGAACTTCTGGTCCTCCTGCCTCAGGAACTTCCCAGTCACGAATATCATTCAGAGGCATTTTAGGCATGATCTCTTGTGGAAGTCAGTCTGTCTGAGGCTATATCTTGGTGCTTTGAAGGACCTATCTGGAAAAAATAAGGCTCTCCAATTGCATCAAAGGTGTTATGAGGCTACACTCGGGTTGAGATTTCAAAGGTTCTCATACACGGGCTGTGTGTTCCACAGAGAGGTTAGCACTGGATCTGGCTGTCTGCGCTCAAGCACTGACTTTACCACTTACTAACTTGGCAGTTTCCTGCAGATTATGTCACCTCTTTGGGGCTCAGTTTCATGATCAGTGAAAAAAAAAAAAAAAAAAAACTTAAATCCAATCCCATCAGACAACAATGAAAACTCCTTATCTAATTCTGACACCAACTAGGTGCTTAATAACTAGTGGTTTCCTGTTTGTTTGTTTTTCCATTCAAGAGCCAAGACAATTTACCCCAGGGCAACAGGACGCTTGTGCATTTTAGGTGCATGGGTGTGTGTGTGTGTGTGTGTGTGTGCGCGCGCGCGCGCGCGCTCTTGCGTGTTTTCTTCCCACACCCTCAAGTCATGCTAGAGTGTTACACCATATAAAGGCTGTTCCTGTCTTAGCTTTCTAGCAGGGCACCCTTTGAGTTAGACTTAAAATATGCTGTGCTAATAAACTACGCTGAGAGAAGCTATCCTGCCTATGTAAAGAGAGTCATCCCATTAGTGAGTAATAACTCCTTCTCAGTAAGCATTACTCAGAGCCTACCTGCTAAACCTGTTCTTCTGCCTTGGCCATTAGTTCCTCCCTGGCTTCCTCCTTGTTTCCAAACCTGTTGCTCTAATAGCTTTAGATTAATAAAGAGGTTCAAAGGACAACACATTCTCCAGGCCTGGGACTTCAGACTTTTCTATTCTTAGCCGTAAACTCTTTGTTTACAAGGAGGCAAAACATTCACAGAAGAACTAATGAATCATTCTTTCCTTCTCACTGGCCAAGGATAGATAGTGTGTACTGCCACCTGGTAGCCAGATGGACAAGGTAATTGTAGTCCCAGTATTTTTTTTTTTTTTTGGACAAAATCTCATGTGCCCTGGACTGACTTTAATATTTATTTATTTATTTATTTATTTATTTATTTATTTATTTATTTATTTATTTATGTGTATGGGTGTTTTGTCTGCATGCATGTCTGTGTGCATGTATACCTAGTGCCCAGAAGCCAGAAGAGGGCTTTGGATCCCCTTTGACTAGAGTTATAAACAGTTGTGAGCTGCCATGTGGGTGCTAGGAATTGAACCTGGGTACTTTGGAAGGGCACAGTGCCCTTAACGGCTGAGCCATCTCTCCAGTCCCTTATTTTGGCTTTTTGAGGCAGTTTCAGGTTGTAACTTCCTATGTAAACCAGGCATTACATTCTGAAACTTTAGTGTTGGGGAAGAATTTAAGAGGTTGAGGGAATGTCTAGGTTACTAAGGAACTGGTAAAGACCCAAGTTATCTGAAGGCGACAGTGGAAATCACCACCTTAACGTGACATCGCGTTGGAATTGGGTTTTGCAAACTGGCCAAGGTATGGTAGCTTTTCTGTATTTCTTTGACAGCAGTATAACTCCAAGTTTTGGGTACTTCTCCCTCATTCTCAGGAGCTGAAGTTAAAAGGCAATCCACTGTGTCGTTTGAGAGGTCAAACACCTGACTGTTAGTGGGCAAGGGACTGCTGTCAGCTTCTTCCTAGGGAAGAGCTACCAGTAATAGTGGCCTAAGTGTACAGACATTGCACTAGACACTGTATGAGCTTTAAAAACAATTTCTAAATTTATTTTTTGATATTACTAATATTTTATATATTATTATGTGCGAGTGTTTTGCTTGCATGTATGTAAGTGTACCACGTGTGTGCCTGGTGCTGCGGTGGTCAGAAAAGGTTGTTAGAGCCGGGCAGTGGTGGTGCACGCCTTTAATCCCAGCACTCGGACGGCAGAGCCAGGTGGATCTCTCTGAGTTTGAGGCCAGCCTGGTCTACAGAGCGAGTTCCAGGATAGGCTCCAAAAGCTACAGAGAAACCCTGTCTCAAAAAACCAAAAAAAAAAAAAAAAAGAAAAAGAAAAAGAAAAGGTTGTCAGATCACCTGGGACTTTAGCCACAGATGGCTATGAGC
The DNA here is from genome assembly GCF_007827085.1 of Peromyscus californicus insignis. Lineage (NCBI taxonomy): Eukaryota > Metazoa > Chordata > Mammalia > Rodentia > Cricetidae > Peromyscus > Peromyscus californicus. The sequence continues at coordinate 4,477,988 of NW_026294491.1, forward strand.
CACCATGTGGATATTGGGGGTCAAACCTGGGTCCTCTGCTAGAGCAACAAATGCCCTTAACCGCCAAGCAAACGCTTCAATCCAAATGAGCATTTTTACAGTTGTTCTTCCTCAAATCCCCGGAAACTGAAAGCTCAGAGAAAGTAGCATAGCTAGGAAGCAGTTAGACAGTTTTTTTTTTCGAGACAGGGTTTCTCTGTGTAGCTTTGGTGCCTTTCCTGGAACTCACTCTGTAGACCAGGCTGGCCTCGAACTCAGAGATCCGCCTGCCTCTGCCTCCCGAGTGCTGGGATTAAAGGCGTGCGCACCATGGTTGCAGTGAGACAGTTTTAAAACTGGGGACTCTAGGCCGGGGCAGGCAGATCTCTGAGTTCGAGGCCAGCCTGGTCTACAGAGTGAGTTTCAGGACGGCCAAGACTACACAGAGAAACCATGTCTCGAAATAGGGGTTCTGGAAATAGAACTCGGGTCCTCTGGAAGAGGAGTTAGTGCTCTTAACCAACCTGAGCCATCTTTCCAGCAAGGGATGGAAATAAAAAGCAGGTCACATTTGGCTTTATTGCTTGGAAAAATTTAATAATTGTTTCAGTGGTAGTCTAATAAGTTTTCTCCGTTTTCTTTGAAGTTGAGCTCCCCTCTTCCTGCTTCATTTTCCCAAGCGTAGGACTTTGATCACTATCCACTGATTTGATCTATTTCACCTACCTGCTTTGGTTCTGCTGTTTTTTTTTTTTGTTTGTTTGTTTTTGTTTTTTTTTTTTTTGGTTTTTCGAGACAGGGTTTCTCTGTGTAGCTTTGCGCCTCTCCTGGAACTCACTTGGTAGCCCAGGCTGGCCTCGAACTCACAGAGATCCGCCTGGCTCTGCCTCCCGAGTGCTGGGATTAAGGGCGTGCGCCACCACCGCCCAGCGGTTCTGCTGTTTTCCCAGCACTTAAAGCAGAGCAGGGAACATACTAGAGAATCTGCTCTTTGGAACCTTTTGTTGAAAGAATGAAATAATGCACTTCCGCGAGCGAACAACCAATCACGAGTAAGTGAGCGCGGATTGACCCTCAGAGGCACTCATAGCACACTCCCTGGACGTCCTCAGCAAAGCAAAGATCCGTAGCGGAAGTCCCGCCCTCGTCTTTTCCGTCCTAAGGCCGTGTCGGCGCGGGCTGTGTGCGTCATTTCCCGGCGGCGCGGAACCGGGGAGCCAACGGCCTGCGGAGCAACATGCCTAAGTGAGTGTGGGCCTGAGGTCTGGCGGAGTTGGGGTGGTCAGTCGGGTCTTCGTGAAGGCGGCGGGCCGCGGGTTCCGGTTCTTGGTGCTTCCAGGGGAAGGCGAGCGTCTTGGTGAGATGCGGGGTGGGAAACGAGGCGCTCTTGCCCCCCTTCCAGAGTGGGCCCGGCCCCTCCCCACGCAGCCCCGGATTCTGTCAGAACGCTTTGTTTGACGCCTTAGAATCTGAGTTTGAGGTTTTTTGTTTGTTTGGACATCTGCTAAGTATTGTCATATTCTTGTCTTTTCAGGTTTTATTGTGACTACTGTGATACGTATCTGACCCATGATTCTGTAAGTGGCGCGTCTTTTCATAATCTTGTATGCAAAATATGATTAAAAAAAAAAACCTTATTTAGGTCCAGGTACGTGCTTTACAGCCTGCTGGAAATTTTACTACAACTGTTCACAGAAAGTAGTTGGGGCTGGGGGTGGTGGTGCACGTTTTTAATTCCAGCCCTTGGGAGGCAGAGGCAGGCCGGTCTCAGGTGAGTTCGAGGCCAGCCTGGTCTAGCGTGAGTTCCAGGACGGCCAGAGCTACACATAGAAACCTTGTCTTGAAAAATAAAACAAAACAAGAAAGTAATTGGGAAGCGTTTTTTTTCTTTTTAACACCCATCCAGTGATGGTCCTTGTAATTTGAAGATATTTGCAGAATGATAAAGGTTTAACAGGCTTGAGGATGAAAACATTTGTATGTGCAGAAGCTGCATTTCTGTAATCTCAGTACTTGAGAGGCTAAATCAGGAAGATGGTGAATTCCAGGTTAGTCTAGGATACATATTGAGGCCTTGTCAAAATAACTTTCCTCAAAACCTAGGAGTGTGCTCCTGCAACTCAAATATTTGATTATATCATATTATTCAAAAGTTTTATTAGAATGGAAAGAAATGTCTTAATTTATAGAATTGCAGCTCCATCTCTGCTTCTGTGGGAACTCTTAACTATTCATCAGCAGGAATAAGAAGTGTAAGAACCTAATGAAATGTAGTTCAGTGTAGACTGCTGTTTAGAGTTCACAAGGCCTTGGGAAAAATAAAAACAGCAAGAAAGCTAGGCTCATGCCTGTTTTCCCAGCATTTGAGAGCCTGAGATGGAGTATTGTGGTGAATTTATGGCTACGATGGGAGACCCTATCTCGAAAGCCAAACCCAAACAAACCCTTTAGCAACAACAAAATTTGGTGTTTATAGTTTGTTTGAATGAAAATTATTTCTTTATTTTTGGACAGGGTCTTAGTATATAGCCCTGGCTGGCCTAGAACTTGTTATGTAGACCAGACTATCCAGCTTGAATGCTGGAAATGAAGGCATGCATCACTACAACCACCTTAAAGTACTGTATTCTCATAACTGTGGTGGTATTGTGTTCCCCAAAATATTGTGCTCCCTAACAAACTTATCTGGGGTCAGAGAACAGGACAGCCACTAGATACAGAGGCTAGAAAATGGTGGCACTCACGTCTTTAATCCTAGCATTCCAGAGACAGAAATCCCTCTGGATCTTTGTGAGTTCAAGGCCACATTGGAAACAGCCAGGCATGGTGACACACACCTTTAATCCCAAGAAGTGAGCCTCTAAACCAGGGAGTGATGGCAGAAAGCAAAAAGATATATAAGGCATGAAGACCAGAAACTAGAAGCATTTGACTGGTTAAGCTTTTAGGCTTCTAGCAACAGTTCAGCTGAGATCCATTTGGATATGAGGACTCAGAAGCTTCCAGTCTGAGGAAACAGGACCAGCTGAGGAATTGGCAAGGTGAGGTAGCTGTGGCTTGTTCTGCTTCTCTGATCTTCTAGCATTCACCCCAATACCTGGCCTCAGGTTTGATTTTATTAATCAGACTCTTTAAGATTCCTGCTACACATAACAATGTTGCTTAAGTGTATTGAAGCTACTATTTCCTGTGGAGAAACTCAGGGCATTAAAATATCACTATGGTTCAGACCAGGGGCACGTACACTTCTTCTAAAGTAGCAGATTGTATTTTAGATTTGTAAATATGGAGTCTTTATAATATTCAAGTCTGTTATATAGAGAGAAGCCTTAGACAGTAAGTAAGTGAATACTGTATTTGTTGGGGCTGATGTGTAGCCCAGTGCTAGAGCAACTGGCTAGAATGCAGAAGCTCAGAGTTCCATTCCTAGTTTGGAGTGGAGGGAGGCAAGGAGGAAAGGGTCTGTGTCTGTGTTCCAGTGCTGAAAAGCAGGTGTTTGACTCACAGGCCACAGTGTGCTAGGTAATAAGTCTAGTAAAGATGTACACTGCAGGGCAGTGTTTGTAAAAGGTACTTTAACATCTTAGCCAGGCCACCCATGCAGAGCCAAAGCTTTTCAGCTTTTTCGTTTTGGAATTTTGTTTCTGTTACTGACATGACCTTTTTGTTTTACAGCCATCTGTGAGAAAGACACACTGCAGTGGTCGGAAACACAAAGAGAATGTGAAAGACTACTACCAGAAATGGATGGAAGAGCAGGCCCAGAGCCTGATTGACAAAACAAGTATGTCTCAGTCTCTGTCCCAGTGTAGTAGAATGGTCCCATTCTTTTTTTTTATCTTCGTCTCTTTGTTTTCCACAGTAGCAACTTGCTCTGTATGATACACAGGGCTATTTGCTTGTGTTGAATGAGTGGAGTGGAAGGTCACTTGTTTCCCAGGAATTCCAGGAATATAGGAACACATTAATATTAATCATCGAGATAATGCGTTAGAGAACAGTTGTGTGCAGTCTGGTTAGACTGGGAGGTGGGGTAGAGAAGATGGAATTGCCTAGGATTTTCCTGTTAATGGCAACAAGATTTTGTAGCACATTTATGTGAAACTGTCTTTGCAAAATTGCAATCCACAATTTTTTCTTTTAAAGATGTATTTATTTTTATGTGAGTTGGGAGTTTTACCTGTGTGTATGTCTATGTGAGGGTGTCGTACCCTCTGGAACTGGAGTTACAGACAGTTGTGAGCTGACATGTGGGTGATGGGAATTAAACCTGGGTTCTCTGGAAGAGCAGCCAGTGCTCTTAACTGCTGAGCCATCATCTCTCCAGTCCCTGCAATCGACAGTTTTTCCATAATAATTGGAAAATGTAGAAGTGGATTTGAGAGACTTTACTTTGGCTTTCATATTTGTGAATCTGGAAGAAAGTAGAGATGGGTGGTGGTGGCAGCAGCGCACGCCTTTAATCCCAGCGCTTGAGAGGCAAAGGCTGGCTTGGTTTATAAATAAAGCTCCATTATAGCCAGGGTTGCACAGAGAAACCCTGTCTGGGAAAACAAAAACAGAGGAAGAAGGAGGAGGAGGAGGAGGAGGAGGGAGGAGGGGGAGGAGGAGAAGAAGGAAGGAGAGGAGGGAGAGGAAAGAAGGAGAGGAGGGAGAGGAAGGAAGGAGAGGAGGGAGAGGAAGGAAGGAGAGGAGGGAGAGGAAGGAAGGAGAGGAGGGAGAGGAAGGAAGGAGAGGAGGGAGAGGAAGGAGAGGAAGGAGGAGAAGGAAGAAGGAGGAGAAGGAAGAAGGAGAAGGAGAAGAAAGAAGAAGAAAAGTAGTAGTCAAAAGAAACCTTAACTGTTGTGAAAACACAGTCTGTATGTGTTCTGGACCACTGTTTATCTGCCATATTCTTTTTGTTCATTAGGAACCTTCTGTGTTTTGGGTCCAAGACTGCATTTACTGTAGATCATGGGGGTGTATTTGAAACATAGCTTTTTCAAAAAATCCCCTTAGTGTCATATGGCACAGGTGGGCCTCCAGCTTGCTGGGGGTGGTGGAGGATGAACTTAAATTCTGGATCCTCTGTCTCAGATTCTCAAGTCCCTGGATTACACATGTGCCTGGTGCGTTTTGTTTAGGTAGTTGTTTTGTTTTTCCCTTTGTATTTGTGGGTGTCTGCCTACGCATGCACATGTGGAAGTCAGAAAGGGTGTAGAGGCACTCTTTTTTTTTTTTCCTGGTTTTTGGAGACAGGATTTCTCTGTGTAGTCCTAGCTGTCTTGGAACTCACTCTGTAGACCAGGCTGGCTTTACAGAGATCCGCCTGCCTCTGCCTCCTGAGTGCTGGGAATAAAGGCGTGCGCCACCACTGTCTGGCCTAGAAAATTTCCATTTTCTTTTTTTTTCCCTTTTGTCTCATGTTCTCCAGGGAAAAAAGTTTAAAAAAAAAAAAGAAAAAAACTAAAAATAAAAAAGTTGATTGTGGTAGGCTTCTGTTAAGATGATAATCTCCTTTAGTGCAGTGTCTTTGACTCCAAATATTTATTTCTTCCTCATCCGGTTCAGTACATTTGTTTCAGTAGAAGTAAGCAAGGAAAGTATATTGTGTTTACTCAGGACGTGGGAGGAGACATGTTTTAAAGCCTGGCCTTTGTGTATGGATTGTATATTTTTAAATAAAACTATTGACTTGAATTAGTTATAAACTAAATTTTTTTTTTTTTTTTTTTTTTTTTTTTTTTTTTGGTTTTTCGAGACAGGGTTTCTCTGTGTAGCTTTGCGCCTTTCCTGGAACTCACTTGGTAGCCCAGGCTGGCCTCGAACTCACAGAGATCCGCCTGGCTCTGCCTCCCGAGTGCTGGGATTAAAGGCGTGCGCCACCACCGCCCGGCTAAACTAAATTTTTAAATGTAAAAACTAGTCTCGTTATGTTGCCTAAGTTGGTTTCCTGTGCTCACGTCCTCCACCAGCATGCCTTGAATGCTGGGCTCATAGGTGTGCACCAACTCGCCTGGTGACAGTTATCTTAGCCGTAGAAGTGAAGAGCACCTCATCAGTAAGTCAGTCCATTGCAGTGGTAGTAATTGAGTGTCTCCGTGGTTTTCAAACTGTAATGCCACCCGTAGGGACTCTAGAATACTCTAGCAGGAAGTAAAGTTTCCAGAGGAAGAAGGCAGTTATTTTAGTAAACAGGTTGCTGCATTCCTAACACATCATTGTTTGTTTTCTTGCTTATTTTAAGCGGCTGCATTTCAACAAGGAAAGATACCTCCAGCTCCATTCTCTGCTCCTCCTCCTGCAGGGGCCATGATCCCACCTCCCCCCAGTCTGCGTAAGTTTGAAACTCTATGTTAAAGTGTGCAGCTGCTCAGATTATCCTTTGATTATTAGCTTGCCACATAGTAGGCTTCCAAATACTGTTGACTGTAGGTAGTTGACTAAATGGAATTAGCTTTAGCAGTGTAGTTTCCTCTATGTGAGTGTGAAAGTGCATGTGTTCACGTGGAGACTAGAGGCTGACGGTGGAGTCATCCACCTTGTGGTGTTGGTGTTTTATTGAGTGTGTATGCTGTGGCATGTATGTGGAGTCAGAGGAAACTTGGAGGACTGAGTCCTTGCTTGCTGCTTTGTGGATGGAGAGAAAAGAGCTCAGTTTGTCAGGCCTGGCAGCAAGTGACTTAGCCATTGAGCCATCTTCCTGGCCTTTAGTTTTCGAGACAGTTTCTCTCTGGGATCTAGGGCTTTATAATTAGGCAGGTAGTCTGGCCAGTGAGCCCCAGGGATCCAGTTGTCTTCGCTTCCCCAATGCCTGGATTACAGCTGCACATACCCTGCCTGACTTTACATGGGAACTGAACTTGAACTCAGTTCCTTTTTTTTTTTTTCTTCCATTTTCTGAGACAGTGTTTCTCTGTGTAGCCCTGGCCGTCCTGGAACTCTTCTTTATACCAGGCTGGCCTCAAACTCAGAGATCCACCTGCCTCCCGAGTGCTGGGATTAAAGGTGTGTGCCACTACACCAGGCTGGCAGTGTATTAATGTGTAGCACAGGCTGTTACGAAACTCAGTAGTCTTTCTAGCCCCAGCCGCCCAAGCACCAGGATTATCATAGTGCCTGCCTCAGGGGTAACTTTCAGTTGTAATGTTTCTGTGACTCCCCAGGTCTGGAGATCTCAAAAGGAATAGATATTATTGAACAAATTAAATTATTATTTTTTTCTTTTTTGGTTTTTCGAGACAGGGTTTCTCTGTGTATTTTTTGCACCTTTCCTAGAACTCGCTTTGGAGACCAGGCTGGCCTCGAACTCACAGAGATCCACCTGCCTCTGCCTCCCGAGTGCTGGGATTAAAGGCGTGCGCCACCACTGCCCGGCAAATTAAATTCTTTATTGGTATGAGCACAATACCAGAAGACCTAAGTAGCTGATAAACTCAGTCTTTTCCCAATTTCTAACTTACCTATGTATTCAGATTTTTCTTTTGGCCACCCTGCCAGACTTATTAATTATGAAAGCTTGGCCTTAGCTTAGGCTTGCCCCAGTTGCTCTTAAAACTTAAATTAACCCATTTCTCTTAATCCGTTTTCTGTCACGTACCACCCATTCTGCTTCCTCCATGTCTCCTTTGCATCTCCCCCACACCTAGATTCCTCCTCCTTTGTCTCTGCCCAGATGTCCTGCCTATACCTCCTGCATAACTATTGGCCGTTCAGCTTTTTACACCAGTCACAGCAATACACCTTCACACAATGTACAAATATCCCACAACATACCTAACCCCATGAAAGGTAAGAATTGGATAGTTGACAGTGGAGTGGATCATGAGCCTGTGCTCTCTGGGAAGGCTTGCTGTTCATGTAGTGGACAGGAGGATCTCTAGCACATTGTCCTTTTGCTCCCCTGGAAGGTTTAGACTGGACTTGGACTGAGAGACTAAACATCTTGTATATTACGGTGTGAACAAAGAACTGGGATGCTGAGAGGAGTTGCCCACGGATGGCCTGTCAGGCCCTCTGGGTGCTTGTGCAGCTTCCAGGTCACTGAAGCCTCCAGATTTTTCCTCCTTTTTTTCCCGAGCTTTGAGTCTAGTCTGCATCTTTTTACATAGTGAGTCCCTATCTCAAAACAAACAACAACAACAAACACATTTTGTAGAATTTCTTAAAATTTTATGTGTATGAGTAGTTTGCCTACATGTATGTAAGTGTACTGTGTGTGTGCCTGGTGTCAGAAGAGACCGGAAGATGGCAGTATATCCCCTGGAACTGACTTATGCCAGGCATGTTGGTGCACGCTTTTAATCACAGCACTCGGGAGGCTGAGACTGGCAGATCGCTTGAGTTTGAGGCCAGCTTGATCTATTGAGTGAGTTCCAGGACAGCCAGGGCTGCACAGAGAAATCCTGTCTCGAAAAACAAAAAAAAAGATCCCCTAGATCTTTAGTTAAAGATGATTGTAAGCTGCTATGTGGGTGCTGGGGCCTCTGGAAGATGAGCCAAGTGCTCTGAGTGATTGTCTAGCCTCTGGGATTTGTTGTTCTTAGAGGTGAATGTCCTGGGGATTGAGCCCAGGGGCCTTGGACAAGCTAAGCACATGCTCTGCCACTGAGCTGCATACTGAACTCCAGAGCCTTTCAAATGTAGGGGCTCACTTCATTTTTACATTTTTGTCTAGTCAGGCTTGTTACTACTTTTATGTTTTGTTCTGTTATTGGAAACAGGGTCTCTCTGTGTAGCCCTGGTTGTTTTGGAACTTGCTTAGTACACCATGTTGGCCTTGAGCTCACAGCTATCCACATGATCCACATGTCACTGCCTCCTGACTGCTGGGATTTTGTTACTGCTTTTTAATCACAAAGTACAAGTTATGACATGTTATATTTGTGTTTCTACTGTTAGAATAAGAAACTATAGGAAGTTTATTATTTAGAGTGTCAGCATGCAAACCTGCTTTAACCACAACCTCCATTGTCTATTTTAGCGGGTCCTCCTCGCCCTGGCATGATGCCTGCACCCCACATGGGAGGCCCTCCCATGATGCCAATGATGGGCCCTCCTCCTCCTGGGATGATGCCCGTGGGACCTGGTGAGTTGGAATGTGTCACATTTTGGTTGCGGCACAGTGAGTTTTAGTTCTGCATTAAGGGGCATTCTTTGTTAGCTGTAAGTATTGTAACATTGACTTTGGTCAGCGTTTAATGATAAAGACTTGATCTGTCAATAGGATCGAATAGTATTTAATGGCCTTGTGCTCTGAAAGCAGGATGAGGCTGCCCCTCTTATCCCTCCTTCCTGTTTTTTGGTTTGACTTGTGACCACTTGCGATGAGGTGGATGAGCTTGTTGTGTCTTGGGGGCAGAGGAAGGGTGACTTCTGCTTTGTTTGGTGCAGAGCTGCCTCCTAGTGCAGATACACTCTCAAAGATTAACTACCTAATCAGTAGACTAGAAACCGTTGGCTTAGTAGGTTTTCTTTTTTCTGGTTTTGAGACAGGGTCTCCCTCTCGAGTCCTGGCTGTCTTGGAGCTCTCTATGTAGACCAGGCTGGCCTTGAGATCCGCCTGCCTCTGCCTCCCTCTGCTGGGATTGTGCCACCATGCCCAGCGTTCCTTTGTTTATGTTTTTAATTTAGGAAGCATAAAAAAACTTATGAGAACTATTTTATATTTTTGTAGCCAGGGATTGAACCTTGTGCTTTGATGTGCTTACAAGTTCTACCTCTTAGCCACAGCCACAAACCTTCTATTTAGAGTTCTTTTTTTGCCAGAGCCTGGGAGTGCACCCAAGGCCTTGCGGATTTTAAATATGAAAAGGAATATGTATGTATCATTGGCTAATTTCGAACTCACAGCGATCTGCCTGCTTCTGCCTCCTCAGTGCTCACTTCAGCTGGAATTTCAATTTTCTTGAAGTTGTTGGAGACTGCAGTGAAATCTAGTTCCTGGAGTCTTCCTTGCTAGGGAGGGAATTAATGTTCTGGTCATCTAGCCTGGAGCCTTCCAGCTACCTCTGATCCCCCTACCCCCTTCCTTTTGGTTTTTTTAAGATGATTTCTCGGTGTAGCCCTGGCTGTCCTGGAATTCGCTCTGTAGACCAGGCTGGCCTGGAACTCACAGAGATCCACCTGCCTCTGCCTCCTGTGTACTGGGATTAAAAAGTGCGCCACCACTGCTTCGCAAGTTCTCAAACATTTTACTGGTTTCGGAATAGTTAAATTATCTAATTACAGTATTAAAAATGGCAGGCATAACATGGTTTGAAAATAGATGAGTGGTGCCTCCAACTCAACTGGAGAAACAAGGTGCACAGAGGTGTAAAGTAGAACAGCTTTCTGGCCAGTGTAGCTGTGGGCCTGTGTAGCTGTTAGTTAGAGGGTGGAGAATATAGAGAACAGATTTACTGGCTTAGGAACTCAAAACACAACCAGGTAATTTAGATGCAGTTATTGTTTATTTAATATTTCTGAGACAGAGTCTCACTATGTAAACTAGGCTGCCTAGAACTCGTGGAGATCTACTTGCCTCTGCCTCTGAAATGCTGGAATTAAAGACACGTCGCCAAGTGGTGGCGCACGCCTTTAATCCCAGCACTTAGGAGGCAGAGGCAGGTAGATCTCTGAGTTCGAGGTCAGCCTGGTCTACAGAGTGAGATCCAGGACAGGGACCAAAACTACACAGAAACTCTGTCTCGGAAACCCGCGGCCCCCCCCCCCCCAAAAAAAAGACCTGTGCCACTGTGACCTGCTTGTTCTCTAAATTAGTGTCACAAAATAACATACTTAGTTTAAAGAGTTGGGAACTGGGAATGAGTGAGCCATTGAAAGAGATCTACCTGGGCATGGTGGCACATGCCTGTAATCCTTCTTGAGTGATCCTAATTACTCAGAATATTTTGAGGCACTATAGGCATTGTAGCAGGCCCTATTTAAAACACACAAACGAAACAGTAACAAACAAATGATGGCGAAAGGGAAAGAAGGTTTCCAGGGGCTGGCTCTCAGGGTGTGTACACGTTGAAGCTGGGTCTAAAGACACGGATGGCCATCACACCCATCTTACTACCCTATATGTGTTCCCAGACTTTATAGTAAAGTTAAAGATGAAAAGAGCCTACGATTTCTGTATGAAATCACATTGGCAAATCTGAATTCAGTCCACTGTGGATGGCAAAGAGAACAAATGCTCAGGTGCCCAGTGTGTAATGTTTTATCTGGAGCAGTTTCTTGTAGACACACATACACAGATTGCCAAGTGTGAGTGTGCTCGTGGACCTCAGAGTACAGAGAGCGTGCTGCCATTGACACTGGTCCTTACAGCTTCTGTCCCTATTGTCATTTCTCACATTATCTGTGAGTGTGTGTGTGTCTGTGTGTGTGCACACGCGCACCCGTGCTGGAGTGCTTGTTATATCAATCGCCTTCCTATGGTGGGGGAAAGGATATGTTGACTTTTAAAAAATAGTTTTACTCTTGTAACCCAGGATGGCCTTGAACTCAGGAACCCTCTGTCTCTTCAGAGTGCTGGCATTACAGGCCATCATCCAACTTTGAATATGGTTATATCTTGAGCCATTTATTTATTTATTTAATTTATTTATTTAATGAATGGCCAGGGTTGTGAACTGGCTCCATCTTCCTGGGAAGCTTTTTTTTTAAGATTCATTTATTTATTATGTATACAGCATGTATGACTGCAGGCCAGAAGAGGGCACCAGATCTCGTTACAGGTGGTTGTGAGCCACCATGTGGTTGCTGGGAATTGAACTCAGGACCTCTGGAAGAGTAGTCAGTGCTCTTAACCTCTGAGCCATCTCTCCAGCCCCTTCTTGAGCCATTTATAACACAAGCTTTAATCAAAATTAGTTACTTAAACAATTACAGGATCCATTTGTAATTTCAGTGGAGCCTGCCCCCAGCTTACTATTTTATTTCCTTTTTTAAAGATAAAGGCTCAGTGTGTAACCCTGGCTGGCCTGGAGCTTAAGTAACCAGGCTGGCCTCAAACTTGCTCATCTTGCCTTTGCCACCCAAGTGCTGGCATTAACAGGCAAGTGCCACTATGCTTGCAGAATTCGATATTTATAAAGAATTTATACAGGAGCTGGAGAGATGGCTCAGCGGTTTAGAGCACTGGCTGCTCTTCTAGAAGACCAGGGTTCAATTCCCAGCACCCACATGGCAGCTCCAAACTGTCTGTAACTCCAGTTCCAGGGGATCCAACACCCTCACACCAATGCACATAAAATAAAGTTAAATTTAAAAAGAATTTATACAGCAGAAAAATTATAGAGCATAATAGCAAAATGAATATTGATGAGCCCACATCCAGATGAGGAGTAGACAGTCACTAAACAGTCACTGAGGCTGCCATGTTGCTTCCCTACCTTCTGCTGCCTGCCTTTTCCTCCCTGGCACACAGACACATACAAAATTGATTAATAGTTTCTAAACTGCATTTGCAAAATGAAATTCTGTGTATTCCATTTGGTATAATTCCTGATGGCCTGCTATTTTTCGTGATTTGGGCTAACTGCAGTTACTATCAGATTTTCAGCCTGGGTCTGATCACCTTCCCATAGTTCCCAGAAGTCACTTAATGGGAAGACTGTCCTCTATGACTGGACATGGAGGAGACAGCTCCTGTTACATGGTGGAGATAATTGACTAAAAAAGCTGAGCAGGGTAATTGTGGTGGCACATGCCTTTAATCTCAGTGACTTGGGTGGCAGAGGGGTTGAGGCCAGCCTGTCTACATAGCCAGCTCCAGGACAGCCAGGGCTATATAATAGAGAGACCCTGTTTCAACCAAAAATAACAGCAACAAGAGCAAAAAACAAAAAACACAAAAAACGAAACCAAACAAACAAACTGAGCAAGGCAGAACTAGTGTCCCTGGTGCCTTGTGAACAGTGGTCTATTTATAGCCACTGCTGTCACTACATCAGGGTTCCCAGAGCTTTCTGTGCTGACTTACCTTAGTTTGATGTCTTAAGTAACTTAAAATTTGATTAATTTGTTGCATTTTTTTTCTGTTGTGTGTCTTTTTCTAGTATTTTTCAGGGTCCACGTTTTAGTTTTTTTTTTTTTTTTCTCGACAGTGTTTCTCTGTGCAGCCCTGACTGTCCTGGGAATTGCTCTGTAGACCAGGCTGGCCTCGAACTCAGAGATCTGTCCTGTCTCTGCCTCCCAAGTGCTGGGATTAAAGGTGTGCACCACCACCGCCCAGCTCAATTGAAGGCAGAGGCAGGAGGATCTTTGTGAGTTCGAGGCCAGCCTGGGCTACAGAGTGAGTTCCAGGAAAGGCGCAAAGAAAAGAAATCCCATAGTACTGTCTCATGAATGTCATTTCTCATTCGTCTTTCGTTTTGTTTACAGCTCCTGGAATGAGGCCACCTATGGGAGGCCACATGCCCATGATGCCTGGGCCTCCAATGATGAGACCTCCTGCTCGACCCATGATGGTGCCCACTCGGCCTGGCATGACTCGGCCAGACAGATAAGAGCAGAAAGGCTCTTTTTCAGTTTTGTACTTCTTGTTCTGTTTCACCAGGAGATGACGGTGCTGAGCCTGAGTGTTTTCTAGCTGCATGACAGGAAGGCTTCCCCTTCCGAACAGAGAGAAGTGGGACAAAAAAAGTGCAGCTTTCACTGACATTGTGAAATGTGAAAATAAAATTGTCAGCTGTTTTAGTTAAAAGCGTGTCCCTTTTTCCTTCCTGCTGTGTGCTGCTAGCTTGTTGTCCAGCACGTCCCACATTCGAGAGTCTTTGGCCATGGTGTGAGTGCTTGCCTGTCTGTTTAGTCAGATTTCCTCATTCAGGACTTTGGAAAACTTCTTTTGGATGCTCAGATAGGATTTTTTTATTTCTTTTTTCTTTTGAAACAGGGTTTCTCTGTGTAGTCCTGGCTGTTCCTGGACTTGGTCTGTAGATCAGGCTGAGATAACTTAGAGTTCTGCTTGCCTCTGCCTCCCGTGCTGAGATTAAAGGCTTGCACCACCACTGCCCAGCTTTACCTGTTTGATTTTTGAGACCTGTTTTTCAAGTGGCCCAAGCTGACCTCAGTCAGCTTGTAGTGGAGGATGATGTTGACGTCACCATGCCTAGCTGAGATAGGATCTTAGAAGCTCAGGCTAGTCTTGATGCTAGGATTATGGGTGTGTACTACCATACCTGGCTTGGACATCAACACGTTTTTTTTTTTTGTGTGGTTTTTTTTTTTTTTTTTTTTTTTTTTTTAAATTTCATTTCATAGCTAGACGGTGGTGGTGCACGCCTTTAATCCCAGCATTTAGGAGGCAGAGGCAGGTGGATCTCTGAGTTCGAGGCCAGTCTGATCTATAGAGCAAGATCCAGGACAGCCAAGGGCTATTACACAGAGAAACCCTATCTCAAAAACCAAACGTTTGTTTGTTACATTCATTTGTGTATATATGTGGTGAGTAGTGGAGGTCAGAAGACAACTTGTGAGAATTGGTTCTCTCTACCATCTGACTCCCCAAGATTGAACTCTGATTATTATCCACGCCTGTGAGTTATTCTGCCCATTTTAGCCATTTCCCCATTTTTCTCAGATCCCCTCCTTAGTCTTTTGCTGTGGTGGTGGTGGTAGTGGTGGGGGCCCAGTGTAGGAGAGGGTCTCACGTAGTCCATGCTGGCCTTGGACTAACCCTATCTACTGCCACCTCCCAGTGCTGGATGACAGGTGTGCACTGCCACTTCCAGCTTTCTTGCCAGTAAGTGGCTTCATAGCTACAAGGTTTGTAAAATTATGCAGATTTTTTTTCTGAGTTGATGTAACTTGTGTATTTAATTCCGAAAAGATTCCGTAGATGTGGTTAATATTGTCAACTTCACAGCATCTGGAATCGGCCTTCGAAAACAACAGGACTTAACTAAGCCAGCACAGCACTGAGACGGTCAGTTTGCTAATTCCCCGCTGTAGGTTTTCTGTACTCTAGACCACTTGATTTGGCATCTGTGCAGAGGTGAATGAATTCCAAGTTCAGGCTGCCTCAACACAGGTCCCAAAATCCAGTTACCAAAAGGGGCACGCTGTTCATCAGACAGTTCTGTAGCTCAGACATCAAGCACGCCAACTTTCATCCGTCTTCTGAGAGTACAGAACAGGTGGGCTGTTTCCTCTGAAGCTCACATCCATTTCTCAGCCCATGATGTGGAAGAATTTAATTCCCTGCTTCTGTAAAACAGATTTCTGTCTTTGCTGGCTGTCAATCTGGAGCTTTCCCTTGTTGCATTTGTTTGTGTTCACGTGTAAGTGGACACATGTGGAAGTCAGGTTGATGTCAGCTGTCTTCCTCAATCACTGTTCTTTGTTTACTAAGCAGGATTTCCTGTTGAACCCAGAGCTCAATGATTTGGTTAGGCTAGCTAGCCAGTTTGCATCTGGGATTCTATCTCCGTACTCAGTACAGGGACACAGTCAGCCATTACACACCAGCCCTGCTTTCATGTGGGTGCTGAAGTTCCAAATTCCTGTCATGCTTACAAAGCCACCACTTTATCCATCTAGTCACCTCCCCAGCTCTGGATGGTCAGGCCAACCACACGTCTAGAAACATGACTGCTTCCACCTTCACAGGCAGCCAATATGCAGGTATAGAAGGCATATCATTTCTGTCTCCAGGCTTCAAAAGCTGGATTTATAGAGTTCTGCCTGCCTCTGCTGCCTGAAAGCTGGTATTAAAGGCATGCACCACCAAGTCTGGCTTTACATAGTGGCTTGCTTTTTGTTTGTTTGTTTGTTTGTTTGTTTTTTTGTGGTATGAAGCTGGGTTTCTCTTTTTTTTTCTGTGTGGCCCTGGGTGTCCTGGAACTCTGTAGACTAGACTGGCCTCAGACTCAGAGATCCACCTCCTCTGCCTACTAAGTGCTGGGATTGAAGGTTTGCACCACCACATCGGGCTACATAATGGATTTAAAAGAGAAAGGGATGCTGTGTGTACTGATAGAAAAGATGAAGACATGCTTGGTTCTGTACCTTGGTTTGTTCATATAAATAACAAGTCATATATTATATATATGTATATATATATATATAGTATATATATAATAGCAGATAATTTCTTTAAGTTCATTGCTGCCCTTAAGGAATTGTTTCTATTTGCCTGTGTATTAGGTAAATAACTGTGATATTAGTAGCTCAGGAAGAGTGAATGGTAGTTGGGGACAGGAATGAGGGGAGAAAAGTTTGTCCCTTTCTGGTATTCTGTATTTTGAGTTATTAAAAATCACCATGAAAACAAAGTATCCTTGCCAGACTAATGGTGCTGTTGCTGTGTGAGGGCAGAGAGTGGCCCAAGCCAGCAGTTTGCAGGCATGGTTGATGTAATCAGGTCACAGGGGTCCCTTTTCAAAATAAAGATTTAAGATTTGTTTTTGCAGAGGTGGGGGGGCGGTGGAGAGTGGGTAACGCAAGCTGCCCCCCGACTTGTCTTCTTGTCTACCCTAGCTTCTAAATATAAATCTAGATTTGGGATGAATAGATCTGGGACTGGGAAATTTGCAGTTTAGAAAAGCTACTAAACATTTTTATTTTTTAATATATTATTTTATGTGCATTGGTGGTGTGCCTGCATGTGTGTCTGTGTGAGTGTCTCACATCTCTAGAGTTAGAGATAGTTGTGAGCTGCCAGGTGGGTGCTGGGAAGTGAACCCGGGCAGCCAGTGCTCTTAACTGCTGAGCCATCTCTCCAGCCCCTCTTTTTTCTTTTTAAGACAGGGTCTCGTAACCCAGGTTGTCCTAGAACTTGTTATGTAGCTGAGGTTGACCTGGAATTTCTAAGTCCTGTTTCAGCCTTCCATCTGCTGATACTGCAGAGTTGCTCCATGTCTGGCTGCGGTCTCGAGCTAGGGATGTACTGTAGAGCCTAGGCTGGCTTGAAACGTGCTGTGTAGCCCAGCCTGACCTTGAACTCACAGCAGTTCTACCTCAGCCTTATGAGTCCTGGGATTTTAAGAGTGCACTATCTTGTCAGGCTTTTTTCGTTATTTTTCCAACCGAGTCTTATCATATACCTCAACTTGCCCTTGAACTCAGGATCCTTCCTCAGCTTCCCAAGTGCTGGGATGAGTCATGAACCACCTTGCCCGCTCTCCCTCAGTTTCACATAGATGCAGCAGGTTTCTGGTTTGGCTCTTCCCCTCTTGGAGTATGCATAGAAAGCCTGTAGAGGGGCTGGAGAGATGGCTCAGAGGTTAAGAGCACTGACTGTTCTTCCAGAGGTCCTGAGTTCAATTCCCAGCAACCACATGGTGGCTCACAACCATCTAGAATGAGATCTGGTGCCCTCTTCTGGCCTGCAGGCTGAACACTCACTGCATACATAATAAATAAATAAATCTTTAAAAAAAAAAAAAAAAAAAAAAAAAGCTGGGCGGTGGTGGCGCACGCCTTTAATCCCAGCACTCGGGAGGCAGAGGCAGGTGGATCTCTGTGAGTTCGAGGCCAGCCTAGGCTACCAAGTGAGTTCCAGGAAAGGCGCAAAGCTACACAGAGAAACCCTGTCTCGAAAAACCAAAAAAAAAAAAAAAAAAGAAAGCCTGTAGAACCAGTTAGGTTTTTAAATAGCTTCCAGTAAGACTAAGGTTTGCCCTGCCTTTTCCTATGGCCAGTTCCACAGTCCACCTCTCCCTACTCTTCCTGTGGATTCTCAGTCCCCTGTGACCCATTGTTCCTTTCCGGGTGCCATTGCATTGTGTGAGGCGCTAGAGGAGCTAGAGGAGGTGAGGTACCTGATACCCATCCTTTCAAAAGGGAGGCTTTGTCCAAAGTATGTGTTTTAGTTACGTTTATTTTTAGTTTTCATTTTTTTGTTCTTTTGGAGATAGGGTCTCTACATACATGGTGTTCTGGAACTGGCTCTGTAGACCAGGCTGACCCCTAACTCACAGAAATCTGCCTGCCTCTGTCTCCTTAGCACTAGAATTAAAGCCGTGGGCCACCATACCAGGCTGGAATTTTGTCTTGTTTATTTATTTAGATTTTTGAGACAGGGTTTCTCTGCGTAACCTTGGCTGTCCTGGAACTTACTCTGTAGACCAGGCTGGCCTCTAATTTCTAGAGATCCACCTGCCTCTGCCTCCTGAGTGCTGGGATTAAAGGTGCGCGCCACCACCTCTGACGTAGAATTTTAATTTTATTTAATTTACTAAAATTTAAAATTTTTTAATTTATGTGTATATGTGTCTGCATGTCTGCTGTGTGTGTGTGTTGCACGGGGGTGGGTGGGTTAGTCTCAGAGGCCAGGAGATGATGTTAGATCTTCTGGAGCTGGATTTCAGGTGGTTGAACTGCCTCACATGTACTAGGAACCAAACTCCAGTCCACTGAAATAGCAGCAAGCCTCCTAACTGCTGATATATATATATATATATATAAATAATATTTATTTATATATAAAAATATTTATTTATATATATAAAATATTTATTTATTTATTTAGATAAGGTTTCATGTAGTCTGGTCTCAAATCCTGATCCCCAGCTTCATGCTCTTCTGTGCTTTGATTATAGGCATGTGCCACTCTGTTTTGTTTTAGAGACAGGGTCTCCTTTGCTGGCCATGTTGTCTTTGGATCGTTGGGTTCAATATCTTCCTTTTTCAGCCTCCTGAGTAGCCAGTACTACAGACTGTACTACTGTGTCTGACCCACAGTGCCCCCCTTCCTTTCTTCCTTCCTTCTTTCCTTTCTTTTTTAAAGATTTATTTTTATTTATTATGCATACAGTGTTCTGCCAGCATGCATGCCTACATGCCAGAAGAGGGCACCAGATCTCATTATAGGGGTTGTGAGCCACACATGGTTGCTGGGAATTGAACTCAGGACCTCCGGAAGAGCAGCTAATGTTCTTAGCCTCTGAGCCATCTCTCCAGGCCCCCCCCCCCCCATTTTCTTTCTTATAAGGAAAATATTTAATTGGGGCTGGCTTATAGGTTCAGAGGTTTAGTTCATTATCATCATGGTGGGAAGCATGGCAGTGCGCAGGCAGATATGGTGCTGGGGAAAAAAAGTGTTCTACATTTGGATCGGCAGGCAGCAGGAAGAGCAAGCCCAAACTGTTTTTAATTAAAAATCCATCCTGGAAACACCGCTAGCTAGTCTTGGAATAAAGTTTCGGAAAAACTTATGACAATTGGTGAAAGTTCAATGAATTTTAATTGGTGTGAATAAAACAGTATAGCCAGGTGTGGTATGCACAGCTATAATCTTGACACTCAGGAGGCAGAGGCAGGAGGATTGCTGCAAATTTGATGCCATCCTGGTCTATCTACAAAGCAAATTCTGGGCCATCTAGGGCTGTATATGGATACCTTGTCTCAAAACATCAAGTCAAGGGGTGTTGGAAAGATGGCTCAGTGGTTAAGAGCTCTGGCTGTTTTTCCAGAGGTTCTGAGTTCAATTCCCAGCACCCACATGGTGGCTCACAACCATCTTTAATGAGATCTGGTGCGCTCTTCTGGTCTGCAGGCATACATGCAGGCAGAACACTGTATACATAATAAATAAATAAATAGATCTTTAAAAAAAAACATCAGCAGTTAGGCGCTTACCGCTCTGGAGGACCCCGGTTCAATTCCCAGCACTCACAACTGCTTGTAGGTCCAGTTCCAAAGGATCCTGACAGCTTCTGGCCTCTGCAGGTACCTGCATGCCCATGATGCACTTACACTCACATAGGAACACACAGATAAATAAAAACAATACATCTTTAAAAGGGGGGTGTCTGGAGCTGTAGGTCAGTGGTGGAGTCCTTACCTCGTTTGCATGAGGCACTCAGTTTAATACCCACTACTGCCAACAAAACCTCAACTAACCAACAAAGCAAAACCACACTAAAGAACATTTGAAGACAGTAGCACTCATCTGCATGCCTGTTTCTTTCTCCAAGGGCAGTTGGAAGCCATTGCTGAGTATGCTGGGGTTTCTCCCCCGCCCCCCTTCATTTGAATCATATATAATACTGGTCAATAGGGAGATTGGGTTTCTTTCTTTTTTTTTTAAACTTTATGCAAAGTATGTTGTTTACCTTTGGTGTGGTTGGTTGGAGTCCTGACTTCTCAGCAGTTTGTCAGAATGCTGCGTTGGGAAATGAGATCCTTGCACTGAGCCATCGTCCTACGTGGAAACAGGATTCAGCCCTTGTCCCAGTTGTATAGCTGTGGTCAGATGGTATCTTAGACTCCTAGATGTAGTGGTGACGTGTGGAGCAAGCCTGCTCCACCTGTGTTTAGCGGAGCCCTGAAGGCTCGTCTGACATTTTACCACAAAGACCTTATGTATTTGATAGATGTTTAATAACCGCAGAGACTTCTTTTCTTGAAACTGGAAGCACTAATGGTCAGATTTCTTGGCACAAAATCACTAGAATAGTTTGTCAGACAGGGTCACTGGAAACATTTCTTACTGTCCTTGCTCTTCGGGGTTTGAGGCGCTTTCCTTTGGTACTGTGGATGGAACTCAGGGCCTTGCACATAGTCCTCAGCATGAGATTTCAGACTTAGAAGCTGCAGGAACCGTCCAGAGGACACTTGCGTATTTTTATTTTTACTTTTTTTTGGATTTAGGTCTCTCAACGTAACACTGGCAGTCCTGGAACTCCCTATGTAGACCAGGCTGGCCTCTAACTCACAGATCTGCCTGCTTCTGCCTCCGGGAGTGTTGGGAGGAAAGCCCCGCGCCACTAGCCAGCTCCGGGCGGAGAGAACCCCGCCCCTCGGCGCGTAAGCCCCTCCCCCTCCCCGTAGTCCCCGCCCCTTGCAGCCTCGCCTTTCGCCTCGTGAGCCTCGGCTACCCGGGCGTCTGTCTCATCCCGTGCGCCTGGGCCGCCGCGCGCGTCCCCGCCCCTCGCCGCGCGCTTTCGCCACGGGGAGCCGGGAGGACGGCGTGCGGTCGCGGCTCGTCTCCGCGGGAGGCTGCGGCGCGGCGCGCGGGTGGGTGGGAACGTGGCGGAACTGCGGGCGCCGCGGCGGGGGCGACCGAGCGCCATGGCGGCCGCTGTGATTACGGCAGCCGGTGCCCGCGCCGCGGCGAGCTGAGGGGCCGCCTCTCCGCCACAGCTGAGGAGGCCACGGCTGCCTGCCCGCCCTCCAGGCGGGCCGCCGCTGCGGCATGGCCGGGATCATTAAGAAGCAGATCTTGAAGCACCTGTCCCGGTGAGAGCTACACCCTGCGTACCCGGGCCCTCCCCGAAAGCCCCTCTCTCTCAGGCCGCGCTCGGGCCGGACGGCCCCGGTCCGACCGTCGCCGGCCGTTGTCAGCGCTGCGTTCCTCCCCCGCCCCTCCTCCCCCTGCGCGGGTCACCGGGCTCTCTGGTGGCCCAGACCCGCACGGAGCCCAGCCAGGCCCGCCGGTTCCTCCCGAGCACCGCTGCCCAGCCCTCCAGGCCTCTTGCCGCCCCGGGAGCCGCCCGGCTCCCCCGCTCCACTGCTCGCTCTGCCGCGCGGTGCTGCATAACCCGCGTCCCCTTAGATTTGCAGCGCCGACGCTGGCTGGCTTCTGTGCAGCGAGCTCCTCCTCTCCTGTCTGACCCTGTTGCATCACCCTTGAGAAGATGTAAGCCCTTCTTCACCCGAGGCTCGTCCTCCTTTCGGACCTCCCTCCTTTCTCTTTCCGCTTTCTTCTCATTCCACAGACTAATTGGAGAAAGGTCGGCGGAGTTGGGGATAAAGTTTCAGCAACCTTCCCTTTAAGATGCCGTGGAAGTTTTTTGACCGCCAGTGTCCACTTGGGCTTTGTAGCCTTCTGTTAAGCCGTTCTGTGGCTCGGTATTTGGGGCGGGAGGGATTGACTAGCAAGGCTACTTTCAGCTGTATCTGGAGGACGCCTTCCTGGTCTCTATGTGATGGTGCAACTTGTTCGAACTGGTGGCTGCAAAAAATTGGGAGCTAGCTTTGCGGTTTGTTTTCTTAACTTTTTCTAACCTGGGGTCGGTGATGGTTGTTCATTTAGGTGGTCTCAGTACCTCCAGGGATGCAGTGTGCCTGCACAGTGGACAGTGGTTTTAAAGAGGGGTGTGTGTGTGTGTGTGTGTGTGTGTGTGTGTGTGTGTGTGTGTGTGTGTATGTATGTATGTATGTGTTGCGTGTGTTGCCAGTCAACATGGAACACCCGGGCTTGTGCTGATGTAGCCTTTCAGTCCTTTCTCCTTGTATTTAGCAAATGGTGTGTGAGGACTCTTCCTGACATGGTGTTCCCCTTTTCCCGACTGACATGGCATGTGTGATCTTAGACTTTATCAGCTCGATTCAGATCTGTCTTTTGGTTAGCTGGGTTACGCACGCCTGAGCTCAAGGGCTCCTCCTACAGCCTGAGCACTTCCTCCTTGACTTTGACGATCTTCAAACTGAGGATAGTGTTATGTTAGTATATACTGAAAGATTGTTGTCGGCTGCTGTGGGGGCACCCGCCTGCAGTCCTGGCGTTTGGGAGGCGGAGGTAGGAGTGGGATTTTGAGGCCAGCCTGGAGAACGCAGAGTTCCAAGCCCACCTGGACTACATGTTGAGCCGGTCTAGAGAAGCTAGCGGGAAGACTACAGCGAGTTGTTGTGTGTAAAGACTTACGACAGAGCCTCACACGTAGTAAGTGCTCAGGAGGACACAGGATGTTTTTATTTGGGGGTCGTAGCTTGTGTGACAGTTTAGCGCCGTTCATAGACCTGCCTGGAAAATTTCATATATACTGACAGTTTTAAAAAATGATTGTCATTATTGGGTGTGTGTGTGTGTGTGTGTTGTGGGTGTCTGGGGAGGTGCAGGGGTGCCACAGTGTGCACGTGGAAGTTGCAGGACAGCTTTGGGGGAGTCCCTTCTCGTTTCACATTCACGTGGACTCTGAATCAAACTCAGGTCATCGGACTTGTATGGCAAATGCTTTTACCTGCTGAGCTATGTTGTTGACCTTTTCTTTCTCTCTTGGTGTCTCTGTCTTTCTCTTGAGACAGTGCCTCAGTTTTGTAGCCCAAGGTAGCCTGGAGTGGGTTTCCTGCCTTAGCCTCCAAGTGCTGGAATAATTGACATTTGCCATTGTAGAAGTTCTTGTGGGAGTTGTGAAGGCCTAATGCACGTACCTGAATCTCTCAAAGCATTCTGGAATAAGTGAATAATTCTTAATGTAGTCCAACCCCTCCCCTCCCCTCCCCTCCCCTCCCCTCCCCTCCCCTCCCCTCTCCTCTCCTCTCCCCTCCCTTTCTTTTCCTTCCCCTCCCTTTCTCTTCCTTCCCCTCCCTTTCTCTCCCCTTTTCTTTCTTTTCCTTCTGTCTCTTTTGAGACAAGGTTTCAGTATGTGTAGCCCTGGCTGTTCTGAAACTTCATATGTACACCAGGCTGACCTCAAACTCATAGAGATCCTCCTGCCTCCGCTTCCCAGTTGCTGGAGTTAAAGGCATATGTCACCATGCCTGACTTCAACCCCTCACTTTTGACTGAGGAAGCAAGAAGCCCAGCAAGGATGAGTGACTTGTCCAGAAAATAAAGGGGTGTGGCAGAACCAGCTTCCCAACTCTGGGGTATATTCCCCATAGTACACACACATTCTATGCACTTTTCCTATAGTGCACACATGTTTCATACACCTTCTGTGAATGTCAATTTTAATGATACATGCTGAAGCCCTTGTGCCCCACCCCCACCCCCCGGCATGATGTCATGGAACTCAAGCTGACAACTAACTCTGTATTCCCTGACACAGTTGGTGAGTCCTGGGAGAGGAAAGCCTTTTTTTTGCTTTAAATAAAGTAGAAATCGTATGCCGGACATGGAGGGCCATTTCTGATTTCCTGGGTGTGGGTCTGGGAGGAGGAAGAGGTTACTTAAAGCTGCAACTTCAGGTGCCCCCTGCAGAGGAGTAGGCTGTAGGTCTGGTTGGAAAGGCCAGATTCCCAGGGCCTTTGTTTATTTTGGACTCACTATTTAATCATGTATGCCATGTATTGTATCCACTCCCACAGCAGGGGAGGAGCTGTGGCTCTTTGGTTTGTGGAACCTGATGGGGAAGGAAAGCTGGGGAGGTTTGCAGAGTTTTCCTCTGTTAACTGTGGCAGGTGTCTGGCAGGGCCATTTGACTTCAGGGACCATGCCCTAGAGCAGAGAGGGCAGACCAGTGATGAGAAAGTGCATTCTGGTAATTTTATTAATTTCAGCTATTTATTTTAAATGCTTTCTCTATGCTAGATATTGATCTGGGCACTGGAAAGGCAGTGGGGATTAAATGTCTCAGGAATTTCACCTATGGTTTGGGTGACCATTGTCTACTCTGCAGAAATTTAATACACCATTAAATGTTCATTGAAATGGACCCATGAAAAGAGCTTTACTTAGCAATGGGAAGTAATATGATTTCCTTTAAAAATAGTCAGAATTAGCTGTGTGTGGTGGTGCAGTCCTGTAATCCCAGGACTTGGGAGATTGTGGCAGGAAGGTCTTAAATTTGAGGTCAACTTGGGCCATTTATTGAGACCCTGTTTTATAAATAAATGCTAAAATAGATTTTTCACTAAATTAGGTTATTAGTGGTTTTTGTTTGTTTCCTTTTCTTTTTCTTTTTTTTTTCTCTCCCCCTCTTCTTGAGAACCCTGCCTGTCTATTTTAGCCTTCGAAGTATTGTTATTATTGGTATGACGGCACTGTGTCTGGATTTTCTTTTTGCCTGATCACCTCAGCTAATGACCTTGGATTCACAAGTAAGAAGTTATATGACAGGATGTGAAGTCAGTCAGGGGACTCTGTTGATGGAGAGAGCATAGGTTTTGGATCCAGACAAAACAGATTCATCTTCTAACTCTGCCGTTGTTGACCAGGGCAGTCTTCCCCAGCTGAGCTGTCGTTGGGGGTAAGTGATAAGAACAGGGAAGGGGGCTGGAGAGATGGCTCAGAGGTTAAGAGCACTGACTGCTCTTCCATAGGACCTGAGTTCAATTCCCAGCAACCACATGGTGGCTCACAACCATCTGTAATGAGATCTGGCGCCCTCTTCTGGCCTGCAGGGATACATGCAGGCAGAACACTCTATATAATAAATAAATAAATCTTTAAAAAAAGAATAGGAAAGAGTAATAGGGGCTAGCAGAATGTTTTTGAGGATTGGAATATGGTTTTTGTTACAGTGCTTGACATATAAGTAGTGTTTAATAAAGAGTAGTTGTAAAATGGCCAGAGGCGTTAGGGATAGGGTCCTAGTGTGGATGGTAGAGCACTAGCTGCCTGTTTCAGAAACACATTGGAAATCTTAGTTATTGACTCTTTTTTTTTTTTTGGTTTTCGAGACAGGGTTTCTCTGTAGTTTTGGCACCTGTCCTGGATCTCACGCTGTAGACCAGGCTGGCCTCGAACTCACAGAGATCTGTGAGCCTCTGCCTCCTGAGTGCTGGGATTAAAGGCGTGCGCTACCACCGCCCAGCCAGTTATTTACTCTTAAGTGACTGTAGAAAATGTCAACCTGAGTTTTTTATAAACATAGATGATGGACCTCAGAGGCGTGGGAAGGTTCAGAATTCCTTTTGGAGAGCAAGAGAGCCTGACTGAGTTGAGCTGTTGCAGTTCTTGACCGGGGGCCTTCTGGTGCTCCAGAGTGTCAAATACTGGAAAGATCTTGGAGATCACCAGGTCACCCCACCCCACAGCCATGGGCCGTGCAGGCCTCAGCTCTCAGAGGCTTACTGTCAGGGCCTTTGGGTGGAAATCTGTAGGACTAGTCTCAACTTGTAGGTTAAGTTCCTTCCTTTGTGCTACACTTGTTTTTTGTTTGTTTGTTTTTGTTTTTTCAAGACAGGGTTTCTCTGTGTAGTAGCCTTGGCTGTCCTGGAACTCGCTCTGTAGACCAGGCTGGTCTTGAACTCAAAGAGAATCATCTCCTCAGCCTCCTGAGTGTTAGGATTAAAGACTTGTACCACTGCACCAGCTAGACTAGTTATTAACACCATCACTTCTCCAGTAATCACCCTGTCTGTTTTCTAGTAACTCTCAAACCCTGTTCCTGTTTCTCATTTCCTAATGTTGCTTTAGAATAAACCTCTTGTATTAACTCAGCAAACATTTAGTGATGGCCGTCTCTACTAACAAGCATCTACAGTCTTGTGGTAACTGAGATTATAACTGGAGGCGGAAGCTTGTGTTGTAGATGAAGAATTGCAGCAGAAGGGTTAAGGAACTTGCCCAGAATCACAGCTAGTAAGTGACGGAAGGAGATTCAAGTGCAGGCTGCATTCTGGAGCTGCCCTTTAACCTCTGCTGCCAAAATGCTCTGCATCTATTGCATGTTTCAGACAGAACACGGCCCCCACTTGAAGCACCTTCCTAGCACTCAAGAGGCTTCCTGCACCACCCATGCCTTCTTTCAGTAATTACCCCTCCATCAAAATGGAACCACTGTCTTGTTTTATATAAATGTTATTGCACAGTTTATGTACTTGTAAAGTCTTTAAATTCCCTGGGAGGTGGTGTTTCACGCCTTTAATCCCAGCACTTGGAATCAGAGGCAGGCGGATCTCTGAGTTCCAGGGCAGCCAGGGCTACAGAGTGAGTTCCAGGGCAGCCAGGGCTACACAGAGAAACCCTGTCGCAAAAAAAAAAAAAAAATAAAAATCTTTAGATTCATATTCTGTTTTGGTTTGTGCTGGGATAGAACTCAGGGCATTGTGTGCTTGACACAAGTGCTCTGCCACTGAGCTGTACCCCAACCCCCAAATTTTTCGTTTTTGAGACAGTCTCTGCAGTCTTGCCTCAGTCTCACAAGTACTGGGATTACAGGTGTGCACCACTAGTGGCTCTCCCATTCCCACCCTGTGGTCCTAGAGACCGAGCCCAGTGCCTGTGTGTGGACCGTCAACACTACCCATTGTGTGTGTTATTCACATACATATTTTAAGCATTTTATTTATTGCATGTGTATGTTACAGGTTTACACTACTATATCTGGCTTCTGTTTGACTTAAACATTTTTTTTGTGTCTTGTATATGTGTGTGCATGTGTTCATACATCATTTCTCAGTAGCTGTCTTATCAGTTACCTCCTTGGGACCTGGAACTCACTGATTAAGGCAAGGCTAGCTGGCAGCGAGCTCCTGAGATCCTCCTATCTCTGCCTGCTTAGAGCTAGGACCAGAAACGTACACCGCCACAGCCAGCTTCTTATGTGGGTGTTGAGGACCGCATCAGGTCCTCATGCTGGCACAGCAAGCGTTTTACCCGTTGAGCCAGCTCCCTAGCCCTCATCTGGCTGTTCAGGGCGTGATCATGCTCCATCGTGTTGACCTCATTATTGTAGGCTATTCTGTTAATGGGAATATCATTCAATTTCCTTATACTTGCTGTTGGTGAATATTATGTATTTTCTCAGAGCCATTATAAATAATAGTGTGATACTAGTAATGTTCTAGTACATGTTTATTTAGTGACAAATGTACACATACCTGTTAGTCTCTTTAAGACCAGGGCTTGGGATTTTTTGGGTTGTAGAATGTGTGGGTTTTCATGAATACAGTCCTACATGGTGTGCTAATTGGCATGTCTGCTACTGAAATGTGTGGGAACTTTGATTCTGGATCCTTGACAGCACTTGGCATTTTCTGTCCTTTTCACGGCCGCCATTCTGGAAGATGCATATAATTTTATTTTGAAAAGGTGGATGTGGTAGTTCCCAACAGTTAAGAGGCTGAAGCAGGAGGATTGCCTGAAGTTTAAGGACACGCTGGGTTATAGTATGGGGCCTTGTCTCAAAACCCACAGGAAACAATAAGTTTAAAAAACCCCTTTCTTGTGGTAAACCAGTGAACACTTTGTTTTGCTGTCTGCTCAGTCTGTCTGTGATGCGAAGGATTGAACCCATGGCTTTGCACTGCTTAACACATACTGTCACTGAGCGGAGCTCCCTAGTCTGTTCAGTTTTCAGATTCTGATGTCCTAATCTTGAGAACATATAATGTCATTGGAGAATAATGTTCAAATTACAAAGGGACAGTGGAGATAAGGATGTTTCCAGCCATCACACAACACATGTCAGAATAACTGTTACATAGTAAATGAGTAAAGGTGTTGTTCTCTAAATATCTGGTCATTCTGTTCTGTAATCTTAGCAGCCCATTGACATATCATTTTATTTTTCCTACAGAAATAGAAATTTGAATTGCATAGCTTTCCTACAACTTTTTAAGACAGGGTCTCGCCAGGCGGTGGTGGCGCACACCTTTAATCCCAGTACTCGGGAGGCAGAGGCAGGTGGATCTCCGTGAGTTTGAGGCCAGCCTGGGCTACAGAGTGAGTTCCAGGAAAGGCACAAAGCTACACAGAGAAACCCTGTCTCGAACACCGCCCCCCAAAAAAGACAGGGTCTCTCTGTCTTACATTTGTGTGTGTTAAAGTGTGTGTGTGTGTGCCACAAAATGCAGTCCTTCTACCTGTATTTCTTGATTGGTAGGATTTCAGGGGTGAGCCACTGCCTGGCAAAAAGTCACTTTTTTTTTTAAAGAGACAGGATCTCTGTAGCCCTCACTGACCTGGAACTCAAGTAGACCAGGCTGGCCTTGAACTCATAGACATCTGCCTGTCTCTGCCTCTCAAATGCCGGGCTTAAATGTGTGTGCTACTATGTCAGGCTTATGATGACTTATAGGAAGCACTTTAATTTTTTAAATAAATTTTAATTTTTTGATATCATAATTACATAATTTCTTTCTGCCCTTTCCTCCCTCCAATCTCTCTTGCACACCCCAGCCTCTTGCTCTCTTTCAAATTCATGGACTCTCTCTCTCTCTCTTTTTTTTTTTTTTTTTGGTTTTTTTGAGATAGGGTTTTTCTGTGTTGTTTTGGTGCCTGTCCTGTATCTTGCTTTGTGGACCAGGCTGGCCTTGAACTCACAGAGATCCGCCTGGCTCTACCCCCCAAGTGCTGGGATTAAAGGTGTGCGCCGCCACCGCCTGGCCATGGACTCTTTTTCTGGTAACATTTTTTTAGAAGCAGAAAATTTGGGACTAGAGATGACTCAACAGTTAAGAGCAATTATTGTTCCTGCCAAGGACCTGGGTTTAGTTACTGGCACCCATGTAGTGTTCATAAACATCCATAACTGCAGTTTTAATGACCTCTTCTGACCTCTGAGGGCACTAGGCATACAGTTGGTACATAGACATACCTCTAGCAAAACACTCAAACACATGGAGTAAAATAAATCTAAAAAAATTTTAAAGAAAATTTGGGGGCTGAGTGTCTATCTGAGCAGCTTAGTGGTCTGTCACATGCAAGGGCCTGCTGTGGCTAGCACATGCAAGGTCCTTCTGTAGCCCCACTGGCACAGACACAGATGGATCTAAACAGTGAGAAGCACTTGCTTTGAGAGATCAGTTGAGAGCATGTTGGTGTAGCCGAAAGAGCTAGGACTCAGTTTCTATGAGTTTAAAAGCTCTATGCTTAGCAAGCAGTTTACCTTCTTGAACTTTTAGTTTTCTCATCTATAAAATACACACATGTTGTTTTGCACTTGGCTCTTCTCCACAGGTGCCAGGCATTAAATCTGGGCATTGTACAGGCTAGACGAGTGCCCTGCAACCGAGCTGTATGGCCAGCCTACATGGTGTGTGTTTGTTTGTTGAAACATAACCGTACTGTGTAGCCCTTGAATTTACAATTCTCCTGCCTTAGCCTCCCTAGTGCTGAGATTATACGTGTTCACTACCATGCTAGGATAGGAATTACATTTTGAAATAACATGGCTGCTTCACTATGTCATCTTTGCATGGAGGTTGGGGTTGGGGGCTTGCTGTTCTTCTCTGAAGCATTCCAGCATTTGTAGTGCAAAGCAGGCGGATCTACAGAGTAAGTTCCAGGACAACCAGGGGTACTCAGAGAAACCCTGTCTTGAAGAAACAAAAATAAATAAATAACATAAAACCAATACATTTATTGTAGAGGTGTGTGTGCCTGCATGTGTGGAGATCAGAGGACAAATCTGTGGAGTCAGTTTTCTCCTTGTGGATTCTGGGTACCAAACTCAGGTCATCAGCCTTGTGTGGCAAGTATTTTACCTGCTGAACCATTTCTCCTGCCTCAATCACATTTTTTTTCATTTTTCATATCCCTATGTGTGTTGTGCATGTATACATGCATGATTTTGCATATGTGTGGGTATGGGTTCATGTGTATGTATGTGGAGGCTCAATGTTGATATTGGGGGTTATCCTCCATTGTTCTCCAGACTTAACTCATTGAGGCAGAATATCTCAGTCAAAGCCAGGACCCCCAGTATGACTAACCTCAGTGGCCAGCTTGTTCTGAGGTTCCCCTGTTTATACCTTCTGAGACTGGAATTACAGGAAGGCTGTCACTCTGCCTGGCATTTACATGGGTTTGGGGGGATCTGAACTCTGGTTGTTATGCTTGTGTGGTAAGAACTTTAACCACTGAGCAATTTCCTTAGCCTCTAATATTACATTTCTAGACATTTACTGCAGATTGGGGATACATGCTTGGGTTTAAAGAAGGAAGGAAGCACCTCTCATGACATGGGGAGACTGGGACCTTAGTATAGGTGTGTCTTAGTTACCGTCCTGTTGCTGTGAAGACAGCATGACTAAGACAACTCTTACAAAAGAACACATTTAATCAGAGGGTTAGACAGTGATCCATTGTGGGAAGCAGACAGGCACGGTGCTGGAGCAGTAAATGAGAGCTTTGCATCCTGATTCACAGGCAGAGAGAGAGACTGGGCCTGGTGTGGACTTTTGAAACCTCAGATCCCATTCCCCAGAGACATACCTACTCTAACAAGAACACACCTCTTAATTGTTCCCAAACAGTTTATTAGCTAGGGACCAAACATTCATACATATGAGCCTATAGGGACCATTTTCATTCAGATCACCACCAGGGGAAGTAGCCAGAGTGTGTACACTGGATTAATCCCTTAGAGCATTTACTTAAGCATTAGAGGGCATTTAGTTATCTTCACTTTATAGAATAATCAGTATGATTTTAATCACAACCCAGCTCTTTCTGCTAGCTGGTGGTGGCCTCCACAGCAGAAGGGACTGTGCCTCTTGGCCAGTAAGATGGCTTAGTAGATAAAGGTTCCTGCCGGCAAGCCTGAGGAGCTGGGTTTGGTAGAAGGAGAGAACAGCGGCAGGTTGTTTTTCCCTTTCACACTCATGCTGTCTGTGTGTGCCACACACTGTACACACACATGCAGTCACAGTGTACCTGCAGTAAAAATAAAAGGTAAAAAAGCAGCCTGGAGTCTGAGTAATGGTCCATGTAGGTAGGTGTAGGGAGAAGATGGATGGAGTGGGAATCATAGTAGTGTTTGTTTTTTTTTGTAAGACAGTGTCTCCCTAGGTAGCCCAGGTTGTCTTGAACTCAGAATCCTGCCTTAGCATCTCCAAGTGTGCTTGAGTACACTGCTGGAACTCAGCTTTCACTTGTAACCAGGTACTGGGAAGCTGAACTGGAGAATTGTGGTCAGCCTGTGACCTGTGAACTACAGAGTGAGACCTTGTCTAAAGAAAAAGGTTAACAAGTTTGAGCCTGTGTAATTCCAACACTCAGAAGGTAGAGGCATGAAGATTGAGAAATTGAGGCTAGCCTTGACTACATAGTGAGTCTGAGATCAGTCTAGGCTAGCTGTAAGAGGCTAGTCTCTTACCTAAGAGTCTGATAATATATAAATATTAGTTATATTATTTAAAAATAAAAGCAAGTTTAAAAAAAATAGGAAATTATAGTTTATGTGTCTGTCTAGATATATAATCCTGTATAGTGGAAACTATCATTTTCCTTATTTTATTTTATTTATTTTGGTTTTTTGAGGCAGCATTTCTCTGTGTAGCCCTCTATAGACCAGGCTGGCCTTGAACTCACAGAGATCCACCCACCTCTGCCTCCTAAGTGCTGGGATCAAAGGTGTGCGCCACCACCGCCCAGCTATCATTTTCTTTATGTGTGTGTTGCTAGGGGGAGGGATGGGTGTGCATGGCCATCACGTGTATGTGGAGGCTAGAGGTTAGTACTGGGTGTCTTCCTCTATAGCTCTGCCATTTTATTTGTTTTTAGGAAAGGGTCTCTTACTGAACCTGTTTGTATAATGTCTGGACAGCAAGCTCCCGGGACCACCCCTCCCAAAGTGCTGGGAGTACAGTGCCTCGCTTTTATGTGGGTGCTGGGAAATCCAAACTTGTGCTCTTACACTTGAACAGCAAGAACTTCACCAACTGAGCCTCCTTCTTGAGCAAATTTATAACACACCGAGTTCATGACTTTAGTAAAACGCTTTCTGTGTTGTGACATTAGGCATAGAGAGATTTGTTACATAGCAGCAGATGATAAAACAAGACAGAAAAGTATTTGAAATAATGGCAATGAGAATATGGCTCAGTTGGTAGAGTTCTTGCCTAGCATACATGAAGCTCTGAGCCCCATCCTTAGCACACTGCAGGGGGTGTAGCGCATGTCTGTAATCCTAGCATTTAAGGAAAGAGCCCCACAAATGCATGGTTGGGGTTAGAGAGATGACTTAGCAGTTAAAGAGCACTGGCTGCCTTTCCAGAAGGCCAGGGTTCAATTCCTAGCACCCACATGGTGGCTCACAACCATCTGTAACTCCAGTTCCAGGAGATCTGAAACCCTCTTTTGATCTCATTGGGTACCAGGCATGCATGGTGGTACACAGACGTATATGCAGGTGAAACACCTATACATATGAAATAAAAATAAATCGAGAGAGATCTGAAACCCTCTTTTGATCTCATTGGGTACCAGGCATGCATGGTGGTACACAGACGTATATGCAGATGAAACACCTATACATATGAAATAAAAATAAATCGAGAGAGATCTGAAACCCTCTTTTGATCTCATTGGGTACCAGGCATGCATGGTGGTACACAGACGTATATGCAGGTGAAACACCTATACATATGAAATAAAAATAAATCGAGAGAGAGAGAGAGAGAGAGAGAGAGAGAGAGAGAGAGAGAGAGAGAGAGAGAGAGAGATGGATGATTGGCATGGTGGTACACACCTTTAATCCCAGCTTTCAAGAGGCAGAGACAGGTGGATCTCTATGAGTTTGAGGCCAGCCTGGTCTACATAGTGAGTTCCAGGACAGCCAGGGTTACAGAATGAGACTTTGTCTCAAAGACAGAAGCTAAGCAAACAGCAACAACAACAACAACAAAACCCCCAAACCCCAAGGATATCTTTTACTGTACAGAGAGTTCAAAACCAGTCTAGGATACATGAGATCTTATTTCAGAAACATCAGAAAGCTAACAGCAAAATAATAAGCAGACAACCAAATTTCAGTATGGGCAAAGGATGTAGATAGGCCTGGAGAGTGCCGTCAAGAAGTGCAGGTAAGAGCTGTGAAGACAGACACGTGACCCGCAGGATGACTGCAGTGAAGAAGGTGATGACCAGTGTCAGTGAGGGCTTCAGACACTGCTGGCGGAACACAAGCGTGTTCCTCTGTGGTACACATTTCGACCCTCTTCCAAAAGCAACACAAAGCACATCACCAGATACAGAGGTTCCACTCCTACATCACAGGAGAAATGAAATCACATGCTCACAACAAAATTTACATGTGCATGTTTACAACGCCATAATAGCCCCAAAGAGGAAGCTCTCAAATGAATGCCTGTCAGGTGATGATGCCTGTATGGTGGATAAATAAAATGTGACCTATTTGTCACTAGCACATTGTTAGACCATAAAGAGGAATGAAGTGATGGCAGAGCTGGGAGCTGGCTCGGTGAGTAAAATGCTTGCTTCGAAAGCTTGAGGACCTGAGTTCAGATCCCCAGAAGCCACGTAAAATGCCAGACTGGTGTACATGCCTGTAACCTTGATGGTAAGGTAGGAGGTGGGGTCAGGGAGCTGCTGGGAAGCTTACTGGCTTGTTGATCTACCTTACCTGGTTTTTGTGTCTTTTTCTTCAAGGTCTGATCATTTATTCGTTACCCTTAAAGACTATTTTTGACTAAAGACTATTTTTGACTAGACTCAGAAGTAGACATTCTCGTCAAGGACAGCCATCGTTTCTGGATAGTCCTTTCCTGGTGTTTTTCTTTGGCTTCCTTCATTTTCTTGGCCAAAAGTCTAGCATGTTCTATAGCGTCCTTGTTTTTTTTTTAATGCACTGTACCTTGAGAGAATACATTGACATTTGTGTTATAGGACACATGGAGTAACAGATGCTGAATCTGGGTGCTTTGGTCCTGAGCTTCTCACCTTCTTTGTTTAAGTCAGTGGTTCCCAGCCTTCCTAATGCTGTGACCCTTTAGTGCAGTTCTCATGTTGTGGTGACTCCAACCATAAAATTATTTCCTTGCTACCTCATAACTGTTATTTTGTTGCTGTTACGAGTTGTAAATATCTGATATGAAGATTATCTGATATTTGACCCCAAAGGGGTCGGGACCCACAAGTTGACAACCACTGGTTTAAGGGCTTTCTGAGAACATTGGCCAACATCATCTTGAGAGAGTCTAAAAAGCTTTCAGATTTTGCTAGCTCTTTTGGGACCCAGCCGCCAAACACAGTAGTATCTGCCAGTCCAGGATTCTCCTTCTGTCCTTTGCTTACAATAAGCAAGTTGAAAACACCCAGATTGGCATCCCCAATGTATCTTCGAACAGACTTGAGTTTCCTCTGTCCAGTTGTCCTTGGTCTATAACAAGAATGCCCCCTACACAACAACGGACATACTCTACTGTGGCGCTAGATGACCTATGTCATGGGAAAACCTTGTTTGTTGTTCCCACTGATTCGGACCACATAAACCTTGCACTCTTCACCCAGAGCATCAGCAGTGGCCATGAACTTCTCAAAGAAAGTACCAAGTGTGTGCTCATCAGTCACTTTAGTGAGTTTTTGACAGACAGTGGTTGGAATGTAGATATTCAGCTTCATCTTGACATGACCAACTGCCTAGGAGGTGCTGTGAAACAGAGCTAGCACAAGTGTTGAAATTTCAGGTTAAAGAGTGGAAGGTGCCGGATGTCATCCTCTGACCGCCACACATCTCTTAACACATACAAATGTGCACACTCTCACATGCAGGTACACACATAGACATGAACATGCAACATATATGTACAGGCACAAAGCGTGGTGCTAACTAAAAAAAAATCTGTTACAGAAGAGTGACCGTATATGATTCCTGCTATATTAAATATCCAAAATAGACAAAACGATAGAGACACAAAATAAACCAGTGGTTGACTAGGACTGCTGTGGGAGAATGGCAGTATTGGGAGTGACAGCTAGGGCATGGGTGTTCTTGGAAAGGAGGTAATGAAACTTTTCTAAAGTTGGTTTTACTTATGGTTGCACACTGGTAGTACTAAAGTCACTGACTTGTACACTTTAAATGGATGGATTGCATGGCATGTGGGTTGAGTGTTTATGAAGGTGTTTTCGCAGGCAGGTTTTATTAGACACAGGAAGCTCAGCCAAAGCAGGATAAGGACAAGGAAAACCATTCCTGGTCTGGGGTGTTGTGCTTGCCTAGAGTTCATCCTCAGCACTATATCAAGCCTAGTGTGGTGGTGTACAAATGAAATCCCAGCACTTGGGATGTGGAAGCAGGAGGATCAGCTCAAAGTCCTCTCTAGCTACATAGCAATCTCAAGGCCAGCCTGGACTATATGAGAAACTACTTCAAACTAATAACAAAATCATTCCTGGAGACATAATGTTCGTATTTGTGAAAATGAAAGATAAAAACAAAAGCAGTTGCAGATAAAGTGCTTCCACAGCACGGGTGATTTTACTCCAACAGCAGAAGATGGTGGACGGAATTTTAAACACTGAAAGAAACTCAACAAATTTCATACCCGGCTAAAATGTCCTTTAAAAGTATGTGGTAGTTTGAATGATGTCCTCCATAAGTCTTGGGCATTTGAATGCTTGGTCCCTAGTTGGTGCTGTTTGGGGAGGATTAGGAGGTGTGGCCTTGATGGAGGAAGTTTGTCACTGGGGCAAGCTTTGAGGTTTCAGAAGACTCATGCCATTTCAAGATAGTCTCTGCCGCTGCCTGTGGCTTGAGATGTGAGGATCTGAGCTGCTGCTCCAGCTGATCCTGTTGTGGACTCTAACCCTCGAACTGTAAGCCCCAGAATAACCCCGCCTTCTGTAAGTTGCCTCGATCATAGTGTTTTATCCTGGCAATAGAAAAGTAACTGAGGCAAAATACAAGATGAGATAGAGACATTTTTTAGATAACAAAACTGAGGATTCTAACCCCAGTACAAGGTATACTTACTAAAGGACTTTCTTCAAATTGAAGAGGAAAGGAAAACAAATAGAAGCTTTGGCCTACAGGAAAGAATGACAAGCAATGGAACTATAAAAAACTGCATAGTTCTCTTACTTCCTTAAAAGACCACACTGGTGACTGTTTTATGATCCAAGCCATATGTAAAGACTTTATATTTATATAGTATATATATACATTCCTAGAATACCACACATGACAACTGCAGAATTTTTACTTCAAATGCACAAGAAAAGTCCAACAGGTAGACCATATCCTGATCAGTAAATTCTTTCAATCATTTTCAAGATATTGAGTAGCTAGAGGGATGACTCTGCAGTTATGAGTACTGGCTGTACTTCTGGAGGACCAGGATTTGATTCCCAGCACCCACGTGGCTGCTCACACTGTAATTCCAGTTCCAGGAGATCTGATAGCCTCTTCTGGCCTCTGTGGGTAGCAGACATTTATGTGATGCACATACATACATGCAACTAAACACCCATACACATAAAAAATAATAAAACAATTAATGATATAAAAAATGTTCTAGGTTCCTTGACCATAGTGGAATTGAATTAGGAAACAATAACTAGAAAAAAGTCTTCAGCATTTGGGGGTTTATTTATTTTATTATTTACACTTTTTTTGTACAATTGTTACCTGAATGTATGTCCGTGTATCGTGTACATACAGTGCTGGAAGAGGCCAAAAGAGTGTCAGATCCCCTGGAACTAGAGTTATATACATAGTGAGCGGCCATGTGGGTGTTAGAAATTGAACCTGGATCCCCTGGAAGAGCAGCCAGAGCTCTTAACCTTTGAGCCATCTCTCCAGTTCCATTGGTTTTGGATTTCTGAGACTGGGTCTTGTTATACATCTTAGTGAAAGAGCAGAGCACATTTGTGGATCTGGAGCACAGGAAGGAGTTATTGCAAGTTCTGCTGTCTGCGTGTCCAGGGGCAGGGTAGTAGAGTGAGTGGAGTGAATGCTGGGTTCTGTTCCGTTTCTGTGGTGTGCTTAGTTTAACCACCAGCTAGCTATGACTTTTCGGCAACCCTTTCTCATTTCTGATGATTTATGTCTTCATTTGCAAATTATAGATTTTTAATTAATGGTTATTAATTAATTCCAAGACAGGGTTTCTCTATGTAGCCCTGGTTATCCTGGAACTTGTTCTGTAGACTAGACTGGCCTCAAACTCAGAGATTCACCTGCCTTTGCCTCCCCAGTGCTGGGACTAAAGGCGTGCACCACCATTGCCCAGCTTGAATTAATGGTTATTTAAAATCCTTTTTGGTTGGGCATGTTGGCACATACCTGCCACCCCAGCACTAGGGTATCTGAGGCAGGAGGATCAGGAATTCAAGGCAAGCCTCCCAAGTACTGAGTTCAGGGGCAGCCTGGGCTACTTGAGACCCTGACTTAAAGAAAGTTTCTGGCTCTTTGAGTCTGCAGGTTTAAAATCTCTGGCTTCCTAATATCGTGTTACAGTTTTGCAAAGATGATTGAGAGCCTTTCTCTTGCCTCTTTGGCAGATTGTGTTTCTCTGGCAGAGATGAAGTTGATGAGTGTGTTTTTCCAACTTGTTTCATCTAAGCGTCTGTAGTCAGTAATAGTAACAGATGGCCTGAAAATGTTTCCCCATATACTCGACTGGAACAAAGACCAGACTGCCATTAGCCTTTTTAGCCACTCTTGGCCTATGAGGCATCATAGATACTGTGTTCAGTTAGAACACAAATGCTGAGTAAAGTTTGTGCCAGGGACTATAGAGGATAGAGATGTACACAGAAAGGTTCTTCTCAAGAATTCAAATCCCTTTTGTTCCTTGAGAGTTTCATCTGGCTTCATCATAGCATCAGTCTAATCTAGTTGGACTCCATGATGGACTCAGACTTTGTGCTGGAATTCCTTGTGTAGTTAATGAGAGGGCCACTTGAACATCTCGTAGCATTCAAGGAGCCTCAGTTCAGGAAACCTGCCCCTCCCCCATAGCAACTGGCTCCTTTGATCACCTTTTAAAATGTATTCTTTATCATTGCTGTAAAATTTAGGAAATACTAGTTCAGGGAATTTTTGTTTGTTTTAAAAGTGGTCTCACTATGTAGCTCTGGCTGGGCTGGAACTCACTGTGTAGAACAGGCTGCCCTTGAATTCAGAGATCCACCTGCCTCTGCCTCCCAAATTCTGGGATTAAAGGTGCCACCATGTCCTACTGAATTCTTACTTGTTTGTAGTCCCAGGGGTCCGGTTGGGGTTTCATGTGTGTTAGGCATGTGCTTGATTTGTAAGGAACCCTTACTTCCTTTTTGGAGAAGCTTAAGGTGTTATCCTTTCATTATTGATGAAGAAGATGCAGTTATGCATTTTTGTATTGTATTTTGGTCAGTGACTGACCAGATATACAGTGTGCTTGCACATTGCTCTACCTAGGTGTGCAGTGTGCTGTTATATCTTGATTCATGTAAGTATGCCCAGTGATAATTGCCTAAGGATACATCACTCAGGCAGTATCCCTGTTGTAAGTGATGCCTACTGTCACAATCATTATTGTCGTAGGGAAAGCCTGTTTGTAGTCCTGGTAATGTACCGAAGACTTTTCTGGTGAGGAGGACCAAGCCTAGGACCTTACACTTGCTAGGCAAACACTGTACCCCTGAGTAAATCCCCACCCCCAACTTGAAGAACTTTCAGTAGCAGTGTTCCGCTTTTGATGTTTGATGAATGCTGTTTGCTTTTGTACTTGATCATCCAGCTAGTGCCTCCTGTGCTCACCAGTCAGCGTCTTGGTGGGTGTTGCTGCTGGGAGGGACATGAATTAGCGCTGGCATTCTCAAGAAGGGTTCTGCTAATTTCATTTGGGTTAGTGAAGTTCAGAAAGGTTTCTGATGATATTATACTATAACCTTACATAAAAAGGTTTATGTAAGTTTATTCTACTTACACAGGTTAAGCAGACTATGGGTGACTGCAAAGGGGGACATCCTTACATTTTCTTTTCTTTGTTTTTAAGAATTGAGTTCTGGGGATTGAACTTGGCTCGTTATGCCAGGCAAGTTCTATACTACTAGCTATATCCCCAATCTTGCTCTAAACATTTCTGAGAAGCTTCTAAGTGCAGTTTACTGTAGCTAGAGTTTTCCTGCCTGGCCCACAGTCAGGGCAAATCTCTCTCACCTGCCAGTCCCACAGCCGTCAGACCCGACCAAGTAAACACAGAGACTTGTATTGGTTTCAAACTGTATGGCCATGGCAGGCTTCTTGCTAACTGTTCTTTCAGCTTAAATTAATCCATTTTTATAAATCTATACCTTGCCACATGGCTCGTGGCTTACCGGCATCTTCACATGCTGTTTCTCATCTTGGCGGCTGGCAGTGTCTCTCTGACTCAGCCTTCCACTTCCCAGCTTTATTCTCCTCCTTATCCCGCCTACACTTCCTGCCTAGCCAATGGCCAATCAGTGTTTTAATTATTGACTAATCAGCAACACATTTGACATACAGAACATCCCACAGCACTTCCCCTCTTTTTTTAAAAAAAAAAAAAAAAGGAAGGTTTTAACCTTAACAAAATAAAATTACATATAATTTGGGAATTTGGGCGTAGCTTCTCTTACTACTTCCTGCTGGAGGGGGGCGCTGTATCTTATGGGGATACAAAGAAAATTTTAGGATCATGGAAAAGTCCATGAGGCTGTATCGTTTGAGCCAGTTGCCTTCAAACCATTCTGGATGTTGGATCATCTGGGCCATGGTGTCATCAGAGACCTTTCAGGGGGCCTTGGCTGGTCAAACCTGATGTGTCTTAATCTGTAACAAATCCATAGCCTCTGGCTTTCTGTGGGAACAAAAGCAGAGTCTCCTTTCCAAAGTAACATATCCTTATATCCAAATTTTGAAGTCAAGGCACCTTTAAAATATACATTTTGGCATAACTCAACAGCTTTTACAATCAAATATTTTTCTGCAGTTAAAAGTCCCAAAGACAACACAATGCAGATTCTCTGTGTAATATCCATTTTTACGTGGCTTATTTTTTATACTACCTTTACTGTCTCTTTAAAGACTTTATTTTTTAAAACTATGTATTTGTTTCTATAACTCTATATATCACCTTTTTTGTCTCTTTCAAGCCTACGTATATTTTACACACATTTTAAACTATTACATCTGAATCTGTCTTATTGTGAATCTATTGCCTTAAACTGCAGCAGCTGTGGCTGCTGGATCCACCCACCTCAGCTTCCCAACATGGCCATGGTTTACCGCCAGCTCTGGGAGCTATCGGGGGTCTATGCTTTTAGCCAAGCAGCGTGTAGCCCAGAAACCTCTTTTTTTGTTTGTTTTGTACCTGCAAAGGCTAAATCCACAATGTAGCTTAATGTGCCACTTGCAGAGGCCTCATTCCTGCCATACAGCATGTCGAGCATGCACACCAGGAACCCACAAGTAGCTCAAACCAGCAGCTGCTGCTCATTTGAGAGAGACAATTAGGAACTGTTTTTAGCTCCATTTTAGAATCTTTTTTTCTCAGTTTTTAGGTGGAAACTCTTGCCACCACGTTGGACGCCATTTGTTGCTAGAGTTTTCCTGCCTGGCCCACAGTCAGGGCAAATCTCTCTCACCTGCCAGTCCCACAGCCGTCAGACCCGACCAAGTAAACACAGAGACTTGTATTGGTTTCAAACTGTATGGCCATGGCAGGCTTCTTGCTAACTGTTCTTTCAGCTTAAATTAATCCATTTTTATAAATCTATACCTTGCCACATGGCTCGTGGCTTACCGGCATCTTCACATGCTGTTTCTCATCTTGGCGGCTGGCAGTGTCTCTCTGACTCAGCCTTCCACTTCCCAGCTTTATTCTCCTCCTTATCCCGCCTACACTTCCTGCCTAGCCAATGGCCAATCAGTGTTTTAATTATTGACTAATCAGCAACACATTTGACATACAGAACATCCCACAGCAGTTTACGCTAGGTGTTTTTGGTTTTTTCAAGACCGGGTTTCTCTGTGTAGCTTTGGAGCCTGTCCTGGAACTCGTGCACCACCAAGCCCTACTGCTTTTTTTTTTTTTTTTTTTTTTTTTTGCCAGGCAGTGGTGGCACACGCTTTTGATCCCAGCACTAAGGAGGCAGAGCCAGGCGGATCTCTGTGAGTTCGAGGCCAGCATGGTCTACAGAGCGAGTTCCAGGACAGGCTCCAAAGCTACACAGAGTAACCCTGTCTGAAAAAAACAAAAAACAAAAACAATTTTTTTTTATTAAACTTTATTTTATGTGCATTGGTGTTTTGCCATGGATGTCAGGTCCCCTCAAACTGGAGTTACAGACAGTTGTGAGCTGACATGTGAGTGCTGGGAATTGAACCCGGGTCCTCTGGAAGAGCAACCGGTGCTCTTAACCACTGAGCCATCTCTCCAGCCCACCATGTGTGTTTTGAGGTAACTGTTAATAATATTAGGAAAAAAGGAGCCAAGTGTGATGGTACACTTGTAATCCCAACACTTGTTAGACTGAGGCAGAAGGGTCATGAGTTCAAGGCCAGCCTGGACTACACAGCAAGACCCACCTTCAGGAAACCAGATACATGGGAGGATGTGTAAATATTATAAACAAGCCATTTTATTTAAAAGATGAGCACCCACAGATTTTGTGGATCCTGGAACCCATCCCTGCAGGGTTGATTGCAGATAAAGGAGTGTCAGAATAAAGCTGGGAGGACCTGATGTAAGTCACTTAAACAGATTCATTATAAGCAACAAGATTGAAGCTATTGTTAAAATTTGTGTGTGTGTGTGTGTGCGCGCGCACATATGTATGGGTGCCCACAGAAGCCAGAAGAGGATGCTGGGTCTCCTGGAGATAGAATTACAGGCAGTTGTGAGCTGCCTGATGTAGATGCTGAGAACCAAAATTAGTCCTTTGCAAGAGCAGCAAGCATTCTTACCCACCAAGTCATCTCTCCAGCCCTGAGAAATGCCATTTATTTTATATCAAACTCTAGAGAGATATTTTGGAAAGAACACAATATAGAAATTAGTTATGTTACATCTCTTTAGTATAATCACTCCTCAGTGCTAACAATATATAGCTTATTGTGTTTAGAGTTTGTCTCGTCAGAGCATCAGTTGTAAGGTTCATATTCTTCTTTAAAAAAACACTTTGGGGTGTGTGTGTGTATGTATATGTGTATGTGTGTGTATATGACTTGTGGGAGTTGGCTCTCCTGTCACTGGGATTCCATGAGTGTTTTTACCTCTGATCTAGCTCTCCAGTCCTCCTCCTCATTTTCTTCTTTAAAAGATCTTCCCACGTGAGCATGGCGGCATGTACCTGCAATTCTAGGACTCATGCCGTGAAGGCAGCAGGATTGCCAGTTTGAGGCCAGCCTGGGGCCTCCTTACTGTAAGGAAGAGCAGTGTTTCTTGCTGGTTCTCATCCTGATTTTGTTTGTACTGAAGGTCAGAGAGTGACTGTATTTGCTACCTGACAACCTGCGCTCCTCCATCTGGGACCCACAAGGGTCCCAACAACTCACCTCGACATGAGTGTACCTACCATACTCACACACAGACACACAATGAATAAATAATGTACGAAAAAAGTGCACATTGTGATTTTTATGGAAAAGGAAAGACACCATTGAGACATAGCTTAGAGAAAGAGAGGGACCTGTGGAGGCAAAGGTCTTAAGTATAAACTTGGATCTAAACTGTTAGCATTTAAGACAAGAATACACCTAAACACAAGAATAGTTAGTGTTGGAGGGCAAATTGCGACAGAAGATAGCAACCCTAAGATGCAGTAGCAAGATGAGGTTCATCTGCTTTGCTTGTCACACGGAAGAACAGGCTTAAGTTGATCCAGCCAAAAAGATGCGAAAGGATTTGGGAGTTGTTAGCTAACAAAAAGATGCGAAAGGATTTGGGAGTTGTTAGCTAACAGAGAGGTTTGTTCAGTCACAGTCACCGCTTGGGAAGAATGTGTAAACTAAGCTTCGGTCCTAGGTGGAATAGCAAATTGAGCAAGCATGGCTGCACATCAGAGGCTGCTGGGATTGTGACAAGAATGTGTGTTACAGATTCCGGGAATGAGGAGAAGGGCAGGCTAGGAGCTTCCGTGGTTAGGGAGCAAAGTGGATTGCTGATGGATGCTCCAGGAGAGGGAGGGAGGATGACAGCCGAGAGTGTGGACCAGTGAGAAGACAGCCTGGATTCTGTTGATGGCATACTCAGAGGTAGCAGTTCTGTTGTGTGATTCCTTTAGCATTTAGACTCCATGTCTCAATGTGAATCAGGATCAGTCCCTTTGGGAAGACCACAAGTGTTGGTTTGTTCTCGGATCCCATCAGTAAAGTAATCAGCTTGTCCCTGTTTCAGAGTCTACAAAGGTATCTGTTGCTGTTGTGCTATGAAAAAGTATAATGGTTTGCTTTCCCAGTTGCTGGTCTGTTCCTCCATCCCTACCATGATTTAGACCAGCAGTGCTAAACCTGTGGGTTGTGACCCCTTTGTGGGTAGAATGACCCTTTACGGGACACCTAAGACCATTGGAAAACACAGATATTTATATTACAGTTGATAACAGTAGCAAAATTATGAAGTAGCAACAAAAATAATTTTATGGTTAGAGGTCACCACAACATGAGGAACTGTATTAAAGGGCTACAGGGTTAGGAAGGTTGAGAACCACTGCTTTAGACAACCTTTCTCCCAAATCTGTCACGTTTGTTTTGATTCTTCTCTGTGGCCTTGAAAGGCACTTGAGAAGGCTAGTCTCTGGAGTTGACAGACTGGACTACTCAGCTTGCTTGGGTTCTCCCTGGCCCCTTTGTAGCTGCAGGAACCTCCCAGTTATACTTGCTTTTCTCAAATTAGTTCACTTTGGTTTTCACTGAATCCTAGGCGTTCCTCTGTTCTTGGATTTATGCGGTGCCTTTTTGTACCCCTCTGCTTTGTTCTGTACCCTTGCTGAGAACATTCTTGGCTGTCTTTTCTCATCCATCTGCCTGTTTCCATATACAGACTTCGAAGGACCTGTGAGGCAGCTTCATTTTCTAGTTTTCTTTTTCTTCTGCTTTTGGTGTCCATCCGTCGTCCGTCCGTCCGTGTCCCCCACCCCCACCCCCCCCCCGCCCCAGGTTTCTCTGTGTAGCTTTGCGCCTTTCCTGGAACTCACTCTGTAGACCAGGCTGGCCTGGAAC
Source organism: Peromyscus californicus insignis (assembly GCF_007827085.1). Taxonomy (NCBI): domain Eukaryota; kingdom Metazoa; phylum Chordata; class Mammalia; order Rodentia; family Cricetidae; genus Peromyscus; species Peromyscus californicus. The sequence goes on from NW_026294491.1 coordinate 4,522,408, forward strand.
TCACAGAGATCTGCATGGCTCTGCCTCCCAGGAGTGCTGGGATTAAAGGCATGTGCCACCACCGCCGGCTGCTTTGGGTTTTTTGAGACAGGGTTTCTCTGTGTAGCCCTGGCTGTCCAGGAACCTACTTTGTAGACCAGACTGGCCTTGAATTTAGAGATTTGCCTGCCTCTGCCTCCTGAGTTCTTGGATTAAAGGCGTGCGCCACCACCGCCTGTTCTACAAAGTGAGTTCCAGGATAGCCTGAGCTGTTACACAGAGAAACCTTGTCTCAGAAGAAAAAAAAAGTCTCTGGATCAGTAGTCAATTCTGTTGTGTCACTATTTGATCTGGATGGTTACTGGTTGAGTCTAGTAGTCGGTCAGTGATTGAATCTAGTAGGTCTTCACTAGTTGAATCTAGTAGGTTGAGAGTTGAATTAAGTAGTCATCGCTTACTGGTTCTAGAAAGCAATTGGTTTAGTCCTCATGGGTTTTAAGCATCATGACCTTGCAGAGCATGGTGCCACAGTGAGGGGGGTGGGCCCAGCAGCTCTGTTTTTAGAGGACTTTCCTGTGGGCATTTCCCCAGACTCCCCACCACACGCCGTCAGTAGGATGGTGACTATCATAGAAGAATGAGAGGTCTCACCTCATACCTTTTGTGGTGTGGAGATCGTGGGACGAATGACTGTAGTAGTGCCAATTTATCATGTTGCCCTAGAAACAGTGGTGTTTTCCTATCACTCTTTGCAGGTTCACTAAGAATCTTTCCCCGGACAAGATCAACTTGAGCACCCTGAAAGGGGAGGGTCAGTTGACCAACCTGGAGCTGGATGAAGAGGTTCTGCAGAATGTGCTGGAACTGCCCACCTGGCTAGCCATTACCAGAGTCTACTGCAACAGGGCCTCCATCCGGGTGAGAATGGGGTCCAAGTGCTGTGGCTCTCTTGGGACAGGAGGCTTGTTTTCTTGAGGACCAGCTGTCACAGGCCTGTGTCTTTGCTTTCTTCTTTCAGATCCAGTGGACCAAGTTGAAGACACATCCGATTTGCTTGGTAATGGCCTTTCATACTTGAAAGTAATCGTTTGTCTTTTTTGCTTTTTGAGACACAAGGTCTTTCTGAAGTAGCCCTGGCAATTCTAGAACTCACTACGTAGACCAGGCTGGCTTCAAACTCAGATCCGCCTGCCTCTGCCTCCCGAGTGCTGGGATTAAAGGCGTGCACCACCACCACCCAGTTTTGTTTGTTTTATAAAATAATGAGTTTTACTTCTCAAGCTCTATCTTTACATTTCCTTTGGGATCCAGACAGAAAGAAGTGTGGTTTGTGTTGGCTGTGGGTGGCTACAGCACAGTGTGTGCTGTCTTGCTGGTGAGGTGTGAGGTTTGTATGAATGCTTAGTTCTGTGTGACTTTTATTCCAGTGTCTAGATAAGGTGGAGGTGGAGATGAAAACCTGTGAAGATCCTCGCCCCCCCAATGGACAGTCTCCCATTGCCCTTGCTTCAGGACAGAGGTTAGTTACTATGAGCCCAGTGAAAGGATTGATTGATTGATTGTCTTTCACTATAGTCCAGGCTGGTTTCAAACTTATGATCTTCCTACTTCAGTCTATGAACACTGGGATTATAAGTGTGCCACACTTTCCTGGCTCAGCGGCGCACGCCTTTAATCCTAGCAGGAGGGGGAGGCGCCCTGCCTCCGTCTGGAGAGTGACCTTATCTCACGCCAGCACAGCAGTCAGCCCTGACGAGTTCTGGGCATGCATTACTTTTGCAGTAAAACATGCACTGTGGTCCCTTCACTGACTGGAGTCCAGTCAGCCTTCTTAGAGCCCTATAGAGGCTCATCATGGCTGACGAATAAACCTGCCAATTAAGCTTAAAAGTCCCGCCAGGTGGTGGTGGCGGCGGCGGCGGCGGCGGCGGCGGCGGCGGCGGCGGCGGCGGCGGCGCACGCCTTTAATCCCAGCAGAGCCAGGCGGATCTCTGTGAGTTCGAGGCCAGCCTGGTCTCCAAAGCGAGTTCCAGGAAAGGTGCAAAGCCACACAGAGAAACCCTGTCTCAAAAAAGCAAAAAAAAAAAACCAAAAACAAAAAACCCAAAAAACTTTGATTATTGAAAATTTCAAACATACCTAAAGCAGATAGGTTAGTTTGTCAAATCCCTGTGTTTCAAATATCAAACCTCAACAATTACCAACATTTTGCCAGTCTTTTTCCTGTGTGCTCCAGGACCTGAAAGCAAATCCCAGGTGCCCTATTGTACCTCCACAGTCTATGTTACTAACTGCAGTATGAACTTGGGGGACACAGAGCTTCGAACTGAGTTACATTCTATTATATGGTATAATACAGCCCTCCCCAAGCCCCAGAAAGGTCTTACGTAGCCCAGGATGCCTTTAAACTCACTATAGGTAGCTCAGGCTGGCCTTGAACTCCTGATCCTTGTGCCTCCACCTCCCAAGAGCTGGGATTACGGGCTGTGCAGGCATGCCCCTTTCCCTCACTTGATTGTCGTTTCTGCTGTGCTCTTAGGCTTTTGTGAATATCCATTCAGAGGTATTTGTGTGGTGGTGTGCTCTTGTTCTCTCGATGAACACCTAGGGAGGGAATGTTTGGGTAATAATGGTATGGGGAGTTTTAATTTTGGAAGAAACTGTCAAATTCTTCCCAACAGTTTACCAAATTGTATCTGCTTTTAACATTTTATATACTTTTTTCATGTCCTATATTCACATTTCTTTTTTGGAGAGGGGTGGGGAGTTCTTTTTCCTTTTTTAAAGGAATATAACTTCTCGATTTGTTTTCTTTTCTGTCTTTCTTTTTTCGAGACATGTTCTCACTGTGTAACTGGCCTGGAACTTGCTGGCCTCAAACTCACAGAGATCTGCCTCCTCTGTCTCTCTAATGCTGGAATTAAAGGTGTGGTTCATCGGCACAGCATTTTTACTTTTTTAATTAATTTTTTCCTTAAAGAAGTATCTGTAGGTGCTGGGCAGATGGGTCAGCGGGTAAAACACATGCTTTGTAAGCATGAGGCCTGGAGTTCGGATCACCAGCACTCACGTAATGCCAGAGGGGTGTAGGAGTCCACTTGTAATCTCAGCTCTGGCGGTGGAAAAGAGATCCCCAGAGCAAGCTGGCCTGAAGTTCATGAACATTTGCTTACCTCTACTTTTTGAATGCTGAGATTAGAGGTGTGAGCCACAGCTTTTTTTCATTATTATTATATTAGGGATGAATCCAGGGCTTGTTCCATGGCAGGCAAGCGATTGGCCACTTAGCTGTACTCCCAAGGTGTCACTGTAGTTCTGATTTATGTGTAAGGTTTAATGTTTTTTCTGTGAACTATGTATACTTTGTTCTATTTTTATTGGGCTCTTGGACCTTTTATTATCCTATGTGACTAAATTGTATATAAACGTGTACTTTCAGCTTTAATTTCTCTCTCTCTCTCTCTCTCTCTCTCTCTCTCGTTTTTTTTGAGACAGGATTTTTCGGTGTAGCCTTGGCTGTCCTGGAACTTGCTCTGTAGAGAAGTCTGGCCTCAAATTCACAGAGATCTGCCTGCCTCTGCCTCCCGAGTGCTGCCATTAAAGGCATGTGCCACCACCATCCGGCTCTAGATATCTTTTTTGTTTCTTGTAATAAGAAATGGTTTCAGAATTGGTTTTAACTCAACAATTCTTTTTTTTTTTTTTTTTTTAAAGATTTATTTATTTATTATGTATACAGCATGTATGACAGCAGTCCAGAAGAGGGCACCAGATCTCATTACAGATGGTTGTGAGCCACCATGTGGTTGCTGGGAATTGAACTCAGGACCTCTGGAAGAGCAGTCAGTGCTTTTAACCTCTGAGCCGTCTCTCCAGCCCAACTCAACAATTCTTTGGTCAAGTCAACAATGCAGTTTACAACCACACCCCTTATGTGTGGGTTGAGGCGCTTTGATGGTTTCTAGTCCTTATAAAAATAAAGAAGACAGAAGAAAAGAAATTCCATTTCAAGAATGTCTGTTTCATTAGAGTAGGAAGAGGACTTCCTGAAGAGCAGAGGCTGAGAGAGTAGGGGAGGGGTAAGAGAGGTAAAGGGTGTGAAAGTGTCCAAAATGCATCATGTACATAAATGAAAAGGTCAAAGAATAAATAAAAAACAATGCGTTTTTCACAGCCTGAGGACTTCTAGGCATCTTTCTCTTCTCTCTCTTCTCTCTCTGCCATTTCTGGCTTCTCAGAGGGAAGGAACTCTCTGGCTGTACTAGGCAGGGTGGAGGTGGGAGCATTCTTGAGTAGAGTTGACACTATTAACCCCTGACCTGTCTGTATTTCTTTCTTCTTCCTATTCCCTTTTTAAAGTATTCTGTGTCTTTGAAGATTTTATAGAAACTTAGGGGACTGGAGAGATGACTCTGAGGTTAAAAGCACTGGCTGCTCTTTTAGCAGATCTGGGGTTGGTCCTTAACACCCATACAGCAACTGTTACCATCTGTATGTAACTCCAGTTTCAGGGATCCAACTCCCTCTTTTGGACTCCGGGCACTACAAGCATGTCATATATAATAGGCATATATGCAGACAGTACACTCATATACATAAACAAAAAAAAAAACCCAACCAAGAAGAAGAAAGACAAGTAGTCACATCTGTAGCTGGATCTGCTGTCTTCCGCAGCAGTGTCCTGCCCGCAGCCTGCTGGTTCTAATGACCGTCTCCCTCATTGTTTGCAGTGAGTATGGCTTTGCTGAGAAGGTGGTGGAGGGGATGTTCATCATCGTCAATTCCATCACCATCAAGATCCACTCCAAGGCTTTCCATGCTTCTTTTGAATTGTGGCAGCTCCAGGGCTATAGTGTCAACCCCAATTGGCAGCAGAGTGACTTGCGTCTGACCCGCATCACTGATCCCCGTCGAGGAGAGGTGACAGCCTTAGCATTCTGAGGGGAGTGAGTGGAGGGATTTGAAGTAGGAGAAACCCCTGGAGGATGCTCTTCCTGGTTGGAGCTGTCCCCACTCTTGGGAAAGCTGGGATCCTTTCTGACCAATGTTAGTGCTCAGGCACAGATCTGGACCCACTGCCTTCAGTTAGGATGCTGGCTAAGAGTGTCCCCTTGGTTCTTTCGTCTCTTGGTTCATCTGATCCATAGAATCAAGGGATTTTGTTTTCTCTCCTAGGTTTTAACATTTAAGGAAATAACTTGGCAGACACTTCGAATTGAGGCAGATGCCACGGAAAATGGTGATCAGGACCCAGTTACCACTCCACTGAGGCTCATTACCAACCAAGGCCGGATCCAAATAGCCCTCAAGAGAAGAGTGAGTGTGTGCTCCCCATGCCAAGAATACTTCTGCAAGTTAATATTCTCCTTTGTCCACATTGTTCTTGGCCCCACCAGCATGAGAGAACCTTTTTTTTTTTTTATCGTTTTGGTACTTTTAGAAACCACAGTTTCTCCCCGTGTTTATTATGTACACACTGGCCCAAGTATCTCGAGGTTGACTGGTGCTCTTTCTTAATCAAGTAAACCTGAGTTATTTTGTAAGAAGTAGGCTTTCCAAAGTGCTTGATGATTCTTTTTTACCTCCTGGAAGGTGAAAAACTACCTTCGAAAACCAGGCTACAGTCACTTTAAGGCCTTGGAAGATACAAGGTGCTAAACTGTGTTCTCTGTGGCCCCTCAGACCAAAGATTGTAATGTGGTGGCCTCCAAGTTGGCGTTCCTGCTGGATGACCTGCTCTGGGTGCTGACTGATTCACAGCTCAAGGCAATGATGAAGTATGCTGAGTCGCTGAGTGAGGCCATGGAGAAGTCAGCCCAGCAGAGAAAGAGCCTGGCTCCTGAGCCTGTGCAGGTTAGAGATGAGTGGGCATCTTGTGGGGCTGGGGAGGCCGTTGGCCAGCCCTAATTTGTGCTGGTGTTGGGGGACTGAAGGCGTACTGGCTTGCTGATGGAGTTCACGGCTTGTGGTGTTGCTCGCCCCTGTCCTCTTTCATTTGCTGTGTCCACTGGCTTCCTCCCATATATCAGATGGAACTGGTCTCCAAAGGAAGGAGGCGGTGTGAGCCTTTCATTCCTGCCCTTGGGACTTGCTCTGTCTTGGAGAATAGACAGTAGACAAGCTGTTAATACATGGTTTGCCGGGTGCTGTAACAGGCAGACCCTGTGCTGCAGGAGCATGGAGAAGGGGCACTGCCCATCCAGTCTGGCAGTGCCCCTAGGGAGGACATTCTAGAGACGACTGGGCTCAGCCCAGTCCTGGTGGGTGAGAACTTGTAGGGCAGCTCAAACCTGAGGACACACTGGGACAGTTACTTGTCATAGATGGGCTTTTTGGAGTTTGGGTTGCTTCCTCGGGTAGTGCTGAGTGAGAGACTAGCCAGAAGTTAGGAGACAGAAGGGATGCTGTTAAATTGTGGTTTGATTCATGTGGACTTAAGCTTTAGGAAGCATCAGAAGGAGCCTCTCAGTATGGACTTGACGTCTGTCTGTCTGTCTGTCTTTCTAAATACATAATTTATTTTTGTTTTGTGTGCCTTGGTGTTTTGCCTGCATGTATGCCCGTGTGAGGGTGTTTGAAGCCCTGGAACTGGAGTTACAGACAGTTGTGAGCCGCCATGTGGGTGCTGGGAATTGAACCTGGGTCTACTGGAGGAGCCAGTGCTCTCAACCCCGAGCCGTCTCTCCAGCCCCTGATGTTTTCCTCTCTGTCCCATGTAGATCACTCCGCCTGCTCCCAGCGCCCAGCAGACCTGGGCCCAGGCATTTGGTGGCAGCCAGGGCAGCAGCAGCAGCAGCAGCAGCCGCCTCAGCCAGTACTTTGAGAAGTTTGATGTGAAGGAGTCTTCCTACCATCTCCTCATCTCCCGCCTGGACCTGCACATCTGTGATGACAGCCAGTCCCGGGAGCCAGGTACCCATGGGGGCCACGCCTGGCTGGTTGCACATCATTGTCTGTCTTGGCAGAGCCTAGGATGAAGGTTTCTTCCCACAGACACTGTGGCATCCAGCCTTCAGTTAGCTCCCTTACTCACAGGCATTGCTTAGGCCCCAGCCCTCCTGTGGTAGCTCTGTGTTGGCTTGAAGCAGTGCTCACCAGCCTTTAGGGTGTGCTGGAGCCACCTGTCCCACAGTACACCTGGCAGGCCCTTTTCCCAACCAGCATAAGACTGTTTTCCTCGCCAAGTCCCCTGGGAAACACTGGTGTTTGCCAGAGGTTGAGAACCACTGCTGGGGGATTTTAGGAAGAGTAAATTCAATCGTAGGAAACTCAGAGTTTTCAGATTTCTCTCCTTGTTTTTGGAGTTGAGGATCGAGCCCAGGCCTTATGTTTATACTAAACAAACCAGTGCTCCACCGCAGCTTTACCTAGAGCCAGAATGTTCAGTTTTAAATCATTTTAATATTATCTTGTGGTAGTCAGGTGTGGTGGTGCACAGCTTGAATCCCAGCACTCTGGAGACAGAGGCAGGTGGATCTCTGTGAGTGCAAGGCCATTCTGATCTGCACAGTGAGTTCTAGGACAGCCAGGGCTACATAGTGAGACCCTGTCTCAATCCCTCCCTCAATTATATATATTGTATTTATATGTGTAGGGAGGTTATGTTAATGGCATGCTTAACATAGTTATCACACATGTGTATTTCTCTTTATTCAGAATGATTGACATTTCTTTATGAGCCCTGCTTAACTTTTTGGAATAACCTCATTTGTGAAATTGAGTGAAATCAGTCTTTGCTCATATTCCTCAAAGCCATTGTCAGGCTCAAGTGAGATGATCTGCTGGCTTTGGGAACCCCCGACAGTCATTGCACGGGGTTTTGACTCACGCGTATTCCTGCCCTGTCTTCGTTCCTTTGCTCCCTCGTGCTCTCCGGTGCTCACACGTGACGGTTCTCTCTCATGCTCTCTGGTGCTAACATGTGACGATTCTCCCTCGTGCTCTCTGGTGCTCACACGTGACGGTTCTCTCGTGCTTTAGCTTCTCTGTGGCTGCGTTTGCTGTCTGCCTCTTACTTACGTCCTTATTTAGGTGGTGCTGAGGGTTTGAACCCAGGGCTTGGTGAGTGCTGAGCAGCTGCTGTACCACTGAGCTACAACTCCTGCTGTAGACTTGCCCCTTGAGTATTTCAGGGGTACATAGTTGTTTTTGTCTTTTCCCCTGGGCCACCAAGCTGCGCTGCCTCTCTGGTTTGTTATTCCTTGGTCTTGCAGTGACCCCCTTCCATACGAAGAGGAGACATGAGGAATGACAGAGTAGATAGGGCATCTTCCACCAGAGGAAGTGAGTGTTTATTTAGTAAGTTCTTCCCAGCGTTGCTTAGGGACTTGGAGTGGGGGGTGAATGCCTTTAGTCCTGGATGGGTCTCTTGAGTTTGAGGCCAGCCAAGGCCACGTAGTGCACTTGCTGGTTGTGGTGCTGCATACATGTGATCTTAGTGCTCTGGAGGCTATAGCGAAGTATTGTCATGAGTTTGAGGCAGCTTGTGCCACATAGCAAGACCCTGTCTCAAGAATAGGCCCCCCTTCTCCTATATCTCCCCCTGCCAAAGAAAAGCAAGCCTGGCTGTAGTGGCGCACACCTTTAATCCCAGCACTCAGGAGGCAGAGGCAGGTGGATCTCTGTGAGTTTGAGGCCAGCCTGGTCTACAGAGGGAGTGCTACATAGAGAAACCTTGTCTTGAAAAAAAAAAAAAAAGAATATCCTTTCCCTAGATAAAAAGAATGCATTATTGTAGTTGTACATATTACATTCTAGCAGTTGGGAGATGGAGGCAGGAGGATCAGAAGCTCAAGGTTACTCTTAGATGATTAATAATTTTGAGACTAGCCTGAGTTTGAGACCTTGCCTAAAAAAACAACAAAAATCCCCAAAACATTATCAGTAATTATAGTTTTAAATTTTAAGTACTAATAGCTTTAAAATAGCTAATTTAAAACCGTTATTATTGTTTCTTATCCATTAATGAAACAAAGGAGTATTTGTATATTCTGTGGTATAAAGCATAGATCTGGGCCCATTCGTTCAGAACTCTGGTTGCTCTTGCCAAGAGCATTGGGTTCCACCCTCCAGAGGACTTCCTGGTGGTTCAAGTGATGCTTAGGTTTCTTTGCTCCTCAGTGCTGTTCACCTGTGTCTTTCTTTCATAGGTGTCTCTGCAAACAGACTCACAGGTGGTGCCATGCAGCTTACCTTCCGCAAGATGGCATTTGACTACTATCCCTTCCACTGGGCAGGTTAGAGAAATTTAATGTGTTCTGGCATGGCCCAGATAATTGATTTCTGGGTTCACACGTGACCAGCCAGCAAAAGGGTGCTAGATATTGCTACATATGCTCAGAGGGGTGCTGGGAGTATCTTCCTGTGAGGATCTGCAGGCCTGTGTGGTGTACTGTTGCTGATGACTAGAGGAAGTGGGTGGTGCTTTGGATTCTACTCTCAGACCCTCAAGATCATTAGGTTTAAAACCGTCTAGTAGTCCATAGTCAAAAATAGCCCTTTTGAGGCCCTTGGGAAATGAGAATTACACATGGAGTTTAGAAGAAGATGGGTGCTCTTAGTGGGCATTTTCCTCTTACCCCTCGAAATTCTGGGTTGGGGTTGGGATCTAATCTGAACTCTGACTATCCTGGACAGGAAGAAAACATTGGAACACTGGTCTGTGACATTGGGCCCAAATCCTTTTCTTCTTTACCCCACAGGTGACAGCTGTAAACATTGGGTGCGGCACTGTGAGGCCATGGAGACTCGAAGCCATTGGGCCCAGAAACTGGTGATGGAGTTTCAGAGTAAGATGGAGAAGTGGCATGAGGAGAGCAGTGTGAAGCCGCCATGGCACCTGGGTGTCGACTCTGCCTTCAGGAAGAAAGCAGGTAGGTGTTGAGGACCTGGAGGGTTCTAGTTGTTGAACCTTCTGCTCTTTGGCTCTGGATAGCTGCAGGAGATGAAGCAGTGGAGGCTCTCTTCACCTAGCTGCGTCCCACAGTGTGATGCCAGGGTGGAGTCCCTTTGTCAGCAGCAGTCGCTGCAGTTACAGGGCTGTCAGCAGGCCTGTCTTGCACTCATGGGACTGTTAGCAAGTTGCCACCAGTGTTGAGCTCTCTTTCTGCTTCATGCTATTAATGATCTTGGGTTTTTAATTTCTAAATTTTATTAATAATGAATGCATCTACTTCTTTTTCCTTTTCCTTTTTATTTAGATTCTTTCTCTAGCCCTGGAAAGAGCCCTCTTGATAAAAGCCCTGCTCAGGGCTGGCAGGCTGCCTTTGGGCCTCCAGCATGGAATCGTTTACGCTCTAGCTGCCTGGTTGTACGAGTGGATGACCTGGACATCCACCAGGTGAAGGCATAGGAAGACACTGGAGGGTGTGGGATAGTTTAGGAACAGTGTGAACCTAGATATGGAAGCCAGGGTCTGTTGGCCTCTCTTCTGAGGAGATGGATAATTTGGTCAGTTTCTGCTGAGAAAGGCCTTGGGATGTTCTCAGAATGCTGTATTACAACCTCCTGCTGAAATGAACTTGGACTGGTTGAGGTGCTATAATCCTAGCACTTTGGAGGTGGAGGCAGGAGTTCAAGGCCATCCTCGGCTACATTGCCAGTTTGAGACCAGCCTATACTATGTGAGACCCATCCCCCAAACCAAACAGAACAGCAGCTTGGGGATAGTACAGAACCATTGTGACTGTGTCTGAATGTGTGGAAAGCTCTTTGTTCCTCTCAGGGAAGGATGTGGGGGGATAGCAGAGGCATGTATTCCTTAGGAAACAGTCGTGTTAGGCAGGCTAACAGTGACTTGTGGTTACTTAGGTTTCTACAGCAGGACAGCCAAGTAAGAAGCCATCCACTCTGCTCTCCTGCAGCCGCAAACGCCACCACCTCCCGACTCAGGTGGCTGCCATCCATGTACAGTTCACAGAGTATTACTTCCCAGATAATCAGGAGCTTCCAGGTAAGCGTCTGGCCTCGCCATTTCTTCCATTGATGCCCTTCACCTTTGTCAGCTTTGAGACCACAGTATACAGTCTCACTTGTGGTTAGGAGTGTGATGTGTCCAGTTAAAAACTCTGCCCGGGGCTGGGGCTGCAGTTGAGCTCAGTTGAGAGCGTTCTTTCCTAACATGCATGAAGCCCCATGCTTCGTCACCAACACCATGTAGATTGATTGTGGAGATGCACAACTCAATTTAGCACTCTGGGAGGTGGAGGCAGAAGGTCATGGCTACATGGTGAGTTTGAGATCAGTCTGGGGTATGTGAGATATGTGAGATCCTGTCTGAAAAACAAAACAAATAAACTCTGCGGTGTACAAGGGTGTCTCTTTGCTGTTATGATAGTGAAACGTTAGCTGGTTAGAAGAGTCTAGCTGCTACACTGTAAATGACTATCCTTGTTTTCTCTGCTTCCAGTTCCCTGTCCTAATCTCTACATCCAGTTAAATGGTCTGACATTTACCGTGGATCCCGTCAGCTTGCTTTGGGGAAACCTCTTTTGCCTAGATTTATACCGCAGCTTGGAGCAGTTCAAAGCTATCTATAAGCTGGAAGATTCAAGACAAAAAGATGAGCACTTGGACATTCGACTGGATGCATTCTGGTTGAAGGTAGGGGCGGAGGTAGACTTTGGCACTTGTTGGTAGACACAGCTGTTTTTCAAGGTTGTGATCGATAGTCCTCCTGTGTCCACCTGATAGAAGAAAGAAAATCAACTTCAGATGCCCACGCCTGTCCAGATAGCCTTAACCACCTGTGTTTCGTTTTCTCTCTGAAGGTGAGCTTCCCGCTAGAGAAGAGAGAGCAGGCGAAGCTGCATCGTCCCCAGGCACTTGTCTTCTCCACGTCAGGCATGGTCGCCACCAATACTCGGCATGCCCCCCACTGCGGTTGTCCAGACCTCCAGAGTCTCTTCCGGGGTTTTGCTGCTGCTGAGTTCTTTCGTTCTAGTTATTGTTACTTTCCTAAGGTTCCAGGGGGCTTCAGCCTTCTGCACATGCTCTTCCTGCATCATGCTTTCCAGATGGATTCCCTCCCAGCTCAGCCTAGCTCCCTCCCTCCTCAGAGGCCTGCAGCCTCCCAGGATCTTTGGTCTCTGCACTTCACCGAGATCTCCTTGGACTTTGAAGGCACAGAGAACTTCAAAGGCCATAGCTTGAATTTTGTGGCCCCCTTCCCCTTGTCCATTTGGGTCTGCCTTCCTCTCCGCTGGCAGCAAGCCCAGGCACGGAGGCTCCTTTTGGCCTCCGAGGGAAGGCTAAAACCATCAGCCAGCTTTGGCAGTCCTGTGCATTCTGAAGCTCTTGCCCCCGAGTCTGTGTCCCATCAGAGGTCGAAGACTGAACGAGACTTGAAAAGCCTGTCAGGCTTTACTGAAACCCCAGAGGTTTCGAGAGAAGGTGATGCTGGTGTGGACCACAGAGGGCACATGGCCGAGCTGGAGGGTGTGGCGGATGTTCACATGCTTGTGCACTCCCCTGCCCACGTCCGAGTGAGGCTCGACCACTACCAGTACTTGGCTCTACTTCGCCTCAAGGAAGTTCTTCAGGGGCTTCAGGAGCAGCTGGCCAAGGACACAGAGGCCATGACTGGGTCTCCCCTGCAGGACCAGACAGCTTGTATTGGTGTCCTCTTCCCCAGTGCTGAGGTGGCTCTCCTCATGCATCCTACCCCTGCGACTGCTGAAGCCGACTCTGCAGGCTCAGATACCACCAGCCTCATAGACTCAGAGCTGTCTCCATCGGAGGATCCGGAACTGAAGTCTGATGCCTCCTCAGACCAGGGCCCAGTAAGCCCTGAGAAAGTCCCGAAGGTCAGCAGCATTGAAAATCTGGATGCATCCCAGGAAAGGCTGCATGATGATGGAGCGCCGCAGGACTTTGGTTCACCTGCACACCAGTCAGCAGGGAAGAGCCAGGAGGCAGTTGAGTCTCTGCAGGCCAAGAAGTTGAGCAGAGCTCAAACTGTCAGCTCACCGGCTGTGTTGAAGGACCCAGCTGATCGGGATGCTGCTACGAATGGACGAGGGGAACCCATACCCTTGAGGAACATTGAGGGGGAATTGTCCAGTGCTATTCACATGACCAAGGATGCCACAAAAGAGGCTCTCCATGCCACCATGGACCTCACCAAGGAAGCTGTGTCCTTGACTAGGGATGCCTTCAGTTTGGGTAGAGATCGAATGACCTCCACCATGCACAAGATGTTGTCCCTGCCTCCCACCAAGTGAGTGGTCCTCAGCCTCCTCTAGTTACTCTTTTTCCTCCAGTTCTGGCCATTGGGCTCAAGGCTACCTACTGTGTGTACTCTTAGAGAAGGAATGGCTGGTGGGGGGCTGGAGAGATGGCTCAGGGGTTAAGAGCACTGGCTGCTCTTTTAGAGGACCTGGGTTCAATTCTCAGCCCCCACATGGCAGCTCACGTCTGTCTGTAACTCCAGTTCCAGGGTTTCTGACACCCTCACATAGACTTAAATGCCAATGAACATAAAACAGCAATGAACATAAAATAAAAATAACTTATAGGCCGGGTGGTGGCAGTACACACCTTTAAGGTGGATCTCTGTGAGTTTGAGGCCATCTTGGTCTAAAAAAGCCAGTCCCAGGACAGCCAGCGCTGTTACGCAAAGAAACCCTGCCTTGAAAAATAAAATAAAATAAATAAATAAATTACCAAGGGGGGAAAATGGCTGGTTGAATGGGAAGGCTTCAAGTCAACATTTGTAGCTTTTCAGGATGTGTAGCCTTACAATTATCAACACAGATTAGGCTGTATCAGAATAACAGTACCTGGCATCCGTATTCTGTTCTTGTTGCTAAGGAAACCAAGACCTCACAAATGCTAGGCAAGTACTGTTAGCACTGAGCCATACTCCTAGCCCAAATACTGTGTTTGCTTGTATTTGAAGACAAGTCACTGTCTTCACTGTCTTACTATATATCCCACGCTGGTCTGGAACAAACTTTCTCCCTGTTTTTTTTTTTTTTTCTTCTCACACAGCAACAAAATTTTTATTAGTGCTGAAACAGATTTTTTTTTTTTTAATGTAACTTTGTGTCTTCTGGCCTCACCTTCTTGAGGCTTGGCATTATAGGTGTGTGCCAGTGCGCCTGACTCTGGTGTAATAGTCATTGCACTGGGTTATCTTGTAATCTCTTTGTTTAGTTTGATCCCCACAACAGCCCAGTAAAGTAGCTGCAGAACTTTGTATTTCTCGTTCATAGCTGAGGAGAGTGATGCTCGAGACAGGTCCTGCTCTTTGACCCAGACCTGACGAACAAAAGAGCTGTGCCTTGGCCCGTGCTCTTCCTGGCAGTGCTGCATTAGCATCTGCCGGGGCAGTGGAGAAGGGAAGTAGTGTTGAGCTCTTACTGTGTGGTAGGTCCTGTGCCAAGCACTGAGGATACAATAGGATGAGAGAAAGGCACAGTCAGGAGGTTGGAAATGATGGCTTTTCCTGTGAATTTCTTGAGCTTTTAGAAAGATAATGGGACAGCCGGGCATGGTTGTGCATCCCTTTAATCCCCGCACTTGGGAGGCAGAAGCAAGTGAATCTCTTATGAGTTCGAGGCCAGCCTGGTCTACAGATCAAGTTCCAGGACTGCCAGGGCTACACAGAGAAACCTTGTCTCAAAAACCAAAGAAAAAAAAAGAAAGAAAGAAAATATGGCATGATGAAGTCTCTTCTGGGACATTTGGTGGTTCACAGACCATGGCATTACAGTCAAGGAGTTTTTTTTCTTTTCTTTTCCATTAAATAAATTTGTGTATAGATGTTTTGTCTGCATATAAGTGCAGTGCCCAAGGTATCAAATCCTCTGGGATTGGGATTACAGATGGTTGTGAGCCACCATGGGAATTCTGGGAATTGAACTCAGGTCTGCTGGAAGAGCAGCCAGTGCTCTTAACCACTGAGCTGGCTCTCCAGGCCCTCTTTCCCCAATTTTATGTGGTGTGCATGTGTGTGGAGGGCCAAGGTTGATGTTGTTATTCATTCTGGATTCCTCTTCCACCTTACTCATTGAGGCAAGATCTCGTAGTCAAACCCAGAACTCACCTGTACATCTAGTCTAGCTAGCTAGCTTGCCTGTCTCCGCCTTTCAAACCTGAATTACAGGTGGATGCCATGTCCACCGGCATTTTGTGGGTTCTAGGGATCCAGACTCTGAGGAGCCATCTCCCCAGCTCCTTGGAGCTTTTTTCTGTATGAACTGTCCTAAGTGGGTCTCTAGGCAGTGCCTGTGTATAGTGCCTGCTAGGGTAGTCAGCCAAGGGGGAAGGGGAGGAAACCTCACAGGGGTCCTTGGCGGGCTGGGGAGATAGCTTAATTGGTATACCCAGCGCCAACATAAAAGAAAGCTGGACATCTGCCTGTAATCTTAAAGCTAGTGAGGAAGAGATAGGAGGACCCTTTGGACTTGCTGGCCACCATTTCTAACTAAGTTGGGGAGCTCCAGGTTAACTGAGAGACCCTGTCTCAAAATATAATGTGATGAAGCAGTTGAGGAAGATACCTGATGTTGACCTCTGGTCTCCACATGCATTTGTAGACACATATGCACATGTGAATACACATAAGCACACACATATGCAAAAAGGGACCAGTGTGTAATAATACCAGACTGAAAGTTCCCGTGTGTGCGGTTCTGCCTTCGGCGTGGTATTTACCTACTGAATTCCTGTAATCCTATGGGACACACTGACAGCAGGCCTCATTTAAATATATTTTATTTTATTTTTATATGCATTTGTGGTTTTGCCATGGGTGTCAGGGTCCCCTGAAATTGGAGTTACAGACAGGTGTGAGCTGCCATGTGGGTGCTGGGAATTGAACTCATGTCCTCTGGAAGAAGAGTCAGCACTCTTAACCCCCGAGCCTTCTCTCCAGCCCAGCAGGCCTCATTTAATAGGAAACAACTCAGCAAGGCAAAAACTTGCTGAGGATCATACAGTTCCTCTGGAACATGAGTTATTACTATTTTATTAACAGTGCCAAAAAGAAAAAAATGTCATGTAACTCCTGAGTGGTGGGATAAAGGTTGAAAGCCAGGCTCCTTTTCCTTCTCCTGGCCCTTCAGTTTTTTATTAGACCAATGAGGTGCCTTAGGCAGGCAAAGTGAAACAGCAACACATCTTTTTTTGTTTGTTTGGCTTTTTTTTCGAGACAGGGTTTCTCTGTGTAGCTTTGGTGCCTGTCTTGGAACTCAACACTGTAGACTAGGCTGGCTTTGAACTCAGAGACCCACCTGCCTCTGCCTCCCAAGTGCTGGGATTAAAAGCGTGTGCCACCACTGCCTGGCTAGCAATACAACTTTACGTAATTAAACAAATGCAGCATAAATGAATATAACACATCTTTGCCCAGTTTAAAGTAATATTCCCCAATACCTGGTCTCCCTGTTTCTTTTTCTTTTTCTTCTTTTTTTTTTTTTTTTTTTAACTTTTTAAAGATTTATTTTGTGTTAATTTTAGTGTTCAGTGTTTTGTCCGCATTTTGTCTGTGAACCACATGAACACAACATCTGAAAAGGCCAGAAGGTGTTGGATCCTTCAAAACTGGAGTTACAGGTGGCTGTGAGCTGCCATGTGGGTGCTAGGAACTGAACCCAGGTCCTGTGGAAGAGCAGCCAGTGCTCTTACCCACCAAGCTTTCTCCAGCTCCATCTTTAAGAATTTTTACAGCCACACACTTCTGGAATCCCAGCTCTTTGGGAGTCTAGGAGAATGGCAGGAATTTGAGACACTGTCTTAAAAAGACATCACCTCCACCAAGTTTGAAAAACACAACTTTGACTTTTTGTATGATCTGGATGCAGTCTGTGTGGTTGTGTGAGAAGCACTTAATGGCGGTTAGAGGACTTGGGTCTTTCTTCATCCCACTTTAGCTGTTGACTCACCTCTGAGAGTGGGGCTGGAAGGGCTTTAAGCTTTCTCTTCAGCCATCTGTCTTAGCTTTGTCACCTTTCCTCCCCAGCCCCCACCGCACCGGAGCCGAGCCAGGTAGTGCTGTTCACTCATCTTGTGCCGAGCACTTGGCTTGTGCTCTTTTCCTCTTGGGGTGCTGTCTGCTTTGGCTCTTCCATAGTCCTTCAGGGACACGCTTCGGTGCCAGCTCCTGGACCTAGTGTGGTGGAACTCAGGATGCCAAGGTCCAGGCCAGCCAGGGCTGCAAGGCAAAACTTTAGTTTCACAACCAAAGGAAATGCCATTTCCTGAAATGCCATTCTTGATCATGTCTCCTCTGGCCTCTTAGGGCATGTGTGACTCAGTCCCATGAAACATACCTGTTTATCCGTCTTTCTTCTGAGGATAGGGGATGCTCCTTCATCAGCTTACCCACCCTGTACTCATGTCTCTCCAGAGCAGTTGAGTAAAGACTTGTGGGATGGGGCTGCAGAGATGGTTCAGCCTTTAAGAGCTCTTGCTGCTCTTGCAGGACTCGAATCAGAAAGCTTACAACCGTGTTTCTGTAACTCAGCTCCGGGGAACCCGACACCCTCTTCTGGCTACCTCAGAAACCATGCGTCTGTGCATGTGTATACATGTGCGTGGACCCCCGTGGACCCCCATACACATGTTCATAAAAACAAGACTTGTGAAGTGTGTGCGGGGGGCTTTGGCACCACTCATTATCACCAGGGGGCAGGTAGTCGGCCCCTTCTGTGAATGGCATGACCTGAATAACCTTGAGATTTTATGTTATTAGATGCTTAAGTAGTTAAAATGCTCAAACAGCAAGTGTGTGTTCACATTAACTGTCTGAGCTAGGGAAATCAGCAAGTGTGTGTTCACATTAACTGTCTGAACTAGGGAAATATGTCAGACTGAGGCTGGGTGAGTTTAGAGGGAACAAGCAGGTCCTCAAAGCTGAATTGGTGATTTTTTTTTTTTACTTCTTTTTAAATATAGGGAAGCCATGGCCAAGACAGATGAGGGGGTAGCAGCCCCAGTGAGTGGAGGTGCTGCCCGGCTCCGATTTTTCTCCATGAAGAGGACAGTCTCTCAGCAGTCATTTGATGGTGTCTCAGTGGACAGCAGTGGCCCTGAAGACCGGATTTCAGTAGACAGCGATGGCAGTGATAGCTTTGTGATGCTCTTAGAGTCCGGTATGTAAGAGTAAAGTTGCATTAGTCCAGAGAGTGTGCTTGCTCTCTAGCTAATGCTCACACCAGCAGGATTCCAGTGGAGCTGAGACAGGATAAAATAGGTATTTTTCCTAACCAAAACAAAAGAGAGAAAATTCAGTACATGTTTTTATGGCTTTATTTCCACATCTCCTAGGTTATTTTTATGTTTATTTCTTTGGTTTTTTTTTTTGTTGTTGTTGTTGTTTTGGGTGGGGGGGTCTCGTGTAACCCAGACTAGCCTTGAACTCCCTATTCTCCTAACTTTCCTAAGTGCTGGGATTACAAGTATGTGCCATCACTCCTATCTCTCTTACAAGTTATTGTTTAATACTCAACATTTATTACAGAAAAATATTCAAGTCAAAGGAGTTCTTTGAGCCACAAGACCAGCTGACCAGAGTTGATTTTGTATCTGTTGTTAGTGGCACATGCTTGTGTCTGGGCTTTGTTTTGCCTGGGTATTTTTAATTTTTGAAAGATTTATTTATTATTTATTATGTTTAGTTTATATTAATTTTTATATTTACTTATGTGTATGAGTGTTTAGTCTGAATGTATGTAAGTATACTGTGTGCATGCCTGGTGCCCTTGGAGGACAGAAGAGTGTGCTGGATCCCCTGGAACTAGAGTCATGGACTGTTGTGAACTGCTATGTGGGTGCTAGGAATTGAACCTGGTTCCTCTGTAAGAACAGTCAGTGCTCTTAACCACTGAGCCATCTCTTTATCTCCATACAATGGTTAACTTTCAGGAATTAAATTTATCACTTTTGGAAGTCACATGCTCTTAGCTTATCAAAATAGAAACTTATTAAATGATTCCTTCAGAATATTTGAAGAACATGTTTATGTCTTTCCTTTTGATACTATTATAATTATTGTTTTTGATGCTGCTCTAATCGAGGCTGTCAGTGTGCTGGGCAAGTGCTCTGACACCGAGTCACACCACTGGTCCCTTCTTTCCCTTTAGTTTTCATTGGAGAGTGACCAATTGTGATGTGTGTGTTTATGTGGTAATAGATGTCATCTCACATATATACCATCTACTCTTCCTGTCCAGCTGAATGATTATACCTTCTGGCCAACATCTTTGTATTCTCTCCATAGTAACCATCATTCTATTCTTTGCAATATGTCTGATTGTTTCCTATACCACGTGTAAGTGACAGTGTGTGGTTTGTGCCTTTCTGTCCATATTGCCTCAAGTGACAGATTTTCCTGCACTCTCACACACACTTTTCTTTATTCACTGCATAGTGGACACATGTTGTTTGTGTGGCTTGGTAATTGTGACTAGGCTACAATAAACATGGCAGTGCACACATTCCTTGACTATACTACTGTATTTCCTTTGAATATAGCTAGGGTGGGTTTGCTTTTCTCCACGGTCTTTTTTTTTTTTTTTTTTTTTCCCTTTTCTTTTTGGTATTTCAAGATGGGTTCTCTGTGTATCCCTGGCTCTCTTGGAACTCACTATAATTCACTCTGTAGACCAGGCTGGCCTCAAACACAGAGATCCACCTGCCTTTGCCTCCTGAGTGCTAGTATTAAAGGCCACCACCACCACTACCACCACCACCACCACCCAACTCTTCTCCACATTCTTGCCAACACTTGTTCTCTATTTTTATTTTTGGCGGGGCGGGGGGGCGAGTAGTTTTGGCTTTTTAAAAAGATGTTTATTTGTTTTTAATTGTGTGTGTGTGTGTGTGTGTGTGTGTGTATGGGTATGTGCATGTGAGGATAGGTGCCCTCAGAAGCCAGAAGGAGGCATGAGATCCTCTGGAGCTGAAGTTATAGACAGTTGTGAGCCACTGAGAACAGAACTAAGTCCTCTGCAAGAGCAGCCAGTGCTGTTAACCACTGGGCCATCTCTTCAGTTCCTGGTTTTGGCTTTTTGATTTAGGGTCTCACTGTGCAGGCCAGGTTGGCCTCCAACCTCTGATACTCTCTAGGTCTCCTGTGTGCTTGGATTCTAGGCATGTGCTACCATACTCCACTTGCTTGTCTTTTTATGATTTGTGTATTCTATTTGATACAGTGTATGCAAGACTCTAGGTTTTAATGTGTATAGTGTAGAATTTCCTTTCATTTTAAGTCCAAATATTGTTCTTTGTATATCTATACCATATTCTGATTATCTGTTGACCAAATACAGTATTGCACTTTAAAAAACAACAGTCCTTAAATTCATCAGCTTTCTAGTTAGTTTTCAAATGCCCAGCTGTTATATTTGTTTTTTTTTTTTTTTTTTTTTTTTTTTGGTTTTTTTCGAGACAGGGTTTCTCTGTGTAGCTTTGCGCCTTTCCTGGAACTCACTTGGTAGCCCAGGCTGGCCTCGAACTCACAGCGATCCGCCTGGCTCTGCCTCCCTAGTGCTGGGATTAAAGGCGTATATTTGTTTTTTACAGTTTGTCGATGTTTTTAGAGGATAGATGTGAACAGACCTTTCTGACCTTTGACCTTTTTCATTACCATCTTCATGCAGAATCTGGTCCAGAGTCTGTCCCACCAGCGCCTGTGACAAGTGTCTTGGATGACAGTGGTGTTCAAGGGATCCCTGTTCTGGATAATTGTGGCCAGGGGTTGCCAGAGACCACCAGCTCAGTGTCAGCCAGTGATGACCTCGTCCTTCACTCGGTCAGCTGCCAAGCTTTGTTCTTCTGTGTGTGTGTGTGTGTGGGGGGGGGGCATGGGCCCTGGGTCAGGCACCAAGTGGGGAATCAAAACTAAGAGAATCTCTTTTGACAGGTGTCAGTTTTGGTCCTGAAGGTGAATGAAGTGTCATTTGGGATTGAAGTTCGGGGTGAGGACCTGACAGTAGCCTTGCAAGCAGAAGAGCTGGCCCTGCAACAGTTGGGCACTGTGGGGCTCTGGCAGTTTTTACATGGACAGTGCCCAGGTACAGATGACGGCCATTCCAGAAAGTGGGGTTTCCCCGAGGCAGGCGGGGTTGGCTGGCACCAGCCCTGTGTTGTAAACTCCAGTGCCAGGCACGTGGCTCTTTTCTCTGGCAGCTGTGGGGAAATCTCCAGTGAGTCCCTGTCTAACAGGAGGCCTGCTGAAGCTCTTCGTGGGTAGTGTGAGCTCTTCACACTCACTGGGTAGTGTCCATCCTCACCTCCAGACCCCACTGGGTTTAACCTGGAAGAGTGTCCTGTCCTTTGTCTTGTGGCTGCCAAAAAAGCTGTATCTGACAGGAACTTGTGTCATTCATGTTCATCAGAGGGCAGGACACTCTGGCTTATGTCATAGGCTTCATTTCATATTTTTAAAAATCTTAAGTTGTTACCAAAGACTATTTATAGATTACGTATAAAATAATAGCACTGCAGTGGATTCTCATACCTTCCTTACTGTGTATATACTTCATACTTTCCACCTGGTCAGTGAGCACTGCAGCCTGCCAGACGCTCTCCCGACTGCCTCAGGCCCACCCTCCCTGCCCTAAGCAACCATTCTCTTGCATTACACTGTAACTTTTCCATCTGTTTCCATCAGAATGTTACTTAATTTTGGATATTTTTCTAAATAGAATCATAGTTACTATTTTGTGATTTGATTTTTTTCACAAAACATTGTGTTTATTGACAAGTTTTTTTTTGTTTTTGTTTTTGATTTTTGTTGTTGTTGTTGTTGTTTCAAGTCAAGATCTCACTGTGTAGTCCTGGCTGTCCTGGAACTCACTTGGTAGTCCAGGCTGGCCTCAACTCACAGAGCTCCACCCGCCTCTGCCTCCCAAGTGCTGGGATTAAAGGTGTTTGCCACTACTCCAGGCTTTATTAACAAATCTTAATGATTGCTTTTATTTTCCACATTTTGCTTGAATAGATGTGTACACCAGGTTCATGCTTTGTGCCTGCAGAGGCCAGAAGAGGGTGTTTTATCCCCTGGAACTGGACTAACAGATGGTGTGAGCCACCGTGTTGGGATTGTCTCCTCTGCAAGAGCAGCCAGTGCTCCTAACCACTGAGCCATCCCTCCAGCCCCTATTTATTTTGAGTCTGGGTCTCATATAGACCAGGCTGGACTAGAAATTGGCATGTATTTGAGGATGGTTTTGAACTCCTGATCTTCTTCGGCTTCCCCAGGGCTAGGATTATTGTCACATACTACCGCATGCCTGGCTCAAACCTGATCTGCTTGTTGCTCCAGGTTCTAAAGAGAGCGGTTCATTGTTAGAGGATTCTTCCTTTTGGGTGTGTCTGCTCTCTCCCCCGTTCTCAGTTATAATTTGAATACTATAAATTTGTAGTTGTGTGGTCACCATCAAAACCCCTTTCTGTCACATGTAAAGTATTTCTTGTATCCATTGCCTGCTCACTCCTGAGGCTTCGACTTGTTTCCAGTCTGTTCGTTCCTAGGCATGCTGTCTTGTATGCAGTCATGCTGACTTGCAACTTAGCTATGTGCCTCTGACTGGCCTTGATTTCCTGATGGTTCTTCCTGTGCCTCCTGAGTTCTGGGTTCACTGGCGTGTGCCGCACACCACCGTTTGTGACTGTTTGAAGTAGAGGCACTGTGGACTCCCAGGCACACCTTCCCTGGTGCTCATGCTCAAGAGTTCCCATAGGGTTTGTACCCCTGAGGGTCTACCCTAGGTGGCGACTCTCCATCACTAAAGTCGGGTGCTTCAGCTTTCCAGTCGCTCTGGCACACTCTTCTCTGCGTAGGTCCACTCCAGGTCTTTCTCTAAGGCCCTGTGGAGGGTTAGCATGGGTGAGTGACGGGTGTGAAGGCCACCACGCTAGAGAAGGAAAAGATGCTTGGTTTGGGTACTGTAGGTCTTGTGGGAAGCACTTTCCCTGCACCGTTAGTCCAGTGCCTCAGTTCATACAAGGTGTTTTACTGTTCCTCTACCTTGAGGCATTCTAATGAAGAGCCTAAGCTCATGGGCTCAGACAGCCTGACTTCAGATCTCACCTCCACTATCTACAACTGTGTAACTTGGGGCAAGTTATTCTCTGTGACTTAGTTCACGCCTCTGAG
Organism: Peromyscus californicus insignis; assembly: GCF_007827085.1. Classification (NCBI taxonomy): domain Eukaryota; kingdom Metazoa; phylum Chordata; class Mammalia; order Rodentia; family Cricetidae; genus Peromyscus; species Peromyscus californicus. Next base: position 4,545,491 of record NW_026294491.1, read on the forward strand.
ATGGGATGGTGCTAACATGCTGGCATAGGAGAAGTGTTTACAACAGCCTCTGTGTTAATATGTTCTCCTCGGCTCTCTTTTCAAAGGTACAAGCTTCCAGGAATCCTCAAATCTGAAGACTGGCCACATCAGGCCTGCTGTAGGTCTGCGCTTTGAGGTGGGGCCTGGTGCATCTGTTCATTCTCCACTGGCCACACAAAATGGCTTCCTGCGGTTCTTACTTCGGGGCTGTGACCTGGAGCTGTTCACCTCAGTGCTCAATGGTCTGGGGCCTTTCTTGGAGGATGAGGAAGTCCCAGTGGTAGTCCCGATGCAGATTGAGCTCCTGAACTCCAGTATTACCCTCAAGGTGAGAGGGACCTTGGTGTTTGCCCTGGCCTCTGTAGTGGCAGTGTCTTCCTGTCCCCTCATAGCTCGGTGAGCCAGTGAAAAGGTGCTCCAGCATTGTCTCCAGTATTTCAGTAGCATGGGCATGGGTGGCATGGGTCAAAACCTGAACTGGGGTAGAAGATGGTTCTGCTGGTTAAGGGCTTGCTGCTCCTCATACGTTAGAAAGACCCATTCTGTGGAGGTGAAGACGAGAGCGTTCCAGGGGCTGGCTGTCCATTGAGCTTTAGGTTGAGTGAGAAGCCATCTCACAGATAGGGTTGAAAGAAGGCTGCAGCATAGCTCAGTGGTTCAGAGCACTTGCTAGAGTTTCTCTCCCAGCATCCACTTGGTGGGTCACAACCATCTGTTACTCTAGTTCCAGGGGATCTGACTTCCTCTTCTGACCTCTGCAGGCACCAGGCATGCAGGTGATACATATACATACACGAATATAAAACATTTATACACAAAATAAACCTTAAAAGGAAGAACATGATTGAGGTAAGACACCTTAGCCTCCACATGTACACACATGAACATGCACATGAACACACTCTCACAAAGCCCTAGGTCATTTGTAATTCTATGTAACCATGCCAAGCTCCTGGTTGTGTGAATCTCAGTCTCACCATCTCTAGGACGGGCGAGGCTTGGTTATGCCTCTTGTACCTTACAGGAATGTGTGGGCGAGCTTGCAAGATGGGTCAGTGGGTAAAGCACTTGCTGCCACGCCTGAGGACCCGAGTTCAATCCCTGGGACTCTCATGGTAGAAGGTGAGAACCTACTCTTACAAATTGTCTTCTGACCTCCACATGAGAGCCCTGACATGCAGACACAGACACACACAGACATACACAAATAATAAATAAATGTAATTATAAACAAAAGAATACCTGGAGAATCAGTGGCGTCAAATGCCTTGAACTGAATGGTAGAAGCATGGATATGTCCTGAGCTGGGTGGGTAAGTCATGTGGTTCCCCTCTGTCCTTCAGGATGATATCCCTCCTATCTATCCAACGTCCCCTGGCCCTGTCCCCATCACTTTGGCGATGGAGCATCTTGTGCTGAAGCGGAGTGACGATGGTGTGTTTCACCTTGGCGGTGAGTTAGGCTTCTCGGCTTCTCTGTTCTGCCTTTCTCTGATGAGTTGATAGAGTTGACAAGTCGGTCTGTCTGACTGTTGGCAGCTGTTTGTCACTGAAAATGCTTATTTCTCCAGCTCCTGCTCAGGACACACCATTGGCTGAAGTACCTGAGAAGCAGCAAGTCCCAAAAGAACAGGTGCTCCTGGTGCCCGAAGGACAGGGTTTGGGACTGCAGGTGAGGACCTGACCTAACCTCCCCATAAACCTCTAGGGGGTTGTAATTGTGGGAGCAATAAAACTCAGAGGTCTAAAAGGTCATCTGTGCGTGCAGTGGGTGGTGTGGGCTCCTGTCACCAGCAGCAGCTTTTGGAAGAAAGGCTAGAGGCTGTAGACGTGAGCTGATGAGCTCAGTGAGGGAACTGGACCCTTGGAAAACTGTTTGGTTCTAATCATTGCCCTACTGCTGCTTCTGTGAATTCCCCCTCCCCAGCCTCCTTACTGTGGTGTTGCAAGGAGGTCTGGCTGTGTTCCTAATGGTGAACTGCTTATCCCTCAGGAGAAAGAATTACCTACCCTACAGCAAGAACTGATGGACACCAAACAAGCACTGGCCAATGCCAACCAGGACAAAGAGAAACTTCTCCAGGAGATTAGGAAATACAACCCTCTCTTTGAGCTCTGACAGCAGCTCAGCCATCTGTGCCAAGGAGAGAAGAAAGATATCACCAGCAACAGCACCACCTAGGACAGCGGTGCCGAGGAGCCAGCAGGGCCAGGGGGCACCCAGGTCACTCTCTGTGTGCTTCCTGCTGGCTGCTAGCCTTGTGGGGGACAAGGAGAGCATGGCTGCATCCAGGAACTGGGATAGCTATGTACCTGGCCCTGCACCTTATCTTGCCATTAGGTAGCCTTGTAGCCCTCTGCATACTAGAGGAATCCTCTCTACACTGTAGAGCATTTCACCTCCTGGTTTCATGGCAGTGGTGTTTGCTTCTTTATGGCCTGTGTGAACAAGTGTCCACCTGAGTCATGCACACAGCCACCTAAGATCCCATGACCCAGTGCTTCCGATGGCATACCTGAAGTCCTTGGCCTGAGTTTTGGAGTAGATCAGGAAATAGCCCAGCCTTGGGTTAGGGCAGAGGAGGCCTGAGGTCAGGGAGCCATGGACTGTCCATCCTGGAACGGGGGCTAGGCTCATACCATCTTGGCCAATAGCCTTGGGTCCCGTTTCTTTTCTGTTGAATTTCTTCATTGTGATGCTTTGACTGTGACTCACCTAGATTGTCTTTCCCGGCACAGTAATTGGTTTGAGATTTAAATCAAGAGAAATAGTGCTTGGCTGAGGGCATGAGGAGGCAGGGGTACAGTTCTGCCTGTTTCTACAGCTGTACCTGACTATCTTCTTTCTATACTAGGAGTCCCTGGGCTCCTGCTTTCCCAGCACTATGTCTTTCTGCCTTTGCTAACTTCAACACTTGGTAGTTTGGGAGATAAACATGTGCTCTAAACTTAGGCGTAAACACCTCAGTATGCTGCCTCACTCCCTGTTACTATGGCTTTTTAAAATCATGTGATTTCAACTTAAGTAAATCTAGCTAGGCTTCCTCCTGTCCCTGTGAAAGAGCACAGCTCGGTGCTGTCTCCAAGTAGTGCTGGCCAAACAGAAGCATCACTAACTCACCTACAGGACAAGATGGTTGGTTGTGAGCCAGGTGATGCCTGTGGCTGGGGGGAGGGAAGGAAAAGCACCACCCTGTGTTTTGAGGGTAAACGAAAAATATTTATGAAAGAAGGAGGTTGCATTCGTTCAAACTTGCAGGACTCAGTCATGTTCTTCACCAAGGCAAATTTTTAAACACCAGTTCTTACAGGATTGTGGTTTGTTACACTGAGGAGATAGATTACACACTTGGGAACACCATCTGGAGACACTGTTAGCAGGTGAAGTTCCCTTGTTTCAGATTTTTATAAATGACCTAGAACTTTAAATGCAGTTAAATGTTGCTGCTTGTAGACACTGAAAAGCAGGCCAGAAGAGAGAAACACAGCCATAGAAAAGTCACAGTGAGCAGGGTTGTGAATATGAAACATGACCAGTGAAGTTCAGCACAGGAAGGCCTGGGATGTGGCTCAGTGGTAGCATTTGAGAGGACCCGGACTCACCCCAGCATTAGAAACACAACAAAAATAAAGATTATGTATATTTTAACTACTACCACTAAAAAATGAGAAAAGAATCCAGAGCCTCCTTAGGGAGGAGGGACTATTGTGGTGCTGTGCCTGGCTGTGCTCCCAACATCATTAGGAAGGCACTCCTGGCTGGCAAGAGCAGCGTCTCAGAACTGTGACTTCATCCAACCACTGGGCATTTCTATTGGCTTTATTTATCTAGGACATAGAGAAGGGAACGGAGGTTCAGAGAACAGGGAGAACGATTGGGGATGTGCAATGAAAGCGGAGACTGTTCTCAGAGATGAAAGTGGAGGGGAGCAGATGACCACACACAGTCAAGAGTAGGAGGAACCCAATCTTGAAACACTAGTTTTAGGGCTCTGTCACTGCCTCAGGGAAAAGAAAGCACTTTTAATAAAGTCAGAAACTTGAAGAGCTTGTTTGAGAAGTGGCATCTGTGTTTCTAAGATTCTTAGAGGGAAAGGGAGAGCCAGTCACTAGAAAATAGAATCATAGATCAGGGTCACTTGAATTGGTGTAAAATCACATCCCTCCATGAGAAGATGTCTAGCAAACACTCGGCGTGCTTCTCCTTCAGGCTTGCAGTAGAAACATATTTTGTCAAGGATAATGCCTTGATGGTCAGAATGTCAGGTTTCTGAGCTGAGGGGCTCTGGGGTTCTTGTCCATGTGCAAATGGAGACATAGTTTTGGCTTATGTGGTGGCTTTGGCCTTTGTGTCTGGGAGTCATCCCTCAGAAAAGATGGTAAAATTATTTTCCATGGGATCTCGATGTCATCTTTTGTAATTCAATTCCCTTCTTCATTGGGGGATAAACAAGAGAAACTGTCATAATGAGATGTGAACTGGCTGTGTGAATCTTCAGGATAAGGGTAAAAGAATAGAATGGAGAGCAGGGCAGTTCTTTGGGAGTTTTGCTGTGAAGCTGGGATTTGTAACATGAAATAATACCTCAAGAAAACTTCTGGAGGGACAGCAGCACTGTCCCTCAGAGACTGCAGCCACTGCACATTGCCCTCTCAGCTGTAAAGCACTTACTGCAGCTGCGTCATCTGGGATTGCCTCGAGTTCCTGTTTACATGCATGTACTGGGAATATGTGTTGGTGTGTGTAGACTAGATCTAGTCCTCTAACCGGGCTGCAGATGGCTGTCAGTGTCTACTTCAGTGAATAAGACTGAGTCTCTGATGGAAAGCCAACATGGGTTCTCTTCCCCTACGAGCTGTTTTTACTGTGTATTTCCTCTGACCCTTGCTGTGCCATGGGCCATAATCTTCATGTTTCTGTGCTCTGAAGGAATGGTACCTGTGTATGAAATAGAAAGGGATGATACCACATCTCACAGACCCTATAACTCAAATGTTTGCTGTGAATTTATGTTAGTTTTCCCTTAAGGGCTCGAGAGATTGAGCACTGCAAAGAAGGTAGTGTGAGTTCTCCTGGGCGGGAACTTTCTATTCCAAACTCCTTTCATCTTTATGCCTAAATTTCTAACATCAGTGACATCAAAGCCACAAAATTGAAAACAGATATTTACTACCTAAGCTAGTAGAGTAACATCTGGTTGAGAGCTATGACAGCTGTGACTTAAGTGACTAACTCTTAGAGATTCAGAGGCCACACATGGGAGACTTGGGGCCTTTCCATTTCCCCAGGGTAGGTATGGAGAACGGCTGTTAATGAAGAGGCACTTGCCCCATGGCACAGGGAAGTACTCTTACTGTTAACAGTGAGGCCTTTCTAAGTGGCCAGACTTGGGATTTGAGCTTCCTGTCCTGTTATTATATTCCTGCCTTATCCGGTATCCTTTATCGAAATAGGAGTAGTTCCTACATGTTAAGATGTCCTATTCGAGTTGAGAGGGAATTTTTTTTTTGTCAGTTTACTAGTTTTTTGGTCAATATTTAGCCTGAATCTTACAGCACTCTTTGTGGAGTGCTCCACTGAAGTGTCTTCTGCTTTGGCTAAACTGATGAATTTTAATGTAAGTTACTAAAAGATCTGTCTAATTACGTGAGTCTGAGCTATTTCCCTAACTCAGGGTGCTAAAAACAAGACTTGCTCAGGAAAGCTTCAGAAGAGAACAGCTTCCAACCCTTCTTCCTGTTACACTCAACAGTGGATGGGAAGCAGGTCAGTGGATTGCCAATTATATCAGGTAGCCTTACTACTGCTAATCACTGTCAATAAAGTCACTTCATTCTCTGAGGAAAGCAGTGAGGATGTATACAATGAACTGGAATCCTAGTCAGTATTGGGGAATTTTAATGTTGCAATATCTAATCAAACTCTGAGTGTACTGGTTCTGTGAACCACCTGAAAAGCAAATTAAAAAATACTATTAAACAGTATTGGTCCTCGTATATCTGTTCATAGGAGCTGAAGTAGATAAGCTTTCACATTGTTTTTGTTTTGTTAAGATAGGTTATTTTTGCTTTGTACCCATTTGGCCTCAAACACATGATTCTCCTGGGATTTACATGGCTGTAAACAGTGCTGGATGCTGGGAATATGCCTAGGTTATTTTAATGCTTGCCTAGTATGTGTGGAGACCCTGAGTCCAATTTCCAGCACTGTATAAACCGAGTATGGTGGCACACACCTGTAATCCTAGTCCTGGGGAGGTAAAGACAGGAAGACCATAAGTTCAGGTTATTTCTTTGACTACATACATACTCATTTTTAGTTGTTTTTGTATATGTGTGTGAACATATGTCCATGCCTGTGAAGGCCAGAAGAGGTACTGCATCCTCTAGTGCTGGAGTTACGGGAAGTGGTGAGTGTCCTGATGGGGCTGGGAACTGAACCTGGATCCTCTGTTCTGAACTGCTCCAGGCCCAAGGCTAAGGTTCTTGCTTGTTTCTTTTCAGGAAAAAGGGCCAGGTGTGACCACGTCAGACTCGGGAGCCACAGGCAGGCCAGCCTAGTTTACATAGGGAGTTCTAGACCAGCCAGGGCCACAAAGTGAGACCCTGTTTCAAAACTAGATTTTTTTTTTCATGAAAAGACCAAGACTAGTGCCAGGCTCTAGTAGTGGCATTCTGTGAGCTTGAGGCCAGCCTGCTCTACATAGTGAGTTCCAGGACAGCCAGAGCTACAGAGTGAGACCCTGTTTAAAAAAACCAACCAATCAGCACTCGGGAGGCAGAGGCAGAGGCAGGTGGTGAAACCCTGTCTCCAAAAACCAAAAAGAAAAAGCCAAGACTAGTTAGCTTTATTTAGACACTGGAAGGATGATGAATTTTGCCTGCAACAAAATAAAATAAACTTTTCCACCCAAGTCAGAAAAGTTTAGTGATAACTCACAAAATCCACAGGAGAATCTGAAATGTTAACAGCATGAAGTATTTCACCCTTGTGACTGTCTTCATGGCAGACGATCCCAAGTGCAGTTCTGAAAACCAGAGGTAAGAAACAACCTGCGTCTGAGCAACTTTAGGCTCCAAAGTGAAACCACCAGAGTTGTCTGTCTTTCTGGTGTGCCGATACATTAAAATCACCGTCAGGTTCTTGGAGCACCGACAGCAGAGCACCAGTGCGGAAGCCCGACTACGACAAGTCTGGACCACTCTCGGGTCAGATCTAGAAGAAGATGATTTTCTTGTGCTTAGAGTTGGGGATCTGCCCCTTGGACTTCAGCCTCCGAACAGCCTCCCGCATGTGCTTGGGCTGCAGGGGTGGCATTTCTCCCCACTTCTCACACACATCCAGGGCTGGCGTGGGGAAAGGAGACAGCATCGTTAACATGAGATTTACTAATCATAACTCAAGTTATAATTCTGGCTTTTGTGAAACTCGCCAAAGAAACAAACCAAGATGTTTTTTCTTAAGAAAATGTTATAAAGTCTGTCACACTGGCTTTAGTTATACCCCGCAGGGACTGTATCACAGCTTAAGGAAAGAAAACAACATCACAAGCTAGAGATGAGCATTGAGAATTAGCAAGGCTTTCTACTTGATGGAGGGAAAGCTCTCAGCGGGGGTACCGCTATCAGGGTATTGTCGTCTTACACTGAACAGCAGAAGCAAGGTCTGCTAAGGAAACATACATAACTGTCTTGGTCACCCTGGGCTAAGGAGAGGGAGTTCCTAGATGGTCTCATCCCCATCCCCCAACCCTGCCCACCACTCAGTGATAAAAATTACAAGAGTAGCCATGCTGTCCTCAAGACAGGGCTCCCTATAGGATCAACTTCTAGTGTGGCTGGAAACTCACACAGACCCTTAAATGCCCTGGTGTAGATACTCTAGAGAGTAAGATCCTCACGAGCGTAATACATGTTGTGTAGCCAATGACACTTACCTTCTTCTACTACCTCGCCCACAAAAACTTTAGAAATACCCGACATGGCAATCACAACATTCTGGGACACAGAGGTACCAGTGATGGACTGGATCAGCTTGGGAGAAAGAAAGAAAGACTGTGTTAAGATAGTCAGTAGCTGGCTTTGGAATGTAGTGCAGTTAAGTGGTGCATGCCATACTGAAGGCTGTGTGCTAAAACAGACTATTAGAGTAAGATGTCTGCTGCTCTTTCAGAGGACTACAGTTCAGTTCCCAGCACTCATACTGGGTGGCTCACAACCACCTGTAACTCTAGTGAAGGGTATCTGATGCCCTTTTTTGGCTTTCATGGGCACCCACACACATATATTTATAGATATATCAATAAAAAACAAAAAGGAAAACAATAAAAAACCAAAACCCCAAGGATTGTGTGTTGTGGCTGGCTACACATGGCATACAAGGTTGGAGTTGGCCAGAGGATGAGAGAGGTGTGGAGTCCGGCATCTTCCTAATGGGGGGGGGGGGGCACGCTGGGGCAGTCCATCCTTACCCTTTTAATGGCTGCCTTAGGGAAAGCTGACCGGCGATACATTTCATAACGGTTCAGCTGCTCCTCAGAAAAAGAAGAGACCAGGATTCTAGACAAAGATTAAGTTGGTTAATGAGAATGAATACTAAAGGCACATAAATCAACAAAAGCAAGCTCTGGACAAAAAAAAATGTGTTTCAAGGAGTCACTGGCTTTAGGCCTAGTGCTCTTGAGGAATGGCATTTCTACTGCTAAGGAACTCTGGAAAGAGAAAAGGAAACACAATTTCCTTTCCTTAGAGACAAAAGCTGCTGGGTGTGGTGGTGCATGCCTGCCCAGGAGTGGGAGCCCATCTTGCTCCTCCTAAAAGACATCGTAATAGGACAAAATCTGTATTCTGTGCTGACTGTATTTCACACTGACAGTAAACCTCTAATACAGAATTTCTGTTCAAATCAGGGCTCTTCAATAGTAACAAGATTAGAGCGAAATATTAAAAATATGTATATTCTTTAGAAAATTTTTGAGACATGATATACCTCAGGCTAGCCTCAGACTTGATGTTATCAAGAATAAACTTGAACTTTTGATCCTCCTGGCCCCACCTTCCAGAGGGTGGGATTACAGATGTGCCACCACATCTGGTTTTACTCAGTGCTGGATCAATCACAGGGCTTCTTGCATGCTCTGCAATCTACAACAGCCTCAGCCCTAATATTTCAAATTATTGAATCTATTTGCTATGCCTGTGTGGTGTATGTATGTGTGGGGAACATGAAAGACAACTTGAAGTAAGCAGTTCTCTCCTTCCATCGTGTAGGTCAAGGGTCAAACTCAGGTTGTTGGGCTTGATGGTAAGTGCCCTACCTGCCAGGCCCCATCTTTTCTGTTTCTTTTCTCTTTTTTTTAAACTTATCTATGTGAGTATGTTTGCTTGTGTGTGTCTATCTGTGCACATGTGTGTGCAGGTGTCCATGGAAGCCAGAAGGGAGTGCCAGATCCTTCGAACGAGTTACAAGCAGCTTGAGATGAGTGCTGAGACCTTACTGGTCTTGTTAGTGCAGATGGCTCCTAACCTCTGAGCAGTCTCTCTAGCCCCCTATATTCTTTATAGTTAATTCTTTAAATAAATAAAAAGATGGCCAAACCAGTTTTAGAAGATGCACTAAGGACTTAAATAGGAAATTCACAGAAATACCAATGGCCAATCAAGATGGAGAAAAAAAAAAATGAACCTTAAGTATTAATCAAGGAACTTGAAGTTATCAACTAAAACAAGATCACAATTTTCATAAATCTGGAGATATGCTGAAAAGCCTTTGAAACGTGTTATACTAGCACTTATACAGCTGGTTTATCTTAGAAATGGATGAGATGGAGAGATATGTCCAAAGATGTAACAGTGTTGTTAAAACAAACACAAAATGTTAAAACTCTACTCAGAATAGGTAAAGGGTTGATAGATAGATCACGTAGATAAGATGCAACACAACCAGGAAACACTGATACTTATGAGAATATCACGTGCACAAATAGACCCAGATATACACTCTTGGAATAGGATCTAGCTGCTGGATTTGGGGCATTTTACTTTTTTTTGGTATTCTGAGTTATTTGCAATGAGCCCATATTATTGCAATCACAAAATAAAATCGAGCTTCTTGAAGAAAATGACGACTTTGGTATATAATTAATAACTGATGGGAAACATTGACCAAATGTAATGTTAAAAACAAAGCATTTTTAAACAAATTATTTAATATCCTTACATTTATGCATTTATTTTGTGTATGTGTAGGGGTGTGCCTATGGAGGTTATAGGACAATTTCTAGTCTCTCTTCCCACCATGTGATTTTCCAGGATCAAACTTGGGTCATAAGGCTTGGTGGCAAGCACCTTTAACTGGTAGCTTGCTGGCTTGAAATTATATCTAGGCTTAGTGGCTCATGCCTGTAATCTCAGCACTAAGGAGGCTGAGGCAGGAGGATCAGGAGGTCAAGACTAACTTAAACCTCATGAGACCCTATCTCAAAACAAACAAAAAGCAAGTAAGAGTGAGTGTATAGAGCTGAGTTAGGACCTTGAAATGGAACAGTTAGAAGAGACTCACTGCATCTTCTGAATCTCATCTTCGTCCACTTTCTGTTTCTTTTCTCTCTTCTCTTTGGTGTCCAGTTTCAGCTTTTTGGCTGCAGGAGTAAGTAATGACGAGTCTTCCCTCTCCACTGTTGTTAAATCGGAGACATCCTGACTCTTGAGCTGGGAAGATGGACAGAAACTTTGACTACATATTTGGTACACTTTTCAGGTTTGGGCAGAGTCAGCAAATGCCCTGCTCTTTCCAGCTAGGAAATCTGTTTATGCAGTAGCTGTCTGCTTCTAGGCACTGCCTATACCATCAGCATTAAGAGGCCGCCTATCTCCCAAAGGAAGATTATAGCCTAGCTGGAGAAGAAAATCAATAATACACTTTTCCAGCTGAGCCATGGTCACATAGAGGTCCTGTATCTGTTTACCAAGGTAAGGGAGAAATGCCAAAGAGCCAAATTACCACACCCTCACCCTCCAGATGCCAGCAGTGCTCAATCCACAGCATTTGTGCCTGGGGAGCACCACTGCCTGCAGTGTTCTAACCCTTCCTGCTACTAGAAACAGTCTACATGGTCCTGGCTGTCCTGGAACTCACTCTGTAGACCAGGTGGGCCTCACAGAAAGCCGCCTGCCTCTGCTCCCGAGTGCTGGGATTAAAGGGCTGGGCATCACACCCAGTTTGGAACAACCCCCCCCTTTTTTTTGTAATTAAGACTTTCAAAGTCTCATTTTGTATCCTAGGCTGGTGGCTCAACACTCCCTGGTCTCCAAATTGTGGAAATTGCCCTTCCTCAGGCTCCTTGCTATGGTTATAGACTTGTACCACCACACTGAATTTAAACTAAAAACAGAGGTGGCTCAGAGGTCAAGAGCATTGGCTGCTCTTGCAGAGGACCTATGTTCTATGACCAACACTCACATGACAGCTCACAGTCATCTGTAACTCCAGTTTCAGGGGATCTGATGTTGCCTTCTGACTTCCACAGGGACCAGACACATACATGGCAAACATATATACACAAAGGCAAAACATCCATACAATAAGAAAATTTAAAAAGCCCAAACTTAAATTACGCACACTCATGCATAGTATGTGTGGACTTGCAAATGTTGATCACAGGGCAACTTTGTGGAGTTGGTGTTCCTCTACCTTTATTTGGGTTCTGGGGATCACACTCCAGTTCCCAGGGATTCATGGCAAGCACCTTTACCTGCTGAGCCATTTTGATTGTCCTACACTAAAATCTTTTTAAAGATGTTTATTATTTACATTTCTCCACATAAGCACTCATCAGTTTTACTCATGACATGTAATCCAAACTCTGTTCCGACCAACGTACTATGGAATCTTTGTACATCAAAACTCATTAATGAGATATAATGGTTCCTTTAAAAAGGGATTCATATTTAAACTCATTCAGAAATTCGGAGAGGGGGACTGAAGGCATTATATATCTAGCAATCCTTTCAACTCTTTTAGCTATCGATTTATACACATTTTCTAACCTTTGTGCTTCAGATTTTCAAATTTATTTGTCCTTAACTTTCCTTCTTTCCCCTCTTCCTTTCTCTCCCTTCTTCTCCTCCCCTCTTTTTTGAGGGAGTTGGGGTAGAAGCAGGTCTCATTTTGTAGCTCATGAAGTCCTGGAATTTATTCCTTCTACGTCAGCTGCTTGCATGGGACATTCAGCTTAAAAATTTTCTTCTGGAAAGTTTTGCTGCTGAACTGTGACAGGGGGGTCACAAGCTCAAGGCCAGCCTGTGTTAGGGAGATGCTCCTCATAAAGAGGACAGCAAAATCCCATCAAGTTTCGCTACGTTTTCTTTTTCCTAAAAGTCATTACTTCAAAACGTTCTGAAGTGGCAGTTGCGCTTGGAAAGCCCATTTCCATCTTTTCTACTGTTCACTCCATGATTTTCTCAAAGCCAATTCCAGCTCTAAAACTTCGAGATTTTATCTGCAGAAATGGAACCTAAAGAACACTTGAGGTTCAACTAGGCAACAATGCTTAGCTTTTGAAGTGGCACAGTCGATGGTGTTAATGAGGTTCCGAGACCCCTGGAATTCAGCAGCCAAGACACTGGTTCAATGTACAATGAAGGTAAGGACAGACTGAACGCGGTGCTTGGCCCCTGGAACCGAAGCAGCACCTTCACGTCCACGTCCTCTCCCCTGCCCAGCAAGGTTGCAGACTTAACAATGACTCGTGGTGAGTTCTAGTTCTTCTAGCTCTCCAGGAAGCAGACGGTAACGCGACCGGGTACTCCTCCAGCCTTACCCACAAAGTTCTACCTACCTCGCTTTCCTCCGCCGCGGCTTCTTTCACGTCTGCGTCTCCATCTCCGTCGGTTTCCTCTGGGATTCCCTCAGTGTCGGCGGCCGCCGGGACCCCAGGAGTAGCCCTCATCTCCTCTGACTCCGCTGGCTCTCCGCCTTTGTCTGTGGGCGACTCCCCAGGGTTGTCCATCGCGGCAGAAGCTGGACAGAGGCGATGGCAGCGCTGCCAGGTGAAGGAGCGAGAGACGACTAGCCATACAGCGGAGCCGGGGCGTACGGTTTGTCGTCGCGCCGCGATGACGTCATCCCCACTGCTCCTCGGAAGGGTCAGTTTCAGAAGCGCGTTGCTAGCTCAGGGGACCCACTTAAAGTTGAGTTTGTTTTCACGAGAAAGAAATTTAGAAGTGTGGATCTTCCGCTTCAGGGAAGAAGCGTTTTTGAAAGAGCGTACATTCGTTTGCTGAGAGACTTCTTATTCTTCTCATTTCTGGAAATGCAATGACAATTAATCCTTTAACTTGACTCCTTCAGAGCAAAGTTGGGGAACCGGAGAAAACGCAGTCTCGCTGCTTGGTGGCGTCAAGGAATAGTGCTGCCTTGGACTGAACAACTTCCGGCAGGGACCCAACCTCGTAATTTTCGAAAGAACCGAGACCGTGGGCTTGTGTTCACCAGGGAATTGCTAGGGCTTCCTCTCTGTTCCGCAAGAATCTCTAACTCCAGCAGAATATTTCCAATGCTCTCATTCAACGCCTCAATTATTGGTAACCTGGCTTGAGTCAGTCGCCCACCAATACCCAAAATCGGGACTGGTTTTCCAAATCTGATTTAAAAAATATGTTTGGTTAATCTCACGACAGCTAAGAGAGAGGTCTCTTCTGACCGTTTCACTGAAGCTGCTTAGGATGGAGTGCGAGGAAAAACTTCTTTTTTCTTCTAAATTATTTCATATGTATGGGTGTTTTGGCTGCATGTATGACTGTGCACCACATGCGTTCATGGTACCCTGGGAGGCCAGAAGAGGGTGTCGGATCCTCTGGAACTGGAGTTAACAGACTGTGTTGTGAGGCGCCATGTGGGTGACGGGAATCAAATCCAAGTTCTCTGAAAGAGCAACCTGTGCTCTTAACCCCCGCACCATCTCTCCAGCCACTCCCGTCCCGTCCCCCACCACCTTTTTTTTTTTGTTTTTGAGACAGGATCTCACTGTGTAGCCTTGGCCGGCCTAGAACTTGCTATGCAGCTCAGGCTGGCCTTAAACTCACAGAGGTACACCTGCTTCTGCCTCCCGAGAGATGGGATGGCATGTGCCACCACGCCCAGCGATTTTACATCTCTTCGGTCTTCCCTCAAGGAGGCACCAGAGGGCGGGATTCTTCATGTCTGGTTCTAGGTCTCCGCGCCTTTTCCGTGTTTGATCTGAGTCTTGAATGGAACTGAAAACATACGTGCGCGTTACCAAATTTCTCTTTTGTTCCTACAGTGCCTGAACAAATTACCGTATTTCCAGGCCCATGAGGTACCAAACCTTTGGGAAGGCGAGCACGTCAGGAGCTTCCCACAGGTGTGCCGCGCGTGTTCTCTCCCACCTGTTGAATGGGCCGGTGCGCCGGCCGTGGACCGGGTCTCCGCAAGGCTCCGCTCTGCCCGGCTCGGCTTGGCTCAGTCACCTGCACGGCGGCGCGAGCCCCGCCCACTAGGTGGGCAAGGAGGCGGGGCGCGGGGGCGCGGTGACGCGTGACGCCGGATCCCGGAAGTGACGCGCCGCGGGGGGGGGGAGGCTAAGGAGGCGGGGGGGGGGGGGTGTAGAGGGGGTGGCGTCCCCGGCCGGTTTGAGGGGTGCGTTGCCCGGAGACGGAAAGTTTGGGAGCCGCAGCAGGCTTTTGCGTGGCCCCGGGTGGGGGGTCCGAGGAGTGGCGGTCCTGGGGATGGGGAAGGAGCAGGAGCTGCTGGAGGCGGCCCGCACCGGGCACCTCCCGGCCGTGGAGAAGCTGCTGTCCGGGAAGCGGCTCTCCTCCGGCTTCGGCGGCGGCGGCGGCGGCTCCAGCGGCGGCGGCGGCGGCTCCGGGGGCGGCGGCCTCGGTTCTTCCAGCCACCCGCTTTCCAGTCTGCTGAGGTGAGTGCGCGCGGCGCGGCGCGGCGCGGCTCGCAGCCTGGACGGCGCGGGCTCCCTCGAGGGGTCGCGGCTCCGGAGGCGCGCGCGGCGCAGGCCAGGCTCTCGCGTCTGGCGTCGCCGCTGCGGAGAATGGGGGGAGTGCCCAGGTGGCAGCCCGCGCCTCATGGCACAGCCCGGCGTCACCCTCGCCCGCCGTGGGGTGCCAGCTGTCGCTTCTCACAAAAGCCACTTCAGAGCAGACCGAATTCGCGGAATCCCTCTCACATCCTGCAGCAACTCCCACGCCGTGCAGAGCCTCGCGACTCCCCTGGAGCACATTTCTCCTCATTTCCTTCTCTTAGGAACTTGGAACGTTCCACCGGGCTGTGCGGGACCCGGCTTTTGTTTGTTTTTAAAATTGCTTCTGCATTGATCGCGCACGAGGTGTTCAGTCTTTGAGCCTCTCTTGTGCTTGAAGCTCAATTTGTCGTCAGTTTCCTTGTAGTCACTCTCGCTGGGTTCGTCCAAGTGGCATATGCTCATTTCTCCCGGGGACTTACTCGATAAGGTTTGGGAAGACTTGTTTAGGAAACTGACGTGCGTTCAACTTTCTCAGATCTGTTAGACACTTGAATCCGGGGCTGCAAGGCTTGGGGGGGGTGGTGGTGGTGGTGGTGGTGGTGGTGGTCACTCTTTGTCGCTTACAAGGGGGATTGGAATGCTTTGTCAGAGTGCATAAAATGTGTTGGTTCAGCAGCGCTTTCGTAGCTGTTTTCTTTTCCTTCCTTGTTCTTTTGAGGTTTTTAAGAAGTGGAAGTTCATTTAGAAGTGGCTTCGTTAGCTTCCGTTCCCTATTAGTTTATGTACCTTCAGTTTGAGTCTGCTTGGAGAGCTTGGACCAAAGAAACCCAAGACTCTAATAAACAGGTATTCAGTACTGAGTACTGATCCACATCTTCTCAGGAAGATTTTAAAAAACACTACAGAAGAACTTTCCCCTTCCTTTGGGGAAGAAAAACCTCATTCTGTTGGCTGCTATTTCTCTAGTCCCTTGAACAGTACTGGCTCATAGTAGCTACTCAAGATTTGTTGAATAGATTGAAGTACTGATTGGAGAATGATCATTGTGTGTGTGCGCGCGCGCGTGATGGAGGCTAGAACTTGACATTGGGTGTCTTCCTCAATTGCTCACCATCTTCTTTCTTTGAGACTGTGTCCCTCACCAAACCTGGAGTTTGCTGATTGTGCTAGACTGGCTGGCCAGTGAGTTCCCGGGGATTCCCCCTGCCTCTGCCTTCCCAGTACTAGGGTTACAGGCGCATACAGCCATCCTTTAAACATGGGTGCTAGGGATCAAATCCAGGGGCTCCTGTTTGCTGAACAAGCTCTTTACAGACTGCGCCGTCTCCTTTGGGGATCATCCATCTCTAAATAAAGTGTTGGTGGTCCACACTGTAAGCGGTTGGTACTTGAGAGTATGGATATCACTTTGGGATAGGTTGGGAGGCAGAGCCTCAGGGGAAGGTGTACTTAGGCTGACTTTGACAGGTCATACATAGTGAGAATGTTCCAGGTAAGCACACCCTGCTCAGAGGCACAGAAAGGAGACTTACTTGGTGTTTGTGGGCTATTCAGGGAACTTCCTGCTTGGCATCTTGAGTAATTGGGCCCCTTGAAGGTAAATAAGAATGGATTGGTACACTGTTGCCTCTCATATTGACAGTCTTCCTCACACTTATGTTCTCAGTCCCTATATTAGTGCCTGGAGACAGAGTCACAGATTGTCCTAGTTAGGGTTACTGTTGCTGTGATGAACACCATGACCAAACGCAACTTGGGGAGGAAAGAGTTTATTTAATGGCTTACACTTCCGCATAGTAGTCCATCACTGAAGGAAGTCAGGATAGGAAATCATACAGGGCAGGAACATGGAGGCAGGAGCTGATGTGGGTGGAGCCATGGCGGAGTGCTGCTTACTGGCTTACTCCTCATGGCTTGCTCAGCCTGCTTTCTTATAGAACCCAGGACCACCAGCCCAGGATGGCACCACCCACAGTGGGCTGGGCCTTGCCTCATCAATCACTAAGAATATGGCCCACAGCAGGGCAGCGGCGGTGCACACCTTTAATCCCAGCACTCCAGAGGCAGAGCCAGGCAGATCTCTGTGAGTTTGACGCCAGCCTGGTCTACAGAGCGAGATCCAGGACAGTCACCAAAACTACACAGAGAAACCCTGTCTGGAAAAAAAAAAGAATATGCCCCACAGTCAGATCTTATGGGGGCGTTTTCTCAATCAAGGTTCCCTCCTTTCAGATGATTCTAGTTTGTCAAGTTGGCAGAAACTAGCCAGTACACAGGTGCTCAGCAAATAAACATTGAATGCATTTTTCCCTTCCTCCCTTCCTTCCTTCCTTCCTTCCTTCCTTCCTTCCTTCCTTCCTTCCTTCCTTCCTTCCTTCTTTCCTTCCTTCCTTCCTCCACCTCTTTCTTCTTCTCCTCCTCCTCCTCCTCCTCCTTCTTTTAACAGTGCCTCACTATGTGGCCTTGGCTAGCCTGGAAATTGTTATGTAGGCCAGGCTGGCCTTTAACTAGCAGATACCTGCCTGCCTCTGCCTCCCAAGTACTGGGATTAAAAATATGCACCACCAGACCTAGTTTTTAATTCCATCTGTACTGTTTTGGCATCCTGCAGTTTTGATATCTGAGAGGTACGGGAAAACTACACGAGTTTGGAAGTCGCTCTAATGAACTGATGATGTAGGACTTGGGGATTTGCCAGGAATGCCTTAACGCCCAGACTCTTCTGCTGGAAGAGTATAGACTCTCATACATCTTCTGCCCTCAAATACAGGTCAAGTTCTTCTTGGTGTTCCCTCAGAGGCGGATGAAACGTTGCTGAGCTCTAGCTGCCATGTAGTTATCATGACAGTGGTTTTACTTTGGTTTTCCTGATGGTGTTTCCAGTTTCTGCCATAGAACTATGAGTGGTGTCTCCTTTTCCTGGAGTCACGAAACTGCGGGACTCTTCATTGGCTCCCGTGTCTGGTAGCGGCTGCAGATGTCTATAAGCTTCCTGTTCTCCCACTCCTGTGACTCTTAGAGGCAGGGAGGACATTTAGACCCTTGTTACACCGGGTGTGTCATTAATTAGGGATGACTCTGGTTAACCTATAAAAGAGGTTGAGGCCATGCATTTGAATAACCACTAGGTCAGCATGTCCCCTCTGCAGATTTGGAGATGGTGAGATGGAGATGAGTCCCTTACGTATCCAGCCTTTTTCTTGCCAGGAACCCTGAGTTAGTATTGGAAGCTATGGACTCCTAGTTTGGTATCTTGACTTGTGTCCACAGATGTATCCCAGCTCATTAGTACTGCACAGTGTAGCCTAACTTTCTCTCGCAGTTTAAGGAGCTTATGGCTGCAGTGGATATAGTGTTGCAAACACACGTGTGTTTGTTTCCTCATGTATTTATGACCCCACCACCACTGGTCATGCCACAGGTGGTGGTGGTGGTGGTGCTTCTTCTTCTTCTTCTTCTTTTCTTTTCTTTTTCTTTTTCTTTTCTTTTTTTTTTTTTTTTTTGAGACAGGGTTTTTCTGTGTAATTTTGGCGCCTGTCCTGGACCTTGTTCTGTAGACCAGGCTGGCCTCGAACTCACAGAGATCCTCCTGGCTCTGCCTCCCAAGTGCTGGGATTAAAGGTGTGTGCCACACCGCGGCCCAGCTCCACAGAGGTTTTGTATGTATTCTTTGTGTGTGTGTGTGTGTGTGTGTGTGTGTGTGTGTGTGTGTGTGTGCGCGCGCGCATGTGTGTGCATGAGGCTGCATGTATACATATGTGAAAGCCAGGGGTCAACCTTGGATGTCATTATTTTAGGTGCTTGTCTCCCCCCTTTTTCTGTCGGGGCGGGGGAGAGACTGTCTTTCAGAATTCTTCTTGTTTCCTTCTTCACAGCCCTGGATTTACAAGCAGACACCACTACTCCTGGCATTTTTATATGGGTTCTAGGGAGTTCAACTTGGGGCCTCATGCCTGCAGGGCAAGCACTTTATCAGCTGAGCTATCCGTCCAGTCCCTTTTGTATATTCGGAAGTTAGAAAACTCTCCTCTTCTCCTTGCGTGCCTTGTCTCTTATAGAGCATCTTCTACTTGGGTCTTAACCTCGCACAGCTCGTGAGGGCCTCATACACACAGGTCTTGATAGGTTTGGGGGGTATATCCTATAATTTATAGATACAGGTCTGGGGGTTTGGGGGGCACATCCTGTAGTTTATAACCCTTCACTTACCTCCCTTCAGAACTCATCTCTTTGGTCCGTGTGCTGGCTAGTTTTTTTTTTTTTGTCAATTGACACAAGCTAGAGTCACCTGAGAGAAGGGAACCTCAATTGAGAAAAGGCCCCCTGATTGATGTGGGAGGGCCCAGCCCATTGTGAGCAGTGCCCCCTGGATGGTATAAGAAAGCAGGTTGAGCAATCCATATGGAATAAGCCAGTAAGCAGCGCTTCTCCGTGGCTTCTGCTTCAGTTTCTTCCTCCATGCTCCTGCCTCGAGTCCCTGCCCTGACATCCCTCAGCGATCAAGTGTGACCTGAGAGTTCTAAGCTGAAATGAACTCTCTTCTCCCTTTGTAGCTTTTGGTGCTGCTGATCACAGGACTAGAAACCCTAATGAAGAAGACAGTCTGTCACTGTGCTGTTTTCGTGCTGCAGTCCTCATGTATATATATATACTCCTATACTGAGTATATCTGAATCCTAATGTCCAGAAGACCTGCTGGAAAAGCACTGACAGGCGCCGTGTTCCCCTGACTCCCGTGTATGTAGTTACTGTCCCCTCATTGCAGCATAGGACACCAGACTGAAGTCACCGATGGAGTCAGGTTGTCTGACTTCACAGACTGCTGCCACCACTGGCTGGCCACTTGACTTGTAGACGTTAACTGCTTTGATTCCCCACTCTCTGTAAGATGAAGATAATATTACCTGCCATATAGATGCTGCCTTGGGTAGTAAATGCAGTGAACACATTGCACCACAATTCCTAACACATCTTGTGCACTCCCTGTGAGCTAGCCTCAGCTCACCACACAGTCTGTCATGTTGCACTTGTTAAGTGCAAATTGTTACGTGAGACATGATTCATTTTATTTTAAGTTTATTCATTTATTTTAGAGACAGGGTCTAATGTAGTCAAGGCTGGCTTTGAACTCATAGGATTCTCCATCTTCCAAGTCCTGAGTGCTGCTCAATTACAGGTGTGCTCCACTGTTCCCCCACTCAGACACATTTTAAGTGGTTTCTTTCATGCTTGGTGATCTCTTCTTTGTGTGGTGGTGGATTAGAAACTGTCCAGAAAGGTGTGGACCTGCTTAGGCAGACATGTGAATGCCATTCATGAACTGTTTTACCCATCGTCTGCTTTGTTCCAGCCAAGTGATTGCTAGATGCACTGCGAAATTTATCTCAGCACTTACGTATAGTAGGCGCCACGCCAGAATTCGCCCTTCTCCCTGTAGTGCACAGTTTGCTTTAGAGTTTGTAGTGGGTTAGTATGCCTGTGACAAACCGACAAAATGGAGTGTGTAGGCAGATGTACACACCCACCCCTTAGTCCGTTGAGGCTGTGGATATAGAGGTTTGTAGCTCACCAGACCTGAGTAGGCCCAAAGCACTATTGTACTATATCTTAGTGCTGTCTATTATGAATTTTAGCCGTTAATAAAGATTATGTTCAGTAGATGTTTAATTTTCTATCCAAAGTGATGCAAATATAATTTTTGTTACTTTACTAATAATCAGCAGATGAGCTAATTCTCCAAAGTGTCTAGTGCTATGGAGATTCTGCACTGCATGGAGGATATTTGGTTTGGTATAGACTCATTTCCTGGATACACACTATGGCTTGAGGACTGGGGACAAGACAGGCTGTGTTTAGGTTTATAATGAAACTACTGATTTCCAGGAAAGCAATTTACGTCTGAGAATACAGTACGATTTAGGTTAAAAGGCCCAAGGTTAGAGAATATGGAAGATAAAAAGCAACTTATCAGGTAATTGCTTAAAACTCTATGTTGAGTCCTGAGCCATGAATTAGTGTATGTGAAAGGAAAGGCGAAGTGAGGTGCCCTCGGGGGTTGTGCAGAGGAATAAAGTCAGAGGGGGCTTCGTCACAGTTCAGGGCAATTCTGTTGTCACAGAGGCTTCTGAAGAGGTCTGAGAACCTATGGACAGTACCAGTAGATGTAGTTTTAAGCCCTTTACTCTGCCGTCTTGTGGAAACAAACAAGGGGAAAATACCACAAATGACATGAAATGCTTTTAATATCCTAAAAGGAACACGCTGACTGTGTAAGTCAGCAGAAGGGTGATGTGGTGTGATCTTGTGAATTAGCCTGATTTAAGTTCCTGTTCAGTCCCCACAAAGGCAAACAGAAAAAAGACCCCCAAATACAAATGAATAAAACCCACCATACCCACCATCCCAACCAGGACACAGTCATCCCCTAGGATAAACCACACACATACCCCTGTTCTTTCACTCAACCAGCTTCATTTAGAAAGCCTTTTTCAGGTGCTAGGGTAACATTGAATCCAGGGTGGTGCATGTGTTAGGCTGGTGCTCTGCCACTGAGCTACAGCCCCAGCCAACCAGTTCTTAAAGAACTTGCACCGGAGTGTTCTGCCTGTGTGTGTCTGTACCAGTGCATGCTGCCTTCTCACCGGAGGCCGGAAGGGGGTGTGGGTTTCCCAGAGCTGGAGTTACGAGTGGTTGTGAAGCCACTGTGTGGGAACTGAACCCAGGTTCTGTGCAAGAACAGCCAATGTTCTTAATGACTGAGCTGTCTTTCCAGTTTCCGAGAACTTCTTAGGATACTTTTTTTTTTTCTTTTTTTCTTTTTTTCTTTTTTTTTTTTTGGTTTTTCGAGACAGGGTTTCTCTGTGTAGCTTTGCGCCTTTCCTGGAACTCACTTGGTAGACCAGACTGGCCTCGAACTCACAGAGATCCACCTGCCTCTGCCTCCCGAGTGCTGGGATTAAAGGCGTGCGCCACCACCGCCCGGCAGGATACTTTTTTTAAAGTATGATTTTAATTGTCTGGAAGTCCTCTTCCTTAAGTTTAGAATTGCCATATGTTACAGTTTTCTCTAAAGGAGAATGGTTACTTTGTTCAAAACAATAAAGAAGAAAGAAAACAAGGTAGCAAACCTGTCACTCTGTGTTACTTCATATTCAGAATCTTTGTTTTGGAAGGAGTGCAGAGCTGGAGTTTGCTGGTGCCTATCAGGCCTAGGCTTGACTTGGATCTTCGCTAGGAGGAAAAACAATCTAGAGAGTACCACTCTTGGTTTTGTTTTGTTTTTCGAGGCAGGGTTTCTCTGTTTAGCCCTGGTGGTCCTGGAACTAGTCCTGGACCAGTGGCCTCGAACTCAGAGATTCGCCTGCCTCTGCTTCCTGGGTGCTGGGATTAAAGGTGTGTGACACCACTGCCCACCTGAGTGTGTCATTCTTAAGTAGGATAGTATATGTAGCAGAAGACAGTTTATGTATTTAGTAACTCTGTGCTCCCCTTTCTCCAAATTCCCCAGTTGAGTTCAGTTTTCACTATATGGACGGTGAAAGAGCCTTGTGGTGTGAAGTTTGATTTGTGCCCTGGTCAGCTTCAGCCTGCCCACTTGTCAGAAGAGCTTAGGGACTAGTAGACGCCGCATCCTTTCCAGAAAAACCCCTTCAGTCCCCTTCCTGAGTTTGTTCACCCCAAACAGCTTTGAATTGGGGTTTTTGAGAAGGAAGTCCGGAGTCATTTCTGCCCTTGTCCTTGGTAGGAAAGTAAATACGGCTTCTGTAGCACACAGACACCAAGGAAACCCCCAAATTAGACAGTAGAAGGCTTGTTTTTGGAAGCCATGCTCCCTGGCGGATAGAAGCAAGAGCTTGTTTCTGGAGTGTCCCGGGAAGATGTTTCCCACATTGATTTCCAAAAGATTACGGGGAGATTTTCTGTGGTGTAGAAAATTATATCGTGTAATATGTTGCATCCATAGAACATCCTCAAATAATTTTGGTGTGGTTAGGGTTAGTGGTAGCAGCACAAGAAATTATATGGTAGGGCTTCCAATTTATCCTTCCTCAGTAATTTATAGATCAAGTCCATTTAGTTTACAAATCAAAAAGGAGTTTTTGAAATAAGTCAGTTGTCCGTCTTAAAACCAGCCATGACTGCTGGCCCTGTCACTGCAGTTACTGAGCCGGTGGGGGCGGATGTGACTTAGGAGGCAGAGCCACCTTCAGGCCGCTGCCCTGGAGCTCAGGATATCAGTCATAGCTTGTGACGAAAGCAACTCAGGAAACTTCTCCAAGCCTGCATCTCCTCATAGGTAGAGGCATCCTGGACTGGTCTCCATCTCTCTAAAATCAGATGAGTCGAAACAAAATATGCAAGGCATGTACGGCCTAGCATGTGTCCGGAGGTTAATAGACCGTGGCTGCTAGGATCATCCATGGGAGCCAGATGTTCCCACCTTTGATGAGTTGGCCCCGTGAGCCTGCTCGTGAGGGACTTGTCTTTTCACTGCTACCATTTTAAGTTGGTAGTAATTGATAATGCAGGCTCTCGATTCTTTCACAGGAGAGGAATCTCAGTCTACAGCCCACCCTCTAACATTGTTGCTCTGTGTAGCCCTGGCTGGCCTGAAATTCATTATGTAGACCAGGCTGGCCTCAAACTCACAGAGATTGGCTGCTTCTGCCTCCCAAGTGCTACATTTAAAGATGTGTACTTCCATGCCCATCCTAGGAATCTCATTTTTAAAACATAAGAGTGGTAAAGCTAAGCCAGCTCTTCAGTCTCCTGCTTAATGTTCAGAATCTATGGAGCTTTGGGGTTGTGGAGTGTGCTGGCTAGTTTTAAGTCAACTTGACACAGGCTAGAGTCATCTGGGAAGACGGAACCGTAACTGAGAAAATGCCTCCATCAGATTGGCCTGTGGACAATTGAGAGGGCCTAACTCGCTATGGGTGGTACCTCTCCTGGGCAGGTTGTCCTGGGTTGTAATGAAAGTAGGTTGAGCAAGCCAGTAAGCAACATCCCCCCACTCCCCACCCCCCACCTCCCACCCCATGGCCTCTGCTTCAGTTCCTGCCCCCAGGTTCCTGCCCTGACTTTCCTGGATGATGGAATGTGACATGGAAGTGTAAGCTAAGATAAACCCTTTCCTCCCCGAGTTGCTTTTGGTCATGGAGTTCATCACAGCAATAGAAACCCTGACTAAGATATAAGGAGAGTGATGTAAGCCCCTTAGTGGGATTGCGACATCCCTAGAACAGCCCGTTTCTCTGTAAATCCTGTGACTGTTCACGTTAACTGTGGCAGGGACAAAGCAGCTTCATTCCGGTCACGGTCAGGTTTTGCAGCACACTAGTTTGCTGCTGACTTAGGAAATATAATTTCACAGCTTTTTTTTTTTTTTGAGACAGGACTGTGTAGTCCAGGCTGCCTCCAACTTACCGCTGGGAGTAAAGGCATGTGCTACTATGCTTGGCTTAGAGCTTGTTTTATTTGGGAGTTGTAGACACCTGCCTTGTCGTAGAAAAGTCTCAAAACACAAGAACACATACACAGATTATAGTTCTACCACCTAAAGATGTAACTGTTGCAATTGTGCTGTACATACTTAGATTTTTTTCCTGTGCAAATTTTTTTTAAAAATGGAGTTTGTGGTGATATTGTGTTCCCCAAAATATTGTGCACACTAATAAACTTATCTTGGGTCAGAGAACAGGACAGCTACTAGATACAGAGACTAGAAAATGGTGGCACTCACACCTTTAATCCTAGCATTGCAGAGGCAGAAATCTGCCTGGATCTCTGTGAGTTCAAGGCCACATTGGAAACAGCTAGGCATGGTGACACACACCTTTAATCCCAAGAAGTGAGCCTTTAATCCCAGGGAGTGATGGCAGATAGCAGAAAGGTATATAAGGCGTGAAGACCAAGAACTAGAAGCTTTTAGCTGGTTAAGCTTCAGGCTTTTGAGCAGCAGTTCAGCTGAGAGCCATTGGGATGAGGACACAGAAGCTTCCAGTCCGAGGAAACAGGATCAGCTGAGAACTGTCCAGGTGAGGAAGCTGTGGCTTGTTCTGCGTCTCTGATCATCCAGCATTCACCCCAATAACTGGCCTCAGGTTTGATTTTATTAATAAGACCTGTTAAGATTCCTGCTACAGGAGTTGACATCATTCTGTTAGTAACTTGTATCAAACTTTAACAGAATGTGTTATGAAAATGTCCCTGTGGCTGGGTGGTGGGGCAGCACATGCCTTTAATCTCAGCACTCTGGAGGCAGAGGTAGGTGATCTCTGTAAGTTCTAGGCCATCCTGGTCTACAAAGAGAGTTCCAAGACAGCCAGAGAAACCCTGTCTTGAAAAAAAAAAACAAAAAACCAAAAAAACAAAACAAAACAAAACAAAAAAAGGTCCCTTTTCTATACTGTTCAGCCTTGTTTTGAGAGGCTTAGTGATAGCTATGGTATTTAGGAACTGTCATTTATTCAACTCCTTGCCTGCTGTGAGACATGAGTATCTTTTTAGTTTTCTGCTTAGGACAGATGCATGATGCATATCTTTGTAGGTAGGTTTAAAACTTTGAAAAAAAATTGTTTCAGTATTATGTTATTTTTATTTTTTAAAAAGATTCTTTTATTTTTATTTTGTGTGTATGGATGCTTTGCCTGCAAGAATATCTCTGTACAATGCAGAGGCCAGAGAGAGTGCCAGATCCCCTAGGACTGGAATTACAGATGGTTGTGAGCTATCATTTAGGTTTTGGGAATAGAACCTGGGTCCTCTAGAAGAACAACTAATACTCCGAGCCATCTTCCGGTCCGTGTTTTTATTTTTGATTGGCAGAGCCATTGTGTATTGTGAGGAGCAGTCTGAAATTTCATGCTTACATACACTCCGTCCTGCTGACACTTGCCAGTCTTGTGTTGGCCTTGCTAGCTGTTTTCAAGTACGGAGTGGTTGTCAACCAGAGTTGTCCTTGTCGATGAGTTTTTTATGCACTCATGCTTGCAACATTTGTAAACTCAGTAGAACGGCAGATGCAAATTGAATATTTGATCATTGCCCAAATCATAACTGTGCAACTGAAATGGATACCGCTCATGAAATAATTCTGAGGTCCTGCTGTCTCTTGGGTCCATGTGGTAGGAGGAAATGCCTGGTCTTGGCTGTCAGGTTCTTCTCGTGTTCAGAGTGTTGCCTTTTGTAAACATAGAATTCAAAATTTTTTATTGCATTTATTTATTTGTGTGTGTGGGGGGGGTGTGTGTGTGGGGGGTCAGAGAAAACTTTCACTGCTGTTTTCTTTTTTGTTCTTTCACTGTGTGTGGGCCTCTGGCTGGTCTGGAACTTGCTATGTAGACCAGGCTGGACTTGGACTCACAGAAATCTGCCTGTCTCTGCCTCCTGTGTGCTGGGATTAAAGGTGTGTGCTACCATCCTACCTCAGAGAACAACTTGTAAGAGTGGGCTCTCTCCTTCCACTGTGTGAGACCCAGGAATAGAACTCAGGTCATCAGGCTTGTGCTTAGCAGCAAGCAACTGCACCCACTCAGCCATATCTGTCCCGAGAACAGGGTTTTTGTTTTTTCCTAAAAAATTATTTGTGTGCGTGTGTTTGCCTGTGCATGTATGAGGGTTCCTGTGCCTCTGCATTTGTAGAGGCAAGAGGATGTGGAGAGAGCGGTTCAGTGAGTAAGAATTCTTGTTGCTTTTGCAAAGGATCCAGTTCAGTTCTCAGTACAATACTGGGCAGCTCCCAGCCGCTCATAACTGCAGCTCCAGGAGACCCAACACCATCTTCTGGACTCCTAGGACTGCAGCCATGCACATATCCCCACATGGACATACATGTGTACTGATAACTAAAAATAAAAGTGGTTTCTCTTGTTTTGAGAAGAGGATGTTGGATCCTTTGAGCTAGATTTACAGGAGTTTGCAGGATGCCCAGCTTGTTACAGTGGGTACAGGGGTCTGAACTTAAGTCCTTATGATTAAAATTTTTCATTTAAAATTATTTCATGTGCATGGGTGTTTTGCCTGCATGTATGTCTGTGCACCACATGAATGCCTGGTGCCCATAAAGGCGGGGGGAGGACATTGGATCTCTTGGAACTGGAATCGTAACTGGTTGTAAGCCACCATGTGGGTGCTGGGAATTGAAACTGGGTCCTCTGGAGGAGCAGCCAGTGCTCTTAACAGCTGAGCCATCTCTCCAGGGCCTGGTCCTCATAATGATGCATTATGCACTCTTAAGCATCAAACCATCTCTTTAGCCAAACATAGGAGTTTTAGTGGTCAACTCAGAGGCTCGTGTTTAGAAGGCCATGAATAACATATGCATGGAGCACTGCAGTCTAAGTGAAACGATGTGAACACAGTAGCTCTCTTTTGCTGCTGTTCTAGCTTTTAAAATGGATAATTACAAACCTGCAGCTTTTAAGCTCCGTGCAGTGGGGCCCATCATTTGTCCTGGCTGTATATTGCTCTTACCTCTTCTTGGTGGTGGCCAGGAGACCACTCAGGCCTTTATTGAGTGTTCACTGATTGCCAAATTGTAGGGTTAAGTTTGCCAGGCAGGAAGTATTTGCTCACTAGGATAAGTAAAGTAACTTTTTAATTACTGTCCCTTCAAATTTTATTATTTACTTATTATATATGGATGGAGACAGGGTCTCTTGTAGCCTCTAACTCCACAGAGCCTGATCTTGAACCTGAGGTCCTCCTGCCTCCACCTCCCAAGAGCTGTGATTATAGGCGTGTGCCACCATGCCTGATTCATTTGTTACTTCTTTTGGGTATTTCATGAGTTTCAACTCTGCAGCAGCAGCTGTGCAGATTCCCTGTTACATTCCTTTCAGTTGTATAGAAAGTTTAAAATGTCAACAATGCTAATTTTGTTTAGGGACATAATTAACCATCCACCCCATGGAACCCAGGATCCCATGTGTTCTTGGTAAACGCTCTACTGTTGAGGTCCATCCCCAGCCTAGGAACCCTTCATTAAAAATAGCAGCACACCTTTAATCCCAGCACTAGGGAGGCAGAGGCAAACAGATCTCTGAGTTCAAGGCCAGCCTGGGCTACAGAGTGAGTTTCAGGACAGGTGCAAAGCTACACAGAGAAACCCTGTCTCAAACAAACAAACAGCAAACAAACACCCCCCCCCAAAAAAAAAAAACCCAAAATGACTTAAAGATGGAAATTGTTCCTTTTATTTGTGAAAAGGTGGGCAAAGTGGTACTGTTGAGGTGTCAGATAACCAGAAAGTAGAGCCCAGTGTATTGGGAGATGACACTTTAACCGGACACAGTGGCTCTGCAGACACTGTCTGCCTGCATCCCAGCTCTGTTCATCCACATAGAATAGCCTTGCTTTGTTTCCCTTTGCCTGAGCACAGTCATTGTGGTTTCTTTGAAACACATTCATTCCTCAGGTTGCTTTTCCTGTAAATTAAAGTTGAGACCTACTTATGAAAAGTCCTATAGCAAACAAGCTTACAGACTGACTGACCAGCTCAGGCCACTTAGCTGAGTAGCTGACAGCCTCTTAGACGTCCTGGTAGTTTCTTTTCATCTTACTTTGTTTTTGTTGAGATATGGTCTCAGGTAGCCTGGCCTGGAACTTATGCAGCTGAAGGACTTTGAACTGACCTTCCTTTCTCTACCTTTTGAATGCTGGGGTTTTAGGTGTGCACCACCACTCCCAGCTCCAGTCAGGCTTTGTCCCTAACCGTCGATATCTTGGTCCTTGGGTTCAGCCTGAAGAAGGCTATGCATTGGTGACTCTTGTTCTCACTGGGTGCAGTGGCAGGGCGCCCGGCCTTCTTTGGGTGGCCATCTTCCCTGGGTAGCCAGTGCAAAGCCTGGCCCACCCTGTAGTGTTTATGGTTGTCAGCTCTCCTGCCCGCTGCAGGTGGCTGTGCCAGCAGGTGGGTGTGAACATGTGTACATGGGTCACCTTTGCACTCTTTGTACTTGGCTCTGCATCCCTATTTTGTGTTTGCCTTTATAGCTCACCTGCTCAGTAGTTGTTATTCCCACTTTACAGATGAAAAGACAAAGGTTTAGAGGGGATTAAAGTGGCCAGCCCAGGGCCACACAGGAGAGGGCAGAGCCAGGAGTCCCTGCAACTCCCAGACTCTGGATCCCAGCACCTGTTGGAACACTTGGAGAATTCATTACAGCTTTACTTAATTTCCTACAGTAGTTGCTTTTACATACCTTACTCTGTGCTGCACATTTCTCTGACATTAATGCATTTTATCTTTGTAACAACTCACTGGGGAAGGGCATGTGCAATACCGTCCAGGTAGCAAGCTGCTGGGAAGTATGAGGCTTGGTTTTGAACCCAGGCAGACTGACTCCAGCCTTCTTGCTTAGTTACTAAGCAACTGGGAATTATTTCTTTTTCCTAAGACTGGAACACAGAGTCCCTGTGGAGCACGCTGATTACATAAAATTAGATAGGCTCATTTCTTTCTAGTCATTGGTCATTTCTCTGGAGTATAGGGAAGTTGTCTGGAGAGATGTCTTTAAATGTATGCCAGCTGTCAGTGGTCTGGAGCATGTGGGACATGAACCTCATGTACGCCCGTGAAGATGGAGAAGCCTCCCATATGCCTCTCAGAAAAGTCTTAGCTTCCTTAAGACAGGTTCATGGAACCATGAATTTTACCTGTGAGAAAAGCCAGACTCCTCCGTCAGGTGAAAGTGGTAAAGATTTTTGGATGAATGAAATGCCAGGTATACTGGTGTGGCCATAGTGGGTTCAAAGTGAGTCTGAACAGCTAATGAGAAGCTGGAGGCATGCGTGTGTGCTTGCATGCGTGTGTGTGAATGTATGCACATGCTCATAACTGTGCACTGTGTGCAGGTATGTGTGAATGTGTGTGTACACATGCTCACACCCATGTACCATGGGTGCTTTTTTATTCTCTGTGCATTGGTGTTTTGCTTTCATGTGTGTCTATGTGACGGTGTCGGGTCCCCTGGAACTGGATTTGTAGACAGTTGTGAGCTGCCATGTGGGTGCTGGGAATTGAACCCAGGTCCTCTGGAAGAGCAGCCAGTGCTCCTAACCTCTGGGCTGTCTCTCCAGCCCCCCATGTGTGCTTTTGTGTGCATGTGTGTGCTCTTGTAGCTGTACACCGCTGTGTGCTCATGTCCAGCTGTTGCCTTCAGCTCCCCCTTTTCAGTTCTCACCCACTTTTTTAGTGCTTCACAACTAGATCTTGCTTTCTCAAATCATAGTTTTTCCAGAAAGAGATTTTCAGAGACTCTTATCTGCCTGGGTCAAATGACTGTGGCTAATAGTTGAAGCCTGGGGTTGTGAGATGGGAAATGTTGTTTTCCATAATAAGATTGGTGTTTTAATCTTCAGTTCTTCAATGAGAGCATTAGTGTCCATCTTACTGGGATTGTGGCCCTCTTCCCCATGTGGCCCTTAGGGTCTGTAATGTGTGGAGCTCACGGCTCCAATGGTCTGCATCCTAGTGATGGAAGTGCAGAGGAGCCTGGCTCAGAGGCTGTGGAGCAGCCCTGGGTCCTGTGTGGCTAGCAGTCGTGGGACGTGCTATTACTTTACCTAGCAATAAGAGCAGCTCAGATGTGGAAATTGGCAGAGAGTCTGGATTTGTCACTTGTAATCTGTTGCAAGTGACATAATTGTCCATATAAGATCCAGCTGGAGACTCGTTTTCTTGCTAGTCACTCTTCAGCTGTTCATTTTGCCATCATTATCAGACACAGAGCAGATCTTCAGAAAGGTTTTTAAGTAAACAGCTCGGTATTTATGGCTTTGCTTTACTGTTTAGCAGTTTTCTCTTTTTGAAGAGTGCATAAGAAATCAGACTCAGATTTGTTTTCAGATAGGGTCTTACTGTTTTACTCTTCAGCCATGCTGACCCCCCCACATCCTACTGTCAGCCTCCCCAGAGCTGGGGTCACAGGTGTGCGCCGTGTCCAACTAGGAGGATCAGTGTGTGCTTTGTGTGTGTGTGTGTGTGTGTGTGTGTGTGTGTGTGTGTGTGTGTGTGTATGTGTAAAACTTTATGTCGTTGGACAGATTAATAAGAATGAACTATGTATTCACTGTCTTCTCCTTACTCTTCACAACCTGTTAGTCTCATTGTTGCTTTTAGTTCCCATCATTCCAGTTACCTCTCTCTAATGTATAGTTGTTTTTTGCTTGTTTGTGTGGGGGAGGGGAGAAAAGGAAGAGGGAGGGAGAGAGAAAGAGAGAGAGAGAAGCACACTCAGAAGCTATGTAGTTTAGCCTGACCCCTGTAGGCTGTATGCTGTAGTACAGGCTGGGCTTGAACGTTTAATCACTCCTCCATAGCAGTTATGTGTCCTACACCCTGCTAATGAGGCTCTCAACAACTTTGCAGTTATTTTACAGAGAGACCATCTGTGGTACAAGTACTTAACCGCTTCTCCTTCCCTCGTCAGACACTTAGGAAAACCTCATTTTTTTGGAGTGACATTCCACAGTCATTTAAACATGTCTTTGGTTTCCCGGAGGAACACGTGTGTGGTTGTAGATTGTCATGAGCACCAAAGGGACAGTGTCAAAGCAAACCTTAAGGTTGTCTTTGTAGGAAGGGTATACAGCGGATTTCTTCTCTTTAAAAATCATTATTGTGTGTATGATGCATGTGTCTGGATGCACATGCTGCACGGCATGTGTGGGCGTCAGAGGACATCTTTGTGCAGTCCAGTCTTTCCTCCAACCTTCATGTGGATTATGGGAATCACACTCAGAACTCTAGTCTTGTGTGTCAAGTATCTTTACCTCCAGGCCCATCTCAATGGCCTCAAACTGATTTATTTTTTAAAGATTTGTTTAAAAATGTTGTAAATTTTGTGTGTGTGTGTGTGTGTGTGTGTGTGTGTGTGTGTGTGTCCCTGCATGTGTGTCCTGTGGGTATGTGCATGTGAGTGCAGGTGCCCTAGGAGGCATCAGATCCCCTGGAGCTGAAGTTATAGACAAGTGTGAGCTGCCTGATGTGGGTGCTGGGAACTGAACTTGGGCCCTCTGGAAGAGCAGCCAGCAGCTGAGCTATCTCTACAGCCTCTAATAATGACTTCTTAAAATGTCTGTTTTCCTCTTATGATTGGTGCTTTCCGGTGGCTTGTGATGGACGTACACTGTCACTGTGATACTCAGAATGGGGGAGGGGAGGCCTGGGGGGACAAGGACTCTCCCTGCTTCTTTGAAATGCTTTTAAAATTATGTCAGTGTGATGGCACATCCATAAGCCTAACACCCAGGAAGAGGATTGCTGAAGGTTGGAGCCAGCCTAGGCTACATAGGGAACTCCAGGCTAGCCTAGGCCACAGAGTAAGACCCTGCTTCAAAAATACACAAAAAAGCACTGGCTGCTCTTCCAGCGGACCCAGGTTTGATTCCCAGCACTCCCTTGGCAGCTCACAACTGTCTGTAACTCTAGTTCCAGGGGATCCGACACCTTCTTTTGACCTCCAAGGACCCAGGTACTCACAGTACACAGACATCCATGCTGGTGGCAAAGTAACCATACACATAAAAATAAAACGAATCTAAAAACGTTAGCAACAGTGGAGGCATATATGCTGTCTTTGGGATGCCTGTTTGGGTCTTGTCTTTCCCACTTGCCGGTTGACATGGCTTCCTTATCTCTTTGTCTCATTTCCATCGTCTGTAATAATAGAACTTCAGCCAGGTATGGTGGCATGTGCTGTAATTCCAGGACTTAGGAAGTGGGGGCTGCAGGATCAGGAGTTCAAGGTTACCTTTTGCTACATGGTGAATTCTAAAATAAGCCCCCCCCCCAAAAAAAAAAACCCAATGAAACAAAACAAAAACAAGAAAGGAAGAGCTCTCCTAAGAGGTTTTATGAAGGTTCAATCATGAAATGTGTGTAAATGCTTAAAGGTGGCTAGAACATAGCAGGGCAGCTGAAGATTGTTAATATTTACAGAGGAAATCCAGCCTCCTTCTGGGCACTGAGCCATATAGTTGTGGGTGTAAATTGTCAGGACTGAGGGTTGTGGAGGAGGAGATGGCAGTTGGGTGAGGGTAGTCTGGGAGCCCTTCCTCCACCATGCAGTGTTCTCTGAGGAAGTAGAGTCTGGACCCTGCCTTTGCAGGATCCAGACAGCTGAGAAGGGGGAGTGGGAGGGGAGCTGCAGGGGTAAAAGTGGAGAGGCTGGAATGGACTAGACCTGTTTGCCCAGCTGGCGCCATGGAGGCTCCTGCACAGCCAGTTGAGGTGAGGCTGCTGGGTTGGCTGGCACCAGACTGTCCAGGCTTGAATGCTGGGCCTCAGGGAGTATATAGACTTTGGGAGAGAACTGATGAATTAAAATAGTCCAGAAACTTATTTAGTCTCAGCAGGACTATAGAGTCCTTTGGTCCCCTTTGTTGGGAAAGATGCACTACAATCAAGTGACTACAGACCTAGTAACTTTCTGAAGTGAATTTTATATTAAGTAAAGACGCTCCTCAGTGCTGTTGGGACATCATGAGGCATTTACTATGTGCACTATTCTGTATGCTGCTGCCCTGCCCTGGGGGTGTGTCCACTGCCCATTACAGAAACACTGGGTTCAGGCCCAGTCACTGACTTCCAAGCCTGTTTTGTTTTGTTTTGTTTCTTGAGGGCAGGTGTCACTGTATAGCCCTGGCTGTCCTGGAACTCACTCTGTAGACCAGGCTGGCCTCGAACTCACAGAGATCCACCTGCCTCTGCCTCCTGAGTGCTGACATTAAAGGCATACATCACTACTGCACAGCCTACTTTTAGGATTTTATTCATTTATTTTAATGTGTATGGGTGTTTTGCTTGAGTGTATGTATGTGTATCACTTGTGTGCCTGGTGTTCCCCCAGGCCAGAGGAGGACAATGGATCCCTTGGAACTGGAGTTACAGATGTTGTGAACCTCCAAATGAGTGCATGGAAAACCTGGGTCCTCTGGAAGAAGAGCCAGTGCCCTTAACCACTGAGCCATCTCTCCAGCCCCCCAAGCCTTACGCTTCCTTCTAGCTTGGAGTGCAGTGGTAGAGCACTTGCCTAATGTGCAAGGTGCTGGGTTTGATGCCCAGTGCGGCAAAAGAAAAAGAAGTATAAATGAAGAAGTATAAATGGAGTTGAAGATGTGAATATTACAGGTACAGATCTATATGTTCTTACCTGTGAGTGTATCTGTGTCCTCAAGAGTGTATTCCAACACCGCAGCCCGGAGTACCTCTTCCTGAGGTAGCTAGTCTTGTCCTCTGGCACTGGGGAATCTCCAGAAACATGTCTATTACTCCACCATGTACTCATGTAACTGTTCAAGCTCATCCCCCCAAGACTCCTCCATTGCACCCCGTTCTGTGTCCTGAGCAGACAAGTACAGAGCTGGCTTAGAGCCGTCCATGGTTCACATGGGGCCAATAGCAGTAGTTAGCACCTGATTCACATTTCTAAGTGCATTTAAGTGATCAAAACGCATGCTCCTCTCTGGGGAAGCTGGGGGAGTTGTGCTGATTTGGAGCCAAAGGACAATTGGCGGTTTCTTCATTTAATGAGTGCTTTGCCTGTGCCAGATCACCTTGCTGGCTAGAGGAGTTGCAGAAAAGAAGTCTCTGTTCAGCCATTTGTCATGTGCTGGGGAAGAGAGCGAAGAAGCAATAATCCTGTGATGAGTGCTGCGGGATAGAAGGATACTGAGGGCTTTCCAGAAACCAAGGATGAGTTTCCCTTCCAGAACAGGAAAGACTTGGGACAGTCTTCGGGCTAAGGAGCTGTACAGGCAGAGAAGGGGAAAGCCAGAGCTGCCTCAGACTAGAGAAGAGTGGGGCACATTGAGAAAACTGCCTGCCTGCAGCTGCAGAGGGTGTAAGCGCAAGGCCTGGGCTGTGGAATAGAGAGCTGGGCAGGAGGCAGAGCTGACGCCATTAGGTGGCCTGGTGCTGGGTTTTACAGCGATGGTAATGATGGGCATGCCCATTGGGGAGATTGATTCTTTTTTTTTTTTAAAACAGAATGAATTTGTGGGCTAGGGGTTGCAAAATGATAAATGCCCTGCTGGAGGCATGAAAAGGTCCCGCGAGAGTGTTCGTCGTTCAGAGGTGGAATGAACAGGATGTTGTGACTGCTGATTTGCACTGAGAAGTTCATCTCTCCCGTGACTTAGCATCAGGTGTGAAACTGCTGAGTGGGACTCTATGGAAGGACTGGATTTTTGTGGGCCATAAGTCAAACAAAATGCTTTTCCTTCTTGAGGGGCAGTTCTTGCTTTCATACACCTCCGTTTGTTTGATGTGCATGGGAGTTTGTCGCTAAGGCCAAGAGTTGAATGATAAGTGTTTTGTTTGAGACAGAGTCTGGCTGGCCTGGAACTCACTCTGTAGACCAGACTAGCCCTAAACTCACAGAGATCCACCTGCCTCTGCCTCCCAAGTGCTGGGATTAAAGGCGTGCGCCACCACACTGGCTTAATGATAACTTTTTTTTTTTTTTTCGAGACAGGGTTTCTCTGTGTAGCTTTGCGCCTTTCCTGGGACTCACTTGGTAGCCCAGGCTGGCCTCGAACTCACAGAGATCCGCCTGGCTCTGCCTCCCGAGTGCTGGGATTAAAGGCGTGCGCCACCACCGCCCGGCTTAATGATAACTTTTTAAAACAGACAAATGAGTCGGTCTTTTAGTTTGTTTTCCTTATTCTTTGTTTATTATGGCAGAAGCTACATCTTAAGTGGCTGTTCCACAGAGAAGCCCTGTGAGCCCCTAGGCCAAGTGGGAGCTGGCAGAAGAGGCTCCCCTTCCTTCGCCTTCAGGACCTGACACAGTTATTTCTTCACTGACATGTGCAAAAAGCCCAGTCAGCGCTTCTTGTGGACCGGCTTAGCATGTGGATTCTGAGGCTTATAAGGCTTACAGCTCGCCCTGCCTTTTCTTCGGTCTGAGCTCTGCTGGAATAGCTCCTTCCTCACACACAGGATCACAGCAGGGTGGGCGTGGGAGTGGGGTACCATTGGCTATCACGGCCCATGCTCCCACCCTTGTGCTAGACTGTCACTCATAAGGACTGCAGGTGGCACTGAGGACATCCAAAAGGCAAAGCAAGGGCTGGAGGGATGGCCGGATAAAGAGCACTTACTGCTTTTGCAGAGGACCTGGGGGCTCCAGGGGCATCTGATGCTTTGGCGTCTGTGGGTATCTTCTCATACCCACGTAGACACACACGCATATACACATAATTTAAAAAAATAAATCTTAAAAATAAAGACCCAAACCAAAAACTAGTTTTAATTTAAAAAAGAAAGAAAATAGGCAGAACAAGTTCCCAGGGCTTTGTGATTGGTGATCCCAACAGTCCTAACTCCAGAGGCAACTAAAAAACATAGACCATACCCTTCATGCAGAGGGAATCTGTTCTCTCCAGTCAGCCATAGTCAGACATCTCCCTACCCCATCTTCAAATTTCCTGTTACCGTGAATCCCTGACAGCTCAGAAAACTGACAGTGGTGTGCAGGCCTGAGAATCCTCAGGTGAGTAGACCAGTGTCAGCATAAGCCCCGAGTGACAGGACACCTTTCCTGTCCTTGGAATCTGTATTGTGTGCCGAGGAGTACCTGCGTTCCAGGATGTGGGCTGAGTACCAGGATGGCGCGCCACTGCAGCAGCTTGTGTCCTTTCTACTCAGGAGTGTTCGTTTGAGTCGTATGTTGCCAGGAAGCAGGCATGCTACGTGAGCAGTGATGATAGAGCTGAGCATGTCCAGTCTGAGCTCCATGTGGTGATGAAACCACCACTAACGACAAGCACGTCAGGATTTCGTGGTAGTTAGGGCGGTGGCTCTCCTGGGAACTGCCGAGGTGGCCAGCTCCCAGTTTCAGGTTGTTGTCCCCTTGTCTCGGGTGTCACTCTTAGTGTTGGGATTTCTCGGATCCAGGTGTAGACTGGTCCTCACCGCCTGAGAGGGGTACGTCCTCCGAGGACAACACCTCAAGACTCTCCTCCCTGGCAGCCCCCTGGAGGAAGTGGATGGGCTTCTCTCAAACCTTGGCTTTTGTGAAGGCCTAGGGTCTTTAGGGGACAAGTGCTGTAGACTCTGAGACCAAGTGGCCCTCTGGGGGTAGGACAGCGCGTGCTGGTTGGGAGAGAAAGACCCTTGTATTTTTTTTCCAAGAGTCCTTTGCCTGCATGTATGTATGTTTATATATGTGCATCCCTTACGTGTTTGGTGCTCTCAGGGGTCGTTGAGGGTGAGTAGGATCCCCTGGAACTGGAGTTACAGACTGTTGCGAGCTTTCGTGTAGGTTCTGAGATAGGAACTGGGCCCTCCACAAGAGCAACAAGTACTCCTAATTGCTGATTCATCTCTCTATCCCAAGGAAGCTCCTTCAGTCTCTGGGAAGGAGTTGGCAGCATGTCTTATGAGAGAGGGTAGACGGAAATAGCTGATTAGCTCGAAAGGACTGAATAGGCATCTGCTTAGAGAACTGCCTCACTCTACTGCAGAGCTGACGTTAGCTCAGAGGGAGCCCTAGGAAGAACACTCTGATACTGTGCATAGAGGACCGTTGAAAAGAACATGGTATATTTTGGACTGAGAAATTAAAATAATTTTGAGTAACATTTATGCTTCTTCATGTATGTGCACATGTTCATTTGCATGTGTGTTCATGTGCACGTGGAAGCCAGAGGTTAAGGTTAAGTGTCTTCCTCAATCATCCTCAACTCTTTTGAGACAGAGGCTCTCACTAAACCTGGAGATCATGGGTTTGGCTAGACTGGATGACCAGCAAGCCTCAGAGACCCCCTGCCTCCCCAGAGCTGGGATTACAGACTTGCCACCTTGCTCAGGTTTTTTTGTGGGTGCTAGGGGACCAAAGTCAGGTCCTCATGCTTGCATGGCGAGTACCTTACTGACTGAGCCATTTCCCCAGACCCTTATTTATTTATCTTTTCAGACATGATCTCATATATTGCAGGCTGGCCTTGAACTTACTATGTAGCTGAGGATGACTTTGAACTTCTCATCCATCCTCCTTCACCTCCCAAGTGCTGGCAGCTCCACCATGTCCATGTATTTTTATACATGTCTTAATGTATTTTTGTGTGTGTTGGGACCTGTCCTCGGAGCCAGATGCAGAATGTTGGAACATCAAGTAGCTGTGCTTAAGTAATAACTTTTCTCAGCCAGGCCTTCAATTCTAGCACATGGGAGGCAGAGGCAGGCAGATCTCTGAGTTCAAGACTAGACTTGTGTACAGAGTGAGTTCCTGGACAGCCAGGGCTACACAGAGAAACCCTGTCTCAAAAAACCAAAAGGAAAAAAAAAAAAGTAATACTTTCCTCAGGGCTGGAGAGATGGCTCAGCAGTTAAGAGCACTTGTTCCCACAGAGGACCTGTACTCATATGGTGGCTCCCAACCACCTGTAACTCCCGTTCCAGGGGATACAATGCCCTCTTTTTACCTACTTAGGCACCAGGCATGCACATGGTGTGGTGTACATATATACAGGTAGGCAAAGTACTCACACAAATAAAATAAATCTAAGCAACAACAAAAACACCAAGACACAGACACAGTATTAATTAAAGGCTCATACATTGTCTGAAAAAAAATTCATCATGTAGTAAGTCACTTAGTGAGTGAGCCTGGAATGATGTAGCTTTCACCCTTTTTTTGTTTTTGTTTTTGTTTGTTGTTGTTGTTTTTTTGTTTGTTTTTTTCCAAGACAGGGTTTCTCTGTGTAACAGAGGTCTGGCCTGACTGTCCTGGAACTTGCTTTGTAGAACAGGCTGGCCTCAAACTCACAGAGATCCTCCTGCCTCAGCCTCCCGAGTACGGGGATTAAAGGCGTGTGCCACCATGCCCGCTCACCCTTTGCTTTTTAGTGGTGGTTTGTGTTTGCAGTGCTGAAATGCTAGGCAAGCACTCTCTCATTGATCTATACCTCCAGCCTCACTGTATATTTAACATTAGTTAGGGAGGTAGTCAGATTTTTCTAAAAGTGAGAAAGGGACAGTTTCAAGGATTTTGTTTTTTAAAAGTCTCGACCAATGCTGGGTTGGACAGGGTGAGAGAAACACAGCGGTGTGCTACCCATTTCCTAATGCACATATCTACCCTCCAGGGTGCAGTGACCAGACTTATCTGTGAAAGGCAGTCTTCCCGTGTCACAGCTCTGCTCAGTTTCTTAAGAGCTTTAGGAGGAAACTTCTCAAGTAAGTCGAGACCTTAGCACTGTACCGTGGACACTGCGCTCAGGCCCATCCCGAGGCTCCATTCAGTTCTCCCACAGACTCAGTCGTATGGCTGTTTCTTCCTGGCGATTTTGCTGAGGGCTTCTGGGAGCAGCAGTGAGAGGCAGAGCTGTCTGTGGGAGGAGAACATGACTTAGAAATGTCGCCTATTGAAAACCGTCAGTTGCATGACCGCTGGCAAATTGCTTAATGCATCTGATTTTTTAACATACGGTTTATGTATTATTATGTGTGAGTGTATGGGGGCAACGTGAGTGTGGGAGCCAGAGGAAAACTTTGTGGACTTGGTCTCCCTTTCCACCTTTTGTGCTTTCGGTTGCCAGACTTGCTCAACAAACACCTTTACCTGTCAAGCCATCCCGCTGGTCCCTTTATTCATATTTCTTCAGCTCTGAAGTGGGGCTGTTTTACTCTAAAATGGAATTTTTGTCATATCGTGTATAAAGAGTCCTGTTTCAAGCACTAAGATTAACTATTCACATATTGGATGTTCTGCATATCAGATATTTTCATTATGATTCATAACAATAGCAAAGTTACAGTAGCAATGAAATAATTTTATGGTTGGGAGTCATCACAACATGAGGAACTGCATTAGAGGGTCGAAATTTTAGGAAGGTTGAGAACCACTGCCCTAGGGTATAAACAAATGGGTTTGTTCCCTGTGTTCCTGCCCCTGTGGCAATGCACATTTAGGATGTCTTCAGTCCTGGGTAGCACTGTGGCTTGCCTTGCATGGTGTGTGTGTGTGTGTGTGTGTGTGTGTGTGTGTGTGTGTGTGTGTGTGTGTGTGTATGTGTGTGTGTGTGTGTGTTGTATAGGGACATTTGTGCTATAGCACAGATCTGGATTTAGTAATATATTATGGTTTCTAGCTTGTACAGTGGTGTTTCTTTTTTCTTAGGCAGAGTCTTGCTGTGTAGCCTGGGCAAGCCACAACCCAGAGCTCTCCTGCAGTCTCCCTCCCAAGGGCTGGGCTTACAGGGGCCGTGTATGCCTTACAAGATTTCCAGAGGTTTTTTCCTTTACTGAGCTTGATGGATGAAACTGTAGAAGTGAAATAGAGATGTAGGGAGGTGGCCTGGTTGCTAAAGTGCTTACTGTGATGGCATGGTGACCCAAGTTCAGATCCTCAGCACCCATCCTGTACTGTCAGCCCTGGGGAGGCAGAGGCAGAAGGTCCATGGATCTCACTGGCCAGCTAGCTAGTCTAGCCCAATTGGTGGGCTCCAGGCTAAGTGAGTGAGCCTTTCTCAAGAACAATAAGGTGAGGGAGGAAGGATTTAGGAAGATACTCAGTATTGGTCTCTGGCACACACACACACACACACACACACACACACACACACACACACACACACACACACACCCCTACACATGAGAAGGGAAATATGAAAATGAAATAAAGGGGAGCGTGCTGTACTTTTGTTCTGGGGTAGGCCAGCTGGGCTCTGGACTCTGTCTTGTCTCTGTTCTGCCCTGGGTCCACCCCAGAACCTGAGCCAGTCATCCTGTCCTGGCCTCTGAGAGAGTACTGGTTCTGCAGCCGGGAGCCTAGGAAAGCCCGTGAGGGATCTAGGGGAAAGGCTGCGTGTCTGTGGGAAGGAAGCTGGGCATGGAGTGCTGAAGTGTGAGGCAAGTCTGGGCCACAGCGCACTTATTGTTGTTGTTGTTGTTTGTTTTTTGAGACAGGGTTTCTCTTTGTAGACCAGGCTGCCCTCAAACTCACAGAGCTCCTCCTGCCTCTGCTACCTGAGTGCTGAGATTAAAGACATGCATCACCATGTCTGGTCCACAGTGTGCTTTTTTTTTTTAATTGCATGTATTAATTTATGTATTGTATATGGGTACACACGTACCATGGCATGCATGTGGAGGTCAGAGGAAAATTTTCAGCAGTCAGTTCTCTTCCACCATGTAGGACCCAAGGAGCAAATTCAGTTCTCGGGTGTGGGAGCACATGCTTTACCTGCTGAGCCTCTTGCCACAGCATGCTCTTCAGTAAATATTGCTGAATCAAACTGTGAAAGTGGAACTGCTTTGGATAGCGATTTCCTCCTCTGTATTGTCAGACAGTATTTTCTGTGGGGCCTGGGAGATGGCTCCCTGGGTAAAGTGTTATCACACAGCACGAAGACCCAAGTTCAGATCTCTAGACGAAAGAGTTCTGGGAGCTCACTGGCCATCCAGCCTAGCCTAAGGCAAGCTCCAAGTTCACTGAGAGACTGTGTCTCAAAAATATGTTGGAGAGGGCTGGGTGTGTGGCTCACACCTGTAGCATTCCGGAGGCTAAGATTACAGATGTGGAGCTAGCTGTGAGTTTGGAGCCACCCTGGTTAATAGCTAGTTCCAGGCCAGCCAGGACTACATAGTGAGACCTTATTTTAAAAACAGCAAATGGGGAGATCAATAGAAGAATGACTCCTGAGGTTGTCCTCCGGTCTACGCATGCACACACACAAACTCCTGTGAAGTCTCTGCTTTAAAAATAATGCAGAGAGAACCTGGGTTTCAGAAACTTACATCAACAAGTGAATTGCCAGGTTTTCCAGATGTCTCATCTTAAGGAAACATTTCCTCATTTGGTCTATTGGAAAAGTTTCCCTTTGCTCTGAAATATGCTCTGCGCCCACGTAATTTAAAAATAAACATATTTTGGCTGTTCAGAGTCCCATCTGCCTTGGGTTTGTAACTCTGGGCAGTTCTCTTGGGAATCGCACTGCATCACAATAAAGGCAGAAGACACCGCACTCTTTGACTCTCGAGTTTGGAAAGCTCTCCTTAGGTCCTTGGGTGTGTCCTGGATCTTCCCTCACATTGGATGATCACTTGCTGTGAACAAACAGCCCCTGTTCTCCAAGGCAGCTGTAGAACAGCACTGCCTGGAAAGTGCTTGTCCTGCAGGGTTGCTACCCCGGAGCCCTCTGCTGTGATTGAATGTGGTTGGTTTGTCAGGAGTCCAAGCTGAAGATTTGTCCTGGGGTGTAAAGGTGCGACCTATGAATTCTCTCAAGAGTGTGTTGTTAAAATGGAGAGAGATTGACTGCGGCCTCACTGCCTGGCATCGTGTCTCACACTGCCATGTTGCTGTGTGTTGTGAGGTGCTGGTGCCAGCATCTTCTCCTTGAACCTTCAGGAATCATATACCAGACAAACATTTCCTTATAAGGCACTCAGCTGCAGGCATTTCCTTACAGTAACAAAGACCTGACAAATGCCCCCTCCTGCCTTGCTGGTTGTACTAGAGACGGGGCCTTTCCCTTTTTCAGATGGACACAGGGCCTTCCATGGACATCTCTGTTTTTGGACCATCATTGTCTTAGTAGGGGTTTCTATTTCTGTGATGAAACTCCATGACTAAAGCAGCTTGGGGAGGAAAGGGAAGCTCATGCTTCCACATCACAGATCATTATCAAAGGAGGTCAAGACAGGAACTGAAGCAGGGCAGGAACCTGGAGGCAGGAGCTGATACAGAGGTCATGGAGGGTGCTGCTTACTGACTAGCTCCTTATGACTTGCTCAGCCTGCTTTCTTATAGAACCCAAGACACCAGCCCAGGGATGGCCCCTCCCACAATGGGCTAGGCCCTCCCCATCAGTCACTAATTGAGAAAATGCCCTACAGGCTTGCCTACAGACCAACTTTATGGAGTCATTTTCTTAATTGATGTTCCCTCCTCTCA
This sequence comes from Peromyscus californicus insignis, assembly GCF_007827085.1. NCBI lineage: Eukaryota > Metazoa > Chordata > Mammalia > Rodentia > Cricetidae > Peromyscus > Peromyscus californicus. The sequence goes on from NW_026294491.1 coordinate 4,588,415, forward strand.
AGATAACTTTAGCTTGGGTCAGGTTGACAAAACTCGCCAGAACAATCATACAGTGCCACTGCCTGTTCCTGGCAGGGGAGGATCTGGGAGAGGAGGAGGGCTCAGAGGAGCAATCTCAGCAACATGCTGATAGCTTTCCTACCTGGGTGTGGAAGGACAGAGTTGCTGGGGTAGGTTGGAGGCTGGCCCTCGGCTGAGGGAGGAGGCTGTTGCATGACAGTGGCCTTTTCTTCCAGCACTTTTCAGTTTGGTAATCTCTCCTCTTCAAACCCACGTGAACTCTGCAGCCCCACCCCGAGTTCCAAATGACCTGCTGAAATCCCTATAACCACTGAGTGGAGAGAATTACGATTTTGTGAGAAGAACTCGCATTGCAAGTGAAATGTCATGTTGTCCAGTCTTACTCCACATTTCTCTATTACATTAACCATGTTGTGGTTGATTAGTCAGTTGGTGTTAGTGGAAGTTTTCCTGTCCCAGCAGCCACTTCCCAAATAACCAACTCAGAGACTTCATATAAATTATAAATGCTCAGCCAATAGCTCAGGCTTGTTACTAACTCTTACATTTAAATTAACCCATATTTCTTGTCTATGCTTTGCACGTGGCTTGGTGCCTTTTCTCAGTACGACATGTCCGTCTTGCTTCTCCCTGCGTCTCCTTGCGTCTCCTCTTTCTCTGTCTCCCCCCACCCTTCCATTTGTCTCTCTTTCTCTCAAGAGAGTCTTACTTAGTCTAGGCTAGCCTAGTACTCACTGTGTAGCCCAGGTTGGCCTCCAGTTCATGAACTACCTTCCTGTCTCAACTTTCTGAGTGGTGTGATTTCAGGTGTGAGCCACCACACCTGGCAGAAGCGTCTTTGTGAGTAGAGGTTCTTTGCTTTTTTTCAGCAGGAAGGGACATCCTATTAATGCAGAGTACACACCCTGCTTCTGGCCTGGCCTCTCCTTTAGACCTAAGGCCAAGAGGGCCCTGGCCTAGCTGGCCCATGGCTGCCATATATAGGAACCATGGAGCCCTGGGGGCTGTTGAGCAACTTGTAGGACTGTGGGCTTGGAGAAGAGGCTCTCCTTGCTCACACTTGAGGACTCCTATTGAGCCTGACTTCTCCCTCCGTTCCTACCTCAGGCTCCCTCCAGAAATGCCCTTCCCACCACCTGTCCTGACTGCACTTCCCTGCTGTTCCATCTAGAGACTGAGTCTGACCATCAGGAATCACAATGGTGAGGCTTTGGTGTGGGGCTTCTGATTGAAAATCAAGTGCTGCTTGGGAGCGCAGTGGGTGGTGGCTAGGAGTTTTTGTTCTTGAGTCAGCTCCCCCTCAGCACAAAGTTTTTATACACTCTGCCTCAGTTTCCTCACTGCCCCATGCAGTTGATGTGAGGAGCAAAGGATCTCATTTGATAGGGTTTCTGGCAGAGCTCGGCATTGGTTAGTGCTTGTTAGATGCTTGTTTAACAGCTGTTGTGCTGTGCTGGGCCAGTGTGCTGCCGGCCAGTACCCCACCTCCAGTACCACACCTCCAGCCAGTATGATGCCGGCCAGTACCCCACCTCCAGTACCCCACCTCCAGTACCACACCTCCAGCCAGTATGATGCCGGCCAGTACCCCACCTCCAGTACCCCACCTCCAGTACCCCACCTCCAGTACCCCACCTCCAGCCAGTATGATGCCGGCCAGTACCCCACCTCCAGTACCCCACCTCCAGTACCCCACCTCCAGTTCCCCACCTCCAGTACCCCACCTCCAGTACCCCACCTCCAGTACCCCACCTCCAGTACCCCACCTCCAGCCAGTATGATGCCGGCCAGTACCCCACCTCCAGTACCCCACCTCCAGTACCCCACCTCCAGTTCCCCACCTCCAGTACCCCACCTCCAGTACACCACCTCCAGCACCCCACCTCCAGCCCCCACCTCCAGCACCCCACCTCCAGCCCCCACCTCCAGCACCCCACCTCCAGCACCCCACCTTCAGTACCCCACCTCCAGCCAGTATGCTGCCATCCAGTACCCCACCTCCAGCCCCCACCTCCAGCCCCCACCTCCAGTACCCCACCTCCAGTACCCCACCTCCAGCCCCCACCCAGTGCACCCTTGCACTCTCTCTCTGGAGAGACTTAGGAGGAGAGGAGGTAGCAGGAAGCATCTGGGAGCCATTTCATAGAAGCCATCCCATATAGCAGGACCTGACCTGTCAGTCTCCACAGAGGGCTGCTGCTTCCTGGATTTTACAGCCCAACTGAAAGCGTTCTGTTGCTTTCTGACTTGTTGAAGTACAAAGTAAATGAAAATGTGCCCTTTTTATAGATTACCATGAAAGCACTCTGATTGTGAATCTGATAAGTTGCTCCTAGTTTTGAAGTTTATATGCCGTTGATTCCCACTGTGCAGATGTAGTTCAGTGGCAGGACTCTTGCCTCGTATGTGCAAGGCCATTCATTGGTTCCATCCTCACCACCACAGTAAAGAAAAAGGATCAGTGTAGTTGGTAAACTGTACTGCTCCCAGTCCTGTAAGGAAAACTTGGGAATTAGTCCCCGGTGAAGGTCCCCTGAGGACCGTTGTCTCTAACAGGACCATGGTCTGCCCGCCATTGGCCTGCCCTCCTGTGTTGTTGAGGCTTCTGCAGTTGGAATGTTTCAGTAGCATAACTGCCGTATGATAAGGATGTGGACAGCCAGCTAGCATGGGAACTGTGGGAGGAGAGAGAGCCCAGAAACATCTATTTTAATGGCTTCTTTTCCAAAAGTTAAAAATAGTTCATCTTGCCCTGTGGGTTGTCCCTCCCCATCTCAGAGCAGTACAGAGTACACACAGAGGCTAGTCTGTGTCAGACTTTCTGTCAGAATTACACTATTGGGCAAAACACAATTTCTTCTGATTGTTTTTCAAATAAGAAAACACATGGGATTAGAAACTAGGGTTTACCGTGACTCTGTCTGGCTTTGAAAGTAGCAGGCTATGTTGGTTAGTCAAAACAGTGGAAAGTCTGCTGTTTACCCGTAAATCGCTAGGGTCCTAGCCTTTTTTTTTTTTTAAGATTTATTTATTTACTTATTATGTATACAGTGTTCTGCCTGCATGTATGCCTGCAGGCCAGAAGAGGGCACCAGATCTCATTACAGATGGTTGTGAGCCATCATGTGGTTGCTGGGAATTGAACTCAGGACCTCTGGAAGAGCAGCCAGTGCTCTAACCGCTGAGCCGTCTCTCCAGCCCCGCCCCCCCAGAGTCCCAGCCTTTTAACGTCACTACATTTTAATTTTCTATTTGCGTTATAGTTTTTCTATTTCTTTTTTTCCCCAAATAGGACCTCAAGTAGTGCAGGGTGATCTTCAACCCTTGATCCTTCTGCCTCCACTTCCCCAAGTGATGGGGTCACAGCCTGAACCGCCGCACAAACTTCTGAGTGTATATTTTTATTTTCCTTTTTTTTTTCAAGGTAGCCCTGGCTGTTCTGGAACTCTGTAGACCAGGCTGGCCTCAAATTCAGAGCTCTTCCTGCCTCTTCCTCCGGAGTACTTGGGTTAAAGAAAGGCATGTGTGTATCACCAGGCCCAGCTTGTTTGCATGTTTTTAAGAAAACAGTTTGGCGGGCGGTGTGGCGCACGCCTTTAATCCTAGCACTCAGGAGCCAGAGCCTGGCATATCTCTGAGTTCAAGGCCAGCCTGGTCTACAGAGTAAGATCCAGGACAGGCACCAAAACTACATAGAGAAACCTTGTCTCGAAAAACCAAAAAAAAAAAAGAAAAAAAGGAAACAGTTTAAGGTGGGGCTAAGCTCTGTTCTCAAATGACAACATCATGCCTGCGATGAGATGTGTTTGCAGAGACTCCCACAGCAGCTTCTTCAGAGGATTTGGAGAGCACAGCCTTCCCAACTGCCTTGTCATGGTGGTGCCAGAAAGAACCTTATTAGTTGTTTTGTGACCCCCTCCAATATGTCACGTACCTTAAAACAAGTACTTGGCACTGTAGAATCCCTGGGCTGTGGAGACACAAAATGTGTTCTGTCCCTGTCCATGAGATATGTTCCATGTGAGGACACTCAGTCTGTGTTATTTAAAGGCTGTTCCCCAGCCTTGTTGCCCTGGTACTTGGCCCTTCCCTACAGCTCCCAGGAGGAGGAAAACTGCTGTGTGAGCTGCTGCGAGGCACCGTAACCAGTCCCTGGCTAGGGACTTGACCTTGCTTCCAACTGTGCAACTTGGGCATGGCTGTGGGTAGTGGAAGCATGGGTCCCACTGTAGAGCAATTTATGATCTCAGTGCATCATAAAGCAGGTTGTAATTACTGTATGGTGTTTACAAGTGGTGTGGGTTCTGGCACCAGGTTGTTCCTGCTTTGTGACCTTATGCCAGTTAGCCTGTGACTTAGTTTGTCTCCTTGGATAATTGCATGCGGTGGTTATAAGGATTAGGTAATCACAGATCACTTGGAATGGTCCATGGCACACAAGAACTGATCAGTATTTCTCCTCTTAGCACATTTAGTGGGTTGACTCAGACCACCTGCTGGAGGAGGGCTGAAGCAGAGGAGGCAAAGCCGGAGAGGAGGGTGTGTTTGGGCAGGAAAGACATCCTTTTTGGGGCAACCAGTGAGTTGGCTAAGAGGATATCTGCAGATGGTGTCCAAGCAAAGAGACACTGTGCATTAGGGTTCCAGTGGGAGACAGACCTTGATATATCTAAGAAGCCACCAGGAAATTCACGGGGTAATGGAGAGTTAGATTGGGTATGTGGTTTGGAGGATAGGAAATTGATTCATTCCTAAATTGGCACCAAATGTTAGCTTCTGCAAGACTGCTCTGTTCATGCAGGCTTATATCTGAGCTGCTTGGAGGCCAAGCCAGGATCATGAGTTCAAGGCCTACTGAGACTACAGAATGAGTTCAAGGCCAGCCTGATTAACTTAAGTGAGATTGTGTCACAGTTTTAAAATGAGATCTGGGGTTGTAGCTCGGTGGTAGAGTACTTCCCATAAGTAAGGCCCCAGGTGGATCCCCAACACTGACCACACAGGGAAACAGTAGAGTGCCACTTAGAACACCAGGGCTCTACACTCTGGAACCGCAAAAGGAAGATGAAGTACAAGTTGATGAGTCAAGTGTTGAAAGAGGACAGTGACAGGGTGGAGGTCGGCCAGGAAGCTGCTCTGATGGTGACCTTCTTTGGGTCAGGAGTTAGCGAGAGTGACAGCCATGGGCTAGAGGAAGGAGTATAGCATTGAAACAGCTCCACGTGTCCAGGATTTGAGGACTGATGAGGCACAGGGTTCAGTGCAAGGTGCTCCAAATCTCCAGATCCACACAACTCACTGTGTGTGTGTGTGTGTGTGTGTGTGTGTGTGTGTGTGTGTGTGTCAGACATCTGAGAGAGAAAGGGGTGGGGGCAAGTTATTAGATCAAGAGAACAAGACCTGATGTGTTCCTTATAACTGAGCAGACCAGTCTCCAATGTGAGCTGGCTTCTTTGGTCTGTAAGTCAGAATCCAGAAGCAGGGAGAGACAGCTGATGTGTTCCTGTGCATCCAGATTGTCTGCTTTGCACTAGCCTGTCAAGTGTTTGCATCCCGATGGCTGCTGTCTGGCTTTACTCCTGCCTGGATCCTCTTGACCCCAGGCTTCTCGTTGGATTGAGTCCTTCCATGGGAGCCTCTGTGCCTCCCTCCAGAGAGCCTGGGAATGCTGTCTTCCAGTCTGCATGCAGAGGCTACTGCCCCTGGCGTGCAGGCCTGGCCTTGCCCGCCTGGTCAGGCTGCCATAAAGCGATTACATTTGGGACTGTGACGGATGCCCCACAGTGGAAGGGGAGAAGAGGGCTTTATAGCCGAGAGCCTCCCCGGGGTCATTGGAGGGACTGGGATTTCATGCTTGGGATCACCCTGTCAGGAGTAGTCTGTCACAGGCGAGCTGTAATGGTGCGATAAGCACCCTGGTGTCCCTGGGCCAAGGCATTAGCTAAGCGCTCTGAGAAGTATGCTCTCATAACAGGGAGCCTGGGCTGAAGCTGCATCCAAGCCCGATGTCTCTGTCTCACGGTTATTATTTTTATTTTAGAACAGCCTCTCCCCTCTCCCCCCCCACCCCGTTTTTTTACTCACTACTTTGTGCCTCACACTGTTCTCCTCGTCCTATGTCATACCTCAGTCATCTGGTCTTCAGGGCCACCTCTCTGAGAAGAGCACGGTTGTGTTACTGCTTTCCACCCCCATTAGCTGTGCGCTAACTCTCTTTCCCTGTTATGTGTTCGCTGTACACGGTCCCGTGTCACTTAGGTCTTTGGGGTTTTTCATTTGTTTGTTGGTTGGTTTTTCCAGACACAGTTTCTTTGTGTCACAGTCCTGGCTGTCCTGGAACTCATTCTGTAGACCAGGCTGGACTCATACTCACAGAGATTCTCCTGCCTCGGCCTCCCAAGTGCTGGAATTAAAGGCGTGCACCACCGCCCAACCTGGGGCATCTTCATACACATCTGTACTGTGTATTGTGTACCTGCTTTGCAGCTGAGGCACAGCATGTTCACGTGTGATCGGGTGGACCTGTGGAGGTCAGAGGACAACCTGCAGGAGTTGGCTCTTGCCTTCCACCATATGGCTCCTGGTACTGAACTCAGGTCTTCAGGCTTGGTGGCAAACACCTTTACCTGCTGAGCCCTCTCACCAGCCCCCAAATGCCTAAATTTTAAGGTTCAGAGACTGGAGGACCCTGAGGCTTGTGGCAGGAGGATTTGGCTTTTGGGACCAGCCTGAGCTATATAAGGAGAATATGTCTCGAGAGAACAGAACAGAGTTAGGAAGATCCTGCACCCGAGTAGGTGGTGTTTTGGTGGTGGTGGTGCCACACCCAAACCCTGGGCACATGCTAGGCCTGCGCTCCACCAGTACCTCTGCTCCTAGCTTAACTTCAGTCCAGCTTCCATTCTGCCTTGGGTACAGTTGCTCTTTGAACATAGTCTCTTCATCTATAGACCACAGGAATGGGATGCTTTGGGATCCCTTCTCACCAAAGTGTCTGGGTCCTAATTCTTCCTGTGATACAGATTCCTGTGTAGATGTTATTTTGGTGTTTGATCAGATTGTATCTGCTGTTTTGATGTGATGTAGTGTGTGTGTGTGTGTGTGTGTGTGTGTGTGTGTGTGTGTGTGTGTGTGTGTGTTGCTGGGAATTGAACTTAGGGCCTCACATATGCTAGGCAAGTACTCTACCACTGAGTTGTATTCCCAGCCACCCCCGCCCTTAAGGACACAGTTGGGCAGTTTATAGCGTACCCACAGAGGTGTATCACCATACTCTAATTTTTAATCAACCCCACAAAAAACCCTGTAGGGTGCTGCCCGTGTGAGTGGATCTGTTGTCAGTGTTACGAGAAGTTAGGATGTAGCTGTTCCTCTTTTGCCAAGTAATACTGTGCATTGCTATACCGTATTTTGTTCATTTTTTTATTAGTTCATGAACATTTAGGTTCTTAAAGCCTTTGAGTTATTATGACTGATACTTCTTTGAACATTGAGACACAGGGTTTTATGTGGAGATAGGCCTGTGCCTGGATTTTTCTCATAGTGAAATGCTGAATTATGTGGCACTTCTATATTTAACTTTTTGAAGACCTGCCAAGGTTTTCCTCAGTGGCGTCATCATTTTCTTGTCCTACCTTCTTGACTGTGTAGGTCTTGGTACTTCTGCATCCTCACACACTTGTTACTGTTTGTCTGTTTTTACATGAGCTGGTTTAAGTGGCTGTTTCTTTTTTCCTCCGAAGATGAGCTCTTACTGTGTTCCCCAGCATGGCTCTAAACTTCTCATCCCAGAAATCCTCCTGCTTCAGTCTTTGGTGTAACTGGGAGGGACCACAAAGTGACCATATATAGTGATTTTTTTTTAATTTTACGTTTATTTTATAGGTAATGATACCAAATATCTTTTCACAGGCTTATCAGCCATTTACATTACTTCTTGGAAGATAAATGTTCTTTTAAACTATTGGTCATATTGGAATTGGTCTGTTTTTTAATTAGTGAGTTATGATGTGTAGATTCTTTTTGAAGGTTTCAATGACAGTCTGGAACTGTATTCCTGTCATTGGTCATTCCATCGCTGTTTTTGTAGACTAAACATCACCGTCTAAGTAGATGTTTTGAAATCAGCGATTAGCAGTGAAAGGCTGAAAAGATGTGACGTTCAGGCTGGCAGAGGGCCCTGAGTGTGTGAGGGGAGATGGCTGCACGGACCGCACACGGCAGAACTGCAGGGCCCTCCCGAAGGGCTGCCTTTCCTTTAGACATTGACGTCTTTGGAGTCTCTGATTCCTTCCAGTTCTTTTGTGGCTTTGATTGACATCTTCCAAAAGGCTTGTCAAGGATGGTGTCTTTGAAAAAATACTGAAAGATTGGATTAACGTAATGTGACTTTAAATTATTTTCAGGGCTAGAGATGCGGCTCAGTCGTAGAGCACTTGCCTAGCATGCATGTAAAGCTCCAAGTTTAATCTGCCGCACTGAAAAAACAACAACACCCCATCATTTTTGTTTGAGAGTTGTTAGTTTTCTTTGAATATGGTGGCCTGGAGTTGACGTTTTAGGGCTGTCATTCTGAAGACTGGGCCTTGGACCAGGATACCAGGGCTGCAGAAGAATTGGTATGAAAGGAAGAGTATACACCCAGCTGACTGGCTGTATATGTTGGAGAGCTGAAGGCTGTTTTTTCTGTGTATCTCTCATAAATGGAAACCTTTTGCAGAGAGCTGAGGGGGAAGGAAGCCTTCACTTTGGTCCCAGGACACATGTGGACCAGGTGAAAGTGGGTTTTCATCACTGGTCTCTGGAGCTTGCCTAGGGTCTGGTGAGCTTTACTTTGGCTTCACTCCAGACCCCTGCCTGGTTATCGTCTATTTTCTCAATGGCAGTTGCATGTAGCTCAGGAGTCTTGCCTACGTCCTTTTCACTGAACCTTTTGCAAGACCACAATCCTTGAAGCTTTGCCTCCTCCCTAGTGTGAGGCACTGGGCCTCATGACAAGCTGGCTCTGCTCCAAGCTGCCTTGCTCTTGAATCTGTGAACCTGTTTGTTTTGGCCGAGACATGTAAAGAAAATACCCTGCACATGCCCAGCTGTAGCAGCCTTGCCTTTTCTTCTCTCTTCACTCCCTACCAGCCTTCCTGTCTTCTTCCTCCCCATTTTACTCTAGGGGAGTGCCCAGGTATCTTCTTTCCTCGGTTTCTCTGCGAGCAGTGGCCATGAGAGGCCGGTGTTCCTGCTCACTCAAATAGAAAATCCTTTCACCTTTCTGGACAGGAGCGGGCTGTTTTCCTTGCATGCACATGTGTGCCTATGTGTGGTGTTTGGAAGACAGTCTTTGAGTGTTCCTCGGCTGGGAGCCACCTTTTTGTGAGACAGTGTCCTACTGTCCCCGCTGACCAGGCTAGCTAGTCACTGAGCCTTAGGGATCCACCTGCCTGTCTACCACACTTGGCTCTTTGGGTGGGTTCTGTGAGTTGAACTCAGGTTCTCATGCTTGCAAGGCAAGCACTGTACTGACTGAGCTGTCCCCTCAGCCCCGTGTTCCATTTTTCAGTCTTTAGCTTTCCCATAAAAACTGATTGCCTTGATGCCAGCCTGCATTAAAACCTGCTGAGATGAGATGGAGCCCAGACTTGCTGATGTTAGATTTGTCATTTACATAGGACTGTGAAAGACGCTGAGGACTGGGCTGGCGTACAGTCTTTGTGCTCGTTTCCTGTAGCCTTAGTTGTCTTCGTCTTTAAACCCTAAGACATAAACGTTTGCAATTATTGCCTGCCATTAAAAAGCCCAGTGGGGCCAGGAGTGGTAGTGCAGACCTCTAATCCCAGCACTTGGAAGATAGAGGCAGGCAGAGGCAGATGGATCTTTGAGTTTGAGGCAAACCTGGTCTACAAATCTAGTTCCAGGACAGCCAGGACTGTTTGGAAAACAAAAAGCAATACAACAACAACAACCACAACCAAAAAGGCCCAGTGGGTAACATGGCCATCCACTTTATAACATCACAAGTTTCAGGCTGGAGATGTTTGTCATGTGTATGCTAGGCCCTGGGTTTGATCCCCAGCACTGAGCAGGGGTGAGAGAGGTTTCATTAATAATTCCTATGTCTGGCCACTGGCTGTTCAGGAGACCCTTGAAAGAAGGTATATTTCCTGAGTAGAACTACCCCTTTGGAGCAGTGATGATGACCATTTCTCATGTCCCTCGAAGCAGGGCTGCTGAGGGAGGCTTGGGAATTTGTTTTAGAGTACTAGCAACCCCTGATCTGTATTGTTTGCTGAAGGAGGACTCAGGCAAGCCAGCTCTCACCTCCAGTGTGGTGATTCAGACTGGGGCCGGAATTGTGAGGTACTGGCCAGCCTGCCCTCAGGATAGAGGACCAAGGTCATTCTCTTTACCTTTCTGTATTTCTGTATGTATTGGGGTGTGTGTGTGTGTGTGTGTGTGTGTGTGTGTGTGTGTGTGTGTGTGTGTACACATGCAGTGAGTAGTGTATGTGTGTGTGTGTGTACATACAGTGAGTAGTGTATGTGTGTGTGTGTGTGTGTGTGTACATGCAGTGAGTAGTGTATGTGTGTGTGTGTGTGTGTGTGTGTGTGTGTCTGTCTGTCTGTCTGTCTGTGTGGTTATAGGTGCCTGAAGGCTAGACATTTGCATCACATGTCTTCCTTTATTGGCCTCTGTCTTATCTTATTTTTTCAGACATTATCTCTCATAGAACCTGGAATTCAATGATTAGCTAGTCTGGCTGGCCAGTGAGCTCCAGGGATCCCCATCTCCACCTCCCAGGACCAGGATTGTAGGTGTGCACACCTGGCAGCTTTCCATTTTTATTTTAAATTTATACTTGTTTGCATGCACATGCCTGCTGCTGTGCATATATGAAAGACCACCTGTAGGAGTTGATGTTCTGTTTCCGTTCTGTGGGTTCTGGGGCTCGAACCGATGCTGTCAGGCTTGGGGAAGAGTGCTCTTACCTGTGGATCCATCCTGGCAGCTGCCTCAGTGGTGAGCTGCTGGGTAATGTGGGTGCTGGGGATCCACACTCAGTTCCTCATGGTTGCACAGCAAACTCCTTACCTGCTGGACCATCACACCTTCCTAGATTTCCTGTATTCCTTACAAGAGCAGTATGAACTCTTAACTGCTGAGCCATCTCTCCAGCCCTTCGTGGAACATTTCGACTTCCATCTGCTCTGTGTGTGAAGCTTGTGCTGAGGACCATGTCAGCACAGAGGTGACACTCCCAGGGCTGAAGCTGACTTAAGCAGCTTAGTGTATGTATCCAGGTGTGATGATGCACGCCGTTACTCCCAGCACTCGGGAGGCAGAGGCAGAGGCAGAGGCAGGCGAACTCTGTGAATCTGAGTGGCCTGTTCTACATGGTGAGTTCTAAGTCAGCCAGGGGCAACACAGTGAGATCTATTCTCAAAACAAAATCAAAAATAAAAAACACTTGCCTAGAAAGACATGCATGTATAGACACATCAAATTCCTTTTTATTTTATTCTTTTTTCTTATTGGGTGAAGGCCAGTGGGAGTTCTGAAGAGAGAAGACACTACATTTATGAGGAGACACTAGTTAGTACAGGTCCAGGCCAGATCCTCATGTTTAGTCAACAAGGAACCACAGAGCCATTGATGGCCCAGTAAGGTTTGTGACGGAGTTGAAAGTCCTTGTTGCCTCATGGCACGTTGGCCATCATGAGACTGCAGCCGAAGGAATTACCTCACTGGGTAGTTGCAGCGATGAAGCAAATGCTCATGCAGCTGCTTTTTATAATTTTAGTTGCCTGCAGTCAACTGCAGTCCAAATAAATAAATGGAAAATTCCAGAAATAAGCTATTTACAGTTATTTTTTATTTTTGTTGTTTTATTATATATTTAAGATAGGGTTTCTTTGTTGCTGAGGCTGGTCTTGAGTCTGGGACTGTCGTGCCTCATTCCCTGGGTTACTGGCATCTAAATTTTAAGTAACTTTTTACTACAGTATGATCTTATGAGTTACTGTGAATCTCTTACTGTGCCTAATCCTTACCTTGTACGTGCATACGTAGGGGACGTGACATAAAAGGGGTTGACGGCTGTCCGTCATTTTGGGCATTACAACGTGGTCGTGGGACACATCCCCGACAGATACAGGGGCCGTTGTAGTGTGGGGACAGCCTTAGACTGCTGATGTTTAGTCGGCCTTCTTGAAAAGGAAATGTGGGCCTGCAGCCCTTGACTTGCTGCACTGCCTGGGGGTCCAGTCCCCAGCAGTGCAGGGCCCAAAGGGAAGCCACAGAGTGGGGCATACTAGACTTTTCTATCTGAGGGGCTTAAGGGAAAAGATACCCACACTCTCTCTTGATGGTTTCCTTCTTTATTCTCTATTCTTCTGTATTCTTTCTACTGTATACTTTTTTTTCTACAGCTTATATAGCCCTTCAAAATTTTTCAAGCAATATAGGAATTGCAATGTGGTTACATTCTGGTTTTCTTTCTTTTTTTTTAAAAAAAGATTTATTTATTATGTATACAATGTTCTGCCTGCACAGCCAGAAGAGGGCACCAGATCTCATTTCAGATGGTTGTGAGCCATCATGTGGTTGCTGGGAATTGAACTCAGGACCTCTGGAAGAGCAGCCAGTGCTCTTAACCATTGAGCCATCTCTCCAGCTCCTACATTCTGTTTTTCAAGTGAATGATTACAATGAATACAAAACAAACAGTTAAAAACCAGCATGTTTTCCTTATCCCTTACATGATTAAACATTTTACGTATTACAGGTGGAAAACAAATTATCCCAAGAACCCATTTATACCCAAGCAGCTTGTTATAGATTAACCGTGTGGGCAAGCAAGGTATTCTTCTTAGTCAGGTCTTTTACTGGCAGGCTGTTTTGCAGTTACAAAGAAAGGGCCAATTGCTTTATTACTTATCTTGAAAGGTAATCTTATAAGGAATCTTAAAGGAATCGCAAACCCAAACTTTTATATATGAAAAGGAATCAGTCAGCTCTACTTTAAATCTTTAGGGTACATACTCACTCATCAATAGTTTTTTTTTATATCAGGAGATTGAGGGCAGAAACAGGTATAAGGAATTAATCATCACCTTTGGCCATCAACCCATCCTAGCAAGAAAGGCACGTCAGCTAATGATAATTGGGCTGCTTTGTTCTTTTTCCTGAGCTTAAAGAGTTTCTCACTCAGTTATGTGCCTTTTAGTCTAACTTTAAGTTCTTTTCAAAGCTTTGTTTCAGCTGTGATGCACTCTGAAACCTGTGGACACATATCCCAATATTAGGATTAGAAGAATTTAAACTAGCTGGGATACTGGGATTCAGTTGTTTTTCTTAATCATTAACCTAAACCACAGTCTGGATTAAAAAGACCACCTCTTTAACAACCAGTGCTGAGAAAAGCTATCTGTGGACAAATGGAACTTGGTCCCTGCCTTTCACTCTGCAGAGAAATCAATTCAGTATGGATCAGTGTCCTAAATATAAGACATAAAGCTTTGAAACTTCTAGAGAAAGACTCCTGAAGACATAGGTCTGGACAAGAACCTTCTGGAAAAACCCCAGCTGCACAGCAGACCATCCCAGGAGTTGACAGATGTGCTTATGTGAACTTTGGAAGTTCATGCCCAGCAAAGGAAGCAACCACCAGAGTGAGACAACGTTACAGAGTGGGAGAGAGTCTCCATCCGACAGGGCTAATGCAGAGAATATACATCAAACACCCCAAAATGAATCTCCAGTCAGCAGGCTAGTGGTTTAAATGCACACTTCTGAAAGGAAACACAAATAGTCAATAAACACTTGAAAAAGCTCTCTGTATCCTTGGTCACCAGGGAAACGAAATACAAACTACTCTTGCGACTCTATCTTACTAAGTCATGGCTAGCAGCGAGGAAATAGGACAGAGTAAGTCTTGCAAGGATGGTGTGTGTGTGTGTGTGTGTGTGTGTGTGTGTGTGTGTGTGTGTGTGTGTGTGTGTGTGTGTGTGTGAGAGAGAGAGAGAGTTGCTGCTGATGGGAATGCAGACTGGTGCAGCCAGTGAGGAAATCAATGGAGGTTCCTTAGAGAACCAGAGATGGCTGTGGTGGGGCTCACCTGGAATTCTAGCACTTGGGAAATGGAGGCAGCCGGGGCTGCACGCCTCAAAAGACCAGGACAAGGAAAACTACCACTTTACCACGACTGGCAGTGTCCCTTAAGGACTCCAAGTGTCCTGAGAGGTACGTACATGGCAGCAGTTGTCACAGGAGCTGAGAGATGGAAGTCGCCTAGGTGCTTATCAGCAAATGGATGGATGAAGAAAATGTGATGTGCACACACAGTGGGCCTCTCTTCAGCTGGAAATACAAATGTGAGCATGAGGTTTGTGGGGAAATGGGTGGATGTGGCTATGTTAGGTAAACGTGTCTATGCAGTGAAACTGGAAAGGGGCCTGAGAAAGGAAGATATGATCTTAATGGAGGAAGAGAAGGAGAGAGGGTCCCGGAGTATATGTGACACGGTTCCAGAGTGGAGGCTGTTGGGGAGCAGGGCCAGCAGGGGGACTTGAGGCGAGGGAAGGGGCATGGGGGAGGAGGGTGAGTAAGAACAATGTATGTATGAAATGCCTCATGAAACCTACTAGGTGACTGTCAATAAACCACTCTCTGAAAGTCCTTGCTCTCTGTAATGAACCATTCGTAACATACAGTGGTTAGTGTTGGGTGTCGGCCTAGCTGTTGTAGGCAGCATTGTTGGGTGTTGCAGAGTGCAGCTAAGGCAGCAGTGGAGTGACGTGATGCAGCACAGTTGCATGCAGCCAGAAACAACTCAGATCCGTTACACACTTGATTCTGAATTATTTTTTGGTCATTGTACATCCAGAAATATCTTACCATAACTACTAATTCCCACACTCAGTTATGGGACTGCACATGGTTTTAGCCCACAATTTTGAAAACCTTTGGTATAAAAACAAGTGTGAGGTCAGGCACAAAATCCTCTGATCCCAGCACTCAGTCATTCTTTGTTAGTTCCAGGCCATCCAGAACTACGTAGTAGTATCCTGTCTGAAACAAACAGAAAAACAAATGTGTCTTGAAAGCTCCTAAGTATTACAGCATTCGAATATTTAGTAGTTGTCCTGACTATGTATACGTGTGTGTGTGTGTGTGTGTGTGTGTGTGTGTGTGTGTGTGTGTGTAAATGCATACGCATTACTTTTTGAGATTGTATCTCACTGTATAGTTCAGGCCAGGTTGAACTCTCTGTCTTCCTGCCTGAGTACCTTCAAACCCAGTTTATGAATTTTTGTCCTTAAAATTATTTGGTTTTTAGGTGACATAAGGGCCCAGGGTACTGATTTGGGACTTTTTTATTTAATAAATACAGTCACTTCACAAACAACTCCAAAGAGGTTGGAATAGTCCAGTGGAAATAGAAGTGACAGTGTTAATGATTGTGGCCTTGACCCATCTGCAGCCAGCTGAGCTCCCTAGCACTTGGCATCTTGACGATTGCAGAGCAGTCATTGACCCCAGTGTCTCCAGAGCCCTTCCTCCCGGGGCAGGGCCCTCATCCCACAGGCGGGAGCCAATCAGAATGTCATCTCTTAGAGCGTGTTGCAGTGGGCATTTAGTGAGTATTATTGTGAACTTGCACGGTTTGTCCTAGCAGTATCCTGACCTGAGCTATGGGGACGCTGTTAGTTGTCTTCTTTTTGCTTTCAAGTAATCAGAAGTAAAAAGTATTTGGAGCTGGGTGGTGGCGGCGCACATTGGTAATCCCAGCACCTAGGAGGGAGGCAGAGGCCAGCCTGGTCTACAGAGTGAGTTCCAGGATGGCCAGGGCTGCACAAAGAAACCCTGCCTCAGGGAAAAAAAGTCTTTGGAAATGCCTAAGGGCAGTTGATGCTCTTCATTCATTCATGTAGTATTTCCTAATGGTTCCCCATTCTGCTTAGAAGATGGGACAGAAATCAGCCCCAGCAAGCTGTGGGAGCCAGGACATTTTCTCTCCTGTGGCCTTTTCACCTTGTGTTCCAGCCTGTAGGGAATAGCTGAAGATATTTAAGGTTTAGAAGAAGCCCTGTGTGTGGCTCAGGCCCAAGCCTGTTATCTGGGTCCTGGAGAGATGGCCACAAAAGAGTTCATTTCCAGAGTTGGCATCTCACACTGTTCAGTTGCTTTTCATACCAAGAATAGTCGCAACATCAGCAGCCATGTTGGTCTAAGAAGAGAATGTCTGTGCTGATGAGCACATTGTGTCTGTAAAGTTGGTTCCATGCAGTGAGCCCTGGAAAAGCACAGCCTGGAGATGTAATAGCGAAGGCCGAGTGCTCGGCCGAGTGCACTCCTTATCTGGCTGAGCAGTGCAGCCGGATGACCCGGAGGTGAGCGGGGCAGCCTGCAGTGTGCTGTTTCCTTGTCTCTCTCAAAACACGTATTTAATCAGTGTTAATGTTCTAGACAGTGCGCTCAGAAGGCCTTTGTCCTTGAAGCACCGATGGGAATCTACACGTGACACATGATAAGGACACGTTTGGAGGAAAAACAGAAATGGCACATGATTCAATTTGCAATTCTGTAGAACGCAGAAATACTTTTTCTGATGATGCTTCATGAGATTGTCTTTTGTACAGGTTTCATATAAAATCAAATGAACCAAGATAGATGTGTTGCTGATTTGAAATTTTCCTAAAATATAAAACTTATTTAAAAGTATTTATGTAATATGCCCTCTTGGTTAAAAAAAATCAAACTATAAAATTTACAAGATATATCTTCCTGTGGATATAAATGGAGGCCAGGGCCGGTGGAGCCCCTGGAATTGAGGTTATACACAGTTGTGGGATGCCCGAACATGGGTGCCAGGAACCAGACCGGGTCCTCTGCAAGGACAGTTGCACTCTTATTCCTGGGCTACCTTTCCAGCCTCTTGGGTTGGTTTTCTTTAAAAATCACGAGGAGCTGGGTAGTGGTGGCGCACACCTTTAGTCCCAACACTCAGGAGACAGAGGCAGGCGGATCTCTGTGAGTTCCAGGCCAGCCTGATCTACAGAGTAAGTTCCAGAATGGCCAGAGAGACCTTGTCTCAAAATACCAAAAAAAAAAAAAAAAGAAAAGAAACTTTATATATTATTATATATAGTGAAAGCATTATTATTATTTCTCAAGATTATTTTCTTTTTGACAAGGATCTCTCTCTGTAGCCCAGACTTTGAAGGTCAATGTCTTGTCTTCCCCTCTCAGGTGTTGGGATTGCAGTTGGAACACTTCATCCCAGCACCAGGTATTTTTTAACTAAAGGAACACGACCTTTCTTCTTTAATAATAGATGGATCGGGTTCTCTAATGTTTGACACTCTTGACAATCCTGACTCAGTTCTAAGATTTGACCCAAGCTGCTCCTTTAAAAAAACCAGGGTTGTCACTGAGGGCAAAGTGCATCGTGGTAGGGAACCCCGAGGAGACCCTCATTTCAGATCTGTTCTATGTGAGGGGTAGAAAGCAGCAGTATCAGCCACCAAGGTTGGCTTTTGAATCCAGTTGTCCTGACTGTAACTCAGGGTAGCTTCCTCTTTGCCGTATCTGCATGGCTTTTGGTGGCAGGCCCCTCTGGAGGAAGTGAAATTTCCTCCATTAGCTCTCTCAAAGGTGTGTCCAGACTTGGACATTGCAACATCACATGGCCATCTATGAAGTTGATTCTCAGAAATCAATCCAGTGACCATTTAATAAATCTCAGAAAAACAAACAAAAATCCAACTTTGTTTTAAGTGGTTTGCAATTTTGCTGGGCTGGTTTCATAGCTCTCCTGGGGAGGAGAAGACAGGAGGACCCGTAGAACTTGGTGACCAGCCAGTCAGGCCAGGTTGGTGAGTCTGGGTTCAGCGAGAGGCTCGTCTAAATAAGGTAGAGTGTAAGGGATCCAGTCTGAACCTGTTCTCAATATCTACAGTAAATGACTCAGCTGTGGTGTGTAGTTCTTTCTGTTTTGTTTGGCTTGCCTTTTGTATTTGTGTGGTTGGAGATAGAGGTTCTTTATTTTCCTTTCGTTCCTTTTCTTTCCCTGTCTTCTGTTCTCTTTTTTCTTTTCTTTGAGACAAGGTCCCACTTTGTGTCCCAGGCTGGCCTCAAACACATGTCCCTCCTGCTTCAGCCTCCCAAGCGCTGGGTTCACAGGCACGTGCCGCCATGCCTGCTGTTCCTTTCTTCTAAATTACTTTCTGGTTTGGGCATTAGAATACTTCCAGCCCTACAGAATGAGTTAGCCGGGTTCTCTCTGCTTCCCTATTCTGGAAGGGAAGACAAGCAACTGGTTCTGTCTCTTCTAAATGCTTGGTAGAACTTACCAGTAAAACTTTCTGGGCCTGACATTTGCATTTTATTGAGCGAAGGAATTGAGGGCTCAATTTCTTTAATAGATCCAGACCTATTTATATCTTTTTTCTTCAATGAATTTGGTAGGTTGAGGCTTTTAGTTTTAAGGAGTTTGCTCACTTTTTGGAAGTTCTCAGGTGTGTGGGCATAGTCATTTATCGTACTCCTCCGTTCTCTGCCTGTCTGCCAGCTCAGTGGTGGCCTCTGATCCCTGTTTGCTAGTGTTGTGTTTTCATTGTTAGCCTGGTATTATGTTTATCAGATTGATTGATTTTTTTTTTTTTTCCTTTTCAGAGCAAAAATCTGGAGTGTGGGATTTTAGTTCATGTTATAGTTTACACTTGCCCTTAGCTAAAAGGCCAAGAAATGATGCATATTAGAATTTAGAACATGATGTCCTGGCCTTGAGTTACCACTGTTTTTGACCAGTCACTGTTAGCCATGTGTGCTCAGAGGCACAGGGATTGGCTGCTGACACAGACACAGCATGAGGTCGTTGTTGAAAGATTTACAACAAGCCCCCACGGTCAGGCGTGTCTGCCTATGCCTGGCGGATACTTCCGCCTAGCTAGGTCCAGGTCCAGATAGCCATTTCCGGGTCAGGGCATCTCGCGGGACCAAGATCCATGATGTCCCACTAGCCACGTAAGCGCGCAACGTGGCCATGTGATCTACGCGCTTGCGTGTAGTAATGACGCTGATCTGTCCACGCCCAGCCTTTAAAATCCGGCGCCATGTTCCCGGTTCCTTCTTCTTCTTCCTCCTTCTTCTCCACACACGTGTTTCCTGCAGGCCTGTTCACTCTCTGTCCCTTTACCTTTAATAAAACTCTTGTTAGCGGATTCTGTCGTGTTTCGTGGCATTTCCTTGCAGGGTAAGAACACAACGCAGCCGAAAAATGACGCTGATCTGTCCACGCCCAGCCTTTAAAATCCGGCGCCATGTTCCCGGAAATGGCTATCTGGACCTGGACCTAGCTAGGCGGAAGTATCCGCCAGGCATAGGCAGACACGCCTGACCGTGGGGGCTTGTTGTAAATCTTTCAGTTGTGGCATCCATACATTTGTAAGGTTTTCAGACGTTTTAGGAACTTACACTTAAGTCTCAAATTGTAGCTTGAGGTAGGTAGTGCACCAGAGGGAGTCATGTAGAGTTAACAAGTTGGGCAGAAAGCATCCAGGATAACCATGTGCCCTCCTTGAGGTGACGTCACACCACTGACCATGCTAAAATTTGTGTAATACAAATTCTTATTTTCCTATTTGGTGTGAAGATTGGAGTTGATTAGGTACCGGCTGTGACAGTCTGATCCACAGGGGAGTGTTGCCATCTTGTGTTTCTAGTACAAGGGGCACAGTCACTGAAGATGGAGTTTCTTTTTTTTTTTTTTTTTTTTGGTTTTTCGAGACAGGGTTTCTCTGTGTTAGCTTTGCGCCTTTCCTGAACTCACTTGGTAGTCCAGGCTGGCCTCGAACTCACAGAAATCCGCCTGGCTCTGCCTCCCGAGTGCTGGGATTAAAGGCGTGCGCCACCACCGCCCGGCCCTGAAGATGGAGTTTCTTTACCTGTCTAGCTCAACAGCCGTGATGGCCTCCCTCTGTTCTTGTATACGAAGCTTTATTTGGTTCCTTATGGTTGGGTCGTGACTAGTTACTTCCTGTAAATTTATAATCTGGAAGCAAAATAGCATTTGTAGGGACACCATCTCGTCAGGAAGCTGGTTTCCTCTTTAGCCATGTGACAACGTCTCTTACTCCTCCAATAGCAGATGTTACACACAGTGATGCTGCTTCAGGCAATGTCTGCCAAGCCTCGGCCATCCAAGCGGGGGTCACTTTTGAAAGATTCCAAGGCAAAGCACTGCACTTCTAAAAGCTGGATGAAGAATTTGACAGCAGAGCAGATTTGGAACACTGATTAAAGACAGATCTTAGAGTTCCTGAGACAGGGCCTGGGATTAAGCTAAATTTAAACACATTACAAATAGAAACAAAGAGAGTGAGAAAAACCTGGACTTGGTTAAAGCCAAATCCGGTTTTGTTGTTCCAAAGTAATTTGCCTTGTTCAGCTGTTTTCACTAACGGAAGTTACAGCTAGATGACTTACTAAATTATGGAGAAATAACTTCTTGAAAAATTAGTTTAAACAGAAGAGCTTAAGGCAGCAGAATTTGATCGGTATAACCTGTACAGCTATTTCAGAAATAATGACCATGTTTCTCTCCCAAACTGAATACAGCTAGTGTAATGGAAAGAACATTCCTGAAAAACAAGAAACCTGGCTTCCAGTGTGGCTCAACCATTTAAGAGCTGTGCCCGCTGTCCTCTGTGGCCATTCCCATCTGTAAAGACAAGACACTGGACAGGTGTTTTAGGTATCATGCAGGTCCCAGGGATAAGGAAATGAGTCTGAGCAGACTCCGCCCTTGAGGAGGCAGTGAAGACAAGGAAAGGTGGCCTTGGAGAGGCTGTGGGTAGAGTCGTCTGTGAAGGCTGGGGCCTCCCTTGTTAACTCAGCCTGGAAAGTGGGGTGACACTGTAGTGGGGCTTTGAAGGATTCTCAGATTTCAGAGTTTGAGGGGGAGAGAGCAGTGTGTGCAGATAGACACACAGCTGATCCCCAGGGTCTGCAGGAGGGTGGTGGGTGGTGCAGGGTTGGTGGTTCTTGTGTGGCAGGCTGAGGAGCTGTTCCACAGAGAGCAGCCTGGTAAGCTCTGAGCAGAACCTGCCTGGACGAGCCCTTGAGATAGTTACAACTTCTGTAGAGTGTGTGTTGCCTAGTCAAGGCAAGCTTGATCATTTTGGGGTGATTTCAAGACTAAGAAGGTGACTTTGAAAATGAAACTGTCTCAGGGAGGAGAGCATCTTGGGTTTGGACACTGTGCTGGTTTGAATGAAAATGACCCCTATAGGCCATAGGGAGTGGCGCTATTAGGAGGTGTGGCCTTGGAGTAGGTGTGGCTTTGTTGGAGGAAGTGTGTCACTGGGGGTGGGCTTTGAGATCTCAGATGCTCAAGCCAGACCCAGTGTCTCCCTCTCTTCCTGCTGCCTGCCAGTCTGGATGTAGAATTCTTAGCTCCTCTTCAGCACCATGTCTGCCTGCATGCCACCATGCTTCCTGCCGTGATATTAATGGACTGAACCTCTCAACTATAAGCCATCCCAGTTAAATGATTTCCTTTATAAGAGCTGCTGTGGTCATGGTGTCTCTTCACTGCAGTAGAACACTGACTAAGACAAGCACCCATGTTGACCTGCCATTCACCTCTCCTAACCTCAGCTGTCTCTCAGTTCCTGCAGGGCTTCTTAAGCCACTAGCCTTTGAACTCACTGACCCCTGTGGTCACCTCCCCTGTGGCTAAAGTCTCCAAAGCAAGTTATTTTCATGACTGCTGTGATTCAGGGACTTCAGAAGGACGGAGAGTGATTGATGTTCACCCTCCAGGGGCTGAAAATCAGGGGCCACAATGGCCCTTAAAAAGGCGCAGAAATGAATGTCCCTTGAGCCTTTTCTGTGCATACTCTGCCATGACTCTCGTAAGTGGAAGCCCATCTCTCTCTGGAATAGACCTGGCTTCTGTTATGGTGGGGTAGGAAGACAGGGAGGGATAGGTAGATATGACCTTCACTCCACATACAATCTGTCAACAGGGTGGAAGTGGGGGGGGGTGGAAAATTCCATAGGGGAGGCCTCTAGGTTAGGGGATAGAACTGATTAGCAGGATTCTGAAGATACAGTACAGACTTAGCTGTCCCGGGAGGGAGACCGGAAACTTGACCAGGTATCAGGGGCTCAGGAACTTTTTTTGTTTTGTTTTGTTTTTTTTTGTTTTTCGAGACAGGGTTTCTCTGTGTAGCTTTGCGCCTGTCCTGGAACTCACTTGGTAGCCCAGGCTGGCCTCGAACTCACAGAGATCCGCCTGACTCTGCTGGGATTAAAGGCGTGCGCCGCCGCCGCCGCCGCCGCCGCCGCCACTGCCGCCGCCACCACCTGGCGGGACTTTTAAGCTTAATTGGCAGGTTTATTCGTCAGCCATGATGAGCCTCTATAGGGCTCTAAGAAGGCTGACTGGACTCCAGTCAGTGAAGGGACCACAGTGCATGTTTTACTGCAAAAGTAATGCATGCCCAGAACTCGTCAGGGCTGACTGCTGTGCTGGCGTGAGATAAGGTCACTCTCCAGACGGAGGCAGGGCGCCTCCCCCTCCTGCGGCTGTACTGTTGCTTCGCGGCAGCACACGCTGGTCTCCTTCTTTACTCTGGACATGGTGTTTACACAGAATTGTAAACTGGAGTCACTTAAAATGTAAGTACTTCCATTTGAGCCTGCAGTTTTAGTTTCACATTATTGTTCCACTTACTCCACATAACAGCCTGGAGGGCTTCCTTGCCATTGTTCATGGGGATCTCAGTTATCAGATGAAAATCACCCTGCACTTGGCCGGAGACTCTGCAGCTTATGTGTCTATCCAGGCTCCCACTGGTTCCGTGTGGGTGTGAACAGTGACTCTAGACCCCTGACATCCCACTTAATAGCCACAGTCACAATCCTGCTTTAGTGTGTGGCCCTTTGAGAGATCAGGAAATACCTGGATGTCTGAAGGCCCTTGAGTCTGGTAATAACTTTTGACATGCTAGTCCTGTTTTCATGAGTTGTTTCTATAGTGAATATTGTTGTCATTTGAATTTCCTCCAAACAAGATTATTATCTTACTACCTTAAGATTGCATGGATCAGTTGATACCTTTCAGTATAGCATCGGTACTTCTTAGGTAAGGAAGTCAAAGTGGGATTCTGGAAATGTTAGTGGATCTTCAGTTAGACACCTTTTCATTTCCCTCTGGGACCCAGTCTGTGCCTGGGTGTTCATGGCTCTCACCCTCAGCACTCTGCACGGCTTTCCCATGACCCTGGGGAGAAACAAGAAGAGCAAGATGGGAGGAGAGATGTGCTGGGAGTTGAACCCCGGTCCTCTGGAAGAGCAGCCAGTGCCCTTAACCTCTGAGCCACCCCTCCAGCCTTCATTCTTAAAGAACTAAGGTGTTGAAGGTACTTTGTAAGGCACTTCACTGGCAATGAGAAGACAGTGGTAAACAACACTTACTTGAGTTTGCCCTGAACTGTTTGTGGCCTGGTGAAAGAGGCAATCAAATAATAAACAGCTCTGAAGTGAGATGGACGGTCTTGAGGGTGGCCAAGCACAAGGGCCCTGCTCTTTATGGGGCAGCCTGACTGGCCAGAGGAGGTGGTGTAGGTGCCCTGAGGAGTCACTTCTGCTCAGCCCTAGACAGGGGCTGACGAGTGTGACAGGGAGAGGAGAGGAGAGTAGGTGTTCCAGGAACTATAGAAACCTGTAAAGAATCTGGTGAAGGCCCTATTGCCCCGTCACTCTGGTATGCCTCTCCTTCCTAGTGAGATCCCAATCTACCACCACGTGTTCCTTCAGCAGGATGCCTCACATTGGCTGGGCGCGTTTCCTTTGCGGGGGTGGTGGTGGTGGTATCTTTTTAAATAAAACCCCAGAATAAAGCAGGAACCTTTCTCTCTGTCCTGCCCTCCTCACAGCTGAGCACTGGACGTTTGAGGGTCAGGAAGTATTTCTGAGAGAAGTTCAGCCAGATAAAGAGAAATGTCCCAAATCGTAGTGTGAGCCAGTGGGGAGAGGCGGCTTACACACACATGTTTATTTTTGAATCCTCATGGATCATCTTAATGCAGTAGGGGGTTTTGGCACTCACCCTGTGGGTGTGGTCCACAGGCTTCTCTGGCTTCCCTGCCCATCACCATCGACAAGCAGGGCACAGGGCACAGGGCACGATGCTTCACCTGCCTGGCTCAGTGTGTGATTTGTCTCCCCACACTGCCAACTGGAAAGAAGGTGCAGTACAGCATGGGTGTCACCTGTATGTCTGCCCGTTGGCCCGCCATCCCCCTCCGGGCTGTGTGTGGATTGTGTGTGTGCACAGGTGAAGTGCAGCACTGCCTTTCTTGCTGTGTCTCCCTCCGGAGGGAAAAGCCCTTCAGTGTTGGAGCTACCCGTTACGTGTCTGACACAAAACTCCCAGGTAACCAGACTTGTACATTTCAAAGTTGACGAGGGCTCCTCTAGCCGAGCAGGTTGCCCCAAGAGTCCTTAGTCCTCTGTTCTCATCTGGAACAGCGCCCGCTTCAGTCCCGTATTTTCTACTGCCCTTTCCTCCACAGCAGTAATTATTGCTGTGGTGGTCCTCCCTCTCCTCTCCCTCTCTCCCTCTCCCCCTCTCTCCCTCTCTTCCCCCTTCTGTGTGTATGCATACCTCCCTCTGTCACTGTCCACCTTAGATTTCGAGGCAGGGTCTCTCACTG
Organism: Peromyscus californicus insignis; assembly: GCF_007827085.1. Classification (NCBI taxonomy): domain Eukaryota; kingdom Metazoa; phylum Chordata; class Mammalia; order Rodentia; family Cricetidae; genus Peromyscus; species Peromyscus californicus. The sequence goes on from NW_026294491.1 coordinate 4,613,152, forward strand.
AACCTGGAGCTCACTGATTTAGCCAGACTAACCGACAAGTGAGCCTCAGGGATCCCGTCTCCCACCTGCGATTAGCTTGCCGCCACGCCTGCCTTGTGCATGGGTGCTGGGAATCTGAGCTTGGTCCTCATGCTTGCAGAGCCTTCGCTCCAGCCTGCTTCTTCGTTCTCAAAGCGTGGCTGTCATTTAGTAGTCTGGGCTGTGGAGGAGAGGCTGCGGCTCCCTTCCTTGTCACTGTGTCCTGAAGATGTTACACTGGTGGTCAGTGTGGATTGTGCTACTGTGGCTGTCACAGTGGGTTATCTGCCGAGCCAGTTAGAATACAGTAATCCTGTTTTCTTCCTGTATAATTTATTAATGGCTTTTTGATTGTCTTGGTTTTCTGAGTTTACATCCAAAACCACTGACTCTACTTGTTAAAACCAGGCGGGTGTTTACACTGCTGTCACTGTCTCTGGTGGACATTCTGTTTCTGCAGTCTGAACCCCTGCCCCCCATGCTCCCCCTGGTTAATCTGAGCCCCTGGGCCTGCCTTCCTGATGCCTCTCTCCCCTTTTCTCAGTCTACCTGTGTTTGGTAGAGCAGCACATCCTCCAACTCTCTTCTCAAGAAGGTGTGGGAGGTCAAATTTGAGATCTTGGGTGTCTGTGAATGTCTTGCTCTGGGCGTTGACAATAGTGTGTCTGTTGGAGAGGTCTAAGGCGGGAATGATTTCACCTCAGAAGTTTGGAGGCATTGTTCTTGGACTTAGGGCTCCCAGAAATACTGAGAAGAAACTGCGTGTGTGAGCTGCCATTTTCTCTCTAGAGTCGTGGTAAGTGCTGTCTTATGTATTCAAAATTCAAAAACGTGGGTGAGTGGATGTGTGTCGCTGGGGATTGAATCGAGAGCGTCCGGCAGGCTGGAAAGCACCCCACCACCCAGCCTAGCCCTCCTGCCTTCTACACCTTTCTGCTGTCGTTTAGAGACAGGGTCTCAGTGTGCAGCCTCAGCTGGCTTGGAACTCGCTCTGTAGCCCAGGCTGGCCTCAAATGCAGAGATCTGCCTGCCTTGCCTCCTGAGTGCTGAGATTAAAGTATGTGACACTACTCCCGACCAGTTTCTTACTTTTTTTTTTTTCTTTTTTCTAGAACTCTGAGTCTTCTGATCTTGTCTTTCCTATTTCTGTCTTGGTTTTTCCTTGTGATTTATTCAGCTTTGTCGTTGGTACTTTATATTTTCAACTTTTGCAATCATTTCTAGTTTCCAAGAACTTTTCACTGGTTATTTCCTGTTTTTCTCCTGACCTGTGCCCGGGTGGTGTGACTTTTTAGGGGTTATTGGCTCCTTATCTATCTTCCCATACTGAAGGTTTCCTCAGTGCCCAGGATCCCTGGCTGTCATCTACTTGTGTAAGTCTGAGACTAAGAAGCTGATTGGACACTGTGCAAAGGCAAGAAGAGCTTGTCAGGAATACTCCTTATCATGATATAGGGTGATAGAGCCCCCAAATCAGCTTCTGCTGACCTTTACTCTGGAGTCATTGTGTCTCCAGGAAGGAATCTTGTAGTTTCCGGTTTGGGTTTGGAGAAGGCCAAGTGGGCCATGGGTCAGGATCCTATCCTTTGAGATGAAGGCTTTCTCTAGGAAGATGGCTCAGTGGCTAACATGAGACCTGAGTTCCGATTCCCAGCAACCACATAAAAGCTGGATGTGTTGGTGCATACCTGCAACTGGGGACTCGCTGTCCAACCAGCCTAGCTAGACCAATGGGTTCCAGGTTCAGGGAGAGACCCTGTCTCAAAACAGTAAGGTGGAGCACAAGGGAGATACCTGATGTGGGCCTCTGGTCTCCCTGTGCACATCCAAGTCCATGAACCTGTGCATATACACGCTCATGCATGTGTCCACACAACATGAAGTCTTTCATTCAGGACCTTTCCAGCAGCTCCTGGTATGCCTTCTGTGTGGGCCACCCTTCACATGCTGTTGAACATGTGTGTGAGTAACCCGTGCTCAGGACCCCGTTGGCCAGACCTGACTCACAGATGCAGTGCGTTGTGTTATATGTCCATTCTCCCTCTGCCCGGCAAGTGCAGTACCTGCAGGTGTGACTGTGCTGTGAGGGATAGGGACGGAGGCTTCGAGGCAAGGTTCGGAGCCAAAGGAGGGCACACCTGCGTGTTCTTCCTTGCCCTGTGCCAAGTTTTTAGAGGCCATCTCTAAACGTAGGTGCTTCCGAGGCATCGGACATGGCTGCTCCAACAGCATGTGGAAGCAATGAAATGGCCATGAACACACAATAGGCCCTCAACCCTACTGTTGTGAATCTGACTGAAGCTTCTAGAAGTTGTGAATGATGAAAGTCCTGGGAGACCATCGTGGAGTTAGAGATGTGTGAATAGTGGTGTGGAGTATTAAGTGGTTTAGGTGGTGCGTCTGCCATGTGAAGGTAAGTTTTGAGGCCAGAGCCTAGACCCTGAACCTATGTCTAAGGCTACCCCAAGGGTTGTTGTGACCCCACAGCTGCAGAGTTGTCTGGATTTGCCCTGCAGGTCGAACGCAGAAAGTGCGACTCTGCATAACCTTCCGATGGAGCCTTGTTTAGGAATCTTCTGGACTGGTTTTAGGTCCCCTCCCCACCCCCATTCTATTCTGTGCTGTGTTTGTGGGTGAGCAGCGTTCAGTCCTCACTGTTTGAGGACAGCTGCGGCAGGGAGGAAGATCAGGATTTGTAAATAGCTCTTTTCTTGAGCTGCCAAAAAGGAAGAACGTTGGGTGGAGAGGATGTCACTGCCATCCTGTCCAGAGCTACACTCCAAACAGGGAGATCACAGGTCTCCTTCAGTATTCGAGTTTGCTTGCTCTGTTCCCTGGACCCCGAAATCTCTAGATGGACCTTTTGAGGAGATGCTGGTCGAGGGAGGGGGCTGGAGAGGGCTGGGGGTGTGCCTTGTCATCATCATTTCGTCTAGTTTTGGGGAGTTTAATGTGGTGTAGGATGTCCAAACGTACTTGCCTCTGCAGTTGTGGAGGAGGAGGACCCTTGCTAAAATGAAGGGCAGCTTGACCCTGATTTTCGTAGGGACTGGCGCCTGGTAGGTTGCTAAGCTAGTGTGGCTGCATGATGCTGCCTTCCCAGCTCCTTCTCAGTGTTCCAGTAAGTCCTTCTCTGGAGGCGTGCCAAGAGCTGCCTCACCAGAGGTTCTCATCTCTCACTGATGTGGCTGTGGCTTGATTTTGGACTCTAACGGCTCTGTTTTATGCTGGAATCTCTTGCATGAGCACCGTCTCTTCCAGCTCTTCCAGGTCATTGCCTTTCCATCCTCTTCTTATCATCAAACACACTCAGGCAAGTTTGCTATTAAAAATGGCTAGGAGAGGTGAGCTGTAATTGCTGGTGGCTCCTCATTTGGGAGGTGCAGAGGGATCCAGACTTCACGTGGAGAGTGTCGGGATGTGCCTCTGGCTCACTGTAGTGAAGAAGAGCCCCGATGTCAGCTCACACAGATCCCACGCTCTTCACTTCCTCTTATTTCAGCTTTTAACTGACAAGCACAATGTGAGCGGATGTTTATGGTTTTTTGTTTTGTTTTGTTTTGTTTTTTGAGACTGAGTTTCTCTGTGTAGCTTTGTGCCTTTCCTGGAACTCACTCTGTAGCCCAGGCTAGCCTCGAACTCACAGAGATCCGCCTGGCTCTGCCTCCTGAGTGCTGTGTCAGTTTTGAAATGCACATGCCATGGAAGGACTTAAAGCTTCTGAGTTCCACTTCAGATTCTGCATTTAAATGAGTCTGTCTGGTGTTGGTAGTTGGCCCTTTTCACCCAGCACAGTGTCCTCCAGGTTCATTTATTCTGTTGTAAATGACAGATTTCCTCCTTTTTCTGGGCTGAATAGCATTCCACTTTCTTTTCCTGATCAACTGTTAATGGAGCCTCCTGTTGATTCTGTGCCTTGGCTTCTGTAGCGTGGTACCAAGCATGGAGTACGTGTGTGTCACCTGCACTCCCAGTTCATTGCTTTGGAGATGCTCCTACATAGCAGTGGGGTTGCTGGGTCCTGGGGAATTCTCACATTATTTCTAGTCCATATGGCTGTGCAAGTTTGCATCCTCGCCAGCAGTGTCAAGGGTGTCCTTACATCCTTCACTGCCCTACCTTTCTCCATTTTTGCAGTGGCTATTCTGCAGACACAAAACAATGCCACGTAGGTTTGGGTTTGCACTTTCTTAATAATTAGTGACACTGAACAGGTTTTTTTACTTACCTCTGGACCATTGGTGCGTCTTGTGTAGAATATCTTTACAGAGTTGGGAATAGCCTGTTTTCCTGCTCTTGGGAAGTAGAAGCAGAATGACCAAGAGTTCCAGCCGTTCTGGGCTGCGTGAGGCCCTGTCACAATGGTGAAGATGTGTTTTTGTGTCCTTTGCCCATCTTTAACTGTGTTTCTTTTCTGGCACTCAGTTGAGTCCGTGTGTGTCTCAGATGTTAGCTTCTTCTCAGGTCCATGACTGACAGGTGTTTCTTGCATTCCTTAGGCTCTTTCTCTGCTGCTTGTCTCCGTGGCTGCTCAGTCGGCTCTTCCATAACACTTCCTTCCTCGGGGTTCTGAGTCAGTACCGGGGCTTCCTGGAGAGGCCCACCACACACTCAGCCCCTTGTTAGGAACACCTTGGTGCTTTCGTTTCCCTGTATCGGTTCTCCCATGTAAAAGCCGTTGCTGTGAGAGCACATGGCTGCCCATGTTCTGAATGCCATGGTACAATACTGCATCAACATGGAAGTGTCTGGGCACCATTTGCAGTGCCCCAAGGTTACACTGAACAGTTCTTGGTGAGCACTCTTCTACTTCCACCCGTTTTCAGAGCATCTGTGTCCTGTGTGTTTGTAAAATGGGGTGCTTAGGTTTCAGTGAGGTCCTTTCACTTGCTGTCAGCACCAAGTCCCGACATACAAGCCCAGCTTTCCTTTTTTATTGTTAATGGCTGTGTCGTATTTCGTGTTGTGGGTACACCAGCATCCTGACTGCTTGTGCATTGGTGTGCTTGGGCTTCTGGAATCTTCTCTCCTGGTGAGGTGACCCTGTATAAGCATGTGCTTTGTGCACATGCACAAATGTTTCTCTTCAAGAGTTGCCTGGAAGTGAAGTTGCGGCTCCAAGCGAATGCTATTTTTGGTTTTGATAAATGCTGCCAGATTGTCTTCCCAAGGGGATTTACTAACTTAAACTCGTTCCCGTGGTGAACTGCTCTCACAAACACGTGAAAATCCCATTCGTTTTGGTTGATCAGATAGGTGGAAAGTCAGACATGATGGGTACACTTTGCATTCTCTTTGGCTGCATCAACATTCTACCTTTTAAGACTGTCTCCTAAAGGGCTGAGGGGTTGGTTCGGATCAGTGAAGTACCTGGGCATGCACTCATCAGGCGCTGTACTCAGTCCCCAGCACTGAATGACATGCAGTGGCGCGCGCACACACACACGCACACACACACACACACACACACACACACACACACACACACACACACACACACTGCCCCAGTGGGGAGGATTGATAGGCGGGTCACTGGGCTTGCTGGCCAGCCCTTCTGGTTTAATTGGTGAACTTCAGATCCTAGTGAGAGACCTTGCCTCAAGAGAAAAAGACAGCGCCCAAGGGAAACGTTGAAGGTTGGCCTCTGTGTCTCTCCTCTACGAATTTCTCAAAAAGCCAAATGTGTTGGTTTGTGTAATCCCAGTACTTGGGAGGTTGAGGCAGAGCGATTGTGAGTTTGAGGCCAACCTGGACTACATAATGAGAACCTGCCACCAGCACCCCCCCACCCCCCCAAAACAAAAGCAAAGGAAAAAAAAATCTCAATTTTGACAGTTAGGTGTCGAGAGCTGTCCTTACTTGCTAGGGCTGAATCGATCTGTGAGGTATAAGATTTTTTTTTTCCTGTCAGTTCATTAAACTTTGGGGGGGGGGGGGCGTGAAGTGGCTCAGCAGGTAGAGTGTTTGTCACCGAGCCCAGTGAGTGGGTTTGACCACCAGGAGGAGGGAGAGAAGCAACATCCAAAAGTTATCCTCCAACCTCCACAGGTGTGCTGTGGCTCACGGACCCCAGCCTCCAACGTAATGTAACATTTTTTTAAACTGTAAGATGGGGATGAAATGAAAAGTGTCTGATGAGTTCTCTGTTGCAGTGTCTTCATGAGCAAACCTGCCATGTGTGGTTCTGATCGCTGTGATACTGGCTGTGGTCCTTTCCCTGCCGTGTGTGACTCTGATCACTCTGGCTCTGGCTGTGGTCTTTTCCCTGCCCCATTCAGAGCAGGGGAGCTGGATGATGGACTGCTCTGCCTAGGCTGTAGTGATGGCACTTGTTTCTAAGATGTGCCTGGAGTGATACTTTTTCTAGCACCCAGGCTTGAAGGCTCTGTGCCCAGATGGTTTCACTGCTGAGCGCTGGTTCCCAAATAAAAAATCGAATAGGACTGGAGAGATGCTCAGTGGTTAAGAGCATCTGCTCCTGCAGAGGACCTGTGTTCAGTTCCCAGCACACATATGATGTCTCACAGCCATCCATAACTATAGTTCCAGGGAACCTGATAACTCTCCTCTGACCGCTGCAGACACCAGGAATACAGGTGATGCATAGATATACACACAAGCAAAACACCCATGCACATGCAAACAAATCTAAAACCATCAGCATAATGACTTTTTATATGAGTGGACAGCAGCCAAGCTGACTTCTGACCCCAACTGAGCACCGACACTACCCACTTACAGTGGCATTAAAAGGCAGAACCTTTGGGCTGGCCTCACAAACACAGATGTGGAAATTCAAGGATTGTGTTCCAAAGCAGACACCCCGCACAGTATGTACCAGCCAGGCTCTCACAGGTGGCAACAGATGAGGTCACTCCAAAACGAGAGCAGCTTAATATAGACACCGTGGCAACAGTGCGCTTGGGTCCTTGGACGTGAGAGCCAGTTATTTTTACGGACGCTGAAAATGCATTTTGATTAAACAACTCTCCCTGATAACATTTTTAAAAGGAAAGGGCGGGATGTAGCTCCCTGACAGAATGATTGCCTGGCAGCTTGAGTGAGGCCCTGGGCTTGATCCCCAAAACCACAAAAAATGAAATGTTAGAGGGGTGCTTCCAACCTTCAGTGCTGGCGGAATTAGAGACGAGCGAGGGCTTGACTTTGAGATGGGAGACAAGTCGGAATTAGGGCTTTGAGGGTTGAAGGAGGTGACATTGCTCTCCTCTACAGTGTTTCTCGTGGAGGTGAGACCTTCAAGCTGTAGATTCTGTCCGTGAGCATACAAACATCCACAGATAAGATGGAGTAGTTTATCCATCCACAGGAGGTTAACTCCAGGAATCCCTCGTGTAAAACGGTGTGTATCCACCTGATGTTATCCACAGACACACTCCCATGTGCTTGCAACCGCCTCTTGATTGATCTGATTACTACAGTGTGACTGCTATGCATATCTTTTCTTTTCTTTCGCTCTGTTTGAGACAGGGTATCTCTGTGTAGCTCTGGCTATCCTGGAACTCACTATAGAGACCAGGCTGGCCTCAAAAACATAGAGATCAACTTGCCTCTGGAGTGCTGGGATCAGAGGCATGGGCCACCACACCCAGCCTTATGCAAACAGGTTTTAGACTGTATTGTTTGGGTTATAATGATAAGAAAGGGAGCTGTGTATGTTCGGTAGAGGTGCATTTTTAATGCCCATTTCAACCCATAGTAGTTGAATTTGTGAATTCAGAATCTCCTTTCCTCTTAGCCAACTGTCTTTTTGAAGGAAGGGGACACAGTCTGGTTTGTGTCATCATGTATCCTGATGCATATTTGACACTGTCAGGTGCTACCTTGGTTCACTCACCAGAACAACGTGGTGCTCAGCACCCATGTCTGGCTGGGTGGTTTGGTTTTGTGCTGTTTGGGTGACATCTCTGTGAGTTGGGAGCCCTCAGAGTCCTAAGATCAAAACTGAGTAAGTGATGCAGCCCAGGTGAACTGGTCCTTGGGTTGACACTGTGGCCTTCTCATTAAGTTCCTTGCTCAGTAGGCCACTCTAGGTGCTAGGCACCACTGTCCAAAGTCTGTGGAAGCTTCTGGTTTGATTATCTACTACACCAGTACCCAGGTGTCTCTTCAGCCTTTGAATCTCTCTTTTTTCTTACCAGCATGTGGAGAGGGCCAAACGTGAACTGCGTCGATAGCACCGGCTACACCCCACTACACCACGCTGCTTTGAATGGCCACAGGTGAGCACCAGGGCCCCTCCCCTCCCCACCCTGCCCCACCCTAGAAAGATCTTTAGACAGAAGTGAATTTCACCCTTTCTCCTGATGATCCCTTCCTGTCTGGAGTGTTCCAGCATCACACAATGGTGGTAACTGTGAAGACCAGACTCGGGGCAGCCAGATCATAAAGATCCTGGCCCACAGGTGTCTGTCCCTGATGAACACGGGTTGGGGCGGGGGGTGAGAGGCTGGCTTTCTGTCCGGATAGCTGGCGCTCTTCCCTCATCAGAGCAGCTTTGTGGACACCGTGAACCCTTCCTAAAAGAGACAGAAAATACCTGTGTGGCCCACTTAACCCTCGTAAGTCTAAGGAGGTTATTAGAAGGTGAGTGTGGGAAGTTTTCTGGAGAAGATGAACTCCGGGGAGTTGAGAGTCATCAGTGGACAACATCAAGGGCTCGGTGCAGCACAGGCGCAGTCGTGGGCGTGGGGTGAGTTTGCTCAGCTGCGGAAGAACAGAAACAACGGGGAAGGAAAGACGGTGCTGGGAGTCGGAAGCAAAGTCCTAGGAAGAGGAGCTGTGTGGGGGTAGTTCTGGGGAGCAGGGACCAGGCGCTCCCCGATATTTTCCTGCCCTTTCTCTTTGGTGCTGACCTCATGCTTTGCCACTAACCCATACCCTCAGCCCTCAGTTTATACAAGCGAGGGACAGACCCCACACTACAGATTCTGTCACTCGCCCAATGTATGCCCACTTGATGGCTTGCTGCAGTACTGAACTCTTCTCAAGTTGAGTGTGGATACCGTTTCTTTTCTAAAATGACTTTCGAGCTAAAATCCGGGGCCGGCACAGTGGTTCCGAGGGTAAAGCCCGTGGTGCATGCCCGATGACCTGACTTTTATTCCTGGGACCCACATGGTAGATGTAGAGAATTGACTCCCTCCGTACGTGCTCCATGGCACGTGGGGGATGCACAAAGGAAGAGCAGAAAGAGATTGAGACCCTCTCAAGTGATGGGACAGTCCGGATTAAGGTGACCCCTCAGCTCAAAGGTGGCAGTTTACTAGCCTGTTTGTGTTCACAGGGAGGATTTTCTTTGGCCTTGTGTGCCTGGGGATAATTACACATTTGAATCTGCTTCATTAGCAATGTCACCTAGAAGAAAGCCAGAGTCTTCTTTTTGGAGCTCTGAGACGATGCTCTGTGCATCTGGCTTGTGTCTGTGACCTTGATTTTGCTCTGTCCCCTACAGCTCCCACATCCCCAAGGCACGGGACTAGGTAGTGAGGATGTCGCTTTGCCCTGTCTGACTGCCTTTGTGTAAATGCTGAATGCTGTTTAAACATCAAGAACTAGGGAGTGCTGCACACTTAGACAAGGGGTCCAGAGAGTATCAAAGTAGTGGGAAATAGATGGATCACCAAGAAAGGCTCACGGGAAGGTTAGTCGTTCGTTGTTCACGTGAGTCAGGCACCTAAAGCCACATCAGTGGCTGTGGGGCTTTAGAAGAAGATCTGGCAGTGAGCTCAGAGGAGGAGGTTAGCCACATGGAGAGGTGATGTCAGAGAGGACTCTGCAGTACACCCCTGGAAAGACCTCTGGTTCTGTAAGTTCATGCTGATTTTTTGCTTTCTAGGGATGTGGTTGAGGTTCTTCTGAGGAATGATGCGCTGACCAATGTTGCTGACTCGAAAGGCTGCTACCCGCTGCACTTGGCAGCATGGAAAGGAGACGCCCAGATAGTGCGCTTGCTCATCCACCAAGGGCCCTCGCACACCAGAGTCAACGAACAGGTCGGGAGAGAGACTGTCCGCCTCCCTCAGCTGTGGCCAGACTGCGCCTCCTTCAGTCCCGGGGCATATATAGCTCAGAACATACATAGTTCCTCCATTCCCTAGGCATGACCCCCTCATTACGAGTAGTGGGGAGATTGTGTTCTGGAGGATGCATTTTTGTTTTGTTTTGTTTTTCAAGCCAGGGTTTCTCTGTGTAGCCCTGGCTGTCCTGGAACTTGATCTGTAGACTCATGCTGTCCTTGAATTTAGAGATCCGCTGGGATCAAAAGCATGCACCACCATGCCAGGCCTGGAGGATACATTTTATATGCAGATTTGAACTAGAATTTTACACGTGCACAGATACATACATGCACAGTCTCACAGTATAAAATTTGATGCAAATCTTTTAAGATGATGTAGTTTCAAACTCAAGGGATTACATAATTACAATTTGTGCCTATGCCATCAACATGCAGCGCAATATTCCTGGTGTTTGTCAGTGCCCTGTGAGCTGTCTTGTTATTTTACATACATCAGAATGTGCAGAAGTAAACGTATGTGTGCTGGTACTGAAAAAATGAGCTCACAACTCAAAACCGTGGAGATGCAGGGCACAGGTGATCCAGCGGCACGAAGATCATTTCCATCATGTCCTCCAAGGCTGCTTTAAGAGTGAGCATACTTTGAAAAAACACAGTTATTAGAAAGGCAGCATTTAAGGATAACTACCTAGCTAGATTTGTTAAACACATGCCTGTAATCTCAGCACTTGGAAAGTGCAGACTGAAGGATCATCTTTGACTACATAGTTAGAGGACAGCCTGGGCTACATGAGACCTTGCCTTGGGAAGGAGGGAAGGGAGGGAGGGAGGGAGGGAGGGAGAGAAAAAAAATTAACATAAGCTAGCTATGGTGGTGGGTGTACAGCCTGCATCGCCACACTCAAAAGGCTGAGGCGGAAAGTTGAGAAGTTCCAGGTAAGCCTAGACTCCATCATGAGACCCTAATCTGAAAAGAAATAACAGAGTCAGCGAAACCTCACGAGGCCTCTGCATTGAAGACTCTTAGGATAGCATCTTTGTTCTTTGGAGAGACTTCCTTACGAAGGCTCTGTGACTCCCACCTCTAGTTCGGGTCCCGGGACGCAGGTCCTCTGGGAGGGGAGGTTTGTCTGTCGGCCCTGCTCCTGCGGTGTGCACTGTGCTGCTCCTTCTCAGGGAGCTCAGGGCTGGCTTCCTTGTGACAGCTCTCAGGAGGTTGTTCAGCTCTTTGGAATGTCAGGTTCTTCCTAAAAACTTAGGGCGCCATCTGACAAGTCCACTCGTCAGCAAGGCCACACAGGTTTCCACTGAGCTGCCAGAGGTAGTGGCTTGATTCTGAGACGGGCAGCTCTGTCTGAGGAGGGACACTGTCAGAGCTCCAGATGCCTCCCTCCATTTGGAGACTGGGTGTTGGTAGCTGTCTGTCAGCCTGCCATTCCCTCACGGGCGGGCGGGCGGGCGGGCGGGCAGGCGGGACTTCCAGGTAGGTAAGCAGCAGACGTCAGACACAGACACAGATGCCTGTGTATGCCATGAGGATGACAGTGCGCTTGCCTCTCTAGAACCCAAGTGCAATTCTCCTGATTGAAACAACAGTTTTCTCTCCTCTCTGAAAGAAGTGCACAGAGAAGCTTGCTTATAACTAATATTCTTCAGTGTTGAAAAACTGCCCACCCATGGAAGTCATCTTTCTCACTTCAGCAGTTTTCAGCAATCATCTCTAATCCTGTCTTCGCCCACTTTGCCTTGAAACACAGCTGCTTGGGTTTTTGAGCCACTTAAGTGTGCTAGCTTGTCTTGCTCACGGCTGCCTCCCGCCTCGAGTAGGCAAAGACAGGTGGATGCCAGCCCAGCGCTTGAGTATCGCAGGCGGGGGCTGGGCAGGATGTCCAAAGGAGCTGGAAGAACCGAATGGATCCAGGCAGTTACAGACATGACAGTGATTTTAAAGCCATTAATGCGGCTCCGCTGGATAAGAGTGAGCACCCCTGGAGCTGCCCTCCCTGTAACTCTCTCGGGCCCCCTGAACTCAGATCTAGGTTGTTTAGCCTTGGGCCCCCAGGGCTACATATTGCTTTGATATATTTCATCCACTTTATCATCACATTGTCTTTTCCTCTCCTTTTTATAGAATGCTCTTGAGATCAAAGAACTCAAAAAGTACGGCCCCTTTGACCCTTATATCAATGCCAAGGTGTGTACATCACGGCCAGGACCCCACATCGTCCTGTGTTTCTCCATGCTGCGCCTCTGTCCGCCTGCCCAGGCTCCTCTTCATCACCCTCCAGCTGCCTGCCTCAGCCCATCTGCTTTTGGCTTGTCTAGGGAAAGCACAGCACAGGGGCCGAGGCTTTATTTTTAAAACCATCCCATCCAGGAGAAGTTGGGAACATCTGAAGCAGCAGGAATAAGAACTAGGACCTCACCGTAAGCCTGCTGTAGTATGCTTGCAACTCGTCCATCAAACAAGTCCGCTCCCTTGCCATAAGCACAGAAAACGATTGACGTGTACTTCTTGAAATGAAAGCTTTTTCCTTTTCATCTGCTCTCACATTTCTTTTGAAGTAGAATCTGACTTTCTTTCAGGTTTCCGTGGCCACAGTGGTGGTGTGGGGGACATAGGTGACCGCACCTCATTCTTTCAGAAGCTGTTGCTGGCTGCCGCCCTCTCTTCCTGGGTGTGTGCCTTTCTGCATGGCGCTTCATAGCTCAGTCCAGTCTCTAGCATCACTTCTCTTTCTGCTTCATCACTGTTGACCCTGAGGGCTCTGAAATAGAGCTGCAGGGCACGGGCCTGGTGACTGGGAGCAGCAGTGTTTTGCTAGACCTACATGACCAGCTACTATCTCGCCAGGAGACTTCTCCATAAAGAGACAGAGCTTAGGAGGTGGTGGGTATGGCTTCTTGTTGTCCTCACATGCTAAATTTTTGTCGCTGAGTTTTACTCAGATGAATTTTGGGCTGATGTGCACGCACATGCTTTTTTTCCCCTCTGTCTCTGTCTCTCCCCAATCTCTGTCTCTGTCTCTGTCTCTCTCTGATCCAGCTTCTCACCCCTCTAATCCCCCCACCCCCATGTGAGTGTGTGTGTGTGTATGTGTGTGTGTGTGTGTGCATGCCCACAGGGTGAAGGCCAGAGGTCGATGTCTTCCTCAATCACTCTCTACCTTAACTTTTGAGTCAGGTCTCTTACTGAACCTGGAGCTTGACGATTTGGCTCGATTGGTTGGCAGTGACTCCCCAGGATACACCTCCCCAGTGCTGGAGTGCTTACCACCCTGCTTGTGGCATGGTCGCTGGAGAGCCCGCCCGCCCGGTGCCCGTGTGTGTGTGTGTGTGTGTGTGTGTGTGTGTGTGTGTGTGTGTGTGTGTGGTGGGGGGCAGCACTCTGTCGGCTGTGCTGTCTTCTAAGCTCCAAGCTGCTCTCTGTGTCTGGAGTTTGCGCCAGATGCTAAATTGTCCTGGTTGGTGCTCTGTGCTTGCTCAGAATGCAACTGTCCTGGGGAAGGGAAGCACACGTGCTTCCATGTTTGATGTGACAGGCAGGGACATCGTCCCTTTCATCAGACACGTCATTGGCTGATTTTGTTGGACCATTGCTGGTAGAGAAGCAGTTTGATCTGAGGCAGCCGATACATGCACTCTGTTCTGGTGTATTCTCTCTGTGTTCTCAGAATCAAATAGGGACCCTTTATTGGAGCAGAGCACTGGAGTGGAGACTTGCCAACCAGTCTTGCTCCCCGGGCCTTGAGTTCTGGACTGCTGACCCGAGGAAATGTGTTTTCTCTAAGCCTCAGTTTCCTCTTTTATAAAATGGGATGTTACTACCTTCCCTTTTGGGTTGTTTTGGAGTCAGGTTGATAAAGGATCTGGTAACTAACAATATATGAGATGTTCTGAAATTCCTGTGCATTCTGTGGGTTTTGTTGTTGTTGTTTATGGAGACAGGTCCTCACTATGTAGTTCTAGCTGTAGACCAGGGTGGCCTTGAACTACAGAGACCCTTCTTCCTCTGCCTCCCAAGTGTTGGGCTTACAGGTGTGCGCCACCACGATGCCTCACTACCTGTGCTGTTCTGAAAAGGCACCATGTGATCTGTTTCCAGTGCTGCTGGGTAGTTAGCGAAGCGCCGCTCAGTGTGCTCAAGCTTTGGTTTGGCGAGGAGCGGCCTGCGGTAACTGTCTCCACTTGTGATGCAGCTGGCTTCTAGAGCCTGGATTAATGTTGGGCCTTTGGTTCTTGGAAGTGCTTTCCCCAGCTGTGGGGACTGTGGACAGAAGAGAAAATAGGTTTTCAGTCAGTGAACACTCGTGTCTGGAGGTGCTGCCCGGTGCTTTCCACAGCACTGAGCGAGGGCTGAGTTGAGTTGTGTGTGCTGAGGATGCAGACCCTTCTGGAGCTGACTTGGTTCACACCCCTCGGTTTTGTCCTGACTTTAGCGGGTTTGACTAGCCTGGCCCATGGCTAGGAATTGCTTTACTAAAGTATATGTGAATGCTCAATCCTGTCTGGCTCAAGTACAAACGTAGAAGTCTCAGGCACCGTTTCAGGAGCAGACGTGGAGTTCTCAAGCTCTCCTGTTCCCTTTCAACACTTTCGTCATCATCATAAGTCAGGAAAAATGAAGCTGAGCCATAGCTATGGTGGGACTGTGAGAACCAGGCATCCCTGGTAAGACAGCTTCCCCTTGCCGGGCTTTCTTTCACATAGCCAGCAGCATAGGCAGACTCGTTTGGGGTAGATGAGTTTTTCTGACCATTCACGTCCCAGCGCTGGAAGGACCTTGAATCTGGCTGACCTGACTGCATCAGGAGCACCAGAAGCTATTAGGGAGCCCCCCATTGGAAGGACTTCCAGCTGGGGAGGGCTTGTACCACAAGGGCTCTGGACTGCGGTGGTGTGTGCGGCGTGTGCGGAGCAATGAATATTCTGCCCTTTGCCTTTGCTCTGTCCCTCTGCAGTAGTAGCCATAGCTGGTGGTGATGTGTATGAGATTAAGCTGTTCACATCTTGGTTCCAAAAACTTAGATTTACTATTAATTGGGATTTAGTATTAATTGGATTTAGTATTACTTGAGATCTGAGAACAAAGACATTCACTTATAAAGCTGAACATGGTGGGGTACCCCGGTATCTTGGTACTCAGGCTGAGGCAGAAGAATTACTGAAAGTCTGAGGCTAGCCTGGGCTCTGTAGTGAGTGACAGGCCAGCCAGAGAGCGTGGTGGGACCTTGTCTGAAAACAGTAAGGAGACCCTGATACAGTCACTAAATTCAGAAAATTCAGTTTCCTAATATGCTGCCCATATTCACATTTTGTTACTTGTCCTCGTGATGTCAATTAGTCAGTCATTTCCTTATCTTTTCCCTTCCCCTTCCCCCCTCCCTCCCCTTCTCTCCCCTTCTCTCCCCTCCCTCCCCTTCTCTCCCCTCCCATCTGTCATTCTTACCACCCTCCAGCCATGATGAAGCTGTTACTCTCATGGGTAGGTTCAGGTTACTTGTGTGGGACAGGGTGCCATAGACATGATGCCCTTCTCAGTGTGTCATCAGGTCACAGACTGTCTCCTTAATGACGGTGGTGTTGCAGGTGGTTTTGCTCCTTTGGGAAATGGGGGCTGAAGGTGCAGCTGAGGAGAGTCTCACATGCTAGGCAACCAACTCTGCCACTGAGTAAAATACCCCCAGCCCTTGTTTTGAGACAAGTTCTGGCTATAAAGTCCAGGCTGGTCTTGAACTCATGATCTTCCATCCTCCTACCTTAGTCTCCTGAGTGCTGGGATTATAGGTGTGTCCTACATACCAGCAGGATTTTAAATAATAGTTTAGTATGCCCTTCTGCTCTATCAGCTTTCTTGGCCAGGTCTGAGGTTGGGCCAGCGACTGGTTAGTTTTAAGCTCTGTATAGTTCCCAGATGAATCTTGAGATGTGCTTGTCTGAACCAACTTTCCACCTGGAGGGGTCCTTGCTGTTACCTGCACAGATGGTGCTCCATTTTCTTTCCATGTTTTCCCAATAACAGACAGAATTACCTGCTGCCCAGCGCTTGTCCCTGGGCTACTGGTTGCAGTTTCTAGCTGGGCTGGTGTGTCTTTCTCCTGTCCACTTTGGTCCAAGTTCTGTGCTGCAGGAGGGAGCTGAATCCTTCTTTGCTGTCATGGGGTCAATCTTCTCTTTCCTGTCTTCTTAATTTTGTACCAACAGTTTTGCCTTTCTTCCCAGTCAGGTCTCTAGAACCTGTACCACAGTCGCACACAGCTACAGCTCTGGCTCCTTACCACAGACTGTCCACAGGGAACACATGAGCGTGACTGTGATGGGATACTCCCCTGTGGACACACTCTGTATGATTTTCTCTGCTCACTTACGAATGTGTATATCTGTGAATCACATATAGGATCCGAAGTTCAGTGGAATCTGTAGCGAGGAGTAGACCCCTGTTTTCTTAGACCAATTGACGGTAGCAGGAAAAACTTAATCTCAAGATGAGTGGGGATGGAGGGTTGGTGAAAGGCTTTAGTATCAAGGTCAAGGCTAGCCTGGGCCACGTGACCTTCCCCCAGTTCAGAGTAAGATGATTACCGCAGTGTTGTTTAGAAGGGGTGAAAGGGAAGTATGCCCCATGACTGCCATCTGTGCTCTCCATGGGATCCCTGCCTCTCAAGGGTCCGTGAATCAGAGGACTCCGTAACCTGACAGCACTCAGCTCCAACAAACCAGGAGAGCATGTGGTGGTGGCCAGTGCTCAGCCATGGTGGTGTGGTCACCACAGACAAGCTCAAGAAAGCTAACCACCAGCCCGTGTCTGGCAAAATCGATACACTCTCAGATGCTTCCACACTGTGCCAGCGAGGTGTGGTTAGATGGTGTTTAACACCAGGCAGGCAGTGTGCCAGAGCTGACCAAGATTGTACCTTAACAGAGCAGCTTTGGGACAGCTGTCTTCATTCTGACAAAAGCCAGAGAAGAACCAATAAACACACCTAAAAAGTACTCGCTCTGTCTTTCTGCTTCATCGTTTTGGTGGGATACGTTAGGGACTAAACCCAGGGCCCACGTGTGCTAAGCATGTGTTCTACCACTGAACCATATTTCCAGCATGTCTTTATATCTCGGTCCCCCCCCCCCCCCCCCCCGTCCCCCCCCCCCCCCCCCCCCCCCCCCCCCCCCCCCCCCGCCTTCCTTCCCTTCCTCCCTTGCTGGATAATTTTGTCTTGTGTGTGTGCATGATTATAATTTTTCAGTCTCTAAGTCTCACATTTTGCGAAGTCAAGGACACATAATTCTGGATGTTAGGAGGCACCATGGCTATAAGGATTTGATTCAGAGTCACAGCAGGTTTTATTGAATGGAGTTTTGTTGAGAATAAGCTGACTTTTTGGCTCTGGTTGGCATGCGAAAGTTGAGGTAGAAAACTCAGAGACTTTTCTTAGACTTTTTTGGGTTGTGCTTTCCAGAAAGCTCCTGTGAGCTCCGTTGAAGTAGCTGTGTTTTGTCACAAGGAAGTGAAGTGACACCCCTGAGTTTTCTCGGGCCTTGGGCCCCGGCTTGGTAGGAGGTGGGCATGCCCAGTGGCCACAGGGAGCCCCATGAATTTGCCTTCCGTCAGGCCACTGAAAACTGTCCTGTGGCTGCTTTTGCTGAGCTGTGCTGACACTCTGGCACTGTCGTCTGTGTCTTGTTTATTTGTTTTTATCTTCGCATGTGCCCCTGCTGCCACTTACAACAGTTCTGTGCTGTCACTCTGGCCGCTTGGGGCCTTGGTCTCAGCAGCCCTGAGTCTTTCTCATCCGTTTTTGTGTAGCTGGGAAAAAGAACCAAAACGATACAGTCAAAAGCAGATGGAATTGATGCATGTTTGGGTAACTCTTCATCTGTTCATTTTAACGTCACTAACAGCATTAAAACAACTGTAGACGTAGTTAATTTTTAACTTTTGGCGACTGAAAGGTGCACAGTATTGACTCAAGACAGGCCCTCTCAAGCCTTGTCTTCCCCGAAGGAGCAGAAGCTGCCTGGGTAAACTGAGGACTTGGAGACTTGTGAGAGCCTCCCTCTCATCAGTGCTTCTCCGAAAGAGAGGTTGTGAAAAACTGTCTGCTTCAGTTCTTGTCATCAGTCTCAACGAAGAACACGATTGACAGGACTCACATTTTACTTTCGACAGTTGAAAAAGCACAGAGTTCCCTAATTTTGCCCCGGACTCTATCCTTGAGACAAAATTGGCATCCGAGGCCTTCAGACTTGGGGTTGAATGGAGGGCAGTGCTGCACTGGAATATTCTGCACCTCTCACACCAAGCATCCCAGAGCCGGTCCCTTTCTTACGTGAGAAGGCTTCCCCAACGTGCTCACTGTCTTATGCAGTAGAAGCTGCATGCATCGCCCCACGTGCCCTCCTGCTGCAGTAGGCATGAGGGCAGGATAGGGTCCCGAATTCTCTCGGGCCTGAGCCTGTGCCTTCCTCCGCAGAAATGGCTGCCGGCTGCTACCTTGAGAGGGGTTTGTGGTGCTCTGCTCTGTTACTTTCTCTGCTGGCTGATGGATTTGCATGCCAGAAGCTCCAGATGACAACCTCCTTTTAAAAAGCTGTGTGGAAGGCTGGGGTTGGTGGATAAACCCAGAATCGGAACCACAGGGTTGAACAAAGAAATGCTTGTAAAGCCAGTTGAAGTTTTAATGAAACAATGGCAGTAATAGAGTATTCAGACATGCCAGGGCGTCTACCAAATGCCTGCCAAATTCCCGTGTTCCCTCTCCTTCAATATGGAGCTGCGCCCTTGAAGGCACGCGGGGACTGCAAATGTTCAGGGGATGCTCCCCTCCTGCGGGGACTGGGGGCAGATGTGGCCAATGGGAGCAATCAGGCTTGATAGTTGGGGGCGGTGCCTGGACTCCGACTCCTGTACGTTCCCAAGTATTGCTGCTATTTTTCTCATTTAAATTTCGGTGGTTTTATGGGTGATGATACAGGCAGATGTTAGTTCCCTATCCCACCCCTTTCTGATATGCTGTGCTTGTTAACCCTCAGAACAACGACAACGAGACGGCCCTGCATTGTGCCGCACAGTACGGCCACACGGAGGTAGTAAAGGCTCTGTTGGAGGAGCTCACAGACCCCACCATGCGCAACAACAAATTCGAAACCCCTCTGGATTTGGCAGCACTGTACGGGCGGCTGGAGGTGGTGAAGATGCTGCTGAGTGCGCACCCCAACCTCCTGAGCTGCAGCACGAGGAAGCACACCCCCTTACACTTGGCAGCAAGGAATGGCCACAAGGCTGTGGTGCAGGTGCTGCTGGACGCCGGCATGGATAGCAACTACCAGGTAGCAAGGCAGACATCTCTGCTGGCACAGGGACTCGGTTGGTGGAAGAGGCACAAGCACCATGCTGCTGGGCTGTGTGTGTGTTTAGCACGTTTCACATCACATTCACGTGCTTCTGTTTGTCACTTGATTCTGCTGTGACATCTTAGAGGCAAATGAGCTCTGTGGAGTGAGTCCAGTGTTTTTGCTTGTTTCTTTTCAGGGTGTGAGGCACAGCCTTTAAACCCTGAAAAGAAGTGCTTGTGGGCCATCTCAAAGACAGAAAGGTCCATTATCTTCCCATACATGCCCCACCCACCCACCCAGGGCTGTCTTTTTGCACTGCCACAGCCTCAACTGCCCATGTGATTTAGCACTCCTCTGTGATGGTAGGCTTCTCTGTCAGTACTTCCTTAAGCTTGGCGTTGACTCTCCACGGGGGCCATGAGGTGCTTTTATTCCCTCTCCCCAGGAAGGTGGAGCTTGGTCAAGTTTTCTTGGTCAGCATCCCTACCAGCAGTGGGAGCTCATGCACGTGGCCGGCCTGCGATAGCGCACAGTGGACCCTGGTGGTGTTAGAACCCACACAAGAAATGGTGGGAAGAGGAGCCCCCGAGGCTCTGTACAGCTTAGTTGCCAACCCTCCTCATCCGTGTCCTGTTTGTCATGTGACACACCCGACCGTTCTCATGACGTGCTGCTGCGCTCTTGTTTGCCTTCCAGACGGAGATGGGCAGCGCTTTGCATGAGGCTGCTTTGTTTGGCAAGACCGATGTGGTGCAAATTCTGCTGGCTGCAGGTGAGGTCGGCAGCGCTGATCCATGTGCCAGGCGCTGTTTGAGCCCAGCGTATCTGTGTGGTTAGAGCTGTGTGACTTGGTCCTGGAACACTAGACTGTTGATGACTGTGGGTGAAGAATGTTGGTTGTGCTGCTTGAGAGCTCTGGGTAGCCTTGGGCTTGCCTAAAAATGTTCACTTTCCTGGTCCACCACCTGCTGTCCTTTCCAGGAATCGATGTCAACATAAAGGACAATCGTGGAATGACTGCCCTGGACACTGTGCGGGACCTGCCTTCGCAGAAGAGCCAGCAGATAGCCGCACTGATAGAAGGTATGGGTCCCCGCACATCCGGGGACCAGGGATGGCTAACCTACAGGGCACTGTGCTTGGTGTAGCCTCTATTTTTTTTTAACCGTCTTTCCTTACAGATCACATGACTGGAAAAAGAAGCGTGAAAGAAGTTGATAAGACCTCCACAGCCCAGCTACCTCTCCTCTCCGGCACAGATGCCATAGCACCAAAGTCTCAGGGTGAGGAAAGTCACAAAGTCACAGCCAGGAAAGAGGTGCAGCCTGAGGAGAGTCAGTCATTCTCAGGCAAAATGGGAAGTTCTTAATTCAAATAATAGTTGCAGGGCATTATTAGGACTTACTCAGTTCATTGTCTCCATGCTACATGAAATTTTAGCAAGCACAGCGTAGCTTTTGCTATGGGTATTATCTGTCCTACTTTTCCCTTTTCATTAAAAAAATTTTTTTTTTTTTTTAAATTAAGCCAGGCATGTGTTTTAACCCCAGCACTTGAAAGACAGAGGCAGGCAGCTCTCTGTGAGTCCCAGACCAGTCTAATCTACATAGCTAGTTCCAGGCTATCCAGGGCTACAGAGTAAGACCCTGTCCTTAAAAAAAAAAAAGAAAGAAAAACAATACACATTTTATGCATATGGCCAGGTGTGTTTATGTGCCCTGCATGCATGCAGGGACCCATAAAGGTCAGGAGAGGGTGTTGGGTTCTGTAGATGGTTGTAAGCTGCTGTGTGGGTGCTGGGAACTGAGCCTGGGTCCTCTCCAATAACAGTCAGTGCGCTTAACTCTGAGCCATTTGTCTAGCTCCATGACTGCTTTATTTTGGCCTCTACTTCTGTAGGGATGTGTAATTGGCAGGATCATCTTAAGATCAACTTAGAACTTGTGTTTAGTGTCTCTTTCTATACCAAAACACATGGCAGCACTTTGGGAACAGTTGGGCCAATGAGGGTCTGCTGGCTAGTCCTTGCGTACATGGCAATTATGGCAATAAATCGTTGGTATGGAGGTGGTCTGGGTGGTAGGTGTTCATCTTCAGCAGAATTCTGTGGTTGGTCTTTTTACTCTTTGGGGGCCTGCCACCCAGTTCCCAAATAAATACACAGAGACTTATTCTTACTTATGAATGCCTGGCCTTAGCTTGGCTTGTGTCTAGCCAGCTTTTCTAACTTAAATTATTCCATTTCTCTTTAACTATGTTTTGCCTCTGGGCTTTTTACCTTTCATTACTCTATATATTTTTCTTTCCTTCTTATTCCATGACTGGCTGTGTGGCTGAGTGGCTGACCCCTGGTGTCCTTCTCTCCTCCTCCTTTTCTCCTCCCCCTTCCTCGAGCTTGGATCACGCCTATTTATTCTCTCTGCCTTTGCCTGGCAGCCCCTCCTATCCCTCTCCTGCCTAGCTGTTGGCCATGTAGCTCTTCATTAGACCAGTCAAGTGTTTTAAACAGGCAAAGTGACACAGCTTTACAGAGTTAAACAACTGCAACATAAGAGAATGTAACACATCTTTGCATCATTAAACAAATATTCCACAGCATAAACAAATGTAGCACATCATTAAACTAATATTCCACAACATTTCCCCCTTTTTGTCTAAACAAAAATGAAAAGTTTTAACTTTAACATAGTAGAAAACTATATACAACAAAAACAGTTATCAAGAATAACATTTACAATATTCAGTCCATTTGTATTTGTGAAAGTCAGAAAATACTTCATTGTCTATCTTATCTTAGTGATTCCAAAGTTCTATACCTAATTTACTTTCTATCATAACTAGGGAAAACTACAACTATGACTATTTAGTCTTTAACTCCATCGAAGACTCCAGAAGGATGTAACAGAGACATTTGGCTGTCTGGACAGTCACCCAAAGTTCCTCTGCACCATTGAGGCATCCATTTTTGACCTGCAATGAAGCAGGAAATTTGAAGGACTGTCCTGCCTTGTTTTGGCGAAGTTCAGCAGTCACTTTCCTCTCTGTCCTGCAGAATATCTGGCAGACTCTTCTGTGAAGCAGGAATCTCAATGGACTGTCCTGCCTTGTCTTCTTGTCTTAGCAAAGTTCAGAATCTTTTTCCTATGTGTCCTGCATGTCCAGTCTGTACAGCAGTCAAAGCAAGAACAGTTTCTCTCCCAAATGGCTAGCCTTGCCACATTGAAAGCAAACTCCATATGGAGGTTTTTTTTGATGCCCATCATCTTTTTATGAAGTAAATTGGTGCTGCCAGGAGCAGATGTGTCTCATTGTTATGAAAAACCTTAGGTTATTAAACATCTTAAACGCCATATTATGTAGGTAGGTCTTTGAAGTGTTTGAAAATCACCTGTCTAAAATATGCCTGTTTAACCTTGAAAACATACCTAATGTGACTACAAGATTGATTATTGTAGATTAACTACTAACCTCATTTCTTAATTATACATTGCATTTTAAAATGAGCAGCATAAGCACAATACCCCAAACAAGAGTAGAAACATATAACAGTAAAACAAAAATAACTGTAAATTTATATCAATATATTAAAATCCATGCCAGTGCAAAATGTCTGAGATTAATAGTTGTCTTTTTATCCTATATTCTTATATTCCCCTAAATGATAACCAACATCTGTAACCCACCAAATAACCTCTTGAGAATGTGGGTTCTCTAGACTGCTTCCTGTTGTCTGTGGGTGAAGGCATCTTTAGGGGTCCCTAAGGAAATTGAGATAATGGCCACATCCTGGAAAGACCAGCTGCAACCTTTGTTGATATATATCACCTATCAAGATTCAGGAGGTCTTCCCCATCAAACCTGATCCATATCAACCTGGAAGGAATTTCCAGCCTCTTGTTTCCTGTGGAAACAAAGGCAAACAAAACCTCTTCTCAAAGCAATGCATTTTGTTAGCAATTTTAAAGCTAAGGCATTCTTAAAATATCTAGGCTGGTTTATTTCAGCAGTCCCTCTTTCAATCCCATGTCTCTCAGCAGCTGTCATTTGCTTATCAGCAATCAAAAAATTCAGAATCCAGACTCACTGTGTATTTCCCTTCTCTATGTGGCTTATTCTTTTTTTTTTATGTTACTTCTCTCTTTAAAAAACTTTTATTATTATTTAAAACCACTTACTTTTTTTCTATGACTGTCTATATCCTTTCTTAAGCCTATGCACATTGTTAAACACACTGTAATCCATTTAGAGTTTTTTTTATCTGAATCTGTCTTTACTGTGTATCCCTATCCGTTTCTGACCGCATGAGCCTTTAAACTGCTAAGTGACATGGCTAGGACCTCTGCCACAGCTTTGGCAGCTGGCTCTGCCTGCTTCTAGGGTCTTTGAGAGCCAAGCCTTGGGCCCTAGGGGTAGGTGACTGAGAACTGCATTCAGCCCCCACCCCCCAAGTTCTGTGCCAGTGCTCTGCACTGTGGCAGGTGTTTTTTACTAATTTTTTGTTCCTACATAGTGTGAAAAAGGCTGTTTAAGTGCTCTGCTGTACAGCAAGGTTTCTTTTTTCTTTTTCTTTTCTTTTTTTTTTTTTTTTTGGTTGGTTTTTTTGGGGGGGGGCGGTGTTTGAGACAGACTTTCTTTGTCCTGGCTGTCTTGGAACTCACTCTGTAGACCAGGCTGGCCTCAAACTCACTGAGATACGCCTGCTTCTGTATGTGCCACCACTGCCCTGCTAGCAGAGTTTCTTAAAGGAACTATATCTCCCCCTATCCCCTCCTTTTATTTTTTCTTCAGCTTTCTCAAGCCCTAGGTGGATATTCAAGCCTCACGTTGGTACGTCACAATGTGGTTTTTTTTTTTTTTTTTTTTTTTTTTTGCTCTTTGGGGCCCGCCACCTAGTTCTCAAATAAATACACAGAGAGACTTATTCTTACTGTGGATGCCCACTTCTTAGCTTGGCTTGTTTCTAGCCAACTTTTCTCTCTTAAATTATCCCGTTTCTCTTTAACTACATTTCACCTTTGGACTTTATACCTTTCTTTATTCTGTATCTTTCTTTCCTTCTTACTCTGTGGCTGGCTTTGTGGCTGGGCAGCTTACCCCTGGCATCTTCTCCTTCTCTTTTTCTCAATCCTCCCTCTTCTCTCAAGCCTAGATTTCTCCTCCTATTTAATCTCTCTGCCTGGCGGCCCCACCTATTCTTTCTCCTGCCTTGCTATTGGCCATTCAGCTCTTTATTAGACCATCAGGTGTTTTAGACAAAGTAACACAGCTTTACTGAGTTAAACAAATGTAACATAAAAGAATGTAACTCGTCTTTGCCTCATTAAACAAATGTAACACATCTTAAACTAACATTCCGCCATAGAATCCTTTCTGGTTTACTGAACATTTACTGAATCATCCTGTGGGATGATAAAAGACAAAGACAATAAATCCTAATTGACAGCACAGCACCCCCCAAATGGAGATCGTAATAAAGAAACAGTAAAGCAACATAAAAAGGGAGGGCCTCAGGCTCCCGGCCTGTCTGTGCTGGCTTCCTCAGCCCCTGCCGGCCCCCACTCCAAACTTTTACTTGATTTTGGAATCCCCTGGCAGTGGAATCAACCACTCACTGAGCTCTTAGCTTTCCAGGAGCTCACGCTGATATTTGTGGCCACTCAGGGATGCCATTTCTAATCGCACTGAGGAGACAGCCGCCAAGTCATATAGCACCTTGTCTCAGGAAGGTTTGCTTTTCTCTGAGTGTGTGTGGCTTTCATGAAATCCTTTAAAGTAGGTTCCGGGTCCAAGGAGAAGCCCTGCCTCATGCACACTCCTTTAATCCCAGCACTCAGGAAGCAGAGGCAGGCAGATCTCTGTGAGTTCAAGGACAGCCTTTTCTGCATAGTGAGTTCAGAGGCAGGTAAATTTCTGTGAGTTTGAGGACAGTCTGGTCTTCAAAGCAAGTTCCAGGACAGCCAAAGCTACACAAAGAAACCCTGCCTCAAAAAAACAAAAAACAAGAAAGCAAAAAAATCAACCTTAATTTAAAGCATTACTTTTAATTTTCAGTTATACATTGCTGCATTTCAGGTGAAGTTCTCATTCACATGGTATTGAGATACTGGAGTCTTACAAAGGACATGGGAATTACGTATTTAAAGTAGTTTCTTTTCTTGGGGAATTGGACCCAGGGCTACATGCATGCTAAGCTGGAGTTCTACCACTGTGCTGCACTCTTCTATATTGAATCAGAGAAAATCAGTCCTTGTCCTTATCAAAGTGACCATGTTCCCTGTGGGTTAGTGTTCATTACGATTCATATTGCTGAGGAGTCTTTGCTCAGCCAGAGTGTCTAGAACCCAGGGCTCTGCCCCCTTTTACTAACGATCTTGCCCTGTCCTCTTCTCCAGGGAATGTGGAGAAAGCAGTAAGTGAACTGATCATTGATTTTGATACACATGCTGAGGAGGAGGGTCCCTACGAGGCGCTCTACAATGCTGTGTCCTGCCAGTCCTTGGACAGCACGGCCAGTGGGCGATCGTCTGACCGAGATTCCGTGAACAAGGAGGCCGAGGCCACTGGAGCAAGACCTACTGGAGTGAGGCCTGTACGTGGCCAGGGCTGAGCCTCCTGGGGGATGTGGTGGCCGCCGTGGGGTGCTGGCCGGAGGAGGTCTGCCGCTGCCCGTGTTTCAGAGGCCTGAGCCCCCCGCTGTTCTTGGGGCCTCTGTCTTGTCTCTCCTGTTCCGTGTGGTAAAACTTCAGGTCACACTGAGGCAGAGCTTTGTTTCTTCAAGCTCAGCACAGCCTGTTTGCGTCTCTCCATCCTCCACGTCCTTAGCACAGATCCGAGTCTCTGTTCTGGTGTATCCTTGAGAGCAGAGCCACCCAGTGACAGGAGTTGCTGGCTGTTCCCAGTCCTGCTTGTCCTGCCTTGGGGGAGGGCGCTGCAAGATGTGGTCAGACTGTGTGCACTTATTAGACATCACGTCTGTCGGTTGGTTCTTTATTAGCCCCTTTCCACGCGGGCAGCACTGTTTCTCCTTGGTCTGTGCCTCTGTCTTGGCACTGCTTTGTTCCTGGGCCTCCAGACTCCTACTCGCCCTTCTCCCTCAGAGTCAGTATGCCTTGTCTGCAGCCCTGTCCCCACTTTCTTTCCATCTCCACACGTTGTCGTGAGTTTTCATACCCTGGTGGTTGTCTGACCTGGGTGGCTAACCACCTTGAGACAGATATGGGGCATATGTGGGTTTTTTTCCTGTTGGCCTTCCCTTCTGGCCCAGTTCTGGCAGGGGACAGGGTTGTCCTTGACCTTTCTAACTGGCCTGGGAAAGGCCTAGAACTTCAGGGAGTGTTCTTTGTTGGTGGTCTCCCTGCCCTGCCCTGATGTGATAGCAGTGTTTGAGTGTGAGTTCCAGTGAGCCCTCTAGTGTGGCAGCCTAGCAGAGGAGGTGTGAGCAAGAGCTGCAAGCACACTCTCTGAGTGGTGAAAGGGGAGCCTTTGCTAAGCATGGTGTTTCTCTTCCCTATTGGTATCTAACCTGTGTGTGAAGGCTTTGCTTTAAGTGAGGCTTACAGGTGTCTCCCAGTAGGGGGCGCTAGTGCCTTTGCTAGAAGCCACACAGTTCAGAAGAGAAAAAAAAAGCCGGAGCATCTTGGCGTGCACACTTGTGTTGTGGCCATTCTTGTTCTCATTTTCTGGCCTCACAGAAGGATTGAGTGATGGAGGCTGGTGTGCAGTAGAGAAGCATGTTTGAACAGAAAGGTCTTGGGTGCCAAAATCCAAAATAGCATCTTTGCAGATTTCTCTGGAAATCTCTACCATTCAGCATTCCAAGCTCCGCCTACTTTAGCAACAAAGAGCTGACCAGCAAGCCTGGGGCTGAGCTTGGGGCCAGCCAAGCTGACCCTCCCCTGAGTAGGGGCCCCAGCCCTGCAGAAAACAATGGGAAAGGTACAGGCGCAGTGGTTCCCGTCTCCAGCTTTGCCACACCAGGGTCATACATGTTCCTGAAGTTGCCCACCCTTCATTCACCTGCCCAACATCCCCTTCAGTGAGTTCCTTACTGTGGGAGAGGGTTGGAAAACCACAGCCTGCTGACAGGAGCCCGTGTGTTTGAATGAGGTTGTTTTGGAATCTGGTCACATGCACCATCTGCCTGGCGTCTGTGGCAGAACTGACTGTGAAGCCTGGTATAGTTGCTTTATGTCCTTTCAGAGCAAGCTTGCCAGCCCCACCCCAGGGAGCCTGGTGCTCATGATCCTGTCCAGATGAACAGGAGGGACACATGTCCTATATTTGTCGTTGAAGGGGGTGACTAAAACCAAGAGATGTGGGGCTGGGTGTGGTGGCACATGCTGCTAATCCCAGCACCCAGAGGCAGAGGCAGGAGGATTTCTGTGCAGCCAATCTGGTCTGCCTAGCAAGTCCTGTGACAGCCAGGGCTACATGGTGAGACCCTATCTCAAAAACACAAAAACAAAATAACCCCCAAACCAAGAGATGTTTTGTTGAGTTGAGGATGACTCGCTGAAACTACAGGTGCTAAGAGATTGGTGTGGAACTTTTCCTGATGAGTAGGGATGACCAGCAACACAGCGTTGGAGTCTGAGCAAGGACAAACGTTCCATCTTTGGTTGCTTTTCCCCTTGCTTCCCCGAGAGTCTGGGCTTTAGAAGAGCTCCAGAGCTGGGTCTTTTAATCTCAAGTTTCTTCTTTTCAGTGTAGACTGAAAGTTGAGCCTCTGCCTTTGCTGTCAGGTTTTTGTGTCTGTCGTGTGGAGTATTTGTGCCAGCGAGGCAGTTGTGAGCTCTCCGTGCTGTTCCCCTTGTGGCCCGGAAGGAGGTGTTTATGATCTTTGCTGCAGACATCAGATAGCACAGCTGATTGGATTGTGTCTGGGTGTGGGGTCCTTCATCTGCTCAGAGACTGGACCGTAACTTTAGGCTCCTGGGGGAATTCTTTACATAGAACTAAAATAAGGGTAAGCCGAAAAGTTAAATATTGAAAAGGAGAGATGGTAGAATATTTGTTTTTCTTCTGCAGAGGGAACGCCCACCGCCTCCAGCAAAGCCGCCACCTGATGAAGAGGAGGAAGAGCGCGTAGATAAGAAGTATTTGCCCTTGACAGCCTCTGAGGTAGAGGGTTGGGGTCACCCCTTCACTGACATAGCATTTGTTAAATGGTAGATGTGTGAGCTCAAAAGGAGGCTTTTAGGATTTTTTTGTATGTGCATGTATGTTATGCACCACATGCCTGCCTGGTGCCCGTGGAGGTAGGATGAGGGTGTCAGATCCCCTGGAACTGGAGTTAGGTGGTTGTGAGCCGCTGTGTCGTCGGTGCTGGGATGAGTCCGGGTCCTCTGAAAGAGCAGCCGGTGCTCTTAACTGCTGAGCTGTCTCTCCAGCCCCTGGGCATGGAACCCAGAGCCTTGTGTGTGCCAAGCAAGCACTCGGTCACTAAGCCATTTCCCCAGCCTGTATTCTTTTGTGAGGAAGGATTGTTGCATTTGTGTGAGAGTATGAGGCATACATGTGAGTGTCTTGATACAAGGTTCCGAGTACCCTCATCCTTGCCATTGTATGAATAGTACAATGTTATCAAGTTTTGGTGGTTGGGCCCCAGAGGGCTCCTTTCTGTTTTAACCCTTCCACTGCTTCCTGTAAAGACTGTATCCAAACATGAATCAGGTTAGAGGTGACAATTGGAAAAGATAGACTTTGGTCTGGTTACTTTTGCTACATGATATTTTATTTTCAAGTTTATTAAATAATCAAGTTTATAAAAATTAAATAAAAAATAAAAGATAAAGGAGGTATGTGGGAAGGGTGGGAAGGAAAGAGGTGGTTATTTGAAACAGTCTACTTTTTTTTTTTTTCCAAGACACAGTCTCACTAAGTAGCTCTGTATGTCTTGGAACTCACTATGTAGACCAGGCTGGCTTCGAACTCACAGAGAACCGCTTGCCTCTGTCTCCTGGGTGCTGGGATTAAAGGCCTGTGCCACTGTGTTCAGCTACAGTTTTCCTTTTTTTCTTTTTCTTTTCTTTCTTTTTTTCTTTTTTTCATCCTTTGGAAATGTTTCCTAATAGCCTGGAATTCTAAACCAGTTGAACCAACACAGTTGGTTTTTGGGAGACCATGACAACGAGAACCCTGAACTTGCCTATTTGCTGTTATTATGGGTGCATAAATACAGAGGAGACATGGCCTGAGTCATGGGTCTCTTGATGATCCAGACAGGATCTTTATTATTTTATTTTATGTATATGGGTAGTTTTTTCCGGGCATGTTTGTCTGTCTGTGACTCAAAACTGTGCCTGGGATCCTGAGAGGCTGAAGAGGGCATCAGATCCCCTGGAACTGGAGTTTCAGATGCTTGTGAGCTGCCCAATGTGGGTCCTGGAACCTACACTCTGGTCCTTTGCAGGAGCAGCAAGAACTCCAACCCCACCATCTTAGTTTCCAACTCTCTCAAAGCTTTAAAACTAAACCTCACATTGAGACAGTGATGTCAATAAACTTTCTGCCGATTTATTTTGTTTATAGTACTTGGAGGACTGAACTCAGCAGTCTCTGGTGCTAAGGAAGGCTTTGTGACCAAGCCCAATCTGAGGACTGTGTACATGTCAATCATGTGACCCAGGATTTGACCGTAGAAGAGCTTATTCGAGCAATGACCTCATCATGATGCCAGACATGAGACATCACGCACGTGCTCGTGCACACACCCACACACACCCACACAGGAAAAGTTTTTACTCCTCCTGATGGGGTACCAGCTGCCATGGGCTGGCCCTGGTCTCCTCTGTGATGAGGCTTCTCAGCTACCCACACCATGGATTCTCCAAGCCACAGCTGGGTGATGGCTGGCTGCTTGCAACCTTTCTGTGCCCAAGCAATGCTGCTCTCCACAGAGATTCTTTAGCTTTGAGTCATTGCCAGCCCTGGAGGAAAAGGGAAAGAAGATTAAGAAATAATCTAGTAAAAAACAGAATCCTTTCTTTTGACAACCAGTTCTTGCCATAGTCACTGTAACACAGGGCCACTTCTGTGGGAGCAAGGATGTCTGGAAGAAAAGTTTCTTGTTGACTGTGAAGGTTTAATCCTTTAGTTTGGTCATGGCCAGAACAAGAGGAAAGGAACACCCCAGTGTATTGTCTGGGCCCAAGCAGGAGCTCTCATTAGCAGTTGAGGAAGAGAAGGCGCCCATTGGCTGGAGGAAAGTGAGGCCAATCTGATCAGAACCTGAGGAACTGCATTTAATGACAGTAGCTCTGCTGTGACCTTTGCATTAACCTTGGACGGGTCCCTGGCCCTTTCTGAGTTTTCAGATAAACTGGCCAGAATCAGGTCCCCGGCTGTGACTGGTGTCCCAGCTGTGGTGGAGGATGCGTTCTGCTCACATTTGCCCTGCCTGGTGGACTCATTTGCCACTGAAATCTTCTGTCCTGCCCTGTTTGTAGGCTTGGCATCCTGGCGGTCTGCTACTTTTCAGGGAAGCATGCCTGGGTCTGGGTGAGAACTCTTGCTGAGGCAGTAATACTGGGAATCAGATTTCCAGGACTCTGCTTGAGGGATCATATGGGTGAAAACCTGCAGAGCCCAGATTCCTGTCAGTGAAGCCTGTGGTGTTAAGTTGACACGGTGTGAACTACTTAATGGTCCCTCTTTGTCCCCTTAATTGTGTTCCTGTGAAAACAGACCAATAAACGATGCCCAGGGCTCCCAGAGTAAAGGCACCTTTAGTTCCGGGTGGGGTACCTGCTGTGCTCAGCAGTTTTAGAGTGAGACCATTGTTCTGCCATCAGAGAGGCAGCCTTGTTAATAAGACTGGGAGTGCTGTCCTCTCTTCAGGAGGACTTGTAAGCCCTGCTGCTTACAGTGAGCTGTCCCCACAGAGGGGACTCTGGTGAATCACTAACCTGGTGCTTTTCCAGTGAGTGGTAGGAGGTGTCTGTATGTGTAAAGAAGCTTCCCTTGTAGGATCTGCTACTGTTCTGTTAGGTATGAGAGGGAATCCCAGCTACCCCCACTTCACTCCCAGGCTGTACTTACCACTTCAAACAGCTCTGGAAGTTTTGTGCTCTGGCTTGATTGCAGTAGCTGGTATGTGATTATTCTTAACTTGCCTTTAAAACACATCCGCATCAGGGCAGATGAGTAGAATTATCAGGGCAGGAGTCTCCACAACCTTTCCCTGTGTCTCCAGCACTGTGGTTTTACCATCTTGGCTCTAATGCCAGGACTAGCTGAGGAGCCCCTGATGCTCACCTAACTGGAGCTAGTGTATTTGCTGTATGGGAGGTGCTTACCTGCTTGAATCAAGACCTTTTCGGTGGACAAAGCTGCTGTTCTCCCACAGAAACTCACATTGCTAGTTGCTGACTCTCAAGACTGTTGGAGGCATCTGAAGTCACGTTATAATTCAGTAGAAAGCTAGCTTTCAGGAGATCTGTTCCCACAGCTCTTGGGATCTGTGAAGAGGCAAGTTACAAGCTAGTTGTGGTGGTTCATGCCTTTAATCCTGGTCCTGGGGAGGCAGAGGCAGAAGGATCTGCCTGTTGAGGATCAGCCCGGTCTACACAGCAAGTTCCAGACTAGCCAGGGCTGCAACAGCAGAGGAGAGGGAAGAGGAGGACAAGGACAGGCCATTTAAGTGGCAAGAGTATTTTGTTTTCTTTTGAGGTGGATACTAGCCTTTGGGTAGAATATGTGCATGTCAGAGAAGAAGCATGGAGAAAGATGGCAATCACTGTGCAGCTTAGGTAACAACTAGAAAAGTATTCTCATAGAAACACTGTGGGGAGAGAGGGGAGAGAAGAAAGGCTTGGATTTTACCGTTTTATGGAGGATAAAATGGAGCCAAAAACAAAAAAGAACTGGTTTAGTCACACTGTGGAGATTTCATATACAGGAATTGTTTTCTATTTTTCTGTTGCTGAGTCTGGGTTTATCAAGAAAAGAGGTTTATTTGACTCACAGGTGGGATGCCAAAAGTCCCGTGAAGCTGTTCATTAGCTTCTGGTTAGGGCAGTTTCAGCTGCGTCACAGCGGGGCCGAGCACGGGGGTGCCGGGCTCATGTGGTAACACCCCTTTGCTGCGGTGCCACATAAGCTACAGCTCCTCTCAGGAGTGGGTTTGTTAGGAGAGGAGTCCTGAGGACCACCAACCCACCATGCTCCATCTCTGGCGTGTTGTCTCCTATCCCCGCTGCACTGGACGTCGGGCTTCTGGCATGGTAACCTTGGGGAGTGAGCCAGAACGCATGGAGGAGGACTAGAAAAGCACCTGAGTCCACAGGGTGCCCGACTCGTTCCCTGCCTTGGCCTGCCCTGCAAGGTAGCGGGAATGGGAGCTTTGTTACATACCTCCCGTCTCTGTGCCCAACGGATTCTGGGTGTTTCTGTCTCCTAGGGCCTGGCTTTGAGACCCCGGATTCAGAGCAGTGTCCCCCGGGAGGAGGACGAGCACCCGTATGAGCTGCTGCTCACGGCAGAGACCAAGAAGCTGGGGGCCCCCGACGGAAGGACTAAAGGTACTCCCTGCTTCACTCCGGGGCACAGGAAAGCATGGCGGGAGGGTGGGTGCTGAGGATGTGGGTCATGCAGCTAAGGTTAAGTCCGGGGCCTCGTGCTCGCTCTTGTCCAGTACCTGGACTCCATGCCCTTGGGTGGGTGGGGACACAGCACTCCCACCTGTGCAGCCAGGGCAGGGCAGGGCAGGGCACCCAGGTGACAGCTCTGGGAGAGGGACAGCAAACACCACCGTGGAGACTGGGTGGAGTCTAGCAAGCTAGGTTGTTCAGGCCCATGCTGATGGCAGGGTGGACTCCGTGGTTCCTGACCTCAGGGCAGTGTGCTCCTTGTCAGGGTCATGACGGGCTATCACCTGTAACTACAGTGCTTTGTCACTGTGGCTCACTTGTATTGCTTCAGCAAAGTCCATTCCGGACATAAGTCCCAGCCCTGCAGAGAGGAGGGCGCACGGGCACCGGGCTGACTGAAGGGCGGTGTCTGGAGGGAACCTGCCTGTCCCTGCTCCCCACATGTAGAGCTATGAGGTCCTTCACCGCGCATGCCCACTGTCACCAGTTGGTTCTGTCACTCACAGCTTGGTCGGGTACCCCAGCACACTGCCTCTCACCCTGTTCAGAGGCCTCCCCTGGGCGTGTAGGAACGGCCTTCCTATTCATAGTGGCTGTTTGTGTCCTGTAGTTTCCACTGGGGACTTCTCGGAGAGGTTGGACTTTAGATGCAGTGAGATGCATCTGTTTGTGTCCTGTAGTTTCCACTGGGGACTTCTCGGAGAGGTTGGACTTTAGATGCAGTGAGATGCATCTGTTTGTGTCCTGTAGTTTCCACTGGGGACTTCTCGAAGAGGTTGGACTTTAGATGCAGTGAGATGCATCTGTTTGTGTCCTGTAGTTTCCACTGGGGACCTCTCGGAGAGGTTGGACTTTAGATGCAGTGAGATGCATCTGTTTGTGTCCTGTAGTTTCCACTGGGGACTTCTCGGAGAGGTTGGACTTTAGATGCAGTGAGATGCATCTGTTTGTGTCCTGTAGTTTCCACTGGGGACTTCTCGAAGAGGTTGGACTTTAGATGCAGTGAGATGCATCTGTGTTTGTGCACAGTCTGTGAGGAACTGCCAGCCAGGACCAAAATAGGGGCCAGTCTGAGCACAACAGAGGGTTTCCCTCTGTCCCTCTGCCTCGGAGACAGGGCCTCTGATGTCTGTCCCAGGGATCTGCCCTTTCAGAACGGTACGTGAATGGAGTCATTCAGCGTGCACCTCTTGTCCAGTGCATCTGAGAACCATCTGTGCTGGTCTTCAGTCATTTGTCCCTTTTCATTGCTGGGATGTTCCTTTATAGAGGTGTGCCAGTTTATCCTTTCCCACCCAGGGACAGTGAGTCATTTTCAGTTTTCCACAGTTGCAGGTACAACTACTCTATTTCCATTTTTCATTCAGGCAGAGGTTCTCATTCACTGGGAAGCTCCAGTGCCTTGGCTGTATGAGTTTGCCCGTCCTGTGGGTACATCCTTAATTTAGAGCAGGCACAGTTCTGGTGCCTTCTCTAGAGTCTGAAATGACATGAGCCATGCCTAGCCATTCACAAACTATAATCCCAGTGCTCTGGAGACTGAGGCAGGGGATTACTATGAACTCCAGAGTTCCAGTCTGGGTGGGGCTATAGTGTGAGCCCCTTTCTAAAAAAAAATCATGGAAATTAACTTTGGCCAAATAGGCCTGTACTCTCAGGTTGCATTTGAAGCTGGTGCTCCGTGAAGGAAGAGGGTGATTCTTTGAGAAGCTTCATGTGGGATGACTGCACACAGCTAGCTCAGCCTTTCAAGTGAACGGGAAGGAACGAAGGCTTTCTGAGTGGGCCTGTCTCCTGGCTGCTGGGTGTCCTTGATAGGGATTTTCTGTCCCAAGGTCAGGAGTTCTCCCAGTTCCTGGAAGCTTCGAAAGAAGACTTATAATCTCATGCCTGCCCCTCTGTTCCTTGCTCTGCTCTGCCCTGTTGGGCTGTTGAGAGTGAGTGCTGTGGGCAGCCTGTTTAATTGAACCATAGTGTGTGTGTGGCACTCTGCCTGCAGGCTCGCCCTTTGGTGTGGCTCACTGGAGCTTTCAGACAGGGGTGAGGCATTAACTGTGAAACGGACTTACTGGTCTCTCAGAAGCCCTGACTGTGGTGTCAGCAGTCTGAAACCTCTGGCCCAGAAGGGAAGCAATCAGCAGCCTATGGTGCTTAGTTCAAACGAGTCCTCTCTCCTTTTCCATTAATGTCATTTTCGTATGCAGCTTTTATGAACTAATTGATCTGTTTTCCAAAGGTTATGTTTATGTTAATGTCAATGAGACAGAACTTGGCCTACCTTAGTCTGTAGTGTGGGGTGGAACAGGAGATACTTTTGAATTGCCTTGTTAATGATACTGGTATATACTCACCAAGAAGAAAAAGAAGCAAGCATTACAAGAGTACATAGAGATGGCATGCTGAGGCCAGCTCTTTGTTCTCAGAATTGTGGAGGCATGGCCGCCTCAGGCCATTGCTGTCTTCATGCAGGGGTGGCTGTGAGGTAGCCGACTCACATTTAACCCAGAATGGAGTCACATGTGACTTTGAGAATTTACTTTTTGTACCTGTCTGTAGATCATGGATCCAGTTTTGTCTTGGTTCTTAAGTGTTGGGCTCTTCTTTCTTCATCGCTGCTAAACAGCCCCTCTCAGTTTTTATTTCCAGTCGGTGGATATGCGTGTGTCCAGGGTTCTTCTGTTGTGAGTTGTGTTGCTGCAGGCATGCTGTGTATACACTAGCAGAAGGAAGAGAGGAGACCACCCTACCCACCAACCCCACCCCAGGCAGACTGCGCCCGCCCCACCGTGCACTGTCACTGTGATGGGGACACTGTGAGGCAGTGGGGCTGGAGAGACGGCTCCTGGTTAAGACATTATGCTGCTCTGGCAGCGGACCCGGGTTTGCTCCCTGGAACCCACATCAGGCTGCTCACAACCACCTTATCCAGTTCCAGGGATCCAGTACCCTCTTCTGGCCTTTTTGGGCACCTGCATACACATGGCATACACTCATAAAGATATATATATATATATATATATATATATATATATATATATATATATATTAAAATATATATATATTAAAAGACAGTTCTTCAAGAAAAAAATAAA
This sequence comes from Peromyscus californicus insignis, assembly GCF_007827085.1. Lineage (NCBI taxonomy): Eukaryota > Metazoa > Chordata > Mammalia > Rodentia > Cricetidae > Peromyscus > Peromyscus californicus. Next base: position 4,649,223 of record NW_026294491.1, read on the forward strand.
ATTAGCAAATTAGCAGTGGGGGCTCAGTCAGCACATGCCTTGTAAGCCTGAGACCAAACATGGGACATGAACATGAATTTTTTCCTTTCTTTGTTCTTTGGTTTTGTTTTATTTTTTTGAGACAAGGTTTCTCTGTGTAGCCCTGGCTGTCCTGGAACAGTGCCTGGCTGATAACATGAATCTCTATTCTCAGTGCCAGGGAGATAGAAACAGGAGAGCCCTCCATCCGGTCTTGGTGAACCCCCAGGTTCAGTGAGACACCCACTCTCCCAGGATGGGGAATGAACCTTAGGAATAGCACTGAGGTTGACTTTGACTGGTGATCTATTCGTGCACACACACATACATCAGTGTGAAAAGGCACATGGACACATATACCTGAAAAAGCAAAATTGGCCAATGCTTTAACGTCTGAAGATCTACGTTCTTGTGTATTTAGTTCCTAAGTTGCCTATGTTGTTTTCAGTTTTCTTCCTTACATTAAAATTAACGGTGTCTGGGTGAGGTGGTACACACTGTAGTCCCATCATTTGGAAGGCAGAGGCAGGAGGGTCTTTTAAGTCCAGGAGTCCTTAGAGCATCCCAGATGTAATGTAGGCACCGTCCCGCCCCCTATCTCAAAAAAGAAAAGAAAATAGTGGCAGTAGAAATGCTTCTTGTGTCAGGCGGTGGTGGCACACGCCTTTAATCCCAGCACTCGGGAGGCAGAGCCAGGCGGATCTCTGTGAGTTCGAGGCCAGCCTGGTCTACAGAGTGAGATCCAGGACAGCCAGGACTACACAGAGAAACCCTGTCTCAGAAAACCAAAAAAAAAAGAAAAAAAAAGAAGAAACGCTTCTCGTAAGTCTGAGTGGTGTGGCACGGTGGCCTGAGAGGGGAGGCGTTTGAAGTCACTGAGGCGGCAGAGGGAGCTGCAGCCAGAGTGGGTAGAGCAGGACACGCACAGCACGCGCGGCCTCTGGACTTGGTGTAGCCTCTAGCTCTGTGCAGCTGTTACACGTCATCTGAAGGAGGCAAACTCAGACGCAAGAGAGCGATAGGGTTAATCACAAACAGCACTGGGAGTGATGCAGGAACAGGTAGGTAGCCTGACCTGAAGTGATTGTAAAAAGCTGTAAGAAATCTTGTTTGATAAGCAGGGTGCCACCACCCCTGGGGGAGCATTCAGAATAGTTGGGGGCATCTTGAGTTGTGGAGTCAAACACGATGGGAAGCACAGAAATGGCCCTGTCACACTGGTCCTGTGTTTGAGACAGTTTGAGTCACAAAGGATCCCTACTCGCCTAAAATGGGCCTCAGTCTTGGAGAGCAGGAATGCTCAGCCTGTAGCGGCACAGGAGAGTTTCCACCAGATATGTTGTTCACGCCCATGGACCTGGAAAAACCCAGCCGCCGGAGAAAGTGTTAGCAGATCCTTGAGACAGAAAACGCATGACCCCCCAAAAGCGCCAGGCCCACATGGGATTTATGATAGTTTTAGGGATAGGGATATCCCTCTGCGGTACAACTTGTCTCAAACACGGGGCCGGTGTGACTGAGGCACTTCTTTCTGTTTGAGCGCTCTGTGCTTCGCTGTCAGTGTTTGACTCTGTGCACTGACATCCCAGGCATGTGACCACTCACAAGTGCAGTGACAGCTTCCCAGGCTTGATAGCACAGAGGAAGGAGCCAGGAGGGCTAACCAAGAGCTGTGAAGTGAGGCTTAGCGTGAGCAGGCTGGGGGGCCTGTGCAGCGGTGGGGGCCCATGTGGTGCTGTACAGTCAAGTTGATGTTCCTGAGAGCTGTGCACTTGAGTTAGAAGACTGATCACTGAAGGGGAGGGGCCTGTCCCCTCAGTCCCTCTGCTCCTGGCCTCTCCCATTCTCACATGGCCTTGCTGCTGCTGGTTAAGTCAGAGTTCAGAAAGAGAAAATAATGCCAGTGTTCAGTCCCTATCTTTACCTGAAAGTCCAGGCTGGCTTTTCCCGGCAGAAGTGTACATGACTGAGTGTGTAAACAGGCAGCGTGGCAGAGCCACAGCAGCAGCTGCTCCCCAGCCTCTAACTTAGGCTCCTGACACAGCCAGGCTGGGACCACGTGCCTCCCACTGCTGCTGCTTTGGGGTTAGAACAGTTGACTTTCCCTCTGGGTGAATGATCCTTGTGAGCATGGCGCCTGTATTTCCTTCCACACAATGCTTTGACAGCTGTTTATAGACGTGGACATGTGTGATAAATACAGAAAACAGTCGAAAGGCAGAATGTGTTAAATTCATATGAAAGAGATAAAAAAAGAAAAACAGTTTGATGTTCAAAAGGGAGACAAATTATGTCCATGTAAGAAATCAGAGATAGCTTTACAAAGAGAAGGTCTGAGCTAAGCCCTGAAATAGAGGATTCAACTCAGTAGGCAAGACTGGGGAAGGAGCTGACCAGAGGTTCCAGGCAGGGGTGTGGTACACTTAACGGTGGGGCGGAGGGGGGAGGGGGAGTGTTGCCTGGAGCTCGGCCAGCACTCCAGTTTGGCTGGAACAAAGGGAACTTGTCATAGAGTGTTGGCTCTCAAATGTCAGTCTTTATTCCAGAGACAGAGCAGTACTGTTAGCTTTAGGAGGGGGTGACAGCATAGGAGCTGCCCTTTTAGAAAGAGAGAACTTGGGAGTCTCGGCTGGGGAGAGGCTGGAGGCAGGATAGCTTGCAGCCAGGAACCTTCATGAGTCTCTGAGGGTAACTAGAACTGTCCTGGAGGGACGAGAGGAAGCTCTGGGGAGGAGGAAGGGGTGGGATGACAGGAGGGTGTCACCAAGTGTGGATGAGCAGGGGCTGGGTGCTGAGGGAGACTGTGAGGTGTCTAGCCTGGCTGAGAAAGTATTATGTAACCAGTAAACGTGGGGAGTCCGGAAGGTTGGGATTGAGGAAAGATGCTAAATCTAGAGTTCTGTGTGGCAGGAGAACATGTGTGTGGATGTGCCATAACACCCGGAACGTGGATCTGAGGATTAGGAGAGACGCTGAGGTTAGAGGAGGAGCCTGAGCCAAAGAGGAAAGAATAGGAAGCCTCAGCAAGCTGCATGCCCCCTGCAGAAATGCCTCAGCAAGCTGCATGCCCCTGCAGAAATGCCTCAGCAAGCTGCATGCCCCCTGCAGAAATGAGCACAGGGCTGGGTCCTGTTGCTTCCCGTTAGTCACAGTCCTGGTGGCTGTTCAGGTTCAAGTCGTTAGCATGGGAAGGAGAAGGCATTTTAAAGAAAGTCCCTGAACATTGAGTGTGGGACTGTGCAGTTGTGTAGTTATGCCGAGGCGCACATTTGAAAAAGAACAGCCTTAAACCCTGATGTGGGAGCGGGCAGGACAAGAGGGTCACAAGTTTCACACCAACTTGGACAGACAGCAGAGTGAAGCTGTCCTAAGCAGCAACTGCAGCCTTTATCCCAGGGGGCTGCAACTGTCTAGAAATTCCCGGTCTAGGAAGCAGAGGAAGACGAGCATGTGGCCACCACCACTAACACAGTGTCCGGGGACTCCGAGCTAGAGGATGAGGACTAGAAAGTGTCAGGTGGATGGAAGGCTGTCAGTCAGTCCTGACGGGGCAGGTTCTTCTCTGAGACAAATGGGAAGAAATGAAATTCCCTGGATTTTGATACGGTGACAGGATGGAGCGGTCATGACGTGTGCTGCGATCTTCCTCTCAGGGGACTGTGTCATGTCCTCCAGAACGTGCAGTGGGTAAAGATGATGATTTGAAAGAACAGGAGGGACAGTCGCTCTCATGGGGACAACAGAGTTTTCAGAGAGGAGCAAGAAAAAATGAAGTTGTCCAGACCAGATGCAGAGGCTTGCATCTGAACTCTTGATCGCTTCCTTGTGGTCGGTGACCTTCAGGGTCACTTACATTCTTGAAACTTCAGCTTCTGTGTGAATAGGACACCAGTTCTTCATGGTTGGTGGGGATTCTAAAGTGCCAGGAACACAGAGACCAGAGCTTTCTAAAGGGAAGACTCAGGATCCAGCTGGGTAAGCAGAGTTTACCAAGAGAACCTCAGGGAGCCAGCAGGGTGAGCAGGGGGAACCTGGGGGAGCAGGCAGAGTGAGCAGAGGGAGTCTGGGGGAGCTGGTAGGGTGAGCAGAGGGAGTCTGGGAAAGCCGGTAGGGTGAGCAGGGGTAACCTGGGGGAGATAGCAGGGTGAGCAGGGTGAGCCTGGGGGAGCCAGCAGGGGGAGCAGGGGGAGCCTGGGGGAGCCAGCAGGGGGAGCAGGGGGAGCCTGGGGGAGCCAGCAGGGGGAGCAGGGGGAGCCTGGGGGAGCCAGCAGGGGGAGCAGGGGGAACCTGGGGGAGCCAGCAGGGTGAGGTGAATTTATGGGGGAATGGGTTAGTTGTCTCTTGAGTCTTGAACAGGCTTAGCATTGCAGCAGCTTACAGGAGAGAAAACAGATGGCTGTGAATGCCCAGTGTTGGTGTTAGAGCTAGGCCTTAAGCTCTAGTCCACTGAATCCAGACCCACATCTTTACCCATGACTAGAACCATTTCATCAGGGGCTGCAGAGACCAGAATGTCTCAGATTGACCTCATACATCCCAGCTGTTCATGTTCGGAAAAGGATCCCAAGAGGGAAAGCCACTGGAACAGACTGTCACTTGGACCTCTGGACTCCCATTCCATCTTTTGTTTTGTCCTCAGGTTGCTGTGGACTGAACTGGACTCTCTGAGATCATGGTCTGTAGTAGTGACCGGGTCACCTAGTCAAGACCTTACCCTCTAAGAACAGTGCAGTCTTGTGCTGGGCCTGCCTTCAGTATGTTCTTTCTGCCTTTTTTTGAGACAGAATCTTGCTATGTAGCCTGACTGGCCTTGAATTCAGGGCAGTCCTCCTGCCTCAGAATCCTGAATTGAATTATAGATTTGAGCCGTGTGACGGTTTGAATAAGATGTCCTTCATCGCCTTGAATGTGGGAGTACTTGGTCCTCAGTTGGTAACACTGTTTGGGAAGCTTAGGAGATAAGGCCGTGTTGGAGGAGGTATGGTACTAGGGGCAGCTTTGAAAGTGTAAAGATTCACACCATTTCTAGTTCATTCTCTCTGCCTCATGCTTGTAGTTCAAAATGTAAGCCCTCGGTTTCTTCTGTTAGTTGCCTTGGTCATGGTGGTTTATTCCAGAAATAGAAAAGTAACTTAAGCCACCATGCTTAGGGTAGGGACAGTTTTTTTAGGGACAGACAGTGCACGAGCTTATTAAGATCCCAGTTTCTGCCGAGCATGGGGGCTTGCAGTTGTGGTCTCAGCACTGAGGAGCAGGATGGCAAGTTTGAAGCCAGCCTGGACTACAGAGTTCTAAGCTAGCCAGGACTGTCTAGCAAGACACTGTCTCAGTACAGAGAGAGGGTCAGACAGACAGACACACTAGCGTTCTTGTGCCTTGATGATCTAGCTCTTCAGGTGCCGAGGCTTCTTTCCTGTGTGAGATTTGCAAGTTGGACTTTCTGTGACTCACAGAGGTGCTTTCCTCCACAGACCTCCATCCTACGGCTCCTATCCCTTCTCTCCGCCCACAGCCTTCCCCTGGCATCTCCCTGGTTTTGGCATCTGCTTCCCTTTCTTCATTGATGGCTGGCATGAATGAGTGGCTGTCTAAGGGCCTTCATTGTCAGCTCCCCAGTAAGCAGCCAGAACCTTCTCTGACTTGGGTTTTGAGCCCTACCAGTCCCGGTGAGCCAAGAAGTCTCCCAGTGCTGGACTGTGGAGTTCTCTTTCTGTTGCTCCTTCACCATCCACAAATGGTTACCTAAGAGCCTGGAGCTGATGCAGAGGAGTAACCCAGGCCCCTTGCTGAATATCAACAAGGATAGTGCACCCTGGGCAGGAGCATTGGACAGTCGGCAGATCCATCAGCCTCTCCAAGAAAAGCACTATTAACCCAAACCTCCCTTAGATGGTCATGTATTATCTTCTCTGTAGCCTCAACATACAGAGTCACCAGGCAGCCTTGTCCTGGGGACCCACTGTCACGGTGGCCGTTTGCAGCTGTGAAGTCCTGACCTCCTCAGGCTCCAGTTATGCTGAATGGAACTTGCTCACCTCTGTTTTTTCTGCTTGGAGAACTCATTCAAGTTGTTGATGCCTTGTTCACTGCCCTGTAGGGTACAGGATTAGTGAATGAAGGATGTGAAAGTTCCAGAGTGGTCAGATGTAAAGGAGGGAGGCACTGGAGTTCATCCTTGGGGCTTCCCATGGATTAGTAATCAGAGCCTGTAATGAGTGGTTGGCTGCCCCTCCTCTGCCCTGCAGAGCTGCCCAGAGCTGAGCCGTGCAGGCGCCTGGAGGGAGCTGGTTGTTGGGGCCCGTAGAGGCTTTCTCAGAAGAACCAGCACTGTGAGACCCTGGCATCACCTTGTGGAGACTATTTTAGCACCTCATGTATGTGGCACACTGGTCACCTGCACCCCTTCTCCCCAACTTCCCTGCGGTGTGTACTGAGCTTCCTTAAGGACCTTGCAGCTGCCAGTGTATAAGCAAGAAAGTTTGGAGTGGGGGCTGTACTCTGCAGCAAAAGAGGCACCAGGTAGCACTGTGCAGCACCCAAGGGACAGGTGCCATCACTGAATGTGGGGACTGGGAGTCTCGTCACTGTCAAAGTGGCGGTAAAGGGATTTTTAAGCACCATGCAGTCCAGTCCGCAGAGGCTCAGCAAGATGTCTGGCCACACAGCAGGAGAGGAGCAGAGCCAGTACTTCCTCCTGGGTAAACCTCTGCCCAACCACCCTGGGCAAAGCATACCATGCCTGGGGCCACAGAGTACTCATCTGTGAAAACACTGGAACCACACACTCTGTTCTGTGGTGCTCGGCCTCATGAGCAGTTCTTGGGCTGTTTGGGCAGATCAGGGGATTCTTTGGATGCATGCATGTAGAATAGTACCACTTCCATGCATGTAGACAATACGCCTGAACATTAGCTTTGGAATGTGATCACTGCCGGGTGTGGTGTTGCCTCAGCTGACGGCGTGGGTGAAAATCTGTGATAGGACTGAGTTCCCACAGGGTGTCCCAGGGTGGCACTGGGGTGAGACGTGGACTTGGCCGATTATTGACGCTACTTCATGGCAGACGTTTTTGAGAGTGTGGTAGTAGTTGGCCTCGGGAACTGGCAGTGTCAGATTTCTAGGGTGTAAGGGAGGTCTCCAGAGAGCAGCAGCTGTCTCCTGGCTTGACAAACTAGACTGTTTCCTTTTCTAGTGGATCAGCTAAGGTTAAACTTAAACAAATATGAGCAGCTGGGAGGCCTTGGCAGGAGTGAGGCGCACACATTCTCCAAAAAAAAAAAAAAAAGAAGAAAGGGAAAAGTCTGTTCCTGCGGAAGGACGAGGCGTGGATGTGGATCTGAGTGGCCCTGAGGAGAAAGGAAGCAGTTACTTCCCCGCCGTTTTGTTTTGCACTTTCAGTTAAGGAATTCCAGAAGTTGCAGGTTGTGATCATGACCTCCCTTTTCCCCTCGTAACTGCTTGCCAGAGGAAGGGCGGGCGGGCGGCTCTAAATAACACTGTGGCCTTTATGGAAATGTATCCAGTGTCCCCAGAGTCGCTCTCGCTGGCACACTCTTGCTCCCTGTCCCTCGTTCTGTCCTTACTCTGTCCTTCTGTGTGTCCTTTCTGTCTGTAGTTAGTGCTTCTCCTGGCCTTATATAGCAAGGTCTGGTCGCTAATGTTAACAGAGGTCTGACACGGGGATGGCTGCCAGGCAGCATTAATCAGGCCAGTGTTTGGGATTTCGTAAATGCCCTGACTTTGGGTACAAATTGAACATGAACAGTATGAAACTGTTCTCCTTGTCCTCCTTCTCTTCTGTCCTCTCCCTCCCCTCAGCCTACCCAACCTCTTTCTTCTCCCTGTTGTGAACTCTGCTCTGCCATCACGCGCTGCGTAGGAACTCTGTTGATTTTCGCCACGTTTAATTTTTTATTTCTCTCTGTCCACTCCAAGACCACAGGCAGAGCAGCAGCAGCCTGAGCCAGGACTCTGTGGAGGGGCAGGACGGGCAGGTCCCGGAGCAGTTCTCAGGTCTCCTCCACGGCTCCTCCCCAGTGTGTGAGGTGGGGCAGGACCCTTTCCAGCTGCTTACCGCCCCCAGCCAGAACCACCCAGAGTCCCCCCAGCAGGACGCCTGCCACGAGGCCAGCATGCAGCTAGAGGAGCCGGGTGTGCACGGCACTGGAAGCCCACAGCCCAGCGTCCTGGACCAAAGCAAGAGAGTGGGCTTCCCAGCAGGCCTGACTGCCCCAGCCAGCCGAGCACACCTCCAGACTTGGACTCACACGGTACCTCTGCACCCTGCTGGTGCTGAGGAAGAGGACGCCAGGAGCGGGGCCAGGAGCAGAGCCCCTCCCACCAGCAAGCCCAAAGCAGAGCTCAAGCTCAGCCGCAGTTTGTCCAAGTCTGACTCCGACCTTCTGACCTGCTCCCCCACGGAGGATACCACGATGGGGAGTCGCAGCGAGTCTCTGTCCAACTGCAGCATCGGGAAGAAGAGGCTGGAGAAGTCACCTTCATTTGCCTCGGAGTGGGATGAGGTAAGGCTGTCGTGATGTCACAGAGAATTTGGGCTGGCTGACCTGGCTGCAGCCCTCTCCAGCTCCTGGGCCAGGACTGCCCCGTTCCTCAGCACCGTGCTGAGAATGTTTCTGATGATAGTTACTGTGGCAGGCTCCAAGAAGTCCGGGTCCTAGAGGACATGTCCCCAAATAGTTAAACCCGAGGGTGGAGGCCTAGCAGGGCAGGGCAGGGCTGAGGGAAGGACAGTTCCTAGAAGTGACATGTGTTTGGAAACATTTGGAGCCCATCTGCCTTCTGATTCTGGAGTTACTTCAGAAGAGCCCTGGCACTGCCTGCGAGTCTTTGGAGAGGCAGAGGGAAGACCAGGCTTAGCAGGGGCAGCAGGTGGGGAGAGGGTGGGGAGTGCTTGGGAAGAAGCTGTGAAGAGGGCTTCCAGGGGAGGGTGTTCCATCCTGCGTTCCTCTTGTCTATTCTTACCATGTTCTTGAGACCCAGAAGCCTCTCCCAGCAGATGCACGCAGCCGGTCTCGTATTCCCAGCTCAGTTAGGCGGAGGCTTTGGAGGCTCAAGAATCAAAGAGTGGTGAGGAGAAAGCATTTCTGGTGTGAGACCTAGGGTTCTTCTTAACCACTGTTACTGAACATTTGGAGGGAGAACCGACTATTCCCCAGAGACCTTTGGAGTGTCCTACTGGGCAGAAGAACATGTGTCTGAAAGATTGGCAAATACCCTAGGAATGTTAAAGTGCCCGCCTCACAATCTGCTTGCTGTCTTTGAAGTGGACTCAGCCAGTCTCCCAGGAACAATCTTGGGATGCATTTAGCTCTCTAAAAGGAGGGCAGTACAGCTGCCATGTGCCTGTGAACATTCTGTAGCCCTTATGCCCACCCCAGCTTGATGGCCTTGCGGCTGCAAAGTTATGTAAACCAAAGCCCATCCCATTCCCAGTGTGGGCAGGGCGGGGCAGCTCCTTCTGCTCCTTATCTTCAGATAAGACCGGTCTTAGGACTGTTTAAACAGACACAGGAATCCCTGTGCAAAAGATCTTTCATTGCTTACTCAAAGCTTTGGTGGACCTGTTCCAGAGAGGTGCCAGGCACTAGAGGGAAGTCACTGTTGTGAGGTTGCTCCTGGGTCCCCCGCTTACACTGCAGAGTATGTATAAGAAGATGTCCCTCAGAACATCTTTAGGATAGCACCGGAATGGGGTGGAGACACAGTCGAGCAGGAAGTCTGTAGACGGGGCACCAGTGTGGGAGAGAGCGTCCATAGAGAAGTGGAATTAGATTGGAACCAAGGAACTAATAACTCTTTTGGTTCAAACCAGATTGAAGCTAACACAATGGAGAGACAACATGAACAGATAGTTTGCTGGAGCTGGGAAAGAGGGGCACTGGGTTCCTAGAGAGTGCAAGTGTGGTCAGGGAGAAAGTGGACTTGTCCAAACGCAGGGAGGCCCAGAAGGTGAGGCGAGATGGGAACTGCGGGAAGCCAGTGAGCAGGCCTGTTCAGATGTGCTAGAAGGCAACTTGGCTGACTCTGAACCGCTTCCTCTTCATGGCTGTCTTCCTAGGCATCCTCATCCTAAGATGTCCATAATGCTGGACAAGCATATTCACACGCCGCTCAGGTGTGGCATCGCCAGGCAGTCTTATGTATTTTCACTTTGTATTTCCTCCTGGAGAACAAGCCAGATCACCACAGCACCTATACAAGGTTTCTCTGCTTTTATAACGTGATCCATGGCCCTTGAGTGTTCGGATCACAGGTGTGAGCCACCATGCTGGGCAGAAGCTCTGCTGTATTTCACAAGTTTGTTTATTTGTTTGTTGGTTGGTTGGCCTCATCATGTAGCCCAGGCTGACTTTGAACTTGCAGTCCTGGGGTTGTAGATGTTCACCACCATGCCAGGCTACACTGCTGTATTTTAAATCTGAAAGAAAAATGAAGGTGGTTGAGCCATTATGAAAGAATTCATACATTTGAGCCCTGCTTTCAAAATCAGAGGCATGCCGGAGGTAGTCCCGCAACCATCGTGGGTAGTCCTGCGACCATCATGGATAGTCCTGCTACCATCATGTGCTATGTGGGGATGGACCCACATTGGTAGTCCTGTGACCGTCATGTGCTATGTGGGGATGGACCCACATTTGGTAGTCCTGGGACCATCATGGATAGTCCTGCTACCATCATGTGCTATGTGGGGATGGACCCACATTTGGTGGTCCTGCGGATGGAACTCATATGCCAGGTCAGTCCTGTACCACTGAGCTACAGCCCCAGCCCCTCAGCATTGCTTTTGAGCCTTAATTTTCTTGTTTTTGTGGATTCCTCTCTCTGCAAAAATTTCAGAAGTGTCCCTTGGACTAGTCCTGAACCCAAGCCTCTGGCAGGCTGTCCCAGATGAGGGCTTTGGTGCTGACTGTGCCCACTCCACCCTAGTCAGTCAAGGCCTGGAGGCTGCATCGCCACATCCTGTGCTTGCCGAGCTTTTCCTTGGTGAACTTGGATCCACAGTCTTGGGGAAGCGGCTCTGAAGAAGATAGGGCACAGGCAGCTCCTCATTGAGGGAGGCCTGGGAGGGAAAGGAAAAGGTCCAGGGCAGCTGTGACTTCAGCACTGATGGAGTTGCAGTGAGTCTGGTTGGTACTTCTAAAAGACAGTGCAAGGTGGAGACATTTTGGGCCTCTGTAATGCCTCTAAAGCCATTGCCACCATCCACTCCACATCCCACGGATGCTCTCATACATCCTCGGGGTCATTGTTCTTTATTGTGAAACATGCCCAAGTAGGGACGTGTAAGTACCTAACACAGTTCCTGGCATGCCCAAGGAGGTAGCTACATGGCAGATTCTAATATTGTCACTTCCTGGAGCTTTGGAGAAACAGGACTGAACATAGACTATCTTTGAACCTTAGGGAAGGCAGCTCTCTTTGTGGGTGATCTTCAGGTGGTGGCCAAGTGACGGGGAAGCACTTCAGACCCTTTGTGTGACTGTCTTCCCATGTGGCTCGCCACCACCACAGAGAGAAAGGCTCTACATTGGCCTGGTAGAGCCAGGCAGACACCCCTCTTGATCTTTGAGAAGCTAGTGAGCCTTCTCCTCTTCTGAGAGAAGAAAGTGGGGGAGAACTCAGACCTCTTGGGTTTACCGCATGCATCTTAGGTACTGTGACCAGCAGGGCTGGTTGGCTGATGACTGAGGCGCTTTGGCTGGGAGCATGCTCAGCTCATAGGTTTGAGGTCATGCCGATTACTTCTGGTGATGCAGTCGTTGGTGAACTGCCCTGGGCAAGATGACTTTGAGTGCTGGCCTGGTGAAGGTCAGCCTCCAAAAGAGCATCCATTGGCGACATTAGCCTTTTCCTTATGTCCTACTAGAGTCTTGCTAACCAAGAAGAAATGGAGTTTGCTTACTCACGTGCTCTGCCTAGGAGGGCTGCTGATTCCCAAGTCCAGGAGTTGTTGTCTGGGTTCTCCCGTCAAGTTAGAGCATGTTGTCTTGACCCCTGCAGCTCACTGGAGGGTAAACTGAGAAGCTGTGTATGAAAGAAGCTGAGGTATCAAGGAGAGGGGGAAACCACGTGCACCTCCCATATAGGTAACCTAGATGAATATTTGTTACATAGCCAAATTTGGTTTGAATGCTTACTGATTTATAGTTTGCTTTTCTTACCCAATAACTGCACATGGAAATACCTTTCCATGACAAGGTAGAATTTGGAGCTGGGGCTCAATGTCGCCCCCTGCCCATGTATACATGTTGCTAGGAATCTGCCCCAGGACCCTGAGTGTGCTAGTCCGATACTCTGCCATCAGGTTGTTTCAATCCCCTTGGATCTGAAGGCTCAGTGTTGTGTTGTGGAGCTGCGCTAACATTGCTGGGCTTCCGAGATGCCGGGCTGACCATATCCCTCCTACCTTTTGAGTTGTTCCCTTCCCTCAACCTGCCTGTATGCTCTGCATTGACAGTCCCAGGGAGAGCTGGGCGGGCTGTGTCCTTCTAGTAAAGGCCACCATTCCTATGAGGGGCCTTTTCCAGGAGCAGTTCTGCCCAGGTTCTAGTCCCTCCTTTACCCTCGAGCCTGGGTTCCCCACTGTGACCTGTCACTATCCCTGCAGCCTACCTTCCACCAAGAAGCTTACTATTGGCACTGTTCGCATAAATAAATGCCGGCTTTTTGTTTGTTTGAGCATCTCATTTGGTAGTCCATGCTGGCCTTGAACTCACAGTAGTCCTCCTGCTGGAGCGTGCCTTTGAGGTCCTGGGGCTACAGGGGCGTGCCACTGTGCCCAGCAATAATGCCACTATCAAGTCTCTTCAGTGGATTGTGACATCTTTCTCAAGGGGACCTTATTTGTGTCACCCCTAAGCAAGTGTCGATGACTTTGTGCTGGAACAAAGAACACAGCTCTCCAAACTCATTTTTGCTTGCAATGCTTGAGTGTTCAGGATGCTGAGAGACGGGGATGGGGGATGGGGACTCAGAACTCAAAGCTTTTCCCACTTCCATCCATAGGAAAGGCTCCAGTGCTCTGCTGTGCCAAGGTGGCAGGTTCAGTGGTATCTGAGTCTCTAGGTAAACTTCTAGCCTCCCTCCTGCTCACAGTCACATATGCAGTGACAATAATTAATGCCAGAATTAACTGTTCTGCACACCATAGTGTCTGTAAACCAACGCTGCCGTGACAGGCAAGTTCCAAGGATCCTAAAGCCCTCTGCGTAAGATGGTGGAGCACTTACAGCCTGTTCACACACCGCTGCATGCGTCCTATCATTTCTGGATTACTTATGGTGACGAATAGAGTGAAGCACTGTGTGAACAGGTGTTTGACTCTGTAATGTAGACGGTGAGAACCATCAGTATATATAGAATATAGGCATCAGCTTCTTCCTTTCCGTAACTTCTCACCATGTAGTTGTTGAACCTGCACCTGTAGGCCCTCAGAAGTGGATGCTGACTGTCAGAAAAGCAGCTGCCCGGGCAGATTGTGTCTGAGGTATAAATGTCTGTGAGGTCAGCTAGGTCTCCCACATGCCTGCTTTTGAATGGGATCGAAAATTATGAAGGAGAAAACCACAGAAGGCTGCTTGTCTACTTAGCATAAACATCTGAGCCAGGGAACACTTGGCTGAAGGCTTAAGTGATAAATCTGTGTTTTGTAATCAGCTTTCATAAATATTAAACAAGTGGGAGATGGAGGAGAGCAGGAACGTGCTCTGGATGCCTTCTACGTAGTCCGAGAATGATTCCTGCTTAGGGATGTCCATTTGGGGAGCTGTGCTTTAGTCTGAAGCAGTGACCGAGGGACCTTCAGCCAGTCCCTTCTTGAAGTGGTGGCAGGAAGAGCGCCCTTCCAGGCCAAGTCCCCTTTTCCAGCACTGTCCCTTAGAGCTAGCATGATGTCATCAAGAGGGGAGATGATTGGTGCAGCTCCACAGAGGCTTTGTCTGCCTTAACCCCTGAGAAGTCGGGAGGTGGCATGGGCTACGCAGGAGGTCTGCGCTTCCACGGAAGACCCTAAGCTTGCCACAGGTCTGCAGTGTGCATTCTTCTTGGCACGTAAGCAGGTGTACTTTATACTGAGCACAGCCCTCCCACTCTAAACAAGAATGTGGCACTCCCACCTCTGAGGACAGCCTGGAGCCTGGAGCCTGGAGCCTGGAATGCCTATTTAAGTTGCTTCCTGGCACACGCTGGAGTCACAGCTTTTATCCTCGCCGTTTCCATTGGTTTTAGGTTGGAGGCATTTGTTCATACTGCTTAAGTCACTCTTGTTTCCAGGCGGCTCTGCATCTTGGGCTTTGTGTCAGATCTGGGAACTCCTGTTAGCCAGACTGACGAATGGCCTGTACACCTACCTCCACACCTGCACACACAGCCTTGTAAGCCTGGCTCCACACTGACCACACCTCCCACTGGCCTTCCTGGACCATCTTGACAGCGTCCTGGGGAAGCAGGGAGCTGGGTACCTGGCTGGAAGGTGTCCCTGCTGCAGCCCTCAGCCTGGAAGTTTGGGCCTGCCTTCTCCAGTTTCAGCCTCTCCTCTCGCCTCCTGCTGCTGCCTGCCTTGTTTCCCAGCCCTGCTTCGATCCTGCCCTCCCTCACCTGTGCTCTCCCTCTGCTCATTTCGTGTCCCGCTTCCAGGGTGGCATCAATGCTAGGCTTTCTTGGCCTCTCTCTCGTCCTGTATTCCAGCACAGGGACTTGTCTTCTATTTCCTCTTTCTAGTGTTTGTGGCCATGTTTGCATTCTTTAGAGGCATCTGTGCCTCTTGTTGTCTCCCATACCACCTCCTGCACAGCCTTCCCATCCTTTATAAATGACTTAGTCCCACTCACCCCATGTGGGGGCATTGGGTACAGCATACACAACAGGGCAAAGGTTCTGTGCTGTTAGGGAATTTGCCAGCCAAGTAAAAATTTCCTTTGCCTGCCTTCCTTCCTTCCTTCCTTCCTTCCTTCCTTCCTTCCTTCCTTCCTTCCTTCCTTCCTGTGTGTGTGTGGTGGGGGAGGGGGTGCATGAACAAGCATGAGCACTAAAGTGTACACCTCACTATGTAGCTCTGGTTGTCCTGGTGTCCTGGAACTCACTACGTAGAACAAGGTAGCATCAAGCTCACTGAGATCCACCTGCCCCTGCCTCCCAAGTGCTGGGGTTAAAGGTGTGCATTGGCATGTATTTTTTTAGAAATTTGTGTGCATGGATGTTTTGTCTGCGTGTATACCTGTATACCACATGCATACCTGGTGCCCATGGAGGACTAAAGAAGGCATCGGATCCCCTGGAATTGGTGTTACAGACTGTAACCACCATGTGGGAACTGAGAATTGAACCTAGGCCCCCAAGGTCTTGTGGAAGAGCAGTCAGTGCTCATAACCTCTGAGCCATCTCTCTAGCCTCCCAACATTTGTTTTTAAACACTCAACCAAAAACTCTGGTGATGCTGAGCAGTGGTGGTACATTCCTTTGGGAGGCAAAGGCAGGCAGATCTCTGTGAGTTGGAGGCCAGCCTGGTCTACAGAGTGAGTTCTAGGCAGCCAGGGTAACACAGAGAGACCCTGTCTCCAAAAAACAAAAAAAACCCAACTCTGGTGATACATGAAAGTTAGTGAGTAGATGATTAAGCCATGGTCTTTATTCCAGAGCTGAGAATCACTGAAACATTGTCTCTGACTTTAGGGGTGGGGGTACTTTAGGGTCTTACTATGTAGCCAACACTGGCCTCAGATTGCAACAATGAAATTTGAGGAGTGCACTGTCATGGCTGCTTTCACATTCCAGGGCAGTTCTGGACATGTACACTCTGACTGTAGTTTGTAGTCAGAGCACCACCAGGCTGTGGATGGAGAGGTTTTGTATGATTTGGGCAATGGTAATTTGCCTTAGATAATTCTAAAACAGTTGCATCTGAGACACAATAGGAGTCTTTATTGTTTTTTCTTCTTTGCAATTATTCATCAAGCTAGTTTGTTGAGTGCCTGCTGTGTCCCAGGCACTGTTGTAGATGCTGGGAAGGCAGCATTGTTCAAAATGACAGAGCCTCTTGCTCTCACAGCATGGGCATTCTAGAAAGCTCGCCACCGGGAGACAGAAAGGAAAGGGTAAGTAAGCAAGTTGCCTGTATGCTTGTCGTTAGTCTGCAGGAGAGGGCTAGGGTAAAGGGTGGGACAAAGGATGCGACTGAGCTGGCCTGTGGCGTGACGGGAGAAGGGAGCCAGCAGCATTATTCAGTTACTTTCTGTTCGTCTCTCTGTAAAGAAATTTCAAATTCCATTCTACACTCACAAGTCACAGAGATGACCCCGTAACTTAGCTTTCCTTCCCGTTCCCTGCATGTCATACTGCTGCCGGTCTTTTCTCATCTGTTTTCCCGCGGGTTTGGTTTGCTTTGTTGTTTTTCCTTTAGACAGTTGTGGCGCCTTTTAAATGCTCACGCATTGTATTTCTGAGTTGTGGGACTATGATGAAATCTAATGCTTTCCACTGGGTAGGATCCCTGAGTGAGTTCTGCTGGAGAGACAGACTTCTGCGTCACTGTCTTAGGAAGGAAGTTTCCATGAGCTTATCATGTGATCAGTAGAGAGGAAACCTAAATTCCAGGATTCTAAGACAAGGGAGGGGTTCAGAATTACTAAGGTGCAGTGAGAGGAGCCAGTGGCAGATCAGGTATAAAGGACACCCAAGGTGGTGAGTGCCCATGTAAGAGGCCCTGCCACAACGACCCTGCCTGGTGTGTCTTACAGGCTTCCCTCCAGGAGCCTGGAGCGTGATACATTTTAGACACGTACTCCCAGGAGGCTGGTACATGAGTTGCAAATTTCACCACAGCCAGTTAGAGAATGAAATATAGGGACTTCAGTCATCGCTGGCCTTGGGTGGAGTTTGTAGGTTAGTATAGCAGGAGTTTCCTAGGCACTAGATATGAAGGCAGAGGATAGTGTCCTCAGACGAGTTTAATTGGTACTGTGTGGTTGATGTGGCAGCTAAATGATTACCTGGCCATATAGTGAGGGGACAAGCCTTTTATTTTGTACAACTCCAAGAAAGCAATTCATGGAGCTCATTTTGGCTTCCTTGGGAATCTGCAACCTTCAGGCAGCACAGAGCCACCCCCTGGGGGCAGGGTGGGGGTGGGGGGCTGTTACAGTCTCAGGTCTCAGCTCCAGACTTCTAGCAGATGCCCTTCCAGCTCAGGGTTCCTCTGTCACTCTATTCTTGTGCCTTCCCCAGTGATGTTCCCGTTCTGTACCACCAAGCAAGTGGGTGAGGAGGAAACCTGAGCCTGTAGCTGCTAAGTGGCTGCTCTTCTGCTGGGTTTCGCAAACACTAATGACCCAGTGTCTGGCACCACAGGACCCACCTGTCCATAGCTGTAGGCAGCCTGTTTGTCTGTCTGGACAGGTGGGAAACTGTCTATGCTCAGTAGGGGCTTACAAATGACAGTTTGCCTGGCAGTCTGTTCCCGGCTGTCCTGATTTAAACAGCCAAGAAGCCATTGTAAACCCAAAGAAATGTGTCCTTTGTACAAATATTCTGGTTTCTTCCCATTTTCTTGTTTCGTTGGGGATTTCTTAGGGGACGGGGTGAGGGAGGGGTGTTAAGCCAGGGTGTCACTCATAGATCAGGCTGGTCTGGAGCTCTTGGTGAGTTTCCTGGGTTGAAAGTCACAGGCATGCACCCCTGTGCCCACCTCCCTTCCACTGTAAGAGGCCTTGGTTCAGCAGAACATGCTCTAGCCCAGTGAGGCCGTGTCTGTTGGGCAAGGACAAGGCCCTAGAGTCTCTACTGGGGAGGGTTCTCCTCAGCCACCAGCCCTGCCCACTGTGCAGCTCTGGACGGGAGAGAACTCTGAAACTCAGTGATCATGACAAAGGCATGCCTCTTGTCTTCACATTGCATCTCAGGGTAGAGCTAGCTGCCCAACCCCAAATCTTGGTGCTGTTTCTGTGCCTCTGGAGGGGCTTTGTGTCTTAACCAGCCCCCTCCTGCCCAACTGTCTATGGAAATCTAGGCAGAGCCAGCTCTGAAAGTGGAATGTTTATACCCTGGGGATTTTTTTTTTTTTTAATTTAATACCAGCCAATGGCCAGGAAGAAATGTCTCTTTCCTTGGTACTAGGTCTTGCTATGTGAGCCAGGTTGACCTTGGATGCTCTGCCCTACATCCTCAGCTCCTGGGTTACTGGGATTGCAAGTACACACCACCACAGCCAGCCATGTGCCTGCAAAGTCAGAAGTACTTAGTGAGGAACATGGAGTGAGAAATGTCTCCCCCTGCTTTCTTACACCCCAGTTCCTCTCTCTCTGGTCTCGAGTATCCTTCTAGAAATACCCTGCACATGTGTGAGCATCTCCAACATAGCAAACATAATCTCTAAGATGAAAGCAATGCTGTCGTGTATGTGCTGTGCAAATTTCACTTGATAATGGTTTTTCTGATGATTATAACTAAGAACATGCATAGCTTCGTCTTAAGACCCTGTGGCATGCACACGCTATTGTTCACGTCAGAAGTTTCTTGCTGATGGACTGGCAGTTGTTATGCAGCTCTTGCTAATTAAGAGTATTACTGCAATGGCGGATCCTTGTGCAGTCATTTCCAGAAGCCGAATGGCTGGGTTCACCTTAAACTTGCTCTCCCATTCAGAACACAGAGAGAAAACTGTTTTCTACACTCCCTGGCATAGGATTACCAACATGTCCATCATTTTGGTTAGCAGATTGGCAGTATTACCTTTTCTTTTCTTTTCTTTTTTTTTTAAAGACAAATATGTAGCCCAGAATGTCTTGAACTTAAAAGTTTCTCCTTCTCGGCCTCTCCAATGCTGGAATTACAGGCATGCACCACCACTCACAGACCAACACCGCTGTCTTGGTAAAGCATTCCAATGTGTCTCCTTAGGAATGAGGTTGGCATTTTTTCCATTTGTTTAAAAAGATGTTTAAAAACAACAGCAGCAGAAATTGTAGCCAGCTGTGGTGTAACATGAATCTCAGTCCTTGGGTGGGAGAGGTATGAAGATGAGATGTTCAGGGTCATCCTCAGCTACAAAATCAGTTCTGGCTAGCCTGTGCTAGATGAGTCCCTATCTCAAAAAAAAAAAAAAAAAAAAAAAAAAAAAAAAAAAAAAAAAAAAAAAAAAAAAAAAAGAAACAAGAAACCCGGTGGTGGTGCACGCCTTTAATCCCAGCGCTCGGGAGGCAGAGCCAGGTGGATCTCTGTGAGTTCGAGGCCAGCCTGGTCTACAGAGTGAGTTCCAGGAAAGGCGCAAAGCTACACAGAGAAACCCTGGGCGGGCGGGGGGGGGGGGGGGGAGAGACGGGACGGACGGACGGGGGACGGACAGAAGAACCATTGTCTCCTGCGTCCTTTTCTCTCCTTGACTGTCGAAGTGTCCTTCCTTACTACTGTAGAAGCCCTGTGTTTTCAGCGGCTTTTTGGGTTTGTTTCTTCTGCTGGCGATGGGCCAAGACCCTGTGCACCCTGGGAAGTGCTCCATTGCTGGGCTGAGTTCTCGGTGCCCGCACCCTATTCCTTTTCTCTCTTCTTCTTCTTCTTCTTCTTCTTCTTCTTCTTCTTCTTCTTCTTCTTCTTCTTCTTCTTCTTCTTCTTCTTCTTCTTCTTCTTCTTCTTCTTTTTCTCTACATGCAAAAAAATTTTTAATTTATTTTGTTTTGTTTGTTTGTTTTTCCAGACAGGGTTTCTCCATGTAGCCTTGGCCGTCCTGGAACTAGGCTTGCCTCAAACTCAGAGATCCTTCTTCCTCTGCCTCCCGAGTGCTGGGATTAAAGGCATGAGCCATTTGAAAGTGAATTTTAAGATTTTATCTTAATTACTTGCATATGGGGGGGGGGGTGTACATGTGAATGCAGGTGCCTGCAGAGACCGGAAGAGGACCTCAGTTCCCCTGGGAGCTGGAGTTATAAGTGGTTTGAACCACCTGATGGGGGAGCTGGGAACAGCACTCCATCCTCTGCAAGAGCATCTCTCAAGCTCTTAACTGCCATCTCTCTAGCCCCAGAAATGAACATCTTTGTGTAGTTATCTGTCTTTTCTTCAGCAGCCTCCTAATTTGTGTCTTCTGTTAAAAAGACCTTCCCAATGCAGTGTTTTCTAAAAGCAGCACTGTTTTTCCACTGAATTTTATGGCTTTGTCTTTCAGCCTTGGTTTCTTCTGGAGTTTCTTTTTCATGGGTGAGCTCTCTGGTTTGTAGCAGTGATCTGACCTAGTCCACAGTTTAGTTCAGTTTTTGAGACGAGGAAACTAGAGCTTTGGGAGCTGAAAGACCTGGCCTAAGGCCTCGACTTTGATAAATGGAGGAAGCAGTGCCTTTTAACGTGACTGATTTCAGAAGTTAGGTGAGTTCGGGTGTTTTTGCCTGCTCTTGTTTCAACTATTAGAGTACTTTTGAGTGTCACACTTACTTGGTGTGGACGTGTGCACATTGTACAGTGCACACACGCGGAGGTCAGAGGACAGTTGCAGGAGTCAATTCTCTCCTTCCCCGACGTGGGCTCTGGGGATGGAACTCAGGTCATCAGCCTCGGCGGCACCGATGAGCACGGAGGACAGTACCTCGGGAGAGAGCCTCCAGGGAGCAGCGCCGCCCCCAGCCCCGGCGAGCCTCAGCATGGCTGCACTTTTCTGCCACCCCAGACAGACTGTTCAAAGTAAAGTCGTGATTTCCATCCAATTCTCAAGTTCAGTGTGGCCCCCGTTCTTCATGAACAGTCACTGTTCTCTAAAGTGTCTGCCAGCTTTGGTTTAGACACTCCACATTCCTCTCTGTCACCCAGTGAGATCTGGCAAGTGCTTTCTCATTTTCAGCTAAAGTCTCTGCTTCTCCTTCTCCTCTGTTTTCTAGCTGCTCTTCTTTGCTGAGCCACAAGGTGGGCAGAAGAGCGGGTGGGGATGCATGCTGCACGTTGCACCGCGGGGAGGTTCCCCTTATCCTGCTTTATCCAGGAATTGCATGTGTCTCCACTTCTCAGAAGTGGAGAGAGCAGTCTGTCGGGGAGCCCAGGCAGTGACGGCCACTTGATGGCTCCCAAGATGCCCTTCCCATCCGAGGCTGCAGTGGAAGTTGCTATACTGTGTACACGCACATGGCTTTTTTGGTTTTGGGGGGATTTGTTTGTTTGTTTGTTTTAGTTTGGGTTTTGTTTTGTTTTTTCTTTCTTCTCTGGTGCTGGAGCCTTGAACACAGGAACCCCCCCACACAACCCGCTCCAGCTCTATCACTGACCTACGTCCGCAGCCACCTGGCACTCTTCTAACTCTTCCTCCTGTGACTCCTGCCTGAGAAATACATGGCACCTCTTCCTGTGCTGGCACCTTTGGCACACTCAACACGGGTCTCCCTTGTGGCCCACAATATGACAGTGGTTCTGGCTGGTCTCTCCAGTGGTGAACTTGGCCTGCTCTGGGTCAGGGAGACTTTCTCAGGCCGATTTTAATAGCAGCGTCACTCACCATGACCTTAATTTGCAGTGTAGATACCTTTGTACCAATTTTTCATTTGAAATCAATAGGACAGAAGAAGACTAGGAAAGCCTTGTGTTATAGATGTCCCTGAGCCAGATCCTGGAGGGGAACTACAGCCGGTTTGTCATTTACCAAGGTTTCCTTCTGATATCTCTTCCCCTCCCTCTCCATTCCCCCACCTCTTCCTGCATTGCTGGGACAGGTACAACCACTGGGCTTCTCCAGGCTCTCGCTGCAGCTCCCTCTTCATTCTCCTAACCATTTCACATCACTGTTCCACCACAAGCCTCCTCCTGCACTCCCTGGTGCTGCAGAGCAAAGCGTAGACTCCTCAGCTGGAGCTAGACAGTCTCCCGTGTAAGAGTATCTGGTGTGGCCTATGTCACCACCCTCTGACGTCATGTTTTCTGGCCCTGGGCAGTTCCCTTACTCTGCCTCACTTACTCAGTTTATGCCATATGCTCACTAAGGATTCCTTTCTCCGTTTCCTGTGTTGAAGTTCACCCTTCATTAAAAGCTCACTCTATCATTTCTTCCCTACATTGTGTGTGTGTAAGCATGTGTTTGCAGGTGTATCCACCTGTGTAGTTCATATGCATTTTCCTTTGTCACTTGTCACCTTACTGCGTTTTTGTTTTGTTTTGTTTTCAAGACACACAGGGTTTCTCTGTGTAACAGCCCAGGCTGTCCTGGAACTCGCTCTGTAGACCAGGCTGGCCTCAAACTCAGAGATCCGCCTGGCTCTGCCTCCTGAATGCTGGGATCAAAGGTGTGCGCCACTACTGCCCGGCTACTACTTTTTGATGCGGAGGCTTTCACTGAACTTGGAGCTGATTGTCTAAACTGGTTGGCCAGCAAGCTCCAAGGGGCCACCTGTCTCCCCTGCCCCCAGCTTTAGGGTTTTAGATGCATGCCATGGCACCTGGCTCTCTATATAGCTGCTTGGGGTCTGAATTCAGGTTCTTAGGCGTGTGCAGCAAGCACCATACCCAGTGAGCTGCCTCCCAGTCCCAGTTCCCCACGGTTATCAAAAGCCTGCTGCATACCCAGCATTGCTCTAAGAGTTGGTCATGTGCCGGATGGTGGTGGCACAGCCGGGCGGTGGTGGCGCACGCCTTTAATCCCAGCACTCGGGAGGCAGAGCCAGGCGGATCTCTGTGAGTTCGAGGCCAGCCTGGGCTACCAAGTGAGTTCCAGGAAAAAGGCACAAAGCTACACAGAGAAACCCTGTCTGGAAAAAACCAAAAAAAAAGAGTTGGTCATGCAAATGAAAATATAAGCATGAGAAACACCCAGCTTTGGCTGGGCCTAGTGGCCTAAGCCTGTGCTCCCAGCTGCTCAGGAGGCTGAGGCAGGGGGGAGCACAAACTCAAGGCTTGACTGGACTGCAGAGTTAAAAGCCATATGCTAGCGCAGTGGTTTAGAGTGCTTGTCTAGCATGCCTGAGCCCCAGGTTCTATGCCTACTGCTATCAACAACAGCAGAATAAAAGACAACCCACTTTTGAGGCGCTTAAGTGTTTAAAGGGAGAGCCTGATGTTAAACCAGTTCAAACTAGTAAGATGATCACAAAAGAAATAAATGCTCTTGAAGAGACTTGAGAGCTGTGTGAGTGGCGGGGTGGGAGGCCCCGACAACCTGACAAGCCGCCAAGACCTTGAGAGAAACAGTGAGGGATGTGTCCATTCTGTCTTCCTGACACACACACACACACACACACACACACACACACACACACACACACACACACACACACACCCCGCCCCGGGTCTGCAGTCTGCTTGGGCAGCCTGCGTGTGGTTGATCTTGGTTATGTGTGCAGGACCTGTCTTCCCAGTCAGATCAGAGCCCTTCCAAGGTAGTGGCCACAGGTCATTTAGAAAGCGGAGCCAGCCTGGTCTACAGAGCGAGTTCCAGGACAGCCAGGGCTACACAGAGAAACCCTGTCTTGGAGAAGAGGGTGGGGGGAGGAGAGGGAGAAAGAGAGAGAGAGAGAATTGGAGTCAGTGGTTAAGGACCCAGAAGGATGGGAAGGACGCTGGATGTCCTCAGTCCTTAAAATGCCACTGTCCCTCTGAAGCTCTCAAAACCTTGCACACACTCAGGCCTGATGGGAATCTTGCGTCTCCAGGGCGTTCAGTTTTACATTTGCTTTTTCATTCCCTGGTATAAGCAGTTGCTCCTTCTTTCCACAACACAGGTTATGAGGGAATCTGAGACTCACAGCTTCAGAGATGGGACACAGAGATGTTAGATTTCAGGAGCAGGTTCCCGTGTGATTTCATAGGTTTACCCCTCCTTTTTTTAAAGTTTAAACTGTTTTACTCAAACATGCTAGCTTGAAAAGATGAGATTGAACTTAACATTTAAATGTCTATTTAACTTTTTGTTGTTCAGACAGGGTCTTACTCTGTAGCCCCAGCTGGACTGAAATGCACTGTAGAGCTCAGGCTGGCCTGGAACTCATGACAGTCCTCCTGCCTCAGTCTCCCAAGTGCTAGGATTAAAGATGTAAGCCATCATGCTCAGCCCAGAAAGTTTTAATTTAACTCCATTCTCTGCCCTTTTCCCATAAATAATATGATTACCATTTTTGAAGAAAGGGAACACAGAAGCCCCTTGGTAAAATCACCATGTGTTACAGTCCTTTGTTTTCAAGGACCCAAAAGTAAGTCCAGAGCGAAAAATCAGTTTGGCAGGTTCATTAGATTGAAAGGAGAAACGAAACCAGTGGTATGCAGCACCTTGAGAGAAACACGCCGGCTCCGGCCCAGGTGACTTCATCAGTCCCTAGAAGTCCAATCCAGCTCGTGCACTGCTCAGCACGTCCCCAGCCAGCACCATGTTTTCAGCCATCTGTAGATGGCTTTCCAGGAGTGTAGTCAACAAAGCAGAGGCCCACGTCACTGTCACTGACATACACCATGCTGATGACATAGGTGTAGTTAAAGCTTTCAAACCTGTCTGTTTGTTTAAATCAGAACATTGCTGCTGATGCAGAAATCAGTCTTTTTTTTTTTTTTTTTTTTTTGGTTTTTCGAGACAGGGTTTCTCTGTGTAGCTTTGCACCTTTTCCTGGAACTTACTTGGTAGCCCAGGCTGGCCTCGAACTCACAGAGATCCGCCTGGCTCTGCCTCCCGAGTGCTGGGATTAAAGGCGTGCGCCACCACCGCCCGGCAGAAATCAGTCTTAATGAGTGTCCTTGGTAGAGTATGAGCCCTGGCTTGGCCCTGCTCCGTTCAGGGAGTGCTTTTTCCTGCTCCCTTCTCCTGAAGGTTCTATTCCATCTGGCCCTTTTTCACTCTGAACAAGAACTGTGGTTTCTTGCGGTGAGTGTCGAGCATTCGCTGCTCCCCTGACGAGAGCTCAGATATCTGCCTTTGAGGGTGGAGTCAAGGCGGACTGGTCCTCCTGCAATGAGGCCCGCAGTCTCTCCTGCCCAGGTCTACTTCCCTGGGTGGGCCTGGCCAGGCTGCATGCTTCCTTGGTAAGAACAGCCCCTTGCCATGACCTTTGAGGTTTACTCTTGACCTGGGGTGGGGTCTGCCCAAGTTCATTGCTGCTTTACTGGCCGTTACCACTTGCCTTTGCTCTTCCTGTCCCAAGCAGAAAGTGCCGTGTGTGTTTCACGGCTGGCAGTTCATGGCAGAGTGTGGACTAGCTCTAGTGTGGGTTCCTGTTTGACTTCACCGTGGGTATTACCTTTTCTCCCTGGAGTCAAACCTGAGGCACACTTGGAAGGTGAATGGGGTGGGAGCAGATGGCCCCCCGCCCCACCCAGCATGTGTCTCAGAGACATACCAAGTGGCATGAGGTGAGCAGGTGTGTATGAAGGCCACTTATTGACTTGGGTCAGAGCGTATGAAGTAAGTAAATGACAACATTCCTGGATCAGACCCAAGCCTGTGGGAAGCTCTTTCTGCCTTTGGGAGCATGTGTGCTCCAGTCAAGTCTGTGCTGTGCCCTTCAATTGCTTAGTTTAGACCATATTTCTTATTGTGATAATTACAATATATTTCCAAGCCGGGCGATGGCGCATGTTTTTAATCCCAGCACTTGGGAGGCAGAGATAGGTGGATCTCTGAGTTCAAGTCCAGCCTGGTCTATGTAGTCAGTTCCAGGACAGCCAGAGCTACACAGTGAGACCTTGTCTCAAAAATCCAAAAAAAAAGGGGAAGGAAAGAAAGAAAATGACTTGAGCCAATATCATGGCATCATTTGATGAATTTTATGTAATAAAGTAATTAAATGTCTTCAGCATTGATCTAGAAAAGGAAACGAAATGACACAAATCTGAACTGAGATTGTCTGGAAACTAACAAAGCCACAAAACTGAGTCCAAGTAGAGCAGTGGTTGACAGGTGTGACACCAAGGCCATGTGAGCTTAGCCGTGATCTTGAATCCTGGCATCGGTAGCTGAAACCCAGATGCTGAGACTTAGGCTGGTGTTTTAAAACATAAACAAGCAGCTCAGGCAACACGGCGCCCTGAACCCGAGGGACCCGTTGCTATGTGAGGAGTGGAACAGGTTGGCTTAGGAACAGGCTCTCCCTGAAGAACAGGCAAACGGCACTGGCTGGCCTCCCTGAGCCCTGTTTTCAGCCTCACTGCCAGCGGCTGACCAGGCTGGCTGGGACAGAGCCCCTGGCCTTTTGAACAGGTATTTATGGTGCCTACTGTCTGAGGCTGTGCAGGATGCCTTTGAGCAAGGGGGTGGAGCTGAAGGGCAGGACACTCTAGACTTGTAGCCTGCAGGGGTCATTCCTGATGCCACAGAAAGAACTTGTTAAGGCTGGGGCTAGGACTTGTCTCAGTGGTTTCCTTGTTGACTTACATTTGTGTGTTAGGACAAGAATAGCTTTCTGGGTCTCTTCTCTATTTAAGGCTGAAACTTGTCGGAAAAGGGCAAGACTCAGGTTGGCCCGCCCTAGGGACTCTGCTTCCACCCTTTCAGCTCTAATGCCACAGTGACCACATTAGGTCTCAGAGTGTGTGTTTGTTAGGACAGAATTCTTCCCTGCCTGCAGCCTGGCTGCTCAGTGCCCAGGGGCCCTCCTGGCCTGTCAATAGAGAGCCACCCACAGTTCTGCTGTCATTCGTGGGTTTCACTCTTTATAAAACAAAAAAGGACAAGAATATTCCCTGCATATCTCCCGTGGGCCTGCAAGGTCAGGGCTTGGTGGCTTCCTGCAGCCCCAGCCCTCCTGAGCACGTGCGTGGCTGGGTGCCCTTCACAGGTGGCTGCTCCACCTCCCTCATTCCCGCCTGCTTTGCATTCCACGCAGGAGGGCTCGATGAAACCCAGTCGAGGTTATGACAGCGTTTTCAGTTGCAGTGTGCAGCTACTTTCCTTCAGCGGTGCTGTGATTAACTGTCGTAATACACCAGGGGAGTGCCAGTTAAGGGCATGAGCTCATGCCGGGTGCTGCTGCGTTTGGGGTTGCCATTGGGCGTAGTACTGTCTCACCTTGGCAACACCTTTAATTGGCATTCATGGAACCATGTTGGACTCCAGCCACCCTGGCAGTCCCTGGACTGCCCACCATCGTGGTTGGCTGGTAGCAGTGGGCAGCATGCTTATGCAGCTTTGCTTTAAGGCCTTAAATATGAGCAACCAAGGCCCACACAGGAGGTAACCTCAGAGTCTCACCTGACCTTTGACAAAGCCCAAGTCTCTGTTGCTTAGCAACATCATGACACATGCAGGGCACTTGTTGAGTACCTGAGTAAGCCCAGGCCTCCTGGCATCTGTCTGAGTAGCAGAGATAATGTCACCTTTTTTGAATGTAAACTGTCATTGTTCAAACCTGATGTGAGCCAGTGACTGGTGTCCGGGATGGGGTAGTACACCTGTTTCTCTGCCACCCGTAGACTGCTCACCTTGTGGTGCCAGCCTGCCCTGCAGTTCTGCCTTGTCTCTGTCCCTCTGGCTATGTGTCTGAAGTGTGGTCGGCGGCCAGTACCACAGCTCCACGGAAGAGCCATGGGAGGTGCTCTTGATGCTTCTCGTCCTTCATAATTAGAAACCTGGGCTTTAGCAGTGGTCTGGCTGTGACCAGCCCTCCGGGGTTCTCATGCTCCCAGAGTGCCTTGGGACTCAAGCATGGGGTTCCTTAACACTGGCAGTCAAGTGAAATCTAATGCAGGTTTTAGCTAACACATTCATAGGTGTGGCTGTTACTGTGCCAGGGGTAATTACTCAAGTGAAAATAGTTCATACGTGTGGCTGTCACATTCACATTGTAAACGCACACCCTCCCACCCAGGCTTTTGGGTGTCTGCTAGCCACCTTACTTTTGGTGGTGATTTTCTTCACACATCCTCCTTTATACGCACTGTGTTTGGCTTTTGACCTTCCTTCCCCTGTGAGCAACTCTCCTAGGTTGAGTTCTCCAAGAGCAGGAATTAAATGCAAGCTGCTTATGTGGAGGTGACTCCAGAGAGTGCTGATAGGAGCTGAGGAGGGGGACCAGTGACATCCTGGGCAGCAGGGCACAGACCTCCTTAGACTCTGGGGTGGAGCTAGGGCTAAAGAGTTACAATGTGAGCTGCTCCCCTCGGGGGGGTGAGACACATCACTGATACCTAAGGTGACCCTCCCAGGGGCTACAGGGGCTTATGATGCAAGTGCTGAGTGCAGGGTCGGGAGGTGCTGTTCTGGGCAGCCTCAGCGACGGCTTCCCCCACTTTCACCCTGTGTGCTGACCCTTGGGTCTTCGAGGAACCCTGCCACTGCCCTCCTGCAGAGGAAGGCTTGCTCCAAGCTGGGGCTGCCTGGTGGCAGGAGGCAGGGTCAGGGTGCTGTGAGAACAGACTGGCCCTCAGGGTCAGCCAGGGAGAACAGGGTCAGTGAGTAAAAAACAAAACTGAGTAGTGCAAACAGCTGACGTCACGTCCCTTTCTCAGGAGAGTAGAGGCTCTGGGGGACAGTAGACAGCAGAGCAGGCACTTGGGTTCTCACAGGCCGACTCACCAGCCTCATTTCCTCAACACCAGCCTTCCTTGGGGTGGGTGCTACCAGACTGGTGAGGGTGGAGACTGCCTCCCTGCAGTGCAGCGGGGCCACAGGAGGAGAGAACTAAGGACAGACGGCCAGAGGTGTGTCTGTCAGCACTTTGTTCTGTTATATCTGTCCTTCCCAGTGTTTGGGCTCAGTTGGCCTTTCTTCTATAAAAAGAAAGGCGTGATTGATTTAGCATTCTTTTTCTTCACCCAAATGTTTTATTTTGAATAGTTGTGTATTCACAAGAAGTTACAGAAACGGTTCCAGGTGGTCCTCTGTTTGGTGAAATTCCCCGGTTTCTGCCTGTGGGGAAGTCTTCTGTAACTGTTACAGACAGCCCTACCACACCACCGCAGCGCCCTACACTGAGCACTGGGGTCACCACAGAGTTTGCCCTCATCTGGCCCCAGGTCTCTACTTTATTCCTGTGTGCCATGAAAAGTGGATAGCTTAACATTCCGTTCCTCCAGTGAAGTGGAGACATGGCTTGGTCTTGGCCAAGTACAGGGTCATTGCCCCATGTCTCCATCTGGGGCATGCTGTGCCCTGGCTGGAGGCTGCCCTGTCAGAGAGGCTGGTGTCTGCTTCTGCTTTCGGGTGTGGAGAAAGGATAAGTACGCTCACTGCTCTTCATCTTTGGGCTTCTGTGGACATTCAGGCATGGTAGGAGTCAGTGTGGGCTTCTGGAGCAAGAACACGAGATGAGGTGGCTTAGAGGCACTGAGGGCGTCCAGAGTCACATGAGCACCCCTCATGAGGGTTCTCCTCCGGCTTATAGACACCACATTCCTGTGGTAAAGGCCTCAGTGCCGCACACTTTTTCATCTTCCAGCATCTGAACTGGAGGGACACCATTCAGGATGTTTTCACCAAGGACTGCTCCATATCTACCACTTCCTATCACAGAGTCAGTGGGGGTTAGCAGAAGGCAAGAATCGAGACTCAGCCAGTGTAGTGCCTGGCTCAGTTATTTCTAAATTATTGAGCGTCTCTGGGTCTCCATGTTGCAGTGATTGACCTAGAGACTCACAGGGGTCCCTGCTCCGCCAACCCACAGGCCTCCCTCCTGTGTCCTCACGCTCCTGTTCTACCTGCCCATTGGCGGGTAAGGGAGACCCTGCACCAGCCAATCTCACACCCACTTCTGGGAGCAGATGGGGTGGGTGGGGGTAGGGGAGTCTAGAAGTTTCATGCATCAGAGTTTTCTGTTGTTGTTCATTGGTTGGTTGGTTGTTGAGACAGGGTTTCTCTGCGTAGCCCTGGTTATCCTGGAACTCACTCTGTAGACCAGGCTGACCTTAAACTCAGATCCCTGCCTCCTGAGTGCTGGGATTAAAGGTGTGCACCACCATCACCCAGAATGCTTCACAGTTTTGATTAGAGTCATCCTGCTTATTTTTCAACCCGGCAGGAGCTTATTTGAGATTCTGATCTGTGTACATAGCCTGAGCTCAGAGAACAAGAAAAGTGAGTTTCTGGATCACTCCTTCAGCCTGTACACCCCCACTCTGCAGCAGCTCACTTACTGATCATGCAAAAGGGCTGTCTCAGAAGACAAGCTGCACCCCAGTTAACAAGAGCTGGACCCCTCTGCCAGGCTGCTCTGGGGTCCCAGCAAGCCTCCCCTTTGCGTCTAACCTGACAGGCCACCTGCCCAGTCTTCCCCTCTTTCCTGTTGTCCTAGAACTCAGGAAGGAACAAAGCGGCCTAGCCATGGCTTTGCTGCACCTGAAATGAGCACACATTCCCATCCTAAGTCTTTATTGATGATTGGAACAAAAGTGGGAAACACAGGGGTTGGCAGAAATCCACTAAGTAACCAGAAGTGGGGCTCTTATAAAATTAGGAGAAAGATTCAGAGAAGCAGTTGTCCTGGGTCTTACTCTCTTTAATAAACTGGGTCTTTCTTGGCTCCTCCAGCAGACCTTCTTTCCTGAAGAGCCCAGACACACACAAAGTCCTGGAGACCTGGCCTTGGCACTGACCCTCATTACAGAGCGGCTGGGCTTGTGGGCGATGCTGCCGTGGGGTCTTCATGCAGCTGCAGAGCATTGTCAGCTCATGGGTAGGACAGCCTAGGGGTCTCCCAGCACAAAGATATCAGAGTGGTTATGTGGCCATTTCTCCTGCCTTCCCCCATCCTGTGTGCTGTTTATCTTAATGTTCTTCCGGAGAAAATGATCATTTCATAGTTCCACCTTGCAGCTCCCTTGTCAGTGAACCACACACGTAGGTTACAGAGCCTTTCCTAGGAGTGGCTTCCTATGCTTGTCTCTGCTTCTTTGTCAATGGGGAGCTCACCCCCACCTTTGCATGTCTCCCCACACACAGTGACCAGTGGAGCTGGCTTTCTGTGCGTCCTGTACAGGGCTGCATTTCTTTTGGCCTTGGTCCTTCTGTGCCCTCTTGTTCCCTCCCTAGCCAGAAGAGCCTCTGGCCCTGAGCTGTGGCTCCAGGAGCACTGGAGACATGCATTTTGCTCCTGCATTCATAGGAACCCTGTGTGGCTGAGGTGGTAAGATAAAGGAAAGCCAGAGGTCAGAGATACTTTCTTCAGAATAGTGGTGAGAGCAGGGAAGGAGTGGAGTGGAGAAGGGCATGCAGGCGGCTGTAGGTGGACACCATTACTGCCATGGAGGTCATGAAAGGTCTGCTGTGCTGATGTGCTGCTTGGAATCTAGGAAACCCTCCTTTTCCCTTTTTCCTTTCCCCTATCCCCAAGAGGAAAGACCCCGGTTGTGACAGTGGAGTGTTGTTTTTATCTAAGTTGTTCTGTTTACCAGTAAAGGTTCAGGAGTCAGATATTGGGTTGAAAACCTGCTAGATCAGAGAAGCTGGGAAGCAACCAGCTGACTTTTTGGCTGGAGACCCAGCAGAGAGCATCTCTCCGCTCATCCCAAACCAAAAAGGCCTGTGAGTCTCTTAAGTCCCTCCCTACTTGATGGGAATGTTGTTTTGTTTGCTGTGAATATGTGTTACTCTGATTGGTTGATAAATAAGAAGCTGATTGTACAGTAGCCAGGCAGGAAGTATTGGTGGGATAAACAGACAAGGAGAATTCTGGGAAGAGGAAGGCTAAGTCAGCAGACGCCAGTCTGCTGTCCAGTGAGCAGCATGTAATGGCACACAGGTAAAGCCACAGAACACGTGGCAACATATAGATTAACAGAAGTGGGCTGAGTTTAAATGTAAGAGCTAGTCAGTGGTAGGCCTGAGCATTATAATGGCCTAGGAGTTTTAGTTAATATAAGCTTCTGAGTGATTATTTTATAAGCAGTTGCGGGGTCCATGGGGCTGGGCAGGACCAGAGAAAATTTAAGCTACACCTACTCCTTCCTGTGTATCTATCTCACTTCCCAAGTCCTCCATATTCTCTATGGCTAATTCTTGTCACTCCACCCCCTGATTCAAGGTTAATTTTATTAACACAGTCTCGAGGTTTCAGAGTGAGATCAAATATCCCACAATATTTTTCCCGTTTTGTCTAAATAAAAAGGAAAGTTTTTTTTCTTTTTTAATGATTTGTTTTTATTTCATGTGCATTGGTGTCTTGCTTACATGTATGTCTTTGTGAGGGTGCCAGATTCCCTGGAACTGGACACATAAATACTTGTAAGCTGACATGTGGATGCTGAGAATTGAACCTAGGTCCTCTGGAAAAGCAGCCAGTACTCTTAACCTCTGAGCCATCTCTCCAGCTCCCAAAATGAAAGATTTTAACTCTAACACAGTAAAACTATATACAATAAGAACAATTATCAGGTAAGAATTACATTCACAATGTCCACTCCATATGTATCTGGCAAATTTGGAGAAAGTACTGTATTATCTATTGTATCTTGTTGAGTCCAAAGTTTTATACCTAAACCACTTTCTATCATAACTTGTATTACCAACCTAAAAATATCTTTTTAGACCTTAAAATATTTTCTTAGATAAATAACTTAAGCCTTTATGTCTCTCAACCTTATAAACTTTACATCTCTTTTGTTTCTTTTCTGAATTTGGTAACAAAGAAAATGGTATAACTATCTAATCTTCAACCTCCATCAGAGACCCAAGAAGGCTAAAATATTACCTGAGTAAACAGGAAGTACAGAGCAAACAACTTCCAAAACTATAGAAATGAGCCGGGCGGTGGTGGCGCACGCCTTTAATCCCAGCACTCGGGAGGCAGAGCCAGGCGGATCTCTGTGAGTTCGAGGCCAGCCTGGTCTCCAAAGCGAGTTCCAGGAAAGGCACAAAGCTACACAGAGAAACCCTGTCTCGAAAAACCAAAAAAAAAAAA
Organism: Peromyscus californicus insignis; assembly: GCF_007827085.1. Classification (NCBI taxonomy): domain Eukaryota; kingdom Metazoa; phylum Chordata; class Mammalia; order Rodentia; family Cricetidae; genus Peromyscus; species Peromyscus californicus. The sequence goes on from NW_026294491.1 coordinate 4,682,030, forward strand.
AAAAAAAAAAAAACAACAACAACAAAAAAAACTATAGAAATGATTGAGACAGCTGGCTGCCTAGACAGTCACCCAAGGTTCCCCTGCAATGTTGGGGCATCCATCTTCAGCCCACAGGCCTAGAATATCTGACAGACTTTTCTGTGAAGCAGGAATTTTGAAGGACTGTCCTACCTTGTCTTGGTAAAGATTGGCAGTCAACTTCCTTTGTGTCCTGCTTATCCAGTTTGGACAGCATACTGTCAGCAATTGAGGCAAGGGCAAATTTTTGCCCAGTAGCTAACTTTGCCACAATGAAAGCAAATTCCATATGGATGCCATCATCTTCTTTTAAGTAGATTGGTGCTGCCAGGAGCAGACATATCTCACTGTCAAGAAAAGCCATATGTTATTAAAACATCTTAAATGCTGTATTCTGTAGATCTCTGAAGTGAATGAAGACCACCTGTCTGTCTAAAATACATGACGCTAAAAAAGCTTATTTCTATCTACATCTAAACCCTTACTATAAGTTTGTTATCTTAATTGTCCTAAACAGTTTGTAATATTGTCCCAAACAGTTTGTAATAGTAGCTTTCAAAGACTAGAACTTTACATTATAATTTTAAATAAGTTGCATAGGTATAATACTTTACAGTATATTGTAACAAAAATAACCTTAAATTTGTATCAATATACAAAAAATTCCATACCAATATAAAATATTTGAGACTAATAGTTGCTTTTTAGTTAAAAGTAGATTCAGTAATCTGCCCTTTTATCCTATCATTCCTATACACCCCAATTTTTTTTTCTTTTTAGAAAGAGATTCCTGAATCTAACCTCTTTTTCTTAGTTTACTCCCTGATCATGACCAATAACAACTTGCAACTAACCCTCCAAACAATGACAAATATCCATAACCCACTGAATGATCAAAAACTACCCACCCCCCCCTCTCAGGAATGTGGGCGTTGTGTTCTTAAAATTACTTCCTGTAGTTTGAGGTTGATGGCATCTTTAGGGGGCCCTGAGAAAATTGGGATAATTTTCCCAGGTCAAGTTCTGGGAAAGCTAGCTGTATCAGTTGTTGTCTAGTCTCTGTGTGATGGAAAGTGCAGGGCTTATCTGAAGTCCTGGCTGGAATAGTCTATGAGCTGGACCATTTTAGCTAACCACTTTGAAGTTGTCCTGAATAGTTTGTAGTCCAAAGCTGATCTTTGGGTTTGTCGGCTTAGTGGCATTACCACAATCCAGGTAAATTCATTGTTGTAGGATCCCATCATCTTCTTGGAGATCTCAAAGGTCGTTGCTAGGAATGGTCATGGTTCACTACAGAAAACTTAAACATTTTAAATGTTATATGTAGCAGATCTCTAAGAGGTTAAAGGACTACAATTTGTTAAGTACATCTGGGGTATACAAACTTAGTTCCTAGTTACCTGCTTCAGACTCAAGCCCCAGATCACATACAGGAAGCTAGAAGAAGCCTATTTCTAGAATTAGTATTCTATATGACCATTAATATCACAACAGAAGGTGTATGTATATATATATATATATAATATGTATGTATATATATATAATCTTATAAATTTTGAGATAATATTTATATCTTAAGAAACGTCTTTAAAAGTCAAAATAAGGCCAACCAGGACTACAGAGTGAGTTCCAGGAAAGGCTCCAAAGCTGCACAGAGAAACCCTGTCTCAAAAAACCAAAAAAAAAAGACCAAAGAGTTATGAGATTAGTGGCAATAGAATAATAATCCCTTATTTTTGGTTTTTCTTCTGTTCCATACCAGATGGCTCTTCTGACATGAGACAGAAATTTTGGATTTTCCTTTAACAAGCATGCTTGGATTTAGAGGAGAGAGCCACACTCCAACTCCAGAGCTAGTTTTAATTTTAATTGAGTTGGGACCATAAAAAGACCATTTGCCTTATATATCTATAAAGAACAGCAGAAACAAACATCTGGGAAGATTTATGAAATTTTTCCTATTGGAAATGTGCTATATACTATTAGGCCAATTTGCTCTTTTTCTTGGGACATTTTCTCTGGATGATTCATCCTTCTTCAGATGTCTCATTTGTCCAGTAGTCTTTAGATTCCTTGGTTGGATACTTTTATTGTCCTGGAAAGACAAAAACAAAACCCTGCCCCAACTCTAACTTTGGAGAGTTCCTTTCTTGGCAGGTTATACCTTCCTTAAAGAAAAATGTTTTTGGGCAACAGAAAAAGTATTATCATTAATATTTTTTTACCTGATCAAATGAAAGGCATTTGTTAGTCTTATTAGTTTAGATTGAATGGCCATGCTGGTTTTTGAAGTATCACCTCTCCTAATCAAGAGATCTCTTCTGTTCAAAACTAATCTTTATCAATCTTGATGATATCCACAGCTTTTCTTCTCCTGTGGAAACAAAAGCAAAACCTCTTCCACAATGTAACGCAAATCCTAGTTTCCATTCTGAGGTCAACACATCTTTAAAATATACAGGCTGATTTAATTCGTCAGGTTTTTCTACCATCCAATGTCTCTCCACAGCTGTCGTTCCTTTCTCATTAGCATTTAAAAATTTAAAGTTAATAAGGCACTGTGAAATCTATCTCTGGGGGTCTTTATTACCCCTGTCTGTTAAAGTGTGATTAGATCTTTCTTTCTTTTTTTTTTTTTTTTTGATTTTTCGAGACAGGGTTTCTCTGTGTAGCTTTGCTCCTTTCCTGGATCTCACTCTGTAGACCAGGCTGGGCTCGAACTCACAGAGATCCACCTGCCTCTGCCTCCCAAGTGCTGGGATTAAAGGCGTGTGCCACCACCGCCTGGCATGATTAGATCTTTCTATAACTCCTTATTCTGTAGAATTGTGTGGTATATCTGTAATATGCTTTAATGTTGTAATATGAAAAAAAACTGTTTCATTTTACTAGACACATATGCTGGAGCATTGTACAGGTATCCCCCACAATAGCCATAACTTCCAGTAAATGTGTAATTACAGAATCAGCCTTTTCAGAACTTAAAGCAGTTGCCCATTGAAATCCTGAATATGCATCTATGGTATGGTGCATATACTTTAACTTTCCAAATTCTGCAAAAATGAAACACACCCATTTGCCAAATTTCATTTCTTTGGGTACCTTTTGAGTTACTTCCTGCGGGTAGTGGAGTTTGGTTATACAAAGAACAAGTAGGAAAGTGCCTTATAATTTCCTTGGCTTGTTGCCAAGTGATAGAAAAATCTTTCTTCAAACCTTTCCTATTAACATGGTGTTTCTAATGAAATTCTGACATAACTCGCACATATCCTATCAGTAGCAGGTCAGTTTCATCATTACCTTGTGCTAGAGGGTCTGGTAGACCCATATGGGATCTGATATGTGTTATATACATTGAGTGATTTTTATTTCTGATTATTTGTTGTAGTTGAATAAATAATGAAGTTAATTCTGAATCATCTCAAATGAGTTCAGCGGTTTTGATATGTAAAACAACTCCTTCTACATATTGAGAGTCAGTAACTATATTAAGAGGCTCTGGAAAATCTAATAATAACATGAGACTAGCATATGATTCTGATTTTTTTAACTGAACCATAAGGGCCATGAGCCACTTATTTTCCCTGACTTATAACTTGCCTTTCCTGATTTACATGTGTCAGTATAGAATGTAGGGGCTCCAGAATTTGGTGTTCCTCTTACTATGTGAGGGAGGATCCAATTAGTTCTTTTCATAAACTGGAGTCTCTTGCTTTGGGGATATTTGTTGCTAATCTCTCCTAAAAAATTACTGCAAGCTCTTTGCCATTGTTCCTTTTCTGTCCATAATGAGGTCATTTCGGCATTAATAAAAGGTACCACAATTTCTGCTGAGTCTGTTCCTGCAAATTGACAAAGTCTGGATTTTCAGAAACCTTTTCTACATGTGTATTTAATTTTTTTCTCTGTTTATGTGCTAAAAAATATTCATTCTGGTTGGACAGTGGTGGCGGTGCATGCCTTTAATCCAAGCCCTTGGGAGGCAGAGGCAGGTGGATCTCTGTGAGTTTAAGGCCAGCCTGGGCTACAGAGTGAGTTCCAGGAAAGGCGCAAAGCTACACTGAGAAATCTTGTCTCGAAAAACAAAAACAAAAAAAAACCCCTCCATTCTAAGATTCTATCTTTTCTCTGCATAAGAATTCCTGTAGGAGAATAAGTAGACAGTAGTAGGTAGTATGACTAGGATACAATCAGGCTCTGGATCCAAGTGATCCACATGTGTATCCTGCAATTTCTACCAGAGCTAATTCCCTCTCAGCCTCAGCTGATAATTTTCTTGGACTATTTAAGTACTTATCATCTTGTAAAGTTTGAAATAAATTACTTAGGTCTTGAGTAGTTAATCCAATCTTGGCCAGTTTATATCTTCCAACAATTTTTGAAAATCATTAAGAGTTCATAATTGATATCTCCTGATTTGAACTTTCTGCGGTTGAATTTTCTGTAAACCCATCTTATATCCTAGGTAATTAATAGAATCTCCTCTTTGTATTTTTTCAAGAGCAATTTGTAATCCCCAACAAGGCAAAATTCCATCTAGTTCATCAGACACTTTTTTCTAAGGTATCTGCATCTGAATCAGTAAGATATCCATATAATGGTAAATTATAGATTGAGGAAACTGTTTACAAAGTATTTCTAACAGCTGTTGTATGAAATATTGACACAAGGTGGAGCTGTTTAACAGTCTGGGAATTTTTAAAAGTAGGCACTGTGAAGACAAATTTTTCTCTATCCTGTTCGTGTAAAGGTATAGTAAAAAGGCTGTCTTTTAATTTAGTCACTGTAACAGACCATTCTTTAGGTAATAGAGAAGCCAAGGGAATTCCAGACTGTAAAGAGCCCATTGACTGGCTCACCTTATTAATAGCTCTCAGATCTGTTACCATTGTCCATTTTCCAGATTTCTTTATTTTTGTTTGTTTGTTTTTTGTTTTTTGAGACAGGGTTTCTCTGTGTAGCTTTGCGCCTCTCCTGGAACTCACTTGGTAGCCCAGGCTGGCCTTGAACTCACAGAGATCCGCCTGGCTCTGCCTCCCGAGTGCTGGGATTAAAGGCATGCGCCACCACCGCCCAGCCCAGGTCTCTTTTTAATAACAAATATAGGAGAATTCCAAGGACTAGTTGATTCTTCAGTATGTTGAGCATTTAGCTGCTCCTGTACCAGCTGTTCCAGTGCCTGTAATTTTTCTGATGTCAAAGACCATTGTTCCACTCACACAGGTTGGTCAGTTAACCACTCTAAAGGTAGGGTGGTTGGTACCTTTGAAAGATCAACAGCTATTGTGCCTTGCTCATGTGCAACCTGAACAGTCTGTGACTGTTCTTTTTTTTTTTAAAAAAGATTTATTTATTTATTATGTATACAGTGTTCTGTCTGCACGTATCTCTGCAGGCCAGAAGAGGGCACCAGATCTCATTACAGATGGTTGTGAGCCACCATGTGGTTGCTGAGAATTGAACTCAGGACCTTTGGAAGAGCAGTCAGTGCTCTTAACCTTTGAGCCATCTCTCCAGCCCCCTGTGACTGTTCTTAATAATACCTTTTAATATTTCTCTTAGAAGCATTCTCTCTTTATTTTATGGTTTGTTTCTGAGATTTGAGGTATGTAATCTGTGTTTTCCATTGATGTAATAAATCACATCCCCATGAATTCATTGCTATGTTAGCCACATATGGCTTTAATTTTCCTGTCTGTTCTTCTGGCCCTATACACTCAACTCACCTTGTACTTTTTTTTACCTAAGATAAAGTTCCAGTCCTTAAAATCTGAATATTTACCTCCTGAAGAGGCCAATCAATCTGAATGCCAAATTTTGGTGAAATTATGGTTACATCTGCACCTGTGTTAAGTAATCCTTCAATTTCACTGCTATTTATTTGTATTTTTAGCTTTGGTCTCTGATCATTTATAGCAGTTTGCCAAAATATTTGTTTTATGGTCTCTCCTGAATTTTTTGTTTTTTTCTGCTGAAGCTGTTCTGTCCTTGATCACATCCAGAGCAGTGTTGTTTTTAACAAGCATTAAGTCTTTTAATTGCTCTGTGGTTGAGTTTCTCCAATGCTGGCAGGGAATAATTGAACCAAATTTGATATTGAGACTTGCAAGAGGTCCCCTAAGATGTTTCCTCATGGCCAAGGGTTACCTTGCCTGTGCCTTGTTGATATGCATTCGTTAGTCCAATGCTGATCTTTGACACACCTTCTGCATACTCCAGAAGGCTGGGACCTTCTGTTTGGATTATCTCTAGAAAAAAAACATTGTTTCTAGGAACACTTTGCCTACAGTCCCTTTTCAGATGACCTTGTTTGCTTAAAACACCTGACATTTTGATTTTTCTTAAATTTTTAGCAATCACTTCTATCATAGCAGCATCATAAACATGAGATCCAATATCAGCCATATTTCTAATCCTTTCATCTATTGGTGCTGATCTTGCCTCTTTTGTGTTATGAATTAGCATTTTCAAAATCCAAAGATTCAATTAATGTTTATCTGACTTCTGGATCTGATACTGTTCTATTTACAGCTGAAGTCAATCTTTGCAAAAAATCAGTGAAGGCTTCTTTTGGGCCTTGAATAATTTTAGTGAACCATTCAGACCTCTCTCCTGATTCTTCATCTTGTCCCAAACATTCAAAGCTGCTAAATGACACAGGGCCAAGATATGATCATCAAATTCAAACTGTCTGCAAATCAGCATATTGGCCTTCATCAAGAAACTGACCTCAGGAACTATCAGTTCCTCCAGCCCTATTCTGTTGTTCTATGGCCCTAGCTTCCTCTTTCCACCATGTTTTCCATTATAACTGAGGACCAGCTTCCAATATTGCTGTTGACAAATCTTTCCAGTCTTGGGGGATAATTCTGTTCTAAGTTGCCCAGGAACTTAACATCTGCTTCACATAGGGTGAATGCATACCATATGAAACAACCACTTCCTTAAATCTCCTCAAATCTAATATTTCTATAGGATTCCAGTTAACTTCTGCATAGCCTTGCAGGTGCCTGTGGTCTGCTGGTTGCTCTTGTATAGTAACTAGGTAAACTAAAGTTGGTTTTCTAGTAATCTTTCACCGCCCCTTTCAGTTTCATCATGCAGTGGTGTGGTAGGTTCTTATCTAAGTTCCTCTGTCTGTATCTGAGTATTTTTCTTATTTTCATTAGTAAGTCTTTCTAAGGCTTGTATCTTATCAGTCAATTTTTCATAATTAGCACACTTATCAAATCACTTTTTAAAGGATAAAATATAAATGACCAAACTGATAGTAATAATAATTGGCATTATGTCGATCCCAGCTAAGTCAATTATCCTTCATTTGTTTATTTATTTTTTAATTTCCAAGCCATCCATTGGGGCACTATACAGAAGCCTGCCTCCCTGCATTGTGATAATTCCCATTCTTAACGTGGGAGAGATTTTCTTTGGACTTCCCAGGTGTCTTCTGTGGCAGCAGGGCTGTGAGGCACTCAGGCCGGGATGCACAGCAACAGCAGCCGCAGCTGAAGAAGCCCGAGCAGGCACTGTCGTGTAAGCAGGTGTCATGCAGTGTCAGCCCAGGGTGCAGATGCAGGCGATCACATGGGAGAAGACGCCCTAGGAGTGGCCGCAGTGGTGGGAGAAGTGGTGGCTTTAGAGGCCACAGCGTGACCCGGTGCCGCACACTGCACACCAAATGTTGTTTTTACCTAAGTCGTTCTGTTTACCAGTAAAGACTCGGGAGTCAGATACTGGGGTGGGAACCTGCTCGATCTGAGAAGCTGGGAAGCGACCAGCTGACTATTTGGCTGGAGACCCAGCAAGAGAGCTTCTCTCCACTCGTCCCAAACCAAAAAGGCTTGTGAGTCTCTAATTCCCTCCCTACTCCTTCCTGTGTGTCTCTCTATCTCACTTCCCAAGTCCTCCATATTCTCTATGGCTAAGACTAGCCAACTAGTCCCTGGTTCTGCCCCATGATCCAAAGTTAATTTTATTATCACCGTCCTGGGGTATCACAGTGTGAACAAATGTCCCGCCACAGTGGAGGTCATTGTGAGCTCGTGTTAGAGGGTCTTAGCAGTGACTAGGTGAAGATGTAGCTGGAGGAATTCTAGGTGGGAAGACACCATGTACTTCAGGGTGAGCCACTATTAGATCCCTCCCCTTCTTCAAGATGCCCCCAAGACACCCGTGTCTAAGAGCCAGTTAGGGTTTGACCTCATTAAAGGCTCATTTTTCCATTCTGTATCGAGTAAGTTGTCCAGGGTCCAGTGCCTAGCAGGAGCATCAGCAGGACATAGAGGAAAAGCTTCAGAGGCCTGTGAGTGTGTTGGAGCCTCGCCGATGTATGCAAGTGCTTTGACCTTCCTGTATGCAGCTAGGCCACCTCCTCTGCGAGAACTCCATGCAGTAACTTCGGGTATAGGGACTAGCAAGTGTGTGCTGAGTGCCAGCCGCTCCATTTTACCTTGCTGCCTGCATGAAGGGCTTTTGGCTCCCATGCATGGATTAAGTTTAGGTGAGTTATAGCTAGCTGAAAGGGCCAGCCAAGCAAGAAGGCTTGCTCTGACTGTGAAAATTTACTACATCAGGGAAGAGCAGAGCCCGGACTGGTCCTAAGAGGCATAACAGAGTGAAGAGCGGGTGACTGCAGAGGAGCAGAGGCTTGCAGGCTCAACCAGAGACCTTCTGCATCAGCAGGAATGAGGACAGGACGCTAGGCACAGATTGGCAGGAACATCGGCATGTCTTCCATCAAAGCCAGGCTTCCCTGCTTTTGCCTTATTCCTGACCTCTGCTGTTCTCAGAATTCTCATGTTTGGAGACTTCTCCAGGATTGCCTTTGGGGAACACACGGATGCCATTCCTGTGGGTTCTTGCATTCCTGATGGGGCAGAGGCCAGGCTGGGCATGGTTTAGCTCCGACCTCGTAGCTTAACCTTTTCCTCTTAGATAGTCTTGGGTGTCTTTAATCTTCAGAATGTCTTTGAGACTTAGACTTGCTTTTGCCTTCTGTCCTATGGTCTGCCTGTGGGGCGGGCTCCACATGTTGAAAAGGGCTTAGTTTGATAACCTGTTTCTGTGCTCCCTGCTTGGGCCCTGAGCTGGCTGAAGGCAGTTCTGGCTCCCACCTGCCATGTGTGTGGATGGAGGCTGGAATTAGTACTACAGCAGCCTCTGGGCACAGAGCAGAGCCCAGGCTCTACTGATGCCTCTGTGCTCTGATGGGGAGCTCGGAAAGGCCAAACTGTGGCTGTTTGTACGACTCAAGGTAGTGATCAGCAAACGTTAGGACATTGTTCAAACAGATCTTCTATAAAGGAGGAGACGACCACCGCCTAGTGTTCTCCGGTCAGTGGAGAGACTTCTGAGAAAAAGCATCAAGAGAGGGACTTTGCCCTGGGAGGTGGGGCATGCTTGATAACAAAGGGGGTTGGAAAGTTAGTGCTGCCGTGTTTTTCAGGCCCCAGCTTCCCCAGGGACTTTCTTCTCCATGTCCGTTGTTTAGTGAGAGCTTCTGGAATAACCGCATGCAAGGGGGTTCTTATGTTAATTACAAGGCCTGTTAAAGAAAGAGGTACAAACATCAATTTACTTTGAACTACAGATGTGTGTGTGTGTGTGCACGCGCGCGCTCTTTGAAGGGAACCTGAGTCTTTCTCTCAGTGTGGCTCTCCTTATTTTGTGCTCCCTGCCCTTCTTTACGATGCCATCCATGATGCTCTGTTGACTGGAGTTAACAGTTTGACTTTCTTATAAGTAAAGCCAGAATGAAGCCACTTGTAAAACAATCTGAGTATAGGATTCTCTCAGAATTTCTCGAACTTATTTTACCAACTACACTTCATTTGAGAACACATTTTCAAAATCTATTTATTGTGTCTCTTGGAAATATCCACTTGGTTGTTACAGAAGCAGCATTTTCACCTGTTTCATTCCTTTGTAACATGTAATTACATTTTCTACTCTTGGTCCTCCTCCCTGTGGGGGTGGGGACGGGGCTGGAGCGGCGTATGCTAGGCACCGGCTAATACTAACACCGTTGTCAGTGGAAGTTGCTGTCAAGTGCAGGCTCACAGTGGCCAGGAACTGAGAGCAGACTCCATCAAAATGTGCCTGTTTTGTGACCTACTGTGCAGCTCCCGGGGACCAACCCTCTCCTAAGTGTGGAGAGGGCAGATACAGCAGTCCTCACCTCTATCCTGTCCCAAAGTTCTCACCAGGAAGGCCTCCCTCACTGGGACGCTCTGTCCTGAATGGAGAAGCCACCAGCAGCCGTGTCCAGGAAGTGAGCTATTGTTCACTGGGGTTGTGAACATTTTCAGCCCTTTCCGTCGGGTTTATCTCTAAAGGACGGGCTTTTAACTGTTTTTAGGTGGAATTCTGTTTATTTTAGGATGAGATGGATGTAAATCATGGCAGCCTTTCTAACCACAGTAATGAGTGAGGAGGGAGGGGTGTTGGACAGTTTGCCTGCCGTATGCAGTTTAGGAAGACTACAGATGTTTCCCAGAGCAAGAAGGCTGGCATCTGGTCAGGTGGGTTACAGAGCAGGAAGTAGATTATGATTCAGCTCCAGCCCACATTTTTAAGGATTGGGCTAAGGAGGCCCTTAGGACTTCCTGCTCTGGCCCGGGAAGGCCCAGGCTGAAGCTTCCAAGACAGTGCAGACGCACCCACCTCTGGAGGAGAAGCTGCAGAACCTCGTCTTCCAGGTGATGTGTAGCAGGCTTTCTTGGACCACCAGCCAGCTCCCCCAAAAAGACACAGAGACCTATTATCAATTATGAGTGCTCGGTTATCTTAGGCTTGTCCCACTAGCTCTTATAACTTAGTTTAACCTGTTTCTCCTCATCTACGTTTTGCCTCAGGGCTTTTACTTTTCTTTCATTCTTCCATTTGTCCTACTTCCTTGCTTCCTCCACGGCTGGCTGCCTGGCCCCTGGCATCTCCCTCTCCTCCTCCATTGTTCTCTTTTCTGTCTGCCCACCAGCCCTGCCTGTCTCTCTACTGCCTAGCTATTGGCTGTTCAGCTTTTTATTAGATCAATCAGGTGTCTTAGGCAGGCAAAGCAACACATCTTTACACAGTTAAAGTCATGTGTCACGGCAGTGATGTCATCAGGGCATGGAGGAATGGCACCAGCCCACAGGCCTCACGCACTCGGTCTGGAAAGCACAGGCTGTTTTCCCGCCATGCCTCATATAACGGCTCAGACTTTCCCAGCAGCCTTTGAGGAAACTGGGGCTCAGAGAAGGAAATAGCAGGGCATGCTGGTGCATGCCCCAGATCCCAGCACTGGGGAAACTAAGGCAGGAGGAGCTTGAGGTGGAGGTCAGTTTGGGCTGCACCGTGAGACTGGCTCAGGGAAGCAGGGAGGGGGAGAAGAAAAGTCGTTGGCCATGGCAGTGATCTGGCCGGTGAAGAGTTTTCTCACACTTTTTGGAAGTGTGTTAAAGCTCAGAGACATTGAATGGCTTCTCCAAGATTCTGCTCACAATGGAGAGAAGCAGGATTTGAACTCAGGATTCAGATTTTTATTCTGAGGTCTGCTCTGCCTGCGCCCGATTGTGCCTTTAGTGACGTCTATCTGACAGATCTGAAACTGCCCTGAGCTTTCACAGAGGCAGAGGCTATCCATAAAATAAGCTGGACAGGAAGTTAGTAGGAAATGATCATCAGAGCCACAGATTTGAAGCTCTGGGAGCAGGATGTCACTGATGGCTGTAAGAAAGAGGGCCATGCTGGTGGCCAGTCCTCCTGATCCACTGGCAGAACCAGCAGTGTGCAAGGCTTGAGCTGTAATGTTTCCAAGGATATCTAACCTCCTAAAGTAGGAAGGGGCGAGCCTAACAGGCTTTTAGCACACCCACACAGGCTCCCTGTTCCCTCCATATCCTGGAGTGTTTGAGGCCCTGATGTTATTGATTCCAGGCCGTCAGGGATGTGAACATGCATTCCAGCATTCTGCTTCCTCTGATCTTGTCACTCCTGACTCAGGGATCGGCCCTTTGGTGTCTCATGGGTATGACCAGTCTCCTAGCCTCTGCAGGTGGATCTCTGTGAGTTCAAGGCCTACAAAGCAAGTTCCAGGATAGCCAGGGCTACAGAGAGAAGAAAAAAGCTGTGTCATTAACTAGAGTTCAATACTTGTTTATAGTCTGGGTCATGAAAGTGGGGTGATACATAATCAAAGACAAGCTTCGATCATAGCTGTCGTTGCATAATCTTTGACAGATACCTACATTTGTGTAACCCCAAATTCCATTAGGATGCAGAAGACTACTGTGACCCCAGAATGTTCCCTCCTGCCCTTGCCAGTCAGTCCCTATCCAACCCCACCCTCGAGCCTCCCGGGCACCTACCCCTCTGGCCCTTTCTGTGGTAGTTGTTTACCTGACCTGTCACTTTATCTGAATGGCAGTCGTGCAGCACGTGCCTTGTGTGTTAGCTGAAGCCTTTCACGTCTGGAAATAAAATTTGAGGTTCTGGATCGTTTCTACGACTTCTTCCTGTCCCGCAGTAATTAGGGGTGGCAAGCTGCAGATCCCTGAGGGGTGCTGATGGATGTGCCAGTGTGCTGACTCTTGATTGCATGCATGATGTCCTCTCACTGCCATACTGCAGACAGCTGTTGACTGTAGGCCTGAGGAGCGGATGCTGGTCCCCCACCCTGGCGGGTTGGGGTGAAGGTGGCAGCAGAAGCAGGACCCCGCAGCCAGGGGCCTGTGCCCCCCGAGGCTGTGTGACGTACCTTTGTCTCTCCTACATGTGCCAGATGTAAGCATAAGCTGGACCAGAACCCAAATACGAGGTTTCATTAATCTTTTAGATAGTTGTCCCACTTTTTAAAGCCAAAACCTGGCACATACCCCAGAGTTATGTGGCGGGCAATAATAAAGTTAATTGGAATCTAGGTCTCCCAATTTTTCTCTTTTCAGCAGTTTCCAGGGACTTGGAGTCAGACTGCTTTCAGAGTGGGCCGTCCAGGCAGGAGGAGGCCACTCAGCAATAGTTGCCTGTTTCCATGTGGCTTCTTCTATCATGTTCCTGTCATATCTACATATTTCCTTTCTGTTTTCCTGTTACTGTGACAAAGCAGTCACAGTGTGAGGGTGCAGTCCCCGAGGACAGGGGGAGTGTGGTGGTGGTGGTGGAGGCGGTGGTGGTGGAGGCGGTGGTGGAGGCTGCTGGTCACATTGCATCACGGTCAGGAGGTGGAGACAGATGGGCACTGCTCCCCAGCTCATTTTCCTCCCTCTTCAGTCCAGCCCAGCCTGTGGGATGTCTCTAGACACATTCAGGGGTGTCTTCTACTTAAACCTCTATGAAAACGCCCTCACAGAGTGTGTCTCACATGATTCCAAATCCGGTCAGACTGACAGAGGAGTTAAGGATCACAAGCCCTGCCTCTGGGTGGAGAAGGGACCCAGTTGGTGGTTGTGTGATTGGTGGTTTTCTGAGGCTGCAAGAGCCAGTATCTGCAGCCCAAAGGTGCAGGCTGAGGGGCAGAGACATGGCCTAGGACTGGGCATCCTTGGCTTTCCTCTCTACTAGGCTGCCCCTCTGTGTCTGGGGCAACCACAGAGGGGTAGGCATTTTGTCAGGTCGGACAAAGCACTTTTGAAATGAGACAGCTCTGATCCCTACCCCTTAGCCTGGAAGAAAAAGGGACCTTGAGAGAAGTGAGGGGAAGGAAATTGGAGTGAGGGGATACCACAGTAAATATGGTATCAACCTGTGTGCTCTCCCGTGCTGAGACAAATTAAGCTGAGACTAACAGTCTGCTGTGAGGAGAAGCTGCCCATTGTTCCCAGAGCTGCCGGCCTGGCCTGCTTGAGAAGAGGCCCCGAACCTACTGGCAGATCTTTGTTCATCCCCACCCTCCCTCCCCCGCCTCTCTACGCCATCCTGGCCTCTTCTAAAAGCCATTGACAAGATTAGAAAATCAGACAAATCATTTACTTCAATCCATCTTTGTCTTCCCTGAGGCCTTTTGCAACTCAGTCTGAAAGGGGAAGAAAGCTACTGTAGCCCCTGGTCACTGACCCTTTTTCAGACGTTGAGTCAAAGCCCACTCATGGCTGAGTGCCTGTCTGCTCTGAGAGGCAATTGAGCAGATGCAGAGAGGGCCGTACGTTCCCATGTGGCTTCTGGTCTGGGAGTGTCTCTGTCAGCATCTTTTGGGTTCCCTGACAGCATCAGTGATCACATGACAGGGTTGGGTGAGCCTCTGGCAGGCTGAAAGGATGTTGCCAGATCCTCAGCACCTCATTCTCCCAGAAACACTCAGTCCAGGCTTGGTGCCTCTCAGGCCCAGGAGCTATGTGCCTAGGCTGCTGGCACATTTAAGGATCTGCCAAGGTGCACTTCAGATTCCTCCCTGACTGTGGGTTCTGTGCCTGCTCCACATGAGCTGAGGTCTTCGGGGCTGGTGAGGAGTTGGGCAGGGTGTAAAAATCAGGGAAGGCACTCCAGAGGATCCAGACAGACCCAGAAGCTGCTGTGTAGACCACCCTCCCTGCTTCCTCCATTTATATAAACGTGATTCAAGTTTCAGTGACCAGCCTGATGAGAGCACTGAATATAGCAGTTGTCACTGCTTATCACCAGGCCAGAGCATCACCAAGACAGCAGCTCTGTAGAAGACATGGGCTGAGATCAGAGGCCCTGAGACAGGCCTTCCCCTTGGTGGTTCTTGGCATCGCTGGCACACACCATTAAAACTGTTAAAGCAACAGAGCCAGACAGGTTCCTGGGTAAGTTTGTAAGTGCGGGATGGAGGAGGAAGATGGGCATCTCCTGCTCTGTAGGACAGACCTGAGGACACTAGCATGTGCTTTCCAACTCCAGGGAATCCCAGGTGTGTGGGGATGCTCCCCGGGCAGTAGGGAGGAGCTGGGGGATGTCAGTAGCCAACTCTGAGACTCTCCGGAAACATGGCCCTTAATATTTATACTTAGAACCGGAGGAGGAAGGCGGTTCCTCTCCTCCCCATAAAGCCCCAGCGTCTAGGCACACCCCTAACTGGTGGCTGTTGTCCTAGTGGCTTGGTCCCAAATGGAAGCTCTGGACACAGTGTTGCTTCTACCTTGTCCTCCACCCAAAAGGGGAGTTTCCCAAAGGCCTAGGAGCAGGAGTGCACTGACCCTCCAGGGTGCCCAGGACTGCCCGCACCTCACACACTTCCTGGCACACGCCACACTCCTCAGAACTTGGGGGTTTCCCTTCCACTCCAGTGGTTATTTGAAAAGCATAGTACCATCCCAATGACTGGATGGGCCCACCTCCCATGGACAACTGCAGGATCCTGGGGGCTCTGCCCAGAGGTCCGCAGCATAACCAGGGTTTGCTCCCAGCCATTTGGGGAGTGTGTTTCATACAGCCCTGGCAGGGGAGCCACCTGAACAGAAGCATCCTGAATACTTGCTGGTGGATCATTTCCATTTTGTTGTTTTGTTTTGTTTTGTTCAGACAAGGTTTCTCTCTGTAAAGCAGCCCTGGCTATCTTAGAACTTGTTCTGTAGTCCAGGCTGTCCTCAAACTCACAGAGATCTGCCCACCTCTGTCTCTTAAGTGCTGGGATTAAAGGCGTGCGCTACTGCCGCCAGGCTTCAAAATATTTTTTTAACACAGGAATTCACTGTGATCGCTTCCAGGGCCTTATCTTAACTAATACAGACACACATTTTCAGTTACAGCTCATGAGGAGTGCAGTACTAGCCATCTCTCCAAAACTGTCCCTCATCTGAGCAGCAGAAAAAGAAAACCATGCCCTCCTGTCACACCTCCCTCCCTTCCCTCGAAACAGACTTCTGGGAACACTCATGTTTCTCAGCTTGCCCTGTTCGGTTAAACTGCCCTGCGTGCATGGGAGTGGTGTCTGCCTGCAGCTGGCCTCACCTTGCACACCAGAGCTGCGGAGTGTAGGGTCTGCTGCTTCTGGGCTGTGAGTGGAGGCAGGAGAGCAGCAGCCCTTCCAGCCACCCCATGTCACCTCTGTAGGTTCCAGTTGCCAAGGAAGGGGACCTGGGCCACAAGCTAGCAGAAGACTAGCAGGTTCCTTCAGTTCCTCTGGACTCTAAACTCTTCAGCTTGACCTGGCTGTGGCAGCTTACAGAACAGTAAAACATTTGGGCAAACCTCCTGGCGGTGTCCACTAGCATAGGAACACAGGGTAGGCTGTAGAAATACTGGCTCGTGCAGGCTTCCAGGCACGTGGGGGTGGTTCTGGGGACCAACAGCACTCAAATGGCCCTGTGGGAAATCTCAGGAATGAGAGAACACACGGGACCGTCACCCAGTTTCGCTCTCTCTGCCCATGGTATGGAGCATGGCCTTAGAGAACAACTTTTCATTGCTAGGCCAACGTAACGGAAGTGCCTGTTCATGCATGCATTCACTTATTCACCGTGTGCCGTTCTCAGGCGAGGAAATGCACTGCCGCAGATGTCCCCATGTCCCCAACCTGGCATCACCCCAGGAACGAAGGCCATTCTCCCCGTGTGGGGAAAAGTCTCCCGCCTTGAGCACCTGTCTCTTCCTACAGATGGTCTAGAAAGGGAGAGGCAGGCAAGGGAGCAGGGTTTATTGAGTACCTGCTCTTTGCCGGCTGTGAGGCTTCTGTAATTAGATCAGGCAACCCAGGCTTTGAGGGCTGGCCCTGAGGTGTCTTCTAGGCGGGGCTGGGTAAGCCTCTCAAGGGGAAGAGGGTATGGTCTGGAGGGGCAGCAGCCCCTGGGTTGAAGTTACAGAAAAGCTGTAACTCTGTGAAAAGACAAACGTCACAATAGACACTGCATAGAATGAACTGACAGTGTGAGATGGTGAGCACCATTTCTGGAAGACCTTCAGCAAAATCGCCGTGCGTGGGAGGAGGGATTCCATGACCTGCCACTGGTTCTGTCTACATGTGCACGCAGGTGTTCACGTGTGTAAGTGCGGCAGGCACTGGCGTGCCTCCTCACGGCGCCTACGTGGAGGTCAGGGATCAGCCTCACTCCCACCTTTAAGGCAGGTTTGCCACTGTGCACCCCAGCCTAGTTAACCTCTGAGCTCCTGGGGTTCTCTTGTCCCTACCTCCCACCTCACAGTCGGTTATAGGTGCAGCTACCACATCCATCTTCATGTGAGTTGTGGGATCCTCACTCAGGGCCACACATGTGCATGACAAACACTTTGCCCACCCAGCTACCTCCTCTGATCACACTGCTGTGTGGTGCCTGGTGGACCTTCAGCAGACACACAGAAGTGACCCCACACATGTGCTTGTAAATGTGCACAAAAACACGTGGAACAGAACTCATTGCAGCCCTGGCAATGAGAAAATGCCCACAGATGTGCCAGGCAACTGTTAAACACATGATTTGAGAGCTGCACCGACAGTGTGGCTTACCCATTGCAAGTTCGCTATGAACCGTGAGAAAGCTCCAGAACTCGGTTAGTGGGAAAAGCAAGATACGTGGCATGTCTGTGTGGGGGGGGTTGGGGTGGGGGGTTATCCTTGCATTTGCCCATGTCTAAGAAGTGATCTAAAAGAGTAGAAAGAGAGGCATGCTGTTCTCTGAACGATGTTTTGTAGTTCTTGAGTGGTAATGCGTATGTAAAGAAATAGACATCGAGGGCCAGGCATGGTGGTGCACTTAGGAGGCAGAGATAGGAGGACCTCTGAATTCAGGGCCAGCCTGGTCTACAGAGAGAGTTCTAGCCACAGTTACATAGTAAGATCCTCTCTCAAAAACAACAAAAGAGCATGAGTCAAAGTATTTTTTGAGTGGGTTGGAGAGATGGCCCAGGGTTTAAGGCAGAGGACCTTTGATTTGATTCTCAGCACCCTTATGGTGACTCATAACCATCTGTAACTCCGGTTCCAGGGGTTGCTCTGTGCCCTCTGCTGGCCTCCACAGGCACCAGGCACACATGTGGTGCTTAGACATAATTGCAAGCAAAACACCTGTACAGATTATATATATATATATAGGTTTTTCGAGACAGGGTTTCTCTGTGTAGCTTTGTACCTTTCCTGGATCTCGCTCTGTAGACCAGGCTGGCCTCGAACTCACAGAGATCTGCCTGGCTCTGCCTTCCGAGTGCTGGGATTAAAGGCATGCGCCACCACTGCCCAGCCAACATAAAAATATTTTTTAAGCTTCAAATTTAGGCTTTAGTAGGCTGGAGCCCTCAGAGGGCACTGGGCACAAGCTAATTTTTATTGAGCATCTACTGTGAACCATGTTATCCACTAGATGCTGTGTGAACACAATGTGTATTTACATCCCGGACTTTAGAGGTTGATGGTCTTTTCCTGACTATCTGGGTCATTTGCCAGTGCTGCAGCACCTGAAACGGCCAGAGCCAAGGGGAGGGGTGCATGTGGGTGGCTGTTCACTCCAAGGGGCAGTACAGACCCACCCTGGAGCTGCCTCTCACGCAAAGACACCCCCGCCACAGTCTTCGGTGTGTCCCTGTGCTTTGGCTGAGCTCTGTAGCCAAGGATGTGGGCCGCGCTGGCCTCAGGGAGAGAGAAGGCACTTAGGCTGTGCTCTTCTGGGCGTCAGCTGCACGCCCTGTCTGCCAGCTGGAGGCCAGCTGGGGAGTTGTTTTTCTGATTGTCAGGCCCGGGCTCCTTACTTGCACTTAGGGGAAAGAGCATCCAAGCCCTGGTACAAAAGGTCCCTCTTTTCATGGCTTTGGAAGAAGCTGTGAATGAGCTCATTATCACTGCAGCCCAAGAAGGGGGACAGGCCATCCTTGTCTGGCTGTCTAGACCTACCCCTGGCCACATGTACTGGACTGAGGGGCAGATGGGGCAGCCTGGTTCCAGCCCACAGTAACCAAAGCCAGGTACTGAGACAGGTGGTCCGTACCAGGGGCCATGCTGAGGCCATTAGATGCTCTGAGGCTCACTGTCTCTGTTCTGGTCCAGAGGAAGGGCTCTTCCCCCAATAAGTGCAAAACTCCTTCCCACCTCCCGGATGCAAAAAGGGTTTCCATCCAGGGCTACGTGGCCTCCCTGCCAGCTTCAGGGAGCTTCCTGTGTGCAGGTGGTCTGCCTGCCTCTACACCTCGGGGCTGGCAGTCACAGCCACCACCTATCTATCTGTACTGTGCTCACAGTCTGCCAGGCATGGCTCTAGGTGCTTGGAGCGTGACATAGCGCAAAGCTGGCACTGTGTCCTCTCAGGGAACCTAAGTGCTAACGTGAGCAGTGACATGTGCAGACGACTGGGCTGAGGAGTGAGGCTTCCGAGTCCAGGAAAAGGGGTCACGTCTTTACCACAGCCCACACTTGCTATCCGGAGCCCTGCGGAGTGGCTTTCCACACCTTCCTGGGCTGAGTTCGACCCTGGGAGAAGAGACAGGTGGTGCTGGCCTGGAGCTGGCAATGCTGGCCCCAAGTTGACCCCTCTTGTGTCCTCTTTCTTCTGTTTCAGATTGAGAAAATCATGAGCTCGATTGGAGAAGGAATTGACTTTTCTCAGGAACAGCAGAAGGTCTCAGGTACTGTACTAGTCCCCACCTTGTAGAACACAGGCCTCTTGCTGGCTCTGGCAGCTTCAGGTTCTTCTCTGACCCAAGACAAACATCTGAGGAGAAAGGGGCCAGCCCAGGCCATGGCCTGCACTTTTGGAGAAATGACTGTGCATTTTGGGGGAAGTGTATGCATTGAATTTGAGGCTGCTTATTACGAAAAGGAGTTGTAATGCGGAGTAGCTGCCAGGCTGCTTGTGGTGTTGGACTTCATCACAGTGCTCCAAACTGGAGTTACTGCCACATCCCTCCCCAGTTCCTGAGAAGGCTCTGGCACCAGCTGGTCATGAAAACATGGCCCTCATATGCCTTGTTTACCACATTGGCAGTGTGGGGCTGGGTGAATGTTCTCCCTGTTAGCACGTGTCAGAGTCTCCTGGAGGGGGTGTCTGTCTCTGCTGGTGTTACCCAGATCCCTACAGAACAGGTCATTCTGTTCATACAAGCCATTAGGGTAAGGTCTGCCTTGATTTCCTTTTTTGTGAAATGGACCCTCATGCTGGGCTTCTTTCTCAGGAGTGATGTCTTTAAAGTACCTCTCAGAGCTGGTGCTCATACCCCTCATCAAGTCCTGGTTCAGACCCCAGAACTATGACATCTCAGAGAAGGCCCAGCTCCCCTTTCTGATGAGGGTGGGGTTCCGTACCTCCTGCAGCAGTGGTCCAGCAGCCTTCCTTGTGGCACTTCCCAGTCTTGGGCTCCTATTGCCTGCCAAGAGGCCTGATGGAGGAGGGTGCTGTGCACACTGGAGAGAGGAACTGTGGGCTTTGCTGGGCCGTCTGTGCTCCTGGAGCCACACTGCCCTGAGTTCAAATCCCAGTTCTAGATACAGGCTTCAGAGTAAGTCATTCATTTCTTCCCACCTGAGTGCCAGGTTCCTAGCAGCACCACCCAGTGACTTACCTCATCGTATTGGAGTGAATTAATAAGATACTCACGCCTGAGTGAATGGAAGCCGTGCTTCGAGTAGCCATGCCCGTTTCTATGACGCTGATAAACTCCGGGAGCAGGGCACCTGTTTCCTGGCTTGGCTCCCTCTGCATTTAGCTTTGCGTCTTTCCCTGCAGGCCTCGGTTCTTTGGGTTCCAGGGTTCTAGCAGAGGGACTGGGCTGGGCTTGGTCCTTGTCAGACTTGGGTGACTGCTGGAGTCGACAGATGGCTTTTCCAGCTGAGAAGCCATGGGCCCTTCTCCAGACAGCTGTTTGCTCTCTGCTCAGTGGTTGCCTGCACCTCTGGAATGCACATGTGTTTGCAAGGGTCAGGTGTTTGTAGGGAATAGGTATTTAGGACGGACAGACAAACCCTCATGCCACTTTCAAGGCTGTGCTTCGGGGATGATCACAGCTGGGACCGAGAGCATTGAGCTTAGTTGTGGCCACCATCTGCTTTCCTACACCTCCTCAGGAACCTAAGCCACAGCATGTCCAAGAGGCCCGAGTCAGCAGGCCTCCTAGGAAGAGTCCTGCCCTCGAAGGAATCTGCACTGAGCTACTTCTTCTCTCTTCCACCCTGGGGATTGGCAAGAGGGCTTCTCTACGCTCGGGCTGTCCTGACCCCAGCACCTGGTCCTGTATGCGTGTTGACTTTGCTGAGCCACCTTCTACACCCCAGCTTAGGGACACCTAGGACAGGCAAAGATGTGTGCGATGTAGAGAACCTCAGGGCATGGGGTTTGCACCACTACCTGGCTAAGAAGCCTGGAGAGGCTGGCTCAGGCCGAAGCAGAGTCATTGTGCATTTTGAGTGGTCAGGATCACAGTGTACCAGGGTTCAGTTGTCAGCAAGAATCAAGGAGGAGATACCTGGGCTCTGGCAACGGCAGCTTGGGGCCTTCAGCAGCAGGTCCCAAGCCAAGCAACGGCTGCTCAGAGAGACTAATTCTGCACAGGGTTCTCTCCTGAAGGGCAGGACCACAGCACTGGAGTCCAGTCCCATTTGGATACCCAAGGGCCCCTGGACTGTCCACACTGGAGCTAGATACCCAAATCCCCAAAAGACAGGTCTTACAACTGCTTCACGCCTCTGCCAACTACCAGAAGTCTGTCACACTAACCACTCTGGATTCTTTGAACAAAGGCCTACTCTGTCGAGGATAGCCTGGCTTTCCTCTGTTTGAACTCCCCATTCACTGTTAAGTAACTGCTGAGTGTTGCCTCTGGGCCCCTGGTCTCTGGACACAGTGCCTGTAGAGACCTATTGAGATGCAGGTGCCTCCAGCCTATTTCCGGGGTGATGTGTGGTTCCTGAATATCTGTGACTTTGTCCCTCCCTGGCTGCACTTGCAGTTGATCAGGTCCCCTTGGCTGTCCCTTGTTGAGTGTCCTGCTGTAGGTGAGCTTCTCCCCTGGCCCCGGGTTCTCGTCTAAGGAGCGTCAGGTGCAGTAGCCGTGGTCTGTCTTTTTGTGCTGAGCAGGAGAATGCGTCCTGAAGTGGCAAGCGGGAGTCACTTAACTGTGGGCCAAGTTGCCCCTTGGTCCCTTCCCCTGGCTGTCCTCGAAACTGCCAGCCCAAGTTACAGGCATGATTCTTCTGTGCCCCTGGAAGAGGTTTCCTACCCCCCAAGCCTGAGATGAAGCGGCCGTCTCCCCCTTAGTGGCTGTGTCTGCATCGCCAGCATCAGTCTCAGGAAACCTGTCATCTCACTCTGGCTCCCCCGCAGCAGCAGCAGCAGCAGCAGCAGCAGCAGCAGCAGCTTCTGCTCCGATGTCCGATCCTTGATGTATTTTCCTGAGCATGGAAGGGGGAAGGGTGGGAGGGGAGGAAGGGGAGGGCCAGACATGAGAGTGAGCAAGGACTGTGGTGCCGGCAGTCGGCAGCCAGCAGTGTGGAGCCCCAGAGCCTTTAGACAAAGCATTCTGCTGCGGCTCTGTCGGCGTGCACATCCACCGGCAGCAGCCTGGACCACAGCTGCCCAGCCCTGGGATTACAGGCAGGAATGAATCAGCAGCCGGGGACACACAAGCTCATGAGCATTCAAGAGCCTGCTGCGTAGGTTCCTGGAGACGACTTTCCATTCAAGGGCAAGTCTGGGAGCCCCCAGACTTGGCGTTTTGGAGTACTGCTACAGCCTGCATCCAGAGACTACCCTGTCACCACCCACCATCTGTTCTGCGGAGGACAGGAGAGGAGTAGAGGCTGCCACAGTTGGTCAGCAGGGTCCCTAAGACAAGCAAATTGGCGTTGCCCTGCCTTGAAGGGCAGAGACCGTCAGTAACGGCAGGATGACTTTCACCGTGTGGAGGAGAGTCCCCGGGAGGTGACGTCTCTGTAGTTGGGTCTTCCTTCTCCTGCCTTGAACCTCTCTCTTCCTCCCCTTCTTTACCCTCCTTTTACCCATTCTGCTACAAGAACTGAAGAAGTAAGATGGGGTGTGACAGCATCCAGAGCAGAACCTCTGAGGGCTGCCGGGAAAGGCTGAACTTTGTCTTCCTTGTGCTGCCACCGTCCTGTCCTGACTGCTGAGCATGGTGAATAAGTGCTCCCCTTGTCTGTGCATCTGGAGAGATGGTGAGACCAGAGACCCCGGGAAGAAAGCCGTGTGCGTCACTCAGCCAGAGAGCAGCGCAATGTGAATAGACAAGCTGCCGGCTCCTGACGGACAAGTGCCGCCGCCTCTTTCTTTTATCTGCTTGGGTTTTGTCTTCTTTGACCAAGAACTGAACAGCCCGACTGCTTTCCCCTAAGCAGGCAGGCAGGCGGGCAGGCGGGTCACGGGAACTGCCCCGAAGACAGTGAGAATGAACACCACACTCCTGGAAGCCAACTCGAGCCAGGAAGGCAGCTCCTCGGGCAGTGCCTCGGCCCAGGAGGCACCCAAGTCTGCTGGCCACACAGCCCGGTAGAAGACCATGCCATTGACCCAGCAGAGCCACATCTGAGCCTGACCCCCACACTCCAGCCCATCTGTCCCACTCAGCCCCCTGACTGTCCTGAGCTGGGAGCACAAAGAGCTGGGGCCATGGTTTGCTTATTCCGGGACTGCTGGGGGAAAACAAGTAAAAGTCCCTTCTCTCCCCTGACGTGTTCTGGGCTGCTTGTATTGCATGTGCTGGGTCCCCGTGAACAGCTGCCGCCACTGCTTCCTTCCCGGAGCCCTCGCTGGGTGCCTGTGTCCCTCAGCTGCATGAAGACTTGCGCTCACTCCTGACTGGTTTATGCTGCAAGGTCGCAGAACTAGCCCCTCGTCACAGCCCCCCAGTGGCTCCAGAAGTTGCATGGAGAGGAGCAGCCAGGCTGGTGGGCACTTAGGAGCGCTGGTGTCCCCTCCAGTGCCTCTGGGGACAGACTTTCTGCCGTGCCTCTGTGTGGACGCTGATAAGAGGAGTTGACCCAGAGACCACTGGGGGTTCATGTGCTCCCCCAGCCCTAGGGCAAGACCGTGCATGTGCAGCCTCGGCCCTGGTCCGGGACAGCTCATACCGTGGGGGTGTGAGTGGGCAGCAGCCACCCAAGTTAGCCCGTGTGCAGTGCCAGGCAGCTCGCCCTGTCCGCCCTCTCGCTCTCTTGTCCATAGTCTGGCTGCGTTATGGTGATGACTATGATGTGGCAGTGCCATCTGTCTTCCTCTGAGTGCCGCTGCTACCGCCTTAATGGGTTTTCCCTTTTCAAGCGTCTGCCGATTCCTCTCTCGTCAGGTTCTCGGACGCTGGAGCAGAGCGTCGGGGAGTGGCTGGAGTCGACGGGCCTGCAGCAGTATGAGAGCAAGTTGCTGCTGAACGGGTTTGATGATGTCCGCTTCCTGGTGAGTGCTTGCAGGCGCTCCAGTGGCCAGCGCTGGTGCTGCTGGTTGGAAACTGGCCTCCCTGTCCGCACAGGCTCAGCTGGAGTTTGAAAGAGCATGTAATCCCTAACCCCAGGGAAGAGCTAACAGAGGGAATGTGTACTAGGAAGTCGGCTGAGTGCCCGATGCCAACTTTGCAGACATTCCCGGCCCCATTCTCTGTCCCAGCTGCCGTTCAGGTGGAACACTCTCAGAAGGACCCTTGACTCAGACCCTTGCCCCAGCCCTGCTTCTTAGACTGGATGCTGGGGTGCTGTAGGTTGAGGCATCTTGGCCAGCATGTAGAGCCAGTCCCCGGCAGCTTTGGCAGACAGGACAGCCAAGTACCCCATGGGGACTCCATGTCCCGTCTCAGCTGGATACCAGGAGTTTCCTTATTTTCAGACCTTTGCTGTTGTCACTGAAGCAAAGGTTCCTGTCTCACCCCAGCAAGTGAGATGGAGGCCAGGGCCCCAGACTGTCAGGGAAAGGCAGTGCCGGCTTGGTTGCTTTTCGGAGGTTCAGTCTTCACTCAGAATACAAGGGGTCAACGGAATGACCAGGCCTCTCCTCTGCTCCCTGGGGAGTAGGGACTCAGCTTAGCCCCTGGGCTTAGAAGCTAATGTCCCGCTGTCATCTGTCTCCCAGAAGCCTTGCCCAGTGTGTCCTTCCTTGTGGGTCATTCAAGACAGTGCCTGAGCCAAGGCATGCACAGGAGCAGGCCTGTGACATCACGGCAGTCGCTGTGACAGCTGATGTCCTTCCAGTGGGCTGGGTGCCGATCTCAGAGGTTCATGTATATGAGCTCTGTGACTTCCCAGCACCATGAGGTGTGTGCTGGTGCCTTCACCTGTTTCCCGCACACACAGTGTAGTGCAGAGGTTAAGTGTCTTTATCAGGGCCACACTGCTTGACATGTGTGCTTGGCAGTTACAAGGCAAGAAGTCACTCTCTGAACGCTGTCGCCATTCTCGTTCTGGGGTGTGGCAGAACCTATCTGGTGCACATCTTGGTAAGTGAGCAAACCCACTGCTCTGTTCCTCCCATTTTCTGGGGGCTTCCGATGTCCCCTTGAAGCAGAGTGCTCTCCCTGGCGCACACTTGCCCTGCACCTCGTATGAAGGGCCGGGTTTATAGAGCCGTCTTGGTGGATGGCTGGGTTTACTCTGTCAGCACAGGGTTTGGTGTCTTCAGGGGGACCCTGCTCTTGGCTCCCAGGGAAGACCAATGGAGAGTGCCTTTCCAAGCCAGCTCTGTCTCCTGGGAAGCCTGCAGCAAGCCGCCCTCTCATAGCCAGGTCTGGACTGCTTTTTCAGTATTTAAAAGTCCCCAGTTTTAAAATAGCAGCTTGTTTTTCCTTTCTAAAATTGAAGCTATATGGGTATGTTTATGGCTCCTGGGCTCTTACTTCTGACTCACCACACTCTTTAGGGAAGGAAGGACTGTGAACTAGGAAGGAGGTGGGTTCCGTCAGTGGGAAGGACAGCTGGTCCTGGCTGTGGGGTTTGTGGGCTTGCCTTCTAAGTCCTCCCTTCCCCATGCTCCTGGCGGGTCAAACAAGAGTGGTCGAGATCTGCAGACACTCCCCGATGCTCGTCAGGGGCCGAGCCTGCAGATCATAGTACTTATCTCCTAAATTCAGTTTAGGAGCCTTTGAGTTTTCCAGCCCTTGAGCAACCCCAGGACTCCCTGACCCTACCTGAGACCCAAACCAGAAAACAGCTAGATGACATTTTTGGGGAAGCATGGCCCTGAACCAGATGCCCATGTAAGGTGCAAAACCTATACCAGAAAGACACTTCATCCACCCTGGTAGTCAGCAGCTTGGTTCCTCCAGGGCCTCTTTGGTCTGGAGCATCTGCAGAAGTCTCCACCCAGAGGTGAGCTGAGCACACCTGAGTTTAGTATGTTGCTTCAGGTGCCTGGAGTGGCCTGAGTGGCCAGCACAGCATCCTGGGTAATTGCATGTTAACTGCCAGGTGGGCTTAAGAATAAGTTTTAGCAGAGGCGTGTTCCCATTCCTGAAACACTCCCTAAGCACATGGTCCCATCCAGTTTGGTTCACAGTAGACTGTGAATGTTTCACCTGGTTCTGAGATTCCCTGGAGATGTTTCTACCAGATGAAAACTAGCTCCAGTAACCCCAGGTCCAGATTTGTTGGGAACATCTGGACACATGTTCATAGTCAAGGTGCTACTGTGGAATTCTTTGTCAGGGTACTTGTGAGCATTATGGAGCTCTGTGCATGGTAAGGCACATTCCAGGATGATCTGCCTTCACCATGCCAGATCATCTCTGCCCTGATGTTTTCAGTGACAGAGGACCCAGTGTTCTGGATACTTTAATGCTCATATTTCCATTGAGTCCCTGTGCCTTCTGTCTGCTGCTCCCAGGTTCACCTTTGGGGCCACACAGAACACTTATGCCCTCTAGACAATTGAAGATGTCGAGGTGGCCTCACAGGTTCTATATTATCTGGGTTCGGTGCTGTTAATCCTGACGGTTCCCACAGTGATGATGATGGATTTGGCTAGCAAATCTTGTAGCTTAAACTTCTTCCACACCCTCTTGACTGTAGGTAGAAAGAAAGGGTCAAGCCAAGGCCGTGAGAGCTACTGTGAGCTCTTGTGCTGATGGGGCCTGATGAGGGGCCCAACATTAGCACCAGGAACCCAGGCAAGGGAGTGTGGCTGCCTTACCAGCCAGCAGCCACCACACTGCCTCATACCTTGCAGCCCATTCATCTTCACCACAGACCATGTCCACAGGAAATGGGCTTTCTTGGGAGTGAGGAGCAAATGCGTTCAGTGAGTTCAGAAGGAAGTCATGGATGGCTGGCAGACCTGCCTCCAAGCATGCTGGGCTACTCCCTGACAGACTTGTGGAAGTGTTGATGGCGCATATGATGGTGGCCCTGAGGCCAGAGGGCTGTGACAGGTGTGAAGACATATAGTGGGAGAATATCTGAGAGAGGGAAGTTTGCTCATGTGGGGCTGTTGGAGGGGGGCACAGGAATGCATGGCCCCACTGTTGCTCTGTGCTTGGGAGGTGCAAGGAGCACCAGGATACACCTGTGCCGATCTCTGGTCGCTCTGTTTTCTCTTGGCGGCAGAATGGATTTTCTCTGTCTCCTGCTGCGATTGGAGGTGAAGCAGGAACAGCAGATCCTGTGTGGGCTGAAGGGACCTTGTGGTCCAGCTGCAGGTAGAAAGTTCAGGAAGCAGTAGCATGGTGGAGCAACCCCCTGCTAAGGCCTGAGTAGAGGCTCTGATGCTGCAGGAGCCACGTTTACCATATTCTGCTGTACACGTGACCCAGAGCAACATCCCCCAGGATCACAGGTGGGACAGTGGAGGACCGGAGAGCTGAGAAGGTTGCAGCAGGGACACCGGCTCCAAACGTGGACTGTGTTAACCAAGTCCAGAGAGGAAGAGCAGGGGATGGCCAGAGGCCGCCGGCAAAGTTGGCTTGAGAGCAGGGCCTGGTGAGGCCAGAGGGTGAGCCGGAGCTAACCCCGGAGGCCTGAAAGCCATGTGAGGTGCCCTGTGTTGAGGGGCCTTTGTCCTGTGGCTCCCACCAGGCAGAAGGCATGAGTCCAGGTCCGCTGTGGCCGGCAGAGAGTGGTTGAAGGTGGTATCAGGACAGTCAGTGTTGGGGGGTGGGGACGGACGTGGCTCCAAATAGCTTAGGAGCAGATGAATGGGAAGGAAGTTGCTTCTTATGCGCAGCTGGGAGGCCTCCAGCTCCGCCCATCAAGTTCTTTCTCCGCTGGATTTCTGCTGCAGGGCCGCCAGGCTCCCACGGGGCTCCTGTCTGTTTCTGAGGTTGTTGGTCTTCGTATTGGAGAAGGCTGACAAGTGTTCGACTTTCAGCACCCCTAGGCCAGGAGCCCTTCCTTATTAGCCTCCGTCAGACCAAATCCCCAGGCTCCCAAAGTCCCCATCCTGTTCCACAGGCTGTTCTCCTTCAGTCCAGTGGACCCATGGATGGGCTGGAGTCTTGGATCTCCTGCCCTGGCCCCTGTGCTCCCTATGGCCCCTCCCTCCCCCTGTGCCCCTCCCTTTCGCCTCTGTCTGTTGCGGGTCTAAGGACCACAGCCAACTTGAGCAGAGCTGCCCAGGTGCTGTGCAGCATCCGGCTTCTCCCCAAGCCTCCTGTCTCTGCACAGCACTTGGTGAGCCAACTGCTGGGCTGGAATTTTCTCTGTCCTGTTGACATAGGGCCCGAAGCAGGAGGATTGGTGGAGATGAGGCATAGACAGGAGGGTTCTCAGAGAGGCCCATGTCCTCCTTTCTGGGCTGCATCAGTTTGTGTGTGCAAAGCCTGAAGAACATGAAGCAGGGACCCCTGCATAGATGCCCGAACAAAATGAGAAGACGACAGCCTCGCCGGGACACAAAGCTCTCATTTTACTGAGAATGGTGTCCCTGGAACAGTAGCCAAAGGTCGGCCATTGCTGCACAAGGCCTCTGACAGTGTGAGGAACCCAGCACTGATAAGACAAACATCTGTCAGGATCTTAAATACACGTACCCTTTAAGTAAGCAGTGCCCTTCTGCAGCTCCGGCCTGGCGGGGCCTGATGCCTAGGGGTGCTGGTGGGACCATTTGTGAGTAAGTTGGAACAGGGCATTCTTCCTCCAGGCACTGGGAGTGAGTGTGCCCCCACCCAGGGACTCCATTGGCTTCAAAGAAAGGCAACCTGCATAGGTGGCCTGTCCTGGCTAATTGGAAGCATTAAGGAGAGATTTCAGCCAGGGGCTGGCGGCGCACACCTTTAATCCCAGCACTCAGGAGGCAGAGGCAGGAGGATCTCTGTGAGTTCAAGGTCAGCCTGTTCTACAGAGTGAGTTCCAGGACAGCCAGAGCTGTTACACAGAGAAACTGTCTCAGAAAAGAAAGGAGAGGTGTCACCAACAGTGTCCCCTGGGTGTCAGGGTGAAGAGAGCTGGCACATGTGTCATCTCCTCACAACTTTAGCGCCAGGAAATGGCAGCAGTTGACTCGAGAAGGGCAGGAAGACCCATGAATTTCGTTTTAAACTTTACTCAGAGCTGGGGGGTGGGTCGGTGAGCAGAGTGCTCGCCTGTCGTGCACGAGGCTCTGGCCCCAGGCTCCAGCACCTGAAATCCTGGCATGGGGTTGCACACCTATTAGCCCTTCACAGGGAGATGGAAGAAGAAAGATCAGAGTTCAGATGAGCTTTGACTACATAAAATTTACACTCTCACAACTGGACATGGTGGCACACGCCTTTAATCCCAGCACTTGGGAGCAGAGGCAAGGCTATCTCTGTGAGTTGCAGGCCAGAACTACACAGTGGGAGAAACCTGTCTCAAAAAAACAAAACAATATACAAAAAGTTCTCACGGCTGTTAGAATGGGACAGCCTCATGGGCTGCAGGTGTGGAGTCACCTGTTTGAGTTCAGCTCCAAGCTCTGCCACTAGATATGTAAGGTCTGGAAAGTTCTGATGGCCAGGTGCCTCTGTTTTCTCATCTTGCGTGACCAAGATTAACAGAGATGCTGGCATCATTGTGATTGCGAGGTTGCATAGAGCCTGCAAGGCAGTGCTTAGGAAGCAGGCGCGTGGCCCGCCAGCTGTCCCCTCTGTCCCTGCAGCTGCTGCACCCGAGTGCTCTTCGGTAGGGAGGTCAGTGAGAATGCTGAGCAAGGCTTGGCTTGGGCCCACCCTACAGCAGGGAGCTCCGTTCAGGGGTTCTGACCCGTCTCCCTTGTGAGGCGGCTCCTGAGCAGATGCCTGTCAGCCTTTGTCCACTCACGGCTTAACCATGGCTGACAAAGGTGTGTCTGTGGGGACCGGAGTGCAGTCCTAGCCTGGCCTGGGCAGCTCCAGGCACTCTGGCGATGGGCAGTCTGGACAGGTTTGCTTACCACTTACGCTGGCAGGCTGCCTTGACAGGACACCAGGCTTCAGTGTAGGAAGGACCCAATGTTTTCTTCTCTATCTCAGGGGTCTAATGTGATGGAAGAGCAAGACCTGAGGGAGATTGGCATCAGTGACCCACAGCACCGGCGCAAGCTGCTGCAGGCTGCACGCTCCCTGCCCAAGGTGACTCCTCCCAGGCCAGGGCCAGGGCCATCTTCTTGAATGCCTAGACCAGTGGTTCTCAACCCGAGTTAACCCCTTGGAGTCAAACGGCCCTTTCACAGGGGTCACATGTCAAATATCCTGTATATCAGATATTTACACTACAGTTCACAACAGTAGCAAAATTAGAGCTATAAAGTAGCAACAAAATAATTTTATGGTTGGGGTGATCACAACATAGGAACTGTATTAAAGGGTCGCAGCATGAGGAAAGTTGAGAACCACTGATCTAGACAGAGAGCGGGAAAGGAGCCTGGCTCTGAGGCATGCAAATCTCATTCCGTGTCTGCCCTCATAAGAGCCCAGGAGGGCACAGGGTCTTGGTTCCTTCCTTGTAAAGCCCACAGGCCCTTGGAGAGTAGCAGGACTTCAGTAATAAGCACCTTGCCTGACTGACCCAGGAGGATCTAGGGTCCTCTTGGCATAGAGCCTGGTCCCATAGACTTGGCCTGTCACTAGAGCCCCCTTTGGGGTCCCTTTTGACTCATTAGAGCCCAGGCTAGTCTATCTTAACCCCAGAGAGGCCTGAGAAGAGCAGGCATGAGAGGCAGCACTGGCTTCTCTAAGGTCACAGCCGCCACCCTTTGACTGTTAGTGCCGTGGCCAGCATCCGCCCCTTGACTGTTAGTGCCGTGGCCAGCGTCCGCCCCTTGACTGTTAGTGCCGTGGCCAGCGTCCGCCCCTTGACTGTTAGTGCCGTGGCCAGCGTCCGCCCCTTGACTGTTAGTGCCGTGGCCAGCGTCCGCCCCTTGACTGTTAGTGCCGTGGCCAGCGTCCGCCCCTTGACTGTTAGTGCCGTGGCCAGCGTCCGCCCCTTGACTGTTAGTGCCGTGGCCGGCGTCCGCCCCTTGACTGTTAGTGCCGTGGCCGGCGTCCGCCCCTTGACTGTTAGTGCCGTGGCCGGCGTCCGCCCCTTGACTGTTAGTGCCGTGGCCGGCATCCGCCCCTTGACTGTTAGTGCCGTGGCCGGCGTCCGCCCCTTGACTGTTAGTGCCGTGGCCGGCGTCCGCCCCTTGACTGTTAGTGCCGTGGCCGGTGTCCACCCCTTGACGGTTAGTGCCGTGGCCAGCATCTGCCCCTTGACTCTTAGTGCCGTGGCCGGCGTCCGCCCCTTGACTCTTAGTGCCGTGGCCAGTGTCCGCCCCTTGACTGTTAGTGCCGTGGCCAGTGTCCGCCCCTTGACTGTTAGTGCCGTGGCCAGTGTCCACCCCTTGACTGTTAGTGCCGTGGCCAGTGTCCGCCCCTTGACTGTTAGTGCCATGGCCAGTGTTCCATTGATCCTTTCACTCACCCCGAGTTCAGGAAGTGACTGCTTCATAAGCACACACTATATCCTTGTCCTCACAAGCTTGTGACCTCTTAGAGCTCACAGAGAAGCATTCTGTCACCCCCTCTTCTCCATCTTGCCACACCTACTGGCCCCTCTTCCCCAGATCGAGCAGCCTCTACCTCTCAGAGTCGTGATGGACTGTGCCCAGGTTCTTGCTCTGTGACTCAGGGATGCCATTCCTGCCTCCTCCCACCGCAGGTGAAGGCTCTTGGCTATGATGGGGTCAGCCCCCCGTCAGTGCCCTCCTGGCTGGACTCCCTGGGGCTGCAGGACTATGTCCACTCCTTCCTGTCCAGCGGCTACAGCTCCATCGACACTGTGAAGAACCTCTGGGAGCTGGAGCTTGTCAACGTGAGTGCGTCGTGGGAGGCTAGGGCAGAAGGGCTGAGGAAGGGGCTGGAGAGATGGCTCAGTGGTTAAGAGCATTTGCTGTCCATTTCCAGAGGACCCGGGTTCAATTCTCCACACCCACATGGCAGCTCACAACTGTCTGTAACTCCAGTTCCAAGGGACTTGACACCCTTACACCGAGTGACACAAAATAAAATTAAATAAAAAAAAAAAATTAAAAAAAAAAAAAAAAAAAAGAAGGGCTGAGGAACCCAGCGCCACTCACCGCTCCTCTGCTTCTCCACCAGGTCCTGAAGGTCCACCTGCTGGGCCACCGGAAGCGCATCATTGCCTCTCTTGCAGAAAGGCCCTATGAGGAGCCACCCCAGAAGCCCCCAAGGTTTTCCCAGCTAAGAGTGAGTTCAAGGAGGGGAAAGGTCCACAAGTGCTTTTTGTGTTGGTAACAACGTGACTCGGAATAGCAGACAACAGCCCTGCCCTCCCCTGCTGGACTCACGCACAGGAGAGTGGCTTCTGTCCTTTGCAAGTGTGACAACCTCTTGTCTGTATCCCAGGATGCTGAGGCGGCTGCTCATGAAGGGCCACTCTAACTACAGAGAGGAGCTAATGCAAGCGGTTCTAGGGCTTAGGCTCAGCTCTTCCAATGCTCAGGGTGTCTGAGACAGTGCTGGGAATCCCCGACCAGACAGACAGTGGGCCTCCCCGGTGCCTGCCTCAGAGCCACAGATCCTGGGGCAGTAGCCGGTAGAGTCCTGCACCTTAAAACCTCAGAGCTGAGGCAACTCAGAGCAGGCAGGCCTGGCGAACAGCTTAGAGCTGCTGGTTGGGAGAAGCTCTTCCACTGTGCTGGGCCACACGTGGCTCTGTGCTGGGCAGCAACCTCATGAAGCTGCTGCTTTTCTCCATGATGACGCTGGAGCAGGCCAGGGCTGGAGCCACACGTGGTGCCTCAGTGCTAAGGGCTGTGGAGACCAGGTTTCCGCTGGAACACCCGCTGCTCTGAGGCTCTTCCTGAGAAAGGGCTCTGCTTTGCTCAGGGGGTGGTGTGTGGCAGACAATTTCACTGTTGATAAATGTGAACATGGCTTCTGCCCTCCCCGCCCGTTCCTCTGCAGCACAGGCTTGTGGGGACCTCTGCAGGGTGGGGTTGTTGGGGCTCCTGGGCCTCTGGGAGATTTAGTCCTTCCTTGGACCAGGCAAGGCCTGCCTCTGTCCATCGCTTTTGGCCACTTGTGCGCCTCCTCGCTGTTCACCCCTCAGCTGCGTACGCACCCTAGGTAGCCTCAGGACAGCCGACACATTCAGCCTGGGAATTTCACCAGTTTCTTGCCCAACAGTGCCAGGACTTAATCTCCCAGACCTCGTCCCCGCTGAGCCAGAATGATTCCTGTACAGGGCGGTCGGCAGACCTGCTGCTGCCCTCGGCTGA
Organism: Peromyscus californicus insignis; assembly: GCF_007827085.1. NCBI lineage: Eukaryota > Metazoa > Chordata > Mammalia > Rodentia > Cricetidae > Peromyscus > Peromyscus californicus. The sequence continues at coordinate 4,715,545 of NW_026294491.1, forward strand.
CACAAGCAGGAGGCGTCATGACAGCCCGTACGACCCTGGGGCCGCCTCTCGGGCAGAGCGCTTCCGAGTGCAGGTGAGCAGGAGGGTCAGCCTGCCTCCTTCACCCCTACCCAGGGCTAGGTGAAGCCTTCGACCTCCAGCAGCTTTGAGGAGAGCCACCGTCCAAGACCTCCACTTCCTCCCATCTTTAGATCTGGGGCTCTCCTGTGGCATGGTCTTCCTGCAGGCCCTTGCTCATCCCCATGGCTGTCCCATTCTCTCACCCCTCTTGGTCCCCAGAACTTGCCCTCCTGTCCCTCCGGCCCAGCAGAACCATGGCCCAGGTCACGATGTGCTCTGCTGCTGCTCTTAGACTTGTGGGCACAGCTAGATGTTTTCATGCTTCACCAGGGCAAGGCTGGTGCAGGCAGCTTGCATTCTGGGCTCAGCCCTTAGATTCCTTACCCTCATATTCATATGTCCAGTGCTTGCCTGTCTGTCCTCCTGCCTTGCCAGGCTCTGGCTCTGCCCCTTGCTGCAAGTAGCCTTCTGGACCCCAGACTGGCAGGTGTCCCTTCCCCTCTGGGAGAGCGATGCCTCGCTCCCTCCTGCTCTGACACCCTGCACACACTCTAGGTCACTCGATGTCTCCCTGTCCCCTTCCCAGTCCCTCTCCTTCCCACAGCACAGCTGAGAATTTTACAGACTTGAAAACACTGCCCAGTCGTTCAGTTCTGTGGAGACTGCGCATGGGGGAAGCAGAAGCCTGTGCCTCCATCCCCACATTGACTCTCCTCAGCTGTGGCGGCCTCCTACCACCCAGTTGCCAGCAGAGGGTCCATTTAAAAAGGCATCCTTTGCCCAGGGCCTGAGGAAGCCAAGGACTCAGCTCCACAGCTTTGGCCTTGTTCTTGTGTCTCCCACACACGGTGCTGTGGGCATGCTCCTGTCTCCACACACGGTGCTGTGGGCATGCTCCTGTCTCCGTGCCACAGCTCTTCTGGCTGTGCTTGTCCCGAGAGCGCATCCCTTGGCCCCAGTGCTGCTCAGGTGCCTGTTTGCCCTCTGCACCTGACTCCTGCCCTTGCTGAGGTCCCGGGCTTCCCCACTCTTGGGTGTGCCCGACAGTGAGTTTGTGAGCTCTCTGGAGCAGGTGAACAGTGTCCAACTGTGTGTGTTGTGCAGGAGGAGCCCGGTGAGACCAAGCTGACCCTCCGTCCACCCAGCCTGGCTGCTCCCTATGCTCCTGTGCAGAGCTGGCAGCACCAGCCGGAAAAACTCATCTTTGAATCCTGTGGTTATGAGGCCAATGTGAGTCACTCCCGCCCTTCCTTCCTGGGCCTCTACAGGCCCTCAGACTGTTGACAAGGCTGGACCGAGGGCCTACAGGCCAACCTCTGCTGTGCTAAGGGGAGGGACACTAGCCTGAGATTAAGACAGGGAAGGGGCAGGAGAAAAGAGCGTGTTGGGAAAGGTGACCCTCTAACAGCAGGGTGGTCCCACATTGGCTCGGTCAACCTGTGCGACAGCACAGATGTTCCTAAACCCATCTTCTGTCCATCCCCCAGTATCTGGGCTCTATGCTGATCAAAGATCTTCGAGGGACAGAATCCACACAAGATGCCTGTGCCAAAATGCGGGTAAGGAGTTGGAGAGACGGCTCAGCAGTTAAGAGTACTGTCTGCCCTTCCCAAGGACCCAGGTTCAATTCCCAGTACCCACATGGCAGCTCACAACTGTCTGTAACTCCAGTTCCAGGAGAATCGGATGCCCTCTTCTTGCCTCCATGGGCACCAGGCAGGCATGTGGTGTGCTGGCATGCACGCAGGAAAAACAACCGTATACACGACATGAAAATGGAAAGGGAAAAATGTGGGGAGGTGGGAGATGCCGCCTGGAATAGCAAGTGGGAATGCCAGTCACAACCCCCGGGCCCTACCACGCCACGGAGGGATGGGAGGGCTGTGAAATCAGAGAAGGCACTCTCAGCCCAGCCCATCTTTCTTACAGAAATCTACCGAGCACATGAAGAAGGTCCCCACCATCATCCTGTCCATCACATACAAAGGGGTCAAGTTCATCGATGCTTCCAACAAGGTACGCTTCTGGTGAGGACCTGCTGGCAGGTGTGTCAGACTCTGTGTCCCTGGGACCAGACACCAGAGAGAAAACAGCCTAGGGTTCAGATGGGCTGGTCCGGGTCACCTGCCTCAGTGTTTCTGGGCCTGTGAGGAGGCAGTACACCAGCCGGGGGAGGGGCGCATGTGGTAGAGGCTGTTCACCTCATGGTGCCCAAGAAGCAGAGACGGGAAAGGCCAGGGACAAGCCTCAAGCCTCTAGCACCTCCTAAAATATCACTTACCAGCCAAGACCAGCCTTCAGTACATGATCCTTTTAGGGGGACACCTCATTTCTTAACTATAATATTCTGCCCCTGGCCCCAAACGGCTCATGACCATCTCATAATACAAATGCATCTAGTCCACCTCCAAGCGTCCTCCAAGGCCTTACACTTCCAGCACTTTTCATAAGTACAAGTTCAAAGTCTCCTCAGAGATTCAAAACAATTTTTTTTTTTTTTTTTTTTTTTTTTTAAGACAGGGTCTCACTCTGTAGCCCTGGCTGCCCTGGAACTCACTGTAAAGGCCAGGCTGGCCACAGAGATCCGCCTGCCTCTGCCTCCCAAGTGCTGGGATTAAAAGCATGTGCCACCATGCCCAGCTTCAAAGCAAACTGAGCCCCTATAAAAATCAGGGGCTGGAGAGATGGCTCAGTGGTTAAGAGCACTGACTGCTCTTCCAGAGGACCTGGATTCAATTCCCAGCACCCACATGGCAGCTCACAACTGTCTATAACTACAGTTCCAGGCGACTTGATACCCATGGCAAAAAACACCAATACACATAAAATAAAAAAAAATTTAAAAAATCAGAAACCAGGGCTGGAGAGATGCTAGATGGTTAAGAGCATTGACTACTCTCCCAGAGGACCCAGGTTCAATTTTTATATCCACATGGTGGCACAAAACCATTTGTAATTCCACTTCTAGGGAAATCTGATACCCTCTTCTGGCCTCCACAAGCATCAGGCATACATGTGGTACACAGACATACATACAGGCAAAACTCCATACATATAAGTATTTTATAAATAAAATTTTGAAATAGTAAAAATCAGAAAACAAATTACATGCTCACAAGGTAACAAATAGCACAGAACAAAAATTTTCCCACTAAAAGGGAGAGCCCAGCAAGGTAAACGATGCCCATGGCTCCATGTCTGGGCATGTAGTGTGGTACTGTGAGGCCAGGGCCTTGGGAAGCCCTGCTGTTTCCGCCCTTGCCCCTCTTTAGTCTCAGCTGGCTCTGGTCACTGCTCCCAGCTGGAAACATCACATTCCTGGTATCTTCAGTCTCTCTACTGCTCTCACTTCACAGCTTCTCAAACTTCCCACGGGGCTCCTGATGCTGCCACACACCACCTGACCCCAGGCCTTCCTTTGAAATTGGAGTGCAAGCCTCCATGACCCTGTAACTTTTGCATTCTTCATGTCAGCAAAACTAGCATCACATAGGTGATGCCAGGGTCTGCCATCCACTAAAGAAGTGGCTGGGCCCTTAGACCATGCCTGTGGCATGTAGGCAGAAGTTTCTGTCCCACCAGCAGCTCCCAAATAAACACACAGAGGCTTAATATTAATTGTAAATGCTTGGCCAATTGCTTAGGCTTGTTACTAGCTTACTCTTAGATTTAAATTAACTCATATTTCTTATCTATGCTTTGCCAAGTGGTTGGTACCTTTTCTTAGTAAAACATGCCCATCTTGCTTCTCTGACTCCTCCAACTCCGCCCTTCTTCCTCCCAGCATTCTCAGTTTGGCTCTCCCCCTAACCTTATCCTGTTCAGCTGTTGGCCAGTCAGCTTCTTTATTAGACCAATCACCGTGACATGTATTCACACAGTGTAAAGGACTATTCCACAGGGTTGAGCATGGTCAAATGAATTCCAGGGAAACACCTTTCTAGGTGGCCCTGCACAGGCAGAGCACTCTTCCATGGTCTTGAGTTTGTTGTGGGCAGGGTCTGCCCAATGCCCAACTGTCTTGAGTTTGTTGTGGGCAGGGTCTGCCCAATGCCCAACTGTCTCCAGAGTCATTTTTCCTATTATTCTAATGCAAATATTTGACTCCTTTTTAATGCTGCTGCTCTCTTCAGAAACCATTTTGTCCTTGGGCCAGCTTCATCAGATTTTTCTGACCAAACTTCATGTTTTTCACATCTTTCTGCCTTGGTTATTGTTCCCAGTTCTCCCTGTAAGCCTGACTGGAACAGCTAAGAGCCATAGTCCCTCTCAGTGCATCCCTGCGGCCTCCTCACCTGGGCTCACCAGCTGTCACCTTCAGGTCAGGGGCAGGGACAGAATGCAGCCAAGTTCTTCATCACAGTGTAACGCAACTCCCCAGTAGATACCTCCTTCCTACCAGACCCTCATGAGCACAGTCTGCTGGTAGCATCCCACTTCTTCTGTCCCACATTTCCAGATTCCTCCACAGACATCTCTGCAAAGGTGTGAGGCCCATGTTGTCAGATTAGTCACTGCGATAGCCCCACTTCCACGTCACCTTTTCACATTTGTGACCAGCAGAGCACACAGGGTTTGTGCCATACGGCTTCAGAAGTGGAAGCTTCTCGTGGTGGACAGCAAACAGTGAGGGGGCCAGGCAGGTGTAACTTTCCACAGCATGTTCTCACTAATCCACTTCATGTGCCCCGCCTCTTAGTTTCCAGCACCTTCTAGAACATTGCCAAAAGCTGGGGAACAAGTGTTCAGTACATGAGTCTCTGAAGCACTTCCTGTCCAAAGGGCAGCAGTGGGCAGAGCCACCTCACTGTCAGGTTCCTGGGACTCTTCCGGTTTGCCGGTCCTTGTCCTGGAATCCAGTTTGTCTCAGCTGTAGTGACAGTTGCTTTTCTCGTCCTCAGCCTGGCTTTAGTGGTTCCTTCAGTGACCCACCGACTGCTCCGGGATCCACCAGCTGAGAGCGCTCTTTGCCCTCCTGTAGGGGATAGGTGGAGCAGAACTCACAGAGATCTGCCTGCCTCTGCCTCTTGTAGGGGATAGCTGGGAACATTTTGCTGCCTGTTAGAGGGGATGGTCTGGAGTTCCAGGCTAGAAGAAGGCTAGGGTGGCAATCCTAGAGTCATGCCCTGGGGGAACTGTGAGTTCCAGAACACATTTTTCCTGGCAGAATGTCATTGCTGAGCATGAGATCCGGAACATTTCTTGCGCTGCCCAGGACCCGGAGGACCTGTGTACATTTGCCTACATTACCAAGGACCTGCAGACTGGCCACCACTACTGCCACGTATTCAGCACAGTGGACGTGGTGAGTTGTTGTCCCCATGACAACAGCAGGCTCTCTGTCCTGAGAAGGCAGAAAAGACCGTGGCCATGGAGGGCCTATCGGATGGGCGTTGGTGCTGGCCTAGCCCTAGCTGGCAGTGGATTGGCTATGAATGAAGCCCGGTGGTATGCAGTGCAGTCTTTTTCACGGCCGTGAGCGGCAGCTCAGAGAGAAGCAGCCTAGGCCCGGCTGTCAGTGACTCCTTGGTTTTGTAGCTGCACGTTTCCTGGGAGGGACAGGTCCTTGGTCAACCCACTGCCCCAGCTCCCCCAGCTCCCGGTAGCAGTACACTCTGACCTTGATTCTCCTTCCTTTCTCCTGCTCACCCCACAGGAAGTCTCCTGTGCCCAGCTCTCTGGGGCTTCCTCCACACAGCCCTGGACTGTGGCATCAGATGCCCAGTTTTCTCTCTGGTAGCTCGGTGATCTAGAAATGTTACCCGTTCCCCTTCTGGGCTGTTCTGAAGATTACGTGGTGTTAGCCCGCAGCTCCTCACCTGTGGCTCATGGAGGCACACCTGCTCCTAACCCACTGCTGCATAAAGCACAGTCCAGTGGACCACGGGGTTTCTAGGCCTGTGGGGTTGAGGGCACACTCTACACTTTATGCACCTCCAATCACTAGCGCTCCACCTTGGGAAGAGACTGTGGCTAGCTGGCAAGCCAGAGAAGCCTGGGAGAGAGCACAGTCCCTGAGACACTAGGGATGGGCTGCAGGTGTTCCTCGTGGGATGTCAGTGGGTGAGCTGGTTTTGCAGTCACCTGGTGGTTGGAGCCTAAGGAAACTAAATGTGCTAAAATGTCTCCCTTGAGCCGGGCGGTGGTGGCGCACGCCTTTAATCCCAGCACTCGGGAGGCAGAGCCAGGTGGATCTCTGTGAGTTTGAGGCCAGCCTGGGCTACCAAGTGAGTTCCAGGACAGGCGCAAAGCTACACAGAGAAACCCTGTCTCGAAAAACCAAAAAAAAAAAAAAAGAAAAATGTCTCCCTTGAAACCACACTCTGAAACACAGTGATTGGGTGTTTGGTTGGTTGGTTTTGCTTTCTCAAGACAGGGTTTCAAAATGTGTATCTCTGGCTTTCCTGGAACTCGCTCTGTAGACCAGGCTGGCCTCAAACTCAGAGATCTGCCTGCCTCTGCCTCCTGAGATTAAAGTCCCTGCCTCTAGGTGCTAGGATTAAAGGCGTGTGTCACCACTGCCAGGCTTAAATTTGTGTTTTCAAAGAGAGAAAGTTTCCTATTCCCTGTGAGGAGTGTGGGGTCTGCAGGAATCTGCACTGCTCAGCGGGCACTCTGCTTCTTCCCAGAACCTCACCTATGAGATCATCCTGACCCTGGGGCAGGCATTTGAGGTAGCCTATCAGCTGGCCCTCCAGGCCCAGAAGTCCAGGACCATGGGGGCCTCTGCAGCTGCAATGATTGAGACAAAATCTTCCAAACCGGTGCCTAAGCCTCGGGTCGGCGTGAGGAAGTCTGCGGTATGTGCCCTCCCCCACCCACAAGGCACCCCCAGGGCCCGGGCGGAGCTGGGCACACCAAGTGTCTTCTCACTCCTTGGCAGTTGCCCCAGGAAAGCAGCCCTGTCCGTTAGCTCCCTCCCCTGCAGCCCTGGGTTCCTCGGGCAGGAGAGGGCATTGTGCCGCGGCCAGCCCCAGTGACACCCCGTCTGTCTGCTTTGCTCTGCGCCCCAGGTGCCGATGCCCCCCGACACTCGCTGTTGTCACTGTCACACCTGCACCACCCACCGTCCTTCCTACCTTCCGCTGCTGTCTGTTAGTCCTGGAGTCAAGGTCTTTCCGCCTCCCGCTCTGTGTGTGTCAGGCTCTCTACAGTGCCCGTGAACTGTCTCCTGCCCCGGTGGCCTCGTGCTCTGCCTGTGTGACACTCTTTTCCTTTCCCTCCCTGTGTGCTCTGCCCTTTGTCTCTGCCCTGTGTCGCCTTCTGCAAAGGTCTGGGAGGAGTGCAGTGCTCTTCCTCAGGCTGAGCTCTCTGCCCACTAGAGGGACCCAAGGGCTGGGGCTGCTGAGCTTTTGTCCCTTCCTGCCCACGCGACTGGAGCTCCGAGTGTGAACTCCAGTGGGACAAGGATCCTGAGTAGTCCCCAAGAGTTCCTGGAGGTGTCCGTCCTTCACCTTCAGGGAGGGGCAGGTGTGCTGGGTCCTGCTTTGCGAGGCCACTCTGAGTCCTAACGCTGTCTCCCTGTTTGGCAGCTGGAACCGCCTGATTCGGACCAGGAGGCCCCATCCCACGCTAGTGTTTCCTGGATTGTGGACCCAAAGCCAGACTCTAAGCGGAGCCTCAGCACCAAGTATGAGACCACTATCTTCTAAAGCCACCCTGTCTCCACTACCCCACTGTGCCTTTACCACCCGATCCTTCTGCTGTCTCAACTCTCCTTCCAGCTGCCGCCACCAAGGCCCCACCTCCGTGGGACCTGCTCTCCTGGCAGCAGCTCTAGACACTCCTCCACTCCAGCTCCTGCTTACACCACCCAACACTGTGAATCCTCCCTTTGGGCTGAGGACAGCTGGGGGGTGACTTGCCTTTGAAGGGGGCACCAGAGGGGCTCTGAGGCTCCCAAAGTCTGCAACAGGCACTGTGAGGCGAGGGGTGGGGGTAGCTTCTAGCGGGACCCCAATAGCCCCCTCCGAGGTTGCTCTTCTGTCCTCTCCTGGGTCACAGCTGGATGCCAAAAGCTACCAGTTTTCACCTTTCCTGAGCCACCCACCACTGTGACTACCCGGTGCCGGGATGTCCTGCACACAGTCGCTCTCAGGTGCTGCTTTCTCACCTGGTCAGGCCCGTGATGTGGCTTCACCAGGGACAGACTTTTTGTAAGGGCCAAGGTTGGTACCAGCCGTGCCCTGGCACATCCAAACAGGGGGCTCCTGAGGGACCTGTGTGCGCTTGGCCCCCTTCTGTGCTGTGGGCCTAGTTCCGGAGTCCAGCTCACTGAGGTGTGCCCTGCACACAGTGCGCCTTCTTCCTTCTCAAAGTGGAGCTGCCCGCGCACAGGGCGGAGACTGAGCAGCTTCTCTGGTGTCTGGCAACATTCTCATACTCCCTACGGTGGTGGGGACCTGAGACAGCCGTCATCCAGCCGCCCCCAGCAGCTAGCATCATGGAGCTGGATCTTGGAGACAGCCCCACATGTCCTGATGTGGGAAGACCAGTCTAGATGGCAGTAGACAGAAGACCTGGTTGCTGTGGCGTGGTGCCAACAGTGTAGTACAGTGGAAGAGGGAGTCAGTCAGCACCCGGGCTGTCCAGCAGGGCTGGCCCGCTTCGACTGCCTGCCTTGTGCCTTCCTGAGCAGATGGGCCAGGAGCAGCGTGGGCCTAGGCTGTGGAGGGTGCTGCAGGGGAGGCAGGGACCTTGTGTTCTGCTCTGCCCTTCCGTTTCCTCCACTCTGCGCAGGCTCTTTGGTTAACTCTTTCCTCCCCCGTTGTTTGCTTCTGCCAAGCTGAGCCACTGAGGAGCCAGCCACACTGTGCTGCGGAAACGCGGACGGACGTGGGGAGCACAGGTTCCTGTGCCCCAGCACCGAGAGCCTCACCCCTCACCGGCAGCGCTGAAGACCCAGGCCCAGCCCCGCCGCCATACGACCTCCTTTCCGCTGCTTGGCCTGGGCCTGCCACCACCTGCAGAACAAACCCAGCCATGGAGGCAGAGAAGACACCAAGCATCTAGCCGAGGGGACCATAACTTTGGGTGTCCCAAGAGTGGCCTGTCCAGGACATGTGTTTTTAATAGGAAAAAGCAATCTTTTTTTACAAATTTTTAACTCTTGGCTCCAGCTTCTGGCTGAAGCTGCCAGTCAAGAAGACAGAGGAAGACTGGCAGAAGCCTCGTCTGTACAGCCCCTGCCTTCAGGGTGGGGTCTCAGCCTGGGAGTGGCTTGGCCAAAGTTGAGACTTCAGTCTTTGGTCCCCAGCTGCTTTAGAGCTGGGCAGGGCCGATGGCACTTGGGCCAGAGCAGAAGTTTCTGGGGTTCCAAATGGGGATGAGCAAGTAGTTTCTGGTGTGGGGAACTCCTTGGTACTCTCCAGTCCACGTTAGCACTGCCCGAGGCAGCTGTCCCGTGTTGTTGACAGGCCGCGGCTGCCATGTCAGGAGGAGAAGTGGCTTTGTTTGGAGCATTAATGGGAATGTCAGCTAAGACTGCAGCTTGCCAGCTTGGGACTTGTCTGTCCGACCTCACGCTAGTGCTTTTGACGTCTATATCCTCTGTCGCTGGACACATCTGTTCCAGATGTGGAAAGGGCTAAGTCAGGTGACAGTCTTACTTCCCCACTGTGGTCTTAAGGACAGGCTGGTGTTCCTTAACCTCCTCTGCAGCTTGCTTTGCTTTTTAAAGTGACTTGGGTGGTGGTCCTCCTCCTGGGCTTAAGGAACAATGAGGAGCAGAGTGCTAGGGAAGGGGACCAAGTCAGGCCGGCCGCTCCCCAGGGTTTCTAGAGTAGAGAGCAAAACAGAAGAGACACACTGAGCCCACGGGGACAGTAGCAGGCAGGCTTCAGGCTCTCCTGGCAGCTCATTCTGGTCCTGGGGACAGTGGGCCAGGCTTGAGCAGTCTGTGAACTGCAGTTCTGGGCATGTGTGTGGAGTGCTCCTGGGCACTTTCACCTTGTGGCTGGTCAGTGGGAAGCAGGGTTGACCTCTGCCAGACCTGGGGCTTTCCGTCTGCTGTGTGCTGAGGTGCATTGCAGCTCCTCTCTGGGAGGAAGCCAGTGCTCCTCCACTGCTCGGTACTGGCCAAAGTACTTCCTTTCCCTGCCTCGCGCTCTCAGCCCTCGAAAGCTGCCCTTGGTTCCTGGACCGGGTGTGCCGAACCCCTTCCTGCTCCCAGCGGTGAGCTCAGTGGTGGGTGCAGAGCCTGGGGACACTGTAGACACTACGAGACTCTGTTCTAAAATCACAGGCGGGCACTTCTTCCCTGGACGCTGCTGTGTCTTATTTATTCAGGGTGTTCCTACCACAGAGTCTTGGGCTTGGCTGCTCTGGGTCTCGTTTCAAGACTGGTTTGGGGACATTCAAGAAATTCCTCTTCTATTCCTCGGGGCGGGTCTCCCCCTTTCAGGACAGGTGCCAAGTGGAAGGGTTGTGTCCTCTGACAAAACCACGGCTGTGCCTGGCTGTGAAGGAGCCATTCCCACGAGGGTGGTAAAAGGTGCCCAGTGTCCTCACTGCCGTGGCCGCAGGCTGCCCTGAGCAGGAGGCCCCGACCAGCAGGCTCTGCATCCCAATGGGGTACTTTGGGCTCTGCCTCTGAGGTTGCCTGTTAGGGAGTTCTCGAGAAGCCTCGGGTTTGAGCACTCGGAAGGCATGGTTGCAATCGTCAAGATGTTTCACAGTCAGCTCGTGAGGTGCCTGGGCCTATACTGCAGGTCACGGGAGTTGTTGCTCATGGCGGACAGTGGGACTGGACTGTAAGAAAAATGTTATTTAATCTTTGTTTCCATATTTTGATACTTGAATGACTTCCCTTTTGTTTTACTGTACATAAAATTGTTAATCTGTCTGATTTTGTTTGAATTATGTGGTACCAAACGTAACCAACCTGTGCAGCAGCATAGACTGACCTCACTACAGAGTGTGCATATCCTGGGCTTCCAGCTCGGTTTGTTATTGTCATAGCTGTACAGCTTAGGACAGACTGAGCTAATAAAGGAGAGCGTGGAAACCAGCCTTAGCTTTGGAGTCTCTGAATCCGAAAGCTTCTCTTCTGGTGTTGTGTGTGGACACAGGCTAGATGCCACTGCAGGTCAGGGGCACGTGGATAACAGTTGGGAATTCTGTCTAGTGGTCTTCAGCAGGTAGATGCCAAGGTAGCCCTAACAGTCAACCCTTTCTGAAGCAGAATCCTTAGGGACAGGACTGAACAGAGAAGGGATGCAGGCCACAGATGAGCCACCTTGGGCCAGGCTCACCCACAGATGTCCACTGAGGGTCTCTCTAACGCTGAAAGAACCACTCCACCTGGGCTACAGGTTAGTGCCGAACATGCCCAGAGTCTCTATTGCAGGGTCTTGCTGTGAAAAGCCCTTTCATGCATGCTGTAAAACTCTGGATTCATTTTCATGTGCTCAGCTGTATATAAAACCAAACATCTCTGCATAGCAGAATGCAACCATTCATAAAAAGGAACAACTGGAATTAATGTTTGTACCACATGAAACAAAGGATGGCTTGATGATAGTTGTCACAAGTAACGGGGAACATCTGCTTCCCTTTTCTAGTACAGTTTAAACCAGGGATAACTTAACAATGGAGACACCCACTGGACAGGAAAAAAGGCAAGCAAAAGCCTTCTAGAGCAGCACCAGGGAAGAGGCAGCCTCAAAAGGAAGACAGTTCTAGCCTGTGCTCTACTTTAGCCAATTGCCACAGGGGAGCCTGGCTGTCCACTCCAGGCTGTGTGATGCCCCAGCAGCATCAGACTTCATGAGGACCGGGAAGTGCTCCCACCCAGCAGTGAGGAGCACACACCTCAGGTGTTGGCCAAGGCCAAAGGAATCTGGATTTCTGCCCAACATGGCTGCAAGGAAGCCATGACATCCCTTTGCTAGCAGGGCAGTGGCAAACAACAGCAGCTAAACAGCTTTAAATAATATTAACAAGTCCAAATTCCAGAAGGAAAACCCCTTGTCAGTCCTGTGTGGTGATCAAGCCTACCGCCCCAGCTTTCAGGAGGCGAGGGCAGGATGGTCATGAGTGCAGAGTGGGCCAGCCAGACTACCTGGTGGACTGTTTCGAAAAGGAAAATTACTGCTAAATAAATAAATGCCTTAATCCCAATTTTGGCAAGAGACAGAAACCTGCTGATAGCTGAGCAAACTTGAAAACGGATAAGCCCACAAAAATCCTTGCCAAGATACTAACTAGTACAGCACAGTCAGATTTCTGAAGAAAAGATAATTTTGGGGGAGGGGGTATTTGAGACAGGGTTTCTCTGTCCTGGAACTTGCTCTGTAGACCAGGCTGGCCACAAACTCAGAGATCTGCCTGCTTCTGCCTCCCAGTGCTGGGATTAAAGATGTGCGCCACCACAAGAAAAGCAGTTTGAATGACATGAGACTTGTCTTCAGTCCACACAGCTGCACACGGTGGCACATGTGTGATCCCAAAACTTGGGAAGCTGAGGCAGGAGGTGTGCCATGGGTGAGCTGAGGTTACTCTGGGTTGTGTGGTGAGTTCCAGTATGTTTCTGGAGTAGAGTAAGACCCTACACCTCAAAAGAAGACTATGGATGGGAGGAATTGACAAACCAGAATCCTATGCAGGTGGCCAAGCAGCTCCCAAATAAAGACACAGAGACTTAGAATGCCCAGCCTTAGCTTAGGCTTGTCTCACTAGCTCTTTTAACTTAACTGTTTCTAGTTGTTTACGTTTTAGCTGGGGCTTTTTTCCTTTCTTTCATTCTGTATGTCCTACTTTCCTGCTTCCTCCATGTCTGTCTGTCTGGCCCCTGGCATCTCCCTGGCGTCTCTTTTTCTTTCGTCCCCAGCCTAAATTCCTCCTCCTCCTCCCTCTCCCTGCCCAGGAGTCCCATCTACACCTCCTCCCTCACTACTGGCCCTTCAGCTCTTTATTAGACCAGTCAGGTGCCTTGGGCAGGCAAGGTGAAACAGCAACACACCTTTACATAGTTAAACAAATGCAACACACCTTTACATAGTTAAACAAATGCAACACATGTTTACATAGTTAAACAAATGCAACACACCTTTACATAGTTAAACAAATGCAACACACCTTTGCATAGCTAAACAAATGCAACACACCTTTGCAAAGAAACAAATATTCCACAACAATCCTACCTCATTTAAGAGGTCAGTATTCTTCAGGAATGAACAAGAATATGGGCATTTGGGGGTGAAAGGAAACAGAGGAACTCAGTCACCAGAAATTGACCTCAGGCCGTCAGGCTTAGTGCCAAGCACCTCCACCAGGTCCGCCGGCTCACCAAAGAGGCAGTGATGCAGGTGCAGAACGGATACTGGGAGGCAGAGTTTCTGTTACTTGAACTGGTAGAAGATGACTGTGACAAGTTATATACAAATTCAAAACCACTTTTTAAAAAGCTATGGAAAGACCCTACGGATAAAATCAAAGTGGTTTACAATGTGGTGAGTGCCAAGTGTGGCAGTGAGTGCCTGTAATCCAGCACTTGGATCACAAATTCAGGGCTAGCCTGTGCAACACCAAGACCCCATCTCAAAAGTCAGATAACTCAGAGAGGCAGGGAAAAAAGAAAAATCCAGCCACTAGAAAAGCAACAGCGGACCTCCTCCCTAGTGGTCACTTTCCTGCCCAGCACCTGTGTTCCGACAATACCTGAGGGAAGATTTGGGTTTCCGGTTTCCGAAGAAATGCTGCTGTGGGCTGGCTGTGGGCTCCACTGCTCCGGGCCTGAGGGGAACTGAGCAGGTGGAAGCTTGTGCTTCAGCAGGGCTGCTTGCTTCGTGGCGGCCAGGAAAGGGCCGAGGAGGAGGTCTGGTCCAGTTGCCTGCTCCCTACAGCCACAGGCCTCCCCTGCAGAAATCCCAATCCCTCCCAGCAAAACCATCAAATCATGAACCACTCTGTGGGGTAATCAGTGGTTAGGTCATACCCCTCATGATTTAGTCAACCTCCAGATAACTTGATCAAATCCCCAAAATGGTCCAAGCCTTCGACACAAGAACCTTTTGGGAAATGCTTCATATCCAACCATAATAATGTTAAATGTAAATTGTTTTCAAATATCAGTTAGAAGACTGATGAGCCAGATGTGGTAGCACACACCTGTAATCCCAGCACAAGGGTCAGGGATTTAAGGCCATTCATGACTACACATCAAGTTTGAGACCAGCTTGAGGAAGTCTTAAATTCCAAATACACACCACAATATACTGACACTGTTTTGAGTCTTGAAGTACAAACAAGCTCAAAGCAAGATGTCAGAGGACAGTGAAACCAAAATCGAGAAATTTTAAAGCCACACACACAGCCGTCTTCCAGAAAGTTCAACACAGTGGTCAAAACCTGTAGCAAAACTGAGGAGAAAAGAGGGATAGCCAGGGATTCAGCAGCTTTCTGCCAACACGCCTCAAACCGTCTTACAAAATGAAGTGGAGCGAGCCACTTACACGCAAAGAATCGAGCCATCCATGGCCCTCCAAGGCATGCCCCTAATGACCTATGACCTCTCAACAGTACCATGAGTGGGCACCAAGCCATTAACCATGGGCCTTTGAGAACATCATTCAAATCCTGGTAACCAGTAACAGAAATAAACTGGCTGCAGCCCTCGAAGGGAGAGCTTCATATACTATGTACTATGTACAATTCACACCAGTGACCCAAAGCCAGGCATACCACACCAATCATTAATCAAGAAAATGCCCCACTAGCCTTTAATCCCAGCACTCAGGAAGCAGAAGCCTCTGTGAGTTCAAGGCCAGCCTGGTCTACAGAGTGAGTTCCAGGATGGCCAGGGCAGTTACACAGAAAAACCCTGTCTTGGAAAAAAAAAAGAGAGAGAGAGAGAAAGGGAGGGAGAGAGGAGGGAGGGAAGGAGGAAGGGAGAGAGACAGAAAGAAAGAAAGAGAGAGAGAGAGAGAGAAAGAGAAAGAAAGAAAGAAAGAAAGAAAGAAAGAAAGAAAGAAAGAAAGAAAGAAAGAAAGAAAGAAAGAAAAGAAAGAAGAGAAAAGAAAAAGGAAGAGAAGAGAAGAGAAAATGCCCACAGGCCAGTCTGGTGGAGGCATTGTCTCAGCTGAGGTTGCCTCTTCCCAAATGAGTCTAACTGTGTCAAGTTGATGTCAAACTAGCCAGCACTCAAACTCAACAGCAAAAAACCCTAAAAGCCCCCCATTAGGAATAAGCAAAGGATGCCTGTGTCCCAGTGCTTCTCAACACTGGACTACGAGTCCTAACCAGATCAACTAGGCAAGAAAACAGTAAAACTGGAAAGGAAAACATAACCTTTTTATTCCAGATGTCCACATGAGCCCGTGAAGTAAAATATCAAAGAGGGGCTGGAGAGATGGCTCAGAGGCTAAGAGCACTGGCTGCTCTTCCAGAGGTCCTGAGTTCAGTTCCCAGCAACCACATGGTGGCTCACAGCCATCTAGAATGAGATCTGGCGCCCTCTTCTGTCATGCAAGCATACATGTAGATACAGCACTCATACATAAATAAACTCCATAAACTTAAAAAAAAAAGAGAGAAAAATATCAAAGAATTCCCGTGCAGACGTGAAGGTGTACCTGATCCAGCAAAGCCACAGGAAACAGGTCTGTCCCTACAGGTCACCCACAGAGCAGAAGTAACAAATCTCCACTTATGGGAGAAACACTTCGGGACAACCAGAGCCGAGGACACGCAACATCCATACTTTGAAAACAGTAAAACATAACTGAAAAAACACCAGAATGAACACACAGGCTTGAGGGATGGGACGGAGCTCAGTAGTAGCGTGCTTGACTGCCCTGTACAAAACCCAGGTTCAGTCCCCAACATGACTGGAAAAAGCAGAGGTACACTCTCGTGTTCATGGATGGGCAGACACCATAGTGCCGAGATGGATTATTCCCCAGACAGACTCAGTGCCTTCAGGAATCCAAACCTCCAGGGCTGGAGAGAGGGCTCTGCGGTTAAGAGCACTGGCTGCTCCTGTAGAGGACCTGGGTTCAATCCCCAGCCCCCACATGGTGGCTCCCAACTGTCAATGACCCCAGTTCCAAGGGATCTGATGTCCTCTTCCCACCTCCTCCAACACTGCACACACGTGGTGTACATACATACATACAGGGTAAACATCCATATACATACATACAGGTAAAACGTCCATGTACATAAATTTTTTAATTAAATAAAATTTAAAATATTCCCAACTCCCTGTAGCAGAAACGGACAGGCTAACACTAAAAATCGTATCAAAATGCAGGAAGTAGCCACAATAATCAATCCTGATGTCTTGAAAAAAAAAATAATAATGATGATCAATCCTGAAAACAGGCTAAACTGAAGACTCATACCTCCCAATTTCAAAAGTTAATTACAAGACTATAGTAATTAAAACATTAGTTTACTGGCTTAAGGTCAAACATATAGACCAATGGACTAGAAACGCCAAAAATAAACACTTACCTATACAGTATTTTCTTCTAAGATGGGGTCTTAATACATTGCCCAAGCTGTCCTTGGCCTTAAATGAGTCTCCTGCCTCAGTCTTCCAAAGAGCTAGGGCAACATCTACAGTACCCACCGGTGAGTTCTCTTTGACCAGGGTACCCACAGCATGACTGGGAACCCAACAGTGGCGCTGAGGACGTTGTATCCACACACAAGAGAATAACCCTGTTTCACAGCATCCGGTCCTCACAATATAAACTTTAGATCCTTTATGAGTTAAACGTGGAGCCAGGTGGTGGTGGGGAACGCCTTCAAATCCCAGCACTGGGGAGTCACAGACAGGCAGATCTCTGAGTTCGAGGCCAGCCTGGTCTACGGAGCGAGTTCCAGGACAGCCAGGGCTACACAGAGAAACCCTGTCTTAAAAAAACAAAAAACAGCCGGGCGGTGGTGGCGCACGCCTTTAATCCCAGCACTCGGGAGGCAGAGCCAGGCGGATCTCTGTGAGTTCGAGGCCAGCCTGGTCTCCAAAGCGAGTTCCAGGAAAGGCGCAAAGCTACACAGAGAAACCCTGTCTCGAAAAAAACCAAAAAAAAAAAAAAAAAAAAAAACAAAAAAAGAAAAAACAAACAAAACAAAACCCCACAAAAACAAAAACCAAATCATGGCCTTGCCACATGATGGCAGCTCTCCTGGCTGTCAGTTTGAGGCCACTGAAATCAGGTGATGAAGTATAGTGAGATGCACATCATTCACGGTGCTCCTGTCCACAGAGACTTTACCAAAGACCACACATGCCGCCAGCTGGTGGACGGCAAGGCAGAACATGGCGCTGCCACACGGGGGCGTCATGATCCAGCTGTAAGGAAGCAGGGAACACGATGCCCAAGCACTGGGCAGAGTCGGGCACTCTGGAGCCTGAGGCGCGACCGCAAGTTCAAAGCCAGCCAGGACATGACTGACTTCAACTTAAGAACATAAACCCTCCGTGAAAGAAGTCAACCAAACAACAACATGCCATGTTTCTATATATAAACACTATTTACATAAAATATTTCTATAGGGTCTGGAGCATTGGCTCAGTAGTTAAGAGCAGTTACTGCTCTTTCAGAGGACCCAAATTCAGTTCCCAGCAACTACGTGGCACTTCACAAACACTGGTAACTCCCACCCTTAGAGGGCCACTGCAGGCTGCATGCGCGTGCGTACACACACCCCAGAGTGATGGTTCCCCGGGTTAAAGGGAGCTGATAGAGATGACTGGTCACTGGTATTTCCTTCTGTGGTAATGACACTGGATGGGAGGTCATGATACTTGTATGACATTAGGAATGAAATTATAATCACTAATGGAAAACTTTATATTTATTATAACTTAAAATATAACCCAAAAAATTAAAAATGCCCTCAAGCCAGGCATAGGGGCATAGCACACACCTTTAATCCCAGCACTGGGGAGGCAGAGGCAGGCAGATCTCTCTGAGTTCAAGGCCAGCCTGGTCTACTAAGTTCCAAGATAGCCAGGACTACATAGTGAGATCCTATCTTGAAACAACAACACGTCCTCAAACCTATAAATGGTGCTTTTCCTGTCCCGACTGCCTGGTCCCAAATAACTGGACTCAGAGGCGGAATATGAATTAGAAATTCTTGGTCGATAGCTCAGGCTTGTTACTAGCTAACTCTTACATTTTAATTAACCCATATTCCTTAGTTATGCTGTCACATAGTGCCACCTTTATTAGCATGGCAGGCTCTTCTCCTGCTCCCTCTGCATCTGGCTGGCGACTCCTGACTCTGTCCTTCTCCTTCCCATCATCCTTTGCTTGGTGGCCCTGCCTATACTTCCTGCCTGACTACTGACCAATCAGCATTTTATTAAACCAGTTGGAGTGACAGACCTTTACAGTGTACAAGAGGATTATTCCCCAGCACAAACCCATGGGCAAGACTGAATTATAAATGTAAATATAAAATAGGGTTCCTGTCTCCTTCACGTAGAAGAACAAGAAAAAACATTTCAAAACGTCTACTGTGTTGGTTACTCCAGACTTTAATTATGACATAAAGCAAGGCTCTCACCAGCCCAGCGCCTGGACCCACTGCCCAGGCAGTGTTCACAGAGCCCCCCAGCCCTTCCCAGATGTGGACTTCTGGAAATTGAACCAAGTAACTGTACTCAGAGCTCTAAGCAGCCAAGCCTATTTATTTGAGCATATCTTTTCCTGGGCCACCCCAAGTGAGGCGATACAGTTACAAGACAGGACTTTGAGTGATCTATGCCTGGTCACTTTGTTGACCACACTGTCACCTATCTAAAAAGGCTGCCAGTTGGAAGCACATCCCGCCGGGCGGTGGTGGCACACACCTTTAATCCCAGCACTCAGGAAGCAGAGCCAGGTAGATCTCTGTGAGTTCGAGGCCAGCCTGGTCTATAGAGCGAGATCCAGGGCAGGCACCAAAACTACAGAGAAACCCTGTCTTGAAAGACGCCCCCCCCCCAAAAAAAAGAGGCCCATCCCAGGCCAACAGAACTCAGACACCACCTTGTGCTGTCTCTGCATTGTGTTGTGGGCTTTCCCAGCTTCTGAAAGGGGTCATTATGTTTCTTTATGTTGTCTTGAGGACACACACAAGTCAATCCCCACACATTGTCTGTTACAAAAGGACCAGACCTGAATGGGACACTTTCCTCATGGGAGCCAGTTGCCAACAGTGAGTGTGACCCAGGTCTTTCCCAGAGTCCCACTTGGTGTTGGTCTACGACAAGGGGCACTCACACCACAACCACCCACACTGGCAGAGCAAGGAGAGATGGAGTCTGCTCCCACCTGAACGCACGCCTTGCCTCGGTCACGAGGAGTGGGCGCTCTAAACTTAGTGATGAGGCCACAGAAGCCTGGACGGGGGTGGGACCAGGGCAGACTACCTGTGCCAGCCTGAACTCTAGATAACCTGAGGGAGAGAGCTGAGACCACCAGGGCCCGCCGACTGGGGGTGCTGCTTGCGGCCACCATCACTTTCCTGCAGCGGGGGCTCTGCAGGATGCTCTGGATGGGGCAGGGGCTCCTGCTGTCCCGACCTCCTGGGGGGCTCTTGGAACCTCGAGGGGACTCTAGGTCTGACTTAATTGGCTTTCCTCGTCCTCTCCTGGCTGGCTGGGCAACATGAAGGCTCCCAAGGTAAGCACCCCGACATCTCGGCTGTCATCCGTGACACCACGGGGGCACACCCCGGAGGGGGGTGCTGCCAGTCACAGGGCCTGGCCTCTGCTGAGTCACAGAAGAATGGCGGGCTGCTTGCTGTTCATAGTTTATTAGGGAGCGGATTTGGGCCAGCTGGTGTTTACATACTTGATCCCTACAGCCCAGCTGTGCCGGCTGTGGGGGTGCGGAGGGGACTCACTGCTCTGCTGGTCACTGGTGATGTCACTCCAGGAGGATGGGCCTTCCCCCTGGGTCCAAGGTGCCAGGGCTCTGAGCCCATGCTCAGACAGACTCCACTTTCAAGTTCTGGCCTGGGGAGATGATAGGTTTTAAGATCTCAGTGTAGTAAGGGCCAAACACCTGCTGGTTGTGATGTGTAAGGGTAACAAAGTTCTGGCCCAGTTCCGCCAGCTCCGCTTCGATGAGGGCGAGGCCTCCAGGAAGGTCCAACAGTGAGCGCTGCACACCAAGAACCAAGCAGCATTTGAGGAACAAGTGGATCCGCTGGTCTGTGAGCAGAAGAGAAGGAAAAGGCAACCGAACCACTGAGCAGCTGGGGTCCAGCTGCTCGATGGCCGTCTGAGTCACGTGCTCCAGAGCAGGGGGACAGCTTCTCACGGGGACCGGGTGTAGTACTCAAGTACTCAAGACTGCTTAGTATCAGGGTGTGGCTCACACCTGTAATCCTAGAACCCAGAGGCAGGGGGAATACCATGAGTAAGGCCAGCCTAGGGTACATATTGTGTCCAGGCCAACCTGGGCTGCAGGGTTAGGCCTAGGATTTGACATTAGAGAAGACATCTTCAACTGATTCCTCCACATGGGGCTGGGGTCTGTACTACAGAGAAATGTCTCTAAAGCAAGCCAGCTGGCTTCTTGCTGGTGGGTGGGTGTGGATGTCACACGGTGAGACTCCTGAGTGACTTAACCGGGTTGGGTGGACAGGATTTTTGTGTGCAGTCCTCCTTAGGACCATCTCATCTTTGACTGAACCTGGAAACTCGCCCACACCCACGGCTGGGGCCCCTCCCTCCAGCATCCCCTCCACCCACATGTGGTCGAGCTCACCAATGACGTTGCGGACACAGTTCCCCTCCTTGGCAATGTTCTGGAACTGTGCTATGAGAGACGCCGTGTTGTCACTGGTCAGAGGGGCGAGGCCCATGCTCTTGAGACCCTGGTGGATTTCCTGGGTCACCTGCTCACTCACAGTCTGCATGGTCTCCTCCGGCCTAGACCACAACAGAGGTCAGCTGGCACCTAGCAGGTGGCCTTGGCAGAGGCATAGACACCACAAAGCCTCAAGCAGAAGAGGTTAGGGACTTGGGGAACTCCTGTCCCCCATCCCAGCTGCCCAGCACCAAAGCCCGACAGATAGGTTCCACGTCCTGGTTCCCTCTAAACACCAGCGACCTCTGGAAATGGTGCTGTGTCCTGAACCGTAAAAACACTCTCAGGACCAAAGAACAGCTTGGCTCTCCCCAGGATGCAGATGTCTGTGGCCAATGCACTTTGTAAAGACAGAGACCCTTCCCAAGCATCCCCCCTGGTCACATCCCCCCCGGCCCCAAGCACAAACCTGGCCGGCTGTTTGTTTCCTTTGGGGAGCCGAGGATCAAGTCTGGGGTCTTGAACATACCAAACAAGTGCTGAACCCCTCAACTACATCCCCAGCCCAAATCTGGCTCTTCCATCTCCTCAGTCATCATCGACTACAGCCCAAACATGTTCAGGCCCACTCAGGTCTCACAACACCTTTTCTGGAAAGTTCTCTCCCGCCCCCACAAGCCCCAGTATCACTACAGAAATAAACCAGCACTGTGGCTGGTTCTAGAGGGCCTCTGGGTTTGTGGTGAAGAGCTAGAAACTCATGACCTGCCAGTATCCGAGACGCTTGTACCATCTACTCCTCTGTCTGCGCCCACCCTGTACACATGCCGGTACCACAGGGGCTAGGGCTGGCAGCAGGCTTCTTCCTCAGCGGCTCCCTTCCTTCTTTCTCACTGAACCCAGTCAGCTCACCAGTGGACTAGGCTGGCTGACCCTGAACCCACCCCCATCACGTGTTGGAGTTACAGACATCTGCTCTACGTCTGGCTTCTTCCTGTTTGTCTTTTTGGAGACAGGGTTTCTCTGTGTAGCTCTGGCTGGCCTCGAACTCACAGAGATCCACACGTCTCAGTCTCCTGAGTGCTGGGATTAAAGGTGTGCGCCACCACCGCCAGCTCATGCCTGCCTTTCTCTGAGCCTGTTAGGGATACAGCCAGGTCCTCATGCTTGCCCAGCAAAGCACCTCACCTTACCAGCTGAGTCACTTCCCCAGCTCCTTCCTTCTAGTCCTTTAAAAAAAGATGTCTGCAGCTCACCTGGAGTTAAATTCCTCCACCAGGGACTTCGTTATGCGTTTTAGTTTGTCCACAAACTGGGGTGAGCCAAACAGAACGCTGCCCGAGAAGCTATTGGCCACCAGCATGACGGAGGCAAGGATGGTCAGCTGCTTCTGCTGCAACTCCAGCTCCTGCAGCCGGGCTCTGTCCATCAGCAGGGTCTGAGGAAGGGGGGGGGGGGGGGGGGCGCATCAGAGGGATCCGGCCCAAGCTCAAACCCTAAAACAAGGAAATGCCCCCATTCCCACCTCAGGAAACTCTTCATTCTCAGGGTCCCAGATGAGAAGGTTCAGGAATCCCTGGGACAGCACCATTGCAGAGCTGAGTGGTTCCGGGGCAGTCATGTCACTGGGAGATGGGCCAGGCGAGCTGGAGGAGTCCCGTGTGTCAGGGCAACTTGCAGAAGGGGTGGTGAGGTCTGCGGCCGCCTGGGTCAGCCACTTAATGGTGTGATCGAGGAGGTCTACAACGGGAGGAGAGTGTAAGCGTCTTTACCTCTGCAGCTGCAGGCCACGGTTCTCTTCAGCTACTACTGTTCCTGTGGAGCATGGTGGAGCTGAGGTGGGAGCATTGCCATGAGTTTGGGGCCAGCCTGAGCTACATAATGAGTTTCAGAATAGCCAAGGCTAAAGAGTGAGACTTTATCTCAAAAAACTAAAATAATCACTAAATTAAAATGTAAAAAGTGTATGCTCCTGGTTAATCTGCCTTCTCCCTCCCACTCACTGTGTGAAGAATGTCAGGTGCCAGCCGTGGCCCGCCTCTGTCCTCACATCATACATACTGGGCTCCTTGTTGAGGCGCTCCTGGAACTCGGCCCGCTCAAACTGGATGGAGTGTTCCTGCAGCTGGGGCTGGAGGCTCTGGATCGTGTAGTTCACCATGTCCATTTTCATCTGGCCCAGCACTTGGAAGATGCCCCTAGCGCAGGAGAAAAGAACTGTGCTACAAAAGGACCCAAGCGGAGGGCAGCCAGCGGGGTGACTGAGGCCCGCACTTGGAGCCTGGAAGGAGCTTAACCGTAGCTCTGTCTCCTCCATTCACGGAAGGACAGGCAGCCGAGACCGAGGCCCACGGTGAGCCAAGTCGCTTTCACCATCCTCTCTTTCTGCTGGGTGTGGTGGAGCACAGCAAGGGCCATGGGAGGGCTCAAGAGAGAAGTGCTGTGAGTTCAAGTCCTGCAAGGGCTCCAGGGCAAGAGCAGCACACCAGCTCCGCACAGAAGGCAGCCTTCTACGTGATGCTCCTCTCCACTCAGGCCAGGGGTGGGGGTGGTGGCTTTTGAATTTTAACTCGCTGAACACACTTCCTAAATGCCACACAGCCACACCGTACATCAGAAGGAGACATGCCGTGTCCCTTACAGTGTGTGAACTGAGACCAGAGAAAAGATAGGACAGGATGTCTGTCACGTCTTGGAATTCTCTCTACCGCAGTGTCTTACACAAAGGTCCTGTCAAGCTAAGGATGACCCAAAGGTCCACTCTGGAAATGTGAAAAGCAACAGGCCCGAGAGGAGCAGGGCGTCACGTCGTCTCCAGCAGGAAGACAGCCAAGACAACGGCTGTCCCACAGTCTGCCGGCCCTTCCCAGCTCAGGCCCTGGAGCAGGTTAGGTGACTAATCACAAGTGTCACACCTCAGCAGCCGGACAGGATCCGTGATGCTCTCCAGTTTCTGCACGGCTTCATCTCGCACTGGTGCGCACAGCAAGACCATCATGTTGAGAATGTACTTAGAGAGATAGGTGACATCCAAGTCCCCACGCTCAGCTTGCTGATGGAGGAAGTCCATGTCCAAGGCCTCTTCGATCTCACTTCTTAAGCGGTTCTGGCGTGGTAACAACAGCGACAACAGAATCTGCCAGGCAGGTCAGAAGAGACATTCCGCTCAGTCCCACATTCCCCCATGTTCACGCCTTCACACACACCAGCCTATGTCTTTTTAGGATCAGGAAGTTGCTGCAGACATGCTCCACTGAGTATTATCTTAGCTAGTGATAAATGGGTCAGAGTGAGATAGAGAGTTTAATAAAGCCAAGGACCACACAAAGCACACGGGACACAGACAGAGCTGGGCTAGAAGCACTTAGGTTCAGTTCCCAGCACCCACATGGTGCTCACAGCCATCTATAACTCCAGACCAGGGGGCTCTAGCACCCTCTTCTGGTCTGCCTGGGCACTGCATGTACATGGTGCACAGTCACACATGCGGGCAAAACACCATACACACAAGATAAAAACACTCAATTTGTGTTTTTTAAAACTTTATTTTTATCTTATGGACATTAGTGTTTTGCCTGAATGTATGTCTGTGAGAGGGTGTTGAGTCCCCTGGAACTAGAGTTACAGACACTTGTGAGGTGCCATGTGGTTGCTACGAATTGAACCCGGGTCCTCTGGAAGAACAGTTGATGCTCTTAACCTCGGAGCCATCTCTCCAGCCCCTTATTTGTGGTTTTTCCAGACAGGGTTTCTCTGTGTAGTCCTGGCTGTCCTGGAACTAGTTCTGTAGACCAGACTGGCCTCAAACTCAGAGATCTGCCTGCCTCTGCCTCCCGAGTGCTGGGACTAAAAATAAATCTCAATTGAAAAAGAACCAGAAAATGTGCTCTTAATTTAAGAAGGTCAGTTATTTATTTTTTAAATTATTTCAGAGGGAGAAGACAGATGAGAAGAGCTGTAATGGGGTCTCTGATGCCCAAATGTGAGCTTCTGGTAAGTGACTCTTATTTATTTATCCCTGTGTCTCCTTAAGACACCCAACACGTGGAGCTGGAGGACACACCCATGCCTATTTAGCATAATCAAATACTAATTGTCTTAGCAGAATCCAGTTACCAGCTCCAGGTGGTACACAGAAGACTGCTTCATGTTACCTATTTCAGTCAGCAAGCTTTCAAAGTTACCAACTCAGAACTGCTTTGTTTCAAATCTGCCCTTCAGTGCCTGCCCTGGGAAGCAGGGGCTGACACCACCCGCCCCCCATGTTTCTCTGCTGGGGTTGCAACAAGCTCCCTCTGTAGTCTATAGAGGCTAAATATGCTACAAGAGGAAGGGCCTCCTTCACTGCCCCAGCTCTCTGAAGGAAGCTGGTCATCCCCGAAGATAAAAGGCAGGGCTCCGTGCCTCCGATTGATCACCCACCCCAAACAGAGCACATTATTCACCGGTTTTTGACTTTCAAGGCAGGATACATCAACACAGCTCGATGATGTAACTCACTCCACATGTTTGTGGTGACGCTCCAGAGTTCTTCAGAATTCTCTGTCTTTAGCCATGGCTCCCTTTCTGGTCCCGCTGCAGTCATTTGACATGACCTCTTCCCCACTTAAGTTACTCAGTGGTTGGTCTGTCTAGTCACCTTAGCAATTAGGACTTGCAGCCACTACCCACTGGTGCTGAGACAGGCCCTGGAACCTCCAAGCTACAAGTGAAGATATGCACTCACCTCCCTGACCTCTTTCAGAAGTTCAAGAGCACAGCTGAAGTCGGGGGGCACAGACGACAGCTGCTCTTTCAGGTGGTCCCAGAAGTCACTGGGCATTGTCTCCTTGCCCTTACCTTCCAGGCTACAAGAGGGTCAAACACACAGGTTACTCCCGGCATGGGAAACTGTTCCACGCTCAGAATCTAAACCCCAAAGACAACACCAGGAGCAACAGACGGGCAGGCACAGCAGGGCCGAGTCACTGAAGGCTAGGTGTGACTTCAAGGCACCCTCATGAGCAGAAGCAAGCCTGAGTGCAGCAGTGAGTCTTCCCTGTGTGCCTCACCGTGTATGTGTCTACACGCTGCTGCACTGAGCAGAAGGTTATTCATCACTTTTTCACTCCTAAAATCTAGGAAAATATTTTCCTGTTTTTGACAATACTCAAATGTCAGAGACATCTCCAGATCAGTCGGGCTTAAAATAAATTGGCTCAGCCCAGTGTGATGGCATCCTAGCACTCAGGAGGCAGAGGCAGGAGGATCTCTGTGAGTTCCAGGCCATCCTAGTCTACAGAGTGAGTTCCAGGCCAGCCAGGGCTACACACACACACACACACACACACACACACACACACACACACACACAAATTGTCTCAAAAAAAAAAAAAGACTACCCCCACCCACCTCTTCCTCATATATTCCTATTCTGAGAGCATTATCTATCCAGTCAGGAAGGCTATGCTTTGTTATTGTTCTTTGTTATGACTTTAAAAAATTAAAATGTCCACACTCAGGAGGCAGAGACAGGAGGACCAGCATAGGCTACATGAGACCCTGTCTAAACTAAAAAAATACAAAGCCAATTTAATATAGAATGGAAAAAAAAATTTTTTTTTTTTTTTTGGTTTTTCAAGACAAGGTTTCACTGTGTAACATTCTGGCTGTCCTGGAACTCACTCTGTAGACCAGGCTGGCCTCGAACTCACTGAGATCCACCTGCTTCTGCCTCCCGAGTGCTGGGTTAAAGGTGTGCACCACCACCACCTGGCTCAGAGAATCTTTTCAACAAATGCTGCTAGAATTACTAAACATCACATGTGGAGAACTGAATTTAAATTACGGTGGACAAAAGGATCATATTTTTGGACTGTGAACACTAAACCATTATAACTAGCCTCAATAGATTAATTGAAATAGGAACTTTTACAATCAACACACTTTGCCAAGGCAACAACAATTTGGGTTGTTTTGCTTGTTGGAGACGGGTCTCCCTGTGTAGACCTGACTGGCCTGCAACTCTGTGTAGATCCAGGTAGCCTTGAACTCACAGATCTGCCTGCCTCTGCCTCCCAACTCCTAGGATTACAGGTAGGTGTGTGTGTGTGTGTGTGTGTGTGTGTGTGTGTGTGTGTGTGTGTGTGTGTGTGTTTGTACCATCACACAACACTGAGTTTATTTTTAATAATTGTAATAGTTTGAAGGGAGTGTGGCCTGCTGGAGGAAGTGTCACTGTGGGGGCGGGCTTTAGGTCTTCTTTGCTCAAGCTTTACTCAGCGTGACACTCAGACCACTTCCCGTTGCCTGCAGACCAAAGATGTAGGACTCTCAGCTAGGCTGGCAAGCCACATCTGCCTGCATGCCACCATGTCGCACCATGATGATAATGGATAAACCTCTGAAAATGTAAGCCGCCCCAGTTAAATGTTTTCCTTTAGAAGAGTTTCCCGTGGTCATGGTGTCTCTTCACAGCAATAGACACCCTAACTAAGACAGTGATATTTACTTATTTATTGATTGGGGAGGGGGGCATGTGGGTCCTAGGAATTAAGCTCAGGCTGTGGGGCTTAGCAGCAAATGTGTGCCCACTGAGTCACGGAACCCCTCAACACTAAGTAATGATGTCAGGAAGTCAAACAGAGAAAACTATAAAAGCCAACACCTGCTTGAAGATAAGGTCTTCTCTTCTGAGTGAGAATCAAGCTTGGAAGTTTCATGAACCCTCTCCGCCAAGCCTGTAATTGAAAGAACTTCTGGTGAAGCCGGGCGGTGGTGGTGCACGCCTTTAATCCAGCACTCGGGAGGCAGAGGCAGGTGGATCTGTGAATTTGAGGCCAGCCTGGTCTACAGAGGAAGTTCCAGGACAGCCAGGGCCACACAGAGAATTTCTGGTGGACACTGATCAACCCACATAAATCTGAACCTATTCAGTCACTCATCTGTAGGACTCAAGGACAGCAGACATTTGTATTTCCCATGAAAGTGCTAGAAACACTCGGAGTCCAACATGGGGAAGGTTAGGTCAGGAAAGCGTGAAGTGAAGCTGACTAAAAGGTAAAGATTTCCAAGTTAAAAAAAAACAAAAACCACAAAGTAGGTGGGTCTCTGAGTTTGAGGCCAGCCTGGTCTACAGATTAAGTTCAGGACAGGCAGGGCTGCACAGAGAAAGCCTGTCTTAAAACTTTAAAAACAAAAACAAACCCACAAAGCTACAAACAACCAACTTGGGGTTTGCAAAAACAAACACACACTTGTTAACTGAGCCAGTTTTCTCCCTGTGCCTCTGCTGCCCCACAAAGCGGGTTCTCCCTCCGGGTAACAGACATCCATGTGCAGCGCCAACATTATTTGGTTTTCCAAGACAGCAGTTCCCCGATTTTAGGATTTCACTGACTAGTGAAATTTCCAAGAAGATTTAAGGTTAAAGATCACAACTTTCAGGGCTGGGGAGATGGCTCAGCAGTTAAGAGCACTGTGCTGCTCTTCCAGAGGTCCTGAGTTCAGTTCCCAGCAACCGCAGAGTGGCTCACAACCATCTGTAATGAGATCTGGCGCCCTCTTCTGGCATGTAGGCAGAACACTGTATACATAATATATAATAGATAAATAAATTTTAAAAATTTTTAAAAAAATCACAACTTGCCAATTCTTTGTGTTGTGAAGTATGGACAAGAAAAAAATTCTACTCTAGGACCACCCAGACCTAGGTCTGTAACAAATGAAGCAGGGGACCGGTAAACAGGGACTCAGGATGCTGGCCATACTACTTTGTAAAAATGTGTCTTTTAAAATGGTTACTATTGCACAGCACAGGCATGTGTGAAGGCCAGAGGTCAGTCTGGTGGGGTTGGGTCTGGCTTCCCACCTTTACTGTGGGTGCCTGGGATCCACTGAGACCTGTGTGGAGAGCTCAACTGCTGAGGGATCTCACGGGCCCAGAGAGGTAGAACTTTTCTATAGTAAGAGATTAAAAATGTAAAAGATAGCCGGGCGGTGGTGGCGCACGCCTTTAATCCCAGCACTCGGGAGGCAGAGGCAGGCGGATCTTTGTGAGTTCGAGGCCAGCCTGGTCTAGAGAGCGAGATCCAGGAAAGGCGCAAAGTTGCACAGAGAAACCCTGTCTCGAAAAACCTAAAAAAAAAAAAAAAAAAATGTAAAAGATAAATAACTGGCCGGGCGGTGGTGATGCACGCCTTTAGTCCCAGCACTCGGGAGGCAGAGGCCGGCGGATCTCTGTGAGTTCGAGGCCAGCCTGGGCTACCAAGTGAGTTCCAGGAAAGGCGCAAAGCTACACAGAGAAACCCTGTCTCGAAAAACCAAAAAAAAAAAAAAAAATAACTGTAGAGCAGATTACATAGGATAACGCTCTCTCGCTCTCTCAGAAGAATTTAAAGTCACACTGTAGCCTTCACACAGTAAAGAAGAAAACATACAATGCGGAGTCACTGGATTTTACTTTGCAACAAATCTGAAATATCTCAACATAAGAAAGGTGATTGTGGATTTTCACAGAAAATCCAGGGTTATAAGAAGGTAAACTAGAGAGGTGGGTGACTGAGCGGTTAAGCCCACTGGCTGCCTTTCCCTAAGAACTGAGCTCCTTTCCCGGTTTCCACGTCCAGTCCCGGGGGATCTGGCGCCCTCTTCTGGCCCTGAACGCGCATGTGCACACACATAACATACAATTAAATATCCTTTTACAAAAACAAGGTGACCTGCTGCTGCGGCTCCTATCTTCCGCCCCTGGGAACAATCCCGGCCAAGATGGCTGGTACAACACAGTCCACGACGTAAACAGACCCACTATTAACTCACAGGACCACGTGAGGGTTAAGGGAAGCCTTCAGCGCGGGGCTGAGCGGCCGTGGCGGGGCGTCTTGAAAACCCGCGGGAAACACTAAAACCCGCCAACCGCAACCAAGCGGCTCCAGAACAAGGAGGGACAACGTGCGACTGAGGCAGACTTCTGAAAAGTCCAGATCGCCCCAAACACAACACTGCAAAACAAAGCAACCCCAATACACGAACTCCTAAAACGGGAGTCCGATTATACCGTCCCGAGTTACTTCACCTGTGGACGTCACCGCCTCCAGATGACGCTTCATCGGCTTCACCTCCAACCCCTGACCCTCACGCACGCCACCCGCCCCAGGGTTTAGAGGAACAAACCACGCCCCCCCCCCCGAACCCCCGGGACCCGTGCCGTCCTTTCGTGGATCAGCAGCGACCCCGCGTGGCCCCACGGGCAGAGACTAACTGTGGAGCGTCCAGGCAGATCCATGGCAACGCCGCCGCGCGGGAACCCGGGCGGTGCGGGCGGGCTCGCGGTCCCGGGCCCCGCCGACCCTGCCTCGGGCGGGCGGCTCCTCGAGCTCGGGGTTAAGGGCCACGTCCGGGGCGGCGGAGGCCTGGCGACAGTTGAACCTACGTGATCGGTGGCCCTGGGCGCTGCTCGCGCTCTCCCGGGGGTGTCCCGCGCGGGGCTCTCGGGAGGCGCCCTCGGCCGTTCTGGCTTCCCTCCGGGCCGCCCTCTCCTTCACGTTTGGCATCTCGGTGGTGCTGGTATCTGGGTCGGGGGCAGATGCGGGAGGCCGGTCGGGGCCGGAGGGACCAGCGCTGGCGCAGGGAGGAAACTGAGGCCGCGGAGCCCAACCCTACCCTCCACCGCGAGGCGCCTTCCCCGGGCCAACGCCCCCCGGCCCTTCACCCCACCCGGTCCTCACCACTCCCCCTCACCTCCTCCAACCCTTCCCTTCTCCCCCTCCGCCTCCCCTCACCTCCTCCTCCGCCGGCCCGCCCACTCTGGCTGGCTCTCCGGCGCGGGGCGGGTAGGCGGCTCCGGTTAAACCACCCGGGGGCGGGGCCGGGGCGGGGCCGGGGCGGGGCCGGGGCGGGGCCGGGGAGCGGGGCGGAGCCACTGAGCCCCTCGTTGGGCCGTCACGCAAACCCCGCCCCCCACCCCCCACCCCGCGGCCCCGGCAGGAGTGGGAGCGCCCGGGATTCGAAAACAAACCGCTCGGGTGCCCTGGCAACGCGGCACGTGCGCAGCCCTCCCCCTCCACCGGCCACCGACCACCTGCCGCCAATCAGGGCGAGACCAGGATGGCCCGAGACGCTCACCTTCAGCCCTCTTGATTTCCAGGTGTCAGGGGTAGCCTGCCGAGCACCCAGGACGGGGGGCGGGCCTTGAACTTCTGACCCTCCTGCCTCCGCCTGAGTACTGGGGGTCACCGGTGTGAACCCCCCCCCCCCGTGAAGGGTTCATGTGCTGGGGATGGAAGGGGCCTTAGGTCCCCACTGGCTGAACTCAGTCCCCAACCCTCAGAGTCCTCAGGGGCAGGAGAGATGGCTCGGCGGTTAGAAGCGTTCGAGACCCATCACCCACAAATCACCATTTGTGACTCCGGTGTCAGGGCATCCGACGCCCTCTTCTGGTCTCCTGGGGCACTGCATGCACGTGGTGTAGTTACATATATATGCAAGCAAACACCCATACACAGAAATTACAAGTCTTTTTTTTTTTTTTTTCTTTTTCTTGGTTTGGTTTGGTTTTGATTTTGGAGACAGGGTTTCTCTGTGTAGCCCTGGCTGTCCTGGAACTTGCTCTGTAGACCAGGCTGGCCTCGAACTCAGAGATTTTTCCTGCTTCTGCCTCCAGAGTGCTGGAATTAAAGCCACGTGTCACTGCCGCCATGGCTTAAAAATAATAATAATAGCCGGGCGGTGGTGGCGCACGCCTTTAATCCCAGCACTTGGGAGGCAGAGGCAGGCAAATCTCTGTGAGTTCGAGGCCAGCCTGGTCTCCAAAGCGAGTTCCAGGAAAGGCACAAAGCTACACAGAGAAACCCTGTCTCGAAAAAACAAAACCAAAATAATAATAATAATTAATAATAATAATAATAATAATATAAAGGAATTAGGGCTGTAGCTTGATTGGTAGCCTTGGGTTCGCTTCCCGGCACTGCTTAAACCAGGCATGGCGACAGGTGCCTGTAATCCCAATAGTCAGGATGTGGAAGCAGGAGAATAAGAAGGCTGCCCATGAGTTCCCAGGCAGCTTGGGATAAATGAGACTCTATATGTCTCAGAAATGAACTTACTTAAAAGGATGGAAAGGAGAAAGAGAGCACTCTGGTCACTGGCCAGCTCTCAGTCCCGGGCAGGGCGCTCAACACACCTTTCTTCCTTAGACTTTGTATCATCAGCTCTAAGAACCTCTGCCTGGGGTTCTTGCCTTGTTAATGCAGAGTGTGAATTTCATGAACAACTCAGTTTTGAAGCAGAAAACTGTGAAGAAGACGAAGGTTTTTACTCTAAAAGCTCATCAAGAACACGAGAGAGAGAGAGAGAGAGAGAGAGAGAGAGAGAGAGAGAGAGAGAGAGAGAGAGCTATCCAGAAAGCATCACCACCCACCCAAACTAACTCACGCTAAACCTTGCGCCCCCTCCTGCTCCCTGACACTCCCCTCCGGTGTCACTGTGAAGCAGCCTCTCCTTCAAAAGTGAACGGAAGCTGCACTGTGATGTCACACTGTCTCATTGTCGTATAATGAGGTATTTAGACCTCTGTTGATCTCTCCTTTAAAAGGAACATGCAAGGCCTGGAAAGAGACTACCCAAATGGCAGCTCAAAACCTGATGCCCTCTTATGCCTCTAAGGGCTCCTGCATGCACATGGCGCGCACGCACACACACACACACACACACACACACACACACCCACACACACACACACACACACACTAACACATAGAGACTGGAGAGATATCTCAACTGTTAAGACACCTGCTGCTCTTACAGAGGACCAGCACTGAGTTCCCAGCACTTACATGGCGGCTCGCAAACATCTGTAACTTCAGTTCCAGGTTAGCCAGTACCTTCTGGCCTCTCCGAGCATTAGGCATATACATGATATACATACATACATATACACGTACACACACATACACACACATGCAGGCAAAACACACAAAAAATAACATTTTTAAATATTAAAATATTTAAATTATTTTTGTTTTTGTTTTGTTTTATTTTTCAGATAGAGTTTCTCTGTGTATCCCCAGCTGTCCTGGATCTCACTCTGTAAACCAGGCTGGTCTCAAACTCTCAGAGATCCGCCTGCTTCTGCCTCCCCGGTGTTGAGATTAAAGGTGTGCACCACCATACCAGTCAAAAAGAAATTTTTAAAAGTCCAGAATTCTGTTTGGGTATTTTAATGTCTGGGAGAAAAGAAAAGTTGTTTTTTTCTTTTTAATAATAGCACATTTTCCCACTGTTGGTGGGAGTGCAAACTTGTACAACCACTGTGGAAATCAGCATGGTGGTTTCTCAGAAAATTACGACTCGAACTACCTCAAGATCCAGCCCTACCACTCATGGGCATATACCCAAGGAATGCTCAATCATACCACAAAGATACATGCTCAAATATGTTCATAGCAGCACTATTCATAATAGTCAGTACCTGGAAACAACCTAGATGCCCGTCAACTGAAGAATGGATTAAGAAAATGTGGTACATATACACAATGGAGTACTACTCAGCAGAGAAAAACAATGAAAGCATAAAATTTGCAGGCAAATGGATGGAACTAGAAAATATCTTCCTGAGAGGTAATCCAAACCCAGAAGGACAGATGTGGTATGTACTCCCTCATAAGTGGATACGAGATATAAATCGAAGAACAATCAGACTGCAACCCACAGATCCAGGGAGGCTACCGAGCAGGGGGGACCCTAGGATGACTGTGACTTATAATAAGTTTTGGTTTTAATCACTGGGCAAGCTTTAGTGAAACATTTCACTATTAGGATAAGAATTTGTACTGTATCAAGCTGATGAAAGGATATGCTGGCTGTACTTTCAGGAGGGGAGGCTAAAATCTTTTTAGAGT
Organism: Peromyscus californicus insignis; assembly: GCF_007827085.1. Classification (NCBI taxonomy): domain Eukaryota; kingdom Metazoa; phylum Chordata; class Mammalia; order Rodentia; family Cricetidae; genus Peromyscus; species Peromyscus californicus. The sequence goes on from NW_026294491.1 coordinate 4,749,239, forward strand.
ATGGATTTGCCTACAGAAAAATGTCTGCCATAAATCAAACAGTGAAGGGGAAGATGAATAGGAATCTCACTTACACAACTTAAGTAAAACACAGCTCTCTGAACAGATGAAGATAGGTCTCTTCTGTATCACAGAATCTATGATTTGGCTTAAAAGGGCTTATTGGGAAATGTTATCATTTTTACTATTTTCTACAGAGAAAATATTTTCCAGTTTTAGATAACTCTGGACTTTGGAATTATAACCTGTTTTTATGTTAAAAAAAGAAAAAAACATTTAAGTGGAAAATGTTGAAGGCCCACTGAACTCGATGTTGTATTTACATATCTCTATCTGTATAAAATAATGATTACGAATGTTTGTTTAAAAGGGAGAAGTGCAAATGTGAATTTAACAAGAAGTTGTAGATTTTCAACACTGTACACAAACTCCTTTGTTACAAATAAATATTTCTGCTTCTGAAAAAAAAGATCTAACTTCTCTTGGAGGGTTGTGGGAGGAAGCAGAGCGGGCACTGGGGGGGGGGGGGTTGCTGGTGGCGGGGCTGAAGAAGAGGAGACGATGGGGGTAGCAGAGAGAGACTAAGAAGTGTTTTCCCAGGGTCAGGCACGGTGCAGACTCCATGATCCGTGTCGTTAATAGCTGTCAGAACCAACCAGGCAAGAGCCAGAGTCGAGAGGCCAGGGCTATGAGATGAGGTAGGCGCCCCTTGTCCATTAATGGTTTACTCGGTGCTTTGACATTCCAAATGCATATGACCGTCACACAGCCCTACCCGTGCAAAGAGGCAAAAGTGGGCATCATGTCGGACTGTCCCCAGGTAAGAGGCAAGATGAGAGCGATTTCCAGGGGTAACCAAAGGCACTGGTGGGCAAGGTCTTGACTCTTTTTTTGTTTTTGAGACAGGCTTTCTCTGGCCCTGGCTGTCCTGGAACTCACTCTGTAGCCCAGGCTGGCCTCAAACTCACAGAGATCCACCTGCCTCTGCCTCCGGAGCACTGAGATTAAAGGTGTGCCACCCCTGCCCAGCGAGGTCTTGACTCTCGATCATACGCTTCTCACGAATTCACACTGACTGCCTGGCTCTGGTTGAGAAGCTATCTACATACAAGGAGGTCTAGCGCACAGTGGCTTGGTGGAGTCTGAAATGGGGTACAAGAGAAGGGCGGGTCAGAGAAAGGATGGGGTGCTCCGGGTGCTCCAGGTGCTCAGGTCAGGTCAACTTCAGCCTTTATCCAGGATCCCAAGCATATACGGTTTCCTGTACGGCCCTCTGTCTTTGGAGCTGTCTGCCTAGTTCGCCCTCCACCTCAGGCTGCCATTACACTCTAACGGTGACGGGATTCTCCATATGTCTACCAGGTAGCAGGATGGTCCCTCCTCACTCACCTGACACCGTAACCCCGTGCATAATAAACCTCAGAAATGGGGGTGTCTGCACAAGCAGCCTAAGGTGGGAAGTAAAAGCCTTGCTTGTCCTCACGCTGAAGTGTGCCCACAGCTGTCCGGCCCAAAGCTCACCTGACTCAGGTCGGGTCTCCTTCGTAGTTCAGGCTCAGATGGAACTCCCTGGATATAGCCCAGGCTGACCTCAAACCTGTGATCCTCCTGCCTCAGCCTCTGAGTACTTGGGACTACAGCCATGCATGTACCGTTTCTCCTGACTTCAGGGTTCACTTTTTATACTACGACACCATTTTCCTTTTATCTTCTGGTCGTAATATCTATTTGTTGAGGCTGAGTCTCACTCTGGAGCCCAGGCTGGCCTCATACAGGCTATGGAGCCCAGGCTTCCTCATACGTCTGCCTCCCAAGTGCTAGGTTGCAGGTGTGCAACACCACACCTGCCCTCCACATCTGCTCGAACACTCAAATCCGACTCTCCTCTTCAATTATTTGAGAATTCCTGTCCTAGAAGGAAGGTTTACCTGTACTAATCTGAATGCCTGTGTCTCCCTGCGTCCCTCATCCCGCTCTGAGAAACAGGCTACAGATACTTCGGTCCAAGCCCAGCCTGAAATTCACACCTGCAATCCCAGCACTTGGGAAGTAGAGAAGCAGGAGGATTAAAAGTTCAAGGTCATCCTTGGCTATGTAGAGAGTTCGAGGCCAGCCTGGGCTACATGAGAACCTGTTGCAGAGAGAAAGAGGGAGAGACAGAGGAGCTGGGGGCAGAGGAAGAAAGGGAGACAATAACAAAGAAAAAAACACATGTCAGGCCTTGGCAGCTGCAATTCCCCTGCGTCTCAACGGTCCCCACACGTCTCAGGCTGAATGACAGCCCAAGAGTATGTGTTACTCTCGTTGGTAAAATTCTGTGTGCACTACCTCTCAGAAACATATTGTACTGGAGGTTGGTCGTGTGCACAAGGATGTTCTGAAAAGAACATTTGGATACAAAGCAGGGATGTTCAGGAAATGGTCCTACGTGGCTCCAGGCACACAGAAGTTCAAATTTTAAAAGAAATCCCCAGTGCGGCTGGGGAAGGTAAAACCAAACAAAGGCAGAAACCATCTAATTTTACCAAAGTCGCCCTGAGTCAGGAGGGTGAATGACTGGGTTAAGGTCACCACCAGTTTATGGAAAATTTGAGAGAAGAGCCCATAGCCCAGTCTGTTTACCGTGTGATGTATAGAGCTTTGCAGGAGTAAATGCTAATACTGTAAATAAATATTTACATTTCTGAAGGAAAAAAATGTCAATGATAGGCCCTGGGATGGAAAAAGTAAAGGCTGGGGTTAAATGGAGACCAAGCCAGTCCAGGCCACGGGGATAAACAGTCCCCTGAAGTGGTGGGGACGCGTAAATACAGGGCGGGCCATTTAAATGGAACCAGTTGGAGCACTGTAAACTGGGACCTCTCCGCGGGGGCCCCTCTTCCACACAGAACCGCACGTCAAAACTATTTGCTTTAGACTCTTGACAAATGTGTTTCTTTCCACAGGCCCCCCCAAGGTTACGAGAAAGGCTGAGGAAATCTGGGGATGGCCTGGAGGGGGTCCCTAAGAGGGTAACTGTGACAGGGCCTGGGGAGGAGGCTCAGGGCTGGGGACAAAGAAGGTTCTGGAAGTGGCGGTGACTGCCTGACTTCAGCAACATTCGAGAGGCTTTGCTGTCCCTACCCCAGGGCCTTGCCTCCAGCAGGCTTCCCAGCTCCCTCACCCTGTGGACGTGGCTTACCAGCCTCAGTTCCTCGGAAACCCCCGGGGCCTGCTGCTGGATTCCCCACGCCGCCCCTTCTCTCTAGAGCAGTCATTAAACTTGCAGTCACAGGTTTGATCCTACGATGAACCTTTATTGAAATGGGGGTTCGCCGGGGGGGGGGGGGGTGTTACGGCGGGGGGGGGGAGTGCAGAGGGCCCTGCGACACTGGGGTCCCCTCGACCGGAAGGGGGCAGCAGAGGGCAGCGAGAATGTCACCGAGAACTTGAGCCCTCCCTCCCTCCCTCCCGTCCCTCTCCCTTCCTCCCCCTCCCCTCTCCCCAGTGACTCAGGCTCGGCAGCAGCCACAAACACCAACTTGAGAAGTTCTCTTAGCTGTGTCCCCAAAACAATTGCTCCTTGTGCCTGGGACACGGGCGCGAGTTACACACTTAAGCTGTTCCCAAAGAACCATATTCAGTTGGTTCTCAACTCTGGGGAAAGCTGGCAGCCTCTTTGTGGGTTTAAAAAAAAAAAATGAGTTGGAGGGACAATTAAACCTTTATGGGCCCCAGAATGTACCTATATGCAGACATAAATAATGCCTCATTTCTGCTTTCTGGCAACGGAGAGATTTTTTTTTCTCTCTCTGCCTTGGCCAGGCAACGCTGAGCTCAGGTCCCAGGAACCCGTTTTGATTAGGGCGGATGACAGGGGTCAGCAGGAGTCGTGACTCTGACCCTAAATATGACACCAGCCCCTTCTCATAAAATGGACACATCGCAGGCCTCGGGCCTAACTGGCCTTAAATAAATCACTTAGAAAACTGCCAAAGCCTTTCCAGAAAGCCACCAGGATTTTAGACCAAGAAAACGCGTTTTGTTTTTGTTTTTTCTTGTGTTACTTCGGGCCCAAATGGTCCATTTGTCAAGAACCCTGACTGCTCTCAACACAGTACAATGCATTCATATACTTCCAACTCGGTGTCCTTGAATGGTCCACGGGATTTCATTTTAATCCAATAATATCATTAAATGCTCCAGGGGGCTCCCTTCTTGAAGGAAGATTTGAGCAAACCCTTTGTTGAGTGAGGCGGTCTTTTGTAAGGCAAATGACCAGCCACCAACCTTGTTTTCGAAATCTTTGGATTTCACATAAGCCATTTCCTTAAATGAGGGCCCCCTTGAGGTGGGGGCCTGCGTTTTATTTTTCCCGACTTGGGTGAAGGCGAGCAGCCACTGGACACCCAGGACTGGACAGGCATGAAGGCATCACAAGCCGGCTGGAGAAATAAATCAGTTTCAATCAGTCATGTCCTCTGTAATTATCTGTGCTGAGAGCGGAGGATAATGGCCTGACAAAGGACGAGGCGTTCGAGGGCCAGTCTATTTGAAGTTGATCTCAAAAGAAATGTCTGAGACGTTTCGGGGGACATGGCTGTAGGGGTTCTTAATTGTGGTAGAGTAGTGTAATATTTATCACTTTGCCCGTTCCTACATGGACAATTCAGGGACGTTAAATAAATTAAAATTACAATGTTGGGTAATATCATTACTTATCTATACCCAAGCCTTTCTCATCCTCAACAAAAGCTCTGTACCCTCTGGACAATGCCTCCCCATCCGGCGCTCCTCCCAACCAGGCAGTCTCTCTCCTGCTTTCATCCCTAATAGGAGAGAAGTCTCATACACCAGTGTCTCTTTGGGCCTTTTCCCTCCCACAACAAGAGAATGGGGGAGTTGAGTGAGAGCCCTCTCTGTCTCTCTCCTCTCTGTCTCTCTGTCTCTCTCTGTGTGTCTGTCTCTCTGTCACACACACACACACACACACACACACACACACACACACACACCAGCTTTTCTTTCTCCCTTCTGGATTCTTCCCAGTGCCCCTCCCCATTCCCGTCCCGGCAGTACAGGACAGTCTGCTGATGAAGCAAGCCTGTACTCACTGGGCATGGCTGGAGAGAGAGGTTTAACCTTGCTGAGGGTCTGCAGCCCTCAGAACAAAAGGAGGTCACTGCGGCTGAGTCTCTGCTGCTAGCTGAGGAATGGCAAGAATTTTCTGACCCTGATGGTCCGAGGAAGCAAGAACAGGGTGGGCTGGAGGCTGAGCTGCTGGTCCAAGGCCACGTGTAGCTCCCATGTTCTTGCAGTTATATTGTGATTTACGGGGCTAAGAGGTGGGGACACAGGAAGAGACATGGAGGCCTCCCCGGGCACCCTCGAACTCCATGCTATGGAATTTCCCCTTTGAGTTGCTAAGGCAGAGGCAAGAGGATTGCCACAAACACAGGACCAGCCTGGGCTACGTTGTGAGATCTGGCTGAACAGCCTGGAGTATACAGCAAGGCCCTCTCTCAACAACTCCCTCGAAAGGTGTAGGTGTAGGGGTGTGTGTGTGTGTGTGTGTGTGTGTGTGTGTCCTGAGTTCAGACCCCAGCACCCACATAAAAGTCAAGCGTGACTGTGAGTCTGTAGTACCGGCCCTGTGGAGGCAGAGACTGGAGGACCCTTGGAGTTCACTAACCAAACCAAGGCCTCCGAGGTCAGTAAACATCTTGTCTCAAACAGCAACCGATGAGCAAGGAGAAGATACCGGAAGTCGACCTCTAGCCGCCAAGTATATGGACTTGTGCGCACCTTCACACACACATGAATACACAAACGTACACACACGAGTACAAGGGAGGGCTGGGGGCCGGGGGCAAAGGCTGGGAATGTAGCCCAAGCGTACCGTGCTGGACTAACAAGCCAGGCCCCAGGCTCACTCTCAGTCCAGTCACAAATCAAATAAAAAACCACGGCTGAGCCCCCTCCGACCCCTGCAGGACCTCCATTTCTTGTACCCACTGGTGCCAACAGAGGCGCCGAGGAGGGCCCTTGATCTCCAGCTTGAGTTTTACTCAACATTTGGACTCTCTCAGCCATCGGCCTCCTACCCCACCCTCACCTCAGTCTAAGAGAGGCCTCTTCTCTAAAGAACTGTTTAGGGCTTCCTACAGACCCCTCCCCAGCTCCGGCACTCCCAGCCTGCCCCCAGGGAGGCCACAGGTCAGAAACAGCAAGCCCTGGATTTCAGAAGGGGGTGCCTTGACAGAAGCCTGGATTTCAGAAGGGAGTGCCTTGACAGAAGCCTGAATTTCAGAAGGGGGTGCCTTGACAGAAGCCTGGATTTCAGAAGGGAGTGCCTTGACAGAAGCCTGGATTTCAGAAGGGGGTGCCTTGACAGAAGCCTGGATTTCTGCTAGGCAAGACCACATGATGTGCCCCCCAACTCTGAGAATTTTGGGGGAGAAGAGGGGAAGTGGGGCTCTCTGGCATCTGGAATTCTTTTTAAGATGGGGTGTGTGTGTCTGTGTCTGTGTCTGTGTGAGTGTGCAAGGAGGCCAGAAGAGGGTGTCAGGTTACAGGGACTTGTGAGTCTCCTGACTTAGGTGCTGGGAACCCAAGTCAGGTCCTCTGAAACAGCAGCAAGTGACTGCTGAGCCACTCTACAGCCCCACATGATCTTTCCTTCCTCCCCTCCCTCCTCCCCTCCCTCCTCCCCTCCCTCCTTCCCTCCCTCCTCCCCTCCCTCTCTCTTTCTTCAATGTGCAGGTGTTGGTCCCTCTATAATAAGGTTCTTCATGGTTGGAACCAGTGTTTGCACTCAGCGCTTCCAGAAGTTGCTAAGGGGTTACCAGCTGCCTCAAACCCATGTGTAAGTTTATTAAGGGTAAGTTAAGTTAATTTATTCCAGCTACACTAAATTGTGGACCCTGAGCACATGACACAGGTTGGGTGAATGAGGCACGGAAGAGGTCCAATGACTGCTTTCTAGTTTTATGTTGGTTTAAGAGATAGTCTAACTGTGTAGCCCAGGCTGGTCTCGAACTCACAGGGATCAGCCTGCCTTTGCCTCCCGTGTGCTGGGGTTACAGGTGTGGGCCATCACATAAAGCTGAATTTTGGAAATATTATACTGGGTAACTCTCACCACTGAAACAGTGTGTCCATCTTAAACTTGTGATCCTCCTGCCTCAGCCTTCTGAGTAGCTGGGATCCTAAGCCCGAGTCAACAAGTTTTTTTGCTTGTTTGTTTTTATTTTTGTTTTCCTAATGCTTCCAGGTGAAAGCTTAAGTTATTGGTTTGAGGCTGAATCATTGGTCTTAATTTTCTTTTCTTATTGTTTTTGGCAGGCTCTTTACTGTGCAGCCCTGGCTGTCCTGGATCTCACTCTGTAGACCAGGCTGGCTTCGAACCCCCAGAGACCCACTGGCCTCTGCCTCCCAAGTGCTGGGATTAAAAGTCTGCACTACCACACCTTGTTTCTAGTTTTAATTTTATTTTTCTTTTTGGAGACAGGATCTTTCTATGTAGCCCTGGCTAGCCTGGAACTTGCTATGTAGACCAGACTGGCCTTGAACTCAGAGATCCAACTACCTCTGCCTTTCTAGTGCTGAGATTAAAGGTGAGTGCCGCTGTGCCTGGCTCTAATTTTGATTTTTAACTTGACCTAGAGTCACCTAGGAAAAGTCTCAACGAGAGAACATCTAGATCAGCTTGGCCTGTGGCTATGTCTATGGAGGATTGCCTTGACTGGTGTGGGAGGACCCAGTCCACGGTGGGCGGCACAATTCCCTAGGCTTGGGGTCCAAAGCTGTATAAGAGTGGAGAGAGCGGAGTACCGGAAGCACAGGTGTGCTCGTTTCTCTCTGTGCTTGTCCGTGGCGATGATGTGATGGGTTAAGTCCCACCACCTTGACTGGCCTGGGAGACGGACGGTACGTGACTTGGAACTGTGAGCTAAAATCAACCTTTCTCCCTCAGCCGCTTTCTGTCAGAGTGCTTTTATCAGAGCAGAAATGAGACTTCAAACAGAAACCTCCCCGGACTGGTTTGGTGACGCCAACACATCTTCATGTTCGGGTTCCAATCCCACTCAAAATGCATTTGCGTTCCTCTTTGTGTTCTCCTTCGACCCATAGTTATTTAGAAGCAAAGTTCCCGAATATTTGGGGATTTTTCCAAGGATCTTTATTATTAGCTTCTAATTTAATTCCATTGTGGTGAGAAAACATTTTTTTTTTATTGCTTGAATCTTTTTAAACATACTGAGACTTGCCTTATTGAAAGAATATGGCCTATTTTGGTAACTGTTCTCTGGGAGTCTGAAAAGTATTTGGGTTCTGCTGCTGTTGGATGGGACAACCCAGGAGGTCACACAGGTCAGGTTGATGGTGTTGCTCAAGTCTTCCAGAGCCTTCTTTATTTTCCACATAAGTAATTACGGAATATTGAGCCATTTGCCGTGATTGTTATATTTGTAGTTCCGCCCATTTTTGCCTCATCTACTTTCATGTTCTGTTATTAGGTGCACACACATTTAGACTTTGATGAACTGAGGCTGGAGCTGTGGCCCAGTAGGCAGACGCTTGTCAAGCATGCACAAAGTCGCAGGTTTGATCCCCGGCATCACTCAAACAGGGCATGATGGTGATGCCTGTGACCCCAGCACTTGGGAGGTGAGCACAGCATGGGATGATCAGAAGTTCGAGGTCATGCCTACCTACAGACTGAGTTGGAATCCAGACTGGCTACATGAAGTCTGTCTCAGAAACAAGGAAGGAAGCACAGAACAAAATAATTCTAGTGGGTTGACCATCATTATTAAAGGTTTTTGTTGTTATTATTGTTCTTTTTGTTTTGTTTTTCCTAGACAAGGTTTCTCTGTGTAATCCTGGCTGTCCTGGAACTCACTCTGGAGGTCAGGCTGGCCTCCAATTCAGAGATCTGCCTGCCTCTGCCTCCCAAGTATTTTCTTAACACACAACAACATTCTTTGCTCTGAAATCTTTGATTTTTGTTTGTTTGTTTTTTTCGAGACAGGGTTTCTCTGTGTAGCTTTGGTGCCTGTCCTGGATCTCGCTCTGTAGGCCAGGCTGGCCTGGAACTCACAGAGATTCACCTGCCTCTGCCTCCCGAGTGCTGGGATTAAAGTAGCATGCGCTACTACCACCCGGCGAAATCTTTGATATTAATAAAGTCACTTCTGTATTTCTCCCATCCAAATACTAACAAAGCCTGCCCCTGCTTAATTTCCCAGGTGAGAAGGGGTCACAGAAACTCAAGGTTCTGCGGTTAGCAGCTCCGTCCTGTGATGCAGGTTGCCATGGTCGATCTCTATTCTTCAATTTTTAAAAAGTGTATTACATTTTTATTATATTTGTTAGGGAGGTGGTGGGCGGCACACAGGCCACAGCACACACATCACAGCACTCGAGGGGAGATAGGACGACATGTAGGAGCTGGTTCTCTCCTTCCCTTGTGTGGGTCCTGGGATGAACTCATAACCGGGCTCGTAACCTTTACCCCTGAGCCCTCCCCAGCCCTAGCCTTAGATTTTATCTTATCTGTGTCTTGCTCTTTAACTCGTCCTTTGGTCTTTTTCATTCAACCTGAAACTTGTGGGGTCTCACGATCCAGAACTCACCATGTGGGCTGGGCTGGGCTGGCCGACCAAGGATCCCCAGGGATCTGGCAGCCTCCACCTCCCCTCCCCGGTGCTGGGATTATGACCCCTTACTGACCTAGCATCTCCCCTCATTCCTCACACTGTGTAAAGCACGGGACTGAGTCCTTTGCCGTCTTTTCCACCAGGGGTTCTCACTGCACAGGCTGGCCTCCGTAACGGCCCAGCCACACGCATGTGCTGCTGTGCCTGGCATGACTATTAACCCTCAGTGTTATCATCTGCAGACTAAGGCAGAGTCTACCTGCCATTTCTTCTCTGTTCATTTCCATGATTCCATTTTGTCCTCTGTCTTGGTTACTGTTATTTTTGTTCTGGGTTGGGGATTTAGTGTTCTGCTATTTTAGTGGCTTTTTACAGAGTTTAATCACATATATATATTTATATTTATATGGTGCATATATATATAGCCCTGGCTGTCTTGGAACTTATTCTATAGACCAGGTTGGCCTCAAAGTCACAGAGCTCCACCCGCCTCTGCCTCCTGAGTGCTGGGATTAAAGGTGTGCACCAAGATACCCAAACCCTTTTTGTAATTTATTCTTACTTTATGTACACTGGTGTTTGCCTGCAGGTACGTCTCTATGAGGGAGTCAGATCCCCTGGAACAGGAGTTACATATAGCTATAAGCTGCCATGTGGGTGATGGGAATTGAACCAGGGACTTCTGGAAGAGCAGCCAGTGCTCTTAACTGCTGAGCCATCTCTCCAGCCCCCCAATCCCTTTAAAAAATACGAGTTTTTATTTTTCATTTATGTACCTATGTGTACATGTATATGAGTGCAGGTATCCAAGGAGGCCAGAAGAGGGCGTCAGATTCCTCTGGGGCTGGAGTTATGGTCATTTGTAAGCTGCCCAACTTGGTTTCTGGGAACCACACTTGGTCCTCTGTAAGAGCAGCAAGCTCTCTCTCCAGACTCTATTTCTATGTATCTACATATACAATTATTGACATATAAAATGATGTGTGTGTATATATATATATAAAATACATATCTTATCACCATTGCCTCCCCCATTTCACATACAAGAATCTTCCTACAATATGAATTCATTTCTCCTCCTGACCTTTTGGCTTTTATTGTTATACGTTTTACATATACATATTTTAAAACCACACAATACAACATGAATTTTTGGTTTAAGTAGTCAATTATCTTTGAAAAAGATATAAACCGTTGCTTCAAATCCCGTGGTTTTGCCCTGTTCTTCCAAGCACAGCCGCAGTCCATCTGGCATCGTTTGCCTCTGTCTGGGGGATTTTGACAATTTTCTACAATGCAATTCTGCTGCTGACAGATTCCTCCAACTTTTGTATGTCTGAAAAGGTCGCTATTATACTTTTATTATTAAAGATTTCTTTCTTACATTTTTATTTACTTTGCATATGTGTGCAGCAAACATGTACATGCTCACTGGCCTCTATGTGTGTGCGTGCGCATGTGTGTACATGTGTGTATATACATGTATGTGTGTGTACGTGTGTATGTGTGTGTATGTGTGCGTACGTGTGTGTGTGTGTGTGTGTGTGTGTAGGTCAGAGGACAGCTTGTAGGAGTCCTCTGACCCTCTATCATGTGGGTCCTGGGGACTGAGCTCAGGTTGTCAAGCTTGGCAGCAAGCTCCCTTACCCAATGAGCCATCCCATAGCCCACGTGATGTTTTACTGGATTTAGATTTACAATTCATTACTGGGTATGGTGGCACACAGCAGTTAATAGATTGGAGGCCAAGGCAAGGTTTTGAGTTCAAAACAGGCTGGAGTGATGCTAGGTCATGTGTTATTTTCCACCTCTCAGCAAGTCTTTTCCATCTCTGGTAAATTCTAGAAAACAATGGTTTCTTTATTCCTACCCTTCTTCCTTTCCTTCCTCCATCATATCTTCTTTTCTTTTTAAAAATATAATCTTTTTTTTTATTATGTGTATATGTTAATTTGTCTAGACAAGCTCTACATCAGTGCAGTGCCCACAGAGGCCAGAAGAGGCCAGAAGAGGGTCAGATCCCCAGGAACTGGAGCTAAAGACAATAGTTGTGAACAGTTGTGGGTGCTGGGAACCCAACCCCTGTCCTCTGGAAGAGCAGCTAGTGCTCTTAACCACAGAGCCGTCTCTCCAGCCTCCTCTTTGTCTTCTCCCCCCACCTCCCCTCTCCCTCTCACTCACCAGACAGGAGACTAAATACAGTCACCATTGCGCCACTTTAGTTGGAAGCAAAAAAATCCTTGTTTCTTTTCAAATTCTTTCTTATCTTTTGTAGAAACTACAGCAAAGCCAGGCCCATGGCTGGTGCACTTGCTGAATGTCTCTTGAATTGATTTATCTTTGTAAGTGGTATGCTATCCAAGCAAAAGTTTCTTCAGAAATTCCATTTTAGATGGATGACTAGGGCCATTTTCTCCCCCTCAGGCAGAGTTTCTCTGTGTAGCCTTGACTGTCCTGGAATTCTCTCTGTGTAGACCAGGCTGGCCTCAAACTCTGAGATATGCCTGCCTCTGCCTCCCGAGTGCTGGGATTAAAGGCATGTCACCGCTGCCCAGCAAGGATAATTTTTTAAAAGTTAACAATAAATTCTTATATTTCTGTGGCAAGCACACACCCCGGTTACGGGGGAGGAATAATCACTCTTGATTCAGACTTGGTATAACATTCATTTATTCACACAATAAGATTACAAGCAATATTTATCCCATCTTCCAAGTGGAAGCGGGAATACCTCTCCAGGCATATAGGTCCGGACTTGCCACGTCTGTTCCTCTGGATCTCGGGTCAGTCTTCCTGTGGTCAACCTCATCTGTGCTGAGGACAGGATTTTTTTTTTTCTTTTGAGACAGAGTTCTAGTGTAGGCCAGACTGGCCACAAACTTGGCATATAGCTAAAGATGGCCTTGAATTTCTAATGCCCCTGCCTCTACTTCCAAAGTTCTGGAACTACAGGCGTGAGCCATCAACCCCCCCCCCCCCCCCCGCCAACCCCTCACTTGTTTTGTGAGGTGCTCGGGGAGAAGTCAGGGTCTGGTGCATGCTGGTGTCCTAGCTGGCTTCTCTGCTGCTGTGACGAAACACTGGGGAAAGTAGTCAACTTAGGAGAAAGCATTCATTTCATCTTCTAGCTCCCAGGTTGCAATCTATCACTGAGGGAAGTCAGGGCGGGAACTGAAGCAGGAACCACGGAGGAGCACAGCCTGCTGGCTTGCTCTGCCAATGCTCTTATACAGCTTAGGTCAGGGACTGTAGCGCCCATGACGGCCTGGGTCCTCCTACAATCCATCAGCAGCTAAGAGAATGCCCCACTGAGATGCTCAGTGTTGAGAACAGTTACTGCTACTTTGGGCACCTCCTAATCACCTGTAACTCTAGTTCTGGGGGATTTGACGCCCTCTTCTGGCCTCTGCAGGTATTCTCATGGTACACAGACATGCATGCAGGCAAAACACTTGTACATAATTAAAAAAAAATAAAGAAAAGCGTCCGGGCGGTGGCAGCGCACGCCTTTAATCCCAGCATTCGGGAGGCAGAGGCAGGCAATCTCAGTGAGTTTGAGGCCAGCCTGGTCTACAAAGAGAGTTTCAGGACAGCCAGGACTACACAGAGAAGTCGTGTCTCAAAAAATAAAAAAAATAAAAATAAAAATGAGAGAGAGAGAGAGAGAGAGAGAGAGAGAGAGAGAGAGAGAGAGAGAGAGAGAGAGAGAGAGAGAGAAGCAAAGAAAACATCCCCATAGATGAATCTGCCAGAGGCAGTTCCTCAACTAGGGTTCCTTTTCCCAGGTGTCCCTGGCTTGTGTCAAGTTGACCAAAACTGACCAGCACTTGGCAAGTGAGCCTCCAGCTGAGCCACATCCCCAGCCCTTCACTGTTTTCCGACTTACAGAAAGGACAGACACAACCTGCCATACCCAGAGAAGCAGCCGCCACACTGAGTGTCATCCCCAGCTCAGTACGTATTCAAAGAATGGCTTAGGAGCCATTGGGGGAGATGGCTGAGTCAGGAAAGTGCCTGCTGCAGAAGCAGGGGACCCCAGGTTCAGATCTCCAGCACCCACAGGAGACAGGCGCGGTGGTGCACCCCTGAAACCCCGGCCCTGGTGGGGTGGGGCAGGAAGGAGATGGGCGGATCCCCAGAGTCACTGGCCAGCCGCTCTCTATAGTCCTGTGCTCCGCGCTTGTTCAGCGAGCTCTCGACTCAAAACAACTCCTCTCTCTCCAAGAAAGGGCAGCCCTGACTTGTGAGCCTGGACGAGATCGGGCTGCTGCTTCGCGTGAAGGCCGCAGACTCTGTTGACGTCCTCCTCCATCTTCTAGCACCCTGAGGCCTTTCTTAAGCCCCCTGACCCCCATCTGATGGACAGTCGTGCACGTCCTTCTGAGGTCTGTTGAGGAACGTGACATGGGCTTTACTCTGGAAAGGGCCAGCGGAAGGGACCCTGAGTGTTCACTTCCAAGCCAGGGGCAGTTACAGGGCAGAAAAGGGGGGAGGGGGAGGGGGAGGGGAGGGAAAGTCTCCCTTTTTGGTCGGCAGTTGGCTGTGGCTGGGGGAAAGGGAGAAGAATGCCAAGTGATGATAAACATCTCTCATGGTCAGCCATTACTTGGGGTCAAGAGGGCAGTGGGGGAAGAATCTGGAAAATGAAGGCACTTTAGTGCCGGAACCAAACTGCTTTAGTGTTGGGACTTGTCACTGTTTAACCAAAATGGAGACACTTGACAAAATGGCTAACCACCTGCCAAGGCCGGTTTAAGCCTGCCTTCCTTCAGGCCATCTCCTCACAGAACCACCTTTCCTTTCTGGGTCCCCAAGCGACCACCCCACCCCACCAGGTCATCACCACCCTCAGAGGTGAGGTCTGCCGATGCCGCAGTAATCACAACCAACCAGTTCCTGCCATATGCTTCCTATGTGCCCGGATCTCTCCTAAGACCTCCGTGAGAACCGTGCCAGGGAGATGGAAACAAAGATCCAGTCACCCCAGAAAAGGCACCAAAGAAATAGCTCTACCAAGTTCAGATGAGTGTGCCAACGCGTTTACAGGAGCAGGGGTGATCCCCAAACAGCTTCTTCACAGGAAACCCCACCCCGCACCCCCAGTGTGGTGGAGAGCCTGAGCTGCATGCATAGTGAAACCCTTTCCAACCACTCAGGCACCCGAGACCACAGGCAGCTGGGAAGGATGGGGTGTGCAGAAGAGGATGAATGGCAGGAATCTCAGGCGAGGGTCCAGGACTCTCCCCACCCCCTCAACAAGCCTGATCTTATTGGGGTCTCATGCTGCTAATCATGGCTGCTCTGGTTAAGATGGTCACGGCCAGCCAGGATATGGTGAGCACATACCAAGCCCTAAATTCATTCCCCACCACCACATAAACTTGTGCCCGCTTGTAATCCCAGCACTGACGGTAGGAGGGAGGATCAGGGCTCCAAGGTCATGCTCAGCTACATAGCAAGTTCAATGCCAGCCTGGTCTTTAAAAAAAAAAATGGTAATGCAAAAAAAAAAAAAAAAAAGTTCTGAGCGAGGCAGTGGTGGGGCACTTTAATCCCAGCACTAGGGAGGCAGAAGCAGGTAGATCTCCATGAGTTCAAGGTCAGCCTAGTCTATAGAGCGAGTTCTAGGACAGCCAGGAATATACACAGAGAAACCCTGTCTCAAAAACAAACAAAAAAAAATGGTAACGACCATGTAGAACTCTCCTTAAAAAAACAGCTTCCTTTACTCCTTGTCCATTCTAAGGGGTACTGTAATGTCATTATCCCAATTTCCAGACAAGAAATTCGAGGCCTGGAGGACTAGGTCACTTTCACAGAAGAGCTCGGGAAGCCAGAATTCAGGCTCAGGCATGCTGGTTCCTGGGCCACAGCCCTCTGCCGTGACGCCCAGCGCCCCCCAGGCTAGCAAGTGCTCTGCCACCCGCTCCAGCACCACGTGTGTTGGCCGAATAAAAACATGGAGAAGTGGCCTGTGAGGAGAAGACCCCCCCCCAGAGCTCGTCCTGTGGCTCATCTACTGGTTGATGTGTGGTCCAGGAAGAAAACACAGATAGGGAACTGGTGTCCACGCCCCTCTCCCACACCCCTCCTCTGTAGGGTAAGCAGAGAGCAAGTCGGGGTGATTCTCTTCCTAACCCACCCTCCCAGAATTGGGGTGGGGGAACAGGAAGAAGCAGAAAAGGTAGTGAGAAGCAGCATCCCCCAGCTCACTGGTTCCTGGGCCCACACTTCCTAAGGCTCAGCCGACCGGATGTCCCTGGAGCTTGCCGGAATCTGGCCCACTTTGCAGAGATAAAAATCAATCTGACCCTTAATTCCCCAAATTAATTTATGGGCTTGCCTCTTGGGTGCCGAAACACGTCTGGCCACCCGAAATCTGGCAATTATTTATATAAACACGGCATCCTGCCTTGGTGGGTTATAATTGGTTGGGACGGCACTGGAGACTTTTGGAAAACTCCGAGTCTCTAAAATCTTCCTCGTGGCTCACAGCGTTATCCAAACCAAAATATATAATCTCCTTCAGCAGGCCGGGGCAGACTTACACCCAGCATCACCACGGTTTGGAGGGCTCAGTGGACGGGAAGGAAGGAAAGATCCCAAGCGTCTTGGCTGCATCCACAGTAGAGAGGACACAGGTTGGGGGTGGGGGGAGGCGTGGAGACCCCCGTGGGACGCACTGTCTGCTGGAAGCTGAGTTTAATGCCCTGCTGAGAATAAACAGGATTAGGAATTTTATGCTGTTTGGGGAGGAGGAGGGGTGGCTGGCACAGGGCAGGTTCTGCTAGGTTTATTCTTGTTGCTGATTTCCCTCCAGGAGGCTGAGCTGCGCCGCAAGTCAGAGGATTAGGGGCCAGAAAAGAAGCTGACTGAGCTCCCAGAAGGGCTCTGGGGGGGATGGGTCCGCACCTTTAAATAACATTAATTTCTGAAAGGCCCAAGTTGTTTCCTAAATTGCTGCCCAGAACCTCTGGCTTTCATCTGTTTTTATGGTACCTCTCTAGACTGCAGGCAGGAGCCGCCGCCAGGCGACAGCCAGCATCAGTGACCTTCTTCAGGCCCAGTACAGCCCTGGAGGAATCATTTCCTGCAGGAGGGGTGGGGGGGGGGGAGATTTTCTAAGAATCAAGGTACTTTTGAAAAATAAAAATCAGTGTGCCGCAGAAACAGCCCCCACCCCCACCTCCAGAAGAACAAGCCACAAATCCCTAACACAGCTAGGACCTCATTTCCTGGGGGGGGGCGGGGGGGGGGGCGGTGCTCAAGCCACTTAACCTCAGTTTCCCCATCCGTGAAATGGGGTTAATCATGCTCCCCCTGCTTCAGGAGCCCTGGTAGGTTTTAATTGGGTAATGGTTGTGGTGCCCTTTGATGTAGTAAGTTTTATTAACTTGCAAGGGATCCCCTGGGGCCAGAAAAAGCAGTTAAACCAGAGAGAGAGAGAGAGAGAGAGAGAGAGAGAGAGAGAGAGAGAGAGAGAAGGGCGGGCTTGAAAAGCCAGCCAGGCTCCTGCACTGAGCGGTTCCAGCTCTGATTCCAGACACGCAGGGTCCTCCCAGCACGCAGCAGGCCAGCTGCATGGAGTTGGGGCTGTTCTTTATGAAGCAGTCTGAGCACTGCCCCAGAAGCCACCACTGTCGGGTGTGGAGGGGGAAGACCAACCCGCGCCATCGCTCCCAAGCCCCCATCCTCCCTTGACCCCGCTGAGGTTCTCTGCCAAGAGCGAGGTCCTTGGAATCAAATTTAGGAAGGTTCCAGCCTCGTTCCCCCAAAAATTAAACAGGGAGACCTCGAGGACTGGCAGCCAGCCCAAGTTCACAACCAGAGAAGAACTCGGGGAACAGCGTCCACATAGGTTGTCAAGCTAGAGCTTTTCAGGGGTCTATTCTCTTGGCCTCAAAGAAAATGTAGAATGCTGTGCCTCAGTTTTCCCTCTCTAAAAATGATTCTAATCTCACATTCTTCTTTTTCTGGAGACAGAGTTTCTCTCTGTAGCCTTGGCTGTCCTGGAACTCTCTCTGTAGACCAGGCTGGCCTTGAACTCAGAGATCTGTCTGCCTCTGCCTCCAGAGTGCTGGGATTAAAGGCGTGCGCCACCACCGCCCTACTCTAGCATTCTTTCCTTAAAGGCTCAACCAAGATTTGGACGGGTTGAAATGACGGCTCATAGTAGGTACATGAGGCCCTAGGCTCAACTCTCAGGGCTGCCAAAGGCATTGGAATCTTATTTCTCAAAATGTGATCATTTCAATAACTGTTCTCCATGTCAATTTACACAGCCTGAGTCCCTAGTCTTTCTTCATCTTCTTAAAAAAATGTGTGTGTGTGTGTGTGTGTGGTGTGAGTGTGTGTGTGTGTGTGTGTGTGTGTGTGTGTGTGGTGTCTGTGTGTGTGTGTGTGTGTGTGTGGTGTGTGGTGTGTGTGTATGTGTGTGTGTGTGTGTATGTGTGTGTGTGTGTGTGTGTGTGGTGTGTGTGTGTATGTGTGTGTGTGTGTGTGTGTGTGTGTGTGTGGTGTATGTGTGTGTGTGTGTGTGTGGTGTGTGGTGTGTGTGTATGTGTGTGTGTGTGTGTGTGGTGTATGTGTGTGTGTGTGTGTGTGTGGTGTGTGGTGTGTGTGTATGTGTGTGTGTGTGTGTATGTGTGTGTGTGTGTGTGTGGTGTGTGTGTGTGTATGTGTGTGTGTGTGGTGTGTGTGTGTGTGTGTGTGTGTGTGTGTGGTGTATGTGTGTGTGTGTGTGTGTGTGGTGTGTGGTGTGTGTGTATGTGTGTGTGTGTGTGTGTGTGTGTGTGTGTGTGTGTGTGTGTGTGTGTGTGTGTGTGTGTGTGTGTGTGTGTGTGTGTGTGTGTGTGTGTGTGTGTGTGTGTGTGGTGTGTGGTTGGAGGACAACCTTCAGGAGTCTGTTCTCTCCCTGTACCGTGTAGGGACAGACATGGTAGCAAATGCCTTTACCGGGAGTCACAGAGATCCGCCTGCCTCTGCCTCCCAAGTGCTGGGATTAAAGGTGTGCTCCACTACACCAGGCTCAGCCCCCCCCCCCTTTTAATTCACTTTTCTTTTTGATGCTGAGGATGGAACCCAAGACTGAGCATGTGTGCTGAGCATGCGCTCTTCCATGAGCCACACCACAGGGCCTTTCTCGCTTTCATCCCCTCCTTGATGAGGGCCCATGAACCAGTTAAGGTCACAGTATCAGCTACACAGACACAGCCCAGCAGGGTGAACAACTTGTCCCACCATACCAAAGACTGTCCCAGAGACTCTAGTGCCACGGTCCATGCTACCTTGCTAATCCCAGACAAGCTGAAAGGGCTTCATTGCCCTTCGGGTCCTCAGACTGGCTGGAACATGCTATTCAAAATTGCTATGTAGGTGGCGGTGGCCCACACCTTTCATCCCAGCACTCAGGAGGCAGAGGCAGCTGGATCTCTGAGTTCGAGGTCAGCCTGGTCTACAGAGTGAGTTTCAGGACAGCCAGGGCTACATAAAGAAACCTTGTCTCAAAAAACCAAAACCAACCAACCAAACCCTAAGTGGCAGCTGTCAACCCCAGGAGCCAGACACAGTTTCTTCTCTCTCCTCCTAAGTAGATAGCCCAGGCTATCCTCTAACCTGTGAGGATGACCTTGAATTTCAGATCCTCCACCTCCCAAGGGCTGGGATTAGAGATGTGGGCCACCCTACCTAGGCAAGCATTCTACCAACTGACTTCATCCAGTGACCTGCTTCTTTCTCCTCTGACCTGGGGTCAGAGTTTCCACCTGCTTCCCAACCTGTGAGTACTGGGGTATGAGGCTGGGAGTCTATCTGTGTCCACCGTGCACTCCTGCCCCTTCTCTGTGACAAGCTCACACACCCCTGGCACGTTACCTTCCAAACAACAACCGAGTGCTGGTGGCATGTGTTTAAACCACTCTTCTCCTACAGTGCACCTGTGTCACCCTCAGAGTCAAGCTTTACTTTTATCAGGCTCTGTTGGGTTCAAAATTTGTCACAATAATCATTGAGTTCAAAAATTAAGTAATTTAAGGCTGGAGAGATGTCCCAGCAACCAGAAGCATTTGCTGCTCTTCCAGAGGACATGAGTTTGGTTCTCAGCACCCACATCAGGAGACTCAGCAACCACCTGTCACTCCAGCTCTGGGGGATTGATGCCCTCTTCTGGCCTCCAAGGGAACTGCACACATGTGATATACACACACTCAAACACACATATATATATATATACATTTGAAAAGTTAATTTAAAAGACCTCTATAGCAGTGGTGGCACATACCTTTAATCCCAGCACTTGGGAGGCAGAGGCAGGTGGATCTCTGTGAGTTCAAGGCCAGCCTGGTCTACAGAGTGAGTTCCAGGACAGCCAGGTCTGTTGTTACACAGAGAAATCCTGTCTCAGAAAAACAAAGAAAGACCACTGTGGAGCTGGGGGTGTGGTTCAGGAGGTAGAGCACTTGTCTAGCACTCAGGGCCTTAAGTTTGATCCTGAGCAGCAGGTAAAAGCAGGCACTAATTGAGGCAGGAGGAGTCTGAATTCAAGGTCATCCTCAGCTACGGAGGGAGTGTGAGGCCAGCCTGGGATGCATGAAACCTTGCCTCAAAAACATACAACAACAGGAACTAGACTATCTTCCCATAATTCACTAAGCTACATGGTACTGTTTTTCTCTCTGGGACAGGGTCTCTACATAACCCTGACTGTCCTGAAACTCAGTGTGTAGAGCAGGCTGGACTCAAACTTACAGATCCACTCACATCTGCTGGGATTAAAGGCATGTGCCACCACCCCAGCTTTATTTTGGTATTTTAAGGCAAAGAAAAACCCCTGCTGTTAGAAGAAATAAAGTCATATTAATTATACAAATATTTTGTCTACACACTATCCAGATTCCCAATCAATTCATTGCTCGGATGGCCCCTTTTGGAGTTGATTGCCATTGTGGGGATCGGTATGTATATGTGGGGGGACCATTTCTTGGGGGGCTGATAACTTTCAAACCACCCTTGACAGACTCAGATAACGAAGGCAATCTTTTCGAGACAGATCTCAACCTGACTTTTATAGCATTGGGGGGAAAAGGCAATTTACATGGAAAAGAAATGAGAAACAATGATTAAATCCAAGCCGCCCTCGGCGGCCTCTGCCCCCTCACCTCATCTGAGAGCAGCCCGGCTTCCATTCTGCTGAGCTCCGCGGCCTGTTCCCGTGGGCCGGAGCCCACACTCTATAAATTGTCCCTGCCCTTGTTTAGGAGCTGCTGACTCTATGTATTTCGGGGCCCGGCATTATTTCCCTCATCCTCGGCTGGTGACATGAAGATTTGTAACTGATAGAATATGATTTTAATGTGTTTCCTTCAGGTTACTATTAAAAACAGGCTATTTATCTGAACTCGAAAAAGTTTCCATTTAGAGAGGGAGGGAGAGAGAGAGGGAGGGAGGGAGGGAGGGAGGGAGGGATGGGGGAGGGAGGGAATATGAGAGAGTATTACAGAAACAATTTCCCAGCATCCAACGGACTGGAAAGCTGAGTGGTCAGGGGCCACTCTTCCTCTTCCCACAGTCTGGTCTTTCTCTCACGCCACCTTAGCTTTCCTGGGTACGAAATGAGGATAAATATTTGTCTACAAGATGAGGCAGTTGTAAGGATTAATTGGTTGGTGCTTCGGGAAGCCTTTGAAGATGAAAGACGCTCTTCGCAGATGCTAAGTAAACTCAAAACGTGTCTGGCTTTAATGAGCCAGGTGAAGCCAGAAAGGATGGCTGGAGATTAACTGTGCGGAGCCCAGCGCCTGCCGCATGAGCCCAACTGAGACCTGGGCGGAGCTCCCTCGGCTCCATCCATCCTGGCTCCCCCACCCGGCTCCTGGCACATCGTCTGGTAATAATGGACATGCACAAGGAACCAAATTGGAACTGAACCCAGACTCGAGGCTCAGAGAGCCCAGATCTCAAGGCCTTCTTGTCACCTATACAGAGGGCCTGGGCAGGTTATGTCATAGTCACCCAGGGTCAGGTAGGGTTGTGTTGAATTTGCATCAGAAACACAGCTAACAGCAATCGTGCCCTTATCAGACCCTAGGTTCTAGGTGTTTTCTTTGTGTGTTTTGCATGCATGAGTATGGCTTTGTGTGTATGTGCTTATAAGGGACACTGGGTGCCTCTCTCCAACTTGAAAAAAGATTTATTTTGATTTTATGTGTATAAATGTTTGCCTGTGTATATGTGTATCACCCGCATGCCTGGTGCTGGCAGAGACCAGAGAGGGCATCAGATCCCCTGCAGCTGGAGTCACAGACAGTTGTCACACACACACACACACACACACACACATACACACACACACACACACTCCATGCCCCACGTGGGTACTGGAAACTGAACCTGAGTCCTCTCCAAGAGTAACCAGTGTTCTCAGTTACTGAGGTCCAATCCTCCATCTAACTTTTTGAGACAGTCTCTTACTGAACTTGGAGTTCACATATTCCGCAGGATTAGCTGGCTACCAGCTCCTCGGAGCTCCAGTCTTCACTTACGTTACAATTACAGGCCCATGCAACCACGCTCAGCTCTTGACATGTTTGCCGGGGATCTGAACTCAAGTCTTGAGCTTGCTTGGGAAGCACTTACCAACTGAGCTACCTCTTCAGTCCCAACTTTCTCCCCACTCCTGAGGTCACTGATCCCTCACACCAGACCCTAGGGAAGGACCCCGGGTCACACAGCTGAGGCCCCGCTTGCCCCGCAGCTTGGCCAAAGCCCCCGTTGGTAAACGAGGGGCACATGGCGGCCCCTGGGCACAGGAAACAGCTGCCGGAGCCTTTAATCATCCAGCCATGGAGATGGGACACAGGAGGGCTGATTTACCAGGCAGAAGAGCAGGAACACAGCAGACACAGGCCAGGGCTCACGGCTCTGGAAGGACGTCAGGTCTGCATGCACCACACCAGCGACAGGTTCGGGTGGGAAGTGAGGCTTGGCTGGCGGGAGGCAGCCGCATTGGGGGTACTTGATGCTTTGTTAGAAGTGTCTCATGCCAAGTCCTGGGATCGTAAAGGCCGTAAAGGCGGTCTGAGAGGAGAGGCTGTAACACAGGAACCCTGGGGTGCTGCCACGGCACCACTTAGAAGTGCATCTTGGAATCCCAGGGGTGCACTGTTGGAATCCCAGGGGTGCACTGTTGGAATCCCAGGGGTGCACTGTTGGAATCCCAGGGGTGCACTGTTGGAATCCCAGGCAGTCAGCAGCCCAGAGACACAAAGAAATAAACCATGTTGAGACTCTGGCCCAAGCAGCTTAGGCTTTGAGGTCTCATGATGAGCCAGAGGAGAAACTGAGAACACAGAACAATTCAAACAGGCATGACGGTGCACGCCTGTTGTCTCAGCACTTGAGAGTCTGAGGCAGGAGAACCAGGGGTTCAAGCATGTCCTTGGTAGCATAGCAGGTTAGAGGCCAGACTAAGGTACATAAGACCCCATCTCAAACAAATGGGAAAAAAAAAGCCACCAAATTTGGCTCCCCTCCCCTCAACACCATGACATCACAGCAGCTGAATGTGGGCTGGGGAAGCCCCTGGTCGGGACAGAAATATCTTTAGCAACTGCTGTCCATGATGGAAAGGGAAATGGAATTTTGTTTAAATACCATGTTGTTTTGAGAAGTCTAACGTGAAAGTCCCTATTTAGAAAGGAGTAGACTGCCTTGAAAGTGGTCGAAGTTTCCATACCCACATGTTGACTAAAGGCCTTGGAAAACAAACTTCCTGGTAGCTACTGATTCAAATCACCTGGGAGTGAAAGGCCAGCCTTACAATCCTAGAGCTGTGCGCAGAGCGGCCTCCCTGTGCCAAGAAAAACCCGGGGACTGCATTCATCAAAGGACAAAGAGATGCAGGGCTGAGCGGGCTGAGCCATCCAGAAGGGACTTGGGCACAGCTCCTCTGGCCCCTTCTTAGATATAGGAAAAGTGAGGAGAGGGGCCAGGCCACATGGGGCCTGCTCTCATTCAGTACCCACTGAACGTCACTCACCGAATCTGCAGTTCAGCCAGGAGAAGCACACGTTTGTGGCTATTACAACGTCCATGTTCCCAAGGCAGAAACAGGATCTGTGAGTCATTAGCAGCACACCTTTGTCCCAGCTTACCCCCGGTTTGGGTTTATGCTGTTGACCTGGAGTGATAAATAATAGCTTTGAGGCTGGGGAGACGGCTCCGTGGGCAAAGATTTAGCTGCTAAAAAGTGAAGACCTCATTGGAATCCCTGGTACACACACGTGTACACACGTGTACACACACACACACACACACACACACACACACACGCGCACGCACACGCACACGCACACACACACCAGTATTTATCGTGGGCCTGTAACTCCGGGACTCAGAGGTCCGTGGACAAGCCAGCCAGCCTAGGCAGTCAGTGAGGTCCAGATTTAGAGACCCTGCCTCAAAACGTAATGTGAAGAATGGCTGTTACATAAATTCCTTCCCCAAGGGAGCCGTACCACACCCACCACCCAGGCCCTACGACAGACCAACACGTGAGTCCACCAAAGTCCACCGAGGAACCAGTGAGTTTGTAGGACTGACTTACAGAGCGTGGGTGACCTTAAAGTGGCCACGGAAGGTCTGCACCCAGCGTGGAAGACAGTGATTTCCCCCACGGCTGTGTAGACGGAGCGGCATCTCCTCTCCTCCTTCCTCACCCATGTCCTCCAGCCCTTCCCAGAGACCCCGAGACCACGTGCAATTAGGGCAGGTCTGCTTACAGCTGGCTGGATACTCAGGCGAGTCCACGGCCCTCCCCGCTCCCTCCTCCCAAGAAGGACCTTCAAGAATCCAGAGGCCTAGCTGTGATGATCTTTGGCCCAGACGGACTCCGGAAGGCAGGGCCACTGTGGCTCAGAGGACAGAACACCGGGCCCAGAAGCTACACAGTGTCCAGCCCTGGCCTACACATACATGCACACGCGTGGCCGGTGTACGCCACCCACCTCCCATAAAGACAGCTTCCCCACCTTCCTTCACAGCACAGCTGTCCCAACTATCAGTTGTGTGAAGAGTCAAAGTGAAGTCAGTCGCCAGGAAGTGGCAGGGCTGAAACTCAAGCTCAGGATGTTTCCACCACTCCTTCAGTGGATCCCTCGAGTTAGGCATGTGGCTTGGTGGCAGAGCACTTGCCTGGCGTTCATGAGGTCCTGGGTTTGATCCCGAGTGCCACCAAAACACGACAAAATGACCAGGGGTGATGAGGCTTGTCACAACAACAAAAACATGAAGGAGAGCTGCCAGTGGTGGTGATGGCATGCTAGCTCTCCAGAGGCTGAGGCAGGAGGGTCGTAAGTTCTAGGCCAGCCTGGGCTACAAAATGAGACCCTGCCTGAAAACAAAACAAAATAAGCAAGCAAGCTAAAGGATTTAAGGAGCAAAAACTGCAAAACCCCTCAGCTCTTTGGATGCTGAGGCCTGCCTCTCTCCTCACCCGCCCCCTCCTCACCCGCCCCCTCCTCGCCTGCCCCCTCCTCGCCAGTCTCAGGAGCCTGTCTGCTGGTCTTCTGGGGAAAGGAGCCCACAGTTATCATTGAACACATGTTCTGGGATCTTCACTGAGACAGACACACAGAGGCTTCCTTGTTGGGGCTACCTCTGCAGCTCACCTCACCGAGAGGACCCCCTTTCCTTAGGATAGCCGGACCTATCCTGTTCCACCAGCTCCTGCCTCTAAGACACAGGGAGGCCTTGATTCTTGTCTCAAGTTTACGTGCATCACCTAAGACACCACAGAACCGACCTGAACCAAACTGTCAAATCAGCTGAAGGAACTTGGTCAGCAGGGAGCAAATGACTTGTTAACAACCAAAAGCTGAAGGCTCCTCATCCTGAGGCCAGGGCGCTTCCCAACAGGTGAAAGCCCAAGTAGCCTGAGACCCCTGAGAAGGGATGGCCCCCGGAAACCCCTGGAGAGGTCAGTCCATGACTCCTGGATGTCACTGACCAGCAGCTGCCTCCCCAATCCTGCCCCTCCGCTCCCTGCTGGGATCTGGAGGTGAGCAGGAGGGCCCATAGCCCACCTCTCAGGGTCTATGTGCCTACCTCTACATGCTATGTGCAGACACCCAGGGCAAAGAGTCGCAGCTCCTGAACTGTGGTGACTGTCACCAGGCGACTGACTACCAAATAGTTCCTCTTAGTGAGTGGGAGCTTCACTTGGTCCTCCTGGCTATGAAGACAAACATCGCTTCTCCCCACCACATTTCTGTTTTGTTTTGAGACAGCCCTGGCTGTTCTGGCGCTCCCTATGTAGACCAGGCTGCCTCAAGTTTACAGAGATCTGACTGCCTCGGCCTCCCAAGTGCTGGGATTAAAGATGTGGGCCACTAAGCCGGGCGGTGGTGGCGCACGCCTTTAATCCCAGCACTCGGGATGCAGAGCCAGGCGGATCTCTGTGAGTTCGAGGCCAGCCTGGGCTACCAAGTGAGTCCCAGGAAAGGCGCAAAACTACACAGAGAAACCCTGTCTCGAAAAAAAAAAAAAAAAAAAAGATGTGGGCCACCACAATGGCTACTCCCCATCACTTTAAAAGTTTAAAGATTCGGGGCTGGAGAGTTGGCTCAGTGGTTAAGAGCACTGGCTGCTCTTTTGGCGGACCCGGGTTCCATTCGCAGCACCCACATGGCAGCTCACAACTGTCTGTAACTCCAGTTCTAGGGGACTCAGCACCCTCACACAGATATATGTAAACAAAACACCAAATGCACATAAGATAAAAATAATTTTTAAGAATCTTAAGATTCAGAGCCGGGTGGTGGTGGCGCACACCTTTAATCCCAGCACTCGGGAGGCAGAGCCAGGCAGATCTCTGTGAGTTCAAGGCCAGCCTGGGCTACAGAGTGAGTTCCAGGAAAGGCGCAAAGCTACACGGAGAAACCCTGTCTTGAAAAAAAATTAAAGATTCATAACTACCTTTTTTTCTCTTTTCTCTATTTCCTTCTTTTTACATTTATTTAGTGCGCCCATGCGCGCGCGCGTGTGTGTGTGTGTGTGTGTGTGTGTGTGTGCGTGCGTGCGTGTGTGTTGTAGCACGGGGGGGGGGGGGGGTAGGACATCCCTCAGGAGTGGGTTCTCTCTCCCATGTGGGTCCTGGGGATGAAACTCAAGTCCTGGGCTTGGAAGCCAGTGTCTGTATTCCTCGCTAGTACAACAGCTTGCTCCTTCTCTTTCTTTTCCTTCCATCCTCCCGTCTTTCCTTTTATTTTAGAAAGGTTTTTTCCCCCCCACTGAGCCACCTTCCATCCAAGTTTTTTTTTTATTTGTATTTTTATGTGTGTCTCTGTGTGTGGCTGAGCATGTGTATGCAATGCCCAAGATGTCCAGAGGGGGCGTCGGATCATGCGGAGTTGGAGTCACAGGTGACGTGGGCTCTAGAACTACACTGCTTCTCTGCAAGAGCAGCGCCCTGCTGAGCTGCCTTCAGCTCTGCTTCCTTATTTCTGTCTCTCCTCCCCTCCCTCCCTGCTTCCCTCCCTCTCTCTTTCTTGACAGGGTCTTTCTACGTAGCCCAGGCTGGCCTGGAATCATGAGGGAGGGGGGCCCTCAGCTTCCCACATGCTGGGGTGACAGGCGACCGAACTCCATGCTCACCAGGCTGGTTTGGAGTCGGTATTCAGAAAGCAGCCTAGACAGAGAGACCTAAGATCAAAGTCCACCCCTGACTTTCATGTGGGGTCTATCCTCGGCCAGGTTGCTGAGGCTCTCTGAACTTCAGCTTGCTCACTGGGAACATGGCAAGATCATGACTGGCATTCACTTCACTGGGTCTGGCCAGGAGCAGGTGAGGTGACCCACACATTTGCCTAGACCCCGTGTCTGGGGGGCAAGATTAATAGTCTTGCCTTTCTTCCGGTTCTGAGGACGTAACTACAGCACCGAATGCGTTTGCTCCAGCAGCTGTGTCGCACGCACGCACGCACGCACGGCTGTTTTGTCGCCTGCGGGACCCTGTTCCTTTTCCCTCCGTGCAGTTGCTCTGATCCACCATCCCCCCACTTTTGTTTTTTAAACTTTCCTTTATTCTCCCCTCCCCCTCAGCTGCGGGGGCGTTTCACCCGTGAGAGGCGTGAGTGTAGCTGGGGATCTGAGATGGAGAGACCAGGGACGGTGACAGCCACGCTTGAGGGTTCAGTCTCCTTGTTCCCATCCCCCACGTCGGGTCCATAAAAGGCTGCCCACTGCCCAGAGCGGTGACCCCGTGGGGCCGCCTGGCCGCGCGCATGCCCCCCAGCGATTGTCTGGGCAGGAGCCCTGCAGTCCCTTTTGAAGTCCAGCGAAGTGAAGCGTGATGCACGCTAGCCACCGCGGGGTCCTACAAAGCGGCTCGCATGGCCTGTGGCCTCCACTCGGCGCGGCCATGGACGTGGGAAGCAGCGCTCGACTGGGCTCTCTTTCGGGTCCTCTGGCCCTGCCACTGGCCTCTGACCACGGGACCTGAGGGGAAGGATGCCAGAGAGGGAGCTCAGTCTAACCCTCTTGTTTTGTGGATGAAGAAAGACACTGAGGTCCAGAGAGGGTTAACAATCTGCCTGAGTAACAGCTGGTGCAGGTGGAAGGGAGCAATGCCCCGTTCTCACCCACCCTCAGGCGCACCTGAAGACGGGGCTTCCAAACCTGGGGGCACCGGGTGGGGAGGTGGGGGTGGGTGGGGGGATCTTCCCATGTCTTGGGTTGAGTTTTGGCTCTGACCCCTGCTAGCTCTGGGATGTAGGCAAAGTCACGTGACCTCTGCACCTTGGTATCTTTTTTCTGGAATCACAGGATCAATGTTTTTCTTTCA
This sequence comes from Peromyscus californicus insignis, assembly GCF_007827085.1. Taxonomy (NCBI): domain Eukaryota; kingdom Metazoa; phylum Chordata; class Mammalia; order Rodentia; family Cricetidae; genus Peromyscus; species Peromyscus californicus. The sequence goes on from NW_026294491.1 coordinate 4,777,717, forward strand.
GCAATTCACAAAAGTCCTTAAAACTTAGGAGAGGCCCAGTGGAGACAGATGTGCTTGCGTGCGCATGCGCATGGAGACCAGAGGCTGCTCACCAGGCTACCGGAACCGAGTTCCAGGGACACAAAGACACAGATAACATCAGAGGCCGAGATGACACTGGCTTTGGCAAAATAGGAGGTTCTCTCACACGATGCTGCTTAAGCTTAAACAACAAGGTGGGCGTGGTGACTCCACCAATCTGATCCGTAACTCCCACCTCAGGCCATCAGATGGGTCACCTTCCAGCCAGTGGGAAGACCAATCAGGAAGCAAAGGACCCACTCTCCCCTTTAAAGACATGATCTGGCATCTGCACAGGTCTGTGTTTCAGGCCGTGTACCGCTGGGTAGCACTTTATGGTCACAGATTGCTGCAAGGGAGGCTGGGTAATATAGTTTCTCACTCAGTGACTCAAACCACTGCACACCAAGGGGGACATTTGGCAACGTTAGGAGACATTTTTTGTCACAAGTGGGAAAATGATGGTGAGAGGTAGAGGGTGGGCATGTCACTGGAGGTTCTAACTATACACGGAAAAACATGCTTGCTGCCAAACCTGAGTTCCCTCCCCAGGACCTGCATGGTAGAAAGAGAACTGACTCTCATTGCTCTCTGGCCGTTAAGACACATTTTATGTGTGTTTGCTTACATGTATGTGTGTGCACCACATGCATGCCTGGTACCCAAGGAGGCCAGAAGAGGGTGTTGGATCCTCTGGAACTGGAGTTACAGATGGTTGTGAGCCTCCATGTGGGTGCTGGGAACTGAATCCGTGTCTTGAACCATCTCTTCAGTTCTCCCCGATTTTTGAAACTAATACTCCAAGCACAGATACGGCCCGCTGTAATGAAGGCAGCCAGAGCAGCAGCTCCAGGCTGGGGAGACAGCTCGGTTTTTAAATCTTGCTCTACAAGTGTGAGGACCTATGTTTGATCTCTATAACATGTCAAAAGCCAGATGTGGAGACAGGGAAGCGGCTCCTCGGGGCTCCCTGGCCGGCCAGTCCAGCCTACTCAGAGAGCCCCAGGCCAGTGAGACAGAGCCTTGTTTCAAAAACAAAGTAGAAGGCACCCGAGAAATGGCACCCAAGACTGGCCATGTGCACACATACACCCAAGGAACTGGCAGGCTATGACAAAAGGGAGGAGAGACAGAGCATCACCTGCCATGTCACCCACATCCAGCCTCGTGGCCGCCGGGGATTAAAACACATCTTTTCCCAAGGTCTCTCCTTCCCACAGGGATCAAGGTTTTGAATCAACAGACCTCCAAGGAACTATCAAGAATTCATTCTCGAGGCTTGGGGGATTGTGGCCAGGCAGTATGAAATCCCACCCTCTGGGTGGCCTACAAGAGCCAGCAGGGAGGCTGGAACCCACATGCCTCCCAGGGTGATGGACCCACAGGTGAGGTGCATTCCCCTGCTGGGGCCTTCCCCTTCTGGGTTTATCTGGGGATATCTTGATCTCTTCAGAAATCCACTTCTAATTCCGTTGTCTGAGGTCTTGAAATCAGGGCTTGGCGAAAAGGAGAATGAGAGACAAGGACTGTCGATTTCAAGGGGGAAATACCTCAGGACTGTCCTGTTACCCCGCCCGGCAACGTTAGCCTGTCCTCAGCCTGAGCCCCAGGCCCGGGGCCTTAGGATGAAAGCCGGTGCTGGTCCTATTGGGCCGAACCTTCTCCCATGGTGCTAGGCAGGCTGGGCTCTATTTAGCTTCTGAGACCAGCTGATGGGGGAACATCAAGGTGGCCCCAACATCTGTACTTCCAACATCTGTGGTTTATTGGGCATCTGTAACCTTCTACAAACTATCGCCAACACTTCACTGAGAAGCGCGAATCTATCAACCCACGAAAAAGCCACCGTTATATTACAGCCTTATACAAAGGGAGGGTGGGCTGGGCATGTGGCTGGTTGGTACAGTGCTTGCTCTAGCATGCTTGAAGCCCTGGGCTCAACCCCCCCACCCCACCCCCGCAGCGAAAAAAACCAGTAGCTGTAATCACTCCTGTGAACCAAGCACTCAGGAGGTGGAGACAGGAGACTCGGGAGTTCAGAGGGTCCAAGAGATTGTAACAGGCCCCAGACCTTAGCACAACTGACTCCATGATGGAAGTGCCATTCCAGACTGTAAAACTCAGCATGTAAACAACAACACCCGCTAAAATGAAAACAAAGACGTAATCCATCAAAGTCCATAGTTCTGGGAAAGTCTCTGAATGCACTGGCCTTGCTTGTTGGCTTATGCAGTTCTGCATCGGGCTAATTGTTCTTGTTAACTGAAGTATGTCAATGCAGAACATAGTTGTGCTTAAAAGCTCATACTGAGAAAGGCTCGGGGCTACACTGGGATCCCAAACACCTGGTGTAGTATCGCCACAGGCTAATAAAGACTTCCTGTTGGTTTAAACCCATGTCTGAGAAGTCTTTCCTGGTAAACACCCCACAGCAAGATTAAGTCACTTGCCCAGGGCCTCACAGCTAACAAAAAGGAAAAGGTGAGTTTGGGTTCCGGGGTGTCCAGTCCTCAGGCTCGGGTTCTTCTAGAGCTGTCTGTCTTGGGGAGGGTGGCCGGAGAGGACCTAACCCGTTATCACAGGCCTAGTCCTCCATGGAGGGCAGCCAGCCTGTCTCTTAGCTGTTTTATCATCCCACCCCAGATCACTACTGCCAAGAATGGCACCATTCGCTCTCTGTGGCCGCTTGGGAGCCCAGAGTGTGCCAGGGACCTCTTCAAAGCCACACAGGGTCAGAGTTGAACAGTAAGTCCCCAGACTACTGTGGTCCCACCCCCACCCTGCAGAATCTGGGGATCCCAGGAAAAGCACCTGGGAGAGACGCAAGTTCAGGTCTGCATAGCCCTCGGGCCCCCTTGGGGGCTGCATGGAGGGAACCAGACTGTGAAGTATTTGCTGGTGTGAAGGAACCAGCCATGACGAAGACACGGGAGTCCTGGGGGCGCTGAGCCACTTTTAGAGAGATGGTCTTTCGAGCTGTCACTACACTAAAGCCACGCTGTCTGTCAACAGGAAGCCCCTCCCAGTGATGCATGCATCTTCTTCCCCAGTGGGAACCAGAAACAAGGGGCTGGACCGCCTGACTGAAGTCACAAGCCCAGGGATGACTTTCTTGTTTTTGAGGAAGGCAGCGGTGTCCGGCAGCCAGGACCTCAGATTTCCCCAGGCCGGCTCTACCACAAAGGGGCCTGAAATAGCTCTGAGGTCCTGTGGTCACGAAGACGGGAGGGCTGTGGCAAAGTCTGCGGGCAGCAGCAGGGTCATAGCGCCGCTTTGTTGGGAGACGGGATGCTCTGCGCTCGGTCCCACCTGACAATGGTGGAACTCAAGACAGAGAGGAATAGCTGCCTGGCTGTAGAACGCGGAGGCCCAGTGAGCCTGGCCGAATCACAAGAGGGACAATCATGCGGTCCAAAGGGGCATTCTGCAGAACAGCCTGCGCCCAAAAGGTCTGAGTGGGGTAGCGACATCGTTACCGCACCTGAGGGGTGGAGACCGGTGTCCACCAACAGAACGTGGTAAATCCAGATGGAACTTATGGTTCTGTTGTCAAACAGGAAGTTGTGGCCCATGCTACAACATGGATGAATCTCAAAACCATGTTACATGAGAAGAAATTACATGCTACACATGGGGTCCCCTGTAGTTCAGGCTGGCCTTGAACTCACTCTATGGCTGAGGACAAACTTAGACCTCTGATCTTCTTGCCTCAGCCTCCAGAGTGCTGGGATCACAGGGGTGTGCCACCACAGCCTGTTTATGCAATGCTGGGCATCAAGCCCAGGCCTTGTGGCATGCTAGGCGAGCACTACCCACTGAGCCCCACCTCCAGCCCTGTATCACACACTTTAAGTGAGTGGATTTTATGGTATGGGAATTCTGTCTCAATGCACAAGATTTTTTTTTATTATTATTTTGTGATGGTGTATATGTGTGTGGGTATGTACATGTGAATGCAGGTGCCCTCAGAGACCAGAGAAAGGGGTTGGGCCCCGGGAGCTAGTGACACCAGGGTGCTGGGAACCGCAGTGGGCGCCATCCAGCTGAGCCATCTCTCCAGGCCCCGAGTCAAATTTCAAAACATTACAACTAAGTCCAGTAGATGGTTCCTTTCTGCGACTTCTTGTTTTGAGACGGTCTCCCTCTGAAGCCCAGTGTGAGGACCAGGCTGTTCTTGAACGTGTGATCATCTTCTTGCCTCTGCCTGTGGCATGTGTGTGTTTCACACGTGTGTGGTTGCACTGTGAGAGGAGGCCCTGGCTCTCTGGTGCAGAGGCTGGCTGCTGCTGGGCAAGCGGACCACCCCACCCTACACCACGTCGCTTGCTTAGCCTCTCCAGGCCTCATTCTCGCTTCCATGTGAGTTAGCATGTGAAGCATCCGGAACCGCACGGCATCTTCTCTCGGGAAGACGGCGCCATCCCGAGAACACTGGTCAGAAAGCACTTTTCGAAGGACCCAATTAACAAGGTAGGAATGGTGGGTGATGGGGGGGAGGGGCACAACAGAAAGTGAGCGGAAGAGGGGAAGGCGGGTCACTAGGAATGGGGGTCTCTGGGTCAGAAGAGAGTCAGCTGGGCAATGCCAAACCGGGCATCAATGGCTCTTCAGGACAGACTTATTTCTCTCTTATGAAAGAAGTCTGACCGGGCGGTGGTACACACCTTTAATCCCAGCACTCAGGAGACAGAGGCAGGTGGGTCTCTGTGAGTTCGAGGCCAGCCTGGTCTACTGAGTGAGTTTCAGGGTGTGAGTCTGGGCTGGGCTGGGCTGGTACCTCAAAGCCCCCCTAAGGTCCAGCTTTACAACCTTAGCAGCATTCAGCGTCACCTCACTGCTCAAGGTAGCTGCTGAAGCCACAGCTTCTACATCCGAACTTTAGGCAATGGGGAAGAGTAAAGGCGTCAACCGCCCCCCACCTGTTTAAGGAATGTCATAGAATTGTTCTTTTGCTTGGGCTCAAGAGGTTCTATTGCTTAGGAGGAAGTGGACTTGGGGTGACAGCGGGCTCCCCAACTACGAGGACACCTAGGATGAGGAGACATGACCCAAGACATGGGCTAAGCTTTGTGAATCCACGCCCTGGGGTGAGCCCCAGGCCCAGACTGAGGGCAGTGGGATGGCCTGGACTTGGGAGCCAGAAGGCCCTCTTCCCGTGGAAGGAGCCGTCACTGTGGATAGGGCTGGCAGTGGCCCGCTGTATCCTGTAGAGCTGGGGGCCCAGGCAGAGGGGCCAGCAGAGAGGAGGGGACCCCAGGAAAGACGCTGCAGTTAAAGAGTACCCTGAGGCTGTGACATCTGCCTCCCTAGAGCCCTGTGCCCAGACCCTGGACACTCAGAGTCCCACAAACCTCCTGCCTGCTCAGTCCTCAGGACCCAGACAGACAGGCAAACAAGCCTGGCACTGAGGGGAGGCAGAGCCAGAGGTGAGGAAGGCCTAAGGAGCAGAGACCGAGCCTAGGCCCCCTGCAGGGCCAAAATAACCCACCACTGAGTCAGTCAGCCAACACACTGGAGAAGCCCAAACCCCAGCCAGGTCTATTATTTAACAGTTTGTCATCAAACAAAATAAAAATAAAACAACCCCACCCCCACACTCCCACCAGCCTCAACCACAGAGGTATTCCCTGTCATCAGGAGTCACCTTGGGACAGCCCCGGCCGGGGCATGAGTCTGCTCCATAGTCTGCAGTGGTGCTTCCAGGGACACAGAGGGACTCCTCTTATCAGGCCTAGTTGCCTTTAGGCCCCAGGCCCTGAGTCCTCATCAACCATGTCCTAAGTCTACAAACAGTCCTTCTTTGGGTGCGGGCAGTGAGGGTGCCCTGGATGATCCTCATAACACATCTGCCTCCAGACACTCGGAGACCCAAGATGACAGTGGATTTCTTTTCCAGGGCTGGATGTTTGGGGTCAGGTCCCCCAGGACAAGCTGTGGGAAAGCCTGCCATGGAGAGGTCACAATCTAATTGGTTCCAGTTCTCAGAGGTCAGCGGGAGGGGCCGTGCAAATCTTAAGTGGTGCAGAGAATTACAAGTCCCGAGTGCTGCCCCGTATGCTTGGCCTGTGAAAATCAGGTTTCCTCAACCTTGCTTGATATATCACACTCCCTTTGCCCAGGATTTCTCCCAGAACTTCCAGAAAACAAAAAAAATGCCCGAGAAAGGGGATCAGGAGAAACACCTTCAAGGATTGTCCTTTTCCTGTGTTTATTTACTTTTTATTTTCTGGAGTGTGTGTGTGAGTTTGTGGTGTGTGTATATGCACCTCTGGGCACGCACATGCTGGTGGTATATGCATGTGTGCTTGTGCCTGGATACAAGAGGTCAGTATAGGCGTCTCTACCATTGTTCTCCATCTTTGTTTTTGAGTCAGAGTCTCTCTTCTGGTTACATCTCTGTTGCTGTGACAAAACACAGACCAAAAGCAACTTTAAGGAGGGAGGAAAGGGTTTAATTCATCTTACACTTCCGGGTCACAGTCCACCAATGAGGAAATCAGGTCAGGAGCTCAAGACAGGAACCTGAAGCAGAAACCATGGAAGGATGCTGCTGTCTGGTTTGTTCTGGTTCATGCATAGCTTTTTTATATGGCTCAGGACCACCTGCCTGAGGAATGGTGCCACCCACAGTTGGCTGGGCCCACTATTAACAGACCAGCTAGACCTAGGCGATTCCTCAGTTGAGGCTTCTCTGCTGTAGGATGTCTTTCTGTACGCTGTGAATGTGTGCTGCTCTGATTGGTTGATAATAAAGCTGTTTGGCCAATGGCAAGGCAGAATAAGGTTAGGCGGTACATTCAAACTGAAGACAGAGATGAAGGGCAGACTCAGGCAGATGTTGTGAGCCACCCAAGAAGCAAGATGTGAAAGAACCAGTAAGCCACAGGCCATGTGACAATACATAGTTTAATAGAAATTGGTAAATTTAAATGTAAGAGCCAGCTAGTAATAAGCCTGAGCCATTGGCCAAGCATTTATAATTAATATAAGCCTCTGAGTGATTATTTGGAAATGGCTGTGGGATGGGGAGGGACAGAGAAAAGCTGGTTTGAACTTTGAATGGCTGCACAGGATGTCCATCTTCCTCTCAAGCTTCTTTCAGCATCACATCTGTGATGCTGTTGTATGTGTCTGTCATTTCTTCTTGACACTGAAGAGTAGTAGTCCAGGGGACACTCTGCCCACCCCAGCTGGGAGGCTGTCGACCATGGAAGTTTCTCTTCATTCCACAGCTTTCTGAGTGTATATATGTATATGGATATATAAATTTTTTGGGGGGATATTTATTTATTCATTTTTTTAAAAGTTTTTTTTCATTTTACATATCAATCCCAGTTCCCTCTCCCTCCCCTTCTCCTGCGCTCCCACCTCCCTACATCCCACCCCCCCCATCCACTCCTCAGTAAGGGTAAGGCCTCCCTTGGGGAGTCAACAAAGTCTTGGCAAGACTTTCCTCATTTTATTGTTTATGCTGGGCATGGTGGTGCATGCCTTTAATTCCAGCACTGGGGAGATTGAAGCAGGCACGTCTCTGTTGAGTTTGAGGCTAGCCTGGCCTACATAGTGAATTCCAGGGTAGCCAGGGCTACAGAGCTGCATAGAGAAATGTTTTCTCAAACAACAACAGCAATAGAAACGTTTATTATTTGTGGGGACACTAGCGCTGTGTGTGTGTAAGCTTGAGTTACAGGCAGTTTTGAGCTGCCCCATGTGGATTCAGGGATCAGAACTCAGGTCCTTTGGAAGAGCAGCAAGTGCTCTTAACCACTGAGTCATTATTGTGTTTTTGGTTTTTTGAGACATGGTCTGTCTTAGTTAGGGTGCCTATTGCTGTGAAGAGACACCATGTGACCACAGCAACTCTTATAAAGGAAAACATTTCATTGTGGTGGCTCACTTACAGGTCAGAGGTTCAGTCCATTATCTTCAGTCCATTATCCTCATGGTGGGACATGACAGTGTGCAGGCCGACATGGTGCTGGAGAAGTAGCTGAGAGTCCTACATCTTGAAGGTAACAGGAAGTGAGCTGAGATACTGGGCATGGCTTGAGCATATATGAGACCTCAAAGCCCGCCTCCAGAGTGACACACTTCCTCCAACAAGACCACTCCTACACCAACAAGGCCATACCTCCTAATAGTGCCAGTCCCTTTGGGGGCCATTTTCTTTCAAATCACCCCACGGTCTCATGTAGCCCAGGCTAGCCTCAAATACCTTTTATAGTCAAGGATGATCTGGAACTCCTTACCCCCTGCCTTATTTTCCACTCAACCTGGAGCTCACCAGTGTGGTTATGCTGGCCAACAGGTAAAGGTGTCTGATGACATAAACTTTATCTCCCAGAATCCCACTTGGTGGATGGTGAGTACAAGTTGTCCTGTGATTTCCACATGTGCACTGTGACCCTGTCCCTCCCCAAAAATAAATATAACAAAACTAATTTAAGAAAATACATAAGGAAAACACAGAGCCAGGTGTGGTGGTATATGGATATTATCCCAGCATTGGGGGTGGAGGCAGGAGGATTTGCATTTCCAGGCTCACTTTTGCTACCATAGTGAGTTAGAGTCCAGCCTAGGGTACATGAAATCCTGCCTCAAAGACTAAAACTCAAAACAAAGCCACAAAAACACACGTGGGAATTCTTTAAGTGGACACATCCATGTCTGGAAAAGGACTCACATTCACCCCTTACGCCGTATCCATCTCCCTCCACTGCAGAGACAATAAAAATCTCCCAGTTGCCTGTGGACCTGAGCAGTCACTTTGTGAGAACAAAACATACCCATGGTCAACTCGAATCCTGATGCCAAAAATAAACGGACCCCTTGTAAAGACGGCGTGGGCGCCAGGCAGCGAGTGGGTGGCGGGGCTCTTCCCTGATCTAGGCAAACAGTGACGTTGGGCCCCAGGAACCAGGCATTAATAGCCCCGCCGAGGCTCCGGGGCTCCAGATACAGCTATTTAAAGCCAAGAAATGTCATTTCTACCACAGAGGCTGTCCCGGCTGTGTATTTGGATTCCCCCGTGTTCTGGCAGGCTCCGTGACCTGGCTGCCCGGTGGCGGGACCACAGGGCTCCTGGCCAACCTGTCGTCACTGCCCCAGGAAGGAGGGATAGCCTTGACCTCTCCAGGTCTCTCCTACTCTTCCTCTCCACTCAGGTCCCAGGAGAGGCTAAGGAGACTCTGAGGGGCCCAGGTCAGCCTCTACAGAAGGCCTCGCGTCCCTGCTATAGCTTAGGATTGGGAGTTGGGCACGGAAGATCTGGAGATGACTCCTTCCCCCACCAGAACCATATCCTCATCCTGCTGTGTGACTGTTTTCCCCTCTCTGGGCTCCCCTTATCTCACCTGGACAATGAAATCATCTTCACCTTGCCTTGTTTCTGGGGTGGCCGCAAGAGATCAGAAATGAGAATCTCTGGAGCCTATAATGGGGCAAGCACGTCAGAAACCCAGGTTCAGGGGCTGGGGAGCCGCTGGGTGGATAAGAACACTTGCTGTGCAAGACCAACCGATCCCCAACACCTAGGTATGAATCCTGGTGCGGATGCATGTAACCCCAGAAGCTGTGAAGGTAGAAACAGGTGGGTGCCCTGGCTGGTTGGGCAGCCAATCTAGCTGGAAAGTAAGCTTCTGCTGAGGAACCTTGTCTGGAGGCAACAGGCATGAAGTGAGAGGCAGACACCTGGCATCCCACTCTGGCCTGGGAGCGGGCGTGTGAATGCTCACCCTCACAGGCACCCCTGCACACCACGTGCTCAAATTCAACTTAAAAAGAAATCCACAATGGGCATGGTGTCACACACCTTTAATCCCAGCACTGGGGAGGCAGAGGCAGGTGGATCACTGTGAGTCCAGGACCAGCCTTGTCTACAAAGTGAGTTTCCAGACAGCCAAGGCTACAAAGAGAAACCCTGTCTCAAAAAAAAAAAACAAAAACCACCCACATATACAGGTAAATTAATACATAATAAAAAGAAATCCAAATATTGCCTATAGTGGCCAGTCTTGGGCGTCAAGTTGGCACAGCTAAGAAGAGGAGCCTCCGTTGAAGACATGACTCCATCAGATTGGCCCGTGGGCATGTCCACAAGTGTTTTCCTGATTGCTGACTGATGGAGGGCCCAGCCACCGTTCCCAGACACGTGGGCCTGGGGGTATAAGAAAGGCAACTGATGGTGAACTTCAGCCCGTCAGTAAGCACCATTCCTCCATGGCCTCTGCTTCAGTTCCTGCCCCGACTTCCCGACTGTGACCGGGAAATGGGAACCAAATAAACCCTTCCCTTCCCAAACTGCTCAGGGTCATGGTGGTTTTAAGAGCAACAGAAAAGTCAACTAGAACATGGCCTCTGAGCCCCGTCCCCTCTTCTCCAGGCAAGGTCACTGCAGGGTAACTGGGCTGTGGACCTGGGACACAGCAGGCTGCCCCTATGTGTCCATCATGGTTGCCAGGCACCCATGACAAGAACCTGCTCACGCCCAGCTGACTCTGATCTGAAGGCCTGGTAGGAGGGGAGGTGGCCATCCCAGGCTGTCCTGCACAGGTGTCTGGAACTCCGGCCTGGACAGTGCACTCAGCATATCAGCCCAGCGCAAAAGGAAAGAGGAAGTATTTGGAGATTACATTTTGCGGGAGCTTGTGTTTCCCTAAGCTGCACTCCCTTGTGTCTTAGGTCACAGAAACCACAGAGAGTTGTCTTGTTGTCATTTTTGTTTTTTTATGAAATAGTCTAGGGCCAATGAGATGGCCCGGTGGGTTCAGGCACTTGCATGAAAGCCTGATGACCCGACTTGAACCCTGGAGAGAACTAAGATGTTCTCTGACTTCCACAGGTGCATCAGGGCACCTGTGTACCCACACATACAATAAATAAAGTGATATTAAAATAAAATGATCTAGATATAAAAAAAGGCATATATCAGTCAGAAGAATCCTTATCATGTCCTAGTAACAAACACTCCCAAAGCCTCAGTGGCTCAACACATGCCTTTCTCCTGATCTTGCTGCTTTTTCAAGTGGTCTGTGGATGATCGGGGCTCTGTCCACTAGAGTCACCCAGAGGCTGAGATGAAACTCAGTTGTTGGAGAGCTTGCCCAGTATGCACAAAACCCTAGGTTCTGTCCCCAGCACACACGGCACCATGCCCCAGATCCCAGTGTTCCAGAGAGAGGGGCAGGAGGATCAGGAGTCCAAGGTCATCCTTCTGTACAGACCAAGTTTGATGTCAACCTGGAATACAGTTTCCTGTATCAATCAATCAATAAAAGATTTGGATGTCGACTGGGGGCCTGCTTCCGTGGTAAACTACTTGCCTAACAGGCATGAGGTCTTAGGTTTGAGTCCCTCTACTGAAAAAAGAAGAAAACCCACAAGGAGGTGTGGATGCACCAGGTCGCATCCCATCAGCTGTGTGTGAGCCCCTGGTCATCGTGCATCCCATCAGCTGTGTGTGAGCCCCTGGTCATCGTGCATCATCCCATCAGCTGTGTGTGAGCCCCTGGTCATCGTGCATCCCATCAGCTGTGTGTGAGCCCCTGGTCATCTTGCATCATCCCATCAGCTGTGTGTGAGCCCCTGGTCATCGTGCATCCCATCAGCTGTGTGTGAGCCCCTGGTCATCCTGCATCCCATCAGCTGTGTGTGAGCTCTGTCTAGGGAACCTGGGACAGCTCCTCCACGGTTAAAATAAAACTGAGTCCATCAGTTTAGTCCTCAATCCTATATACAGACTGTCTACACCATGTCCAACAGGCTACTTGGGGAGGGTAGGCCTCGGTCCCCAACTTCAGTGAGGCTGCAGTCTTCAGGGAAGGACGAATGCCCTCACTCAGGAGCCCTCAGTATAGTACAAGGGAAATAAAAAAGCCAATGACAATCCCCCCACTCTGATGGGATGGGAGTACACACTTGCAGTCTCAGTACTGAGGAGGCTGAAACAGGAGGATGGCTAGCCTGGGCTACAAAAGAAGAAACCACATCTTTCTGCTGCCTATCGGTAGTTAGTAATTATCTTTTCTTTCCTTTTCTTGACTGGGACAAGAATGCTTCAAAGGTCTGTTGTGCTCTTCTGGGAAGCCTCACTTATCATAACTAGATATGTGAGATGGTGATGGAGCTGCAGGGCAGGCTCAGCAGTGAAGAGCATGAAGAGGACCTGGGTTCGGGTCCCAGCACCACACTGGGTGGCTGCAGACTCTTAGGACTGCCAGCTGCAGGGGATCTGGTACCTCTGGCCTCTGTGGGCACCTGTACTCACATGCACATACCTACACACATACACGCATACATGCATACATACACACACATACTAAAAATAAATAGGAGGGCTGGAGAGATGGCTCAGTGGTTAAGAGCACTGACTGCTCTTGCAAAGGACCCAGGTTCGGTTCCCAGCACTCACATGGCAGCTCACAACCGTTCATAACTCCAGTTCCAAGGGATGTGATGCCTCCTTCTGGCCTTCCACATGCATAGTACAGGCAAACTAACTAACTAACTAACTAACTAACTAACTAACTAACTAACTAACTAACAAATCTTTTTTAAAAAAGTGAAACTTTTAAGGAAATAAAGATGGTGAGCCACATGGGGTGGAAAAGCCTGCATTTCCATCCCCAGCCTGATGTGAGCCTGAGGTCTGGAAGGGACAGCCCCTTGAGAATTACCTGGCCTTAGGCAAATATGCTTGGGTTGGCGGCTGTCCATCATCCACAGAAGCCAGGGAGCCAGCCGAGCACTGCAAGGCTTCTTGTCCCAAAATATCTCACTTGCCTGAAAGGCCGTGGTGAGTCACCCTCTCTGGTCTAAAATACCAGGTGGCCCTCTGAAGAGCCATATTAAAATGCACACTGATGACTGGGCGACAGTCTCCGAGGTGTGTGTAGGACAAAATAGGCCTCCACAGGGGATGCCCTGTGGCCCCCCAGGAGGGAGGAGGGCTGCTTGGCACAGAAACAGGCAAAGCCACAGCTCTGTACCCCACCTCCTTCCTGTCCCCCAACCTGTCAAGACGGTGATTCTGCTCAGCGTTCCTCGCTGCCACGTGCCAGGGAGCCCCTCTGAGAAGCTGTAACCTTTACTGGATGCAGAGAGGGGGGATTATTGTGCAGAGTTCGGAGAGGGGCCCAAATGGGAAGAGGAACCCCAAATCTGTGGTCACCAAGGGCATGGGGTACGGACAGCTAGCATAACAGGAACCCCTTCAGAATAGAAAGGATTGCAGGAGCTGGAGAGATGGCTCAGAGGTTAAGAGCACCGGCTGAGGACCAGGATTTCACTCTCAGCACCCACATGGTGGCTCGCAACCTTCTGTAACTCCCGTCCCAGGACATCGAATGCCCTCTTCTGGCCTCCATGATGCACAGATACATGTGCAGGCAAAATACCCATACACACAAGACAAAGAAAAACTATTAAGTAAGACTTCAGAGAGTTATGTGCAGTGGTGCATATCTGCGATCCCAGCATTTGGGATGCTGAGGCAGGAGGACTGTGCATTGGAGCCTTGGCTACATACTGAGTTAAAAGCCATCCTGGGCTGTCTCTGTATTTGAACAGGGGAGAAGGGAGAGAAAGGGAAGGAAGGGGGGAGAGAGAAAGGGTAGGGAGGGAGGGAGGGGGGGAGAGAGAAAGGGTAGGGAGGGAGGGAGGGAGAGGGGAGGAAAGGAGAGAGAGGGGAGAGGAAGGGAGGGAGAGAGAGGGAGGAAGGGAGAGAGAGAGGGAGGAAGGGAGGGAGAGAGAGGGAGGAAGGGAGAGAGAGAGGGAGGAAGGGAGGGAGAGAGAGGGAGGAGGGAAAATAGGAACCAAGGAAGGAAAATGACGGCCTCAATGGGAGGCTGCAGATGTGAGGCAAAAAAACCTAGAATATTCTTCCGTAGCCTAGCTGAGAGTAATGTGAAAGCCAGAAGGCAGCAGGCTTAATCTCAACAAGAGGAGGAGCATCCCCACTGTCAGAGCCATGTGGAGTTGGGCTGGAGAGATGGCGATTAAGAGTGCTTACTAATCTGGCGGAGGACCTAGGCTCAGCTCCCAGCACCGCGTCAGGTGGTTGACCACCACTCGTGACTCCAGCTGCAGGTTTTCTGGCGCCCTCTCCTGGCCTCCTTGAGCACCTGCATGTATGTGGTGTACATAAACTCAGACAGGCGCACCCACACACGGACATAAAAGAAGTAACTCTTAGGATAAAGCTATCAGGAGCCAGTGCTTCGTGGCTTCCATCTCAACCCTTGAAAGGGGAAGACAGAAGGATTAGGAGTTCAAGGCCAGCTTCAGCTCCGTAGAGACAGAGAGAGCTAGCCTGAGCTACACGAGACCCTGTCTTTGAAAGGAAGGAAGGATAGATTTAGGTAGAAATGAGGGACACTCAAGGTAAGTGGAGGCAGTGGACGGTCAGAAGTTCAAGGTCATTCACCATTATACAGTGAGCTCAAGGCCAGCCTGGAATACCTGAGACCCTGTCACAAAACAAAACAGTGTCAGAGCAAGTACTGGCCCAGGAGACCCAGAAGAGACGGGGCTGGAATGTGGCCAGGTCTCTAGCATCTTTGTGGGGCACAGAGGGTGCTGGGGGACAGATTTCTCCCCCCCCAAATGTGCTGTAACCACCAGGCATAGAGCCCCGAGAACGCCTCTCACCCTTCCCTCTGCTCACCCCCTGCATCCCCCTCAGGGCAGTATGCACTGGAGAAAGACAGGAAAACCCACAAAAATCTTCCAAATAAGATAAATATGTGGTGCAGACAAAGGCCGTGTTGGGTGGGACAAGGTTTCCGTTGCTCCCCGATGGGGCGGACCCGTCAAAAGTGGCTTGTGGCTGCAGAAAAATGCGTCATCTCCTGCTCTCGACAAGGACGCGCTGTCTCAGCTACCCCCCTAAAAAAAAGTCCTAGGCTGGTGGGGTTCCCATGGTAAGGGAACTGGGGATCTGTTGCTGGCCTCTAGGTCGCCCTTGAGGTCCTGTTCGGTTCCAGCAAGGCAGTGGGGCTTCTGGGAACAGGACTACCCTGCTGGGGATGTTGTGGGAGCTGTTTTAAATCGTTGGCTTATTGAAGTCACTGACTTCCCAGTGGGTGGCGAGTGTCCAGGGTGAGGCTGGGGTGGGGGGGTCAACCCTCTGCAGGCTTG
The DNA here is from genome assembly GCF_007827085.1 of Peromyscus californicus insignis. NCBI lineage: Eukaryota > Metazoa > Chordata > Mammalia > Rodentia > Cricetidae > Peromyscus > Peromyscus californicus. The sequence goes on from NW_026294491.1 coordinate 4,792,912, forward strand.
AACCCTCACAGAGTGTGAGGGTAGGGTCCAGAGGCTTCCATGGGAATGCCTCTGGGGAAAGGGGGGTGGCTGACAGAAAGGACAAAAGCTCTCCCCAGCACCCCTCCACTCCACACCCCTCCAGGCGCTCAGTCCCTGGAGTTCGCCTCTTTCTCCGCTCCAGCTCCACGCCTGTTAATGGCCATTGTTCTGTGGAGAAAGAGATGTTTTCAGTTTGGAGGCATTGTTGCGGACTTTCTCCCTGGGCCAAGGGATGGGAGGCCTCCTTGGGCAGGACTGCCGCAGGCAAGTAGAGGTGGCACTTGGCCTGGCTGAGAGGACAGTGGACTCTATGTGCCTGGGATGGTCAAGCCGGGGACAGCCCCCTGTCCCAGAGAGGCCAGTACTCTAAGATGATGCCATGCCCACAGTTGTGGGCTCCTACCCCTCCCAGGCCTGCTCCTAACCCCCACCCCACCCCACCCCCCAGCTGCTTCAGCTGATACTACTTTCCAGTGTTGATTCTTCTCTGTGGCAGATTGAGAAACTTCCTCTCTCTGGGCCTCAGTTTCCTCATTTGTAAAATCAAAGTGTTGCCATCATGGTGGCCGTGCACGCCTTTAAATCTTAGCACTTAGGAGGCTGAGGCTGGCCTGGTCTACATAGGGACTTCAAGGCCAGTGTAGGCTATATGGGACCCTGTCTCAAAAAGGAGGAAAAGAGGAAAAGGGAGGAAGGGGAGGAGGGGGAGGAGGGAGAGGAGGAGGAGGTGGGAGAGGAGGAAGAGGTAGAGGAGGAGAAAGAGGAAGAGGTAGAGGAGGAGGAAGTAGGCTGACCTTGAGCTGCCAGGGCCTGAGGTACCAATCCTCTGGGCAATGACTTCTGACCTCCTCAGCACCTTCCGGCTCGTTCTGTTTGATGTTCTGTTGGTGGAGAGTCATTGGAATGACTATCTACAGCCCTGACTGAGAAAGCTGGGGGTTTCTTTGGACGATGGGGGTGCAAGAACTCAGGGTTTTGTTCATCAGTGTTAGACCAAGGGACCCTGGAGGCTTGACTTTGGATAAGACACGGGTGACTTCCAGGAATTGCCTGCCTCTTAACTGGCCGGTCTCAGGGTGCGAATAATCAGGGACAGGGTCTGTGGCCGCAGGTGGCTAAGGAGGGGAATGCCACTCTCCAGCCACCATGCTGGCCCTCTTCCCTAAGCCGAGTCAGGCTGTTCAGTGTGCTTACAGCCTGTTGTCAACCAGGGGCCCAGGACAAGGGATGAGGGGTCAGGAAGGCTTCGGGCTGGAACTGAAGGAGATGGCCGTGGAGAAAGGGGTGGGAAAGAGGTCCCAGGGAGCTTGCCATGTGAGTGCTACACAGAGATGCCTGAAACCAGTCTGAGGCACTCAGTCTGAGAGGGATGTGTCAGGGCAGGTGGGGTTCGGATGTCTTCCCTGTCACTCTGCTTAAACTACCACAGAGGTGGGTTTCACCGTCTATGGTGAAAGAGATGAGGGATCTTAGAGCCGACCTGAGGTCACACCCCCACGTATGGGGACCCCCCCACTTTTAAAAAGGGTCTTATGTAGCCCAGGCTGGCCTCAAACTCACTATGTAGCTGAGGATGGCCTTGAACTTCTGACCTTCCACCTTCGAGCTGGGATTATACCCACTTTTACAACACTGAGGCTGGAACCCAGGATCTCCTGCATGCTACACAAACTCTAACACTGAGGCCACTTCTCTAGCCCCACAGAAAATTTTTGGGGCATAAGGGAACGTTCTTGTGGTTTCTCCAACAGGCAATTCTTTACCATTATTTTTCAGCCATTAAGTAATGAGTGACAGGTACTCTCCTGCTGAGGCTCTGTGATGTTGACATGAGAATGAAGGTGTCCCTGACTCTGGAGAGACTGCTCAGCAGTTAAGAGCACTGATTGCTCTTACAGAGGACCCACGTTCAATTCCCAGCATTACATGGTGGCTCACAACCATCTGTAACTCCATTTCCAGGGGCTCTGACGCACTCTTCCAACCTCCTCTGGCAGCAAGCCCTCATGTGGTATGCAGACAAATATACATGCAGACAAATAAGTGCATGTAAAAAAAAAATACACAGAAAATAAAATAAACCCGAAAGAAAACACAAAGTATTTCTACCTTTACACATCAGCAGAATTTTTCTGTCAAGGACCATGTAGAAAATGTCATGGGCAGTGCCGGTCACATGATCTCAGTTGTAAGTACACAAAGATGGCAGATGGAAAAATGCAAATGAATGGACATAATTCAGTCACTAAAACTTTATTCATAGAAACAGGAGTGGGTCCAGGTTTTCTGGAAGGCTTGAGCAATCAGTCACTGAGTTAGTTAGAAAGGATGACTGGGTATGGTGGTAAATTCATTAACCACAGGCCTGGGAGCTGGCTTCGGTGCAGCCTGCTCACCTGAGCTCAGTCCTTGGAACTCACCTTAAAAACTACATTCGGTAGGTGTGATGGCACACAACGGCAATCCCAGCACTTGACAGGCAGAGACAGGTGGATCTCTGTGAGCTGGAAACCAGTCTGGGGGTCTACATAGTGAGTTCCAGACCATCTGGGGCTACATGGAGAAACCCTGTCTCAAAACACACACCACAAAAAAGACAAAAACAAAACAAAATAGGGGACTGGAGAGGTGGCTCAGCAGTTATGAGCATTGGCTGCTCTTCCAGAGGATGCAGGTTCAATTCCCAGCACCCACAGGGCAGCTCACAACTGTCTGTAATTCCTGTTCCAGGGGAACTGACACCCTCACACAGACATACATGTAGGTAAAACACCAATGCACATAAAATGCAAAGAAATATACAAACAATCCAACAACTAAAAAGGAATAGAAGCTCTGAGACTGAGTCCCAGACAGGTGCGGGGCTCACCAGCAGAGGGAAGGGTAAGGGTTACAGAGCAGGGAGTGGTGGCCAGGCAGGCAGGCTGATGTAACAGGCTTTCCTTCGGGCCACCAACCAGCTCCCAAACCATGACATGCAAACTTACTGGTTATGAATGCTCGGCCTTACCTTAGCTCTTATTTTAATCTGTTTCTCTTTATCTACTTTTTGCCTCTGAGTTTTTTACCTTTCTTCATTCTAGGTATCTTACTTTCCTGTTTCCTCCATGTCTGGCTTCACGCCACAGGCATCCCCCTCTTTTTCCCTTGTTCTCTCTTTTCTCGGTCCTCGCCACAGGCATCCCCCTCTTTTTCCCTTGTTCTCTCTTTTCTCGGTCCTCCATCCTAGATTTCTCCTTCGTTTTATTCTCTCTGTCTGCCAGCCCCGCCTATCCCTCCTCTGCCTAGCTTTTCGCCATTCAGCTCTTTATTAGACCAATCAGGTGCCTTAGGCAGGCAAGGTGAAACAGCAACACATGTTTACATTGTTAAACAAATGCAACATAAACAAATGTAGCACATCTTTGCCTAGTTAAAGTACTATTCCACAACAGGCTGAGGTGAGACTGGGGCAGGGGGCGGGGATCTAAACACTTGGCAATAAGTTTACTGAGACTTCATCTTAGGAACAGAAGTCTAAGGTGATGCCCCCCCCCCACAGGTGACATTTTTATGTGAGCCTTCCCTGGTAAGCATACCCCACAAAAAGGCTGCCTCAGAGATAAGCAATATGGGTTCCTGGAGATTTCCCATGAGTGAGTTTACATTTCCAAATGGCTACAGAGACTCATATCATCTCATGATTGTGAGGTTAACTTCTTTTTTTAATTAAAAATTTTAGGGGTGTGTGTGTGTGTGTGTGTGTGTGTGTGTGTGTGATCTATGTGTGAGTGTGGACATACACGTGCCATAGAGTGTGTATGGAGGTCAGAAGACAATTTTTGAGAGTTGGTCCTCGCCTGCCACCTTGCTGAGATGGGAGCTCTCATGCCATGGACTCAGGATGACCAACCTGTGTCCATATCATGAATTCTGTCTCTGAACCATCTTGCTCTAGGGGTGTTGGGTTGCAGATGTGCATCACTGCACCCGATTTCATTTATTTATCTTTATCTATCTGCATTTGAGACAGGGTCTCACCATGTACACCGCTGTCCTGGAACTCACTCAGAGATCTGTCTGCCTCTGCCTCCCAAGTTCTGAGATTAAAGGCGTAAGCCGCCACATCCAGAGCATCCATCTTTTTAAGTGCATTCCAGGGGTTGAACTCAGGTCAACAGGCTGCACAGTAAGCTGTTTTACTTCCAGCTGTCTCCCCGGCCCCTTGAGGTTAATAGTTTTTAATTAAAATTTTTCTAACATTTATTTGTGTGTGTGAAAGGGAGCATGTATTATTAATGGTATTTTTTAAGAACCATCCTGTCATTTTATTTTATATTTCTTCTGCTTTTCATGAAACTGGTTCATTTTCCTTTGATATTTTCTTTTTCATTTGCTTTGTTATGAGACAGGGTATCACGTGATCCAGGCTAGCCCTAAACTGGATATGTAGCCAAGGATAACTCTGAACTTCCTGCCTCCATCTCCCAAATGCTGGGATGACTCACGCATCACCACAGCTGGTTTGTTCAGAGCTGGAGATGAAGGCCGGCTTTGTGCATGCCAGGCCAGTGTTTTAGCAACTGACCCTCATCCCCAGTGGGAGGAGGTTTGTTTTCTAGCCCCATCTTCTCTCAGTCACCCTAAAATTAATATCTATAATTTGTATTTATGTGTATGCTTTGACTGCACTTATGTATGTATATCACATGTGTACCTGGTGCTCAAGGAGGCCAGGAGAGGGATCCCCTGGGGCCAGAGTTACAGAAAATTATAAGCTACCATGTGGGTGATGGGAATTGAGCCCAAGTCCTCTGGAAGAGAAGCCAGTGTTCATAACCACTGAGCCATCTCTCAGGGCCTGGTTGCCCTTAAATCCTATAGATGCAATGTGCAGAGATACATTTCTTTTAGTTTTTATTGTGACAGCATCTTGACATGTCACTCAGGCTGGCCTCAAACACTTGCTCTTCCTGCCTCAGCCTCTTGAGTGCTGGGAACCACAGCCTGTTGAGATTCCCTGATTCCCAATGGTGGGAAGCCTGTCTGGTCTTCCTTAACACATGTGCATCACTCTCCTCCCCAACTTGCTGCCTCCCAAGCTGAGGTCATCTCTGAAACCTCTTGAGCCAGCTCCCGACATTTCAAATCATTAGCAGCACCGTTATCCTCCATTCTCCTACTAGCATGCCCCATTAAGCAGTGCTTAAAGCATTCCACTTCTTTCCTAACCCAAAGTACCAAAGTTCAAATTCCTTGGAACAAACACAGGCCTATCACAGCTCTACCCCACTCCTGGTACCAACTTCTGTCTTAGGGTTTTCATTGCTGTGAAGAGACACCATAACCATGGCAACTCTTATAAAGGAAACATTTAATTGGGGTGGCTTGATTACAGATTCAGAGGTTCAGTCCATTGTCATCATGGCAGGGAGCATGGCGGTGTGCAGGCAGATGTAGTGCTGGAGCTGACAGTCCTTACATCTTAACTCAGAGGCAACAGGAAGTTGACTGACAGTCACACCAAGGGAAGCTTGAGCAAAAGAGACCACAAAGCCCACCCTCATAGTGACACACTTGCTACTCCAACAAGGCCACACCTCCTAATAGTGCCACTCCCTTTGGGGACCATTTTCTTTCAAACCACCACAGCCTAGCTCTGAATTATCATCCTTGAAATCAGTGGTTCTCAAGTTACGGGTCATGGCCTCTCTGGATGGGGTCGCATATCAGACATCCTGCATATTTACATTACTCATAACAGCAGAAAATTACAGTTATGAAGTAGCAATGAATACAATTTTAAGATGAGGTCCCCACAACAGGAGGAAGTGTATTAAAGGGTGGCAGCATTAGGATGTTGAGAACCCCTGCTCTAGACATTCACATTGTGCCTCATCACCCCTAGACTTCACGGAGCACACATTGCTTTCTGTGTTCCTGCATTCCCAGCAGCCCATGGCCGCCTCTTTCTTGAACTCACTGTTACTTTGTTACACACCTTCTCTAGGGTTAAAGAGCACGAGGGTGGGAAGAGACCCAAACCCACTGACCTTTCCCCCACCCCCACCTGAAGATTTCATTCCCTCAGGATTTCGGAGCGAATGCTTCTTGTCCTTAACATCATATATGATGCCAGCTTCATATTCTTTTATCAGTGACTTGATTTTTGTGCTCTCTATGGAAGGGTCTAGATCTTTCTTTCTTGTTTCTGGGAGTGGTTGATCCAAGGATTCATTTCTTTCTTTACAAAGCCAGGAGATTTCCTTTCATCGTTCCCTGCTGATTTCCCTTCTCTGCTGTGGGATGTTCTGTATGGCAAATGTGTTGCTCTGATTGGTTAGTAAATAAAACACTGATTGGCCAGTAGTCAGGCAGGAGGAAGTATAGGTGGGACAAGGAGGAGAATAAAGCTGGGAAGTGGAAGGCTGAGTCAGAGAGACACTGCCAGCCGCCATGATGACAAACAGCATGTGAAGATGCCGGTAAACCACGAGCCACGTGGCAAGGTATAGATTTATAGAAATGGATTAATTTTTTTTTTTTTTTTGGTTTTTTGAGACAGTGTTTCTCTGTGTAGCTTTGCGCCTTTCCTGAATCTCGCTCTGTAGCCCAGGCTGGCCTTGAACTCACAGAGATCCACCTGCCTCTGCCTCCCGAGTGCTGGGATTAAAGGCGAGCGCCACCACTGCCCGGCATAAATGGATTAATTTAAGCTGTAAGAACAGTTAGCAAGAAGCCTGGTATGGTCATACAGTTTGTAAGCAATATAAGTCTCTGTGTTTACTTGGTCGGGTCTGAGCGGCTGTGGGACTGGCAGGTGAGAGAGATTTGTCCTGACTGTGGGCCAGGCAGGAAAACTCTAGCTACACTTCTCTATTCGCTAAGGTGCTAAGGTCTTTGTTGTTGTTATGGGTGTGTGTGCACACACATGTATGTACACCCCTGTGGAGGTCAGAGGACAACCTGTGATGTCATTCTCAGGCAGCGTCCACCTTCCACTGTCTGAAGCTCCATCCATCCACAATGCCTATCTTTGTCGCTTTTCTGGGACAAAACGCCATGACCAACGCAACTTAGAGAAGGGAGGGTTTAGTTTGGGCTCATGATGCCAGAAGCTTAGAGTCCATGATGGTGGTGTGGAGGTAGCAGGCGGCAGGCAGCTGGGGCAGCAGCCGAGATCTCACATCTTAGTCCACAAACAGGAAGCAGAGAGAGCTAACATGGAATGGCTTGGGCAACCTCAAAGCCCACCCCTAGTGACATACTCCCTCCAGCAAGGCCACACCTCCTCATCCTCTCCAAAGAGCAAGGCCAGGGACCAAGAATTCACTGCCCAAGACCTGTGGGGGCCAGCTCATTCAAACCAGGACAAACGTCCGATCTTCTCTGAGTTCCTGGCTTATCCTGACGCTGAGTTAAAGGAGAACTTGGTCTTCCTAGAAACCAGAATGTGTTGACGTTACCCCCAAGCACTGGGAGTGACCTTGAACTCCTGACCCTTCCTGCTGGAACTGCAGGACTCCACCACCACCTAAGTTTACAAGGTGCTGCAGATGGCCCTGGATGCCAGGAAGGCCTGTGCAGCTAGACAAGCACTCTGGCAGCGGAGCCACACCCCTCAGCTCCCACCATAGCTTTCCTGTCAGTTTGCAGATTCCAGGAGAGAGCGTCCTCCAGCTGCTTTATTCAAACTTCCACACTGCGTAGTTCTCTGCCAGCAGACAGTGCACAGCCAATAGTGGAAGGCTGAAGACTTAATGAGGCCCGAATTCAAACAGCACTGGAATCACACCTGGGGGCTTCACACACACACACACACACACACACACACACACACACACACCTCTGCTTGGCAATGAGCCCACCAAGAAGTAGGTAGAAGAGTCTCAGTGCCCATGATTTCAGGCTAATTTGTGGCCAAGGCCCAAATGCCCAGGATCTCCAACAGCCAGATCACTGTCTCCGTGAGTGGATGGTTACTAGCTGATGGAGGAGGTGGGGGTCTGAGAAATCCTGAAACCCACCTCCAGTGAGGAGATGGTGCACATCTGTAACCCCAACACCTGGGAGGTGGAGGCAGGAGGATCAGGAAGTTGGGGGCATCCTTGACTGCATAAGTTTTAGGCCATCCTGGGCTACATAACACCCTGTCTGGGAAATATAAAAACAAACGAACAAAAGAATAAGAGGGAACTTGAAGGCCTCTGGGAAAAAAAACCCGCAAACACACAAGACTATTCAGCAAATGCTAACGTTGGGAGATGGCCGCAGGCCTCAGTCCCTCCCACAGTATCAACTGTACAAACCCCAGAGATCAATGTAGGGCCAAGAAAACTCCCCCACCTAGAGACTTCAAAAAGAAACCCCAAACCTTTCATTGTTATCCCACCAAGGGGCCGCACTACCGCTCCGGGTGTGTTTACTGGTTAGATTCACTGTAATTATTATTATTGTTACTGCTCCCAAGAATACACTCATTGTCTCCGAGGCTCAGAACAAGGCCCAAGCATGACCTCATTTCTCCTCTGAACATGGCAGGTATGTTAACTGTTCTCCCAAGGAGGCCGCAGAGGTCTGTGGGGGTCCGCGCCTTGAGCAAGGCCACACATCAAGCGAGGCCGGGAGGATGGAGGCCAGGCCCTGCTCCTCTGGGCGCCTTGTCTGTCTCAGTCCGTGAACTTCCTCTGTGGTCACAGAGCTGGTGTGATGGGTCCTAGAGGATCGGACTGATTAAGGTAACGGACATAAGGTACCAGGGACAGCGGGGCATGGTGACACAGGTAGCGCTGTGTCACAGTCACAGCGCTGGCGCACCCCAACCCCACTTCCCTGCTCTGAGCTCACTGCTTTCCCTTGGCTGACTGGCATAATCCCAACTCCCCTCCCAAGAAGACTTTCTTTGTGTACTGTGGAGTGTACTGGCATGTGAAGCCTGCTGTCCTGGAACTCACTCTGTAGACCAGGCTGTTCTGGAACTCACAGAGATCCACCTTCCTCTGCCTCTTGAGTGCTGGAACTAAAGGTGTGGGCCACCACGCCCGCCCGGCTGTTGTTATTTTAACATGAGTTCTGGGGGATTAAACTCCAGTCAGTGGAAAGCACTTACTAATGGAGCCATCTACCTAGCCTGCCCTCCTCCTCCTCCTCCTCTCTCTCTCTCTCTCTCTCCTCTATTCCCAAATGTTAGGATGGCAGACACCTGCCACCTCCAGCGCCTCTTCCAAACCCCGAAGGGGCCTTCTGGAGACAGCTACAACTCAGAGCAGATGGGTTGTCTGAGCTGAGGAGAGTTCCTCAGGCCAGCTGCGGCCAGCCCTGCATGGTCCCTCCCGCCCTCCTGGCTGGGTCACTGTGCAGTTGCTGAGGATCCAGGTACCCTGTGCCCAGCAAGCCCATCCAAAGCCATGGCTCACCGCCGGGCAGCTAAGCCAACCTAGAACTAAGGGCTTGGCTGTGGCCCCTCACCCCTCCACACCTCAGGAAAGACACCCTTGTGTTGGGGTGACAATGGGAAGTCTGTGAGTGGAGGAATGTCCCCAAGGAGAAAGCAAGGTGTCTCCTTAGGGGTCTGACTGGTCAAGCAGAGGGTGGAGGCGGGGGAGGAGTGGCCTCTTGTACCCTGGTTATGCACCATTGTAGAGATTTTTAACCGTAACTCGGGGTGAATGTGTGTGGGATTGTAGAGAACACTATAGAAAACTTCACTGGGGAATGCACACACAGGACAAGGGTTTGTATATGATTGGGGGGGTCCCCAATCACTTCAAGACTTATGTGACAGCATGTTCTAACTTAGACTCACGTGGAAACGACTTACAAGATTCAGTATATTTCCATGTTAACCAGGGAATGAAGAAGCCCTCAGGTGGAAGGAACTGGGTTCTCCTATGGGAAACCCACTCCACTAACGAGCGGAAACACGGTGGCCATGTTGGCTCACACCTGTGATCTCAGCACGTGGAAGGTGGAGGCAGAATCAGGAGTTCAAGGTTATCTGCATAACACATTCAGGCAACATGAGACCCTGTCTCAAAATAAAAGTGAGAGGGGCTGAAACGTTGTAAACAGGAAGAAAGGCATCTCTCAACTTCTGGATCCCTTTTTGGTTTGTTTCAGACAAGGTCTCACTGTGCAGTCCTGGCTAGCCTGGAACTCCATGTGTAGATCAGGCTGGCCTCCACTCATAGCGATCCACCTGCCTCTGCCTCCAGAATGCTGGCTCAGTGGGTAAGGGAGATCCGCCATTATGCTTGATTATATGAGTTGGAAGGAGAGAACTGACTCCTGAAAGCTGTCCTCTGACCTCCACACACCCACCATCCACACACCCACCATCCACACACCCACTGTCCATATACCCACTGTCCACACACCTACCATCCACACACCCACTGTCCACATACCCACTGTCCACACACCCACCATCGACATACCCACTGTCCACACACCCACCATCCATATACCCACTGTCCATACACCCACCATCCATATACCCACTGTCCACACACCCACAGTCCACACACCTGCTGTCCACACATCCACCATTCCTGTGTATACCCCTCCTCAAATAACTGCAATAATTAAAATTTTAAACAACTGAGATTTGAGGCAGGGGAGAAACTAGGGGAACAAACCCAAAGGGGCCATTTTTAGACTAATTTGGAATCCAAAGGCTGTCTGAGTCCTAGCCAATGGGGGCTCTTAGGACTAGTGTCCCACCCTGTCAACCAGGGGTATCTGATGTTGACAATAGGCCATACCCCAGCAATGCCAAGGAACCTGTTCTTCAGTGAGCAAGAGCTGCAGCTGCTGAGCTTGTGAGGGGTCTCATACAGTAACATTGCATGTGAGGTTAACGTCTAAGGGCTGTGGAAGGAGAGGGCCAGGCCCACCCTTGGGGCCTGGAAGCTGAGCTCTCAGTGGACAGCCCAGCAGGACATCCTGGCTGCACCGAGGAACCCAGCCTCAGGGCTAATTCTTCCCTGCCAGGATGTGTAGGACAGCGGGACAGCTACGGGCAAATCATGGCCGGGTTCGGCCAGGTCACCTGGCCCTCGGCTCACACATAGAGGCCTCTCACAGGGACATTCGAAGTCCAGCTCTGATGCCTACACATTCTCAGGACAGACTCCTCCTGGCTCCGAGCCCAGCTAGGAGCCACTGTCCCTGCCCACCACACCTGTCTCCTCAGCCTCTCCCCCAGACATGTCCCTTACCAGATGGGCAGGACAGGGCCAGCAGAAGACACGTCCCTGGGAAACCCACCTCCCACTGTCCTCTGAGGTCCCCCAGGCCCGGAGCCAGAGGCCCAGAGAAGCCAACGCAGCACCTCTGTTCCCATGCTCTGTGACCTCCCGCCCTTTGGTGTCTCTGCTTGCTCTTCTCCCTGGTTTCTTCCGTGAGGAAGTGAACTCACTTTGTGGTACCCTGCAACAAGCAAATCCATGCCTGAGCCTGCCCGGCTGCTGCTTAGAAAAGAAAAAAAGAGCCGGGCAGTGGTGGCGCACGCCTTTAATCCCAGCACTCAGGAGGCAGAGCCAGGTGGATCTCTGTGAGTTCGAGGCCAGCCTGGGCTACAGAGTGAGTTCCAGGACAGCCTTGGCCTTGAACTCACAGAGATCCACCTGCCTCTTTCTCCTGGGTGCTGGGAAATGATAGTTTTTACAGTTTCCAAAGCTGATCCAGCACTGTCAGCCCCTGCCTCCCACCGTTGTTCTGCTCCATCCTGTTGCTCAGAGCTTCTTTTCACCCCCGTAAGTCCCCCCTGCTCCCCTCAACTGCTATACAGACACAGAGCCACACAGCGTCTAACATAGCCCAGGCTGGCCTCAAACTCACTAAGTAGCTGGGGATGGCCTTGAACTGATCCTCCTGGCTTCCCCCCGGAGTGTGGGACTTATAGGTGTAAACCACCACACTTAAGTGCTGGGGCCTGAACCCAGGTCTCTGTGCATGCCAGGCAAACGCTCTAACCACTGAGCCTCCCCAGTCCCACACATGTCTTCTTGAGTCCCGTTAGTTAATCATTTCTGGGAGGCATTCTCCTCCTGCAAGCCCTGCTCACCTGGTTCCTGCCACCCGCCACCCTCCTTGTTTCCCTGAGCTCCACAGGTGGGAATGCTGTGTTCTTCTGAGGCCGGAGATTAACCGGCCTCTCCTTCCTCCAGCCCATGCCTCCGGATGCAACCCGTTCGTTCTTCTTCAAAACCTCGTTAAGATTTTACGTTGACACTTCCACATATCGACATCGTCACCTTCGGCCTCATAGGCCGATTAGTTCTATGTGAGTGTCTCTCTCCTCCCCACGGAGTCATCCTGACTCCCCGCATCCTCTAAGTCCCTGGCACACAATGGTAGGTTAGAAGCAATGGTCCTAAAGAAACACACACAATTAACTCCGCGCCCTCGCTGCCCCAGTGTGAGCGTACCTCGTCTCTAAAACGCACTTGAGCAAACGCTCTGGAGGCCCGCGGACCCCGGGGGAGGCTTCCGGGGTCTCATTTCAGGGGCTGGAGGATGGAATGTTGGACAGCGGCACCTGCTGGTGATGATCGGCACCGCAGACTAGAAGACGCTCCGGCATCCGCTCAGCGGGTGCCAGGCCCGGGGCTGAGGACCAGCAACAGTGCGCTGGGGTCAGGACACCCGGAAAAGCTTGTTCCCCAGCCTACCGTGACTTCCTGCAGACTGGATTTTCCTAGACCAGGGCAGGACCCCAGGGAATCTCAGCTTGGAGGAGAGGGTCAGGATGTGGGGCACACACCTGCCATCCCAGGGCCGGACAGGGTGGGGGTGGAGCTGAGAGACTTAGGCCAGCCTGGGTTATATAGTGAGACTCCATCTCAAAGAAAAATAAATTAAATAAGCATTAAGTCAAGAAAGAGACCTCATGCAAAAAAAGGCTGAAGTTTGTAATGCCAACATCCAGAGCATTCTGGCAGACACTCCTAGAACCCCTCGTGATTCTCAGATACTTCCAGAAGGACTCTTGGTTCTGCGGCCCTCCTCTGAGGCGCTCTACAGCGGCCCTTTATGCGCTATTGAAGCCTGGTTCTTAAACACTCCACCACCTCCAATGTCTTTCCTTTTGTGCTGATACCCACAAGACTGGGATAGGTGGGGGAGAGGTCCCACACTGCCTCTCCATCTTTTCCTGGGAAGGGAAGTGGGAGGGGCTTCATCCATAAAGACACAGGGCTGAGGCAGGGAGACCAAGCTGCCAGGCTTCTCTGCCGCCCAGGCTGGGACTGTCAGGGCAGCAACTGGTCACTGGCAGAGGCCTTGTCCTGCAGCCTTCTGTGTGGGGATATTTCTATTTGGGACCAAAGAGGCAGACCCAGGAGGCAGCTCATGGGGATGTGGATCGGCTGCCAGAAGCCCTGGTGCAAAGCCCTGGGGTGGATCCCCAGTTCTGCATAAACCGGGTGTGATGGCATGCCCCGGGAAATCCCAGAACGTGGGAGGCAGAGGCCAGAGGATCAATCGGGAGTTCAAGGTCATCTTTGGCTACATAGAGAGTTGGAGACTAATCTGGACTATATAAGAACTTTCTCCATCACACAAAAGGGTTGTCTGCAACAACCTTTTAAGAATTAGCGTGCAGGTCCTTGGCAGAGGAGGAGGGGGTTGGGGCTCTCAGAGGCCTTCCCTTAGGACTCCGCCTCCCCCTGGCTCTGCTTCCCCAGAACTCAGCCAGGAACTGCCTATGGGACTCACTGTCATCCCTGACCCCAGGTCTCTGGCATCAGGTTTCTTCCTGTCCGGTCTCCTGCCTCTGGCTGTTGAATCAAGGCTGCCATCATCCAATTCTTCAAACTTTGGGAAGATCCCGAGCTCTGTCTTGGAAGGTTCTAGCTTTCCATCTTTGTCTTCTGGGAATCCAAGAACCACCCCTCCCCAACACGCACACACACACACACACACACACACACACACACACACACACATCTCCCTGGTTTTCATTTGGCTTGGGGTCTCCTCACTGGCCCCTCCACTCTGAGGACCCTCTGCTGCCCTGTAGGTGGTCTACCTCATCTCCAAGCTGGTGGGGGGCAGGGAGACCATATCAGGGGCTGCTTTACCTGTATGGAGGGTTCCCGCGAACACCCTTGTTCCTTCATGACTTCTTTGGTTGGTTAGTTGGTTGGTTGGTTGGTTGGTTGATTTTGAGACAGGGTGTTATGTAGCCCAGGCTGCCCTGATATGTAAAGATGACATTGAATTCATTGCTGGGGTGACAGACTTGCCCCACCACAGCCATCCACCCCTTTATCCTTTTGCTCAAGGTACCTCTGGTCAGAATAGCTGGGCCAACACATGCTCGAGGCTGAGGCTCCAGGGGAGACAAACAGAGCTCTGTCCTCAAAGGTCTGACAGACCTGTGGAAGGTCGACAGGCACAACATGGACAAAGCCTTCATGGTGTGTGTGTGTGTGTGTGTGTGTGTGTGTGTGTGTGTGTGTGTGTCAAGGACCACAGAGTTCCAATCTGCTGGGGCAGCAAGATGGCTTCAGAGATAAGATGCCCTGAAGCTGGGTCTTAAAGATTGGCGGTGGTCAGCCAGCTGGCGAGAATTGTGCGGTATGCTGTGGCTTGGGTATACGGAAGTGAGCTCCGAAGAGTAACATCAAATATCATCACAGAGAAAGACCCAGAGCCGGCATGGAGGGTCACCCGCACCATGCTGAGGCACCCAAACTTCACCTTGACTGGCAATGGTCCCCGGAGACTCTGTAGGTGTGAGGACTGTAGCAGCAATGGTAAGGACGGAGAGAAGGGATGGACGAGAGGACGGTCAGAAGTCTAAGGACTCGGGCCAGCTGCAGTCACTGAGTGGGTCACGGGGCCACTCAGCTCGGCTCTTAGGAAGTGGACAGTGGCAGGTGGTGAGAGGAGGGAGTTTGGCTGGGGTGGGTTCCTCCTGAAATTTTGAAAATGACTACTGGAGGCTGGACATTGGCTCAGTTGGCAGAGTGCTCATATGGCATGCGTGAAGCCTTGGATTCCACCCCCCGGCCCCTCAGAAACCAGGCATGGCGATGCTGGCCTACAATCCCAGCCCTGGGGAGGTGGAGGCAGGAGGATAAGAAATTCAAGGTCATCCTTGGCTTTACATCGAGGCCAGCCTAGCCAACTTAAGGTTCTGTCTCAAAGGCTGGGCATGATGGCATACACCTTTAATTCCAGCACGCAGGAGGTAAAGGCATCTAGATCTAGAACTCTGAACTGGAGGCCAGCCTGGTCTACATAGTGAGTTCTAGGACAGCCAGGAGTATGTAAAGAGACCCTGTCTCAAAAAAACCAACCAAACATACAAAACAACAACAACAACAAAAAAAAAAACAAGATCTTATCTCAAAATAACTAAATATTAAAAATTTTAAATAGAAAAATACTATAAGTAGGCAGAAATATAGAACCAACCAAAAAGAAAAAAAAAAAGTAGGGAGAGACCTAAAGAGGGGCTTACAAACTGGACATGGAGAGTGAGAACCAGGAGGTCAGGGGCCCTAGAGTCATGGGCTTGAGAGGGGAAGCTCAAAGGTCTCCATCTGCTGCACCCCTGTTCTGTGACCCTCCCCATCCCCAGCTGCCTGTGTGGTTGCTGGAGTCTGATCTTCTGTCTCCTAGATAACAATGCACACGTTAGAGAGGAGGGATCGCGGCCCGGGCTGGGATTTAAACTCAGGGCTGACTGATGGCATGGCCCAGATTCCTTTCACTACCATGGATGGCTCTCCATCATGGACAGTCACAGTGGACGGGGTGGGAGGGTGGGGGAGGAGATAGAAGCTATTCGAGTTCCACAAGTCGCCCCGCTCCAACATGAAACTGGCCAGGAGAGGATCAGGGGAGGGAGGGGTTTCCAAGATGGGAGAGGAAAATGTGCAGAGGCCTTGGGGTGACGCAGTCAGGTCAAGCTTGATAAGGCCTGGCAGGCAGCCCAGGATGCCAGAATGCCTGTGGAAGCCACTGGAGACCTTGGCTCCCCAGCTGTCAGGGCTGCGCCGCGCTAGAGTGAGGGGTGACCCGGTCAGGACTGGGTGCAGGCAGGCTCCTGCTAGAGTCCTGGGAGCCTGGGAGGTTGGTGTGGGTTTGTGGCTGAGGCTTGTGTTGTGTTAGGAGGGGGAGGGGCTAATCTATGGGGTGAGCAGGTCCACGTACGTGGTATTGGCTAAGAGGAAGGGCCTCTGTCCCAACGGCAGAGGGTGGGGTGGGATGTTCATGCTGGCGAAGGATGCTGACTGGAGAAATAGGGGACAAGGGCTAGCCGAGACTGGGAAACCAAAGTTCAGGGGAGCAACGACACTCGAGAGGGCAGGTGCTGGTTCTGGGGGGTGGAGGCATGCCTGACCGTTGGAGACTGGAGATTTCTGTTTTCTTCATGCAAACAGCTGAGGGCAAGGAACGAGTGTCACCTCGACTCAGGTACAGGGGAGGGAGGGAGTTTAGACACTGGGGTGAGGAGACAGGAGCGATGAACCGAAGGTGGCCAGAATGTCCAGAAGAGAGGGCAGCCTTCTCGGGTCCCTGTTTCCTCTGCCTCTCAGTGGCATTTTCTGCCTGGGCCCTTCAAGGTCATCCCGATACTCTGCATCCTCGGCTGCTTGCTAAGATTCCAGACTTTGGGGTTCAGCGTGGCCTTCACACCCACTCCAGTGCTGTGTCACTTCCAGCGAGGACCACACTTTCTTTCCCTCCCTTCTCTCTTTCTTTAAAGATTCTATTTTAATCTTTAATCACGTGTATATGTGTGTGTGTGTGAGCGTGTGCCCTCAGAGGCCAGCAAAGGCTGTTAGTCCCCTGGAGCTGGAGTCACAGGCAGTTGTGAGCCACCTTATGTGGGTGCCGGGAACTGAAGTCAGGTCCCTCTGCAAAAGCAGTACGTACCCCTAACCATTGAGCAATCCATCTAGCCCCTTCCTGCCTGCCTCCTCCTATGGTGACAGGCATAGTCATTGCGCCTCGGTTTTCTGTGGTGCTGAGCATTGAACCCAGGCCCTTGTGAGAGCAAAGCAAAGGTCCCTGAGCACCAGCCCAGGGACCCCACTGTCTAATTCTCCCATGCACTGTTGAGCATAGGCTAGTAGTGTGAGACGTGAGACTCGCACCCCACACTGGTGAAAGAACCAGTGGCGGCGGCTGTCTGACATTAGGAAGAGGGGAACAGGAGGGGCCTCTGATGGCTCTGGCTGCGAAGCAACAGTGCTGATCCAGGATTGAGGTCTGAGGAGAGATGTGCCTGGGTTCCAGCTTTCCCTTTACAGACATGGTGGGACCTTGGGCATGTCACATGACCTCTCCCATCAGCTGACATTGGTAGTGGCTGATATCCCCCCCCCCAGGCTTTTGTCCTCTGTAGCATCCTATGCAAGTCAATCTGCCTGAGCTCAGTGCTCAGTTTTCCCATCAGTACAAACGGGACTAGAGCCACGCACGGTAGTGCAGGCACAATCCCTGCTACTCTGTTGAGGCAGGGAGCTCATGAGTTCAAGGCCAGCCTCAGCAACTTAGTGAGATGATGTCTCAAAATAAAAGGCAGAAGGGAAGTCTAGCGCGCATAGCCCGGTGGTAGAGAGTTTGTGGAGCATGTCGGGGGACCTGAGTTCAACACCCAGTGGTATGAAGCTCCGAGGTATTAATTAAAATTGCTGGCCCCAGGCGTTGGCTGGACTGTGCAGTAGAGGGGCTGGCATGTACCGCACCCCCGGGGTGGGTGGTGGCTGGGAGCTGTGATTTGTGCCCTGGTATCTGCATCTTCCTAAGGAAGCAGGGCAGCAGGGTCAGGGCCAGGGACCGGCAGGTGAGTTTCCGCTTCATTCTCTATAAAATGGAAGGCTACAGATAAAGCCAGTGTGCTGGAATGCATGGAATTTTTGGAACCTTCCCAGTAGGAATGTGTGACAGACAGGAACCTGTTAGGGGTGGTGAGACTCAAGCCCGGTTGACCTCGCCAGCACCCCACGCATCAAAGCCTGGCCTGACCCAAGGCTGCTTTGTCCCAGGCACTGCTATAGCCTTTACCCATCCAACACTGTGGCCCTTTGTTCCTGCCAAGTGGTGGAAGCAGCAACCATGGCCTCTATCTAGGATGTGCTCTGTGCCAGGTGTTTTTCACACATCATCTCATTGAACTAATGCTATGAATCCTGTGAGGTCAGAGGTCATCCAGGTAGCTGAGTTGGAGGCTGAAGAGACAGCTCAAGTGGTCAGGGCATTGCTGAGTAAACACGAGGACCTGGTTCTCCAGAACCCATATGAAAAGCCGGGCGCTGCGGCGCACACCCAGAACCCCCGCTCTGCAGAGGCAGAGGCAGGGGATCCCTGAGCCTTGCTGGCCAGTAGGTGTGCTCCAGATTCAGAGAGAGACTCTGGCTCAAAAAAAAAAGGTGGAGCCTGGTGGTGGTGGTGGTGGTGGTGCACTCCTGGGGAGGTGGCAGTCAGGAGGCAGAGGCAGGAGGATCTCCGTGAGTTCAAGGCCAGCCTGGTCTACAGAGTGAGTTCCAGGTCAGCCAGGGCTACATAGTGAGACCCTGTCTTGAAAATAAATTAATTAATTTAAAAAAATAAATATATAAAATAAGGCAGAACAATTGAAGAAGATACTGGCTGTTGACCTCTGGCCACATGTACACACACACACACACACACACACACACACACACACACACACACACACGCACACACACACACACGCACACGGTAAAGCAAAGTAAAGTAACTGGGCCGGGATTTGACTCTCAAGTCATTTAGCTCCCTAGCTCATGGCAGCAGGGCCCATGTATACCTTGTCTTTGAGAGGCACATCACTGGCCAGCTGGGATTCCAGGAAGTGGCCAGCTCAGCAGGTACGAAGGGTGCCCAGCTTGACTCTGATGTTGGGACACTGGCTTGTGCCGCCTGCTCTCCAGTAGACTCTCGTCGTCAAGCTTTTGCCGCTGGGTAGGTCTCACCTTTGGGACAGCTGAGGCATTGAGAGGGAATGCAAAGGCTGAGGAACGAGATTTGTCAGGGAGGGGGTTGGGGGAGGTGCCTGCACGTGGTTGGATTCTGACAGGGGTGCCCCTGGAAGGATCTGACCCTGGATATATCAACTAGGAGTGTCTCAGAGGGGTCCTTTGCCCAGAGATGAAACGCAAGCAAGGGAGATAACGTTTAAGGCAAATGCCCCCCCCCCCGGGCATGGGGGTGGACACCTGCCATGGCCGCCCTGGGCATGGGGGTGGTCACCTGCCATGGCAGCCCTGGGCATGGGGGTGGACACCTGCCATGGCCGCCCTGGGCATGGGGGGTGGTCACCTGCCATGGCCGTCCTGGGCATGGGGGTGGTCACCTGCCATGGCCGCCCTGGGCATGGGGGTGGTCACCTGCCATGGCAGCCCTGAGCACGGGGGTGGACACCTGCCATGGCAGCCCTGGGCATGGGGGTGGACACCTGCCATGGCCGCCCTGGGCATGGGGGGTGGTCACCTGCCATGGCCGCCCTGGGCATGGGGGTGGTCACCTGCCATGGCCGCCCTGGGCATGGGGTGGACACCTGCCATGGCAGCCCTGGGCATGGGGGCGGTCACCTGTCATGGAAGCCCCACGGGGATGAAGGCAGGAGGCTCAGGAGTTCAATGTCATCCTGGCTTACATAGTGAGTTTGAGGCCAGCCTGGGCTACATGAGACACTATCTCAAAGAACACCCCCCCAAAAAAATAAACAAACCCTAAATGTTAACTAAAGGTAAAATTTTTAGATGCACCTGAGAGATGGATGGGAAGGCCCAGAGTACACTGGACACTGTCACACTGCTAGCATCTCAGTCTTCCTTCCAGGGCCTCTTGAGTCATTGTCTAAGTGTGAGTCTCCACAGAAGCTGACAGCAGAGGGCAACGGGGCCACACCCCGACTCACTGTGCGCAGTGGTGGAATCCCTGCTTCTGCTCCCACAGAATCCGCTGAAGGGCAAGGGATGGACTCCACACAGATCGGGGGGTGGGGTGGGGTGTGGTGGGGGGAGTGGACTAGAGATGATGGGGTGCAGTGAGGGAGTGGACTAGAGATGATGGGGTGCGGTGAGGGAGCGGGCTAGAGATGATGGGGTGCGGTGGGGGGAGTGGACTAGAGATGATGGGGTGCGGTAAGGGGAGCGGACTAGAGATGATGGGGTGCAGTGAGGGAGTGGACTAGAGATGATGGGGTGCGGTGAGGGAGCAGACTAGAGATGATGGGGTGCAGTGGGGGGAGTGGACTAGAAGCTGATAGGGTATGGGGGGGAGTGGACTAGAGTGGGGTGCACTGGGGTGGGCAGAGAGCAGATGTATGGGAGAAGCTCCCTGGGTTACAGAGGAGCAGAGAGGGTGATCGGAGGCATGGAAAGAGAAGGAAACCGAGGTAAAACATCTGGCCTTCCGGAGGATGGAGTGGCTGGGAAGGGCATGCCATCATTGAGCCTTCTGCCCAAAACTCAGGAGGAACAGCGCCATCCAGGGGGTCCGGGAACCCACGGGGAACTGTGGAGAAGGCCCCAGAAAACAGTCAAGGTCCTGGAGAGTCCTCATGACCACCTTAGCTGTGGGGTAGGAGTGGGCTGGCAGTACCCACGCCCCCAGAGACACAGAGGGCGCACAGTTAGTATCCAAAGAACGCAGAGGGGAAGGCAAGCGAGGCAGACAGAATTCTCTCCCCACCTTGGGGCTCCTCAGCTCTCTCCAGTTCCCCCAGGCACTGTCTGGATACCTCCGATTCTCTCTCTCTCCCCCCCCCCCACTCTTGTTTGGGGCAAAGAGAGTGACAAGTTTGAACTTGTCCTCCAGCTCACACATAATTGGTGGCAGCAGGCAAGGCTGCTCCGGAGGGAGGGAGGGGTTTCCAGAGGAATGAAGGAGGGAGGGATCCCGAGTGACAGGGCTGGGAGGGACCTTGCAGGGGGATCATCTGACCAACCTTTCTGTGGCCTCCACACCATTCCCATGACCCGTGTGTTCACCTCCCCCGTGCCATCTCTCACACTATACGAGGGGCCTGGAGGAGCCCTCTTCCCAGCTTCCCAAGGGCCGTGTCCCCTTTGCATCACCTAGCCAATGAACCCACCCTCATTTCCTAGCCGAGGAAACCCAGGCCAGTTGGGATGGGACTGGAAGCCAAGAGGAATCTGTCTCAGGACAGCAGGACGGGACATTCACGGCCTCTGTCTGTGTTCATTCACTTACTCTTCCGTTTAATCCTCGCTAAAGGAGAGGCTCCGCTCTTCCCCAGGGTAGGAAGGAGTCTGCCGACAGAGGCCACCTCCACCCCCGCTGATGCAGGCTGCCAATGTCAAGGGTTTGAGAACTGAGTCATCTTTAGGGAGACCTTGGTCATTGCCCAGTTCTTCTGGGTACCCTGGGATGATAGTTTCTGTCCTGCACAAAACTGGCTCTGGAGCAGGACTCTGAGGCCTGGTACAACTGGCTCAGAGCAATTGAAGGGGGCTGGGGGACAGTGTCCAGGCCGGGGAGACTTGGTCCTCCAGCAGTGTGTATCTATTTTAAACCTATGCTCTGCTGCCTGTGAGGTTAGCCGTAGAAGCCGGCTTGGAGATAGTGTACAGAGCCTTCTGTGTGTCCGAAAGTGATCGTGGGTTAGCCTCTGCCAGTGTGTTGAGCACTAGACAGCGCATATAGGAGCCAGGTCAGCGGGTTACCTCCAACGCCCACAGAGCCTGCCCTGGAGCCGGGCAGTTTTAGCCAAGGGACTCAGATCTGAGAATGAGGATTGTGCCCAGAGTGTGGGAGTGAGTTAGGGGTAAAAGTTCGGAGGACGTTACTTGGCCCGGAGTGCGAGCCCATCTCTGTGTTCCGAGGTGCAGCCCTTCCAGTCTCCCCGACACCTCCCGCGCTCTTTGTCTCCCCGCCGAGGTGCGCATGCAGACCTGCTCCGCTCGGCTCTCCTGGGGTGCGAGCGCGGGGGGCGCACCCTCGACTCCCCCGCTAGCTCCCCACCGGGAGAGCGGACGAGCCGGAGCCCCGGTGCTGTTTGGTCTGGAGCGGAGCGGGGGCTTGCATTGATCCATTGATTGTGCGCGGTCTGCGCCTGACCTCCCTGCTCCCGGGGAAGCCGTCTCCATGGAGACCGGGCCCGCTCCCCCAGCGCCGGATTGTAAATTCCTGCAGGCAGCGGCCCGGCAGCCTGGGGAGGGGGCCGCGCGCCCGGGCGCGCAGGGGGAGCGGCCGCCACGCCGAGGCCCCCTTTGAAAGAAAAAAAAAAAAAGGGCACGAAAAAGGAGGTGGAGGAGGAGGAGGAGGAGGACGGAGAAGAGAAGCAGGAGGGGCAGTGGGAAGGGGAGGAGGAAAAAAAACGAAAAGGAGCAAGGAGAGGAGGAGAAAGAGGAGGAGGAGGAGGAGAAAAGCGAAGAAAAACAGACGGAGCCCGGGAGACCAGAAAGCAAGGGAGGAAGAAAGAGGCAGAAAGGGCGTGTTTAGGCGCTACGTCTCCCCTCCCCTTTCTCAGGTCCCAGCTCCGGCTCTGCGCGCTCGCTCTCCGGCTACAGCTCCCCGCGGGCGAAGCTGGGCGTCGGGTGCGATAGCCCGGGCCGCCCCTCGGGCCGCCGCCCCGCGCCTGGCCGCGCTCCCCACCGCGCAGCCCGGAGCCCCCGCGGGGCGCCTTCCCGTCCCCTCCCCCTCCGCCTCGCGCCCTCCCCGGGGCTGCGACACCCCCGCGGCCCCGCCGCGCGGAGCTCCAGGCCATGGGCTCGGGGCGCGTCCCCGGGTTCTGCCTGCTCGTCCTGCTGGTCCACGCGCGCGCCGCCCAGCATGGCAAAGCTGCGCAAGGTAAGGGAGGCGCGGCGCGGGGCTGCGGGGCTGCGGGGCGGCGGGACGGCGGGGCGGCGGGACGGCGGGACGGTCGGGCCCGGGCCAGGGCAGGTGCCTGGAAGTGCGTGGCTGTCAGGATCCGGCCCTGTGCCCCGGACTCCCCGGCCAGGGCCAGACCTCGGGGCGCTGCGCGCGGGGCGAAGCGCTCGGAGGAGCCTGGGGGCGGCCGGCAGAAGGGAGCATGCACTTCTGCCGGCTTCCCTGCCACCTCTGGCATCTTCCGCCGAGGTCAGAGAATCTTCTCCCCGACATCGCCAGGGTCTTGAGACGGAGGGAAGAAAGTTTTCAGCCGTGCCGCACACTTCGTACCCTCATCCCCTCCCCGCACGCAGTCAGGCCGAAATTTCTAAGTTGCTGTCTTATCAAGTCTAAAGATGTTAAAGAAAAACAGGCTCTTTCGCGGTGAAACCGGCCGCCTGTCACGGGATGGTAGGGGGTAGGAGGAGAAAATGCCTGTGACTGGCTTCTGGCACGCACGTTGCGTTTCTGCCTTTCGGGGGGGAAATCTCTTTCGTCTCGCATGGCTTTCATTTCTTATCATAATATTTATTTATTAAGGCCTGGGGTTTCCAATTCCATTTAAATCCAGGTCAGAATTGCATTAAAATAACAAAGTAAAATTCCAGGCTGGGAGCTCTGACAGATCCCTCTAGGAATTAGAGAGGCTGGGAGGCCCTCCTGCCCCGGTCCCTGACCCCGAGCTCACTGCCCAGCCAGTCCCAAGGCTGCGCTGGCAGAAACCAGGCTGGTGTCCCACAGTTCTCTGGGGACAGCCTCCCCTCCCCCATTGACCTGCTGCACCCCTCCCCCCACGTTGTCCTCACCCAAAAGAGATTTATATGGACAAAAAGAAAATTCCTCTTAGCAAGATTTTGCCCGGGAGATAGATTCTGCCTATTGTCCCAGGAGCTCCTCCTGAAGCCAGCCAGGGATGAGGAGGTGTCTGAGCCTGAGGAAAGTTGAACTTGGGAGTTGAGGAAGTCTGAGTGTCTGGCAGTCAGGTCACCGTGTGTGCAGGGGCCTGAGCCCTGGAGTCCTAAGCTGTTGTGTGCCGCCAGCTTTCACTGTGTTCCTGGAAGGTGCTAAGTCGACACCACCCGCCTCCCCCAAAACACAGTCTCTTCCCTTGCTCCGTCCAACCTGTCCATTACCATAACTAAACACTGGAGATCCTCAGCTGTCAAGTACCGGACCCCACCCCACCCCACCCCACCCCACCCCACCCTCCTTCCTGCCCCGAACGGCTTCTTCTGCAGCCTTGGTTCCAGACAGCCGGCTGCCTGGAACGGCCCCTCTTCCCACTGTGGATTTGCTTGTGTGTTTTCGTAAACAAAGCTGGCTTTTGTAGTACACGCCGACTTACTCAGAACATGGAATTAGCTAGGGAGTTTAGTCTGAGGAAGGAACAGATTTCGGGCAGTAATCTACAGACAAGATAAGGGCCTCTTTTAAGTTGGAGCCAGTGTCTGCAGGGGCAGGGTGGGGTGGGGGCAAGAGGAGAAGCAGCCTATTAAAGGGGCTCCAGGTGCAGCTGGAGACCCCTAAAAGGGACAGGTGTGGGGGAAACCAAGGATCTCAAGGGATAGAAGGAGTTGGGATACCTCCAGGGTACCCAAGGTCCCTTCTTTTATTGGACATCCCCCTGGGTGCTGGGGGACGCTCAGCTGGGGGCGGTACCTCAAGGTCCCTGCTTATCTCCGTCCTGGGCTCCACCTGCCCTGAGGAGGCTGCAGCAACTTGGCATCTGCACCCTCCCCCTTGGGATTTCTGAGTCTGGCTGGGATTAGAATGGAACCTCTCATTAACCCTCCCATTCAGGAAATATGTGAAACCCTGTCCATCAGAGGTTCCCTAAGAGCAGGTTTGCTGGAGCACAGAGCTGTGCCTGGAGCCACACTTGTAGGTAGATGCTGCAGGGAGGGCCAGAGCTGTTTGGTCTCAGCCTTACAGGCTTACCCATAGTGCTGTGAGCTTCGGGAGGCCTCCCTTGCCCCCTCGACATATCTTCCATCTATCACCATGGCTAGGAAGTTTGCCTTTGATGCCACGTGCTTTCCAGGGGAACTCTAGAGGGTCTGTAAATTGCAAACACCCTCGGCAAGCATCTTGAAAGGAGCTGCTGCACTTCTGGGGACATCTGTGTCTCTGGGAGCGTCAAAGCCATGTGATGGGGTAGAGTATGGAACAAGGAATAACTTAAGAGTAAAGGAGGGAGGGAGGGAGGGAGAGAGAGACAGAAAATGAACTCCAACACCACGGGACATCCCTGGCCACTGTGTCTACTGGGACCTAGTTCTTCAATCAGGAATCTGGAAGTTTTGTCCCTGTGGATGAGGGGGCGGGCCACACAGTGGGACTAGGATTGAGTGAGCTTGCTGGGCACGTAGTTTTGAGTGGTTTTCAAGTGTGCCTGTCTGTATGTCTTAAAGTAGACAGACTGGATAACCAAGATAATTGTAAACTTAAAAGCATTAATTTGCTTTGCTTTTTTTGAGGGGTGGGGGTGGGGTAGAGGTGGGAGGGCAGCCATGGTTAAAAAGACCTAATCCTCACTTAGGGCTCAGGTTGCAGCTGAATGAAAGGGTCTCAGGGCCTCCAGGGGAACTGGTCCTGTCCCCAGGCCGGCTCTGGGACAGCCAGCTTGGCCATTTAGTTTACTTGGTAGTTTTCTTTCCTTGCTGGGGATAGAGTTTTGAGAAAGTCACCCATTTAGAAATCACGGCAGCCCTGAGACTGAGAGCGTTCATCTGGCGGCGAACAGTGTCTCTCTGTCTCTGGGTCTCTGTCTGGGTGTATGTGTCTCTTTCCTTTCCCCACCCCTCTTCCTCTTTAATGTGGCTGTTTCCTCTCCTCCCTGCTTCCCTCGGCTCCTGTGGCCAGCGCCTACAGTGAGGGGACTGTTCCTCCTAGCCCCTCCCTCCCAAATATGAAATGAAAACCATAACCGTGTCAGCCGCTGAGGTTGGCTCCTCAGGCAGCAGCTACCGCTTGTGCCCCATCAAGGCCCTACTGGAGAGAGCAGACAGACAGACAGACCCCACTCTTCGATCCTGCTGTTCTATCAGTTTCCCTAAGCTCATCCCCATTTTTACAGAGTCCTCAGAGATGCCTTTGACCTCTTCCCGTGGCCCGCTGGTGGTGTGTTATAGGTGGGGGAGCCCCGTCTCCACCCACCACCCCTCATGCCCCCACCCCAGTCTCTGTAGGGTGGGATGGGAGAGAGGGGACTACGGAGACCTAGGAGCCACAGCCACTACAGGTAGAGAGAGAGCAAGAGGAGAGGAATCAGGAGCCCTCCAGATGAGACTGCTTTCTGGAACCTTCTGGGATCTGAGAACATGAGAACCGGTTTGAGATGTGAGCGGCTAGGGCCTGTTGTTGTAAATGGAGGCAGGCGGAGTGTGAGTTTGGGAATGTGAGGTGTGCAGTCACTGGGGTGTGTGAACATGCATGTGCATGACTCTGTGTGTGTGTGAGCACATGTGTGTGGCGCTCTGGCGAGGGGGAGGAAGCGGGCAATGTGCGTTTTGTTTTAGTTGGAGAAGGAAGGTTGGATGGCTTGGTCCGGTGCCTTGAACTGCGGGTGGGGGAGGGGAGTGCATGGCTTCAGATCTCTGGAGAAGATGGAGGTGGAGGAACTTGCTGCCAGAACCCACCCTGGTCTCTGCCGTCTGCGTCGGCGTGCGGGTGTGGGCCTCTGTACCCCTAGCACATGACCACTCAGTAAGAAAGAGTTCCTGTCAGGGCTGGAAACTGCGGAGCTGCCGCTCTGAGGCTGGCAGTGCTCACGGGAGGCCCAGACCTGGGGAGACAGGAGTCTGGGAAGGAGTGGACTGCTGGAGCTGAGCAGAGGTGAAAACAACCCACGGGTGTTTGGAGGGATGAATGGGCTACTCACCTGGGCGAAGAGGGGACATTGACTCTCTGTCTGGACCGGCAACTCTCTTCCCTGCCAGCCTGCGTTCTCCTGACTCAGGTGGAGTCAGGGTGGAACCCAGGCCTGAGGGAGTTTTAACAAATGCAGAGCCTGGTGGCCGGGAGCTCTGGGGTGCTGCCCTTTTGACTGAACTCATCCATGTTGGTGAGCCTCAGTCACGCGGCCTCGCCCGCCCTGGTCCTTCCCCTAAGGGCCAGGCCCTCTCCACCTGGACTCTGTTCCCTTCTGCCTGCTGGAAGCCTGGTCACTCGGGACTTTCCCGTTCTTCTCTCACCTCAGTTTCCCAAGTGTGATAGTCCTGTGTCGAGTGAGAAGCTAGCCTAGGAAGCAGCCCTAGGAGTACTCGTGCATGTTTCTGTGTACGTACACACGTGGTGCCCAAGACTGAACCCTGTATCTTCCCCCGCCTGCCCTCCTCAGACCAAGGGCTTGCTCTGGAGTTGGAGCTGGATGCTGCAGTTGGGTTTCAGAAGTGGGACAATGGCCCCCTCAACAGGGCACTGGGGACCTTGGTTTGCCAATGGTTTCACCCTGTGACAAGCCATGGCCCCAGAGAGCTGTGGGCTTTGAATTTCAGAGCTTTGTGCCCAGGACTGTCTGGTTGTGGTTACCGACAGTGGCAAACTGAGGACATGACTGCTGACCCACAGAAGATGCAGGATGAGGAAACAGGCCTAAGGAATCCCTGGGCGAGGTACAGCATCAGGCCATGTGGGCTTCGGGGAGGGTTGAGGGAGGGTGGCATGGTAAAGGGTAGACCCTGGGGGGCAGGTTTAGAGAGAGGACGTTTTTTACAAGTTTCTAATTATATTTATTTGGAGTTTTCCTCTGGCGGTTGGGAGCTGTTAACAGCAGGAACCTGTACCCTGGGGTTTGTTTTCCTTTCTAACCAGCTGCTTGGCCCCAGAGCAGTGAATCCCAAGGCTGGCAACACCTGCCCACCACTGCGCCCGCCCACCCTCTCCTCGCCCGTGTGTCTGCCCGCTGCCTGTCTACCCTGGTCTCCTCTTCTGCCTCGGAGCATGTGTATGCTGGTTTTGACCAGCAGCCAAATTCAGTCCCACTCCATCTCATGCTCTGTGTTGGTTGCTTGCTTCAAGCCGAGCTACGTGCCGAGCTGGGGCCAGGAGAGGCAGAGACCCATCTCTCACGTATTTTTAGAAGGCTTTCCAGGGCCAGTCTGTGTTCTGTCATCACACTGGCTGATGGTTCTTTCCCAGGATAACCTCATTGGGCATTTCCCCATCCATTGAATAAGACATGCCTGCAGCTGCCCGAGAGGGTGACAAAGGAGCCCAAGATCCCACCGTCCGCTGTGCCCAGTCTCTTCCGGCCCTGTAGTCACCAGGCCTCAGTGCACTGTCTGTGTGAACTCTGAAAAAGCTCTATGTGTGTGTAAATGCAGGCACACCGCCACAGCACACACGTGGAGGTCAGAGGACAACCTCGGGTGGGTCAGTTCTCACCTTCCACCTTGTTTAACACGGTGTCACTGTTCACTGCATCAGCCTGGCAGGCTGGCTTGCGGTCTGGGGACTCTCTCGGTTACCTCTCATTTTGCTGCAGGCGGGCTAGGGTTAGAGATGCACGCTGCTGGATGTGGTTTTACGTGAGTCCTGGGGCTCCCAGTTCAGGTCCTCATGCTTACCCGGCAAGTGCTTTTCACACTGCGCTGTTTCCCCAGCTCTGTCCTCCTCAGAAGAAACTCCCTAGTACATACACCCCTCTCCCCAGAATGCCAGACGGTCACAGGAAAGTAAAGCAGCAGGCTTTCTGTCCGAGGTATGCCACAGGTAAAGGTCTCAGCCAGCGTCCTGTTTAACAGATGCCTACAAAGTACCATCACCATGCTGTCTCATTCACTGCTCAACCCCTGGCACCTGGCACACTACCCTCATGCTGGTACCTAGCAGCCATCTGCTGAGTGGTCAAGTATCCACAGCTCTGTCAGAAGTATCATGGGTTCAAAGATTCAGAAGCCCTGGCCTCGGGGGGACTCACAGCACCGAGTGGACGGGAGGCAAGTGTCCAGGAGAACACTGGAGGGGATGGATGACGGCAAGCTTTTACCGAGCACTCACTGTCCACACTGTGGCACCGGGTATTTGGTGGCTATTAACTCATTTGATGCTGGTAGCAGCCCCCAAGATGCTGCTGTGACTAGTTCACAGGGGAGGGAGCAGGCGTGCTCAGAGGCTGGTTCAAGACCACACAGGCACAGGCCCAGCCTGCATGGGGACCGTTTCTGTCTGGAACCTCTCAGTCTGTCATGTTGCTCCCCATGAAGTGTCTCCCAGTTCAGGCAGATAGTTTATTTACATGGGTTGAAAAAGATATCCCCAGGCTTGCCCAGGGGGTCCTGATTTGGTGGGTCTAGATACCCCTGGGTCTTTAGAGGTCTCCGGATTCCAGTGTGCAGCCTGAGCAAGAACCACCAGTCTAAACCAACCCACACCCGAGAGCATCACTTGGCTAGCAGCTGGTAAACAGCTGTGCCCTCAGAGGATGGACTAAGGCCGAAGCTGCCCATGTGCGCCACAGAGGTCCCTGCAAGGACTCATTCTGGGCTGGCAGGTGTGCTGAGGCGGAGCTTTGAAGAACTGGCAGAGGAGGGTATGCAGGGTGCGATTTGGGGCCGTCTCCTGCTCTCCGCCTCAGGCCAGTTTGCTTCAGAAGATGTCAGCCACAGCTGGAAGGTCCCTTCTTCAGCAAGCACCCAGTCACGGGAGAAGAGGAACATGTGGGAGACCGATTCAGAGTGTTCGCTGAGCAGCTCAGTGTGAACCAGAAGGAGGGCAAGCTGAGTCCCCCTGGGCCCAGGGCTCCTTGGGAGCTGGGAAGACAGTTCTGAGCCAGGCTTGGAAAGCTGGAAAGGGTGGGCCTGGAGCGAGAATGGGAAGAGGAGGTAGGTAGAGTGCAGTGGGCTGGTTAGCTGGTGTTGAGGGAATAGAACAGGGTGGGACATGAAGTCTTCTGGAGCAGTGTGCTGAAGACAGGCAAGCATTGTGAGTGGGGAGATGGCTGTGATTAGGAGAAGCCTGAGGCAGTCAACAGGCATGCCCTAGCTGTGGTCTGCCTCACCTCCGCTCTAGTCCTGGTGAGCACTTGGAGGGAGACAAGGGAAGAGCCTGGTCTACCAGGAGCCGAGCCCCAGCAGATGGAGACAGACACCACTGGAATGGCTCACACAGGGACTTTGGGAGGAGCCTCCAGGTTTCTGGGCCTTATGCAGAACCCCTAGGGTTCCGATGCTCCTCGGAACTCTGTGCTGTTGGGGCATTTCCTGTTTGCACTGCCACCGTGAACATTTAGCCTATGGCTAGTGGGACCAAAGAGCTGTCTTTGAAATGAAATGAAGAAAGCCACATGTGGCTCATGGCTCCTACCGCAGTGGACAGAACAGACCTAGACCCTCACTGTGCTTCATCCAGCTCAGGCTTCTGGCATTAGATGCCTCCTGTCATCCACATACTTCATCAGGCAGTTCATGCAAATTAACCTCATCAGCTGTTCACAGCCTTCTCTGAGGAAGCACCACCATCCCCACTGTATGGGGGACTCTCAGGACCGAAAAGGAGAAAGGGGCCAAGTGTGGTGGCCACACCTGCCATCCCAACACTAGGGAGGCTGGAGCAGGGATTATGAGTTGGAGGTCAACCTGTGCTACACCATAAAACCTTGTCTTTTAAAGGAAAACTTATGAAA
The DNA here is from genome assembly GCF_007827085.1 of Peromyscus californicus insignis. Taxonomy (NCBI): domain Eukaryota; kingdom Metazoa; phylum Chordata; class Mammalia; order Rodentia; family Cricetidae; genus Peromyscus; species Peromyscus californicus. The sequence goes on from NW_026294491.1 coordinate 4,823,396, forward strand.
AGGCCTCCCTGGAGGGGGGTAGAGCTGGATCTTAACCCAGGATCGTCTCCACTGTTGATGACCTTCCTTCACGGGGACATTTCCTGCTCCTGTATCCACTCTATCACTTGGACAGACTAGTTCTCCAACGGCCTCTTGCCATCCACGAGGGCACTCTAACTTGGCTTATGAAGTCCATCTCCATGCCTCGCTCTTCCATCTTTTCATTCCATGGTGACTGGCTGGCAGGCACATGACTGCTGAGCTTGGGTGAGGTGGGCAGTACGTGTGGACAGTCTCCTAATACTCAGAACTGTGGGGACAGTCAGCCGGTGACACACAGAGGAGCTGAGGGGTCTCGAGCAAAGCTGAACAGAGCCAGAAGATCTGGGGCAGGGTGTGGGGTGTTCACATTTCAGTTCTCAGCCACACAGCGCCCCAGTCCTGCCCCCAGTGCTTCTGGAGGCATCAGGACAGAGGACAAATGATTGCTTCTAGCTCAGGCTTCTAATTGTTGACAAACTACAGAAACTGTCCGTGCTCAGTGCACTCTGCTTGTTAAAAACACAGGACATGCCAGGCGGTGGTGGCGCACGCCTTTAATCCCAGCACTTGGGAGGCAGAGGCAGGTGGATCTCTGTGAGTTCGAGGCCAGCCTGGTCTACAAAGCAAGTTCCAGGACAGCCAGGGCTGTTAACACAGAGAAACTCTGTCTCGAAAACTCCCCCAAAAAACAACAAAAAAAACAAACACAGGACATATCTTCACCTGAATTCACTGGATCAACGACAAGGCCTGAGAACCTGCATTATAACAAAACCTACTTCACAGCTCGGGAGTCACACCTGCCTCACCCCCAAATCCCCACTTTCACTGGCAGACTTCTGTTCATATACTCTGTATACTGTTTACTTTTTCTGGTTCACAGGTGGACATGGCTTCTTTCTCCTCAGACTATGACAGGGCTCTCAACCCTAGCTACTCAGTAGAATCATCTGGAAACTTTTGAAAAATACTGATTGCCAGGCCCGAGCCCAGACTTGTTGACTTCAGTCTTTGGGGCCTTGGGCATTTTTAGGGGAGTTGGCTCTGCTGTACTGCCTGGGTTGAGGCCCTCCTCGTCCCTAGTGTCTCATGGCACCTACCTGTTTCTGCTTCCTGTCACTTATCACCTGTGTGGTCCTAAATGTAATGACTGCCACAGAAAACCCCTTTCCGCTGAATGAGACCTCCTCCTCTACATCACTTCAGCTTTATGGGCGCTATAATGTTGTCTCTGACTTCCAGAGGCTCTTTTTCTTTTCTATTTGTTTGTTTTTCAAGACAGGGTTTCTCTGTGTAACAGCCCTGGCTGTCCTGGGACTCACTTTGTAAACCAGGCTGGCCTCGAACTCACAGAGATCCACCTGCCTCTGTCTCCCGCCCCGTCAAGTGCTGGGATTAAAGGTGTGTGCCTCCATGGCCCGGCCCGAAGTCCGTCTTTCCTTCCTCCCTCCCTCCCTTCCTTTCTTTCCTTCCTTCCTTCCTTCCTTCCTTCCTTCCTTTCCTTCCTTCCTTTCTTTCTTTGTTTTTTTGAGACAGGGTTTCTCTGTGTAGCTTTGCGCCTTTCCTGGAACTCACTCTGTAGACCAGGCTGGCCTTGAACTCACAGAGATCTGCCTGGCTCTGCCTCCCGAGTGCTGGGATTAAAGGCGTGCGCCGCTACGGCTCTGCCGGAAGTCCTTTCTTAATCACCCTCATTTTTGCCGCTCTGGAGGAGCCTCTTCCTTTAGTGTGGCTCTGTCTGTCATGCCTATTAGAGGGAGCACTTAGCTGGAGCGAAGAGACCCAGAACTGCGGGTGGGGTGGGGTGCTGCCTGGGCAGTGGAAGAGCTCAGAGAACTGCACTTGCCAAGCTTCAGATGCCAGGCCAACCCCTGCCAGCTCCTGCTCCTTCTGTTGATAGCTCAGGGGCCAAAGAAACTCTTCCTGGATGGAACTCTGTTCCTCTAAAGCTTCTTGGTGCCATGGTGAACAAGTAGGAGCAAGCTTGATCTTTTGTCTGGGTTTTTGAGACATTCGAGTGCCGGAATCACAGGTGTGCACTGCTGTACCCGAGTGCTGGGATCACAGGTGTGCACGGCTGTACCCAAGTGCTGGGATCACAAGTGTGCACAGATAGATCACAGGTGTGCACAGCTGTACCGGGATCACAGGTGTGCACGGCTGTACCCAAGTGCTGGGATCACAGGTGTGCACCACTAGATCACAGGTGTGCACAGCTGTACCGGGATCACAGGTGTGCACGGCTGGATCCAAGTGCTGGGCTCACAGGTGTGCACATCTGGATCACAGGTATGCCCGACTGTACAGGGTAGGACAGGTCTGTTCTACAGTGGACTGTGAGACAGATGAGGATCCCACATGAGCCCTGTCTCCTTTTCTTCCTTAATTACTAGTGACCAGCGGGGCAGGGTGGTACATGCCTGTAATCCCAACTTTTGGGAGAGATGGAGGCAGGAGGATCAGGCATTGAAGGCCACCTTCAGCTCTGTAGTGAGCTCTAGGCCAGCCTGGACTACAAGTGTCCCTGTCTAAGTGACCACTGGACAAGGCCACCTTTTAGGAGGCCAGCGGCTCCCTGCCTGTCTCTCTCTCCCTCAAAGCCTGCTGCTAAGAAAGATGAACTAATTAATGTGAGGGACCTCAGGGGTGCAGTGACTCTGTCTTGAAGAGGGGACTTTGACTTTGGGGGACACACCTCCAAAACTTACTTGAGAGGTGCCGGTTGAGGTTCTCACATGTCCCCCTCTGCCCCTGCCAGATGTGGATGAATGTGTGGAAGGGACTGACCATTGCCACATTGATGCCATCTGCCAGAACACGCCACGGTCGTACAAGTGCATCTGCAAGTCTGGCTACACTGGGGACGGTAAACACTGCAAAGGTGAGGCTGGGGGTGCCTGCAGGCAGTGGGGGCGAACGCTGGTGCCCAGGGGCTGCAGCACTGTTCTCAAAGGCCTGCAGTCCCCATGGGCCAGGGCAGGCCGATGCATCTCCCCAGAGAGCACAGTGTTCTGGTGTGCTTCAGACACTGCACAGACCAGCTGGAGTGCTGGGGGGAACACTCCATAGCCCCGTGGTCCCATAGCTGTCTGGAGTGGGCACACCTCAGTCACAAAACGAAGGCCTGAAGATCCCCGCAGCAGAAGCCTCTACTTGTACCCTTCAAATCAGGCTCAGAGGATGGGACCGGTGTGCCCCAGTGGGAATCCACCCACAAACAAGCATATCTTCTGCTATAATTGAAACACTGCAAAGTAGCCTAGGAACAGTGTTCTCGGGGTGTGACCCTGAGTACCACTGAGGCTTCAGTGGACAAGGTACATGTTACTTCTTGTTGGCAGAGTAAACTGAGAACTACAGTTGCCCCCCCAGGACCTGAGGGGTATTGGTTCAAGGATGACACCCCTTCCCAGCAATACCACAATTGAAAAATATTCAAGTTCTCTATCTAAAATGGCATAATTGAAACCGTAGACGGCACAGCTGTTTGCGGATGCTCCTCAGCCTCCTCCGGTGTACTCTCTCTCTGTGCACAGACGTGGATGAGTGTGAACGGGAGGACAGTGCAGGCTGTGTACACGACTGTGTCAACATCCCTGGCAATTACCGATGCACCTGCTATGATGGGTTCCACCTGGCGCATGACGGGCACAACTGCCTGGGTGAGCAAGGGAGTCTTGGCGGTCCTTTGGCAGGGAAGGAGGGAAAGGGGGTCAAGAAGAGCTGAATTCTTTCGAGAGCGCATGGGCCGCCTCCACTCTGAGGTGCTGCTGCTGGCCCAAAAGCGTTAGAGGAGGCGCCGCTCTCAGGCGAGGGCCAGGGGATGAGAATGGTGGGCTTAGCTCCGTGCATGGGGAGGATGAGTTAGCTCCAGACAAGCCCTGGTTCTTTAGAACCTGTGGGGCCTTGAGCAAGTGAACTAGCCTCTGGGGACCTTCGACTCCTCATCCCTGAGGTGTTAGTACCCTTCTTTGGGGCTGCTGTGGGAGGGGGGTGGCTCGTCACGAGAACGTGTGTGAGAGTGCTTTGCGGCTTCGGCACAGAGCAGGCGCTGAGTGGACAGGAGCGCTGTTGCGGAGAGCTGGCCGTTCCCCTCTGGGCCCTGCGGCCTCTGCTCCTCAGGGCTAGTTTTGTCCCCACCCTTCCTGTATTTAGTCCAGTTCTGCGCCTCCGTCTGCCTGACGTCCCTTGTCCCAGGAGCTCTATTACGGATGGAATCCCTGGGCCACTGAACTCAGCTTCAGTCTGTCATTTCTGAGAGTTACTCAGACCAAGTGAGATTTCCCCTAAGTAGAAAATCTGGTGTACAACAAGATTTGAGATTTGAAATTCTCTCCGCTTTCTCTTTGCTTCTGTGAGAAGGGAGAATCAGCAAAGAGGGAGCAGGGATGGCCAGATGACTTGTCAGATGCCCCATGGCCTAGGAGCCCCCTTACTGCAGAGGTGCATGTGAACATCACTGCCACCCTTCTACCCAGGTCCCTGGCAGGCCCTTCCCGGTAGCTGTCTTCCCCATGCCCCTGCTACTGTGGAAGGACTTTCTCTACCCTGTCACCCAGGGGACTCTGTAGGGACAGGACTGAAGCACTGGGTACAGGCGAGGGGTGCCCATGGGACTGAACGTCAGCTCCAGTTCTTTGACCTTTCCATTGGGTCTTTCTAACACCAGTTCTCACCAAGAACTAACCATAGAGACGAGAGAGGAGAGAGAGAGAGAGAGAGAGAGAGAGAGAGAGAGAGAGAGAGAGAGTGAGTGAGTGTAGGTACCTGAGAGGGCCAGAGTTACAAGAGTCTGATTAAGGTGCAGATTCAAAGCCTCGACAATCCCTTTAACTCTTAGGGAACGCTTGAGAAAACTGTTCATGTTGTGGGCCTCAGTTTCCCCAGGGAAAAGTAGAGGATGGAGGGCAGTAGCAGCATAGAGATAGAGTCAAGATACAGAAGTGAGCTCTTAGGGTGAGCTTGGCTGCAGGGGTGGTGATTTGGGGGCACCCTATTGTTCCTGCCCTACCGTCCAGGGTGTGGCCTGGCCACCTTCCCCACCCTTCCATACCACACTGCCAAGCTTTGTTTTGGTAAACCAAAATAGGAGAAAATCTAGGGACTGTGGCAATGAGCCCAGGCCGGGGTGGGGGTGGGGGGTCGGGGGTTGTGGCCTGTCCACAGAAATGGCCCTTGCCTCATGAGGACTTGTGACTCAGCGGCCATTCTCACTATCTTCAGCTCCACAGCCATACTGCTGTCTGAGGCCAGAGCCATTTCCAGGTTCCCTGATTTCCTGGCTGTTCATCACAGCTAGCCGCCACTCCTGGTCCGCCATTGCCGGCCAGTGTGGCTAATCTCCATCCTTTTACCAATGCCCCTCTCACTCGGGCCCCTCTCCTGACCTCTGCACTCAGGCCCATGAAAGGTTATGTGTGTAGGCATGTATATTCTGTGTACCACACGCCTGAGGTGCCTTTGGAGGCCAGAAGAGGACACTGGGTTCCCTGGAACTGGAGTTACAGGCAGTGAGCCGCCATGTGGGCACTGGGAATAGAACTCAGGTCTTCCGGAAGAGCAGTCACTGCTCATAATGGCTGAGCCCTCTCTCCAGGTTTGAGGGGTCAAATCCAGTCTCTCTAGTGTGGGGGAGGGGTCCAGTCCTCACCGAGGCTGGCCAGGTTTGGATGCTCCCCCCCCCACCTGAGCTCCGCCCTACATGCCTCTTCACAAGTGATGGGGACCGCTTGCTAAGAGCGGGCTTACTTGCGTGTGGGGATGGGTTCTCCAGTCTGCCCTCAGTCCTGGGTGCTGCTGCCACAGCCCCGCCCGCAGTCACCTGTCTTGCACAGATGTCGATGAGTGTGCTGAAGGAAATGGTGGCTGTCAGCAGAGCTGTGTCAACATGATGGGCAGCTATGAATGCCACTGCCGAGAAGGCTTCTTCCTCAGCGACAACCAGCACACCTGTATCCAGCGGCCGGAAGGTCAGCCCACGGCCTGGGGGGCCCCAGGCTTCTCCGCCCGTCCCCTGACACCCCGTGTCTCACACCCTAGATTCCTCTCTGTTCCTTGACTTAGTCACAGCCTAAGGGCTCCACTCGTAGACACTGTAGTAGAGAAAAACTCTAGGGGATAAGTCTGGGATCGGGTCAGTATGGAACGGAGGCTCTTTGGGGCATTCTCTGGTCCAGCTGTGATGTGCATTCTTGTTGGTGAGCATTTGTCTGTAAGCTGCCTCTTCTCGGGGACAGCCTCACCACCGTCCCCTTCCATGGCCTGGATGGGGAAGACTGTCAGACAGAAGCGTGGGGTGTATGCTGCCTGCTCTCTCCTTCACTGGACTAGACATCCTGAGGACGATAGCCACGTCTAGCCTGCCTTTGTATCACATCACCTAGTGTGCTGCCCTGCCTGTGCTAGGAACTTAATAAAATTTGTGGCATAGTCAGGCGGTGGTGGCGCACGCCTTTAACCCCAGCACTCGGGAGGCAGAGGCAGGCGGATCTCTCTGAGTTCGAGGCCAGCCTGGGCTACAGAGTGAGATCCAGGACAGCCAGGGCTGTTACACAGAGAAACCCTGTCTCCCGCTCCCTCCAAAAAAAAGTGGCATAGAAATTATCTGTGCTGATTATTTCCCACTTTATCAGTCTGTGCTATCTATCTTCAGGTTTCTAGTCTCAGTGTAAGCTTTTTGAGCAAAGAGGTCCTGGTTTAGATTTTTCTGGGTCCTTCCTAAATTCTGAGCATCTCTGGATTTTGGTTGACCCTCATAGTGTCCTTAGCCCCAACTGGTCCCACCCCTCTGAGGCCTCCATGTGCAGATGGAGTACCACGATCTCCTCTTCCCTTTTTAGAAGGAATGAACTGCATGAACAAGAACCATGGTTGTGCCCACATTTGCCGGGAGACTCCCAAGGGGGGCATTGCCTGTGAATGCCGTCCTGGCTTCGAGCTCACCAAGAACCAACGAGACTGTAAACGTGAGACAGGAGGGCAGGGGAGCGGGGGACAGGCGGGTGTGGGGCCTCAGTGGCCCAAGAACAGGGATGGGAGGAAGAACAATGGGGAGGCATGGAGGCACACGGTGGCGAGGGACCTTCCCAGCCCTGCCGACCCGCAGCACGAGGGAAAAGCAGGCTGACAGGTCCCTTCCCTCTCTGTGCAGTGACCTGCAACTACGGTAACGGTGGCTGCCAGCACACGTGCGATGACACAGAGCAGGGTCCGCGGTGCGGCTGCCACGTCAAGTTTGTGCTCCATACTGACGGGAAGACGTGCATCGGTGGGTGAAGCCAGGGAGCGATGCAAGCCACCTGTGACTGGGCGGGGGAGGGCAGGGGCGGGCAGGGGCTGGGAGCTGCAGGGGAGGCGGACCCAGGGGGCCGGGTGTAGTGACTGTTGAGAGAATGAAGACCCCTATGGTGGCAGGTCTAGTGAGGGACAGCTCTGGGAGACTAAAAGGCACACTTGACCGTCTGCCCTCCCCAGGAGTCTCACCCTCCTCTTGCATTGCCAAATTAGGAACCATTAGCAGAAGTGCTGGTCAACAAGACGGGTAGGGATGGCTGGAGGAACTCTAGGGTGGTCAGCTGAGCAGCTGGCCCAGGTCCTGGCTGACTAGCGTGGTGAGGTGGGGACTGCCACAGCCCGGTGTCCCCACTGTGGTAGAGGCCAGGACATACTGCTTGTCCCTAGAGCAGTTAGCCGTGGGCTGACAAGTAGGGTGGCTCCAGGCACCGCTTCCTCTTTACCCCTGCAAATCCCCTTCCTACCCCTCGCCTGATGCCCCCAGGCCCACCTCCCACTCAGGCTCCAATGGTACTAGCCCCCCACTGTGCCTGTGGCTGCCACACCCCTCAGCTGCTACAGCCTTCCATCCCTCTGTGCCTGAAACCCTTCTGAATTCCTAGGCCTGACCGGGTCTCCAGATACCCTGAATGAGCTAATTCCTTAAAGTTCCCTTTCAAATTCCTTGTTGCTGTTTCTTCAGTGGCGAGATGACTGGACCGGGTATCCCCTTAGAGAGGTGGAAATGAGAGGAAGGACCTTGGCTAGGGGTGAGGCAGGGTCTCCAGCCAGGCACTGATGGGTGTACTTGCTCTGTGGGCATGGGTGTTTATGGAGATGTGCCCATCTGGTGGGCCACAGCAGGCTGGGGAAGGAAAGGTGAGCACCATTGCTCTGTGAAGCCCTGTGTGTCCAAGACGGATTCAGCTTAGGAACTGCTCAACCCCTTGCCCCTCCTCTTCACTTCGGCCACAGGACAGGGGAGCAGATGGGCTCACACAGGGCTGCCAGCACTTGCTCCAGATGTTGATGGAAAGTCCTGCTGTAATGGAATGCTCTCCTGCTCTGCTCGCTCTCTAACTCTTCCAAGACCTAAAACAGGTTCAGGTCTTCCTATTGCTTTCTCTGGCTGGGTTGTTCCAGCTCCTTTCACATTCTCCTGATAGGGCTAATTCATCTGCTTCGTAAACCTCCCACCACCCTTTGGACACACCCACATATCCCCAGATTCTTCTAGAAGAAACTGCATGTGGTCCCTAGGGAGAGGAGACAGGCCCACTGGGGAAGAGGCAGGGCTCCCTCTGGGGTTTGTGTTCGGATGCTCTCAAACATGGCTGCTGTGCTTGTTGAAAATGTCCTTATCAAGCTTGACATCTCTAACCCAAGACCCAGTGGCCCATCTGGGCAGCAGCGGCGGCATCCAGGCAGGACAGAGCAAATGAGGCGGTGCCTTTTCCATCCCTCTCCCTCTGCTCTGAGGGAGCTTACTTGCCTTGGCAGGAGGAAATGTCACTGGGGTTGCCAGGGCACTCAGAGTGGGGGGACTGGGAGTTTAGTGCAGTTGAAACAGAGGGATTTGGGGCGTGGCTGAACGCAAGGCTTGCCGTCTCCTGCCAGCTTTGCCTCTGACATGCTGTGTGGGGCTGGACCCACAGCTGCTCTCTGAGGCCCAGCCTCAGTTTTAGAGTCACTTGATGGGGGCCTGATTTCTTTGAGGGTAGCAGGCAGGACAAGGCTAATCTGGGGGCCCAGGGATCACCATGCGGGCTAGTGGTTTTTCCTTCAGGGCGGAGGGTACAGGTGGGCTGCGGTGGCGCCTGCCCCCCTCTAAACAGCTTCTTCACAATGTCAAACAGGGGAGAGGCGGCTAGAGCAGCACATGCCCACTCAGGCCGTCTCTAATGGTAAATATGCCTGCTCTCCGCTTGCTCTCACTGGCTTGCTAGGGACGGGCTAACCCGCTGGGGCTCCCACTAACCCGCATGCCCAGCAGGGCTCCCGTGGCAATGCAGGCACTAGACCCATCAGGGGTCAGGAAACCTGAGTCCCTCAGAGCTGGCCTGGGAACCTTCGTGCCAATTATCTCCCTGGTTCCTGTCATTCCTCTCCTTCCTCTCCCTACACCACCTTCTAACACCCCATCCCCTTCCCAGCCATCAGCACCTCTCTGTCACTGCATCTAAAGCCTCAGCCAGTGCCATCTTACCCATCATTCCCACTATGCCACTGAGATAAGGTGCATCAGAGTTGGGTGCCTGTCCCCTGTGGGTCATCCTTCTTGGGTTCCTGCTAGTACATCACCCAACAGCAGCTGCTGATCTCTGCCTGACATTGGGTTCAGCAGACCTGAGTTTGGATCCTGGCTCTGCCAGGCTCTTACCAGCCAGTCTCTGAGTCCCCATCTTCTCTGACGCTCAGCCCACTCTCCTGCAGGAGGAGGGAGTGACAGCCGTCCCCTGGGTGTGATGATTAGGACAGCATGTAGCATGTGGTCAGGGCCTGGCACAGGCTATGCCCTCCTGCCACCCTCCCTGCTCTGGGCAACTGTCCACTGCCTGGTGCAGCCTGGGGTGGGCACTGTGCCAGTTCTGTGCCCATCCTGGGTCCTCCAGAGGATCTACACACAGGATCTTGTCCAGGCCTTGGTGGCCCTCTTTCCACACTTCAAGCCCTTCTGGGGGGTGGGGGGACTGTACTTGAGCTCCTTGTGGTCTGGGGGAACCTCAGGGAGACCTCAGTGAGAGGAGAACCCACTGCGGCTGCTTCCAGACCAGGCATGCCAGGGACTGGTGGGCAGAGGTGGGCTTCTTTTAGAGCCCCGGTACACTGCCTCAGTGGTGACAAGGGCGGACCTGACATCCTGGTTCTGAGAACAGCTCTCCTGTCTTGCCCCATGGGGACCTTGGGATGCTAATGGGAGAGAATGCTTGGTGCCTCCAGGACAGGCCACGTCACTCCAGGCTCCCATGTCAGGTTCTGGTGCTCCTGGGGCTGGCGGCTTTCCCTTGGACCCCCTCCCCAAAGCAGCAAAGCAGCTGTTGAAATCTGTTTTCCTCCTGCTCCGGCAGACGAGGAGGGCTCTGAACTCTCTGCTGTGACCTTCCAACTTCTCTCTGGATTCTCCCTCTCTCTAGACACTCTCTTACACATTATCTCATCAGCAAAATAAAAGAACCAGCCAGCCAGCTTGTTTCCAGGTGGACGATAGGGTCTTGGAGGAGTTGAAGGTGGATGACCCAGCTTGGCTGTCTCCTCCGAGGCAGGGGTCAGGCCTTCAGTGTCAAGAGGGAGAGATCAATGGGCAGCCCTGTGTCTTGAGACACTCTTCCCACCAAACCTATTAGGAGACTGCCCACCGGGAGCCCCCCACCCCCAAGATGGGAGGAAACTGGTCTGTCCCTTCTGTTCCCTGGCGGGCAGACCACCCCCCCCACCCCCCCCCCCCCCCCCCCCCCCGCTTTCATCTCTCCTGCTTCCCCACCCCCCACCCCCTCAGCACATTCCTGCCTGACAGCTCCGGCTTGTACCTGCCTCACCGCTGTCCACCTTGTTTCAATCAAGTAGGGGGCAGGGATGTGGAGCTTGGCTGCACTTGTGAGGGGCTGGGCCTTGGGAGGAAGGGGAGGCTGGAGCCCAGGGCTTCTGCTTACTGCTTCTGCTGAACTCCAGCGAGGTGGGCGAGGCCTTCCCTCAGGCCCTGCTACCTGAGAGGCATTCTTCTAGGCCAGTAACCCCGTCACTACCCACACCTCCCTCACAGAGACCTGTGCCGTCAACAACGGAGGCTGCGACAGTAAGTGCCACGACGCAGCGACCGGGGTCCACTGCAGCTGCCCCGTGGGCTTCATGCTGCAGCCAGACAGGAAGACCTGCAAAGGTGAGGCCTGAGGACAGGCACATGGCGACCTCTGCCAGAGGAGGAGGTGGGGACAGAGACGAGAGAGCTCTTACCCGACCACACCTCCTCAACTCCCTTCTTACAAAGAAGCCAGGACAGAGCTAAGGGGCACCAGGGTCCAGCTGGCACTGTGCTGCCTTCCGGGCCTCTGCTCCCTCGGGACTCTCACCCTGTCCCTGTACTGGGGAGAAGGTACTGAATGAACATGGCCATCCCTGAGCTAGAAGGCCATCTGAGCTGGTCATGGGTGCTTTTTAACCTTTTGAGCCTGCCTTCCTCAGGTCTTCCCAGTGGCTCTGGAAGGGTATGTCCCTTAGAAAAGCTGTACTAGGGAGCGTTAGAAGCACCTACATGAGAGCCTGGCTGCGGGGTCAGAGCCCAGCTCCGTCTGCTCCAGTGCAGTGGCCCTGGCCGGCTTCCTCCATTGCACCTCGCTCACAGATGTGCTGTGGATGAACTGTATACAATCTAGTTTGTATACAGTCTGGCACGGGGGACCTTTTGGGTTAGGGTCACTGTGGTTTAAGTTCCCACACCAGCCATTGTACGATTTGTGGACCACGAGGGAGAAGGGGGAGGGCAGCCATTTTGAAAATGATGACTCATCACGTCTGTGTCCTCTGGTCAGGAGAAGTGGGGACTGGGAAGTAGTGCCCGGCGGGCGCCCTCTTTGTGTCTTTTGGCCCAACAGCTGCAGGAGGGGGAGGGCTAGGGCACCAGGTCAGCTCGCCGCAGTTGAGAGGTTTCCTGCTGGGAAGGACTGTTGACAGGTAGACTAAGAGTGAAGCCCCTGCCCCCTCCCTCCAGGAGTGGTGAGTAGCCTGGGTCCTGTCTGCCACCAGCTAGGGGAACTTGACCTCAGGAAGGAAGCTGTTCACCCGCCCCTCTCCCTCTAGTGCCAAAAGCTGCCAGGCTCTGAGTTTCTCCAGACCGCTGCAGTCCAGTCCCCTGCCTGGCCCCCGCTCCTCATCACAGCCTTTCTCTCTCTTGGAAGTCCTTTCTACCTAGGGTTCCTCCTCCCTGAAGGCTGCCCCTTGCCAGCAAGTCCCTTAGGCTCTCCATATAACCAGGGCCCCCGCTCAGCGTTCCTGCCCCAACCTTTATGACAGGAGTCAGGGATACGAAGGAGACCTATCGACAGTCTTGGGAAGGGCTATCAGCTGCAGAGTAAGGGACGTGGACCAGCCTGGAGTTCAGATGGCCTCCTGACCCCCTAACGTTCCCCAGACAGTTGTTCTCTGCTGGCCTAGGTGGTTCCTAGACTCAGCCCCAGAAGAAAAGGTGCTGTGGGGCCAGATGTCCTGACAGGAAGACATGGGGACTGACGGTGACAGCCAAGTTAAAAGGGGCACTCCAGGCCCCTCCCTGATCTCCTTGTCTCCTGTTTGCTCCTAGCCTTCAGTACTGTCCTCTGTTCTGTTCTGTCTGCCCCCTAGACATAGATGAGTGCCGCTTAAGCAATGGGGGCTGCGACCACATCTGCCGCAACACGGTGGGCAGCTTTGAATGCAGCTGCAGGAAGGGCTACAAACTTCTCATCAATGAAAGGAGCTGCCAGGGTAAGCAGGTTGGGGGAATCTTCTGGAGAGGCTCTTAGGTGTGAGAGCTTCCAGGATGCTGGAGTCTAAACAACTCCGTGGACATGGGCGCATCTGTACAGGCAGTGTTAGCCACAGGCAGCCAATGGTACTCCTTCCTCCTCAAAGACCACAGCTCCATGCTAGAGCACACAGCTTGGCAGGGGGTGAGAGAGTTTTCACCACAATCCAGATTCTTCCAGATGTGGTCTGCTGCAGCTCGGTCATGACCCACACGTTCCAGACCCTGACAAACTCCAGGCAAGGGTCACAGGGTGTTGGTCCTGCTCAGTCACAGATCTGGAGGCAGTCCAGGGTCTCCTTCAATGCCAAAGTCCTTCACCTGAGCATGGGTCAGACAGACTCAGGGTCTCAAACCCTTGCTCTTCCAGACATAGATGAGTGCTCCTTTGATCGAACCTGTGACCACATGTGTGTCAACACACCAGGAAGTTTCCAGTGTCTCTGTCATCGTGGCTACCTGCTGTATGGTGTCACTCATTGTGGGGGTAAGCCAGCAAGCTTCCCAGCCACCCCAGTCCTCAGCTCTCCGCCCTCCAATGTCTGGTGTCCCCGTGCTGGCTCATGGTAATAAGAAATCCCTGGGTGCATGTGTCATGTCTGCATCCAACATGATAAAAAAGCTTCCCCAGGCCAGCTGGCAGACAGGGCACCAGGGAACAGCACCCTGCCAGCAGGATGTTTATTTTAGGGTTTCATGAACTCCAGGCTGTAGCCAGAGGTGAGCCCGAACTCCTGATCCTCATGCCTTCACCTCCAAGGGTTGAGACTGCAGGCGGTCCCCCACCGTGCCCAGACCCTGCCTCCTGAATTCTACCCTCCA